>NC_134214.1:32543492-33875992 GCF_965140235.1 Caretta caretta
AAAGTTGCTAGTTGGGATTCATTTTAAAATCTGACTCCACTTTACCAACGTAGACCTCCACTACACATCCACATGCACGTCTTCATGGACTCCAAAAACCACAAAAATCCTGAATTTTTCTAAATTATAAAATGAGTAGAACGCAAAGGTATTTGTATATATAGCATGATAATCAAACTCATGCTTACCCTTTGAGCCAATTTCTCCCACCTGCAGTTTTCACCATACAGTGAACATTGTAATCTGACAGGTTCTCTTTTCTAAATTATTATTTTTTTGGTAGTTAGCTGGCTTTTAATAGATATTTTAATTTCATGGTAATATATGGTGGCAGAGGACACACTAAATTGTCATCCTTGAGTTAGAGTTCTAAGCTTATTCCCTAATAACATCCAGACAAAAAATTCTCAATATACCTTTTTGGAGGGAATTATCACTTTAACTAGTAATATCTTAATTCTTTATGTATCTTGTCTATCTAAAAGAAAGAAAAAACTGAAAGGGCCCTGTACTACCTTATGATCCACGCATCCATGCAATTCTTATTCTTCATAAATGAAAAGTCTATGGATCCAAAGCAAAACTTGGTCTGATGCCTCGTCTCATTTGGTGCACTCTGCAGATGTTGGCTGAGTCTGCACCACCATTTTTACCTTATTCTTGTCTGTCCTGGTGAAAATACTTTACCTCCAAACAGTAGAAGGATTAGTGATATGTCAGACTTTAATCAGTGAATTCAATACATTGTCTCTAAGCAGACTTCATGCAGGACATGCAAGTTTGCAGAATTTTCTTCGGTTTCTTGTCTTGCTATTTTGCCAAGGTAACATAGCTTCACTTTCCTATAGTAGTGTCCAATTTCATCTCACAGAGTTTCTCTTCCTAAGGTTTTTGATTCATTTTCCCAAAACTGTTTTTGTCTCCTCTCTGCTGTCATGCCTTCCAGGGGGTCTTTGATAGCTATTGCTACTTCTATCCTTCCCATAGACAGTGTATTCTCTCAGAAATTTTATTTGGTATTTTTTGGCCGGATACTTGTCTTCTAGGCCTCTGATATGCCAGTCCTTTTAAGTAGTCTGTACATAATCATAAAACTCTTCTGGTTAATCTGGATTGACTGTCCCACAGAGATGACAGATTCTGTATGTGGATCCAGTGTATTTAAACTCTGATTCCAGAAATCATGTAATTTCAGGATTATTTTTATGTTGTGCCTTGTTACTCATTCAAAATCCCTACACATCTCCAAGCTAGAATAGCAAGCTGCAGGTCTTTACACTGATTAACTTTTGTACAAGTTTTTTAAAGAAGATAGTGAGTCTCTCAATAGCATCTTGCTCCTACTTAGTCTCAAAGGTTCATCTATATTCTGTTGTGTTGCGTGCTTTTCCTTAAATCTGATGCTTTCCAATGTGAGTTCCTTCTTCACAATGTGAATTTTAAGATCTTTAATTATTAAATTAATTGAAACAATTTCTTGTTTAAATTAACTTAGATTTATAGGGTTCAAAATCCTGTTTCTCAGAGGCAACATCTATCAAAATATATTAACTCCTGTATTTTTTGAGCTTTGCCTTTGAGAGGGTCTTAAGGTACATTCCACTAAGAAAAAGTTGACCTTCACAATGTATCTGTATCTCATCAACAACATTAGGGATGATATTGGCATGATACTGACATAAATATTTTTAAAATGTTGCTTCTCCTAACTAAATTTCCATACCCTGAGTTCCCAGTCTCTTGTACTATTATTTGATCTCCAGTGTGGGAACTTTTGAGAAGCGCCCATTATGGAGAAAACTGGATTACGTTCTGCTAGCACACCTTCAAACCTTCCAAAGAGATTTTCATCTCCATAAAACCTTGTTTTTCAGTGTTATCCCCAAGATTACATGGCTAGTAGATGCTGGGTGCAGGTACTAGAGTCTCTGCTGAAATACTGAATTACATAGTTTATAGTGTCCTCTTGTATCTAGATAGCCAGATATGCAAATATGTAAAGAATGATTTGTGAAGGAGACTATGCCAATACAAGTATAAATAAACCATTTTTTCCCTCATGAAATGGTTACTTTCAAAGCAGGAGCTGAATTTTTTCCCAGTGCCACTGAAACTGCCATACTAAATTTCTATACATAAGTTAAATATTTGATTCTATATCTGCTGTGTACTGTATTAGTCCCTATTTCCTAGTTACCCTTACTGTCCATTTTATCTGTATTTATGGGTTCTGTAATGTCCACTACCTGGTGCCCAATCAACTTATTTTAGCTTTCACATGTTCTCTTACATGTGATGTGTACATTGACCTATGCCATATCATCTATTATTTCAGCTCTTTTGTTTTTATATTCTATGTCAACTCTGTAATTATGTTTAATTCATACAGGTATAACTTTAAACATTCATTTTTCTCATAGATATAAAGTATTTTGTAAGTACTGGAATTTTTCATTAGATCTTATACAGAGCAGTATTTTATTAAAAATCCAGAAGGGAAGACTTTTATGTGTGCATTTTTGTAGTTTGATTTTTTTAAAATAACTTTTCATTGTTTATCTGCCAAGTGAAATGTTTTCAATTTGCATATGAATGGATATGGAATGTATTTTTTTGTCCTGTTTAGTGTTGTGCATCTGCAGATTTCTAGTATGTAGTTGCATAAAGGACTGTGCAAACATATTTTAAAATATGAACATAAGATACACTGAAGGATAAAAATTATTCATAAGAGTTAAATGCTATACAGAATTTTAATTCAACAGAATAATTTTATAAACCTGTTCGTTGTCTGCGTCTGCTTGGATTAAATATTGAAACTAGAAACATGATTTATCTTAAGTGTTTTATATTCAAGTGCCTGTTATTTGGGAACAACCTTACCTTGCCCTTAATCCAAAGTTTCAGAATTGGGTTAAACTTGTTAAAAACCCAGTTGTTCTGATTCCAAAGAGCAGCAAGCTTCCATTTTACTGGAGTGGTTGCTTGATGTCTCATCACCAGTCATTCAGGAGACCAAAAGCATGAATTTTCAATGATTGCCAGTCAGTTACAAATGAAACACCTTCAACTGGCTATTGAGGATCTGTTAATGTTGCTTGAGCTTCTGCTGCTAGTTAAGAGCAGCGGTCAGAAGATAACACTTGATTCTGTAATGGGAGAGCATAGTGCTAGGATCCCCACATGAGCAGCTGTAACCTGTAAAGCCTAGAGGTGACTGAAGGGCCATGAGGATCCCAACAGTCAAGAATGATAAGTTAAAAATTTTTTTCCAAGGAGTACAGTATATGATCTCTTGACATGAAGACATCTGGAAAAGTAGTATCAATGACATGACATTCTGGTAAGAAGCCATTTCCCATACTCAGACCAGAGAGATCTGGAGATGTTTTCCAGTCAGAGCAATCTAATAATACTCCCCCCGTCAGGCAAATAATATTCTGTCAGGCAAACCCTTGAACAAAGTAGAATGACAGAACGTGTACTGAAGATACAAATTGAGATGCATGTAAACTCCTTAAAGAAAGAAAATATAGTTTTGTTATTTGAATAAGTAACAAGTTGCTACATAAAATGATCAGTGTCACAAACCTCAACATTTTAAAACTTATTTTAAACTTTAAAAGCCTTAAAAGGCAATTGCATTATTTTCTTCCATTGTTATTTGGAGAGGGAAGGGGGAGAATCCTCTCCTTTGAGTGCTTGCCAATATGTATTTCATTCATAGTACATGTGCCCCAGGCGTCAAGTTTGAATTCTTTTAGCCAGCAGTGTCCATTGGAGCTGCGCCTCTGTCATGGTGTCCCAACCCAAGGGCATAAAGGTGTGGAGTGGGCCCAACTATCCCAAAGTTCTTTTTTGCTGCTTATGAATGCAAGTAGATCAGGAGGTGGCAGCACGCTGCTTCTCATGAATCTGCAACCCTAGGCAGCTGCTGAAAAATCTGCCCTCACTTAGGCGCCTGCCTAGTTCATCTATAGCTAAAGCAGCCCCCATCCAGAAGGGACTTCTTGGGAGTCACCAAGAATGAACAGTTGTAAAGTAACTATATTAATGTTGGAAGGGAAATAGTGTGAAGTGTGCTTTAATTGGGGTTATCATATCTCCTGTGAGAGATGTGTTCTGTATCTTAAAAAATAGACACACTAAAGGATACTAAGGAAGGAGTGATTAAGGGGAAAGGGGGATGGAAGAGAATGGAGATGGGAAGTAGAGGAGCATTTAGGGGTTCTGTGTAAATCCTCTCTTTGTAACTCAAATGATCCGATGATAATCCAGAGGTGGGCAAACTAGAGCTCATGGGACCATCCTGCCCAACCCCTGAGCTCCTGCCCTGGGAGGCTAGCCCCTGGTCTTCCCTGTTGTCGTCTCCCTGTGGCTACGCCGCTGCACAGGCGGTGCTCTGGGCAGTGGGGCTGTGTGCTCATGCAGGGCAGCGCCGCAGAGTGTCTGGCTCCGGCACGGCTCCCAGACATGCTGCTCTGAGCAGCATGGTAAGGGGGCTGGGACCAGGGGGTTGGATAAGGGGCAGGGGCTCCTGGGGGGCAGTCAGGGAGCAGAGGGCAGTTGGATAGGGGATGAGGTCCCCGGGGGGGCAGTTAGGGGCAGGGGGTTCCGGGAGGGGGTGGGCAGGGGACGGGAAACAGGGAGCAGTTGGATAGGGCAGAGGTTCTGGGGGTGGGGGTTAAATACAGGGTGGAGTCCTGGGGGGCGGTTAGGGGACAAGGAGCAGGGGGAGGGTTCTGACAGGCGTGGGAAGTGGGAGAGGGCGGAGGCCAGGCTGTTTGGGGAGGCACAGCCTTCCCTACCTGGCCCTCCATACAGTTTCGCACCCCGATGTGGCCTTCGGGCCAAAAAGTTTGCCCCCCCCCCCCCCCCGGTAATCTATCCCTAAGGGTGAAGATTACCATAAATGGAAAACATAGCTTTTTGGGATTACAAGTGAAATAGTCCGAGTGTTCATGGGGAAAGTACGGGACCTGGGGGTTCAGCAAAGCGCAGTTGTTTGAGGTCTGATTTATATGCTATTCTAGTATTTTATTTTTGGATTTAAAGAAAAGGGAATGCAGGAGGGGTAGAGGGAAATTATTACAAGAAATACAAAAGTTTACAGACAAAAACTAAGCCATATTTAGGTACGCAAATGCAGCATAACTAGAAACAAGAGAGACATGGCCACACAAGGCTTCATGCCATCAAACAGCTAAAGAATGAGAGTTTCAAGATTTTAGGTAAAGTGAAATAGTTATCAATGGTTCTTCCTTTTAAAGTAACATATTTGAATGTCAAAGGGCTAAATAATGACACTAAAAAGAAAAAAAGACCTGACCTGGCAGAACTTAAAAACAAAAACACAAAAGAATCTAAAAGAAAAATCTCAGATTATTTTATTTCAAGAAACTCATTTTCTCAGGAGGGGCCAATTATTACGATGAAAGGTAATTAATTGGTTTTCAGCAGCCTTTCTTTTTGCTTCAGCCAAAGAAAAGGAAAGAGGAGTGGGCATAATATTTTTTAAACTTGAACTTTTTCAGATTAAAGATCAATTTAAGGATAAGGAGGGATGTTTTGTCTTATTAATAACCCAGCAATTGTGCTTCAACAACAGTAGGCTCAGTGTATGTTCCCAATCAAAAGCAAAAAAAATGTTAATGATTCTCAAAAAAAACTGCAACACTTTGGAGAAGGGGAAGTTATAGCTGGAGGAGACTTCACTTGCACACCAATTCCTCACAAGGGCAGATCTGACTTTAAAAAAAAAAAAGACAAGGAGGCTATAAGAAGCAGGTGCAGCATTAACTTCTCTGTGCCAACAATTCAGTCTCTCAGCTGGAGAGAATTGCACCTAGGGAAAAGAGCTCACACATTTTATTCACACCTTCCTCAGTTATATACTAGAATAGATTTTATTTTAGTCTCTGAATCCTTAATGAACCAGACAAGAGCTGCAGATCATTCATGCACCAAGCGGAATAGTCTTTGATAGCTGGGATGGATCCCAAAAATCACTTTTTTGGAAAATGAACTGCCTGCTTCTCCAAGACAAAGATCAGGTTGCAGCAATGAGAGAGGACGTTGTTCGGTACTTAAAAATAAATTCATGGATTCCTAGACCAATCAGGACCATTGTGATCATTTCATCTGACATCCTGTATAACACAGGCCATAGAACTTCCCCAAAATAATTCCGAGAGCACATATTTTAAAAAGCATCCAATCTGGATTAAGAAATTGTCAATGATGGCAAATTCACCATGACTCTTGGTAAATTATTCCAATGATTAATTACTCTTAAAAATTTACATTTTATTTCCAGTCTGAATATGTCTAGCTTCAACTTCCAGCTATTGGATCATGTTATACCTTTCTCTGCTGGACTGAAGAGCCCATTATTAAATATTTATTCCCCATGTAAATACTTACAGACTGTAAACAAGTCACCCCTTAACCTTCTTGTTAAGCTAAATACATTGAGCTCCTTGAGTCTATCACTGTAAGTCAGTGGTCCCCAAACTGTGGGGTATATCCCCCTTGGGGATGTGGAGGAACATTCAGGGGGGTGCAGCAGGGCCCGGGCCAGCCCCCAAGGTAGGCGGGGAGGGAGTACCACGTAGGCTCTGGCCACAACCCTGCTCCCAGCTGAGCCCTGGCTTCGGCTCCAAGCAGCAGAACTGGCCCCAGCTCCTGGAGGCGCACAAACAGATTACATTACAGGTAAGTGGGAACATGACATAAAAAGTTTGGGGACCACAGCTATAAGGCATGTTCTTTAATCATTCTCACAGCTCTTCTCTGAACCATCTCCAATTTATCAACATCCTTCTTGAATTGTGGGCACTACAACTGGACATAGTATTCCAGCAGCAGTTGCACCAGGGCCAAATACAGAGGTAAAAGAACCTGTCTACTCCTACTTGAGATTTCCATTTATTCATCACAGGATCGCATTAGCTCTTTTGGCCACATCATCACACCGGAAGTTTATGTTAAGCTGATTACCTGCCACCACTTCACATCTTTTTTCAAGTAACTGCTTCCCACGAGTGTCCCTCATCGTGTGAGTATGGCCTACACTCTTTGTTCTTAGATGCATGCATTCACATTTAGCTGCATTAAAATGCATATTGTTTGCTTGTGCCCAGCTTCTCAAGCAATCCAGATCACTCTAAATCAGTGACCCGTCCTCTTCATTATTTACCACTCCCCCAAGTTTTGTATCAACTCCAAAATTTTTCTGTGATGATTTTGTTGTCTTCTAGGTGATTGATAAAAATGTTAAATAGTGTAGGACCAAGAACCCATTCCTGTAGGACTCCACTGGAAACACATCCACTCAATGATGATTCCCCATTACTATTACATTTTGAGAACTATCAGTCAGTTTTTAATCCTTTTAATGTGTGCCATGTTCATTTTATATTCTAATTGTTTAATCAAAATGTGAGCTACCAAGTCGAATGCTGTACGGAAGTCTAAGTATATTACATCAACACCATTACCTTTATCAACCAAATTTGTAATCTCTATTAAAAAAAAAATCAGGTCATTTTGACAGGATCTATTTTCCATAAACCCATGTTGATTTGCATTAATTACATTGCCCTCTTTATTAGTTTAGTTCCTTTAGTTCTTTATTAGTTGAGTCCTTTATCATTCACCCCATTGTCTGGCCTGGGATCAAAATCAAGCCGACAGGCCTATAATTACCGATGTTATCTCTTTTACCCTTTTTAAAATTGGCACAACACTAGCTTTCTTCCTGTCTTCTGGAACTTCCCTAATGCTCCAAGACTTGTGGAAAATCAGCATTAATTGTACAGCATTAATGTAGCAGCTCTTTTAAAACTCTTGGATACAAGTTATCTGGAGTTGCTGATTTAAAAATGTCTAACTTTAGTAGCCCTCCACAGATACCAGTGGAATTAAAGAGTGTAATCACCATGTGATGAGACTATATCATTGGGGTTTGGGTTTTTTGCCAATTACAGAACAGAAATGTTTATTTAACACTTCTGCCTTTTCTGCATTATTATTGATAATTCTACCATTTCCATGGTAGACTGGATGCTGTGAACAGAGGAGACGCAAAGAGAGGGAGTTTGCCTGGGAACTGTCTGAGAGAAGCTACGATGAGTGCTGCTGCACTGGGGTGGGGCTATGTTGTGAGCTGGTGGGGTGAATATCCGAGTGTCTGTCTGCTGTGACCATTTGTTTGACTGGTGCTAGTTGCAGAGACGGTGTGACAGTTTGTTTGTTTGAAAAGTGTGACTGTTTGACGGTGTGGTTGTTTGTTTGGAAAGTGTGAATTGGGAGTGCTTTGTTCCAGGTGGACCTTGAATGGTTGAGCCAGGGCAACTGCTTCGAGCCAGCAGCCTTATAAAAAAGCAGCCAGTTGCGAACCGAGTGAGCTGCGAATAGAGGAGAAGCAAACAGGGAGTTTGCCTGGGTGGCACTTCCCACAGAGTTTTTGTCTTTCAGGCTTCTGTGAGCACTAAATACATCATCTGAAGAGGCTCTTAGAATGAAGAAAGTATGGATAGTGAGTGATCGATCAGCTGTTGTGACCTGCACAGGATGTGCCATGTTTGTCTTTCTCCCAGAGGATAGAAGCAACTTTGTACGAAATGCAAGCTGGTCTCCATATTGGAAGAGAAGGTTAAAGGACTAGAAACCCAAGTATCAACCCTGCGTTGTGTCAGAGAAAATGAAGACTTTCTGAATAGAAGTCCGCGTTTGGTACTGCAGGCACAGATGCTGAAGAATCAGAGAGGGTGCAGAACATGGAAGAAAATTGGCAACATGTGACCTCCAGAAGAAGAAAAGGGAGAACCCATGTACCCCCAGTGTGGATAGTGGTAAGAAACCATTTTCAGGCTCTCTGCACAGGTACTATGGCGGAGAATGGTTTGGAAGAATCATCTGAGGGAAGGGATCAGGAGACCCCATTGACTGGAAGACATGGGATGCACTGACCTAGGGATGGGGGTTCCACGACCACCACTCCCAAGAAGAGGAGACGGGTGGTGGTGGTTGGGGACTCCCTCCTAAGGGGAAGGGAGTCATCCATCTGCCG
The DNA here is from genome assembly GCF_965140235.1 of Caretta caretta. Taxonomy (NCBI): domain Eukaryota; kingdom Metazoa; phylum Chordata; order Testudines; family Cheloniidae; genus Caretta; species Caretta caretta. The sequence goes on from NC_134214.1 coordinate 32,552,566, forward strand.
CCCAGACCGGGAAACTCGGTAAGTGTGCTGCTTGCCTAGAGCTAGAATTCAGGGTGTGACAAAGTGTCTGCCAAGACTGATCAAGCCCTTGGACTGCTACACCTTCCTACTTCTCCATGTGGGCACCAATGATACTGCCAAGAATGACCTTGAGTGGGTCACTGCAAACTATCTGGCTCTGGGAAGAAAGATGAAGGAGTTTGAGATGCAAGTCATGTTCTTGTTCATCCTCCCTGTTGAAGGAAAAGGCCCAGGTAGGGACCATCGAATTGTGGCAGTAAATGTGTGGTTGCGCAGATGGGGTGTTGGAGAGAGGGCTCTGGATTCTTCGACCATGGGATGTTGTTCCAAGAAGAAAGATTGCTAGGAGCAGATGGGATCCACCTAACTAAGAGGGAAGAGCATCTTCGCAGGCAGGCTTACTAACCTAGTGAGGAGGGCTTTAAACTAGGTTTGCCGGGGGATGGAGACCTAGGCCCTGAAGTAAGTGGGATACCGGGAGGAAACACAAGGAGAAGAGTGCAACAGGGGAGGCCTCCTGATTCATACTGAGAAAGTAGGGCAATTGGCTGGTTATCTTAGGTGCCTGTACATGAACACAAGAAGCCTGGGAAACAAGCAGGAAGAATTGGAAGTCCTGGCACAGTCAAGGAACTATGATGGGATTGGAATAACAGAGACTTGGTGGGGTAACTCACATGACTGGAGCACTGTCATGGATGGATATAAGCTGTTCAGGAAGGACAGGCAGGGGAGAAAAATGTGGAGGAGTTGCACTGTATGTAAGAGGGCAGTATGATTGCTCAGAGCTCCGGTATGAAACTGGAGAAAAGCCTGTTGAGAGTCTTTAGGTTTAGCAGCGAGAGCAAGAAGAGTGATGATGTGGTGGGCATCTGCTATAGACCACCAGACCAGAACGATGAGGCAGATGGGGCTTTCTTCGGACAACAGAAGTTTCCAGATGACAGGTCCTGGTTCTCATGGGGAACTTCAATCACCCTGACAACTGCTGGGAGAACAATACAGCAGTGCACAGACAATCCAGCAAGTTTTTGGAGAATGTTTGAGACAACTTCCTGGTGCAAGTGCTGGAGGAACCAACCAGGGGCCATGCTCCTCAGGACCTGCTGCTCATAAATGGGGAAGAATTGGTAGGGGAAGTAGAAGTGGGTGGCAACCTGGACAGCAGTGACCATAAGATGATCGACCAGCAACTCCCCCTCTTCCCCCAGCCTGCCCGGATCAGGTGTCCAGAGGTGTTCAGGAGTCGCTGGGCGGGAAGAGGTGGGGCATGGGCGGAGTGAGGGCAAGAAGAGGCGGGGCGCACGTGGGGACCTTGAGGGAAGGGGTGGCGAGTGGCCCGCCTGGAGCAGAACGGGGGTTCCGCACACCTGGGTCATTAGTACTCGGCCTCTCTGATCGGGGGTTTTAGTTTGTTTATGTATTAAAGTACCAGCAGTGGCTCGGCTGGGTCTGGCCCAAAACGGGCAGGAGCCAGCGTTTACCTTTGCATCTAACAGGTAGTTTTAGCTCCCCGGAACTCCGCTTAATCCCTGCCCTGTTCGTTCCTGCCCCCGGCCTTTCCGAGCCCTCCTCAACCGGCCCCTCCCCCCTCAGCCGGCCTGGCCACCCATAGGCCCGCCCCTGGCGTAGGGGCGCCGCCGGGCTGTGGTTCGTTCGCGGCAGGGTGAACCGAGCCGGTTCAGTCAGCTCGAGCCCGCGCCCCGCCCAACCGCCGCATGCTGGGGGATGTCGCGCTGCAAGGAAGGGCGGGCGAGCGCCACCGCCACGTATGTGGTGGGGGTCGATGTGGGCAGCATAATGCTGCGCTGCCACGTCTACGACAAGACAGCCGAAGTCAGAGGCGTTAGCAGCAAGAAGGTGAATGAGGGGAAGGGGGAGGAGATTACTGTGGGTTGGGAGGAAGCTTAGCCCCACCCATTACCACATGCTATGGGGACCTTGTTCCTCTTCCTCTTCCCCTTCCGGGCGCCCTGTAACCCGCGCTCCCCTTCCCCCGGCAGCTTCTCGGAGACGGGGCTTTGCCGTCACTCCTTCCTTAGCCCCGCCGTGTGTGGGCCAGTCCCCGCCCCTCCACGGGCAGACTCTGCCTCCCCCGCGGAGCGGGGCTCGACTTCCTGCGGCGCGGCGGCGGCTCAGACCCTGCCTCAGCCAGCTTCGTTCCTAGGGTGCGGGGCTCTGCCCCAGCAAACCCCGGCGCCCCCTGGCTCAGCCTGCCGCGCACGCACCTCCTCTGCCCGCTCCCACGGCTCGGCGCTGCACGGGGGGAGGGGAAGGTTTACAGGGGATTCTCGGGTACAGAATGGAGGAAGCCGTTTGTAGCGTGTTCTAATGAGCCATTTCAATGCGCCTTGTTCCAGTTGGTCTCGTGTCTTGTGGCAGCCCTTGCGTTTGCATGTATTTCATTCAGGTTTTTCCCAACCAGATTAAAATCGCGTTGCTTGCATAGAACGTGTTTTATTGTGGTGGATCCCCAGACGCTTCACAGATGTGTGATAGCACGAGCGAAACACAGCATGTTGTACAGGGGGAAGGGATGTTTTAGCCAAGGAAACCCTGGTAAAGCCTTCTCGTGCTAAGCGTGCTATATGGGGTGGCCAAATCGCAACTCCAGAGCTGCATGCGGCTCGCAGAGCCCCACGTGCCCCCCCACCCCCTCTCCGCCTACCAGACTGGGGAGGAGCTCGGGGCTTCTGCCCTGTGTCAGGTGGTGGGGCTTCAGCACCACGGGAGGTGCCTGCCAGGGCTTGGGCGCTTCAGCCCCTAGCTCCAGTAGTGTCCTCCCCTGGGACTGAAGCTCCGAGATCCCCCCTCCCGCCAGGGCAAAAGCCCCAACCACTGGCAGGTGGACCTCATAGTGCAGAATCCCCAAAACTCCCCTCCCCGCAGCTCCACCATCACGCCACAGGGCAGAAGCCCTGGTATGCACACCCAGCTCTTGAGCTTCTGAAGATTATCATATGTGGCTTTGAGGGTAAGTGAGTTTGGCCACCCTTGTGCTATATCTGTGCAGAGCAGACAGGTCTTTGGTTTATAAAGTAAAGGAGTACTTGTGGCACCTTAGAGACTAACCAATTTATTTGAGCACGAGCTTTCGTGAGCTACAGCTCACTTCATCGGATGCATACCATGGAAACTGCAGTAGACATTATATACACACAAAGTCTCATCCAGTTATCTTTTGCACTTCACATAAAAAACACATGCATATGAAACACCTATTAAACTACATATTAAAATAAAACTTTTAAGCCAACCAGAATTCTACTAGGTCATCCTTAACCAAGTGTGATTATATTCCCTCTGCTTGCTAGCAAAACCTACTTGTGTTCACTCACCTGTGCTATTTGCTTTTTTTGCTCAAACCAATCTAATCATTTAACTGCCCCTGAATTTTGTGCCACAAACAAACACACATCTGTGAATTGGCGTAAAGCAGTGTTTCCCAAACTTGGGACGCTGCTTGTTCAGGGAAAGCTCCTGGCAGGCTGGGCCAGTTTGTTTACCTGCCGCGTCCGCAGGTTCGGCCGATCACGGCTCCCACTGGCACTCAAACCCCAAGCCTGATGAGCCCCTGCACCCAGACCCCCACTCCACTGGGCCCCAACCAGCTGCACCCAGACTTCCACTCTAACAATGCCCCCCCCCACTGTGCCCCACCCACCTTCACCTGGATCACCCCTGCAGAGTCCCATTCCCTTTGCACCGGTACCCCCCAATGGGCCCCTATGCATCCAGTTCCCCCAGTGAGCCACCCACACCCAGATTGCCACACACCTAGATCCCCCCACACTAAGCCCCTCCACAGTTGGATCCTGCCGGGCTTAGCCTGCTTGCCTCACACCTTGTTTGGGGGCCAGAGCTGTGCATGTGTGTGAGACTCTATCTGTCTCACTTGCTATTGTGGTGCGCACAGTATGGAGGGGCAGGACCTGGGGTGTTTCTGGGGCAGGCCTGACCCTTGCAGTGCGTCAGGGTCAGTTGCAGCCTCACCACCTAGTCCGTGTCCCGGGGACAGGGGAAGGCAACAGGGTGATCTCCCACCTCCATGCAGTCAGTGGCCTGTACTCCCCACTACCATGCTGGAGCCTCCACATTTAAAATATGCAGAATTTTGCAGAATTTTTAATTTTTTGGAATAAAATTCCTTCAGGAGTAATTGGTTGAAGAAAATCCTGGCCTGCAGACTACTGTAATTTTCATCTTTTATATACTTTCTGGGTAATTGTCACATCAAAATGTGGACAGCCAGCCATGTTAGTTCTGGGGCAAGAGAGGACAAGGGTATCCTACTATGTTTGCCAGTGGATATACTGAAATACATTAATTTTGATGATGAAAAGATCCTTTCTTGGGAAGATGGAAGAGAGGAGTATGCACTTGTTGTAGAGAGATTATTAGGGGTTAGGAGCACTGGGTTGTTGTCTCAACTCTGAAGATTATTTTTTTTAACTCATCTTGGGCAAGTTTTCTAGTGTTTTTCTCCCTCAGTTTAACTGTCTACATTACGGGTATAATAATGCCTACATCAGAGTTGTGTTGCAAAGCTTAATGTTGGCAAAGTGGTTTGACCTCCTTTAATGAAAGGTGCTACATAGCTGCAAAGTAGCATAATTAAATTATACTCTGAATTAGTGGTACTCTTTAATATTTTCTTCACAGTAGAGTTTGAGTGCAGATATGTCATGATGAACAAGACTGGGGTGCAGTATAAGTAGTTAAGTGAAATATTATATTGGTCACAGAAGCGGCTCAAAGATCAGCATTAGACATACAAACTGCATATTGTTTCCTTTGAACATTCCTACACTTTGGATTCAAGAATCTCTTAGCCTTTTATATTTTTAATTTATTCTACCAATAATATACTGATAGAATTCTCTCTTCTGTTTCTTTAGAACTTAACATATTTGAAGTTCACCTTACTACTAATTCTATCTGTCCTTGATGAGAAAAATGTATATTATGTTAGCTTTTTTGTTAGGCTGGTTAGTATTAAAATTTTGTATAGACATTGGATTTGCTATTTAATGTTCAGTTTAACTCTTGATAGATTTTTTTGTGGTTTTCTTTAATACAAAATTGGCTAATACCCACTAAAAATAACTTTTGTTAGTCCTTTGAGAGAACTCTGCAGTCCAGCTCAAGGTGCTGAGCTGGTAGCTATATTCTAATGCAGTTAAAACATCTGTGACCCATCATACATGAAGAAACAGTTGGGTGGTAATTCAGTTAAACAGTTAGCATAAAAGCACTTTCATGTGTTTTGCAGTTGAAAATGGTGTGCTAAAGTTTGTTTTTAATTTTCCATGGTTATAATTCAGCAGCACTCTAGTGGGTTGTCAGTTCCTGTTTTAAGCCCACATCTATGCTACAAAAAGCCTATTTTTTTAAAGCTGGTTTTAGCAAACAGTGTAGATGGGTGCACCAGTCATTATAGGTTGGTTACAACTACCTTCAAATGCTTTTTTAAAAAAATGTTTGAGACTACTCCTGATGGTCCTAAATTAAGCAATTTTTGAAAGTGTCTGTTTTTAGTGCAGACTGGGGCTGACTCCCAAATAAGTTTGGTGATTTTTTTGTCTTCGTACTCAAATGTGTACAAGACAGAATTGCCATAGAGGTTGGCAAAATGGGTTGTTTTTGCTTTCTAAACCCAGTACAAGATCAATACACATTGATTTATTGCAAGTTAGGCTTGAGATACATCAGCGAAGGTGTTTGGGCTAGTTTGGAACAGCACTCAACTCAACATGCAATGCTGAGCTCAAAACAGTGTTGTAAGTTCTCATTTTGGAGAACATTATAGGAAAAAATACAGCTGGGACATTTCTCATGGCTTGTCTACACTGGCACTTACAGCACTGCAACTTTCTTGTTCAGGGGTTTGAAAAAACACACCCCTGAGCGCTGCAAGTTTCAGCGCTGTAATGTGCCAGTATAGACAGTGCACCAGCGCTGGGAGCTACACCCCTCATGGAGGTGGGTTTTTTAGAGTGCTGGGAGAGCTCTCTCCCAGTGCTATGCCGCAACTACACAAGCCACGTTAAAGCGCTACCGCGCTTTAACATTGCCAGTGAAGACGTGCCCTCAGTATTTAAACCACTTGTTCATACTTGGGGTGTGGAGACTGTAGGAACCACTAGTATTTGGCAGGTACCATGCTTCTGAATTCGGTGACTGGAATCTGTATGTAGAAAGGAATCTGTATGTAGAAAGCAATGGGCAGTCTTTCTTTTAAGCTATACAGACCTTTAGAAAAGGTTCACAATTTCAAAACTGACATAAGACTCAAGGTTTGTTACTTTCATCGTCTGGTAAGTAAAGGTTTTGGTTTGTCATTTTTATTTATTTAATTTGGTATGTTTTTTTTCTCTTGTCAGTATACTAAAAACAAACAAACAAACCCCACAACCTTTCTTGTTCTTAGGCCATGAGCAAGGTAGATTTAAAGACTTTTTTTTTAATTGGATTTTTAAATTTAAATACAATTTTTTGATAAAAATACATGTTCCTTTTAAAAAATAAACCTGTTTATATTTGAATTTTAAATTGACAATTTGTTAAGGCCTACATTTAGTATAATCTCTAGAATCATTTAAATTGAATAAAAATATTTAAGTAGTACATGTTTGCTACTGAAGTTTGAAAGAAAGGCAAACCACTGAATTGGTGGAAGTCACTGGCTAAGTACCAGGAACCAGAGTTTGCTGAAGTTCTAAACAAGTTTTTGACAGCAGTAGCTTCTTCTGCAGATACAGAAACAGTTTTAAAATGTTATTTTTGTGCATTTTAAGTGAATTCCAATTTCTGTCCAAATGAAGCTTGACACAAATCACATCAAAAAAATTAATCATCACCAGGTAAACTAAGGGTTGCACACTTTGTAGCATCATGCCAAACTCATTGCATACACCAAGGGCTTCTTGCATTCCTCTGTTTCACCCCACAAGTTCTGTGTGCCAATTTTTTTATCTCCCTTACATTCAGGGACTCGTGCATCTCCTCTCACCCCGTACCATTACAGAGGTTGTGTTTGCCTCCACTTCTCCCATGCCAGTGGCTGTGTGCCAATATGTCCCCCATTCCCCTTTGCCCTCAAACGCCGTATTTTCCCCTTCAGCCCCATTTCAGGATCTTACATTCTCGCCCTACCAAAGGATCTGTGTGTGCTCTTCCCCCTTGCCAGGGTCTTACTTCCCCCTCACCCCCCATGCAGGGGCTCTGTGTGGCCCCCATCCCAAGCTTCCCCATGCTTCCTTCCTCCTTGCTCAGTATGCCCCCTTTCCCCCATCATTATTATTTCTCTTCTTTCTGTCTGGGAGATAAGTCATTCAGGCAGGAGTGGCCCTAGCCAAGTTGCTAGCCAGGGCAGAAATTCTCTTCAGTAACCCTACAATTGTCAGAGGGGTGGGAAATAAAATGGTCCAGCACCCCCCGGAAGTTGGTGCACTGGGCAACTGCCCTTCTCGCCCCTCCCCCCCCTTGGAACCAGCCTGCATTCAGGCTATCAACTTGTTAAACTCTCTTGGGAGGACGATCTGAGATGATACGGGTATTGTTATGCTGGAAGACGTTAATTGGTGTCAACCAGTTCTTTGATATATAGAGGATTACAGAGGTTCTTGAAGCTGTTAGATGGGAGGATTCACACTTCCACTATTCCAGTTTTCTGATTTTTCCCTAAAATCAATAGGGTTCTGCCCATGGAAACCTGGCTCATTCCCAGAAATGTTGTATTTCATTGGATGTGGTGTTCAAAAGTCATCATGTTACAGACAAACAAATGCCATCAAGTTGAGATTAAGACCTTGCAAATTTAGTCATTTACCAATTTCTAACCAAAAAAACAAACAAACCTTAAAAAATTTAGAATCCAATTAAATGTACGTTAAACTATATAGTTGTTTAAATAAATGTGTGCCGATACAGTGTATCCTGGTTAGCAAAAAGAAGTACCAATGTATACCAACAAATGAGAATAAACCTTTCTTTAGGAAAATAACTAAAAAGTAAAACTACCAAACAAAATTAAAATAATTGATTTTAATTATGGTTTCCTGCCTGTTGGCTTAAATCAGTCTAAAATATGGAATATTGTTATTTGCAGGGGAAAAATAGAAGATCCAAGGTAACAAAATCTAAAAAAAAATACGAAGCATGTGTTATCTACTTTTCCTAATTTTACATAGGCATTGTAAAGTAACAACATAATTATGATAAAATCAATGAGCAGATGTTTAGAAATAAAAAATCCCTTTTAATATGTGTGGCTTTAAAAAAAAATTGTTAAACTTGCAACAAATGTAAATTTTTGACTTAAGACTCTACTTAAAGACTATAGTTAAAGTCCTTTCTATACCTTCCTCCTTCTCAGTTATCTGAGCAGAATTTCCTTCCTGCTGGAGTGCAACAAAAACGAACTCTTTCTGCTTTGAGAATATTAACTCAGTTCAGACAGGATTTTCTCCTGCCTAGCAAGACAATTTCTCAGTTCCTTTAGAATGTTTTACTTGTATGTGTTTTCCATTCGTTTGTGGATTACATATGTGTTTCTTCTGTAACTGATATAAAAGACAAGAAATAATGTATTAATTCTAAAGTATCAAAGCAATTGGAAAAATATTTGAAACACTTTTAGAAAAAAATAATATTAATATTATGTTCTTAAAATTGTAATAAAGTTGATAATATTTAAAAAAAAAAGCCTAAATGAGCCTACTTGTTCCACTTCAGTGAGCAGGAAGGCCAGTTAAAGCTTTGGGGATGGAACCCTTCTGTATTATGGGCTTATTAAAGGGAACATTTTAAATGTAAAGGGGTGAGATCCATCTCTACTATTCCTCCAGTGTGTCAATGGAGTTACAGTAGGGATGTATACTGGTCCCTATTGTGTGTACTGCAGGAGCCTGGACACTCATAGTATTGTTACTGTTCATAGTAATATTATACTTCTTGTAAACAGGTAGAAACACTTCATCCTCATCTTGGCTGGGTTGAACTAGATCCTGAAGTTCTGTGGACTCAGGTCACAGATGTAATAAAAGAGGCAGTACAAGGTAATCATTCATGAAACCAAATAATAGTAGCTGATGTTAACTAAAATCATTTAATCTATTAGTTATTTTTGTACTTATGCAACGTCATCTGCTGAAAATATATTGATGTTGCTGAATAGGAAACTACAAAATACCTTAAGAACTGTCTGTCTACCTAATCCTGTAAACCCTTAGGCATTTAAATAACTTAATGCACAAAAATTTTCACATGAGCATGTGTTTACAGGGTTGGGCCCTTATTTAGTTATTTTAATGAAGCTTTCAGTAATAACTTACCAGAGAGCAACAAAATTCTCAAATTAGTACTACTTTTGGTTCACTGTGTATAGTCCTTCAGTTTAAATGGGATTTCTTAACATATCCTTCGGGTGAAATTCAGCCTTTGGACATCTTGCATGTAAGTCCCTTTGAAATCAACCGGAGGTCTCTTCAGGGTATGTGAAGACAAAATTTTCTCTTCAAACATTTGTATAATTTCTGGAACACTAATTTTAAACTTAAAATAAAATAACTTTGTTATTATGCAAAAGGTGTCATAACAAAATTAGTAAGTCACTCAGCAAATATGAAATTCTACAATTAAATTAATTTTTTTTAAATGTAAAGGCACATTGTCAACTTAAAAATCATGTAGTAAACAAAGACATTTCTTACATTACTAATACCTATATTGAAATCCAGTTTGCATGTTGCTAGTCATGCTTTTTGTTCACTTTCTGTATTTTTGATTTTTTTTCTCGGCATAAAAAATTAAAATCAGTGATGTCAGTTGCATGTTCAGGTTATTAAAGTTGCAGTGTTTGGGTTTAAATTCTCTGAGGAAAAGTTTGTTTAAAACAGCTGTTTTCACTGGAATTTAGAAAAGAAAATTGTGGAGATATTTCTATTTTTAGAAGATTTTATAAAAGTATTCATTTACAAAATAGAAATTTTAGATCACATTTAGTATGTTTGCTTTTAATTCTAGAAATATTCATTTTAAAGAGTTCTGCCTTATTGAGCTTGAATGATTATATGAAGTCACAAATTTATTTTTTTCTTAGACTTGTGAGCTCCACAGGGCAGGGATACTTTGTCTAGCTGAGTGCTTCTACAAACTAATAATATCAATAAACCCTAAATTATCAGGGTGAAGCCTCTCCATTGTCCGTGCAACACAAAAGTGATTTTGTTTATTCATGGGACTTCCTTGCCTTTCATCTAGCCTATGTTATGCTCCCAAAGATATCTAGAACGTCCCTATTGAAAGTCTCATTACTTCTGCCATGCGGGCACAGTATCTGTCTTCCCCTCGTGATGCTTCCTGAATAAGCCTACAGGGATTGCCTAATAAAAATATAGGCAATGAAAGGGCCAGTGTGCAGATGTTGCTTTTGTAAAATCCAGGATTATATGTCCAACTATTTTGGAACAAATTGGTCTAGCTCTGCACATTCGTGCTGTGTACTTGGTTATTTCAGCAGTTACGTCACTTGTTTAGCTGTCCAATGAGTAAAAATCAGTATTTATTACATTTGTTGAGTAATTTCCTAACTTTCCATAAGGTGTGTATTTATGTCATGTTATAATATTAGCATAAAAGTGATTTCTCAACTTTGAAAATATATTTTTACTTTTAGCTGCAGGACTACAAATGAATCAAATTGCTGGTCTTGGCATCTCAACACAGAGAGGAACTTTCATTACATGGAACAAGTATGTACAGTGTGTGCAGGTTAAAATGAATGCACGTTGCAAAAGTGTATTAGTTTGCCCTATAAATTTAAGCACTTTACAGAACAAGTAAAAAAACCCTAAAGAGCTTACAATCTAACTTTACATGAGCACGGAGAGTGAAGATAACCTATAGCAGAAAGGGAGGTGAGGCGAGGGAAGGACAAAAGTTACAGCAATAAAATCACACAATTACTCAGTTTAGGAATATATACAGCTTGGTGTTTCAAAAGTTTGTGTAGTGCATATACTGTGATTCACTTTCTGTAGGCAGTGTTCCTGACTGTAACCCAATTCTTCCAAAGAGTTAGAGAACAGAGTATGTGAAAGAACAATGGATGCATCTAGTATGTCATGAAGAGCCAAGTGGAAAACTTTCTTTAATTGTGGAAAACAGAACAGGAAAAATCACACTTCAGAAATAGCATTTGTTGAGAGGGTAACTCCTTAACAAGAAAACAAAACAAAAAAAAAACCTATTGCTGCACAATCCAGGCATAGATATTGCTATTGGAGATGTTTGGGGTAAAAGTTGAGACACTGAGTCACAAGTGCATCCAATTTAGGCTTAATCATTTCAGACAGAATTATTGTCACTTTATAGTGTCTGGCATACATTTATGCCAGACAAATAACAGATAAGATAGAATTGGTAAATGGGCCCAAATGACCACATTTTGGGGCCCTGGGAAGTTCTTCCACCTTCCATGATAGTCCTCGCCTTCTCTGATCTCTTAGTCTGGTCCTTCAGTGCCATTCTTCAGTTTCTACTCCAGTGTTTCTCCAGATGGGGAACATGTTCTTTTATACAGTTCTACATTACCGAAGACTTAATCTTTATCCAATCAGCTTTTAGGATATCAACCTTTTGGATTTTAGGTAACCCATACATTACTGTTACCAGCTTTGCCCGTTACTTTGGGGTATGCTCATTTATTAGGGTTACTCTTCTGGGGTAGGGGGTGTTCTGTACTTCTATCAATGTGTTGCTTGTATCACTTGTGTTCTCATACAGAGCTCTACTTCTCCCTGCTGCAGTTCAAGGGAGAACACTAGATTTGTTTATGTGTAAACAAGGAACTATACCAAAGTTGTTTTGTTCAGGCTAGACCATGGGAGCTGATCATTCCTGGATTTGGGTGGAGTACCTTGGAGTGAGCTCACAATGCAATTAGGGAGCTTCACTATTTTGGATACCAATAAAGGATTTATTACTAGAATTGGTCTGATAACTACTGGGCTGGGTGTATGCCGGCATGGGTTCATTAACAACTGGAGCAGAGATTCCTCATCGTGCAGTGCTACCCTGCTTTTCTGGTCCCAGAGTTCCATGTGGTTCTTGCCTTGGAATCTCTGTTCTCCATTCTGTATGCTAATAGAGATGCCTCCTTGTCCCATCTTCAGTGCAAATGAGGCTAGGGGAATTTCCTTAATCCTGTCATCTTTATCCCAGGGGTTTAGGTGTGTCTCTCCCTGTCTTTTCATTGCTTTTTGTAAATCTTCTGATTGGTTTTGGTTCAAGCAGAGGTCGGGGGGTGGGGGAAAGGTCTTTTGTGAGTCAGACAGGCTGGGTACTGCACCCTGGTTCCCCAAGAACACAGAGCTGCTAGGTACTAAGTCCTCCCATTGATGTGGTGCTTGTGTTGAGCAAGTATCCCCATCACATCCTTACTCGGTGATACCAAGTCTGATCTTCAATCCATTGCAGCCGCCACATCAGTCGCTGGATCCAGCAAACCAGTAGAACCAGACCAACTGCTAGTATAATTTGGAAACCGATGATCACCACAATGGGGTGAAGCATGATATTTAAAAGACCTGTTGCACTGGGGCCCCACGCAAGCAAAGTCTCCCACCAGGACTGGTGACCTGTGTTTTTTGACTGTAACTGCTAACCTAGAGATCTCCTGGTTGTGGTGTTGAATCTCGAGTTTTCCATTCTCCCCCAAAGTTCGGAGCTTCTGCAGCTCAGTTTCTAAGGTGGGATGAGTTAATAGTCGCTTAATGGCAGTGAGACCCATTCCCAGTGAAATGAGGGAAAACCTCCTTGTAGAGCTCAGGATAGGCTTTCAAATGTTGTACAGTCCAGATAGGCACAGAAAACTTAATATCACAACTAACAATAGTGGTTACATTACAGAAACAGCGATTAAAGTAAGGCACCATGGGTTAAATCCAGTGTCCATTAATCAATACAATATTACCTCTCGTTCTTACACACACACACACACACGCTTTATCAAATAGATAAAAACAGACCCCTTTTCCTGGATAACATCGAAGGAACAGTGAGACTTACTCCCAGGTTGTGGGAAGAAGCATTCTTCATGTTCCTCCAATGCTTGGTCTTCACGGATATAGCCCAAACCTTCTTTTCTCCTACACCCCTTTACATTTACTGTGTTCCACACATTATCTTTCTGCCAGGCCCAAGTGTTAGGATCTCTGGAATACATTACTGAGTTATCATTAATCTGTAATTCCAGTGGGACTACTGGGTGGATTATTCTAATTTCTTTGCCTACCACTGTTATCAGGAATAACTGCAAGCTTTGCTGGTGGTGATTGTATGAAGCATTAACTAGTCTCCACCGGGGCCGGAGGACTAATTCTTCCTTCGTAACATGGAGCCGAATCAAGTTGATTGCCTCGATGGGACTTTGTCCTGCTATGGCTTGCCTAATCATTCCCATGATTATGTTCTGGGTGAGAGCCTGAGCTCACACGCTTAGATCAATGAAAAAAGAAAAGGAGTACTTGTGGCACCTTGGAGACTAACAAATTTATTTGAGCATAAGCTTTCGTGAGCTACAGCTCACTTCAGCATTATTCTGGAGGGACTGTACACCAGACATCCTTAACTCTTAATCTTTTTCTATGAGTCTTTCTCACCCAGGAAATACCTTACTTATTAACTGCTGTTCCTCACTTAACTGTTTCAAAGATACTGTTGATGGGGTTCCCATCTTTCCTATATTTTCAGTGGCATATGATAGTTTATTAACCAGAACTTCTATGTTTGCGGCATCAACTAAAGTGATTCCTGTTCCTACAGGTGCAATCCAATCACTTAATTCCATTTTTACTCTATTTACATGGTCAGCCCCTTACCACATTCTTACCCATTCATCCCAACTCTTATGGCTAGTTCCAATCAAGGGAGTGCATACAGGTGCTATGTGAGAGATATTCATGCCTTCTAAGTGGATTTGAACCTCCTTCAGGGAAGTCTGAGGTTGAAGAACCAAATGTTCTTGTTGATCCAATTTCAACATATGGGTTCCTGAAACTGGTGCTCTTAATCGTCGGAGGGGAGCAAGGTTTGTGATCAGAGGGTCAAAATTTAAAACTGGTTGTTGTTGTTGTTGTTGGCCCAATTCCATTCTTACAATCCGAGCTCATGGAATCGCTCTAAAAGGGAAATGTGCCCATAGAATTTAAACCAAATTGTTGGCGTGAGCTTGTCACAAGGTGTGCCCTTTAATGGAACTACCCAGTCTGGGGGACCTTGCTGAATCAAGTCATGTCCAGCTAATGTCCAGTTCAGTTCAGCGGTTCCCAGTTTACAAGGACCCGTGTGATATTCTTGCCTGCTGATGTGATCAGAGACAGCTGCAGTTCATCTCCGGGTAACGGAGGTGTCTAGGTTTCGATGACAGTGATGACACATGGGGGGGGCATGGTCGCTCCCCAAAGAGCGGAGAAAACCAGGACTATCCTGCACCTTCTGCCACCTGGGAGGCTGTCATTGGTTGCGTTTGATGGTGTACGAACCTCTCGAGACCACAGTGGCTTACAGAAGAATGGGATGGAGTCTGGTGTGGTCTTAGTTTCATAAAAAAACTTGGGTGACTCCCCAGTGGCACTCTGCATGCAATTGGCAACGCTTTCCCAAGGGCAACCCGAGGAGTTGCCGACAGCGTAGAACTGATAGTGACACTGCAGTTAGGTAAAGGGGGTTGCTTCTATTGCCATAGAATCCATTCATGTGGCACAGCAATTTTACTTCCTGGGCTCCAGCTGGCAAGCACCTCCAGAGGTTCAGAGGAATCACAGGTTCAGCATAGACCCTGGACAGCATCAGACTCCAGACATCTATGAACAGCAGAGTGCTGGTGCAACAGTGGGATGTCATGGCTCATGTTTGGGACCTGTGAGGGGGCAGAGAAGAGAGAACAAACTTCTACACTCTCCCCGTGTGTACTGGGAGAGTCTGGGACCAGTATTGCAGGGTGAGCATGAAGCAGTGACCTACGTGAGGGTGGCCATAATAAGTTGAGGACTTCTCTGGCCTCTTCCTGCCTCAACGTCGGGGTAGGCACTGACAAGCCCTCCCGACTTGTATTTTCCAAGGGGGGAGGGATAGCTCAGTGGTTTAAGCATGGGCCTGGGTTGTGAGTTCAATCCTTGAGGGGGCCATTTAGGAATCTGGGGCAAAAATTGGGGATTGGTCCTGCTTTGAGCAGGGAGTTGGACTAGATGACCTCCTGAGGTGCCTTCCAACCCTGATATTCTATGACAGGAAGAGACACAGCTAAATCCCTGGGATAAGGATGACAGGATTAAGGAAACTCCCCTAGCCTCATTTGCATCAAAGATGGGACAAGGAGGCATCTCCATTAGCATACAGAATAGAGAACAGAGATTCCAAGGCAAGAACTGCACAGAACTCTGGGACCAGAAAAGCAGGGAAGCACTGAATGATGGGGATCTCTGCTCCAGATGTGGCAATTCTCCCGATCCACAGACAACTTCTCATCATGGCGAACCATCATTTTCAGTATATGGTCCTTCCTTTCAGTCTGTCTTCTTCCCCCCTGGGTTTTTATCAAATGTATGGTCATGGTGACGGTCTACCTTAGGAAGAAGGGAATTCATACGTTCCCATATGTGGATAACAGCTACTAAGTGGCAGGTCCAGAGAAGAAGTCATGTCTCTCATACACATTTTACTGTGCTTACTTGACTATCTAGGTCAAGTAAGGACCATTTGTGGTATTATGTAATGTTACAAAAATTAATCAGGTATCATGTTCTGAGCATTAGTTGATAACACAGTACTATCAATCAAGAGTCACAATTTAACTTTGTAAGGGCTGCATGTTTGACATGCCTGTGTTCAAAGTATAATTTAAAAAATGGTGATTTTTAAACATTTTCTTAAATATACATCTACATAATTGCTTTAGGTTTATCATATTTAGTATCATTGTGTTTGTGGGAGAAAGGGCTTTTGAATGATACACAGCTCAATCCATTTCCAGCAATATTATTTATTATCAAAATTTCCATCACCCGGAGGATCTGGAGTTGGGAACTGGGGAGGGGAGGCAGTGAATCCCCCTGCCATGGCCCAAAGGGTGACAACATTGAAATGATGATTCTGTAGATTTTTATGAATCAAATAACACTTTTTATCACTAAGTTGCCCCTGGAATAAGATTTTTATTACATTATGCTCCCAAATTTTTATGTGTTTAAAGACTCTTATTTTCCTTTGTTACATTGCTCACATCAGGGAAATGGAAAAAATAATTACGCTTATTTCCTGGTTTTGTTTTCCTGATGATAAAACTCACCTCAGTTTCTCCAGGCTGAAGGCCAGATATTGGAGGTTTGCTATAACGTGAGTGCAATTAAGGTGGATAAAAACCAATTTTTAAATTAAAAAAATCACATTTTTATTTAGATATTGCTAGTTTTTTACTCTCTTCCCATAGTCTTAAGTTACTGAACTGGATGTTTAGTACTTGTTTCTTTAATTAGTTTCCTAATTGTTAGTAGAATTTCAGATTTTACATACTAAGATGTTTAACTTAAAATGCTCATCTGTGTTGAAACGGACAAATCCAGAGCCTCATTAACATCCTTACTGTGAGAACAACACAAACTGAAACACAAAGTTGATAAGCAAATAGCTTGCACTGTATTTACAACCAAAATCTGATTGTTATATTATATTATATTATATTTATTGTTATATTATAAATTTTCTGATATATTGAACTTCCACAAGTCCAAAAGTGGAAATACTTTGACCAGGCTGTTCTCCACCATAATATGCAGTTTGAAGCCAATAAGACATATGTTCCTAAGTTACTTAGGTGCTTTTGAAAATATCACCTGTAGATGTCTAAATGTAGGCTTATGAGCCTAACTTCGGGCCCCTATTTTTGAACATTGTTAGCTTTGTATTAAAAAGTTCACAATAACAGTGTGTGACAGGGTCCCTGCGGTGAGCCTGGACTGGGGGATTTCTGAGCTCTCCAAACCCACCAACTTGGGATGCCTCTCACTGTGATACTGATGTGAAGCTACAAACCTCTGGCAGGTACTGCACGTATACAGCCATTCAAAGGCAGGGATGCACCCAATTGAGTTACATGAACGATCTCTTAGCCTCTCATGAACCATCAGTAGAGAGGCTCCAGCAAATTCCCTCCAGTTCCACAGTCTTGCAGCCCAGATCTGTACCATTTTGTATTGGTCAGCAGCCTGACTTCTTCATAGGAAAGTGGAAATGCACTAGCCTTTGTAACCTGAGTAGATTTCCCAAGCACTTTAGACAAACTCATTGGAAGAATAATACATTAAAATAAGTTTAACAACTACAGAAAGATAGATTTTAAGTGATAAATGGTAGGCATAAAGGTCAGAGATAGTTACTTTAAGAAAATAAAAAGTAAATATGCATTCTAAATCCTAAACTTTTAATCTAGGAAAGAGTTGAACTGGACAGCTTTGCTCACCCTGACAGATGTTACAAGCAGGTTTACAGTTCCTCAATACACAGGCTGGACCCCATTTCAGCCTGGGATCTAACTCCTTCTAGTTGAAAGTCTTTCGTCCTTCAGATATTCTTCCAGGTGTAGAGTTGGGCAGGGAGAGAAGCCAAGGGATGATGTCATTGTTTCTTTTTTTTATACCTTCTCCTAGCTGCTTAAAAGTTCCCTGCTGTGATGTCGTGTGCAGGCATCCCCTATTGGTCAGGCAATCTCCATTGTCTACATGCTCTCTCTGAGAAGTCTCTGGGATGGCCACTGGGAAAGTGGATTCCCTTTTAATGGGCCATCAACACATGTCTGAAAGGCTGGGTGTGGGCATCTCCCAACCACACACAATATTTCAGTAACACATATTACAATATTTCATAACTTCACATACAGTGATAATGTATACAATCCAACAGGATATTAATGTTCAACAGATCAAGACTCTTCAAATGATACCTTACAAGGCGCACATTGTACAAAACATATAATCCTATTACAGTGGTGAATATGGGGGTTCCAGGGTGCTACTTTGAGGTAATGAGTGTCACACAGTGTTAAAGTATTGAAAGCAGTAATAACTTTTTATTAGTACTGAAGCAAATTTGTTTTGAAGTGACAAACATTTTATACCACTTAAGAGAAAATATTTAATAAAAGCTACAATTTTTTAGCCCCTGATGCTACAAACACTTGTGCACATGCTTAACTTGAAACATGAGTAGTCCCTTTGAAGTTAATACAGTAAAAGTTTTTTTTATCCAGCATGTTGGAGGAATGGGGGATGCTGGTAAGTGAAAAATTCCAGTTAACTGAGAGTGAGGGAGTTTGGGTGCAGGGCTGGGCGTTGGGGTGTGGGAGGGGATGCAGGGGTACAGGCTCTGGGAGGGAGTTTGGGTGCAGGAGGGGGGTTGGGGTGTGGGAGGGGTTTTGGGGTGCTGGATCCAGAGGCACTCACCTCAGGCCGCTCCCTGCAAACAGTGATCTGTCCTTGCTGTTCCTAGGTGGAGGCGTGGCAGGAGGCTCTGTGCACTGCCCCTTCCCCGAGCCCTGGGTCTGTGGCCAATGGGAGTTGTGGGGACGGCATCTGTGGGCAGAGGCAGTGCGCAGAGCTGCCTAGACATGCCTCCTCCTAGGAACAGCAGGGACAGGTCGCCACTTGTGGAACAGCAGGGACAATTCACCCGAGGTGAATGCCCCTGGATCCAGTATCCCGAAACCCCTCCTGCACCCCAACCCTCTACTCCGAGTCCCCTCCTGCTCCCAAACTCCCTCCCAAACTCGCACCCCCTCCTGCACCTCAACCTCCAGACCTGCACTTCTTCCCACACGCTGAACCCCTTGTGGATGTTCCTCCGCCTAGGAGCAGCAAGGACATGTTGCCACTTCCAGGGAGCCACATGGAGCCAGGTAGGGAACCTGCTGGCCCCATGCCAACTCGACTATAAACTGGAACTTTCCATGAAGATTAGACATGCCGGTTTATAGAGCTTTCTGGTTGGTACAGGGCCAGATAGCACAGCTTTTACTGTAGAACTATTCGGGTTAGTAAAATTACATACTGTTTAAGTGTTTGCAAGAATCAGAACATTAGTTCTCAGTATTCTGGTTTTTTGCTTGTAGCAGTCTTGTAAACTGCAAATAAAAGACCCTACCAGTAGATGCTTTTAAAAAAATCAGCGTTCATAATTTAGTTAGTTAAAAAATAATCTAAAGTTGCAATAACAAAATATTTAAAATTAGTTTGGTAAAGCCATAATCTGATTTTAATCAATTAATTTTAAAAAATCAGATGATTTAAATGTATTTGATTTAAAGTGCTCTGTGCTGGGTGCAACTTGATTGATGATTTGAATTTTGACCAAAGAATTTGAGTCACATACATGCTTTTATTTTGCTTTCTGGAATCCTGTATTTCATTGTTTCCTTGTATTCCCCCATCTGTCCATCTATATCTGTTGTCTTGTCTCATACTTAGGTCTAGTCTACACTAGGAAATTAGGTTAGTATAACTATGTCACTTGGGTCTGGAAAATCCACACTCCTGTTTAACTACATCACTCGGCTCTAACCCCATTGACCTAGCTACTGCCTCTTGGGGAGGTGGATTATCTATGCCTACAGGAGAACCCTTCCCTTTGGTATGGATAACATCATCACTGAAGCTCTGCAGTGGCACAGCTGCAGCATTTTAAGTGTAGACAAGATCTTGGATTGTAAACTCTTTGGGGCAAGGACTATCTCTTTTTTTTAATTATTATTCTATGTTTGCACAGCACTTAACAATGGGATCCTGGTCCTGGGGCTTCTTGGCACTATGATAATACAGATAATATGTTGAACCTGATTTTTATAATCGGACGCCTTTGGAAGAAGGTGTAAATCCAATACAGTCTTGTATTTTCTTAAATCTGTGAGGGAAAAGTTTTAAATGTTACTCAATCAGCTTACTTTGTTCATTATTATGGGACAGCATCATGATCAGATGCTGTGGATTTTTATTTTAAGCTAGAGCAGTTTGTTACTCATCTGTTTTTATTGCATCTGGTCTGTCCTTCTCTTCACTCTTTGTTCCCATTTTCTCACTTTTTGCACCCATGGTACTCAGAGTTGACTGGCATTTGACAGATTTGTACATGTCAAATCTCCAACATGGCTTTCAAGTACAGTTAGCATATATGGTAGGCAGGGGGAGAAACTACAGAAATCATAGAATCATCAAAATGTAGGGCCGGAAAGGGCCTCAAAGTCATCAAGCTCAGCCTCCTGTGCTGAGGCAGGACCAAGTAAACATAGACCATCCCTGCCAAGTGTTTGCCCAACTTGTTCTGAAAAAACCTCCAATGATGGAGATTCCACAACCTCACTTGGAAGCCTATTCCAGAGTTTAGCTGTCCTTATAGTTAGAAAGTTTTTCCTAATATCTAATCTAAATCACCCTTCTTTCAGGTTAAGCCCATTACTACTTGTCCTACTTCAGGGACGTGGAGAACAATTGATCACAGTCCTCTTTATAATAGCCCTTCACTTATTTGAAGACTGTTGTCAGGCCCCCCTCAGTCTTCTTGTCTTAAGACTAAACATGTCCAGGTTTTTAATCTTTCCTCATAGGTCAAGTTTTCTAAAACTTTTATGATTTTTGTTGCTCTCCTCTGGAATCTCTCCATTTTGTCCACATCTTTCCTAAAGTATGGCTCCCAGAACTGGACACAGTATTCCTACTGATGGCTCATCAGTAATGAGTAGAACGGGACAGTTATCTCCCATGTCTTACATATGACACTCCTGTTAATACAGCCCAGAGTGATATTAGCTTTCTTCACAACTACATTACAGTGTTGACTCTCATTTAGTTCAATATTCAAATCGCCAGACTCTCCAGCTCCTGCCTCAGAGCAGTCAGCATCAGCCACATCCTGCTGTTTGTACAAATACATTTTATAGCAATTCAGAACAGTTTTATGGCTGCCTAACTTTTGATTTGTTCTTGATTATGCTTTACAAAAGTGTTTTTTTCTTTTTTTTTTTTTTATTTTCCAGAGTTACAGTTCTAGCTAAGAACTTCACTCTGCACGATGGTGTATAAGTGCCTGTTAATTTCTCAAACCCACCAGAATTTTATGCAGTTGTTTTAGGAATTATTGCTAACAGACATTCTTTTTCTTCAAACACTTCAATATAATCTTTTTCAGCAATATACTTGCCATAGCTTCAAATTGAAATGTTCAAATCCTATTTTCTTACTGGTTTTCAGGAAGACAGGAAAACCATTTCATAATTTTATAAGCTGGAAAGACCAAAGAGCTGCTGAACTTGTAAATTCCTGGAACAGAGGTGTCATATTGAAGGTAAGGCTGCTCATTGAGTATGCTGCTTAGATACTGCTTTTGTTTTCATTTACCCAAATTAGGTGTGATAAATATTGCAAGTGCCCTAATGCATAATTTCAATAAATGACATGCTATGTAGTTTACAACTTTAAACAAAAAATAATACTGTTAGCATACAAAATGACAGAACACGAAAGCGAAGAAATTAAACACTGACATTCTATATCCACCTATAAAGCTAGTGTCCTAAACATACAGTGAAGGGTAGCCTAGAATTCCTCCTTACCTGTAAGGGGTTAAGAAGCTCAGATAACCGGGTTAGCATCTGATCAACAGGACCAATGGGGAAAGAAGATACTTTCAAATCTTGGGGGGAGGGGTTTTTTGTGGTGTATGTTTGTGTGTTTGTTTGTTTTTTGTTTTTGTTTGTTTTTTTCTCTCTTGGGACTGAAAGGGGCCAGACAGAAATCCATCTTCTCCAACCCATCCTAATCCAAGTCTCCAATATTGTAACCAGTATAGGTAAGCCAGGCAAGGCGGATTAGTTTCTTTTGTTTTGCTTGTGAATTTTCCCTGTGCTAAGTGGGAGTTTTTAACCTAAACTGGTAGAAATAAGCTTCGGAGGTCTTTCATGCAGGTCCCTACGTCTGTACCCTGGCGTTCAGAGTGGGGAGGGAACCCTGACAGCTAATAAATGTGTATAACTTTGAATCTCCTTGTTATATTAATATGTCACATGTTAACATTTCTAGCAAATGATTTTTTTGGTTCTGAATTTAATTTTGTCAGTATGGTTTTTGAGATTTTTGAACTTAGAATATTCATTTTTTATTCCAATTTGTTGTTGTAAATATGTTCCAGAATGTGTTGTAAATTTGGAGCATGTGTGTTCTTAAAAACAAAGAAGATTGGTCCCCACTTTATGTGGAAAAATTGAAGTCAACCTTACCTGTAAAGCTACTACTGGCACCTTCATAATAAGATGTAAAATTCCTTGAGTTGTCAGAGATTTCCCTTCTGACACTGAGCAATTCATTTAACCTCTGTGTTTCAATACATATGTGTAAAATACAAGTAAGGCAACTAAGAACTTCTGTTCTTTTGGAATAGGCAATCCACGTTATCTCTACAATTCTTTACTTTTTGACTCGGAGTGATCGATATTTGACTGCTAGTTCATTGACTTTCACAACACAACATGTCTCTTTGAGGCTGTCCTGGATTTTACAAAACATAACTGAGGTAAGAAAGTTGTTGGGGGGAAAAGTAATACTCTTGGTACATAATAGCAATGAATAGTGACTTTTCTTGATGGTTACCTGCTCGGTTTTTGCTTTCTTTTTTTCCTTCCCTCAAAGGGAATGGAAAGAGGCTAATGATCTATTTTATCTTTTTACAAACTTCCCCTGATCCTGTAAATGTGTTCCTGTGTGAAATTACTCACATGAGGAGTCTGACCTACAAAGCATAATCATATTGTTAGTTTTGCATTTCTTTTATTTATTAATCTTAACATTATACAACATAATTTTTATTGTAATTTATTTTAAAGTGAATTGAACTTTATTGTGTAACAATGTGGCATATTTTTATTTTATCTTTGACAGTGTTACATTTCCAGTCCGCCTTATCCCAACACTTACAGATTTCCAGAAATCAGTAACATAATGGTCAAAAAACAGGGATCTCCACTTACTCAGCATTTATGTAATTTTAAAGGCTTGACTAATGGTGTATACCAGGGGTCGGCAACCTTTCAGAAGTGGTATGCCGAGTCTTCATTTATTCACTCTGATTTAAGGTTTTGCATGCCAGTAACACATTTTAACATTTTTAGAAGGTCTCTTTCTATAAGTCTTTAATATATAACTAAACTATTGTTGTATGTAAAGTAAATAAGGTTTTTAAAATGTTTAAGAAGCTTCATTTAAAATTAAATTAAAATGCAGAGCCCCCCGGACCAGTGGCCAGGACCCGGGCAGTGTGAGTGCCACTGAAAATCAGCTCTCATGCCGCCTTTGGCATGCATGCATGCCATAGGTTGCCTACCCCTGGTGTATAGTGTCAGTGCCAGATATGTAAAATTAAACATTTCTGTGTATTATATTATGCTAGCACCAAAACTTCTAAAGAACGATGAATTCACTGTGTCTCCTGTTTTTGTTCATTGACTTGGCTTTTTCCTTTCCTTTCTCTTTACTTAATTTATCTGTGTGTTTACTTTCAGATTTTTTTTTAAAAAGAGAAATGGGGAGGGTTGTCCTCTGTTTGCTTGTTTGTTTGTTTTACAACAAATAAGGAAGACTTTAAAAGTTGTTATTTTTAATCTATTACCCTGTTTGTTCTAACATAGAAATATTAGGAATGTCAAATATGGTCTTCCCTGGATTTGTTGGTGGACTTGTTGGCTCTTTCAGATATGGACTCATCAGCTTTTTTTATCCTAAAATTAAAGGAGATGGGGGTGCTGAGTCTTCAGTTAAAGTCCTGTTTTCTCTCAAGAATTCCCTAGTTACTGGAATTTTAAAAAGCAAAAAACAAAAACCAAAGTTCTGCCCAGAAAAATCATTTCCTTTTTCAATAAGTCGGTCTGTCTCATCATTCTGCAAGTTCTCTGGTTGTCCTTTGAGTCTTTCAAGAAAAATAGGATAAGTAAAATCTGAATTTCTAAGTTTTAAAGAAGGAAGTAGGGAAATAATAATTTTCAGGCTTTCTTTATATAACATAAAGAAGCAAAAATTGACAGCCCTATTTGCTTTCCTTTGGCAAGGTCATATTTTTAGGTATTCTTATTTTTCTTTTAGCATTGTCGTTTTCGTATCTACAAAACACTTTTTTTTTTTTTACCACTTCTTCATATCTCCTTCCACTGCCTTCATTTCTGAACTCCACTAATAGTGATCTCAAAGTCTCCAGGTTTACACTATTAGGGTTCTTATGTGCCACTGCTAAAGAAGGCTGAGCAACTAATCTCCCATTGGCAGCAACAAGGCTTGCAAAACTGTATGTGCACAGGAGCAAAAACTGCAGTTTAGGGACAGGCCATATCTACGCTACAAAGTTTGGTCGATGCAAATTACATCAACATAAAGCCGCCACAGTTAGCATATTGCTTGTGCACATGCATAGTTGGCTTCTTGTGTTGGTGCTGTGCGTACTCATCAGGAGAGTTTGTATTGATGCACAGTGGGTGCACCATGGGTAGGTATCTCCTTGTGCAAGCTGCCACTGTCCAGCGCTGTGTTTTGGGAAGGTTTGGCAATGCATGGTGAGGAAGAATCAAGTTGCTCAGGAGTGGTTGGGAACAAGGGGTCAACTTCTCAGTGTGCAACTATCTCCATCCCATAATGTCATCTATATCCCATAATATTCACGCCTTTTTAAAAACTCCCACAAAACTGCATGGTCCTCCTTGCTGTCTGTCATTTCTGACCTGAAGGATTGAGCTTGCACAGCTCTGAGCTATTGTCATAAGTGTTGCAAACACAGGATGCACGATCCTCTATTTGCAGAGCCTTAAGAAAAATCGAATCAGTGTGGACAGATTGCTGTGTGACATAGTGAGAATCAATTCAAGGTTACCGGTGGGGTTTGTAGATCAGCTGCAGATGGTGGAGCACCATTTCTGGGCCTGAGAAATGAGCACTCATTAGTGGGATCACATCTTAATGCAGACTTGGGGTGGTGAGCAGTGACTGCAGAACTTTCAGATGCTCAAGGCCACATTCCTGGATCTGTGCTCCAAGCTTGCCTCAGCTCTCCAGCACAGGTACACCAAAATGAGAGCTGCACTGACAGTGGCAATCGTGTTGTGGAAAGTTGCAATGCTGGATTGCTACCAATGAGCGGGCAATCATTTTGGAGTTGGGAAATCACTGTGTGGGGGTGTCGTCATGCAGGGTTATAACTCGTCTCCTGCTACACAGGACTGTGACCCTACGCAATGTGCAGGACATAGTGGATGGATTGCAGCAGTGGGGTTCCTGAACTGCAATGAAGCAATGGATGGCAGTCGTATCCCAATTTTGTCACCAGACCACCTTGCCACAGAGTACATCAACAGAAAGGGCTACTTTCCTATAGTTATGCAAACACTGGTGAATCGCCAGAGATGCTTCACTAACATTAGTGTTGGCTGGTCAGGGAAGGTGCATGATGTTTGTATTTTTAAGAACACATGACTGTTCAGAAAGCTACAAGCAGGGACTTTCTTTCCCAGCTAGTGGATTACCATTAGGAATGTTGAAATGCCAGTTGGGATCCTGTGGGACTGAGCTACTCCTTGCTTCCTTGGCTCATGACGTCATACACTGACCACCTCGGCAGCACCAAGGAAAGATTCAACTACAGATCAGCAGATGCAGAATGACAGTTGAATGCACTTTTGGTACACTGAAGGGATGCTAAAAGAAAAGGAGTACTTGTGGCACCTTAGAGACTAACCAATTTATTTGAGCATGAGCTTTCGTGAGCTACAGCTCATTTCATCGGATGCATAAAGTGGAAAGTACAGTGAGGTCTGTGTGTATATATAAAATCTCCTCACTGTACTTTCCACTTTATGCATCTGATGAAGTGAGCTGTAGCTCACGAAAGCTTATGCTCAAATAAATTGGTTAGTCTCTAAGGTGCCACAAGTACTCCTTTTCTTTTTGCGAATACAGACTAACACGGCTGCTACTCTGAAACCTGAAGGGATGCTGGCATTGTTTACTCACAAGGTTGGATCTCCGTGAAGAAAAATCTCAGTGGTTATACCTGCCTATTGTGTCCTGCATCATATTTGTGAAACAGAAGGGAAAAGTTGCTGCCAGGATGGGGGACGAGCCAGTCACAAGGGCAATTAGATGAGCTCAGCATAGAGCTATACAATTCAGGGAGGCTTTGGAAGAGCATTTTAATAGTGACCCACAGTAATGCATTGTGGTGTACTGTGCTCTATCTGGTTATGCTGCTTTGGGGCCTGTTTGGAATTGTGTGGTGCTTGGTGTACATCTGTGAATATAACGCTATCAATGTACATATTAATTTTGTGGTGCTTGCTGTACATTTGATTATTGCATTGTGTTTGTCACTGATCCTATGAGTTGTGTCACAGTCTGCAGTACCAAGTGAGTGAGTGCTTTCAGAACTAGGCACTCTGCAGCATATGTTGTGAATTAATAGATTAATTATTTTTTAAATAATATTATAATCAGTAACAAAAGCAGTGCAAAGAAAAATCTGTGTAATTTAAAAGCTATTAAGATATTTTTAATGTATTTGATCAGAACTTAATAAGGGCGAAAAGCATTCATTTCCATTTTACCTACATATACAACATCTGTGGTTTTCACAGGTCAGTGTATGTGAAGCTGTGGTTGTCCTTAATGTTCCCCCTGAGTGGAGTGGTAGGGGTAGGGATGTGGCCTCTCATGCCATGTGGAATGCTGAGGGTGGTTGTAGTGAAGTGCTGTAATGGAGTTCTCCATGGACTGCAAAGAGAGGTGAGCCTGGGACTGTTGAACTTATATGTTCCCAGGAGTCTGCAGCATCTCTGTTTGCTGCTAGAGAAGCCCCATTACGTCCTGGTGCATCTCCCTCTCCTCTTTCTGCTGGGAATCCTGGACCTTTTTCCTGTCTGCTCTTCCCTTCTCCAGGCTATCTGCAGTGTTCACCCTCCAGGTGATGCTCATGGTCTGATACAGCATTAGCTTGCAGGAGCTCATTGAACATGTCATCCCTAGTGCTCTTATTCCTCCTCCTTATCTGGTTCAGGCATTCTGTGAGTGTGGAGGGGGAACCACTCAAAGCTGAAACGGCAGGAGCTGCAGATAAAACACCGAGGTATAGTCAGTATAGTGTGACAAAGTTCCTCCTCTGCCTTGGTGGGTCCTGTGCTTATTGGCAGATTTGCTTGCCTCAGAGGTTCACGGCAGCCCTCAGTTTGGCCACTTTCATGGCTCAAATCTGCCGTTCACTCAGTTAGCCTCATCACTGGCCAGCATGGGGAAAGGAGGAAGAACAATCCCTGCAGTCTCTGCTGATCCACCTAGTGGATTGGGGAACAGGCCAGAGACCTTCCCCTCTGGTGAAACCCACAGTCCAGTTCAACTCCTCCAGTATCAAGTAGGGAGTTGAGGGAATGGGGGGAACCCAGGCCCGCCGTCTACTCCGGGTTCCAGTCCAGGGCCCTGTGGGTTACAGCTGTCTACAGTGGCTCCTGTAACAGCTGCGTAACAGCTGCAACTCCCTGGGCTACTTCTCCATGGCCTCCTCCCAACACCATCTTTATTCTCATCACAGGACCTTCCTCCTGATATCTGATAATGCTTGTACTTCTCAGTCTTCCAGTAGTACACCACCTCACTCTCAGCCTCTTGTGCTTCTTGCTCCCAGCTCCTCGCATGCACGCCACAAACTGAAGTGAGCTCCTTTTTTTAAACCCAGGTGCCCTGATTAGCCTTCCTGTCTTAATTGATTCTGGAAGCTTCTTGATTGGCTGCAGGTGTTCTAATCAGCCTGTCTGCCTTAATTGTTTCCAGAAAGTTCCTGATTGTTCTGGAACCTTCCCTGTTACCTTACCCAGGGAAAAGGGACCTACTTAACCTGGGGCTAATATATCTGCCTTCTATCACTCTCCTGTAGCCATCTGGCCTGACACTGTCACAATGGTCACAATAGTCACAGCAGAAACCAGAAGTTAAGATTCAGAATTCCCTTCCCTTGGTCCCCTACAGTTTTAAATAAGGCATGCTTATTGTCTTCTACTTCCAAGTGCTTGTGCACGGCCCCACTCTCAGCTCCAGCCATGGTGAGTATGGCTCACATGGGGTGAGGAAAATGAGGAGGGAGTTGCTCAGTTGCATGAAACTACGAGTATAGTGCAATGGCACTGAATACTGACACCATTTTCCTCAAGCGGTGGTGATTTTAGTTGATATTTCAGTCCGGTCCTGAGAGTGACAAAGGCAGAGAGCACAGCTGATGTCCTGAAGCCATGAGGGGCCCATATGCTGCCACCCAGTGTACTGCAATGGTGCTTGCTGAAGTTATCACTGACTGGCATGGGAACACATCCTATTGCAAGGAAGAAATAAGGCTGCCATCCCTAGAAACCTTTGGCAGAGGATTGCAGAGGATTACCTCCGTGAAAATTTCATCGAGATCTCTTAGGAGGATTCAAGGGATATCCCTGATGTACATAAAAAGACTGCTCCACATGGCTTAACTCTATAGCAGAATGAAAAGCAAATAACAATACTACCTCTTTTTTTGTACTGCTACCTCTTCTTGTATGAGTAAATTAATGAAAAGCTAATAGCTAGCTATGTCCTGTTATGTTGGGGGCGTCATCACTATAAGGGGGAATATATTTACACAGTTACCCGAGGATCCTTCCCATGCATCGGGCTTGACTGCTGGGCCTGACTAGACTGTGGTGAAGTGTCAAACAGCTTGCAGCATAACTGAAGTCCCCCAGCACCCTGCCTCCCAGTCGCATGTCCCCCATCCTCCTCTTTTTTCCTCCTCTACCACCTCTTCATCCTTGCTGTTCATGGTAGGGGCTTGTGACCTGGGCTCCTTAGAGATATCCATGGTGGTCTGCTAGGTGGTAGAGGCGTCTCCGCCAAGTATGGCATGCAGCTCTTTGTAAAAGCTGCAGGTCTGTAGCTCTGAACTGTATTGATTGTTGGCCTCCTTGGGCTTTTGGTATGCCTGATGCAGTTCCTGTGCTTTCACTCGGCATTGCTGCTGGTCCCTGTCATACTCCTCCAGCATCCCCCATGCAGTCTATTTGTAGATGTTCACTTTTATACAGCTGGTCCATAGCTGTTCTTGTACAGCTTATTCTCCCCACAGACCTAAGGGATGCAATATCTCCTGTCTACTCCAAGCTGGAGTGTATCTAGAGCATGTAACTGGCATGGTCAGTTGGCAAGTTGCACACAACAATGGGGAGCTGCTAGGTATCTATATCAAGCTGGACAATCGGGAAAAGACATTTCAAAAATACTCAGGGCTTCAGAAGGCTTCCTTGCTTTTTAGTCTCTCTGACCCCCGGGCCAGTTGTGACCAGAGCAGTCAGTGTCAGGCATTGTGGAACAGCTGCTGGAAGACTGTTAGGGTCGATGTAAATAACACAGTATCTACACTAGCATTGCATCGACCTTCGTACATCAACCATGGCTCAATGCCACTCGGGGAGGTAGTGATACTACATTACTTATACTTATGTTGTTGGGAGACAAATTTAAGTGTAGACGCATGCACAAGTAGGCTGATGCAAGGCAGCTTATGTTAACCTAACTTTGTAGTATAGACCAGGCAGCTGGAGGATAGGGGTTGGTCTGCTGTGCTTCACAGTACCATTTCTCTTCTGAAGCGCCTGGCTCTAGAGCTTCCTGTGATTTAACACCCCTTTCCCAGAAGAAATATTGTCAGTTGTTTTCTGGGGACATGCATATTATTGTCCCCCCGTTAAATATTTGGAAACAGGGAAGGGTGAGAGAGAGAGAAAATGTATTCCTTTCTTCACATCCACATTGAACACACTCTTTTTTTTTTTTTTTTTTTGGTTTTTTTGGTTTTTTTGTTTTCAGGTACAACAAGCAGCCAATGAAAACAATTGCTGCTTTGGAACAATTGACACATGGCTGTTATATAAACTCACCAAAGGTGAGTTTGGAAGCACTGGTTAAACAAAACATATTTCAAATTAGAGCAGATATTGTATGCATTCCCCTACCGTTATTCCCAAGAGCCCAACTGCCACATTAGGTGTGATGGATTTGGGGTTACTTATGAATACTGAATGTTGGTCTGGTTATTTGGATGTTTGCTGTATGAATATATTGGTTTAACTCAGGATGGGACTGTCCCAAAAAATAGGCAGAAAAGAAAAGAGGGGCTCAAGAGAGCCACCTCTCAGCAAACACTTGAATTGTTAAGGTACATTGCCAAAACTATTAGCTTTGATGGCAGGAAAAGCACCATGAAAAGAAAGGAACAAAATGGTAACCAGAATTTAAAATGGGATATCCTCTCAGGAAAAGGAGACAGTAGTTGTTTGGGGGAATACAGAGACACAGGGTTGAACAGGTAGTGTCTGAAGATATTAGGCTTGCCAAGGTTACCATCAGAGGATAGTAAGACTTTAGGTAAAATAGATATGCTTGTAGATTATTTTATTTAAAAATACATTTACTCTGAAAGCTTTGTTCCTACTGGACATGTAAACAATACTTTGGTTTTAAGAAGGCTGTCTGATTGCTGTATTCCAGTGGTCTCAGACTCCCTAAGGGAAGAACCGCAGGTGCCTGAGCTCAGTCAGACCTGCAGGGTAAGAATGGTGGATACACAGGGTACTGTAGTCCAGGGTTAAGTCTAAGAATAGGAGAATTGCATAATTCCATGCCCGGTTAGGAGGCTTGATACGTCAGGGCACACAGAGAGACCACAAAGGGGAGGGAGGCGCAGCTAGCCTGTCACAACCCATGAGCCTTGAACCCAGGTCCACAGAAGCAGCCACAATTCAGCTCTCCACTTGGCAGTCTGCTGACAACTGCTGACCAGTTCCCATGAAGCCCAGCCCCAGTTTGAAGCTCCGCCTCTGAGGTATTATTGGTGGAGTCCCAAAGCAGCCGATTGGCCTGCTGGCCCTACTTAAGACAGGAACAGGAAGCTGTCCGAAGAACTGGGATCCATCCTGCTCTGTACTGTGTGCCTTGTGCTTCCTGCTCCCCTGGCTTGACTTCCTAGTGTCCTGACTTGGCTTGGCTCTTGACCTCTGACTTGTGGTTCTGCTCTCTTACAAAAGAAGAGAAAAACAAAATTAAATAAACACATAGCCATTAAACATAATTTTTTAATGAATTTATGTTAAATTGGCAGCAGGTAAACTCTCCAATCAGCTTAATGGTTGTGCATCTAGTCTCTTTGTTTTGGAGGAGGAGGCTTAATGGCTGTGTACGCTCTTCTCTCACTGCCTGCTGAGTTAATTTCTGTAGGTTTGTGTGGTGTTTAGATGTTGCTTGTAATTATTAGAATTGGGAGCAATGGCTGTTGGGAGTCTGAAAGGACAGGAAACAGGAAGGAGGGGGAGGAGTTGAGAGGCTGGGAGAAAGCTACAGAGGGTGCAGCAGCAGCTTGGTAAAGAGATTTCCACTTTAAAAATAAGTCCTGTTGAAGCTTGTTAGTACCTTGCCTGGTTGATACAACATTTTGGTGACGAGGATGGATCTTCTGCCTCTGAACCCACCTGCACCCTTTCTGCAAAGCTCAGGTGAGCCTCCAGTTGCTTTTACTACCTGGATCCGTACGTTTGAGACTTATTTGTTTGCAATCGGTGCTACAGAGATTTCTGAAGTAAGAAAGCATGCTCTGCTAATCCACTGCCTTGGAGCAGAAGGGCAGTGTATATTTTACACTTTTTTCCCCTTGCAGATGATAAATATGAGACTGCACTCACTGCATTAAAGAATTTTTTTGTGCCAAAAGTCAATGTAGTAGCTAATCGCTACAGATTTCGCCAGTGTGAGCAGAAACCAGAGGAAACTATAACGCAGTATTTTACTTCCCTGAGGAGTCTGATTGTAATTTGTGACTTTGGGAATATGGCAGATGAGATGATTTGAGACCAGCTCATTGAGAAAACAAGCATGCTTTGTGTAAGAGAACGCTTACTTTTAGAACCACAACTTACACTAGAAAAAGCAATAACCATTGCTACTCAGATTGAGTCAGCTACAGCTGAAGCCAAAATAATGAGCATGGATACAGGAGGCACAGTCCAGGCTGTGACTCCTTTGCAGAAAAGTTCACTACCACTGCAGACACACAACTGCAAGAGGAAAACTAATGAAAAACCACCAAATCAGCAAATTCAAAATACAGTAAAAGCATGCTTTCGCTGTGGATCCCCACAATACCTTGCAAGCTACACAGAATATCCGGCAAAAGTAGCTCAGTACAATCATTGCAAAAAGATTGGGCATTTTGCTAAATTATGTCGCAGCAGCCAGTTCAGTTAACAGGTGCATGCAGTTACAATACCAGATGTTACTGTGCTGAGCATGGATAAAATCACTACTGCACATATTCCAGAACAGATAAAGTGCACTGTAAACGTTTCCGCCATACCCTCAGGCAAATCACACTCTATTCAGCTAATGTTGGACACTGGCTCAGCAGTATCTATACTACCTGATTCCATCTATTTGCATTACTTTAAAGATGTGCCTCTTACTGAACCCAAACTTCAGTTGGTATGCTATTTGAAAAACCATATTCCAGTACATGGCTGCCTGCCAGCAATAGTTACTTTTGGTGATGGCTGTGTAACTGCAGAGTTCTATATTGTCCACAAAGGCACTCCTATCCTTGGCAGAGATTTATTGGCTGCTTTAAATCTCAGGGTAGTTAATGGACGAATTGATCTTCCTCAGCAAAGCACTCTTGTGGTACACACACCAGTTTCAGTTGGGACCCAACACCAGGTTGAGAAGAAACTCAGCTGTGCTTATGGGTTTCTGCATAAAGTTAAAATGCAGAATAATGTGATGCCTGTACGATAGAAGTTACGGCGCTTACCATTTTCAGTCAGGGAAGCTGATTCAGAGGAACTTAGAAAATGTGTTCAAAAGGACATTGACTCCTCGGAATGGGTTTCACCTATAATAGTGATGCAGAAGAAGGGTGGAGGCATTCGCCTTTGTGTGAACTTAAGGGAGCCAAATAAACCTATTGTGATTGACAGCCATCCTCTTCCTCACATAGAAGAAGTAGTTGCAGAACTCCGTGGAGCAAAGATGTTTTCTACTCTTGATTTGCAGAGCACATACCACAACGTTATATTGCATGAAGATAGCAGAGACCTCACAGCATTTATTACACATGAGGGACTATTTCTTTTTAAACATGTTCCATATGGTCTCGCATCTGCCCCAAGTGCCTTTCAAAAAATGTCACTGATTCTGAAGAATCAACATGGAGTTCAGTGCTATCTGGATGATATTATCATGTATGGAAATACTTCTGAGGAGCATGACAGTAACCTGCAGTCTGTACTAAACTGCATCAGCACAGCAAGCCTCCAGCTCAATAGGTCCAAATGCAAATTTAGACAAACTGAACTCTGCTTTCTGGGGCATACCATTTCACAGGCTGGACTAAAACCTGATCTAGATCATATCCTGGCAATTTTAAATGCTCCTCCTCCAACAGATTTGCAAACCTTACGTTCTTTCTTGGGTCTTACCTCCTGGTATATAAAATTCATTCCCAATTATGCTTCTGTCATTGAACCTTTACAAGAATTACTGCGGAGAAGTTCAACCTTAGTGTGGACAACGAATGCACAAGCTAGTTTCGAAACAGTGAAAGACTTGATTGTACTTAGTCCAGTACTTGCACTATTCAGTCCTGCATTGCCCACAATTGTAACTACTGATGCTTCTGGTTATGGACTTGGGGCTGTTCTCACACAACTGCATGAGGACAACACAGAGAGGACTGTTGCATATGCTTCAAGGACACTAAGTAATGCTGAGAGAAAATATTCTACAGTCAAAAAAGAAGCACTTGCTTGTGTCTGGGCTACTGAAAAATGTGGGGGGCCGCACGTTCAAATTGCGCACAGACCACAGCCCTTTGACGACATTGCTCACCACGAAAGGACTGGAAAGAGTAGGATGCCGTATTGCTCGATGGTCTGCAAGAGTACTCTCTTTCAATTATGAACTGGAATATAAGCCTGGAAACCAAAATATGGTGGCTGATTGCCTTTCTCGCCTGCCTTTGCCTTCACCAGATGGTCCACCGGAGGATGAGGATGTAGTGGTTGCACTTATTACAAGCACTCTCACTGCAGTTACAAGAGAACAATTTCAAGCTGCTTGTTCAGCGTGTCCAATTCAACAAAAACTACGGGAATTTCTGACAAAGAGATGGCCCAGTCACCCTAAAAACCTTGACCCAGTTTTGCTGCCTTATTTAAGAGTTGGGGATGAACTTTCTTTGCTTGATGGCTATGTTCTACAAGATACACACTGGCTCCTTGTGCCAGAAGAATTACAGTCAAAACTCATACACTTGGCACACGATACTCATCAAGGAATTGTCCGAACCAAACAATAACTACGGGATCTGTATTGGTGGCCAGGGATGGACTCTCAAACTGAAGCACTCATAAAATCCTGTGTCGCTTGCCAAATGCATGATAAGACAGCAGTGACATGCACCCCTCCATTACAGCCTGTTCGTCTTCCTGAAACTGCATGGGAAAAAGTGGTGATTGACATTGTAGGACCCTTTGATACTTCTCCAAGTGACTGCCATTACGCCATCACTTTAATAGACTATTTCAGTAAGTGGCCTGAGGTAGCATTTATAATTGCAAATCTCTTCTGCTACAGTAATTAAGTTCCTCTCTTCAGTTTTTAGCAGGGAAGGTAACCCCACAGAACTGGTTTCAGATAATGGTATTCAATTTACTTTCTTGGAGTTTGAAACTTTTCTAGCACAGAGGAACATTTTACACAGAAGGTCATCCCTATATTACCGTCAAGCCAATGGGGAAATTGAACGGTTTAACAGAAGTTTGAAAGAGTTTGCGAACAGCTAAACTGGAAGGGCGATTGTGGATACCCTTCACTACTGATTTCTTGCAAGCATATCGGGCTACACGACATGCCACAATGCAAAGATCACCCGCAGAGTTACTGCATGGGAAACAGATGAATATTAAACTGAACGTTGCTGGATTGTTAAAGGCACGACCTGATGCCCCAAACAAGGAAGATGTGAGAAAAACAGTTGAACAGAACCAAACAAAGTCTAAGGTTTTCACAGACAAGCCGGCGGGGTGCTAAGGAACCAAAGTTTGAGTGTGGTTCCTCTGTTAGAATACGAAAACCTGGAATTTTACGCAAAGGGGACCATAAATTCACAGCTCCTCTTAAAATCATAGAGAATAAGGGACCTTACACCGATCGACTTTCTGATGGGCGGGTATGGAATGCTTCTTATCTTGCACCTGCCTATGCACCAAGAGGAGATTATGCCAACACCCAGTCTGCATTGGATGACTTCACCGTAGTACCAACACAACAAGACATTTCACTGGAACTGGGGCTTGAGAGACGGCCTGTCAGACCCAGATGACCACCTGTCTGTCTTAGAGACTATGTTATGTAGTATCTACAGTGTTTTCAGTGTAATATTTCTGCCAACAGCATAGTGTCTTGTTTCATATTTTGTTCCTGTGGTTAAAACAATAATGTTTATTTTAATTGGGAGAGTTTCTTAAGCTTGTTAGTAACTTGCCTGATTGATACAACAGTTTGTCTAGTCAGTTTAGGTTGGAAGCTCTCTTTTAAGTTGATTTGTAAACAGCCATGTACATTGATGGATTGATAGACAGACAGATATGTTTGAGCTTCTTGATTGTCTGGAATCTTCTAGATCAACTTGCAGTTCATTCATCTTTTTCCCCACTGGTGACATGAACATGTAGTAAAGTGAGTGATCAAGACATTTAGATAGGCTTGCTAACAGATGAAACATCATGAGGCAGTCAAAAAAGTAGGCTACTACCTGAGTCAGCGGATTGTTGCTGGAATATTTGATGATATATGACTTTCATTAGATAATAGGCAGTCAATTGACATAATTTGATCGGTCAGTTGACTGGCTTGCCAAGCCTAGGAATTTGTCATTCCATTTCTGGACAACTGCATGTATCAAAAATAAGGCTATTAGCTGGACACTTCAGAAGATAGAGATAGAATCCCATCCTTTACAGTGTGATGGAATTAAAATGTCTTTGGGTGTGCAGACTGGTGAATTTGGGCTGAATAGAGGCCATCAAGCTCTTTATAGTACATATATTTGCTTCAAATAACTCTCTCTGAATATCTAGGCATTTAAAACTTTATTTGTTCCTTTGTTGCTAGGTTCTGTGTATGCTACAGATTATTCAAATGCCAGTTCAACAGGGATTTTTGAACCCTTTCAGGTATGAATCTATTAACATAATGTTGTAGATTGTTCTTTGAGCGTGTTTAACTTTTTTTAATTATCTCTGTTATTTCAGATGTGTTGGAGTTCTGTTTTGAGCAAATTATTTTCAATACCGATGTCTATATATCCTCCAGTAGAGGACACAAGGTACGTATGCACACAGAATCTTAAACAAAAATATAACATCTGCTAACTAAATCGTTACAAAAAGATCACAAAAATCTCTGCAGATTTTTAAAAAGTAGTATGGTAAGTGAAGCCAAAAATAATTTTAATTGTAAATATTGGTAGTTGCACATTTTTGTCTGAGTCATAGATCCAAATTGGTATTTTGTACCAGAAAAAGATAAAATAGCTTCATGATTTCTGTAAATTAAAAAAAAAAATTTAGTAACATTGAATTATGTGTATGTTGAGGACTTATTTTAAAATTTATTTTTTAATTTCTCAAAATTGTCAATTCAGTGCAGTGACTTTTTTAACATTTATTTAAGTCATAGCTTTGGTTCAGTTGATGCTGAAATATTTGGGGTGCCTATTCCAATAGTGGCCTTGGTAAGTGAAAATCTTTAATGATTATATTTTTGTACTTGAGTGAATAGTGTTTTTTTTTGTAAATATACTCTTGTGTGTCTGTCTTTATAATTGCTAGTTTATCATTGTTTGTGTCCTGTGTTTTCTGAGATTCCGTGACTATAGAATTGGTTGTGAAATTTTACTCCAAAATCTTTGCTTTCATTTAGAACAAAGGAAAAGTTTGTAACCCTTATGGTTGTGAAGCAAGCCATCCAGAGAGGGAAAATAACCTTATTGTTAGGCATCGAACTAGGACTTATGAGATCAAGGTGGTTTTCTAGGCTAGTTATTTAGGGCCTGATCCTGCAATGGGTTCTACCTAGCATAACTCCATTGGGATTCCACATGGGTGCAAAAGTGTCTGTGCTAATAGATTCCCTTGCTGCATTGGGGCTTTAATTTCTCTGTGCCTTAGCTTCCCATATGTAAAGTGTGGATAATACTTCACTACCGCCATAGGGCTGGTGAAATCCATTACTGTTTGTGAGGTAACAAACATTGTAGAAAACCTATAAGTAAATAAAATATGAGCTGAATGGAAAAATGACGTCCAATAACTGCTCCTTTTATCTCAATGGAATGTAAATGCTGAAGCCAGTTTAAATGTCAGCTTTTATAACTGTTTCACTGATTAGCTGGAGGTTTCCTTCTAAAAGTAATTTATTGTTGGAGACAGTTGTGAATATAATAGGAACAATTAAGGGTGGGTGGAGTCAGAGGTTGGGGTCAGAGAAACAGGAATTAAAGACCCCAAAACTTCAACTGCATCCGTACCCACAAAGAGGAACACAAACCACCACCTCTACCTTCTGGGATTCTGAAAGTCCCTACTGTCCCGTTTGCCAAACATTGAACCTTCCCTTGAATGCTTCTACAATACGTTTGTTGTTAATGTTGTGTATTTAAAAAAAGAAAAAAAAATGGAGTGGCATATTGAAAATTGGGGACTGTATAAAATAAATTGAAGAGCATTGAGATTTTGATTGAATTTAATATTAAAATGACTCAGGATATAATGTACTGATTGTGTTATTCATCTTAACTATTTAAAAAATGCAATTTTTGAACTTTGACTTGAAGTTGTTGCAGAATTTTCAGTTTGCTCAATGATTTAGGTCCAGTAGGCTGCTTAGTAAGTGGAGCATTGGTTCTGGTGAAATCATCTTGTATATAATTTAGATTTAAATGAGAAAACTGAAGTATAAGGTAGAAAAAAATT
The DNA here is from genome assembly GCF_965140235.1 of Caretta caretta. NCBI lineage: Eukaryota > Metazoa > Chordata > Testudines > Cheloniidae > Caretta > Caretta caretta. The sequence continues at coordinate 32,590,754 of NC_134214.1, forward strand.
GAGGCTCGAAGCAATATTTCAAAAACTAGACTGGTTGCTGTGGCATAAAATAATTGCTAGTTGCCTAGAGTAGCCTGGAATTCAGAGATTTCTCCACTGTATTAAAAACGTATAATCAAAAAAGCTTTGTAACCAAGTCTAGCAACCCTCATGGTGTGGGTCTAATTTTCCCAGCAGGGGGAGATTGCTTGGAAGAGGATAAATTTTTGTTTATAACTTATGTAGGATAAAAGATAATTATTTAGATATGCTGCGTAGAACAGGGAGCCTTGCCCGTTAGTAGGGCCCTACCAAATTCACAGCCATGAAAAACGCATCACAATTCGTGAAATCTGGTCTCTCCCTGTGAAACCTGGTCTTTTGTTTGCTTTTACCCTATACTGGACAGATTTCACAAGGGAGACCAGCGTTTCCCAAATTGGAGATTCGTGGCCCGACAGGGAGTTGCAGGGGGGTCATGGTATTGCCACCCTTACTTCTATGCTGCCTTCAGAGCTGGGTGGCTGGAGAGCATCAGCTCTTGGCTGGGCGCACAGCGCTGAAGGCAGTGTCCCGCCAGCAGCAATACCATACCATGCCACCCTTACTTCTGTACTGCTGCCTTCAGAGCTGGGCGGCCGGAGAATGGCAGCTGCTGACTGAGGGCCCAGCTCTGCAGGCAGCAGCACAGAAGTACGGGTGGCAATACAATACCATGCCATCCTTACTTCTGCACTGCAACTGGCATGGCTCTGCTTTCAGAGCTGGGCTCCTGGCCAGCAGCCACCGCTCTCCAGATGCCCAGCTCTGAAGGCAGTGCCGCCGCCAGCAGCAGCACAAAAGTAAGGGTAGCAGCACTGCAGCTCCCCCCTACAATAACCTTGTGATCCTGCCCCTTCCCCCCAACTCCTTTTTGGGTTAAGAGGATCCCTGCAATTATAACACTGTGAAATTTCAGATTTAAATAGCTGAAATCATGAAATTTACTCTTTAAAATCCTATGCCCATGAAATTGACCAAAATGGACTATGAATTTGGTAGGGCCCTACCCATTAGCTTCTCAGAACAGTTTAGAACTAGCTTATTATTTATACCAGTTCCTAACAGATATGGATGATAAGCAATATTCTATTTAAGAACACATTTACCATGGAATGTGTACCAGCCATTGTCTGAGTAGTACCTTATTCTGCTAGTAGTACTACTGAAATCAACAGTGTGAGCAAAGATAGCAGAATCTGGTCCATTATGATTAATGTAACCAGTAGAAGAGACTTGAAAATCAAAAACAAAAAGTCCATGGATAAAAAGTTTTGTATACTATTATTGTTACTTTCTTTCAGAAAGGGAAATGCGCATTCTAAAGTATGAATATGGTTGTTCTAAAGTTTGACATATATGTATTGGGTGATGGGGAGAAATTTTGTGCTTCAAAATTTAGCTGCTGTTAGTAATTTGTATGTTTGTTTGCACTGTAGGTAGCGGACCAGCAGGCAGCCATGTTTGGACAATGCTGTTTTCATGCAGGAGATGTTAAACTAACCATGGGAACGGGTATCTTTTGGGATGTTAACACTGGGAACCATCTTCATACGCCTGGGGCAGGTAAGCTTTGTCATTTAAAAATGTTTTATGGTTTTTGACCTGTTTTTTAAACGTGACTGCAAAGGGGATACAAATAGGTTTTGTGTCCATTTTTTGCTGCTTTTGGATGTATAAAGAAGAAATGAAAGGCATTTTCTTCTTCAAGGAGTGTCCCTACAGGTGCTCCACTATAGGTGTGCTTGCACCCCCTGCACCTTCGGTCTGAGATTTCTCATAGCAGTGTCTGTTCAGCCCTCACATGCATGTTACTTAGTCTTGTACCCCATGCTGTTGCTGTATAGCACTTCATGGATGGCTATCCTCAGTTCCTTCTCAGCCACCCCAGCTAATTGTCCGAGTTCAGTTTTGCCTCAACTGTGTTCTCTTAGCTTTTGTAGTTAGTGTATTATAATAGTTAGTACTTAGTAATGGTTGTATTAGTTGGCTTTTTTTAAACAAAAAGAAACAAATACATAGTTAGATATAGCTTTTTAGATATTTCCTTTCCTCCGCAAGGTTTTGCCTTTTCCAAGGGTATACCCAATTCTTCCAGATTCAAACATTGCCTGTCATGCCAGGAGGCAATCGGGTGTGCAATGGACATTCCCACTGCATCCCTTGTTTTGGGGAAACCTGTATTTCCCAAAAGTGCAACTTCTGTCTCGTTAAAATCTAGAGACAGAAAGAACAGGGAGATAAAATTTCAACTCCTTACGATAGAGAGCTTGCGTCCAGCCTCTGATCCATGCCAGGAGCGCCCCCCTATATGACAATCTCTGAGTAAGTCAGCTGCCTCTTCTGTCTCTGAACCACACTCCTCAAGGGCATCTAAGGAGAAGACCAAGTTTCCTCTCATAAGTCTTCCAAAGACCGTGCTCTGAGTTCTCCAGGTAGGGAATATACCTCAAAAAAGTTTTAAGTCATCAGCTCCCCGGCTCCCATTGGTCTCCAAGGCTGCTGTTTTCTCAGGTACTGAGAGCTCTACTAAGCATACAGACTCTAAAATATGGGGCTCCGAAAGACCATCGGTACCGACAGGAGACCATGGCATCAAGAAGAGCTCAACCATGGTACTGAAAAAGACAGCTTGAGCTCTGTCTGGATTCTTCCTCCCACCCCCCGGAGTGTTTGAAACTTGTGGCTCCTTTGGCTACTGTTATTTTAGCTCATTCCCAGGACATGGTACCAACAGATCTCTGGACACACCTATCTGGTACCTATGTACTTTACACTTCCCTGTTACCAAGAGCCTCCAGTTCTTCTTTGAGAAGTGTCCCTTTAAGAGTCTTGGCGCGGCCAACCAGGGCACTACTACTACAAATTTCCGATTAGAAGTGCAAGGTGCCAAGACACCTAAAGTGGAGCATCCACAGGGACAACCATCTTGAAGAACCTCATTTATTGCACAAGGTGAATAACCTTCTCTATCTCTGCACACCCATCCAGTACTGATGGTGGTACCTCAAGCTCCTCCTGCTGCCCCACCATTACCGAATGACTTTAGAGGAGGAGGATTCTGACGAAGATTTTGCCTCAGCCTTCCAAATATCTATGCAAGGGTCTCCACTCCACGCCTATGAAGGTTCTGTTCCTGAGGAACCTGAACTCATTTGTGACAGATGTCCACAGCTACCATCCTGCTGGGGCAAGCACTAGTGGGTTGCGCCACCCCCCTTGGCCCTACTAGCACCCCTGGGTGGCTTATCGCAATCCATTCTCTGGGACCTCAAAGTCTACTGTTTGTAGAGATAGACAACCCTTCTCACACTCCCTTTCCAGGAGACCAGAGTCTCAGGAAGAGACCTTTGAGGAACAAGAGGCCAGGGTTGACAAGGTTTCTCCAATTGCAAACATCTCTTCATCCTCAGATGAAACTGTCATGCCACCTACACCATCCTGGCTGATGATTTTAAGCAGTTTCAGGATTTCATCAAGAATATTACGGATTCTTTACAAATCCCCTGGTGGAGATTAAAGAACTGCATGATAAGCTGCTCAATATCCTCCATACAGGCTCCTCTGCCCATATTGCCCTGTCAGTCAACAAGGCACTCCTGGATCCTGAAAAGGTCATCTGGCATATTCTGGCCTGAAGTCCTCCCATGTGCAGGAGGACAGACAAAAAATATGATGATCTTCCTAAGGAGTCAGAATTTTTATTTTCTCACCCTTCTCCTAACTCCTTGGAGGTTGAGGGGGTTAACAAACCTGGAAGGCAGCGTGTCGTGTGTGTGTGTGAAAACAGCACCTCCCCTCTCTGGCCAGGGGAAGGGGGGATGTAAACAGCACCCACAGCTTACAGGAAAGGAGCACAGACCCCAGTGCTGCTCCTGCTCTAGCTGCCTTGGGTTGGCAGTGGGGCTCACAGTTTTGCCTGAAAATCTCATTGTCTTCAACTCTAAGTTGTAAGTGGGTGCCCTGCGTGTGGGGGTGGGGGTCGGGGTAGTGGTATGGTTGGGGTGGGGACAGGCGGCCCACATGTGCCTACCTTTTAGATGCAGTACAGGCACGCTACATATTTCTCTCCCCCCCCCCTTTTTTTTTTGTCTCTGCTGCTGCCTGATTGGTTACTTCTGGTTTCATATGGTGTCCAGTTGACTGGTTGGTCCGTAACTCTGGTGTTAATATATTTGAGGTTCCATGGTACTCTGTATTTGCCCAACAACAGTGAGGTTTCTCAAATGCCTAGGCAACTTTTTCTGCCAGTTAAACACCTACTCCAGTTTGGGACCTCAATTTGGTTCTTAAATGATTTACAAGACCACCTTTGAACCTACAGCTGCCTGCTCACTCCTCCATTTATTGATGAAAATGGCATTTCTGGTTGCCATCTCATCGGCTCGATGAATGGGGGAAATAGAAGCTCTTATGGCAATACCCCCCATTCACAAAATTTTTCAGAGGCAAGGTCACATTATGATTACACCCCAAGTTTTTGCCAAAAGTACCTTCTTATTTCCATACTAATCAGCCCATTCCTCTCCCCATCTTGCACCCTAAACCTCACTGGGATAAGGAGAAGACATTCCACATGATTGATATCAGGGGAAGCCTGGCCTTCTACCTTGACAGGACTAAATCTTTCAGGAAGACTTCCAGGTTTTGTCTCAATCACAGACAGAACAAAAGGAGCTGCAATCTCTAATCTCAAAGCATCTGCTGACATATAAGCTCATTCTACGAGATTTATTTCTACCTCCACAGCCTTTCTTAAGAACATTCCTATCAAAGGAGTATGTAAAGTCTCAACTTGTGCTTCTCTGTATGCATTTGATGAATGCTATGCAATAATTTGAGATTCTGCTTTCGAGAATGTGTTCGGTTCAGCTGTACTTTCTACCATACTGAACTAGACTCCAAAGCCCCCTCCTCCTTAAAGGAGAGCTGCTTGATTGTCACCTAGAATGGACCACCCACAAGGACTTGAAGAAGAAGAAGAAATTGTTACCCTGTGCAGTAAGTGTATTCCACTACCAACCCTCCATCCCCTCTGCTTCGGAGTTCCTTGTCATGGGGCTTCACAGTAGAGAAGGAACTGAGGACAGTTATCCATCACGCACAATACTATATAGCAATGGCATGGAGCACAAGGCTGAGTAACACGCATGCGTGGTCTGAATGGACACTGCTATGAGACCTCTCCGATCAAAAGCGCAAGGGGGCACAAGCGCACCTAGAATTGAGCACCCGAAGGACCACAGTTAGTTCACAGGGTGAGTAACCATTTCTTCAGTATAGAAATGTGAGGGGCTTTAATTAAAAAATCAGATTTTCTCTACACTGGAAGACACTCTGGACATCCGATGAGCTAGTAAATTTGACATCACTGATACTAAGGAAATGACATTTGAAGTAGGATTTTTCAAAGGCATCTAAGGGAGTTAGGGCCTAACTGCCATTGAATTTTAGTTGAATTTCAATAGGAGTGTCATGGGCTGTTTACCTCACACATCCTGTGAAAGGGTTAATATGGGCCAGTGAGGCCAGTTAACCTTCTAGCTTGCACCTGAAGGGTGGGCTAAGACTAATTAGAAATAAAGTCCAGCTTGGGAAGAGGAAGGCTTGTTTCCATAAAAAAAAATGGGTGAGACCAGTTGGTGGAAGGAAACCCAGAGGAGAAGGAGTTGGGGAATTCCCCATCTCTGAGAAGCAGCCTGAAGGATAAGTGAGAAGGAAAAAGAGAAGACGACCAGACAAGCTTCTCCAGGGACAAGTTGGTGGCCAAGCTGGAGCTTCCCTGAACAAGGGGCCAGCCCCTGGATTGGGGAGTGGATTGAGGCACAGAAGTATAGTAGCCTAAAGCAGTGGAAACATGCATGCTTTAAAGTGGCTGCCAACTGAGCCGAGCTGGGCTGCAGGTTTGCTTTTTGTATGCATTACTTTAGGACTTTGGTAAAGGACTCTGTGGCCCCAGAAAGGACAGGACTCTGACTGATCAGTGGGCTAGGACACCGCTATGGCCAGAGTAGGCCAAAGGACAGTGTGTGTGTGTGTGGGGGGGTGTTGAGTCTGCAATTTGCCATAGGCAGTTGTCACCTAACTTCCTCAGCTTCTTTGAAAATTCCAGATTAATTGTGATGGAATGTAATTTATAATCAAACTTTTAAAGGAGAAAGCATAGGTATTGACTGGCATAGAGGGAGAGTGTGGGAGGTAAAGCTGGTCTGTTCATGAATTCACTCCCATTTCCTAGGAAACATTTCAAGTGGATGGAATGGACTATGGAGTGCAGATGTAGTAATAACTTTACAGAAATATTTTCAGGAATAATCTACATGACTAATGGTTTATATATACTGTAAAACAAATATGTGGAGATATAGGGTACTTGAATCTGTGAGATCTTAAAATATTTTTTTGGAATCCATCAGCTAAATAAATCAGATTCTTCACCCTTTCATATAAGAATAAATGTTGTACCCTACTGTTTTGATCTTGTTTCATGTATTAATCCTTTTGCATCCAAGGAAATATGCAGTGATTTGTTATACTACCTCAGAATAAGGGTCTCCACATTTTTTAAGCTTTTCCTTCCAGTTTAACAAATTTTTTGCAGTCCACTTGTCCAATACTGCTAACAGTAACCACAGAGAGGTGAAATTAACCATCGCACCAGTTACTAAAAGCAAAATGATAAAGTCCAAAATTTTAACTACCTTCTCATTTCAGTTATAGATGTGTCTTGTCTTGCTTCTGAAAGAAGCTGAATTGGGGGAAATATAGGCTTAAGACATTGTTGGTCAAAGATGATTGAATGCGCTTAATTTTTATTGTCACGACCAAAGAGAAGCCTGACTAGCAGAGATAAAAAGATGAAAATGAGACTGATGAAGTTTCTAAACTAATAACTTTAGAAACTAAAAGTTTCTAAACTAAACATTCCTCCTTCAGTGAAAGTCGGTTACAGAGGCTTGTCATACAAGAGGTCTCTCAGTTTAACTTGCAGTGCTGAGTCAACAGCATAGTGGATGAAGGGGTTGGTGATCCCTGTTGTGAGTCATCAGGAAAGTATTTCCTAAACTGGGTTTGAAATTAATATCTCAGATGCTGATTTATGAGTTTCTGGTGGTTCTCAGCCTGCTAGTTCCTTCTCTTAATGAAGTCTGAAGCAAGAAATATTGACTCCCCAGTTTCTCCTTTGTATTCAGGAAGACCAGTTTCCAAATATTTTGGTGAATGCTTCTACCTTGTTATACTGTGCATAGACAGAACATTCATATTCTGTCCCCGGAGAAGAATTTTTCAGCTCAATTAAGCATCCAGAAATGTCGGCAAAATACATTGTTTGCCATCTGCCATGAATTACTGAATCCATCAGCAAGGGGAGATTGTTGATAATTCTGAACCCCTGCTCTTAATTTGAAAAGCTGAGTGGTGCTTTACTTCCTGAGAATTGCCTGAGTTCAGTGTGAAATAGTTGCTGGTGGAAGAATCATGATCCAAGGAGGAGTGCAAAAAGTAGAAAATTCACCGGATAATCTTTGATGTTCAGTACTTAACAGCTTCATGAAAGATATGATGAAGATTTTCAGACACCTTCTTAACAGCAGGAGCTTGGCTATATGTGAAATAGTGGAATCATTAGGTGCAGTGTTTTGGATTTGTGCGATCAGGATGCAGTTGTCACCTGTTGTTGGATTGGCTTCATTTGTGGAGATTATAATGTTGTAAAAGTGATTGTAATAATTCCCACTCCATGTGCAAATCTTTGACTGTCCCCTGAGAAAAGAACAGGAGTACTTGTGGCACCTTAGAGACTAACTAATTTATTAGAGCATAAGCTTTCGTCAGCTATAGCTCACTTCATCACTATGCGTCGGGGGAGGGATAGCTCAGTGGTTTGAGCATTGGCCTGCTAAACCCAGGGTTGTGAGTTCAATCCTTGAGGGGGCCATTTGGGATCTGGGGCAAAAATTTGGGATGGGTCCTGCTTTGAGCAGGGGGTTGGACTAGATGACCTCCTGAGGTCCCTTCCAACCCTGATATTCTATGATTTCTGTGACTAACACGGCTACTACTCTGAAACCTGTCCCCTGAGTTGTCTCAAATACTTCACTTGATGTGTGTTCTGGCACAGCTTTACAAAAGTGTGAGTCTTTTTCAACTGAACAGTCACTCAGCCATCTCACGAGTAAAAGCTATGCAATACCAGAGACACCAGGTGAGTTGCTAAGTAGACCCATTCCCTTAATTTTGAAAGCAGCTGCTCTCTGACATCCTCAGTTGTATCATTAATAGGGTGACCAGATGTCCTGATTTTATAGGGACAGTCCCTATGTTTGGGGTTTTGTCTTATATAGGTGCCTATTACCCTCCCACTCACCCGCAGTCCCGATTTTTCCCACTTGCTATCTGGTCACCCTAATCACTAATAAAGTGTGAAACAGTGTAGTTCGACAAAGGCACTGTTTGCAGTTCGGTGATTTGCTTGAAGACTTTTAACATTTGAAACCATGTCTCTTGAAAAGAAAAACATGAGGTTCCATGTAATTGGTTGTGCCTTATACTCTGCACAGCTTGTATAGATATCAAATGAGAGACATTTGTGTTGAACATTACTAGTTTAATTAATCAAGACTTGTTAATGTTTTTTCAAGGCTTTAAGCTTTCTCTGAAAAAAAAATGCTCAGTTTATCTTCATGTATGATTAGTTTCCAAATGTCACAACAGCTTTGAAGGCTTCATACTTTCAGCAGGCAGCACTTGGAAACACATTACCCAGTATAGTTGCAAATTAACTGATGTAAAACCAGGCCATATTTGCCCTTGTATTTCTGCATTTTCTTTATTCTTTTTGAGCTGTTATTAGCACAAGTGTGTCCTTTTCACAAAATGATCTGTTTTTCCTGAATCACTCCTTAGCTAGACATGAACTCCAACACAGACTGAATTATCATGTCATGTGTACATAAATACATGCTGTTCGTTTTATACACTTACACATACTTTAAAATGGGATTTGTGTTGTTTTGTATAAGGCAAATCACACAGTACAGTACCACAGGTGGCTTGCAAGAGCCATTGTGGGCACAGGGAGGCCAAATTATGAAACTTTCTCTTACATAGAATCATATACTGAAAAATGAATTTTCAGAAATACTTTTTATCGCTATTTGAGTACCTTCCGCGAATGAGACTGTTTGTTTTTTTCTCAGTTGGGACTGCTGTTTTATGTTTCAGTATATCTGTATATTTCCCACTTGGAGGCTCAAGCCTCCTGATTTATATTAGGATTAGGAATATTCAGATCCCTTTAGAAACCATTGTGTAAAGTAACTTCTGTAATTTAAGAAAAGCATGTGTACATGTTAAATAGCTTTAACTGTGTGTTTGTATGTTTTGAATTGTAGAATTTAACAGCTTTAAGACTTCTTATTGTTTCTAATAAGGATCTGAATTTTTTAAAATCCTAAACTGCTTCATGAAGCTCTCAAAATAACTATTTTTAGTAGGGTTTTTTTATTCTTTCAGTGACTTTTTTTTTGTAATTAGATATAGTGACTCTAAATTGATTTTAGGTTGCATTGCATTTCTCCTTTATTAAAAATAAACTATTATTCATTTCTGGTTTACTTTTGCTAGTAATTTTTTGTGGAATATTTTCTTCGAAGACCCCACAAAATGTTCAAGCTGTAGCACTGACATTTAAGTTGAATTTTGTAAAGGAAGTGGACAAAAGTTGCAGCTACAATTTAAGGATTTTTTGTTAGTTGTGTTTTATTTAATCTCTCTGGAAGCAGTTTGTGGACTTGACTACTTTTCTTTTATTGTGTGTGTGTGTGTGTGTGTGTGTGTGTGTGTGTGCATACGTGCAAAATTTTAAGGTCTGTATCCAGTGGTTGGTTGGAAGATTGGGAAAGAGGTGGTCTTCTTAGCTGAAGGCAATGCATCAGATGCTGGCTCTACCATAAAATGGGCTAAGGAGTTAGGTAAGTGGCTTTTCAATTGTATAATGCTATAAAACAATTAACCCTGTAAGATGCTTCTTTATAGGGTCCTCTAGCTGGCTCCTGTTCATAGTATTAGGCTTCCATTTGTTCTCTTTAATAGATAAGTTGTCTAGTTTCTCCATTATGGAGCCTTGAAATTGACAAGAAAGCCAGGCTATCATTGGGGTAGGTGTGGGGCGCCAGCTAGAGCCCGACTGCCCCTGGGCTCCCTGCTCCCAGCCAGGCTGCAACAATCCAATCCCCACGGAGAACCTGGCTGCTGCTTGGAGGCCCCAGCTCCCTGTGGGGAGTCCGGCTGCTGCCCTAACATTGGGACTCTCAGCCCCCCACACTGCCCCTCTTAACTCAGTGGAAGCACTCCTGGTGAAGACAGAAGTGTGGACATCAACCACCATAGTAATTACTGCAGTGGTTGTAAGTTGACATAGCATAGGTCGACTTAAGTTTCTAGTGTAGACATGCCCATAGACTTCCAAATAGCCTAGTGGTTAGTAATCTGTACTACCATAGAAGAGACTTCTGTTCAGTTCCTGATTGTAGGGCCTGATCCTCAAGTCTTAGCCAAGCTGTGCTTGGTTTGGGACGTGAGGTTCGGGGAGCAAGGAGAAGAGGTTCTAAGCCACATTTCCACTCCATCTGCTTAGTCTCTTTTGTAACTTGGTGTAGCCCTAAGGACTATTATCCCAACTGGGAATTATCAATTCACAGGGCACCCCAGCCATACCCCTTCTTCCCATGATGTCATCTGTGCTGGGTGATTGGGAATGGGTGACATGAAGCTTCAAGGCACTTAGTAATTCCCTCCCACCAGTGGAATCCCCAGCTGTCCAGTTAAGGCTTCTTTCTGGTTGCTTGGCACTGTCTGAGCACCACAGTGTAGCTAGAACAGGGTGCCAAGGATCTGGCCTGTAGTCTTGTTGGATCTTGGCTGGCAGTTACAGCTTATGGGGGAAGACATCCTTTTATATTTCTCAGCATCACCTCCAGTTTACTTAGAGTAGCATTATTAGCTTCCACAAGTCCGGTATATATTACCCTGATGAGAGGGAATTATCCTTGATACAAGATTTTGACAGTTTAATGGGCTATAGCGTGGTACGGATATTTGAAGATGGTTGTGGATTTGGTTTCTTGATCCTGGATAGTTCTCTTTCATGGGGCTGATGGAATTGAAATTCAGAAAGATTTTTTTTTTCTTAATATGTGCCAGGTGAAATATTTAATTTAGGAATCTTGTCTATAATAATTTATTAAGAAAAGTAAAAGTAAATAATTTAGTCAGTTGACTTTTTTGTGTGGACCCCTACAGATCTTTTCACCAGTGTAGACGAGACATCAAGAATGGCACGAAATGTGATTGATTCTGAAGGAGTTTGTTTTGTTCCATCTTTTAGTGGTTTGCAGGTAAAAATATCATCCTTAATAATATGACACAAATGATTTTTTGTGTCTTGCTTAAACATTAATATCTGTCAATTTGCCCATTATCATGGTATCTATTTTTTTCTATTCAGGTTCTTGTTCCATGCCCATCACGGTGGTATCTGAGGGCCTCTGTGGTATCTGAACATCTAAAAACGTTAATGAATGTATCCTCAAAAAAAACACGTGAGGTAGGGAAATATTATTCCCATTTTACAGATGGGGAACTACAGTACAGACAGATTAAGTGATTTGCCTAGTGTCACAAGGACAGAACCCAGATCTCTTGCATTTCAGTCCAGTGCCTTGACCACCAGCTTATTCTTTCAAAGAACTGAGCTGGACTCAAAGTATTGGTTTTATGTCATTTTTTTACAGCCACGATTCAAGAAAGCATTAACTAAGTGCTTAAGAACTTCCCTGAATAAGGTTGCTTTCCCGAATTGGGGCCTTAAAGCATAGCACTAATGACTGTTAACCAACTATATGGTGGTATGTGGATTTAATTTTTAACTGTACATTTGTGTTTTCTTGTAGTTCTCAGTATGCACAACTCAATCTTGTTCAAATATACTAGAGGGTTGCTTCGTAGGCTGAGCTCATTGTACACACCAGGGGCTTTTAACATTCTGCAGTTTCTCCCACAAGCTCCCTGTGCACCACCCTCTTCTCTCCCTGTATTTCAGGTACTCCCTGCAACTCCCCCTTTCCTCATGCCAGGGACTCTCTGTATTCCCCCCCTTTGCCAGGGTCCTCCTTTCTCCTTCCATGCTCCTGTCCCCTCATACCATTATCCCCATTCTTCCCCTCCTGCAAGGTGCTCTGCATATCTCCCTCCTTTAGGGGTTCTGTGTAAACCCCCCCTCACCCTAGTTCTCCTTTCCCTTACATGCCAGGGTCTCTATATCTTCATTCATACCAAGAGCTGTGTGTGTCACTCCCTCCATGCCAGAGACTCTGTATGCCCTCCCATGTCCTCTTTCCCACTCTCAATTCTTATTTCTTTTTGTTCGTTTGTTTGTTTGGAGGATAAGCTATACAGGGTGTCAGCATTTTAAATTGCATTGGGAGGATGGGCAGAGCTGTAGTGAGGGGTTATTTGCAGTAATGCTGTAGCTGTGTTTGTCCCAGAATGTGCGAGAGACAAGATGGGTGAGATAATATCTTTTATTGAACCAACTTCTGTCGGTGGAAGGGACAAGCTTTTAAGCTTCACAGAGCTTTTTATCAAGTCTGGGGAAGGTAACCACAGTGTTCAAGCTAAATGCAAGGTGGGGCAGATTGTTAAGCAAAAGGGGTCCCACATGTTATAGGAGACCACTTAATTTTAAGTAGGCAATTAACACCTCTGCAGTCCTGGGACCAAGGAGGGGGTAGAAGGCAGCAGAGTGTAAAAACCAGTGTCTCAGTTAAATCCATGGTTTTTAGTGACCAGCAGAATTATGGATTTAAGTTCAGGCTCATCTTCTGAAGATGTTGTCATTTTGACAATGAGGACTGATAGGTCAGATACAGAGTGATCACTTTGTGTAAAATGTTCATCCACTGGTGATAGGGTGAATGTCTGTGTATGAGTTCATTTGAGAGTATAGTGATCATGTGGATGAAAACAGATAGTTGTTGTTGGGGCATTTGGTGTAGTAGATGGGGTACACCACATGTTGTGATAGACATGTATAGGACCATGGATCTTGGAAGGTATGTTGCGGAGGGTATCGTTCATTGTAGCAGTGGAGATAAGTCTGTATGTTTTGCATCTGTTGTTCTGGCAGGACCTGGTGCCACTTTGCGTTGGTGTGTCCTGGTCAATGGGGAGCTTGCTTCTGATGAGCTTGGCGAGATTGGGCGGTTGTTTGAAGGCCAGAAGAGGGAATTTAGGAAGGCTTTCTTTTGAGATGTGGTCCCCTTCGAGTATGGGTTGTAATTGTTTTATGATATCCTGTATGAGTTCCAATGTGTAGTGGTAGGTGACGAGTAGGGCTGTGCGGTAGCTGGGATTTTTTTTCTTTATTGAAGCAGTATCTCTCTGGGTGTTTGGGTGGCCCATTCCATGATGCAATCTGCTTCGTTGGTGGAATGTTCTTTTTTGGTAAGGTGTGTATCTTGGGCTTTATCCTTGGAGCATATTTTGTGGTATCTGAGTGTGTGGCTATAGATAACAGATTTTTTTGTTATGTCTGGCGTGGTTACTGGATCTGTGAAGGTAAGTGTGGTGGTCTGTGGGCTTCTTCTATATAGTTGTCGGTAACATTCTATTGTTGCGGCTGATCATGGTGTGCAGGAAGTTGATGTTGGTGTTGGGAGTGTTCTAGAGAGAATTTGATGGATACGTGATGGTTGTTGAAGTTAGGGTATTGTTAGGCTGGAAGGTGCGTCTCCCATTTTCCCCTTGCAGTTTTCCAGTTTCCATCACAACCAGTAGGGTTCTGACCATTGAGGCTTAAAACATTCTCTGACATTTTGGGATAGATTGGGTGTAGCATTCAAAAGTTGTCATGTTGCATCCAAAGAGAAATGCCATCAAGTTGAGCATAGAACCTCGCTTCGCTCTGCCAAAAATCACCTCTTTTTCCTTGGGTGGATTTGATTTAAATCAAATTCATTTAAATCGTGATTTAAATCACCAGTCAGGAAGACTATTTAATCATGGATTTCTACATAATAGTGCGTTCTTGTTGCTTGCTATAACCTTAATACGTATTCTTCACAACTCAGAGATAGATGTAGGTTTCATTTTTAGAAGGTACACGCTATACATTTTTTAAGTGATTTATTTTGAAAACTTTTCAGATTAGTTTTATAGCTATATCAGAAAATGAATTATTGTTTGGTTATTTCATTTACCAAAGGTAATTGAAGTAGATAGTTCACCTCCCAATGACTTCATAAATATCTCCAGTTCAACAGGTTAATCACTAATATTTGGAGGATATTCTTGCCATGCTGTATTAGGAGGAGAACGTCACCAGACAGACATTTACATTGTTTTATTTAACTAAAACAACAACATTATGTATTCTGGATTCTTTTCTTCAACAGCAAACATATAATATTTTAACAAAACAAGCGTATGAATTTTTGAATGTAGTTAACTCTCTTGTGGGAGAGTTAGCTTGGTTCCTCCCACTTTTTTCAGACTAGCTGCTGCAAAGTGATTGTTACGGAAGTATTTTGCAATTTCAACTACATTAGCCTTTATTTCTGGAACTCTGAAGTTTTTGGCTAGGAGGTGCATCAAATGAGCACTGCAACCATATGTTGTTAGCTTGGGACACTCTTCACTCTCTTCTAAATAATTTCTTCTCATCTTGGATACATTTGCAGCATTGTCTGTGACCAACCTGCGTACTAGACATTTGAATTTTTTTTCACAGTTTGTTATAGCTTTTACTGCTACTTCTTGTAAGTATTCTGCTGTGTATGCATTTCCTGATGTATCAATTGTTTCTGTAAGGAAAACATTCCCTTCTTCGTTGTCACACAAGCACATACAACAGGATCATTGTGGACATTGCTCCACCCATCAGGTTAACAATTTCACCCTCTCGACCTTTTGCACAGTGCTCAATTTCTCTTTCATACACTTTATCCTGCAATTTGCCTGCGACATCTGCTCTGTTGGGTGGACTGTATCCTGGTCTTAATGACTGAACCATGTTAATGAAGTGTGGGTTCTCAATCATATGGAAAGGAGAGTTTGTTGCATAAACAAACAGGGCAATTTTTTCATCAGTTACCTCTTTTTGTAATCTGGTTTTTGTAATCTGCTGGTTCTTATCACAAACTTATCTATGGTTGTTTCTGGATGATGGAGTTTTTTTTTTCTTTTTGCTACAGGTGATATACTGTGGCTATGTGACATGCATGATGTGACTGAAACACTATCATTGGCAGATAACTCTGAAACTATAGAAAATGATGGTGATTTTGAAGGTAGATAGTCTTCAGAATCCTGTATGTTGAGGATGGATTCTCCTAAACAAAATAAGTCAGTGCAGTTATTTAATTATTATTACCATACTGCTCATTTAATATTACTCATTGCATTCACTGACACGCAGTACTACTTTAATGGTGAAATTGTAAAAGGAAGATCTGCCTATTTCATCTATTTATTTTTTATCACAACTGCATCTAAAATGATAGTACCATAGAGTAACAACTGTTTTTTGCTCAAACATGAGAATTCAAGAATAGTCCAGAAGGAAGACAGGCAGTCCTGAAGAAAGAAGTATGAAATAAAAAAGTTTACCAACCTGCAGATCCTGCATATTCAGACATGTTCCTTTCATCATCTTCAATGCAGCTTCCTCCTGAGAAGGAACACTCTCATGATGTTGTTTCATTTGGACAACCGGGCCTTGCATTTCTTTGTTGCACTGCTTTCATTTTGCATGCATGCCTGTTTTACCCACAGGTAGAGGAACTTTATTAAAATATTTCCAAACTGAATCTCTTTTACAGCCTGCTGCCATTATAGGTTTTCCCTTCTAGTGTGAGAATGATATGGTAGATCTCAAGTCAATGAAGTCTACACTCAGAAAGACCTCAAGACTTCTGGAATATGCTGCTCAAACCATTTCACTTTTGTTTCTACTGTCTGTCCCTCCCTTCTCACATTTATCTCCAGATGTCGTCTCCTCGTCCAGATCTATTCCACCCCCAACAATCTTCTATTCATTGAACTTTTTGAAACTTTTCACTTTTAGAGAGACATAAGGGATTAACTCTGAACACAAATTTGCAGAGGGACAATAGGGTTGAGGTCTGTTATTTCTCTCCTCTATATATTTATTTATTTAAAAACATTTTTGCTGTTAACAAGCATGTTATCACTGGAGATACATCCACAGTTTGAGAACTGCAAAACTAAGCATCTCTGATAGTGCTCAGTCTAGAAGATAGAGTCCCATCGGGTAGATAGAAAGATTAATCTAAAAATCTATATAGAAGCCCCTGGAACCCCATAAGATTGGGGTCCCTAATCCATGAACTATTGGAACTCATTTACAAAACTTTTCTTAAGATTACATAAATATATTGTCTCATACTATAGAATTAGAATTTATAATCCCTATTCTATGATGAGATATCTTTGAGCTATAATGTATTTTATTTAAAACTATCTTTAGATAGGTTTTTTCTTCAAAAAGCATTTTACCAAATAATCCAATTTAAATAAAAAAAATTGATTTTTTTTTAAATCACTGATTTTTACCCACCCTGGTTTTTCCCCATTCCCCCAAACTGTCTAGTGTAACTTTTGGTTGTTAGTTTAAGATACATGGTATCTGTGAAGGTTTTGCCACTTTTCTACCTTAGGTCCAAAAGTACAGTACTTAGTTTTGACAGGTGTATGCCAGTCTGCCCACTCTATTATTCCCACAGTCTGTTTTTTAAAAAGCAGAATCTCAACCTCTTTATCATACCCCATCTCTAAAGCACTAATGGGAAAAGGAAAGAAAGGGGCTCTTTGTTTCCACAAGAGAGTCCACAAAATCTTGATCAGTAGATTTATTTTGAGAAGTAGGCTGCTTAGTTAATCTAAGCTGCCTTCATTTGGTGGCTTTTTTGATTTCCTTCCATTTTGGGTAAAATAATATGGATTCTGACTAAGTTTTTGTAATTGCAGACAGAAATTTTGAGGGGGACATAAACTGAATCTTTTCTGAAATTTTAGGCCTGTAATGCTCAAGTACTAGAGATGTTGGGAGTGCTTGATTACACAACATGCAACTTTTGTTCCTTGCTGGAGAAGACCAGCGGGGAGATACTAGGTCCGTTGCTAGTGAAGATTGTCAATGCCTACATTAGAGACCTCATGGTACCAGCTTTTCTTAAGGAAGCTGTTATAATGTAGGTTTTGATCAGAAAATCCACAGTTGACACTGACAATTGGCTACTATCACATCTTCAATTCTTTGTCAAAGTTGTAGAGAAGGCTGGGATGAGATGGTTCTCAGAGGATCTAAATACCTTAAGTCTCCCTTGATGATCTAGATACAGGCTTGGGTATGGGATAGAAATGGCACTGGCAGCATGTAGATTTCTTTTTATCAATGGGTGAAGATCTGGTGTGTGTTGATATTGTTGGATATAGTGGGTGTTTTCAATACTGTTCATTGTGGAGTGTTGATAGCTTGACTGCAGCAGAAGTGGATACTGCTGCTCTTGGGTGTCTCCATTCTTTCCTGGCTGAATAGTCGCAGAGGGTGTTGTGGGGCAGCTGATTCTCCTCCTTAAGGATCCTGTCATGTCGATTTCCACAAGATTTGTCTTCCCAAACTGTTCAATATGGGTAGGGGCTTGTTAGTGAGGAATTATGGGGCAGTCATGTTTTCAGTACTCTGCTGCCCCACTTTATATCTTTGTCCTTTCTGACCCAGTCAGTGCAATTGTTCCACCTAGCCCAATGTTGTTGGGGCATAAATTAGATCTAGTTGGCTGAAATTCAGCCCAATTAAGACTGGAGTGATACTAATAAGTATGGGGAGGAGCTACAAGATTAGACACGAAGATATCACTTCCTCCTTTAGTAGTGCAGGTGGGCATGCCATTTGTGACTTGGGTTCACAGTCTCATGGTATTGATTGGATCCTCAGTTGCTACTGGATTATCATATCATTGGTGCCCCAGAATACTTTTTCCATCTACATTTGGTTTGTGAGGTTGCAGCTGTTTCTTTTGGATGCAGACCTTATTACCATGATTCATGCCTTTGTCACACAAAGATGGGTTTAGTTAAGTGTGTTCTGTGTGGAGCTTCAGCTCAAATCAGCCTGGAAACTCAGGTGTTGAAGGCTATAGCTTCTGAAGGTGGTATTTATGGGAGCACATGACACTAGAATTCTATAATCTGCACTGGTTTCCTGTTGGAGTGGAGTTTAACTTGCTGTTTCTGACCTATAAAGCCCTCAGTGGCTTAGGACTTTCTACCTGGGACACTAACTCCCTCCCCATGCCTATTGCTTCATTTTTGTCAGTAGAGACATTTGAATTGGATCTCTCTCAATTTAACACAGGTTGCTGGTACTGAAGTGTTCTCTATGAGGGTCCCTAAGCTATTTTCTCATTTTGTCTGGAATTGTGTGGTTCTGCTGAGATTCAGAGCATGTTACGTAGGACACCTATTTTACTCAGGCTTTTGAAGAGAGAGAGAGACTTGATGGAGGTTGAGATTTGTATGGAAATTTTTGTGGGAGTTGTGTTGCAGGCTGTTGGTGGGGTCAGCTTAGTTTAGATGTCTTTTGACACTTGTGTAAATCAAAAGAAATTACTAGTTGTTACTTAAGATGCCAAAAAGGGTAGTACAGAATGGCCTGCATGCAGATACAGTTAATGTGATCAGAGCTGATGTCCTGCTTTGGGCAAGTCTACATTAAAATGCTCCATCCAGCTGCACCGCTGTTGCTCTTTAATGAAGACGCTGTACGCAAATGGGAGAGAGCTCTCCTGTCGGCATAGTTAATCCACCTCCTGAGAAGCAGTAGCTATGTCAGCAAGAGAAGCTCTCCTGTCAGCATAGCACTGTCTATATGGGGGGTGAGGTCAGTATGACTATGTTGCTCAGGGGTGTGGATTTCCCCCCACCTCCTCCCTGAGTGACATAGTTATACCGAATATACATCTGTAGAGTAGACCAGACCTTTATATTTACCCACTTGCAAAGCTTAAAGAGATGCTGTCAGATAGTTTAAGGCCTAAATGTTACATGCCTTAAAAAATTCACTAATAATGTTTTTTTGAGGAACCTTGTCTTCCTATTCTTTGCAATTAATACCATATAAATATCTAAAATAATTTAGGTAGGAGCTTTCATCCCAACATTTTACAAATTTCTTAATCAACTTGTGTGAAAACACAGAATTTTTTGCAATTTCCCATTCCCCCCGCAAAATTACCCCTGCCCAAGGCCCTCTCATCTTGAGAGGACTAGAAATGGGAACTCCATACCATTGAATAAAAGATCTCTTAGGATCCAGAACTCCCAGCACCAGAAGGGCTTGAGATATCAAACTTCAAAGTTGTGACATTTTTCACTGTAGAAATGCTAGTTTAGGCAATTTTTTAGAGACTTTTTTATGGCTCCTTACAAGCCTTGTACAGTTGGACTTGTGACTTTACAGAAAGAAATGAATTATTTTAACAACTCTTAAATGTTTCTAAAACAGCTATTCTGTAATATGTGACACATACAGAATACATGATGATACAGGTTGATCATCCCTTAATCAGGATGACTGAGAAACTTACTCAGGCATTGCTATTTTTGAGTAACACAGCCATCACAACATTCTTCTAAACAACTTTTTATACTACATCATACAATCATGAATTCTTTATATCTATACAGTGTGTATGTTTGGGGGGTGGAGTTGGGGGGGAAGAGGGTGAAATACTGAATAGATTTATGGTATGAAGTAGGCACCTGAAGTGGAGTAAGCATTTCTGGAGTTCAACCATGACACATCTACCCTGCTGTACAGGTTAGCTCCAACTATCTTCCAGGAATCTAAATTTGATTGCTTGGTTAGGTTTCATAGACATCAGGATAGCAGGGGTTGGACATGTTATGGAGGCAATATGTTCATTTCCTAGATAGAGTCAAATGTTTCTCTGACACCTCCTGTTATGAGAATGAGGACAAGGCTTCTCCCCTCTTAACTTGGATGATGTTGCTGTGATGTGGCGCATTTCTCATAATGGGACAGAAGCATTCCTGCTGTACAAATTTAAAATGCATATTTCCTTGATTTATTATCACTCACTCATCTTACCTTTGTTCTAAAGTTTGTGTAAGTCATACATATATATTATGTGTGATATGTTATAAAAATGCAAATAAAGCTTTTAAACAAAGTGAATAAAACTCTGGTCCTCTAGACATTCACCTTTAATATATATCATGAGTCCTTTCCTTCCTATTTATTTGCTTATATTTGATAATCCACACACTTGTCAACAAGGAACCTTTTATTAGTAGTATGGTTGGCTTAAACGCTTGACAAGTTGGAAAAGGTGGTTGTACACTGGAGAACTGAATATATTCTTTACTGACTTTAAACATAACTAATTTCTGAATTAAGTCTCAGTGTGCAACATACTAGCCTTCATCTGGGCAAGTGGGTTGTCACTTCATTTACATCCTAAGTACTGAGCATCAACAACTCTTACCAAAGTCTATGGGAATATTTGGGAGTTCAGCACCTGTCAGGGTTGGGCTTTAATGCATTCCCAGTTTCCCCCACAGATGCCTACTCTTACATTTGTACTTTAAAGTAATTTATACTTCCTTGATTTTTTTGGTGGTGTTTTGCGTTTTTTTTATGTCACAATATGATTAAAATTAGGGCTACTTCAGAATTCTGTATAGCAGATATTTAGGGAACTAAATAAAAATCCTGGAAAGTTTTTTAAAATGTCATGTGTTATTTTTAAAATTGAAAAAACATTTAACATTGCCTTAATGCATTTAAGGGCAAGTAGAGTGACAGTCTGTCACTCAAATCCACCAAAACAGTGGACCGCAGAGATGGATGCAAAAACCAATCTGCCAGTCATCCTATTAAAGGAGATGACTTTTTTATGAGACAGCCAGAATTAGTGTGTTGCATCATTATGTCATTCAAAACATTAGTCCAATTATGTTACGTAATTTAAATTGATGAGCCTCTTCAAGGCTACTGTATTATATTATTGAATTTTTCTGTACAAAAAGTATGGGGAAAATCAGTAAACCCCCCCAAAAAAAACCTCCCCCAACTTTAATAATACTGTACTCTATCTTAGACACTTGTACTTTAGTTGATGTGTACTCTATGTATATTTTTATAGGTATTACCAATGAGTGATAGTTAGTGTACAGAAGTCTGGGAGGAAAAACAAATGCAGTAATAGGAAATCTTTTTGCTATTGAAAGAAACTGATTTGAAAGCTGATTTTTCTGAAATATAGACAGCTAAAATAACACTATCCAATGCTTACATATGTCTTAATTGTCTTCTTCTCATTATGCTTCCTGTAATTGTCATGTGTAAGTTATTTTTTTTTCTACTTGTATCCTTTTTCAAAATGCTACAAATATAACTCAGTAATTAATTTTATAGTCAAACCTTTATTTCAGGTTCCTGTGAATGATCCTTATGCATGTGCTTCCTTTATGGGGCTGAAACCTTCTACTACCAGAAACCATCTTATACGAGCTATGTTGGAATCTATCGCTTTTAGGTATTGAGTGCAGTCTTTCTTAATTCATTATCTTTAGGATTTCTGTTTTCCTCTCATCTAATTATTCTGTATTTTGGTCACTCAGTGTGTGAAATCAGATAATCACTTGTTACATGAATGCATGGACTTCAGCAATTTATAAAATGCTAACGGTGGTAATTTATTATATTAATTGACACTGACAGGAAGTTTTGTATATTTATCAGGGGTTACTGTTTTTGTTAACAACTGACCCAGCATAACAGTTCTCAAATTAAAATGGACTTGGCCCTTCTGCATGTCCAAAATCTGTCTTCTACCTGACATTTGCCCTTATTTCCTCACTACCTTTATGTGGAAAGTAAGCCTCTTTTCACTCTCAACCTATTTTAAGTAGGCATGAAGTTGGAGGCTGCTGGGTTAATTTTTAGGTCCTCCTGTATAACATAGTGATAGGCATTTTAAAAATACATAAGAGAGACAGAAGATACATTAGCTGCTGAATTGGGGTATGTGTCTTTTGCATACATGGAAAGCTGAAAATCTCATCCAAAGAGCTGGCAAAGAAAGCTTCAAATATATCTTTTCCTTTCAGATGTATGTTTTTCCCTATAACTATTAGGGTAAGTTAAACTACTTCTTTGAGTGATGGTCCTTATGTGTGAGTATTCCACATATTAGTGCTCATGTGCGCTGTGAGCCCAAGTCTGGAATTTCTTCAAAGCCGTGTCCATTGACCTGCACAGGCACAGTAACTCTACTTGTGCTCCAGACCACGGGTATCAGAGGTAATGTGGGTTGACGCCTCCCAGTTCCTACTTATCACCGCATGGCCTGAGTTGGAATTATGTCCTCCTTCACTATTGCAGAATCTGTAAAATGTAATGGTAAATAGTTTATATCATAGCTTAGGAATTCTAGTTAGTATCTAGTTTAGTATAGAATAGAATATCCCCGCCCTCACTCCCCAGTTGGAGGGACATCCTCCCTGATCCCAGGACTATGCCCAGGATCCCAGGATTCAAGAACTCAGTCTCCTGACTTACTCATCCTCCATCAGCAATGAGCATCATTGGTGCCTCTACTGTCTGGGTGAGGTACATATCTCTGTGAAGTTCATTATCTGTAAATCCTTCCCACCCAGAACTAGAGAGGCCAAAGAGCTCCGATTGAAAAAGTTCCTTATGGAAGAGGCTCGGTCTGACTCAAGCCTGGGAGACCCCCCTGTACTAGCGGACTAGCAGTGCCCCTCCAAGCACAAGCCTGTGCAGCAGGACTGATCCCTGCAGTGGACTGTCCAGAAGAAACTTGTTTCCTCTCCAAGCCAGTGCAGGTTGGGTGAGATGTCGCATATGGGACCCGCGGAACCAGCTCCACTGAAGACTCCCAGGCTGGAGGATAAGGCACAGAAAAACAGGGACCTGCTGGTAACTGCAGGACCAGGGGGCAAAGATAAACGCTCTCCAGTCCCATCTCTGAGGGCAAGTCCAGATTCATCATTGGTACCCCCTTGTCAATACAAAGACCATCAGGCCATGTCCGACAAACCAGAACCTTTGGGTGAATGTTGGAACTCCTCAGACTTTGGGCTCTAGGGAGACCCTTGTAACACCAGATAACTTCCTTCCCTATATGCAGTCTCCACTTTTGGCCCTGCCCTCCTAAGAGATGTCTTTACCTCAGAAGAGGAACTGTTACCATTATCTCAGGAGAGATCCCATCTCCATCCATTCAGCAGGAGCATCTTGGTACCAACCAATGGAACCGTCCTCAAAATCAGAGAAGATAGCTGCACCAGTATCTCTGTGAAGACACGGGAGCCCTGACAGACAAGGCATTATTTCCTGTTGTGACGGGGCAAGGCCAGATGGCTATAGAAAAGTAGTGGGAGATAGATATATTAGCTCCAGACTAAACAAATCCCTGGTACCAGGTTAAGTGAAATGGAAACTGCTCCAGGTCAGTTAAGACACCTGGGGCCAATTAAGAACTTTCCAGAAGGCAGGGAGAATGCTAGGTTGATTGGGTCACCTGAAGCCAATCAGGGGCTGGCTGAAACTAGTTAAAAACCTCCCAGTCAGTCAGGTGGGTGTGCATGTCAGGAGCTGTGGAAGGAAGTTGCGCTGTTGGAGAGGCTGAGTAGTACACACCATATCGGGCACAAGGAAGGAGGCCCTGAGGTACGGGTGAAGTGGAGCTTGAGGAAGTGAGGGCTGCTGTGGGGGAGTGCTATCACCCTCATATCGGGTAAGTTGGTAAAAAATAGTCAGCTGCTACAAGCAGCTGTGACGCGTAGCAGTGACGTGCATGCATGGGGCCGTGAGCCATTGTCCCACCATCCCAGTGGAGATAGAGGTTCAGGGAAACCCCATTGAGGTGACCGTGGGTATAGTTCCTAAACTTCCATATCCTGTAGTCATTGGGAGGGACTGTCCAGGGTTTGATAATTTACTTCCCCCAGAGAGGCTGGAGGGAGGTGGGGACCCTGAGGACAGCAACTCGTCACCGGGGGAATGTCAACCCCCAGTGTTCGCTGAGATTTCTCAGGATCTGTTCTCAGCCCCCTGAAAGACCCGGAAGACAAAAAAAGAGAGGAAGGCTGCGAAGGCCTTGGGAACCCGGATCCTGACCCAGGGCCAGAAGACCTCCCTAGTAGGCAGATGGACGCGAGCAGCCAACAGAGAAACTTCCACCTCAGAAGATGAGCCAGAAGCTGCCCCCAGCCATGACGGCGGTGATCCGTTGGAAGAAGCAGAAGCCGGCCCCTGGGAGCTTGGGCAGGTTAGTCCCGGGAGAGAGACTTTTGGGCGGGACCAGGCAGAGGACCCCAGCTATGATCACGCCAGGAAAGAGGTGGCCAAGATCGATGGGATACCCGTGGATGGGAAGGTCCGGGGTCCCAGACCTTACTTTACAGTGAAGAAAGATCTCCTGTACCGCGTGGTGCACATGCAGGAGCAAGAGATACAACTACTTCTGGTGCCACGAAAACATCAAAAAACCATATTGAGTCTCGCCCACAGTCACCTGTTTGGAGGACACCTAGGGGTAGAGAAAACCCAGGCACAGATCCTGTGGAGGTTCTTCTGGCCAGGAGTACATGAAGATGTCCGGCGATACTGCACCTCTTGTCCGGACTGTCAGTTACATAGCCGTTGCCCGCACTTGCGGGCTCCTTTGATACCTCTTCCAATAATAGAGGTTCCTTTCGAACGGATAGCCATGGATCTGGTAGGGCCCCTGGAGAAGACAGCTCGGGGCCACCAACATGTGCTTGTTGTGCTGGACTATGCAACCTGGTACCCAGAAGCCGTTCCCCTGTGCAACACAGCTTCCAAGACAATAGCTAAGGAGCTAGTACAGATCTTTACCCGGGTTGGGCTACCGAAGGAAATATTGACTGATCAAGGGACACCTTTCATGTCCAAGTTGATGAAAGATCTCTGTTCGCTGCTCCATGTACAAGCCCTACGGACCTCTGTATACCACCCGCAAACAGATGGCCTTGTGGAAAGGTTCAATAGGACCCTCAAGGCCATGATCAGGAAAGTGGTGAGCCAGGATGGGAAAGATTGGGATACCTTATTGCCTTACCTCATGTTCGCCATCCGGGAGGTTCTGCAAGTCTCCACGGGTTTCTCTCCATTCGAACTACTATATGGGCGCCACCCTCGGGGCATATTGGATATAGCCAGAGAAGCCTGGGAAGAGGAGCCAAATCCCAGAAGGAACATAGTTGAGCATGTACTGCAGATGAGAGATCGGATAGCCCGAGTTACGTCCATTGTATGGGAACACTTGGAGAGAGCACAGAAGACCCAACGAACCCATTATAACCACCAAGCGAAGCTTTGATGGTTCCAACCAGGGGATCGGGTGATGGTACTGGTGCCCACAGCAGAAAGTAAACTGTTGGCCCAGTGGCAGGGATCCTATGAAATAATCAAAGCCGTGGGAGAGGTGAACTATAAGGTGCGGCTGCCAGGCCTCTGGAAATTGGAGCAAATTTACCACATCAATCTTCTAAAACCTTGGCATGATCGAGAGGCATGCTTAGTCATACAGGAGACCCTTCCCCGGGAGGATAACTTACACGAGCAAGTGAGGATATCATCCGCCTTGACGCCGTTCCAAAAGATCGAGGCAGCTGACATGATTAATTGCAACAGAGATGTGTTCTCTACAAAACCAGGGCAGACGACTGAGACCTATCACCATATCTGCACGGTCCCCAGAGCCAAGGTAACATTGAGACCCTACCGAATCCCAGCAGCCAAAAGAGAAGAAATCAAGGCCGAAGTAAAGAAAATGTTAGAATTAGGGGTTATTGAAGAATCTTAGTCAGTGGTCCAGTCCAGTTGTTCTAGTGCCTAAACCTGACGGTACCATGAGATTCTGTAATGACTTTCGCCGACTGAATCAAATATCCCAGTTTGATGCATACCTCATACCACGCATCGACGAACTGGTTGACCGACTGGGTAGTGCCCGATTCTTGACTACGCTGGATCTGACAAAAGGGTACTGACAGATTCCTCTGACCAAAGAAGCTAAAGAAAAAATAGCATTCTCCAACCCGGATGGGCTATTCCAGTACACCATCCTCCCTTTTGGGCTACATGGGGCCCCAGCCACATTCCAGCGCCTCATGGATAAGCTGCTGCGCCCCCATACTAGTTATGCAGCTGCATACCTAGATGATGTCATCATCTATACGCCAGACTGAGGAACCCACTTGGAGAAAGGTGAGGCAGTACTGCGCACCTTAAGGCGGGCTGGCCTCACTGCTAATCCCGCTAAATGTGCCATAGGGCTAGCAGAGGCTAGGTACCTGGGATATATTATGGGAAGGGACATAGTGAAGCCCCAAACGAATAAGCTAGAGGCAATTCAAAACTGGCCCTGGCTGACCCGAAAGAAGCAGGTCCGTGCGTTCCTAGGCATGGTAGGCTACTACCGACAGTTTATTCCCCACTTCGCCACTAGGGCAAGTCCCCTAACAGACCTGGTGAAGGCCCGAGGTCCAGACATGGTAAAGTGGACTGACGCAACAGAGGGGGCATTTACAGACCTTCGGACGGCTCTCTGTAATGACCCCGTACTCATAGCCCCGGACTTCAACAAGGAATTTATTTTACAAACAGATGCTTCTGAGGTGGAGTTGGGAGCAGTTCTGTCACAAATGGTGGGAGAAGAGGAACACCCGATCCTCTACCTAAGCAGAAAACTTCTACCAAGAGAACAGAAATACACAGTAGTCAAGAGAGAAGCCTTGCTGTCAAATGGGCTATGGAGGCACTGCGTTATTACCTCTTAGGCCGGCAATTTACTCTTGTGATGGACCATGCACCCCTCCAGTGGATGCAGCGGAATAAGGAAAAGAATGCAAGAGTCACCAGGTGGTTCTTATTCCTCCAACTATTCCAGTTCCGCATACAGCACAGGGCTGGATGCCACCATGGCAACGCTGATGGTCTGTCACAAGCATACTGCCTGGCGTCCCAAGTTGCCCAACTCTATGGTGTTGAGCAGAGGGGGAGGATATGTGACGGGGCAAGGCCAGATGGCTATAGAAAAGTAGTGGGAGATAGATATATATTAGCTCCAGGCTAAACAAATCCCTGGTACCAGGTTAAGTTAATTGACCTGGAGCAGCTTCCATTTCAGACACCTGGGGCCAATTAAGAACTTTCCAGAAGGCAGGGAGAATGCTAGGTTGATTGGGACACCTGAAGCCAATCAGGGGCTGACTGAAACTAGTTAAAAGCCTCCCAGTCAGTCAGGTGGGTGTGAATGTCAGGACTGTAGAAGGAAGTTGTGCTGTTGGAGAGGCTGCGTAGTACACACCATATCAGGCTCAAGGAAGGAGGCCCTGAGGTAAGGGTGAAGTAGAGCTTGAGGAAGTGAGGGCTGCTGTGGGGGAAGTAGCCCAGGGAATTGTACATGTCATGTTTCTAAAAGGTCAGCTACCCTAGCTGATACTATTAGGGTCCCTGGGCTACAGCCCGGAGTAGAGGGTGGGCCCGGGCTCCCCCCACCTTTGCCCCCTGATTAATCACTGAGACTGGGAGACAACAGAGACTGTGCAAGGAAGGATAAGTTCTCCTCACCTCCCTTGCTGGCTTATGATGAAAATGGCTCAGTAGACTGTGACCCTTGTTTCCAGAGAAAGAAGGGTTACATGGAGGGTCACAGTGAGCCTCTGAGGCTAGTGAAATCCACCAGGAAACGCGGGACCCACAGAGGCAAGGACAAAGCTTTGTCACACTATCCAGTTATGACCTCTCCAGGGAAATCTGGAATTGATTTCCATGGGAGCCATCATTAAAGTTTTCCCAGCAGTAGCAGTCCAGATGAGATGTCAGGGATATACAGTATTTCCATACCTGGATGACTGGCTCCTGGTAAGTGATCTCACCAAGAAGTCATATCAGCAATATTTTTTTCAGAGCCTCTGCCACCTTAGGTGTTTGTCACCCGTGAGGACAATACATTTTATAGGAGCATGTCTGGACTCAGTCTCTGCGAGAGCTTTCCTCCTTCCAGACATATCTTATGCGATGAGCAACCTGTTCTCTCTCATCACCTGCAAATCTCGAACTATGGTGCATCAGTGTCTCTCCCTGTTAGGCCACATAGCCACATGCACTTACATGACACTTTTCACCAGACTCCACTTGCGGTGTCTATAAGCTTCGCTCCCCTTGATTTACCAACCAAACAGGGATCACATCAACTCCAAAATCACCGTTTCCTCTGGAGTTCTCACCTTCCTTGCTTGGTGATCCAACCCGAACAAATTCATGGTAGAGACTCCCTTCAGCTCTTCCACACCAAGGGCCACCATCATGACAGATGCCTCCCTCACAGGTCGTGGCACACACTTGAACTGCCACAAAGATCAGGGTATCTGGTTGCCATGAGAGTCTAGGCTACATATTAGCTTACTGGAGCTCAGAGCGGTCTGACTGGTATGCAAGGCCTTCTACCCATTCACTCCACAGACTAATAATGACAGACATCACCACAGTGGTCTATATAAACAGAAAGGAATGAAATCTCGTCCCCTCTGCCTGGAAGTGATCAGACTTTGGAACTGGTTTATTAGAAGTCATCACTGTACACACCACCTACCTCCTGGCTGTTCAGAGCTCCCTGGCAGACAGATTAAGCAGAAACTTCTCTGCAGGCCACGAGTGGGAGATCCATGACACAGTCTAACTACCATATTCACACGATAGGGACTCCGCTAGGGGACCTTTTTGCATCCCATACAAACAGAAAGCTTCCCATGTATTGCTCCAAAGGAGCCAGAGGCCAAGACGCTCAAGGTGATGCTCTCCAAGACAGACAACCTCAGATAAACATTTCTTCCCATCCCTCTACAACTGCAAGTTATATGAAAGATTCGGCACAACCGAGCCATCATCATCCTCCTAGCACCATACCAGCCCAAACAATTCTGGTTCACAGAGCTCCTAACAATGTCCACATGTCCCCTTATCAGAATCCATGCATTTCAAGGTCTCCTAATTCAGTATGGGGGAAAAGTCAAGCACCTCATCCTGAGCTCACTCCACCTCACAGCCTGGTGTTTGGATGGATGTTGGGGGTAGAACACTCAGACTCTTCCCCTATTCAGGAAATCCTGACCCAAAGCAGGAGGGATTCTAGTAGACTCTGCTACCTAGCTAAATGGCAGAGATTTTTGGCCTGGGTGCATCACCAGAAGCATTCACTTGATATTGTGGGCATTTCAGTTATCCTAGACTATCTCTTCTTCGTAAAGGTCGCTAGCTTAGACCTCAGTTCACTATGAGTACACCTAGCAGAAATTTGTGCCTTCTCCAGCTGGTGGAAGGATATTCTATCTTCATCCTCCTGATCACAGTTTGATTTATGAAGGATGTGATCAGGACCTTCCCCCCGGTCATTAAACCTACACCTCAATGGGACCTTAACTTTGTCCTTTAATGCTCTCGGGCCCACCCTTCAAACCGTTGGTGACATGAGCCATGATCCACTTGCCCATTAAGGTGACATTCTTTATTAGCCATCACTTTGATAAAAAGGGTCAGTGAGCTGGGAACCATGATGTCAGACCCTGCTTATACAGAATTTCACAAGATTTCCCTTAAATTACACCCCAGATTCCTCACCAAGGTTTTGTCTGAGTTCCGCATCAATTAATATACTTACCTGTATTCTTCCCAAAACCCCATGCTTCTTCCAAGGAGAAGAGACTTCTCTCTTTTGATTCAGGCACACTCTGGCATTCTACCTGCAGAGAACCAAACCCATTAGAAAATCTCCAAGACTCTTTGTTGCCTTGTCAGGTCATCATCATTGGCGATCCCTCAATCCAAGGATGATCTCTACCCCAGATTTACATGTGGGTTCTGAGATGACTCAGGAGTCCAATCCTGGAACCACAGATCTGACCGCAGTAAGTACAAACATTTCCTGGTGGGTCAGCTGCCTGCTGGTAGAAAAAAAAATTTTCCCCTTCCATCTCTCTCTTTTCAGCTTCAAGGGCAAGATGCTTCTCCTCAAAGTGGGCCACTGCCTGATGGAAGATGTGGCACCACTGAGGTCAGGTGGTGGCTTGCTCCTCCCAGCTTCTGATATGCACATCAGTTTTCTTGAAATACGATTTTGGTGAGTCTTTATAGCATTTCCTCTGACCACCACATGATCTCTGACCATGTGTGGCCTGAGAGTAGAGGATTTGTTGCGAGAAGCGAGAGTCTGGTATCCGCACACAATGTCCAGCCCAGCAGAGTTGGTGCATGAGGATCATTGCTTCAGTGCTGGTGACATTGGCTTCAGTGAGGATGCTAGCGTTTGTGCAGCGATCTTCCCATTTGATGCGAAGGATCTTCTGGAGGTATCATTGGTGGTCCTCTCCAGACTCTTGAGGTGCTGTCAGTAGGTCACCTAAGTTTCGAATCCATAAAGGAATAGCGGTTCCCATAAAGGAGTAGCCACCTCGTTGTAACAATTATCTTATAAACCTGGATCTTGGTGGGTCATGGTCCATGAAAATGCGTCAGAACCATTTCCCAAAGGAAGAACTTGCACACTGGATCCTGTGCTGGATCTCACTGTCAGTTTTTGCATTTTGAGAAAGTTGGCTACAGAGGTAGCAGAAGTGCTCAACTGCCTCCAAAATCTGTTCCTCGAAGGTGATTTGTGGTGGGTCATTTGTAAGGCCTGAAGCAGGTTGATGGAGCACTTTAGTCATCTCAATATTGAGTGAGAGTCTTAGGCTTTGGTAAGCTTGTGCAAAAAAATTCAGTGTGGACTGAAGGTCATTTCGCAGTGTGCATGAGTATGGCACAGTCATCAGCATACTGAGGATCAGTAATGGACGCCCTATGAACTTTAGACTTCAAATGGAGACGTTGAAGATGAAAAAGTCGCCCATCCATTCTGTATTGAATGTCAACTCCACTGGGGAAGCAGCCTTTAACAAGGACCAAAATGACTGCTAAATAGATAGAGAACAGAGTTGGGGCAATAATACATCCTTGCCTAACCCCAGTTTTGATGGCAAAAGGATCTGTCTCCATGCCATTACAGAGAACAGGAGCAAGCGTTAGGACCTTAATAAATTTTGGAGGGCAGCCAAATCTGGCCAGCACCTTTCACGGGGCTTCATGATTCACTGAATTGAAAGCCTTTGTCTAATCAATGAAGGCCATGTACAGATCCTGACTTTGCTGGTAGGGATGCTCCACATATCTTCATATCTGGTATGATGAGAAGATTCCGGGAGACTTGAGAAATACCAACATGGTTAAAATCTTTAAGAAAGGAGATAAATTGAAGTGTGGAAATTATCAAGGCATTGGCTTGCTGTCTACAGCAGGGAAGATTCTTGCCTGTATCCTCTTATCTGATTACTTCCCCTTTCTGAGGGAATATTGCCAGAATCTCAGTGCAGTTTTAGACCATCCCGCAGGACAACTGACACTATCTTCATTGCCCACCAAATCCAGGAAAAGTCTCGGGAGCCTTGGCAGAAAGGTTGCAGGGATAAGCCATATCCTCTGAGGATTTCTAAATGGGTTTCAGGATGGATCTTAGAGTACTGCAAAAATAGCAGTTTCCCCCTCCTGAGCATATCACAGCCTACTCCACAAAGGCACTGCAGGATATCTGCAGAGCAGCGACTTGGAATTCCATCCATACTTTCACGTCACACTATGCTCTAACCCAAGCAGCAAAGGTGGTTGCAGCCATAGAACTGCAGCACCAAAAACATCTCTGCTACCAGTTTCCTTGCACCCTCCTCAGGTCAGAACGCTGCTTGACAGTCACCCATGTATGGAATATACAATAGGGACCATCCCTCAAAGAACAAATGGAGATTACTTACTGTAACTGGAGGGTCATCGAAAAATTTGGTCTCTGTCAGTATTTCACTACCCACCCTCCATCCCCTCTGCTTAGGATCCATTTGGATTGTTGTAAGAAAAGAAAATGGAGAGGTGTTAACCAGCACTGCCTCTTATACCCTCAGTCGGGAGCATGAGGAGAGTTACTGTATACAGGCGGACACTGCTTTGAAGAAATTCCAGACTCAAGTGCAAGGTGAGCATGCATACCCAGGTGTGGAATACATGCATCTCAAAGAACCTCCAGTTATAGTAAGTAACCTCCATTTTGTAGCATTTTGTCTCCCTTTTAAAAAGCAGTTGGGGCTGGGGTTAATGTTTTTCTGTACTTCCAGTTCTTAAGGTTGTATGTTGCATCCACCTGCTGTAACTTGTCTTGTCTAAATAAACTGTAAGCACTTTGGGGCAGGAACCATATCTCCTTATACAGTGCCTAGCACAGTTGGTCCTGATCCTGACAGGGCCATATGAATACTATCATAATGGTGTGTAACAGAAACCAGTCTCCAT
The DNA here is from genome assembly GCF_965140235.1 of Caretta caretta. NCBI lineage: Eukaryota > Metazoa > Chordata > Testudines > Cheloniidae > Caretta > Caretta caretta. The sequence continues at coordinate 32,623,305 of NC_134214.1, forward strand.
TCATTTTTTAATCATTCAGTCCATGCTGGGAACTTGTCAACTGTCGCAGGCAATTTTGACAAAACTGCTGTCACATTTTGTCTCATAATCTCCTTGCATACTGGATAGATATTGAACACAGTTTTTAGAATATACATTATGTATAAATACAACATTAATATCTATAAATATTTTTTTAAAGAAACAAACAGCTGTATGATACCATTGTGAAACAGATGCGGGTTCCACTTAGAAATATTCGGTATGTTTGTATTATTTTTAATATCACAAGTCATAAATTTTGTTCGGTGTTTGTGAGTTCAAGTAAAACAGATATGCTCTAGAACTTTGTTATTCAGTTTGTCTTTTTGTGAGCATTCCATTACTGAAAAGTGGATAACAGCCCTAAGTGTAGCTTTCCTATTGATGTAACTTCAAAAGTGATATGGATTCTAAATCTGCATTGGTGAATATGAGTTGGTGTTGAACTTTCACTCTCAGGTTTTCTTTAATAGAAGTCAGAACAAATTCGGTTTTATTAATTTTGTCTGCAATATTCAGGGGGTGCAGGTAGTGATGCCTGTAATGGGGTTGCCAGACACTTTCCATCATAAGACCCTTTTTTTAGATTCTTATAATTTTGCCTATCTATAACCATTTTAGCTGAAATTTTCCATGCTGGTTATCTGCCTCAGACTAATTTTTTTTTTTTTTCAAAAATTCAGCAAAATTTTTTGTCACTTCTGAGCATGAGGTTAGGGAAAAATACTTTTGCTTTGGTCATGTTAAAAAATTCTTCCAATTGTTTCATTGAGAAACTGTAGCATAGCGGTTCCCAAACTGGGGGTCAGGTCACAATGATTAGGGGACACTGTTTTGGTCTATAGTGGTATCCTACAGGCAGCGTGACCTCGCACATACCATACATATGACCCCATTTTAACTAATTAATTTCCTTCCAGGACCCCAGACAGCATGGAGGAAGCCATTTGGAAGAGCGAAATAGCATCCTTTATACAGCATGACCTCATAAGCACCACATGTGTCAGGTCAAACCACATGGAGGACACCATTTTGCTTGTCAGAATGGCTTCCTTCATGCTGTTTGGGGTTCTGGAAGGAAATAGTTAATTAAAATGGGGTTGTGCTGGCAAAAAGTTAAGGAACCCCTGCCTTGACCAATGTACATGTGATATATGCTATCATGTGCCAGAAATGCTCCTCTGCCATGTACATTGGCCAAACTGGACCGTCTACGTAAAAGAATAAATGGACACAAATCAGACGCCAAGAATTATAACATTCAAAAACTGGCCGGAGAACACTTCAATCTCTTTGGTCACTCGATTACAGACCTAAAAGGGGCAATTCTTCAACAAAAAAAACTTCAAAAACAGACTCCAACGAGAGACTGCTGACTTGGAATTAATTTGCAAACTGGATACAGTTAACTTAGGCTTGAATAGAGACTGGGAATGGATGTGTCATTACACAAAGTAAAATTATTTCCCCATGTTTATTTCCCCCACCCCCTACTGCTCCTCAGACGTTCCTGTTAACTGCTGGAAATGGCCCACCTTGATTATCACTACAAAAGATTTTCTTTCCCCCACCCGCTCTCCTGCCGGTAATAGCTCATCTTAAGTGATCACTCTCCTTACAGTGTGTATGAGAACACCCATTTTTTCATGTTCTATGTGTATATAAATCTCCTCACTGTATTTTCCACTGAATGCATCCGATGAAGTGAGCTGTAGCTCACGAAAGCTTATGCTCAAATAAATTGGTTAGTCTCTAAGGTGCCACTAGTACTCCTTTTCTTTTTGCGAATACAGACTAACACGGCTGCTACTCTGAAACCTTTGAAAACCTCGTTTCACACGTGCTCAGTAGAAACTTGTTAAGGTTTGGTAACAAATTTTCCAAAGATTCCATCTGTATTGGGCCTGCTCTATCCTAAGACTCTAAAGGATGAGTAGAACTTTCTGTGAAATTGCTCCTCTCAGCAGCCAGGGACCATTGTTGTGCTGCATCCGGGAACTGAGATCAGGGAGAGATTCTCTTCTGTGTTGTCAGTGGTCTCCCTGCAGACACCCAAGCAGCAAGGAGGAGGAAACAGCATGACCAAAATGCTGAGGGGTGAGCAGCTGGGTCTGTGGCGTGGTGAAAAGGAAGACTGGGACAAGGCAATGGGGGAACAATGTTGAGGTATGATAGCGGATAGGGATTGGGACGAGGAGCTTGGGGGCATGTGTGGGGAGAGACATGGACAAGGATAGGCCAGATGAGCCAGGAGAAAAAGAGTTCAGGTTTGGTGGGAGATGGGTCAGAAGGATATGTAACCACAACAGTATACTTCCCTCAGAACCTGACACAGAGCCCAGAATTCCTAAATCTCCACATTTTACTGCTGTCAGCCAACAGCTGTGAAACCCATTGAGAAAATGTTTGCCTCATCTCCCTCTAAAGACTGCTCAAATAGAGCATGACAACCTACTGCTGCTGTCAGTTACTCTGTTTGTTAGTTCAAGTGGCAGAGATCTGTGCTGTGGATATGAAGGATGTAATTCTGCTGATGAATCATATTGTTCCACATGTTGGAATTTGTTTTATTTTCACCTTTTACTTTTTTAAAAACCTAGGACATTACATAAAAATCCTACAATTAGAAGAACATTATGATTGTAAAATCAGGCACTCACAATTTAGGAAATGCCATGTAACAGGGAGCTTAGAGGGCCAGTTGGACTAGCGGTTGGAGTGCTTTTCTTGCTCCCCACTTCTGTGGCATAGGTGCCTCAGTCAGTAAGGCAGGAGGATTGGGGGACTCAGGCCTTCCCACTCCACCATCTCCCAGCCTAGGGCCCTGTGTCAGTCAGTCCCTTAGTAGGGGACCTCCAAGCGGGGAGTCTGTGTCCACTGCCCTGGGCTATTCTGCTTTACCACCTGCCATAATTAAAGTTGCCTATAATCTTAATTGACCCCCTCTTGTATGTATATATTATGATAGTCTTTAATTACATGAACACAAAATTACTATTTTCTCCATAGGACCTCTGATTCATTGAGTGAGATAATTCAATATTTTTACCTGCTCATTGTGTGTGGCCTCAGGTCTTATTTACCGCACACCATTCAAACCTACACTGAATACAAAATTATTAAATCCCTCCTGGTTGTTTCTGTGATGCTCTCACCATAGTACCTGATGTACTTCACAAACAACAATGAATTTCAGAGTAGCAGCCCTGTTAGTCTGTATCCGCAAAAAGATCAGGAGTACTTGTGGCACCTTAGAGACTAACCAATTTATTTGAGCATAAGCTTTCGTGGGCTACAGCCCACTTCATCAGATGCATAGAATGGAACATATCGTAAGAAGTTATATATACATACAGAGAACATGAAAAGGTGGAAGTTACCATACCAACTCTAAGAGGCTAATTAATTAAGATGAGCTATTGTCAGCAGGAGGAAAAAAAAACTTTTGTAGTGATAGGATGGCCCATTTCAGACAGTTGACAAGAAGGTGAGAGGATACTTAACATGGGGAAATAGATTCAATTTGTGTAATGACCCAGCCACTCCCAGTCTCTATTCAAGCCCAAGTTAATGGTATCTAGTTTGCAAATTAATTCCAGTTCAGCAGTTTCTCATCAGAGTCTGTTTTTGAAGCTTTTCTGTTGCAAAATTGCCACCTTTAAGTCTGTAGCCCATGAAAGCTTATGCTCAAATAAATTTGTTAGTCTCTAAGGTGCCACAAGTACTCCTGTTCTTTTTAAGAATGAATTTGTCTGACAGCACCCCTGTGAGAATAGATGGTGGTATTATCACCTGTTTATGGATGGGAAAATGAGGGTTTGTCTATACCAGGAAATTAATTTTTACATTGCTATACCAACATGATAATACTGTTGTAGCTACTCTTATAAACACTTATTAGGAATAACTGGCCTCTTTTTGGTTTTGGTTTTTGAAGCAACATAAACTAAACTGAAAAAAGGCCACAGTTATTCCAAATAAGAGTGTCCACAAGAGTAATTGTAGAGCAGTTTAATTATACTGGTATAACTAATGCCGGTTCGTTTCCCTGTGTAAATATACCCTGATGCACAGAGAGAGAGGCTAAAATTGTCAAGTGTGTGTTAATTTTGGATGCCTAACTTCTGACACCTTGGCTCTGATTATCCAGAATTGGTAGCATTTTTATAGCATATCGTATGTTTAAAGCACACTTCATCAACTTAAGTTGCAGATCTGAGCGCTCATCTGGCCCCCATGTGTGTCATGTTGGACACCCAAAAAATGAGGAACGCAGTTAGTAGGCAACCAACTGCGTCCATCATCACATAGTAACTCCAGCCCTGCACAGCTTCTATGTGTGACCATATGGATAGCGCAGGGTAGAATCAAGTTCTCCAGTGCAGCATTCAGCTGCCTTAACCAGGAGACCATCCTTTCTTTTCCTGCAGCCACCTGCCTCATTCATTCCACGTCTTCCAACTTCTGCAGCAAATGAGGCAGGAGTCCTGTAGACAATAGCAACCTAAAAGAGGTCTTTTAATGGGAACTATTGGGCAACCTTAACTATAAGTGTCAAAAATAGAAAAGTGGGTAAGCAACTGGCAGTATGGCAGTCTAGTGGTATAGTAATTCATTGTGTGACAAAAGTGTTGGTAATTGTTTATAGTTTAGTTATTTGTTCCCTGGTGCTCCTGGAGGAAGGAATGCCTTGTAACTCTAGTAACTCTCTTCAGCTAATACAGGGTCAATGTTCATAAATGCCTGTTTTCCTTGGCTGGAAAGCCAGGTCTCAGGGCTTGTCTTCAGTAGGGGCTAAATCGGACCACTGCGATCAATGCAATGGTGTCAATTTAGCAGGTGAAGACGCAATAAGTCGATGGGAGAGCACTCTCCCATCAATATCAGTACTCCACCTCAACGAATGGCGGAAGCTGTGTCACTGGGAGATCATCTCCCATTGACATAGTGTGGTGTAGATGCTGCTGTAAGTCGAGCTAAGCTATATTGACTTGAGTTACGTAACTTATGTAACTTAACTAGCATAACTTAGATCGACTTAGCTTATTATTGTAGACAAAGCCTATGACACAAAGGCATTTCGGAGAAAGTGAAGAGAGAATGGAGAGATTGCAGCCTACTTCTCATACTTCCTACAGAAGGAAGCAACTGTGAATGAATAGGCTAGAATACCAACAAAGATTAACTAATTACAAGAAAATGTATTTCTCTAGCTCTTTGAACACAAACTGAACTTACTGAACTTTCTAAAGGATATTTTTGAGTGTTCTGTGAGTCAGGCTACAGCATGTAAAAGCCATGTTCTACCATAAGTCTTAACGTTTCAATCAGGATTATAATTGTATTATTTTAGGGGGCTGAAATCAAAGTTGTGCTAAAATCTTAAAAAGACAAGTTGCTTTTTCAAAATACTTTTTTCAGACTTCAAAGTCAGTATTTTTTCCCCAAGAGGACTTATCCTCTAAATATGTACCTGTAACTCTGCTCACAATAAAATGGAATATGTATGCACAAATGTAGTAGACAGATTTCTGTATCTGTATGCAAACCCAGAAGTTGTTTCTGAACATTTGATGCTAAATATTTTTATTAAACTCAACCTTTTACCTTTGTTTGCTCCCACACAGTGCTGATGGAGGTGTCAGTAACAATAGTTTTGTCATGCAGATGACTTCTGACTTAATTAATAAGAAGATAGACAAGCCTGTAAACACAGATATGTCTTGTCTTGGAGCTGCTTTTCTAGCAGGTCTTGCTTTAGGTATGTATATTCTTTGAAAAACTTTCCATCTAAATATTTGCTGACTAGTTTTTTTCTCATTATAATACATACAGTTGAAGACTACAAATAGATCAGCTGAACTTGTACATGGCTTCGTCATTCTTTAATTTTCCGATAATAAATTGTCCCTAAATATTCAGTTAACCATTGTCACAGTTTCACTGTCATTGTGGAAATCCAAGATAAAATAGCGCTTTTCATTCATACATCCGTGTGTGATGGAACAGAGGGGAGAGAGCATGGAGCAAAATATACAAAACTAGTTTAATGGGACAGTGCATCTAACACAAATTAATGCCCTGGTCTTGCAAACACTTATGCACTTGGTTAACTTATGCACATAAGTAGTCCCAATCATGTCAGTTTAAAAAGTTAAGCTTATATATGTATGTTTTCAGGATTACAATCTAAATGTGTAAAATAAGTTTAGAAAATCGTATTTTGTTTTTAAGATTTTGACAGTAATAAGCAAAAGGGATAGTATAAAGTGAATTGACTGTTAACAGAAAAAGATTCAGCTCCAGTAAAGTAGAATCAATCTATTTAATTAACCAGGCTCCAATGAAAACCCAAATGTGTCTATTAAGCAATGGTCTTTATTAACAGGAATATATTTTGTTGATGGCTATTTGTATTATTAAATGGCTTTTAAAATGTGTATAGTACAAAACATTAAAATATTTAAAAATCCTATATTAAGGTGAGACTTATTCAGCAGCTAAAACAGAGTAAGAAACAGCCTGAAGTAGACAAAGGGACCTTCAGTATATAATTTATAAGTGTGAACTATTTGTTCGCATATTTTACATAGACTTGTAGGCAACACGAGGTATGATTTGCCGTTTTTCTATCCTTTTAAGTAAGGAAGTAGGAAAATGACCAGTTTTGCCCTTGGTTCCCCTGGTCCCACCTAGTTGAGAGGCCACCCGTGGCTGAGGCCTGTTGTCCCCTTGCTCATTTTCCTAATTTTGACAGAACCTAAGTGAACATCAATGTACTAAATCCTTTTTCTTGGAAACCGTAACAGTTAAGCAGATATACTGTTTGTCAGGATTTCAGTTAAGTAGATTCTGTTGGAATTGTTTCAGAATTTAAAAATATTCACCCACTTTATAAAGAAAGTTACTGGAATGAATAAGGAAAATCCTAATTATCTTCACCATGCTTCTATATGTAATTATTCTTCAATTGTATGGATTTGTTCCCAACACAATATTTGCAGTTAAGCTTTAGGATTAACTTTGTACTTACAGGGTTTTGGACTGACAAAGAACAACTGAAGAAACTGAGGCGAACTGAAATTGTTTTTGAGCCCCAGAGGGACTCTGGAGAATACAAACTTGCCATGGATAATTGGATAAAAGCAGTGCAACGTTCCTTGAATTGGTACAGCCAGACATCATACTAATGGAAGAGTTCACTTTTTTGAAATGGCCATCGATTAATGAAACCTTAGAATTTATAGAACAATAAAAACTAACCCAACACTTTTTTATGGAGTTTACACTTGGTTCTGTTGAATTTCAGCAGCCTCCCTACTTCTGTTAGATCAGTTACTACTGCATTTTGACCCATCATATCCTCCTTGCTATACCTGTTGATCAGCTGCAGCAGCCATGTCCCTTTGGTGACATGAGGGTGCACAAGAACCTTGAACGCCACTGCCATGTGTGGAGCATAAGGTGATTCATGATCTCTGGGGTCTAAGGACACTTATCCCAGTTATGGTGAACAAAGGTGGGGAAATGTGGCAAAAGATACTTCTTGTTTGCCTTTGTCAGATGGAGATTTGATTACTATAATATGCTCTGCAGTGGGATACACTTTGAGATCATTTACAATCTTAACCTAATGCAGAATATAGCTGTCTTCTTATTGGCAAGGCATTCTCCATGAGGGGTTGTTCTCTACTTTGGAACTCCGTTCTCCTCCCTTGGTTTGAAAGCCTGAATTTCTTAACCTTCAGGGCATGCTGAAAAATCATTGTATTTTGATGGGCATTTCTGGGAAGAACAGGGTGATTGCGTGTGGCATTTTATTACTTATGGTGGACTTCATTTAATATGGGTACTTTATGTATGAGTATGTGTTGCTGACTCTGAGCTATTATGTTACATCTTAATTGACTAGACAGAATCTATATTTGTAATGAGTTTTTTATCCATAGTGTGTGTTATTTTGTACAGTGCCTAGAGCTTAGGTACTATATTAAGTCTAAATATAAATACTGTGGATCAGTACTACATGAAATTGTTTCTATGCTTTTTATAGCTAACCGTTCTTATCTGATATGCAGCTCAGCAGATCTTTAATTTTGTAATAAAAGACAACCTTATTGCACTGTTAATTAATGCAAATAGCAGTCAAAAGTAATTACATATTGTATCCTATTTTTTTTTCAAAAAGTATATGTATTGTGACAGTGTTGGGCCAGATGGCTACAGGAGAGTGATAGAAGGCAGATGTATTAGCCCCAGGTTAAGTAGGTCCCTTTTCCCTGGGTAAGGTAACAGGGAAGGTTCCAGAACAATCAGGAACTTTCTGGAAACAATTAAGGCAGACAAGCTGATTAGAACACCTGCAGCCAATCTTGAAGCTGCTAGAATCAATTAAGGCAGGCTAATCAGGGCACCTGGGTTTAAAAAGGAGCTCATTTCAGTTTGTGGTGTGTGCGAGGAGCTGGGAGCAAGAGGCGCAAGAAGCTGAGAGTGAGAAGTATAAGCATTATCAAACAACAGGAGGAAGGTCCTGTGGTAAGAATAAAGAAGGTGTTGGGAGGAGACAATGGGGAAGTAGCCCAGGGAGTTGTAGCTCTCACACAGCTGTTAAAGGAGCCACTGTAGACAGCTGCCATGCACAGGGCCCCGGGCTGGAACCCAGAGTAGAGGGCAGCCCGGGTTCCCCCCCATCCCTCCATTCCCCCAACTCCCTGCTTGATACCGGAGGAGTTGAACTGGACTGTGGGTTCCACCAGAGGGAAAGGTCTCTGGCCTGTTCCCCGATCCACTAGGTGGATGAGCAGAGACTGCGGGGATTGTTCTTCCTTTCCCCATGCTGGCCAGTGATGAGGCTAACTGAGGGAATGGCTGATTTGAGCCACGAAAGTGGCCAAACTGAGGGCTGCCGTGAACCTCTGCGGTGAGAAAATCCACCAATAAGCGCAGGACCCACCAAGGCAGAGGAGGAACTTTGTCACAGTATTAATGTTTTCTAAGCCATCATTATTAAATTATATTGTGCTAAAGCAGAGCCAAACATGCTTTTTTTTGAAGACATCCTTTACTATTACTATTTTTAAAACTAGAATAAAAATTATAATGAATATAACAGAGTAAATTATAATTTATAGCAGCATCTAGCTATAATTAAGAGTCTTTAATAATTTTCATTATCACCCCTTTTTGTCAGGAGTAGCTCAGCTGCAAAATGTATTCCAATCTTAACACTCTTTAAAAAATTAAAACTTACTAGCTCTTGATCTCTGTGGACTACTTGCTTTTAGCTTCTTTTAAGGATAGATTTTTAACATACTGAGGATTCAAATGAATAAAATTTGCATTGAGATACTTTAAACAAAGATTATTAGTATGACTCTGGTCTCAAATTGATTTTATTTTTGTCAGATATATGTATCCATAACAAATTGCTGTGCCTGTATATTAATAATATAAGAAGATTGCGAGTTTGGAGTTAACTTCAAACAGTCCAAGTCCAGCTACTTTTCCAGACTGTTTTCTCTGGAGTTCATTTCATTCATTTATGTTAGTTTTAATTCAGATCTAGCAATGAAGACATTGTACAAGCTCATCTACATCAACCTCTATTTGAAAATTCTAGGCCTTTCACACACACCTTACTGTTAACTTAATTTTAGATTCCCCCTTAGGCATAGGTTTTTCTTTAGTTTGAAAAGCTTATGTAATTTCTACCTTTTTTGTCAATTAGGCATCTTCAGTCATAAAGCACAAATGGCAAATATTTCCAATCAGTACTTATATTTTAACTTGGAATTCCATATTCGAGTTTATGAATATTTTACTTAGGGTGGGCACTACCCCACATGATTCAGATGTGAGGATTGAAAAACGAAGTGACAGTCTTTCTGCTATGATAATGGCCACCTAAAAGTCCTGACTTGATGAGAGCCATCAAGGGTGGAGAAGTGTTGAAAAAGACTTGTTTCAGGTACTTGCAGATATATAAAAAAATGACTGGTTCTTCTTTGAGTGATTACTCATGTCCATTCCATTATAGGTGTGTGTGCTCGCCACATGCACCAGTGCCGGAAGTTTTTCCTTCAGTGGTATCAGTAGGGGACTAGCTCTGGCATCTTCTGGAGTGGCGCGCGCGTATACTGCGGTGTAAGGAGCACTGTCAGCTCCCCTCACCCTCAGTTCCTTCTTACTGCCAGTAATGGTGCTGGAACGTTCCCTTGTCTCAGCAAGCTTCTCTCTCAACTGCTCATTTTTTGCTGTATAAAGTTGTTAGTGTAGTTTGTGTTAGTTCATAGTCCTGGATGGGATTTAGCCTAGGGATGAGGCATGCCCTGGTCCCCAGTCTTCAAACCTGTGACTGCTGCAAAAAACCTATGCCAGTCAGCGACCCCCAAAGTAGCTGTCTTTGGTGCTTGGGGGAAACTTATGTGAGCAACAAGTATCGCATTTGTAAGAGTTTTAAACCTTGGACCAAGAAGGAGCGGGACATTCGTCTCCGATTGCTCCTTATGGAGTCAGCACTTGCACCGGCACCAGAGACATCCAGATCGGATTCTTCTCCTAGCGGTGTGGCCTCGGTGCGGCGTGCGCTGCCAGCACCGTCTGCAGACTGGGGTTGATCCACCTCCCTGGTACCAGCTAGAAAGCAAAGAAAGACCGGAAGGGGACCTTCTCCTGCATCTCGTAAAGGGAAGGAGCGGGCCGGAGGAGAGCAAAGACCCACGAAGGGCGGCTCTTTGCCTCCGGAGGTCAGGCCCCAACTCCCACTGAGCAGGCTAGTCCACTCCAGGATACGCCCGCCACCCTGTAGAGCAGCACAGGCATTCAGCACCTGGTGGTGCCGTCTACACCAGAGGCCCTGCAGGCCACTAAGGACTTCCTGTCCCTACCAGTGCCGCCCACGCCAGTTACGGCGGTACCCCACTCCAGGGGCAAACCCACCGTGGAACCCTTCCAACAGACCCCATCAGTGTGGCATCGCTTCTCACCACAAGGAGTGTCCCGCCACCATGCCTCGGGCACAGGTCAGCCTGTCCATCGGAGTTCCCAGTGTCAGTCCCCGGACTTCAGGCAGCACTCTTTGGGCTCAAAGAGACGATCACCAGTGTAATGGCACAGACCAGCAGAGGTGCACCCATCCCTGCAGCCCCAGCGCCATGAGTGCCCCAGCCGCTCTCCCAGTGTCTGGTACCACTCCAGCAATTAAAGCTGCAGGTGTCGGTTACTGGTCACCGGAGAGCTGGTATGGATCACCACTGGTGTGCCGACGTTCCCCAGCACGGAGACCTACTTACTCCTGCCCAACGGACTGGCACCACTCACTGAGTGTTAGGCAGAGATCACGGGGATCAAGGCATGGAGAGTCATCGCCCTCATGAAGATCCCCAGTGGAGCCTCAGGGCTGGCACCAATGTGACTGGGATAGACAGTAAGCCTTGGCACCGTCCTGGTCCCCTTGACGCAGCCCTTCCTCCTCAGGCTCCGTTAGCAAGGAGGAATCCCTGCCAGTAGGCCAGGGTCACTCATTGGGCACACCGACATTCCCCGTGGCTCCTCCTGCAGTAGCGTGGCCTCAAGGCCAGTGGAGCTTCCCCCGGCACCTATGGAATCCCTGGGGGTTCCCACAGCCTTCGCAAGGGCGTAGGTTGACCTCAGGGGCATCAGACAAATGGTTGGCGACAGTCTCCCACTGGCCCCCCGACATGGAGGTGACACTGGAAAGGAACCCATCAGGGTCACCCGGGCCCAACGGAGGTGCTCATGGAGGAGGAAGCGGGGGTGGCAGACCCGCCAGTACCCTCCTCCTCTTCATCTTTGCCTGACGAGGCCATAATGGGGCCCTTTCACCCAGTCCCCCAGGATGATGCCAAGGCTCATCAAGAATTCTAAAGAGGGTCGCCTCAAACTGGGGCTAGAAGCTAAGGAGCTGGCGGAGCCCTCAGACTCCCTCTTTGATGTGCTGAGTTCAGCAGCCCCTGCCAGGGTGGCATTGCCTGCACACGAGGCAGTGGCAAAAATTACTGTCCCTGTGGCAGACGCCCTCGTTGCTGCCCCCCATTTCCAAGTGGGCAGAATGTAAATATTAAGTGCTGGTTAAAGGTTATGAATACTTTTACACCAGGGGGTCTCAAAGTCCCACGGGCCATCTGCGGCCTGAGAGCCTCCCCAGTGTCTCCAGCAATTTTGAAGCCGGATCTCTCCCTTGGCCCAGCCTGCCGCCCCTGGGCACTCCCTCCCCACACCTCCCCTGAGTGATTTAAAATGGCCCAGGGGCCTACCCACCACCGGCAGCACAGCAGAGCTGAGTGGCTTCCTGCCTGCTTGCTCCACGTGGCTGCTGGCCCCTCCAAGTGACCCCGGGGCGGGGTGGGGCTGTGCCTCCACGTGCTGCCCCCGCCCCAAGTGCCCCTGCAGCCAAGGGGAAGCCTGCATCCCCACCCCTTTCCTACACACCCCCTCCCACTCCCAAACTCCCTCCCAGAGCCTGCACCTCCTCCCCCTTCCCACACACTCCCTCCCGCCCCCAAACTCCCTCCCAGAGCCTGCATCCCTCCCCTCTCCTCCCTCCCAGAGCCTGCAACCCCACCCCCTCCTCCTGCACCCCTGCCCCAGCCCAGAGCCTGCATCCCAGACCCCCCCACACCCCAAACTCCCTCCCAGAGCCTTAAGCAGGTGGAGGGCAGAGTTTTGGGTGGCGGGTTCTGAGTGGCATGAGTGACATTATTGGCTTGCTGAGAGGATTTGAGGACTGGCACTGGCCCTAAGGTAAATTTGAGTTTGAGACCCCTGCTTTACACACACTATGTCCCAAGCTCACTGGTGGGGTCAGCTGTTAATGAGCATGAAAGGCAGGGTCACCCAGGTGCGACGCCCAAAAATAAAGAGGCTTGATCTCTTTTTGGAAAAAAAGTTTATTCATCTTCCAGTCTCCAGCTATGAGTAGCCATACATCAGGCCTTGCTTGGCTGCTATGATTTTAACATCTGGCAGTCCATGGCTAAGTTTGTTCAGAGACCCTCTGCCTGAGGACCCCATGAAGGAACTCCTGGCGATCCTCAATGAGGGCAAGGTGGTGGCAAAGGCGGCCCTCCAAGCAGCCTCAGATGCGGGGGACTCTGAGGCCCGAACCATGGCCTCAGCCATCTCCATGAGATGAGAATCCTGGTTACAATCTTTGGGCCTCTCCATTGAGGTTTAGCAGTCAATCCAGGACCTCCTCTTAGATGGCCTGGCGCTGTTCTGTGAACAAATAGATACCAAGTTGCATGGTCTAAAAGACTTGAGGGAAACCCTGCAGACCGTGGCCCTGTACGTTCCAGGGCTGGCAAGGAAGCAATTTAAGCCGCAAAAGTCCCAGAGGTTGGGAAGTCAGCCGCAGTCAGAGCCCTGCCGCAAGAAGGGCAAGTCCTATAAGTGCTGGCAGGGCCACCAGCCAACGTTCTCCACTCACTCAGGCTCCACCCGCAACCCAACAGGGTGGTAAACGGGCATTTTGAGGGTACACTTGAGAGCGACCTTCCAGCCTGTGTCCTGGATCCTGCTTCCCAGCTTTTTTCCAACTGCCTGTCCCCTTTCCTCCCTGCCTGGGTCTCTATAACATCAGACCAGTAGGTTCTCAGTATTGTGGATTCAGTTTATTTCTGTTCCCCACTCCCCATCCCTCTTCAGGGATCCCCCTCTCGAGAGCCTGCTCGCTCAGGAGGTGCAGGACTTTCTGCAGGTGGCACCTGTGGAGGAAGTCCCCCTAAATTTCAGAGGCAAGGGGTTTTACTCCCATTATTTTCTAATCCCAAAGGCCAAGGGCGGTCTAAGACCCATCCTGGACCTGCAAGAAGTCCACAGATATCTCAAGAAGTTGAAGTTTCACATGGCCTCCATCATCCCTTCAGTGGAGGCAGGAGACTGGTAGGCCTTCCTCGATTTAAAGGATGCATACTTCCACATTTCGATATTCCATGGACACAGACATTTCCTGCGCTTTACGGTGGGGACCGCCACTACCAGTTTGCGGTGCTCCCTTTTGGCCTAGCAGCAGCCCTGAGGGTGTTTACCAAGTGCATGTCAGTAGTGGCAGCTAATCTGAGATGTCAGGGTATCCAGATTTACCTGTACCTTGACGACTAGCTCCAGGACCCAAGTCCAGCACAGCGTCACCATGCTGCAAACCTCCATGATCCACAGTCTCCCTGATATCGGATGCCTCCGACCTTGGTTGAAGAGCACATCTTGGTACACTACAAACTCAAGGGACATGGTCTCCAGAAGAGCTGGTGTTACATGTAAATGTCAGGGAGCTCAGAGCCATCCACATAGTCTGCCGTGTCTTCCTGCCACACTTGTCCGGTCGAGTAGTGCAGGTGTTGACGGACAACATGGCCTCAATGTTCTGTGTCAACAGGTAAGGGTGAGCTCGCTCATAGGCCCTCTGTCAGGAAGCACTTCGCCTGTGGGACTTTTGCATTTAGCATGCGATCCAACTGGAAGCTTCGCATAGCGTCTGGAACACGCTGGCGGATCACCTCAGCAGGTCCTTTTTCTCTCACTACGAGTGATCCCTCCACTCAGAGGTCACCCGGGCACTCTTCCAGAAGTTGGGGGGCTCCCTGAGTGGATCTGTTCACCACCAGACAGAACAGGAAGTGCCATCAATTCTGCTCTCTCCAAGGCCTCGGCAGGGTGCCCTCTCCAATGCCTTTCTTCTGTTATGGGCGGGGGATTTGATGTGCACGTTCCTGCCGATTCTGCTGATCAGTCAGGTCCTATCGAAAATCAAAAGGGACACAGCGCAAGTCATTATGATCGCCCCGGCATGGCCTTGCCAGCACTGGTTCAGCACACTCATGGATCTGGCTGTGGCTGCACAATGGCCACTGCCCAGCCGCCCAGACCTGCTCTCGCAGGACCTGAACCTTCCATCTCTTCACCTCATGGCCCAGCTGCTGCATGGCTGAACCCAGAGAAACAGGCCTGCTTTAGCCAGGTACAGCAGGTTCTCTTGGAAAGTAGAAAGCCCTCCACCAGAACGACTTACCTGGCAAAGTGGAAGTGGTTCTCCTGCTGGGCATCGGAGCATAGCATCTCCCCAACATGGTTGTCTCTGCAGTCCATCCTAGATTACCTGCTCCACTTAAAGCACCAAGGCTTTGCGCTTTTGTCCATTGCACTTGGCAGCCATATCAGCCTTCCACCCACCCAGGGCCAATTGGTGTTCTCACATGAGATATCAATGAGGTTCATAAAGGGCTTGAAAGGCTCTTTCTGCCGGTCTGGGACTCAGTTCCCCAATGGGACGTCAACCTGGTTCTCTCTAGGCTCATCGAACTGCCCTTTGAGCCTATGGCTTCTTGTTCCATCTGTTGTGGAAAGTTGTTTTCCTTGTAGTCATTACCCCAGCAAGGCACATATCCAAGATTAAGGCCCTCACATTGGAGCCTCCGTATACAGTATTCTACAAGGACAAGGTCCAGCTGCGACTCCATCCAGCTTTCCTGCCTAAGGTGGTGTCTCCTTTTCATGTCAATCAGGATATCTTCCTCCTGGTGTTCTGCCCAAAGCCACACTCCACCAATGAGGAGAGGCATCTGTACACTTTGGATGTCCAGTGTACCCTAGCGTTCTACCTGAAGCATACCAAAGCCATCCGCAGGTCAACCCAGCTCTTTATCACGACTGTAAAATTACTGTGAAATATGAGGTAGAGCCAGTGTAGGCATCTTACAACAGGATTGATGTATACAATCATCTGTGTACCTAACAAAAAAAAGGCGGGGGGGCGCAGGGGAGAGGTTGTTGCACTTACACATACTGCATTCTCTACAGAGATCACCCAGAAACAAAGAATAGTCAAATCTTGGGAGGGAGATTTCAGCCTGGTGCTATTTCAGAGATTAACAATTAATGTTAATATAACATACAAATATTTGACTTCTCTTTCAGAGTGTGATGGGGTATACAAACTCCACACTAGGAAACAAGAGATTAAAAAACTATTCTGGGCCCAGACAGTCCTGCCCTGCCACACTTGTAGCAAATGCACCAGCTGGAGGAGGAGCTAAAAGGCAGGGGAGCAGTTCATTTGGTGGCAGCCCAGGAAAGAACAGAGACCTGCAGCAAGCAGCTCCAGGGGAGAAGAGCTGAGGAAAGGCGGAATCTCTCCCTAAACAGCTGCCCAAAGGTCCCTCCCTGATGGAAGGGAGGACCTGCTGTAGAGACAGCCTGAGAGGGAAGCATTCCCCTTTCCTTCTCATATGAACTTTGGACTTGGTTAATCCCCCTTTATTTTTGTTTGAACTACCCCAGCAGGGGAAAGCCCTTGAACTAAGCTGGCCCAAGAGGATGGCCATTCCACCAGAGGATGCAGTTGCTGCCCAAGAGAGAAAGGAGAGCGACCTTGGTACACACAGATGCCAGAAGGGTCTTTTTTGGTGAGTAGACATCCCTCACACCACCTAAACCCAGATAGTGACTTAGTCACGGGGGGCAGAGGTGATAGGAAGGGGCTCAAGGAGGGATTAAGCAGCCCTGGCTTTCAGAGCACTGATAACGCTCAGTGTCAGCATGCGGTGGAGTGGGAGGGCCTGAGCTCCCCTACCAACAACCCCCCTGCACGTCATGACCCTCAACCCTGACTACTAGGCGATACTCCCCTACCACCCTCCTCAGGAGAGGACCATCGCATATCAATAATTCATTATTGGAAGAAAGAGCACTTCCTTTTCTCCCCTAGGAGACCTGCAGTTGGGCAGCAGGAGACAGATATGAGGCTAGGGAAAAACTAAGCAAGGGTTAAATGTAACTGACCTCTGGCAACTTAGAAAGCCAGTAATTGTGCTCCAGAACCTAAGCTTTCATTTAAGGAATATAGGGTCAGATTTTCCTACCTGGTAAGGCCACAATTGTGCTGTTGCCTTAAAGTGGACAGAGAAGGGAAACTCTCATTGGTGCAAAACTGACAGAGGAAGCTTTTTTGTTGTTGTTGCCGCCACCTATGCCAGCTGCTTCTTACCCTCTTCCCCTTCAGTAAAAGGGAAGCGTATGTTGTTTGAGTTAGACCCTGGACACAGGCCTCGTAAACAACTGAATTTAGTTATTGTCTGCACAGCTCTATTTAATCGTTAATAACAGGTTAATTCTCAGTATTCCTTTGAAGGTTTTGTTTTTGCTAGTCACTGCAAACAGAAGAAGTGCCAGTCAGTCTTTTGAGTGGGAAAATAAGACCAGTAGAGACTGGGAGGCAAGGAGTTCCATTGCAGGTCTTACTATTCCCTGGATAGGTGTCACATCTAGAAATTACAGAGAATGGTATTGCTGTAAATGCGAAGGTATGCTATATGAAATCTGCAGCGTGTATTAAGCTGAAGGTTTTACTTTTTCCAGTTCCCCCAACAGGCTCTCCTTTCCCCCGAATAACTTGGCCTGCTATGCAACAAGCAACTATTCTTCTTCGAGTGCTTGCTCATATTGATTCCATTTTAGGTCTGTGCACGCCCACATGCACAGTTGTCAGAGATTTCTGCCTTAGCGGTATCCGTAGGGCTGGCTGTCGCAGCCTCTGGAGTGGTGTGCTCATGCAGCGGTATATCAGGCATCGTTGGTCCTATGCCCTCTCAGTTCCTTCTTACTACCCATGACGGTTGGTTGGAGCACTTTGCCTTGCATCGCAAGAGCACTAATAATCTCTTCATAGCCTTTCTCATAGACTTCGTTCTACTGGTTGTTGTATATAGTTCATAGTTGATAGTGTTAAGTTCATTAGTTAGAGTCCCTGTTGGGACTTTGCCCTGAGCAGGGCATGCCCCACTCTCCCGGCTTCAAGTTGTGTTCAGCATTCAGCAGGCCAGTGCCGATCAGTAATCCCCATGACAGTTGTCTCAAGTGTCTGGGAGAAAGCCACAGGAAAGATAGGTGTTGCATCTTCAAAAACTTTTGCCCTCAGACCCAGAGGGAGCAAGATATTTGGTTGAGGGCCATCCTGATGGAGGCTGCTCTTCGCCCTGTGTTGGAGCCTTCCACCGCAGAACCCATACTGAGTACATCAGCCTTGGTGCGCAGCGCAGTGCACTGCTGGCACCGGACTCTGCCTGGCTCCACTCCCTTTTTGGGGGTGCCAAGGAAGTGGCAGAAGAAGCAAAGTCCCTCAGCACTGAAGGACAGAGGGGCCATGGGCAAATGACCTGTGTTAGGCCATGCGCCCACTTTGGGGCTTCGCGGGGTGACGCTGAGCTTGGACCTCCCAGTCCGGCTTGGGACCTTCGGGCAGCAGCAGGGGCTCCCAGCCTATTGTGAGGTCTTCAGTGCTCGAAGCGGTCCCAGCAGCTAGAGAGCAGAGCCAGTGGGCTCCGGAGGTGCCACGTCAGGTGACAGAAGTGGCTTTGCCCCCTGCACCGAAGGACAAGCCCACCGGAGTGCAGCAGCATAGACTGGCATAACTTCCTCCAGTCGCTGGACTGCAGGCACAGGTCCCCATCGCCGAGACCTTGGATCCTGGCACTGTGTCCCAGCTCTCCAGCCCGGAGGCCTCGGTCTCCAGCGAGATCCCCACCTACTAGGTGTGGGACTCCGGATTCGAGGCGCCATTCACCATACCTCTGGTACCAGCAATCATCTGGCTACAGGTCGCTGAGGCGCCGGTCACCCACTCCCAGGCTGTCTTCCAGACGTTGGTCGCCATCCTGGAGGGATCGTTTGGGATCTCTGAACCGGTCTCATTCGCCCCTGTGCTGTTCCTCAGAAAGGCAGCGCTACTCACCATCGCCCTGCCGCTCGCCCACCAGAGTCAGCAAACACCCAGGCCTTGACGGCTCCACCGTGGTCACCAGAGGGACAATGGTCAGGGTCAGACCACCAGCCTGTTGCTGAGGAGGGGCTACTCCCCACCAATGCTGGAGCCTGAGGCGGCACCAGCCATGGCACCGGTGCAGCAGGGACTGTGGCTCCCCCAGTAGCCATACTGGAACCCAATGGGGGGGGCTGGTCATGCTGGTCCAATAATCCCAGCCCTCCCTGGCTGCATCGAACAAGCCAGCCACGGCACCGCGGTCACAATGTGGTGCCAATGTGGCGCATCGCATCCCGGCACCGAGGAAACCCTCCCCACAAAGGAAGGGAACGACACCCTCCCACAGGAGGTACCACTTTCATCGTCCCTGGACGAGGCAGTCACAGGGCCATCCTGACCTAGCAGTCCCGCAAATGAATTTAAAGAGCACCCAGGCCCTCCTTAAACTGGTGGCGGAAAACCTTGGTATGCAAATTGAGGAGGTCGCTGAGGAGGCTGACAACCTCTTTAATGTCATCTCAGCCACCACCCCAGCATGGGTCATATTGCCCATCCACCTTGGGGTCCTCAAGATTGCCACAACGATTTGGCTATCTCCCTCTTCTATTCTGCTGACTTCCAAGAAGATGGAAAAGAAATATTATGTCCCTGCAAAGGGCTTTGAGTATTTGTGCGACTCCTCCCCCTGGTTGTGTCCACAGTTAATGAAAAGGACAGGCAGGGACAGGTTAGCGGAACACCGAACAATAAAGACGCTAAGAGATTGGACTTGTTTGGCCAAAAGGTTTATTCGACGGCCAGCTTGCAGTTCCGAGTGTCTAATCACCAGCCCCTCCTGGAATGTTATAACTTCAACCTGTGGGACTCCTTTAACAAGTTCATGGAGCCCTCCTGCAGGATCATGCCAAAGAGTTCACTGTGTTAGTGAGCGAAGGCACAGCGGTAGCCAGGGGAGTCCTCCAGATGGCCTGGGACACTACGGACTTGGCAGCCCGGGTGGTCGCGTCAGCAGTGGCCATGAGACACAGCTCGTGGTTGCAGGCTTCTGGGCTGTCTCCTGAAATGCAGGCCACAATCCGGGACCTCTCCTTCGAGGGTAGAGGGCTCTTTTCCAAGATAACTGACTCAAGGCTCCATGGGTAAGGACTCCCAAGCCACCCTCCGCTCCTTGGGCCAGCATCCTGCTCAGCAGTCTAGGAAGCCTTCCATCCTCCACCCCCGCCCCTTCTGCTGCAGTCGAGGTCCTTCCAGGTCAGGCTCCTACAGGAGGAAGGACAAGGACAGGGGGCCTAAGAGACGTTATCCATCGTCTTCCCACCCAGCGGTGCAGCCTGACCCTCCCAAAAATCAGGGAGACCAGAAACAGCCATTTTGAGGGTGCGCGTGAGGATGACCGCCCCAGCCACTGTACCGGATCCATCCCCCTCCTTTCTCAATCACCTCCACCCTTTCTAGTCAGCCTGGTCCCGTATCACATCAGACTGCTGGGTGCTCGATAGTTTCTTCAGGTTATACCCTGCAATTTATAGCTGACTACGCTTCCCATCCCCATCCTTCTTCAGGGACCCTTCTCACAAGCAACTCCTCATTCAGGAGGTCAAAAACCTCCTGGGCCTTGGGGCAGTGGAAGAGGTTCCTCTGAACATGGAAGGCAGAGGATTCTGCTCCTGCTGTGTTCTAATTCTGAAGGAAAAAGGGTGCCTCAGACCTATCCTGGAGCTGCTTCGCCTCAAAAAGTCTCTGAAGAAGTTGAAGTTTCACATGGTCTCCCTGGCCTCCATCATTCCCTCCCTGGATCTGGGAGACTGGTATGCCGCCCTCAATTTAAAGGATGCATACTTCCATATTTCCATTTTCCCGGGGCATTGGCGCTTCCTCTGTTTCACATTGGGCCAGTGCCATTTCCAGTTCATGGTGATGCCCTTTGGCCTCTTGTCGGCCCTGAGAGTGTTCACAAAGTGCCAGTGGCCACTTCCCTGTGACGTTGAGGAGTCCAAATTTACCTGTACCTCAACAACTGGGGGTTAAGGAGCCAGTCCCCAGATCTGGTGTGGAAACATATCGATCTGGTCTGTTCCACCTCCCGCAACCTAGGGCTGATAATAAATTAGAATACATCAACCCTAACTCCAGTGCGGCGCATAAAATTTATTGGGGCAGTTCTCGACTCCACTTGAGCCAGAGCCTTCCTCCCCAAGACTCGGTTCCAAGCCATAGGAGACCTCATCTCAGGCCTGTGAGCCCACCCGCTCACCACCGCCCATACGTGCCTGCGATTGTTGGGTCATATGGTAGCATGCACTTCCATGGTCTGGTGCACAAGACTCTGCCCCAGATCCCTACAGACGTGGCTGGTGTCAGTCTATGTCCCCATCCAGCACCACATGGACCAGGTGATCAGGATTCCGGACAGCATATTGTCGTCTCTCACTTGGTGGCAGGATCCCACGTTGGTGCTGGAAGGAGTTCCCTTCATGGCCCCAGCCTCGTCGGTGACTCCAGGGCTTGTCCCTCTCATCGATCAAGGTCCATCTAGTGGCCATCTCAGCCTTCCACCTGCCATTCGAGGTCAGGTCAGTTTTTGCTCAGGTTATCACAGCCAAATTCCTTAAGGGTCTAGAGCGCCTCTACCTGCACATTAGGGATCCCATGCCTCCATGGGACTTGAATTTGGTGCTGTTGCGGCTCACGGGTCCTCCCTTTTAGCCTCTGGCTTCCTGCTCTCTCCTTCTTCATTCCTAATAGCAGTGACATCGGCCTGCCAGGTATCTGAGGTTTGGTCGCTCACCTCGAAACCACCTTACATGGTCTTCTACAAGGACAGTGGCCAGCTGACACCACACCTGGCCTTCCTTCCAAAGGTAGTCTCTCAGTTTCATTTGAGCCAAGACATTTACTTACTGGTCTTCCTTCTGAGGACACATAAGTTGGAGGAGGCATGCAAGCTGCATGCCAGGTGCATGCCCTGGACGTCAGGAGGGCTTTAGCCTTGTACATTGACAGGACCAAGCTATTCCATAAGTCAATGCAGTTGTTTGTCTCTGTGGCTGACAGGATGAAAGGTTGCTCTGTATCCGCTCAAAGAATTTCCTCTTGGATCACTGCCTCCATTCATTTTTGGTATGATCAAGCGAAGGTGCCACCCTTGGCGATCATCACCACCCACTCTACCAGGGTGCAGGTCTCTTCAGCAGTCTTTCTGGCCCAAGTACCTATCCAGGACATCTGCAGGGCAGCTTTATGTCCCACTATGCACTTACCCAGCAGGCCCGAGATGATGCTGGCTTCGGTAGGGCAGTACTGCAAGCTGCTAAGCTGTGAACTCCAAGCCCATCTCTGGGGGTACTGCTTGTGAGTCACCTAGCATGGAATGGACATGAGCAAGCACCTGAAGAAGAAAAAACAGACACTAGCCTTTTGTAAATGTTATTCTTCAAGATGTGTTGCTCATGTCTATTCCATTACTCACCCTTCTACCCTCTCTCGGTGTTACCAGCAGGAAGGAACTGAGAGGGTGTAGGTCCAGCGGCGCCTGATATACCGCCGCATGAGTGTGCCACTCCAGGGGGCACCACAGCCAGCCCTATGGTTACCACTAACGCAGAAATCTCCGACAATTGTGCACGTGAGCACACACACCTAAAATGGAATGGACATAAGCAACACATCTCGAAGAACAACAGTTACGAAAAGGTAGGTAACCGTTTTTTCTACCAGCTGAGCAAAAAAAGCCCAGTAGCTGTGTGTTAGTTCTTGTTGTATACACCCAATTTGTACCACTTTAACTGTACCAGTTAAAAAACAGTACAATGCCCTCAGTGTGGATGCAGTTACACTGGTGGTGTAGCTTAATCACATACAGGAAAGGGAATAACTTATTGCTGCAAGTCACCTTTTATACTGTTCTAACTGCATTCACTCTAGGGGATGTATTGATATAGCTACTTTGGAAAAAAAATAAACAAACCTACACACTCCCAACGAAAATAGTTATGCAGGTACTAAAAGTGGGTGTAGAGCAGACCTTTGTGATAAGCGGCTGCCCCCCAGAAATTATAGGAGCCTATGTTCCTGACTGAGATAGATATTACAATCCCATACAGCATCTTTAGGAGCCATTGTATTAAATTTATGAATAGTTTATGTATGTGTAACCCTTCTGCCTGTCACAGTTGGCAGCAACAAGGGCCGGGTTCAGTATCTAGGGGTTCCATTCCAATAACACAATGCAAAACCGGCTCGAGCCCCCACCCAGTGACAAATATATACCACCCCCGCTGGGCGCCTCTAAGAGGCAATACTTCCCCTCTCGCAAGCACATAGTCTGAGTGTAGCAAAAAGTCTTTTAATAACAGAGAGAAACAATGTGGCATTATGTTGGGGAAACACCACCAACAGGATTCATAACACATCCCATGAGCAAAAAACCCACCCCAAGCAAATTGGGGCATGTCTTTTCCCTTTGGTTCTTGAGTCCATCCACCCCAAAGTCTCTGTCTCTGGTCAGGGCAGCCCCAAAGTTCAAAAGTTTATCTGCAGAGTTTTACCTCCCAACCTGGGTGGAGATGGGGGGGGGGGTTTAAGGGGCACCTTACGTGGTCCAAATCTGATGTCCCCACCTCTCCATGGGGCTCCACTCTGCCAGCCGCCCCATGAGCTGCTCTAGGCATCCAACAAACTGCTCTGCTCCACCAGCCACTCTGCTCACCGTCCCGCAAACTGCTTTGCTCTACCAGCCACTCCGCTCACCGTCCTGCAAACTGCTCCACTATATATCTTCAGGCTCCCCCAACACTTAACACAACACTCAGTGATTTCAGTTCTTAGTAAGTTTAGCTCTTTTGTGATTTCAGCTTATAGTAGGGGAGCCTCAGTGCTAGTGCACCATTAGCCCAAAGTGAATTCAACTCAGCAGCCTGTAACTAGACTCCTAATAGAATCAAAATTAGCTCTGATATTCCACAGTGGAGAGAGGAGGAAGTACAATTAGCATGTAAGGCCCTCACCAGGGGGCCCATGCCACCAAGTATTAATACCTGTTTCCAGCAGCTCCCCCTTCACAGTGTTTTGGAACCCATGTCCCTTGCCTAGCGAGTGCTCCTAAGTTGATGGCGAGTCCCTCCATCATAACAAAAGGCCAAGTACAGTTCCACTGTCCTTGATTCCCATAATCAGGGTAATAACAATTTATTCTTCCTGCCCCAATAACAGAGACACTGGGGATCCCACAGCAGCCAAACTGACCATTTGGGCAGCTATGGCCTCATTCTAGGCGGGGTGGGTGTGCCTATGCAAATGAGATCAGCCCCTGAAGTTCTTTTCCACAACTTGCCACACCTCACCACCAGATGTCAGGGTGGAGCTCATCCTGACTCTGCTTGCATATGAATATGTTCTACTCCATGGGAGAAGGTAATTACAGCTATTAGAGGAACGTTAAACAGTGGGGGAGGTGGGTGATAACCCTGGAGGTTGTAAACAACTCCAGAAAACCACCCCCCACTTGGGTATTTGCATATACTGATTTAAACTGGGTTTTCAAGAGACTCAAACAAAGAAGGGGCTTTGGTAAAAAAAGCTGAGCTTTAACTGACACAGAGCCTTTGTTTTGATTAAGGAAATGGACAGAGCCCTCTGTCCAACGGGGCAGGTCCAGCCCTTGTAGGAGGATTGGAAAGACTTTGGCTTACTTGGGCCCATAAGACTGATGGGTGACCTCTAGTCAGGTTTTAGCATGCATAGGGAAACTCTTGTTATGGTTCTTATTGTTGTTCTGTGTTTTCTCAATCTATTTTTTGTCCTTAAAATAAATGTACTCTGCTGAGACAGAGCTGTAGGATCACTGGTAAAAACACTGTCAGTTTCCTCAGAGAGAAAGCACAGCCTAACTGGTAGCCTTTAGGCAGACTGGCTTTCTGGGGCCATCACAGTTTAAGGCAAGAGGCTGGATAGACTTAAAACTTCTGTTCAGAGGTGAGTGGGAAAAGGGTCCCTGCCCAGATCCAGCTAATGGCTGGAGAAAGGGCCGTAAGTAGGGCATGGCAGCGGCCCAATGCACAGAGCCAATAGGGGTGCAAAAATGGGGTGGCATGCAGGACCTGGCCCAGCAACATCAGCTCCCAATCTCCACAGGATCAGTTCCAGCAGTATTGGCCAGAGTTTAGGGTGCTCAGCACCACCCCCTTCCCTGCAGGATCACGGACCTGGCTGGAGCAGGCTCACCCTAGTGCTAGGATCATGGCTGGCAGGACTCTGTGTGTGCTTCTTGGCTCATACTGAGCATGCTTAGTAACAGCTGCTGTAGCTGCTCCTTTCACTGGGGATTAAAATCTGCTGCTGTTCATGGAGGTTAAAGGAGTTTTGGGGGGGATGACAGAGTTTGTGCAGGAGGCGGAAACTGACTGCCCAGTTGGGTCAAACTGGGGTCAAGTTGGAGGCAGGGGAAGCTAAGGGACAAAATCAGGAAGAAACAGCAGGAGCCGGGGTTAAGCCCAAGGGTACAGGCTCTGGCAGAGAGCAAAACCCTGGCACAGGGAGGGGCAGGGGGATAAAAGTGGGGTTAACAACCTGCTGACTTTGCAAAGATAGAGTGGGGGCAGAGGAATTTTTTTATTTCCCCTCTCACAGGACAGTACATCTCAGCACATGATTCCCAGGGCTGTGTCCTGAAAGGCACGAGGTGTCCCAATGCCTTGACATGACAGCTCTTCTCTGTCTGATATAATGTGCTGAGGTGCTAAAGGAAACTTGATTCAGTGAAATATCTTACATATATCCCCAAAAACTATGTCACACGTTTTGTTTAAAAGAATCCCTTGTTAGTTAATGTCTGTATAAAGTCTTTCCTAGCAGTTTGCAAATTTATCTTATCTGCTGCAGTGATTCACTGAATTGCACTCCCTTTCTTGTAATCCCTTTTAAATATAAGTTTGATCATCTAATTGTTTACTTTTTAAAATCTTATTTTTATTACTCTTAGCACTTCATCATTTACCTTTAACATTGTGTAGATGGATGTCATTGTGCTATTTAATTTATATTTTATAGCAAATAATCATTGAAAATATTTATAAGTAAGTAGTTGCTAGTAGTTTTATCGATGACATCTGTATATTTAGTATAGCACATCCGATGTTTTTACTGTGATTTTTAATATGGAATTTTTAATTCTAAATTTTTCTTTTTATTTTTATAGCACAAGTTTATTCTGCTGGATTATGTGACTTCGAGTCTGACTGATTTTCTGGCGTGGTATCAAAACGTCTTAATTTTCATTTGATCCTCCAATGGGGATTGCCTTTCTGAACTGTTATTTTGCCTTTCAATCCAGCCCTTTAGTGCTTTTTTGCATGTCACTATTTGTGTGTAGAACTTGGTTCCCAAATATTCACTTAGGGCAGTATGCTATCTCATATTAAATCCTTCTCAAAGGCAAAAAATCTACTGTAATTTTTACTGAACGTAAGAACGGCCACATTGAGTCAGACCAATGGTCCACCTAGCCCAGTATCCTGTCTTCCAACAGTGGCCAGTGCTAGGTGCTTCAGAGGGAATGAACGGAACAGGCAGTCATTGAGTGATTCATCCCCTGTCATCCACTCCCATCTTTTGGCAGTCAGAGGCTAGGGACAACAGAACTTGGGGTTGCATCCCTAACTATGTTGGCTAATGGCCTAGCCTCCAGGAACTTAAATATAGTTCTTTTTTGAACCCAGTTATAGTTTTGGCCTTCACAACATAATGAACACACATCTACAACCCCAAGGTTGCTTGACAACCACAAGAATTGAAAAATCATGAATTATACACCCCTAAGTCATGAAATTAAAAAGCAAAAAAAAATCATATTCTTTTTATGTGCCTTTTTCCTCCTGAGTCTTTAGGGTGCCAGAGGTCCAGATGCACAAAAGTAGGAGTCTAAACCTCTGGCTGAATCTTGGCTTAGCCTCATACTTTGGTGGTTACTTCTCCCAAGCAATTCATATACCTAAGGCCTATCACTACACTACAAACTTATGTTAACTCAAGTTATGTCAGCATACAGTCACTGCGATTAGTATGTCATTTGTGCGTGTGCCTACTTGGCTCTTTGTGTCAGTGGTGAGTGTACTCACCAGGAGCTTTTGTATGGGTTCAGAGTGTGGTGCACCATCCATGGCTATGTATCAACCATCTGTCATAATTTGCTATCTCTCACCTTTGTCATCCTCTGGTCTAGGGGTAGCAAATTGTGATGGATGGTTGATGCCCTTTGCTACCCCTGGACCAGAAGATGACAAAGGTGAGAGATAGCAAATTATGACATGTACCTATCCATCAAAATGTGCTATCCTTTCACCAGTGAGAAAGGAAGTAACAAATTGTGACAGGACAGAAAAAGAACATCCATAGGTGTCAGTAACTGGTAGCAAAATCTGTCAGTAGTGGTTTTTGATATTATGCCCTGGCTTCTAGCAGGAGGCAATGATTTTCAAGCTGTGGGAGTCATCCCCTTAGTGAGGCACCCCCTACAGTGTGAAAAACTCTGTGCCCAATGGAAGACAGAAATCTTGGGTGGCATGTGACCCTGCATGCCTCCCCACTCATCACTTTGAGGGGGCACAAATATGCTTGCTAGCCCCATGTGCTAAAATGCTTAGTTACGACTCTGGCTGGGACTATTAACCTGAAATGGTGATTCTGATCCCAGCGGATCTACAGTATCATGGATTGAAGAGCTGAGACAATACTCCTGGTATATGTCTAGCCGTTGGGCTGTAGGCCAACTTTCTAGTCAGAGACTTTCAGGACTTTAATAATAGAAAAATTGCTTAGAAGAACACAGTTCTTTAAGTTTCAGAGTAACAGCCGTGTTAGTCTGTATTCGCAAAAAGAAACGGAGTACTTGTGGCACCTTAGAGACTAACCAATTTATTTGAGCATAAGCTTTCGTGAGCTACAGCTCACTTCATCGGATACAGTCTCTTTAAGTCTCTCCCGCTGCAAGCTCAAAGGCAGCATCTTAGGGAGCTGGCAGAGTTGTTTGACTACCAACTCCCACTGATGCCAAAACCAGTCAGGAACACTATTAATTTTTGTCACGTGTTGTAGTCTTGTCACGATAAAGCCCTAGTAATCATTATACTTACTGTCTTGTTTATGACCTATGCAGAGTATAATTAAGACAATGCATATTCACGAAATATGCAACTTCGTAGTGTCAGTGGTATAAAATATTTAGATTTCTGTACCTTCAGCCTTAGCACATGTATGTTAAAATATGAATGTAATATTAGTTTGTGACTATGACCAATGTCATTATAAACTATGTAATGAACTAGCCAACCTCCAGGCATCCTGCCCTGCACGGTTTCACTAAAGGGCTGTATTGGATTAATATGGTAGTTTGATGTCTCCATGCCAAAATACTTCCCTAAGTACTTCAGCCAGTGTGATGGGGTGAGTCTCTGGGGACAGGGCCTCCTTCTCATCTGCCCGCAGCGGGGCCATGAACTGGAGATGTCCACCTCCTCCACCAGCTCTGTTCCTTCCGGCCATCCACGCACTGGGCATCATGGGAGATAATGTCTCCGCTCCTCCCCCTTGGGGTGTGTGTGACGGGGGACAGACGGTTAAAAGTCTGGTATCCGCCCCCCCGGCCCCGTGGGGGAGCAGCCAGTCCTGGGTGAGTCTGTCTCCCACCAGTGTAGGCGTGGTGAGTCCTGGCTGAGCGTCAGCCACCCCTCGGGCTGGTGGTGGATGTCAGTCCTGCTAAGAGGTAGCGCCCCCTCCCCTTGTGTGAGCGCGGGGAGAGGGAGCCGGGCCATCCCGGCACCGCAGCTCCCCCCTCCCGCCGGGACCAGGGCTGGCTCAGGCTTAACGCGGCCGCGATAGGAAATCCCGGCTCGTACCCAGCACGACCCTCTAGAACTAGCTCGGTCTGTGCCCCGCCCCTTCCCCGGCTGTCTCTCGGATTGGCGGGCGGGTTGTGTACACACGGGGCCGCGCCAATGGGCGGATGGCGGCGCCTAACCTCACGCGGAGGGGTGGCCAATGGGAGAACGCAGTTGTCAGACGCCGCCAAGCTTGTGCGGGGGAGAGGGACACGGGCTCGGTGCGGCTGTGGAGCGAGCCGGAGAGTGGGCCGGGCTGGAGGCACGGTGAGCTGGGGTGGTTGGGACTCTGTGCGTCGAGGGTCGTTGGTTCTCGGTGCACCCTCTCAGGTGGCGCCGGCGCCAGCGGCAACGCAGAGACGGCCAGGGGGCGCCTCTCTCTCTCCTTGGGGCCGGGCGGAGCAGCTGCCAGGTGGCCGGCTAACTGCTACAGCAGCTGGCGAGGGAGGAGCCGTCGTCGGCTCCTTGTCTTGGCTCTGGTGCTGGCCAGGCCGAGCCCGCTCCGCCCCCGGGGCCTGTGGAGGCACGGGGCGGAAGAGCGCGCTGAGCTGCTGCGTAGGGGGCAGCCCCGCTCAGTCCCCGGCTGTGATGTCTCCCTCCCCGCCCCAACCGTGCACGGGGGCTAACCGCCGTATTGCCCTTCTCCCTGGGGGCCTGCCCGGCTCCCTGACGTGGGGCCACTGTCACGGGGATTCACCTCCCCGCCGAGAGCCCTGGAGACAGGCTCTGGTGTCTGACACCTGTGAGCCACGGTCCCCTTTCACTGCCTTAGCAAGGTGGCCCGCTGTGCTTGGCGTGCCCGGCACGCAGGCCTGTGTCTGGAGCTGGGTAGTGCCGTGTGACAGCCGCCCTGTCTGTCTCACTGGGGCTTCTCCGCCACTGCTTGAAACCTAGCTGGAGGTCATAGAAGTGGCCGCGTGTGTGTTGTAATTGGTATCTTCCCCAGTCTCCTCAGACCCGTCTCTTTCCCAGGGGTAAGTCTCTGGGGGAGGAGGGGTGGGTGAGGGGTGGCTCAGTAGCGTTCTGTATTTGGTCCTTCTAGCAGTGTGGCAGTTCGGTGTTTAATTCACTTTATAGCAAGGCTGTGTTCTCCCTGGCAGTTTAGTTCCTATCAGTTCCATTAAAAACAAAAAACAAAAAAACAAACCCTTAACAGCTAACTTCTGATGTGCAGCACAAAGTTAAGATGTTTGGCACTATAAATTTATGCAACACTCTGAAAAACGTTCTGGGCCACTTGTGGACCTGCGGCTGGTTTCTTATTTTTTTTTTTGTGGGGGATGGGTAGTCAAAAGGTGGGAAATGAGAGCAGAAAGAGTCCCATATTTCACATTTGAGGTCACTAGGAAGGCCCATAATTCTTCTTTTAAAGGCATAAGGGAGGTGAATATAGACTTTACGTTTCACAATGCAAACTTTAGTCAATAATCTAGAAATAATGCTGAAAATATAATGTAGAATCAGCAAACCACATATCTCCCCTCCCTCCCCCACCTTTACTTTGTGTATCTGTTTTTAACTTTATTGAAATCTTCAGTTGTACTGTTCATATTGATATCTGTTGTACTTGTGAGAAGGGGTTGGGAGATAATATTAAAGAGTGAGCTTCCATGGTCTCTTGCTATGCTTATTTGTTATATAGAATGGCAAAACCAGAGCCTGAATCCTATCTGGCAACTCTTATAAATGTTAAGCCAATTTAATAGAAACTTTTATAGAAATATAAAAGGGAGAGAGAAGCATTGATTACTGGGCTAGTCTTAACAATGTTGGAATTAAATGTTTTTTAAAGCATCTCAATTTTTTAATAGCAACTGGAGAATAATACTGTCCGTAAATGACCAGGTCATATATTATCTGTCCTGTCTATTAAAGAAATTTCAAACTATGAATTGGTTTGATGTATGGCTTGATTAAAATTTGTTTGTATGCCAGTATATACTTATGTGGTTAAAGTGAATTAAATCAGGTTAATCCCTTTTACATCAGTTTATGGCTGCTAATCCACTTGATCACATAGTAATATACTAATATTTTATATTGAAATCATGTCAGTTTTATGGGAATGGAAGTCACTGATGATTTATTGATACTGTTATGATACAAATGAGAAAATGTATTTTACAGTTCAGATATTTGTGTATATAAACACAGGTACTTGCAACTTCAGAAATATGTTGTTTAGAATATTGTATGTTCAGTGAAATACAGGAGCAGTGAAAGCGCCCTAAAAGTGTGGGCGGGCACAGATGCCCGAACTGTGGCCTCACCCACTCGTGCTACCCCTTCCCCCCCAAGGCCTCATCTCCTCATGCTGTCTCTTTCCCCCAAGGCACTGGCCCCGCTTGCTTCTCTCCACCCCTCCCCGTGGTGCTCACCCTTATGGCCAGTAAAAAGTCAGGGGGGCCATGGCCCTCCTCCCTCTCACCCCTGTTCCGGTGCCCCTGATGCAATATCTTGCGGAAGTTTTGATAGAGTTGGGAAAGGAAGAGAGAAATTAGATAACAGGAAAGAAAAGATGACAGGAGAGGTAGCTGCAAGAAAAATGTACTGAAATATATCCTCCTCCCAAGACAGTTTCTCTTGTTAAACGTGAAACATTATCTCTAAAAGAGACCTAGAATAATAGGTCAGGTGATTTAGGCCTACCCTAAAGAAAGAGGGGAAAACTGGGAATTAATTCTTAAAAGTGACTCCTATTTTGTTATTAGTGGGCACTGTCTTGTACAGACAAACTTCTGAGAGAAATCTTGTATTTTTCTGTAAAAACCCTTATGGTTCTCTTATAACTGTTTCCTGTGTGTGTGCAAAAATCATTGTTGTACTATAAAGAATGAAAAGGAGCAGTTTGACTCAAGTTAACCTTCAGTGGACACAGTTAACTTCATATAGCTACAGAAAGTAATTTAACATGAATAGATGTACTACTTGTCTGAGCCTTCTGTTCAACTGTTATCACTACTTGTTTGTTAAGGTGGGCAGTAATTCTCACTACATTATCTGGCATACTGTACACACTGGATCGCTTTGATGCAAACGGCTACCAGGAAGAACAGGACCAAATTATTTTTGAATTATGTATTTTTTACATAAAGCTGTAAAACTGATTGTTTTTGAGTAACATTCTTTAGATATTAAAGTGTAAATCTCTTCAATATGAGGAATAAAGTGTCACATTGACTTATTGCACCAGTTTTTCACTTTTAGAACCTTTAGTTCAAATCTAGTTTAGTCTGCATGTGAAATTAGTTCTGTCATCTCATTGTAGTCTTCAGTGAACCCTTTTTGTGGCAGGTTTGCAAAGAGAAAATTTGTAATGATTTGGTGTAATTGTTTGCTCAGCAAAAGCCCGTTGCTGAAAGTACTGCAAGTTCTGATCCAGGTGAGTTTAGTGTTGTGTGTAGAAGCTTGTTTGAGTTCAGGCTATGAAGTGTTATCTACCTCTAAGAGGTTAACCCAGACGGATCAGTTGGGGAAAAGTGCATAATATAGTAAGACAAATGGTGTTAATTTTCTAGAAGTACCTCATATTTTCCCACTTTGCGTGTTGGAAATAGGTGTATGTGAGAATCATATCCAGAACAGCATTTTTGTCCAGGTGCACAGTTAAGAGCTGACACAGAGTAGAACAGACAATATCTTTTCCAGTTTATTTCTGCTGCTTAAGCTATGAGAGCCTATTTACAGGAGCAGCAAAAGAACATGCATGACACCCTATGATGGTGAGCTGCATAAGTGAACCTTACAGTACAAAGCAAGTTTCTGGAGATGTGCACCAAATTCAAGAAGAGAAAATAGTGGTGTGATATAGCTGGGAAAAGAGAGCTGTTTATCCATGCTGCGTTTTATGGAAATCTTAATTGTGTGTCATCTTGAAGCAGAATGTGGCCTTTTAGCTGTAGCCTGTGTAGTTCAATTGGCAGGAGTTAACCATAGTTGTCTTATTCATACAATACTGCCTTAAAACAGTGTTCTTTGTTTTTCTTTAATGCTCTGCAATTCCATTAATTTGATTTGCTTTTTATATGTGCTTCTAGCTTTTTTTGTTGTACACTGTTTAGAGGAAAAATCTTATCCTACCAGCTAGTAGTAAAGTCCTACAAATGTAGTCAATAGAGAATAAGTGAGCAGATCTGTAGGTGGGTTAACAGTCTTACAGAGATTATCAACTTTGCTCCCTCTGGTCTGGTGCCAGGAAATGATAATGTGTTCTTGGACTTAGGTCTCAGACAAGGCTGGTGCAAAGCCAACAAGCTACCTAAATCCATCTTGCTTTCAAATACACCTATCCTAAAGTTTACGTAAGTAATTAAATGAAAATAAACTAAAGTACATTGGGGGTTACTGTAAGAAAATTAAATCCACGTTGATACTTCGTTTAAATTGTTCTTAAGGGGGTCTCAAAAGCAAGCAATTTGTGTTCTGCAATCCCATGAAAAGGTGGTGTGTATTATGGCATGGCAATTTTATAGTGCTGAACTTCTTTAGACTTGCAGTATTGGTAGCTGTTCTACATTTTTATGGCTGTATCCATTAGTAAGAGTGGAATAAGAACTGAACTTCATCTTTAAAAACGCACAGGACAGCTATGTTGGAAGAAGATAAAACAATGAAAGCTCACTTAGCACTGCCTCATTCCATAATTTTTGCTGAAATATCAGTTTCTGGCTACTTGTAGTCGGTTGATGATCAGTCAAATCATTTTCAGCTACTTCAAATTCAGGATTATATACCCCTTCCACTATTACAGATACAGAACTTTAGCAAGAAGTACAATCTAAGAAAATGAAACTAAACACTTATCTCAATTCATGTTACAAGATCAGTACATAAATATCTAATGACCCTTGGTTTTGGGCCAGCTTCTACTTTGGTGCAAAGCTTTCTAATAGGGCATCTTTTAATTCTTGTGAGATAAGTGTAGCTCTTCAATGAAAAAGGGATGGAACTAACTTTCATTTGGTCAAATAGAGAGTTAGCTATTGGTAATAAGAAGCTCTCGGACTTTAAGAACACACTTCATAGAAGAAATGTTCACCATGACAGTTCTGAGTTTAGAGCTTGCTGAAATTAGTTCTGAAATCTTTCCTAATTAACTACCATTTAATAAAGAAAATGAATTCAAAAGGTACTGTGTGTGCCTGTAATAAGAGTGACTGAAAGCAAGTATGCCAGCTGTCAAGGGCCACCTGTTAGTATAGTGACTGAACCATCCCCAATTTAAACATGTCATTATTAGGGCCAGCCTGTTCTGTGCAGAAACTTGCTAATTACTATAGACTGTCAGTTAACTACTGAAACTGACTTTCAAAGTAGATTTCTGCTTCTGCTAGTTGGTGACCTAGTTCTGTAGAACAATTTAGTGTTTGCTACCAAGTAAATGCTATAACAACTACTCAGCATTTAGTATTGAGTATCATAGTAGGGATTCAAACCAAGTTAGCAAAGACTATTTTTAATCACTATACAAGATATACAAAAGTTGATGGGTTGTTCTTAAATACCAAGAATTAGAATTCTTTTTGTTGGAGAGTATACACTGCACACGGAAATCGCTTAGGCCTTGCCCATGAAACCTTTTATACATTTGAGTAGTCTCACTAGCTCCAGTTCAATCATTTTTTGTATATACATGTTGGTAGGAGTGGGGCCTTAAATAAGAGTGTGGG
Organism: Caretta caretta; assembly: GCF_965140235.1. NCBI lineage: Eukaryota > Metazoa > Chordata > Testudines > Cheloniidae > Caretta > Caretta caretta. The sequence continues at coordinate 32,657,642 of NC_134214.1, forward strand.
TATCCTCCAGTAACGATAGTAATACCTGTAAATTCCCATGTGTTATCTTAATCAGATGAATTTATAAACTAGTGAATGAAATTTCTGTCATGATGTTTTAAAGCTGTGACCATATGAAATAATTTCTTTATATCCTTATTTTTCCATGTGAGCAGTTACTGTAGGTACCAGGAGAATCCTAACTGAACACTCATAGGTGGGGTTGGGGTCCTAATGATTGAGTGGAGGGAAGTCTGGCCCATACTATGAGGGGAAAAATGAAGAATGCTCTGCTAGTAGTTGTGTTTTAGTGTACTCTCTTCTGCTTATGTGACAGTTTACAAAAGGAACCTCACAGTCTCTCAAAGTTTTTTTTTTAACATCAGGTCATAGGAATTGGTGGACTTGAATGTAAGTTTTGTAGAACTGCCTTTGCATGTCACTTTTCTTTCAGTGTTATGTCCTATCTCAGATTGCAGGTGGCTCCTTAATTTGAACAGTAGGCTCCAACTTTGGCACTGAACCCCCCCCCCCCCCCAAAATCCCAGATATCCTATGCAATTCACTTGCTACGTAACAGAGAGAGATACAGTACATTTCTCATGGTACTGCTCCAGTTACTCCTTTATTTTATAGAGAAAAAATGTATATTTCTCCTTGAGTCTCCACAGATCTCGACTTTTGGGCTCCTTTAGTTTACCATGTGATTCAATTAGGTCAGTCTGTTTCTAGGAATTTTGGGTATGCTCCCTTTTTCTGACCAGCACAGCTCTTTTAATTAATATTTTTATCATTGCAGAATTCAGGTTTATCAAATTTTCTATGTTAAAAATGGTGACTGTACATCTTCCAAGATGAAAGGGAGTTGTCTCACTTGGTGTCTCATGCTCTCCACAGTCCAGTCTGCCCCTCCTTCATCTAGGGTCGTTACCTGGGACCTGCCAGCTGCACACTTCCTAACAGGTACAGGGCAGATGCATCCACCTCCATGGAATGTGGGGCTAGCTGCAGTGGAGGTGTATGTGTGAGCCTTCTTTCTCCAAGCTCTGTCCGACCCTAGTTTGCCCCTTTTACTCTGGAGTGTTTGAGCATGTTGCTTCAGGGGATGAATTCTTTCTCCTATTCCCTCAGCATAGTCCTTCCTCTCTTATATGGCTCAGCAGTTCTAAAACACTAGTGCTCACATTTTCCTTCTCCTTGAAGTGTCTGGTTGAGCAGTTTTTCCTTCTGTTTTCCCAGAGGCTGTTCCAGCAGACCCCTCAATTTCTCCTCCTCATTTATTTGGTCAAAGCAGGTTTGGGGTGTGTGATAGGGTGCTGGCTACGGAAATCTGAGCTAGGACTCTGTCATGCCAGCTCCAATCAAGAAAGGGGAATTGGAGCTGGCTAAGTAAGCCCAGGCCTGATTGGCAAACGGAACCACTGCTGACCTCATTAGTGAGGGGCTACATAAAGGCTGGCAGGAAAGAAACCAGGGAGGAGAAGGTAAGGGAGGAGCCAGAGAATTAGAGGGAATGGTAGCTCTTCTCTGCTGGCTGTGGGAGCTAGTAGTCCCTGTGGCTCTACTACTGTTTGTAGCTAGAAGGTGGTGGGAAAATATACTGTAAATAAAGAGCACAGCTGATTGCACCAACACAGAGGTCTCTTGCTGGTTTGTGGGCATAGAAGGGACAGAAGCGAGGAGGACATGGCAGCGCCTTGCTACAGGGTGACTAGTTCACCTATAGTAAAGAAAAAGGGATAGTACTACTAGTTTAAAAAAACCAGAACAGAAAACTTATGTACCCCAATAAACAAATAATTCCCTAAAGTACATTAATAAATGCAGGGAAGAAGGAAAATGGCTTACTTGTAAATCAGCTTCTCTGAAAATATTCAGTGTTTTAGTGATCCTGTGTTTGTGTGTGTATGTGCAAGCATCCAAACAAAACTATTTTTGGTTTTAAAATCTTAAATTTTTGGTTTTGTCCTTTTTGAATGGGTTTATTTCCTGAGGTGCTTTGCCCCCCATTCAGTCAAAGGAACTGACTAGAATATTTGGAGGGCCTATGTATATCTGTCCCCTGCAGAGAGGTGAGGGGGTGCTAGGCTTGTACTCTACACTGTTTCCCTAGAGGTCCAGTTGAAAATATCTGAACTGGAAGTTCTGCTAGTCTCACCCTAGGAAGCCAAGATCCCAGAATGAGAATTGTCTGATAGATTCAGAGAAGCAGAGGAGTAGTCCAGTGTGCTTAGTCTGACCCTATAGTTCTGCCCCCACTCAGTATGCTAAGCATACTGTTTTACCCCTTGTTGACTGATTTCTCACATCCACACCCCATTGCTGGTTCTAGCTTGCCAAAGGCTAAACCTTTAAGACTGTTCCTGTATTTTTCTGTTTATGGTGACAATGCTGTTTAATGTATTCATCAGCTCCTAGCACTGCTGCATTTGTATAGTGTAAGATTGGCAACAGGACAAGGGTTAGTGGAGTTATATTCGTTAGTGGAATTACTGGGTGGGGAAAGCAGAGAAAGGTCCTAGTACCTGCAGTCCCTCATATCCAGCCATCTGTTGAAATGATTTCACACGGAAGTTTATTTTGAGACTTAAACACTCATTTGTTCCATTTTTATTTTAAAATAGATATTGGCCTCTGTGATAGCCATCTATGTTGGTTTTGTTTCATATTCTATCTTATTTATTAAACACATTCTTAACTTTTTATGATCATTTATTTAAGGAGCTTTATTAAAGAAAGGTAGCAAACAAAAATATCATAGAAATATTTTATACACTTGGAACGTTATAAAAAAATAGAACAGAAACAAAGTAACATATCTGTAATATGTACAAACAATAAATTCAAAGTCTGTTCAAATTATCTTTAATAGAACCTATTATCAAATACATGGGTAATTTGTTGCATCACATAAGAGGATCACAGAATAATTAATAGAAATTCCAAAGTAAGAAGTCCCCACTTTTTGTTTGCTAACAAATTTTAATTTCTGTTTCTGTAATACCAAATCTTCATTTTTTAAACTGTATAATTTGATTACTGATCAGTAATATTTTCAACAGAGGCTTTGTTTTTACAAAATCTGAGAATAACGTCTAATAGGAATTGGATACTAAAATGTATTTGTAAGATTTGTAGAAACAAGATGGCAATACACTTATTCCTGTGGAAGAAAAAATTCTGGTGAACACTTGGAGCAATTAAGAACCTGGTCTGAAAACCGAGACACAGTTTAGTAGCATATGTGCAACAGGTGGTCTAATCCATTTTGCCACTATGCATAAATTAGTAGCTTTAAAACTGAGCTTGTACTGATTAATCAAGGAACCTTTCTGTTACCCGGCAGCCTTATGAAACCTAATCTTGTTCTACACTGCGCTGAACCCTAACATTAATTCTAGGGATAGATGTACATATAATTTATTCTGTCTTTCAAAATGAATACGTGCACTGTATAGGTCAATTTTCCATATAACTAGGAGCAGCTCAACAATATCTTCAGAAAGGAAGAGTGGCACATGGAGTGTAAAATAATTTTTACATTGCAGTAAACATAAGATCTACTAGCTGCCTCACTTAAATAGATTGTTAGGAATGGATTTTTTTTCTGTGATTAAAAAAAATAAAATACAAATTTTTTTTAGTTTACCCACATGATCATGTCCAAATACCATCTAATGAAATACAGTAAACGTGATGGCTTAAATTCTAAAAAAGCTATCCAACAACTAGAGGGCCCAGTTGCATTATTTTGTTGTCTTGTGTGACAGTTAGTATAATACTGGCATAATAACAGCACTGATGCTTGGAAGACTTGCAGTATGTGGGAGGTGATGGGTGGTATTTAGGAGCACAGCGGGATTCATCTGTTGGTGCTTATTTGTTTTGGAGGTAAAGTGTCTTGAGGTGCCAATGAAAAAAATTGGGAGAGAAAGAAATTAAAACTGAAGTTTGCTTAAACATGGATATAGGAATGAAATAGTCTGTTTTCCAGTGTAAGAGGCTCTCTTTAGTTTCCGGAGGTTTTTGTTTAATAGACTTGTTTACCAGAAACTTATTATGCTATTGTGTAAAAATGAGTCTTTAGAACAATCAACTTTAAGGGCAAATCAATTTCTGGAGAACTAAATATTGTTCTGCAGAAAAACACATTCTGTAACTTGTGTTGTCTGTTTCCAATAAATGAATTATATGTCAAAGCTCTAATATGAATGAAATTTTAGAATAGATTAGTCTTTTTAAGCTGCAGAGAAGATTGGGTTAGGTTGTGGGTTTTTTTTTAATCTATCTCACTGGATAAATCAGAATTGGACGTAGCTATCTTTTAACTAAATTAATAATTTTTTGGATTTTGAATGTGTTCCGTGTTTGTGATCATAACTGGACTTTGTTGCCCTGGTATTCCTATTGCTTAGTGTATTGTTCAGCTGTCGACTTGCTTTAACGAGAGCAGTGAGGTAAATTGTGTGTAACCACAAGGTGAACAAATTGTGGTGGTTGTTTTTTTTTTTTTTTTTTAGAAAGAAAAGCTTTACATTCTGGAGAAAGATACTTAATCTATGAGGCACGTTTTCCATGCCATAGGACTGGGCCTCCAAATCCATCTTTGTATAATTTCATCAGAAACCCCGTGAGAGAACAAAGTCAAGTTTTGCATTTTGCTATCTGTTCGATGCAAGCTGTCAAGTAGTAACTGGGAATAAGAAAGAATCTACATTTTGAGACCATCTGCATGGGTTCTTTTGTCTGAAACTGACAAGAGGTCATGGCAGATGGTGAGATCACAAAGTTTGGCTTCTTGAGCTTGACAGAATGTGTTCATAAAGCTGGAAGAATACCAACTGTTTTTACTGGCATAGAGGTTGGTAACAAGACTGTAGTAGAGGTTTTTTGGATAAAATCTCCTGGATCACTAAATTTGATACAACTTAATCTTTGAGAAATTATCAGTAGTTCATTTCACTAATAAAATTATCTCTAAGCAGACTAAATATGCTTGGCAATTGTATCCCTTTGTAGCCTTATGTATATCAGATCAGAAAGACTTTTGAATTTCACAGAAAGCAGGTTGCCCATCAAATACAGAAATATTTCACTTGAGGTGAAAGCACATCCATCCATCTCCCTTGCATAGGATCCAAGACTTTGTACTTGGAATAGCAGGGGTAAGGGGTCGATGGTGGGGCTGAAACAGGGATTAGGAAGAGAACGGGCACTTCCATCCCAAATTTTAACACATGATGTAGGAATACAGTACAATCTCTCCATTACTGTGGTTGTAGCCTGATGGCTACAGCCTCTCCATACTTTATGCAGGAGTCATTTGGAATCATTGTACCTTCACAGTCACAGATCCAGTAGTTCCACCTCCACACTGTCACCAATGATATTCTCTGTATTGTCCTATGAGGCCTTTGCAGAGCCCCCACTTCGCACACTGCAAAGTGTATAGAGGTGCTCTGACATGGCAGTTTTGTTTTTATGTATGCAGCCATCCCCTTCCCCCCCGCCCCTCCCCCAAAACAACATATATCTAATACAAGTTCATGGTTCAGAGGACTTTGGATAGATCCTTTGCCCTTGGGTTGAAATTTATCCCTGATTAAGTTATTGAATTTTAAATTTGAATTTCGTACAGACTCCAAACATATAGGAATAAAATGTATGAAAGATATCCGCATTAGTTCCTAGTTTAGTAGACCCACTTATTTACCCATCATCTTTAGTTATGAAGTGAACTTAGTAACGTTTTTGCAATGTTTGTTTCTAAATCTTCTCATAATTTGAGCTGTGATTTTAAAATTTAATATGCCAGCATTCTGAATTGTTGATTGTAAGGAACTATCACTGATCAGCAAACATTTTTGGTTTCAAAAATTTTGTGCTAAACTGATCATATTAAATGCTGTTTGTGTTCTGTTACATCACCACAAAGGTTGTTTTCCTTTTATTTACAAAGTTAATGGTCTCTATTAGAGGACTAGTGGTTGTGTTGCTATTTTGGCAGGAAATCTGAATTGGAGTCATTACTGATATTCGATGATTCCCGATATCAAATCAAATCTGAGATTTCCCTTACTTTAAAATGAAGCACTTAGAGAATCGATCTATGTATATACCTATTCCTTTTCCTGAGTTCCTTATATTGTTTAAGCCAAGTAACTTTTAAAAATCTAGCTTTAGTTTTCATCATTTATACTGATTACTCATTGCTTTTCTCTCAACTTGGGCAGTGAAAATAGACTAGTTTATTTTTGTTGCTTTCAGTTCCTGGATTTGATGCACTAGCACATGGCTGCAGCATTTGTGTTGCAGATACTACAAGGGAGTGTTTATTTGTTAAACAGGGCTTTGGAGCTCTGCTCCAGCTCCAGGCAAAAACCTGCAGCTCCACAGCTCCGGAGCTGCTCCACACTCCAGCTCCGGGCTCTGCTCCAAAGCCCGGGTATTAAATGGCAAAAAAACTTCATTAATGCAGAGTTAAAGTTGCCTGGTGATAGCTTGTTCCCTTTAAGAACATTGAATTCAGCAAAATTCTAAAAATGAGGAAGTACAGAGTTAAGGTAAATGCCCATACAACCTTAACTGTGCCCTCCTGGAGCTGGCAATAGCCTTTGGGAATTATTTGCATGCTCTCAGCTGCATTCACAGAGTTAGGTGTAGCTGTATTGAATGGTGGAGGAATAAACTGGGGCAGCTTGGAAGACCTTTGATTGTGATAAGAGGTGATCCAGGATTTGCCTGAAGAACGTCATAGAACTATGATGATTGTAATATGAGGAAATCTGGATCTGAGTGTGTCCCCGTCTCCTGTGGTGTGTGCTATCAAAGCAAAGATGTGCACATGTATCTTGAGGTTCCAGGGTGCATCATTTCAATGCAAAATTGGATAGATAGTGCTAGTACCAAGGCACTGGGATCTTCTTGCCATGAATATTGGCAGTAGTGAGGTGGAATATGAGAGCAGTCTGTGGATTTAGTGTTGGGTAGGGGAAAGTATAGGTTCAGGTGATATCCTGTGTGCAAGTGTCATGGGGTTGTAAAACAATATAAAGTAGTTAAATTGTATGAGTGTGGTATTCTGTTGGGGGAGTAGACTCTGTCTGAGCATAGAGCAAGTGCAAGTAATGCCTGGCCATTACAGTGAAAAGGCAGTGTGTGAACTATGTGTGGTATAGATGTTCTGCGGAATTGCTCAAAGAGGGCAGAGTTAAGGTTGTATGGACATTTACCCTAACTCTGTATTTCCTGGTTTACAGAATCCTGAGTTTTGCCAAACTGGACGTTCTGGAAGAGTCTGAGCTATCATTGAGCAACCTTAACTCTATCTTAACAAATGTTTTTTGCCATTTAATTTCCTAGTTTTTTAAAGAGAAACGTGTGTTGGTGGGAGTCAAAGGTCATTTTTGCAGTTGTACTTCTTTCCTAGGTTTGCAGTTGATATGTTACAGTGGCTAGGTAATAATCAAAAGACCTAGTTTTTATATAGTGCTTTTCATCAGTAAATCTCAAAGAATTGTACATCATCCCCATTTTACAGAAGTAAAACTGAGGCAAATAGAGGTGATGTGACTTGCCCAACCAGTGGCATAGCTAAGAATAGTCCCAGTCCAGGGGTCATTCCACTAAGCCATACAGTTGCTGTGTGATTCCTGAATGCTCCTTTCCTCCCCCTTTACTTTTTGTGATAATAGAATGGGGATATGATCGTGCTTTTGAAATGTTTGCAATATACAGTTGCTAAGAGGGCCAGTGAGAGAAATCTCATCCATGGTCTGTGTGTGTCCCAAAACTTGACAGTTTTTTATTACATGGTGATTACAGTCTTTTTAAGCATGAGCGAGAAGACTGGTATATGTCTCCCTTTACCCCTTGCCCCACAATTCCCCGAAACATGTACCCCACCCCCACCAAAATTTCCAGCTCCCCCTCTCATTCTATTAAGCCGTTAGTTTGCTCTGTAGAAGCCATTGACATGGAAGTTGTTGTTCTTTGCTGTCTACTTTGCTATATGTGTATGCTGCTACATACACATCACAGGCAGCAGCTTACTGGAGGGCTACATGCTATCTTGGTTATGTAGCCTGAGCTGAGCCCATCATTCCCAGTACCCACCCCCAGCTTGGACTGCTGCCTCTGCTTCAGCCAGGCTTCCCAAGCCATGCCCACTGTCCACCCAGTCTGCTGCTCCTCCACACAAAGCCCCTTCTCCACACACAGTGGCCAGGACCCACACAACATGCAAGGTTGGTGTACATATTAGCTATTCATTTTCTGAATTACAGATGTTTAATTTTTTGTTATCATCAGGTCCTTTCTCCCCCCAAGATCCCAGCTCATATGGAGGAGCAGGGAGAGGGGCTTCACATACCCCAGGAGAGCAAGGTGCCCCAGATACCAAGAAACACAAGGCGCAGAGCTCAGAACCCTGTAGAGGGAGGGGTAGGGCTCCCCCAGATCCCAGCACACGCAGAAGGGGATAATTCAGGGCTGACCAGCCTTCTATAAACCCCTAACTTCATCTGCCCCTCACATTCTCCCACCACTTCCCTAATCCCTATCCCCCTCCCCCTACCAACCATTCCCATTTATCTCCCTCTCCCTAATACCCCAACCCCACCTACTCATAGATACATAAATTCCATGGCCAGAAGGGACCATTGTGATCCTGTAGTCTGATCTCCTGAGTAACCCAGGCCATAGCACTTTCTCAAAATAATTCCTAGACCAGCAGTTCTCAACCAGGGGTCTGGGGGCCCCTGGCGGGGCCATGAGCAGGTCTCAGAGGGTCCAATAAGCAGTGCTGATGTTAGACTCTCCGGGGCCCAGGGCAGAAAGCCAAAGCCATGCCGTGCAGTGCTGAAACCTGGGGCCCAGAGCGCCATCACCCAAGGCTGAAGCCAAAACCTGAGCAACTTAGCTGCACGGGGCCCCCTGTGGCATGGGACCCCAGGTAATTGCCCTGCTTGCTACCCCTTAACACCGGGCTCTGGCTTTTATATGCGGAAAAACAGTTGTGGCTGTTCAAATTCTAGTTCAAATTCAAACAGTTCAAATTCCAGCATTGAATCATGTTGTACCTTTTTTCTGCTAGATTGAAGAGCTCATTATTAAATAATTATAGACTGTAATCAAGTCACCACTTAACCTTCTGTATTAAGGCAAATAGATTGAACTCTTGGAGTCTGTCGTCATAAGGCGTGTTTTCTAATCCTTTAATCATTCTTGTGGCTCTTCTGAGTCCTCTCCAATTTATCAACATCCTCCTTGACGGTATTTCAGCAGTAGTCACACCAGTGCCAAATACAGAGGTAAAATAACATATCTGCTCCTCCTTGAGATTCCCCTGTTTGTGTGTCCCAGGATTGTATTAGCTCTTTTGGCCGCAGTATCACGCTGGGAGCTCGTGGCCAGCTGATTATTCACCACAACCCCCAAATCTCTTTCAGAATCACTGCTTCCAACAGTAGATTGCCCCATCGTGTGAGTATGGCCTACATTCTTTGTTCCAAGATGCATATGTTTACATTTAGCCATATTAAAATGCATATTGTTGCTTGCACCCTTGTTTACCAAGAGATCCAGATGGCTTTGAATCAGTGACCTGTCCTCTTCATTATTTATCACTCCTCCAAATGTTGTCATTCGCAGACTTTATCAGTGATGATTTTGTGTTTTCTTCCAGGTCATTGATAACAATGTTAAATAGTGAGGGCCAAGAACTGATCCCTGCAGGACCCAACTGGAAACACACCCACTCTATGATGATTTCCCATTGACGGTTATATTTTGAGACCTATCCATTAGCCAACTTTTAATCCATTTAATGTATGTTATGTTAATTCTATATCGTTCTAGGGTGTTTGTGTTTTTGTTTTGTTTTTTAATCCATTATCTTGCCTGGGATCCATGTCAGCCTGACAGGCCTGTAATTACCTGGATCATCCTGTTTACCCTTTTCAAATGTTGGCATGTTAGCTTTCTACCAGTCTTCTGGAGCTTTCTTTAGCACTCCAAGATTTTTAAAAATCAGCATGAATGGTCCAGTGAGCTCCTCAACCAGCTCTTTATAAACTCTTGGTTGCAAGTTATTTGGGTGTGCTGATTTAAAAATGTCTAACTTCAGTAGCCTCTGTTTTGTATCCTCTAGAGATACTAGTGGAATGGAAATAGTGTTATCACCATATGGTGAGACTATATCATCTGTTTGGTTTTTTTTGCCAAATACAGAGCAGAAATATTTATTTAACATGTTTGCCTTTTCTGGATTATTATTGATAATGCTACCATTGCTATCTTGTATTGGACATGTCAGAATTCTTTTTGTTCTGAATATATTTGAAAAACTTCTCATTCTCCTTAACTCTGCTCTCCTCATGTCCTTTGACTTCCCATATCAATTTTCTACAATTCCTAACTTCTGGCTTCTATATTACTATCAACTTCCCCTTTCTTCCATTTGTTATACATTATTTTAAAAAATTTTTAAAGCTGTCTTCACTTCCCCCTCTAAACCAGGTATGTTTTTTAACCATTATGGCTGCCTTCCTTAGTTGTGGGATTATGGCTTTTTTTTTTTTTGGCCTCTAGAAAGATGTTTTTAAATGATTCTCAATTTATCATTCACATTTCTTTATTAAATTCTTCCTTCCAATTGATTTCGCTGATAATTATTTTGAATTGGCTCTATTAAAGCACCAACTATATATAATTACCAGTCTGGACTTCATTCTGCTTGCGCATAATAAATGTGAGGAGTACTCTTGCGCTCCTAATCACCCATCCCCTCCCAGTGAGTATTTGAATGTGTAATTTATTTTCTTTTCAAAAATAGTTTCAATTCATTCTGAATATTCTGCTGTACTCACATTATGGTCCTTTAAAAACACAACCCACCGTACCTGCCTCCAAAAAAATCTTGACAGAGGCAGATTTTTACAGTTCATTCTCAGATTTCTGCCCAGGATGGTTTCAAACTTCAAAGTTGCTCATATTTGTGAAACTTAAACAAAAATAAAGTATTTCATTGTTTTCTCCTGGTGGCTGTATCTTGGGAACCACTTGCTCAAATGACCCCACGTTTGGATCACTAACCCTACCATACACTCCAATAAGGCACAGAAGATTTCAAAACAATCTGTATAAGCGCACAGGTTTTAAAGCCTGAAGAAGTGTCATCCTTTAAACAGGAAGGGGTTCCCAACCTTAGCTAAAGCGGAGCTGGAATGCCATTATGTGTATGAAATTAGAGGGAGAATGGAGGAGAGGGGCTCTGCACATCCATCAGTAGCATAGCATACTCAGAAGTGTAAAGTGGCACATTCATCTCAATGAGATGTTCTCATCTGAAAGAGAATACCCCATGGAACTAAAGGCAGCCTGAAATTAGAGCTCTAAAATGTGTGAACTGCTCCACATCAGTGGATCTCACTCACATGGGGGAGGAGGGGAGAGAGAGACACCCCCAGAAAGCCAATCCTCCCAACCTGGCTCACAGGGGGTCCTGGGGTTTGGGGTCAGTCCCACATAGATGGGCAGGGTCCCCAAGATCCTGGTGAACACACAGTGGGGCAGAGAGTGGGCTTCAGACACCCGAGAAGTGCAAGCCTCTTCCAGAACCTGGCTCACATGACTGGGCTGGGGGCTGTGGGGAAAAGCTGATTAGATACCCTGCTCATCTGTGGCAATCTCAGAGCGTGGTAGACACATGTTGTAGGGAGATAGGCACAAGAACACCCCCCCCCCCGAAATCTGTCTCACATCGGGGGCTGGGAAGGGAATTACACCCCGGTAGATGAGCTGGAGGCTCCCGGATTGTGGCACACAGGAGGGGAATGTGGGTTGACAGGTGCCCCTGCCCCGTTCTCCTCCCCATATCCCACCAATTCCTTCCCACTGCCCCATGTCACCATCCCCTCCCCATCACCTCATTCCCCAACTCCCTTCCCCCCCCCCTCACCCATCCTTCCACCCAGTCACCCACTCCACCAAGCAAAACTATATTTGCTTGTATAGTTTTTCTTTTCAAAAAGTAGTTCCAGTGCCTTCTGAATACTCATCTGCTATTCAGATTAAATTTCCCTAAAATAAATTAATTTAAAAAAACAGCCATTTGGCAGAGTCAGATTGGAGCATTATGCCTGCTTTTTCTAACTTCAGATTTCTGCCCTAGGTTGGTTTTGAATTCGGAGTGCCTGGGGTGGTGCTTTGATCCAATGACTATAACATCCTCAGTTAGCTTCTCTCTCCACACATGCTCAGTGTAATTGATTAGGCATGTAAGCCCAAGGTCTTGTCTACACTGCTACTTTACAGCGCTGCAACTTTCTCGCTCCGGGGTCTGAAAAAACACCCCCCTGAGCACTGCAAGTTTCAGCTCTGTAAAGTGGCAATGTAGACAGTGCACCAGCGCTGGGAGCCGTGCACTTGTGCTGGTAGCTCCTCCCCTCATGGGGGTGGGTTTTTTTACAGAGATGGGAGAGCTCTCCCCCAGCTCTAGTGCCGCGACTGCACAGCCACGTTAAAGCGCTGCCATGGCTGCGCTTTAACATTGCTGGTGAAGACATACCCTTAGAGTAGATAACTGGAGAAGCAAACGCTCTTTCAATTAACATTTTAATTTGATATCCCCCGCCAAAGCGCTGGTGGGTGCCATGTTCTCAGTTGTGGTGATTCTGGTGCGGCGGTCTGAGCGCTGGTTTGATCTCTATCTGTGAGCAAAAAAACATATCCAGAATGTGTCAACTTTAAGAAAATCTGCTTCCCCCTCCTTCCTCTTCCCCCCACCCCCAGGTGACCAGATACCAAGTGTGAAAAATCGGGACGGGGGTGGAATGTAATAGGTTCCTATATAAGCAAAAGCCCCAAATATCGGGACTGTCCCTATAAAATCGGGACATCTGGTCACCCTGCCCCACCTCCCCAATTGGGGACTGTATCTTGTGAACCATTGGTCAAAAGGCCTCAAATTTGGATCACTGGCCATATCACACAACCCCATGTGGTGAACCAAATTTCAAGGGCATCTGATTAACTGTATGGGTTTTAGAGCGCTTAGAACAACTGAGCTTTATACAGGATTTTGGTCCTAACCTTAACTATAGCAGAGCTATAGTGCTACTATAATCTAGGAAATGCTTCTGATGGTCTTAGATTTTTGTTACAAAAATTAGATTTTGGGGGTTGGGGGGGCAGTTTTGACTGGATAGTATTTAAGATGTAGCAGGAATAGTGTTCATTAATTCACTTGTATGGGTTCTTAAAATCATCCCAGCAATAAATTTAGAGTGGACAGAATTATAGCCAACCTGAGGTTTGATCCATCATCTCTAGGGCTGCAGATTTGTCATGGCATTTTTTATCAAAAATTCCAGAACAGTCATGATAAATTTACTCAAAATGAATGGGTTTAGGAGAAATGATGTGTAAAGTCACAGTTATGAAAATTAAAATATCTGTACTTCCTTAAATAAAATATACATAAATCCCTTCCCTCTACAAGCACAGTGAGATGCAAAGGAATCTTTTTATTATTTATTATCTTAATTTGGTTTTAACAATAATGATGTGAAATGAAGTGACACCCTTTTTAAAAATAGAACTAGAGGAAATGACAGGCATGTGGTGCATGGTACAGTTGTATATTTAAGTTTATTCTGGTATAAGATGTTTGTTTTATACCTTGGTGGAACACTGGTCATCCTGAAGTACATGCTGAAAATGATTTTTCTGCATCAGCACTATTTACTGGCATAGTCAAACATGAGAGAGCAATCACGGCAAGTGTTTGCAATCTCGTTTCAGATTTCTCCAAAACTGAAAAGTTGTTACTTTGCATTTCGTGGACAGTTTTGAAGTAAGCATGGTATTCATGCAGTGCTACGCTATTATCTTCAAAAAGTGTATTAGCCTCAGACATTTCTCTCTCAGGTGTGATGAGATATTTTGTTTGATTTGGGTCACATACTAGACAAGCATTGAAAAATGTTGCTGCAGGCTAACTAAATGCGGCAGTAGAGTTTCACTGCATGTATCTTTCAATTTTTTCAGCGCTATTACGGAGTGCTTCTTTGCCCGCTACATGCTTACCTTCATTGGCACTGCTCTTCACTCACATGCATGTGCATATCACAGGTTCTTTATATTTTATCAAGGTATGAATGGTAGGTGGTTCATACCTTTGCAAGATATTCATCTGTTTAAGGACTTCTAGTAACTGGAATAAATAGATGACATCTGCAACGCACAAACTGCTTGAGTGATTGCTCTCTTCTTTGAAAAAGGAAATGTAGTTCTCTGTGAGAGCTAAGTGGAAACACAATGTTAGTCCAGTTATAACGTGCTGAAACAGTAGGTTTATTTCCTTCATCTTCTTGATGCATACAGAAGCAAGCTTTACATGCAGGGCAGGCTGTAAATGTTTGTTTCACGACAACCACGTCATTTCCTTTTTCAAGGTTTTTATGCCACATGTCACCAACCAGGTTTAGGTGAACAACACATGTCGCATGCGCTTTCATGCTCTGCTCTGCGCCCTGGCCTTTTTCATATATGTTGTGTTGTCTGATACAACTGCAGTGATCTGGTCAAAGGAAACTTTGTATTTATCCAGTGTTTCCCAGGTTGCTTGGCTAATAGTCTTAAAGTTCAGAGTCCAATGCCCCACAATCCAACAGAAGTACACTTAATTTCAGTTCGTGTTTCCATTGTGGTTTGCTGAAAACAGTGAATGTTGATTTTCTGCATCAGTGGTCTCAGGTGACGATGGTGATTCGATCCCAAATCTTTAGCTTATCTTTATTTTCTCTTATGTAATTTTCAAATATTCTTGGAAAATAGAATTTCTGTAAATGGCTCTAACTTGGTATGATTCTAACATTTTTCAGGTTACACTGTAAATACTCCTTTAGGGTACATTGTCAGGGGCTTTTGATGGCAGATTTGCTGAACAGAGCTTCAGTAAGCTTTACAATGTTCGGTCTGTCTATGAAGTTGCTCCTCTGTTTCCTCAAACATCTGACAAAGTTTCTTGCACTTCTCATTCTCTGCTCTCTCCAGATTTCAAGACCTCTATTTTACATTTGTGGGATGCTGTCTCCAAATGTCTATCTCAGCTTGCCTGACTCTAAATTCCTGGTACTCTGTATGTTGGGGGGGAATAAATCGCCACTTTTATTAAGCTATTTTTGAGATATTGTGCAGATTGGTGCCTTGCACTTGTGTGATATTTTACCTGTAATCAACACCATAATTTTAGACTAAATCCTTTGTTTGCAAAGTAGCATTGTGCTTATAGT
This sequence comes from Caretta caretta, assembly GCF_965140235.1. NCBI lineage: Eukaryota > Metazoa > Chordata > Testudines > Cheloniidae > Caretta > Caretta caretta. The sequence continues at coordinate 32,672,917 of NC_134214.1, forward strand.
ATTGCTAAGGAAAACAGCTGACTTGTCAACCATAAATTATGTAATAGATAATTTGCACAACTATCAAAAATGCAACATAAATTAACTGTTACATAATTTGTTCAGTTAAGAAAAACATGATTTTTAGTAGGCAAGTTCAATACACTTGATTAGTGTTCCCAGCCTTTTCACTAAGGTGACCCACCAACTATTTGTTGTGTGTTGGTGTGTTTGTTTTTTTTTCCCAACCCACCTATGATCAAAATTCAGGGGTGGGGTGGGGACTGTTAGTCCTGTGTCTTTCTCCTCCTTGTCCTGCAGAAACAATGGGTTATATATAAAATAACATGCATCCTATTACTTTACTCAACTAACAAAATGCCCTCATGTCTAATAAGGTACTGTTTACATGAAGCTCTTTTCAAAGAGGTTTTTCAACCAGCATGGCTGAGACCTTCCTTTCATAAGACTAAGCCCGCTGGCAACTTGTCTCCCCAGATGAAGGATGCATGGGCATCTCTCTGCACCCCTAGCTATATTAGACCAGTCCTTTGTTCTTCCTCTCTTTGTTCATTGTTCCTGTTAATTTCTTGTGCTGAAGTCCCCGCAGTCTCTTTGTTAGCATTTGACTCAGAATGCACATAGACTTCCCTCGTAAGACATGCACGGTGGTCAGCCAGGGAGATAAGTGTGTCTCCCGTGTCCTATCTGGTGGAACCTGTTTTAAGACATGTTGCTCTGGGTGACCTGCCTTTCACTTCAAGGCTTTAAGAACATGATTTCCAGTGTATACATATCATTATATATTATCCACAAATACATTTTTACAAGATTATGACCACCAGTGTGACACAGGCTTTCAGTAGAGACCTTACATGACACTTTTTGGTGAACTAGTATGTAAATACCAGACCCAGAGGGTCCCTGTAACCTTTATGCACACTTGTGCCCTCTGCCAGTTGGCATCAAGAGGTCCTTGGGTCACAGCAAGCTCACACACACTTGTATAAACATTCTTCTCCACTAGCACTGAGTCACATGCACAGACTACATGGTCAAGGTCTCAAAAGTGAAGCAGCAGAGGTTTCCTGTGGGTTTTGGACTGGATTTGTCACCACAAGCCACAGGCTGGGGTGACTAGGTACCTTTTAGTTCATACCAGCAGAGTCTACATGGGGCAGTTAGACCACAGTGCCTTAGGGTGTTCTACAGCTTACCCTCCTAGTTACCAGCGTAGACTCCAGAACCCAGGTAGGTCCAGGGGTGTAATGAAGTGAGGCCAGGGGGACTAGCCCCCTCCTTTCTCCATCATGGAAGGAGAGAGGGTGAAGGGTGGAAATTTGCTGTGACTGGAGGGGGGGGCAGAGAGAGAGGAGCGTAAGTGAGGGGAGCTACTGAGAATGGGCAGCTGGTGCTCTGTACTGCTCTCCCACTCCTTGGTGGCTTTGTTTCAGGTTCTATTTGGATGGAAATTCAAATTCAATTACATGCATAAAAGCAGCATTTGAATTTATTAAATAAAATTACCTTAACTTTACTAGATAATATGAAAATGTTTATCAAACAGTTTATCAAAAGAGGTTTTACATTTAAAACTGATTGATTAAACAAAAGAAGTATGTGTAGGTGATGAATTGAACTGATTTTTTCTGGTCACCATGTTCTTCAATTTAGAACTAGTAGATCTTGCTGTCTCACATCTAGACTGGAAGAAGAAGAAAAGCTTTCCTGCTTTTGTCAACTCCCAATCAGTGTCTCAACTTTGAACAAACTAGTCATTGAGTTGAATAAGCTCTATTGCAAAAAATATTCTCTCTATCTGCAGAAGAGGCTACTGCTGTCCAAAGCTAGTTTAGCATTTTAGCAACCTCTGGTTCCAGGTGCTTAGGCGGTGATTTTCACCAGTTCAGTGGTTTTGACTTTCTTTAAAATTTGGCAGCAAATGCATACTCCTAAATATTTTTTGTATATAATTTAGATTAGATTATAGTAAAATTAGGCCTTAACATGTGTTATCAATTTCAAATTTAATTTTAAACAGGTTTATTTAAAAAAACTATTTTTAAATAAATATCTAATTTAAATCTAATTTTGTAAATATTTTTAATTAATTTTATATTTTTATTATTCTTGCTGTGTGTCAATAGTAATCCGTAATCAGTTTGAATTTTTTCTTTGTAGTGGCCTCTAATTTTAGAACTATTTCTTTATAAAAATTCTTGAAAATTTTCATAGGTGACTCAGGGTAGTAGTCGCCTATATGTGGGAGCTCAATACTTATTTCAGGTAATGTTCAGTACTCCATAGTTTATTCCATGAGAGGAAGAATACATTATATATAGGCTCTTCATATTCCTGCTTGTGAGAATGTGCCACTAATGCAATCTACATGATGGAAGCTTCTCCAAGCGATGCCTGGCAGAGGAGCATTTTTGTGCCCTCTCCTACCCCTTAGCATTCAGATGTTCTGAGGGTGAGGCTATAAAAAGAAACATGGTACCTACAACACCAGATGTAAATTAACCTCACTGGGTCTGATGGACCTGGAGCTTTGATAGGTTGTTGTTTTTTTAAATAGAGTTGTTCTTCTATTATAGTTTTACTGATAAGTGATAGTGTTAGAGTGAGGAGTTACAGTTATTTTAGGGTTCCATGCAGGATGACTGATCTAAAAAAGAAGTAAGTGGATTTTAAGATGTGCTTTCCTGTCTGGCAGTTTTCCAACTTTGGACAATGATGTGAAGTAACTAGCATGTCTTGGCAAAGGCTCTCTGCTCTAGGTTTATATCTAGAGCATGTAAGGAGAGATAGAACAGACTTCGCACACTCTTATTTCAGGAAGACCTATTAGATAAGCCTCTCAGATTTGAGAAGTTGGAGCATGAAGAAAAAATAGTTGTATCTGCTCCATTTTAAGCATCTGACCAGATTAAGGTGCCTCAGACAACTGGAATTGGTACCAGAATTACCTCTGTGTACTCTGGCAGTCTGAGCATTAGATCTGCTCGAGGCTCCTACGGTATCAGTTGTGGTTCTGAGGAAGAAGGCTGCTGCTAAGACAACCACTGTTAGGGCCAGATCTCATACAGGTGATTCATTGGATCCATGGTACTGGGATCTGTTCTCCTCTGTTCCTAGACAAAAGTCAGGATTGTTTCCACAAGGCAAACCTTGCCTAACAGCTGAAGTTGCAAATACTAGGATTTTCTTGGAGCCAAAGATGTCTAAAGGCATGAGACTGGCATAGACAGTAGTATTGGTTTTAGCATCAATATCAGAACTGATAAAGGCTTATCAATGTCTACCACAGGGAAATGAGTCTTCTCATTTGGATCTGGAGGCTCTCTCTTGTGGGGGGGTGAGGGGGGGGAGAGAGAGAGGTTCTGATAGTTATTTCTTGGGCCTCTACTCCTGAGAAGAGGGGCAGGTCAGACGACATTTTGTCTTTTTTTCTCCATAGTTGTTGCCTCTTCCCAAGATTCCAAAGGGATCCCTGAGCAAATCTTTTCCTCCCTTAGGACTGACTTGTTCTCAGGTTCTGTTGCTGTCAAAAAAACAAAAAAATCTGTTATGGATCTGAGATCGGATCTGCAATCCGAAGAGGATCCGAACAACCCAAAGAGCCTAGGTTTCAACCACTTAGGTCAGGATTTTTTCCACCTTGTGGATCTTTTGGATCTCCTCATCCTATGGGCATGTTTCCAGACTGGGGTTCTGACAGGCTCCGTAGCCATATTGGCCCCCATGTAAGGAATTTATGGGATCTCCCCAGTATGGCTGATATAGAAGTGTGCCTGCTTCCAAAAATCAGATCAAGACCTCTGGGATCCAGTAGCTGCAGATGAATCTGCTACTCCTACTGTAGTATCTGATATCCTATCAAAGGAAGATGAGAAAGTAGTTGAGCACATGGAACAGCAGCAGTCAGAGAATGTGATTCAGACAGATTCTTCCCAGAATGAAAATGTGGGCATAATTTCATCTTCAGAATATACTCTCCAGTTCCACAACCTTGATCATATTCCTTTATTGTTAATTATTTTCTGTGACAGTGGAGGAAGCATCACATCCTGTTTCTCATATTTTGGGAGCTCCCTCAGAAAACAGAGTATTTTTGCCTAGTTTGAATAGTCTTTTACAACCTACAAAAAGCTATTTGAGCCACTCCAGCTTCCTGTCAACCTATATCTGAAAAAGCTGATGAACTGTACCAGTTACCACATAAGGTGTTTTTATTTTCTTACTCATCCCATTCCAGATTCTTTAGTGGTAGCAGCTATGAGCAACAGGTATGGTGGAAGCCAAGCACATTCTACACCCTACGACAGGGAGGGAAAGAAATTGGGTGCCTTAGGGAGGAAGATGTTTTCTTTGGCTGGTATTAGGATAGCTAATATCAGGCTGCTGTGTCCTATTCTGAGTTTCATTTATGGGATAAGAGGACCACTTATAGAATGCTCTTAGAGCCTCTTTTGATGCTTTGGATTCTGGTGCTAGAGCTTTATCATCTACTGTCACGTTGAGAAGATATGCTTGGTTAAGATCTTCTACTTTAGCTACACAGCTAAAATTAAAAGTTGAGGACCTTCTGCTTTTATGGTGACTGACGTCAGTAATAAAACTGATCTTTTGGAGACTTTTTTAAAAAGACAAGATTGACTGCTCATTCTCTTGGATTATATTCTACTTCCGGAAGAAGACAATCTACTTTTTCATTTAGGTATCAGAGGCAATTCTGTAATCCTCCGTTGTCTCGGTATTTTATTTGTCACACAGGCATCAACAGCCTGCTTCCTCTCAGACCCAGCAGAAGAAAGTCATTTCAACCTCAAAGTCAAAGTAGTCTTCAGCTACTATATCATTGTTGAATTGGAGAACTCAAATTTGACATGAGACTCAAGTGTGGCCAGCTAATCGGCATTAGTCTTTCCTACCCTTTTGTTTGGGGACAGTCTGACTCATTTTGCAAGCCATTGGAGTCTGATAACAACCAACAAATTGGTATTCTCCAAATGATTCAATGAGTGGGAATATGCAGAGGCCGCTCAAAGAAAAAATGAAGGTTGGTTACTTACAGCCAGAGTTCTTTGAGATGTATTTTTTTTCCTTCACATTCTCTGCCCTCCTTTTCTTTTTGAGTCTTTACAGATAGTTTCTCTGAGACAACAGTGGAAGGAACAGAGGTGGTAGAGGGCACTGTGTGCCCCCTTTTTATAGCCTCACTCTCAGAACGTTTGCAAATAGGGACAGGAGGAGTGGAAGGGGGCATGCGAGCGCTTCAACAGGCACTGCTTAGAGAAGGTTCCACAGACTAGGCTACATTGGCAGGCATGTTCCCGTGAGTGTGACTATTCCAGTTATAAGTAAGTATCCTTCATTTCTTAAAGACCTGAAAGAGATGAGAGAGAACTGAGTTTGTACTTTTTCTTGCTGAAAGGAGGCCTGAAAAAAAAATGCCACAAGCATGTTCTTTTGGTTTTGTTTGTGAAATCTGGAATCTCAGTTCTTTTCTCTGCTGTTTTTGCTGGAAGTCCTTGGGTGGCCTACAGAACATCTGTCAGTTATGGAGAGAATTCATTCAGTTTCAGTTTAGGGTTAGTGTGCACCCACTATAACCAATTCAGGAATTTTGGTTTCAACACTTACTAATAGTGTACCCTGCTTCTTTTTTTAGTAGTAGTAGTGCTTAGTATAGTTAGGCCTTTATGATATACTTGGTACCTCTTTACCGTTAATAGCTATCCTAAACCGTGTTACATTCCCAGCGGCCTTGCAAAATGTGACTCAAGGTGATGCTTAGTCTGTCACTGAAAATTATCACCACCCAAGACACCCATTTACAGTCTATGGGGTAATACATTAAATTAGTGATGTACTTCAGGAATCCATTTTAATTATATAAGGTGTTAAAATCTGTCTTTTTAACAGGATGTACATTTTGAAGATGAAAAAGGATAACTTATGGTTTTACAGAATATAAAGAAATATTGTCTGACATGACGGCAAAAAATGTAAGTATAAGCTGAAAGGTCTACCAGTAGCTCTGGCCTTTTGAATTTGGCCAGGAATTAATTGTGATATTAGTGTGAATTATAATACATGGATGTTGTGTGTATGAGAACCCCCTATCATGACAGTATAAACACTTCCCCAGTATTTTAAAAATATCTATCTTTCACAGCCCATAGAATTAGCTTGATTAATTAACAGGTGTTTTTCCTCAACATTTCTGTTAACAGGTAGCACAAAAGCTAAGTCTAAGAAATAAGTCTTGCATTTATTTCTGAAAAATGATGAGCTTCATGGTCATTTTTTCAAGAGTGAGTTCTATAGACTTTGTCCAACTCCTGTGAAAGTTCTGTCTTCTGTGCACAAGTCCCCTCCAACTAATTGACAGTTTAAATGTTTTAGTTGAACATAACTGTCATGGGAGTTTGGGGTTATGGAGCTCAAATCTTGCTATTTTTCTTCCTTCATCCAATCTTTCCTTTTAGTTCCTACAGCTGAAAAGCTTCCTCCAGGCTTTGTCTCACATCTTAATTACTGCAGCCTCTTTCCTGTGATATTCCTACACTCACATCTTCCTCTTTTGGTTCATACAAAATGCAGTTGCCAAGCTTTTTTGCCCAGAGCTTTCACCATGTTTTGCATATCTCCACTGGCACTTCAATTTTCCATTGCATCAAATTCAAGTTTCTTGTCCTCACTTTTAAGGTCCTTCATGTAACTCTCCCCCTCCCTGTTTAATCTCATTTTGTGTGGGTCTCATGCCCATTTCCTCCCCTCTGCCAATGATGCCAGCCTTGTCTGCTTCCTTACTCATGAAACACGCTTTCTGAACTCATGTGTAAGGCTAGTACTTCCTCCTCCTTCAAATCCCTCTTGAGGTATTTACCATGTGTGATGGGTTGGGTCACAAAGACCTCCTTGGGACTGCCATCTGATGTGCTGGGACTACCTCTAAGCCCGTTTTCCCTGGCAGCTTGGGACTTCAGTACCCTGCCTTGTTGAGCCAGACACACTAGCCTGCTGCAAACCGAGGCCCAGGTCTGAACCACATCCCCCCAAAAACCGCAGGCTTAACTGAAAACAGCTTAAGAAGTGCTCCTGTCTCCAACACCCAGATACCCAGTTCCCATTGGGGTCCAAACCTCAAATAATTCCATTTTACTCTGTATAAAGCTTATACAGGGTAAACTCTTAAATTGTTCGCCCTCTATAACACTGATAGAGCTGTTTGCTCCCCCAGGAATTAATTACTTGCTCTCGATTAATTAATAAGTAAAAAGTGATTTTATTAAATATTAAAAAGTAGGATTTAAGTGGTTCCAAGTAATAACAGACAGAACAAAGTAAGTTACCAAGCAAAAATGTTTAAGTCCCGGCTTGACAAAGCCTTGGCTGGGATGATTTAGTCAATGTTGACCCTGCTTTAACAGGGGATTGGACTAGATGACCTCCTGAGGTCTCTTCCAACCCTAATATTCTATGATTCTAGGAAAATAAAATAAAACACGCAAGTCTAAGCCTAATACAGTACAAAACTAAATGCAGGTAAATCTCCCCCTCAGAGATGTTCCAATAAGCTTCTTTTACAGACTAGACTTTCTCCTAGTCTGGGTCCAGCAATCACTCTCACCCATGGGCAGCAAGTTCTATGGACCCGTGGTGCCTGGGCACCAGGAATATTCCTGTCCCACGGGCCCGTCTCCAGCAAAGTTTCCCACCCCCCCACACACACACACTCCCCCCACGCTTCTCCCTGCCCACCTGCCGCCCCCGGGCAATTTAATACAGCCTGGGGGCTCCCGCCGCCACCCAGCAGCGCAGTGGGGCTTCCTGCACGCTCGTTCCACTATGGCTGCCAGCAAGACCTTGCAGCCCATGTGGCGGGGTTGTGCTGCTGTGCGCTGCCCCCACCCCAAACGCCCCTGCGGCCAATAGGAAGCTGCAGGGGCAGTGCCTGGAGACAACAGCATGAGGAGACCCCCCCGCCTAGGAGCTGCTGCCGGAGGGGGTGCCCCAGGTAAGCATCGAACCCCCCCCATCCACTTCCAGAGCCTGCACCCACACCCCCTCCGCAAACACACCCTTTGGCCTCCAAATTTCCTCCTGCACCCCCACCCCTGCACCCCCTCTCACCCCCAAACTCCCTCCCAGAGCCTGCACCCATCACCCCTATCCTGCACCCCCATCCTGCACCCCGCACCCCTTCCCCCCTAACTCCCTCTTCCACTCCCACCCCTCCCCTGGACCTACTTTTATCCCCAAACTCCCTCCCAGAGCCTGCACACCCACCCCCTCCTGCACCCCTGCCCAGAGCCTGCACTCAGCACCCAAACTTGTTCCCAGAGCCTGTACTCCAGACCCCCTCCCCCACCCAAATTCCCTTCCAGAGCCTGCACCCCCCTGCACCCCAATCCCCTGCCCCAGCCCAGAGCTTGCACCCAAACTCCCTCCCAGAGCCCGACCCCTCACACCCCCTGCACCCAAACTCCCTCCCAGAGCCTGACCTCTCACCCCTTCTGCACCCAAACTCCCTCTCACAGTCTGCATCCCCACCCCCTCGTGTACCCCAATCGCCTGAACCCCAGACCCCCTCCCAGAGCCTTAGGCAGGTGTGTGGGGGGAGTTTGCGGGACGGGGGGGTTCTGGGCACCACCAAAATTTCTACAAACCTGCTGCCCTTGCTCACACCCCTTTGTTCCAGTTTCTTTCAGGCATCTCTTTGGGGTGGAGGGGCTATCTATCCAGCTGAAGACAAAATGGAGGGGTTTCCAGGGCCTTATATAGTCTTTCTCTTGTGCAACTTCACAGCCACAAGATGGTGTCTCTAGCCAACTGGGCAAGTCACATGTCTATGAATGATTCAGCTTTTTGCAGGCCGACGCCATTGTTTACATGTTCGTTTGAATGTTCCCAGAAAAACTCAGATGTGGATTGGCGTCTCCCAAAGTCCATTGTTAGTTAAGTTCTCCCAATTACTGGAATAACTCCTTCACACTATGTTGACCAAATCTGTCTTGGGGGCTTCCTACAGCAGACACTTTAAATACAAGCATAGAGCCAGTGCATCATAACTTCAGATATAAAAATGATACATGCATACAAATAGGATGAATATATTCAGTAGATCATAACCTTTGTAAAGATATGTTACATGGCATATCTAGCATAAAACATATTCCAGTTGTGTCATATTTACCCTCATAAGCATATTTCTATAAAGCATTATGGGGTGCAATGTCACTCCATGATATCTCCCTATCCACAAGGCAAAATCAGATAAATAACTGATTCCTGTTTAATTTTAAGGGGGAGGAATATTTTCTAGTGAGTTAGAACCATTAAATTCTGACCTGACCATGTACTGTTGTATAAATTTGATTGTTACAGTTGCATAAAGAGACCGTGTTAGAGGAGGAAAAATCCTAGGAAATGCTTTCAGGAAGGTGCTAGTACCTAGTTACATTTTTTAATCCTGAGCATATAGCTGCTCTGAGTCTTGAAGATGAACTTAGAAATAAGACTATATTTTACAAAAAATTTTATACTGCTATCGCTCAAATGAATTTTTTTTGCCATTTGAAATGGAGCAGATACTTCTGCCATAGACTTTGTACATCAGACTTCAGCTTACAGCAAATCATTGAGTGAGCTATAATGGTAATAGTGACTGAGGAATCCCAATCCTTTGCACAGTATTGTAGGAAACTACCTGTAATAGCTGTTCTGTTAATTTTAATGCTTTGTACTAATACAAAATTAACATCCAAGTCATTGTGTTTATTTGAATGTAGAATCTTTACCAGAGCCACTTATAACGTGTTGCTTCTGGAATTACTCTAGATTCTTTGTCTCAACAAAGAGGTATAGTAGGCATTTCTAAACAAAGTGTACTTAAGCAAATAAATACAAAACAAATAAAATGTTTACATACAAGCCAAGCTCTGATCGCTACAACTAAGAATAATTGTCATTATATAAATACCTAAGGCCTGGTCTACTCTTAAAAGTTTTTTGTCAGTGTAACTGTCAGTTAGGAGTGTTGCTTTAATAAAAAAAAAAAAAAAAAAAGTTTTTAAATCACATCCCTAACAGACATACTGTGCTGGCAAAAGCCCGAATGCAAGATGCAGTTATATTGACACAAATGTGCTTTTGCATCATAGTTTATTTAGTTGGGGAAGCTGGTAGTAAGTTATACCAGCGAAAGAACCCCTTTACTGGTATAAACTGCATCTCTGTTGGAGGGTTTGCTGGTATAGCTATATATACCAAGATCAGTTTTCAAGCAAACCCTTTCTGTTGTAGACAAGGCCTAAGGGCTTGGCTACACTTGCAAGTTACAGCGGAATAAAGGAGCCCCGGGCGCATTCGCTCACTACCCATCCACGCTGGCAAGGTATATAGAGCGCTCTAACTTCACGGCTACAGTGCTGCTGGTACTCCACCTCGGCTAGTGGAATAACGTTTGCTGGGCCGCAGCGCCAGTGTGAATGAGGTATTGCATTACTGTGCTCTGATTGACCTCTAGAAATGTCCCATAATCCCCTTAAGTCAAGTGGCCACTCTTGTCATTGTTTTGAACTCACTGTAGGAATGCAGATTTGCCCTTTCAAAGCTCTGTTTCTGACAGCTGGCTGCTTATCTGCTCTGGGACAAAGGAACCATCACTGAGGAATGCTGCCTGCTTTCAGTGAGTGAGTGAGAGAGGGGCCGGGGGGGGGGTGTGGAGTTATAGAGAGGGGAAGGAGGTCTCCTGCTGTCTGAGCTTACAAGACAGCATGCTGACACGCTCTCAGCCCCCCCAAAACCCACTCTCTCTGCCTCCACATACACACAACACATTCCCTGTCACACTCCACCCCCACCCCCTGCATTTGAAAAGCACTTTGCAGTCACTTGCATGCTGGGATAGCTATCACAATGCACTGCTCTTTGTGGCGCTGCAAGAGCTGCTCGTGTGGCCACGCCAGCGCGCTTCCAGCTGAGAGTGTAAACACTCGGCAGCGTTTTCCCTGCTGCAGTCTCCGAAGGCTGGTTTAACTCCCAGCGCTCTACAACTGCAAGTGTAGCCATGCCCCCAGATACACTTTTTGAAGTGTATCATTAATTCTGGTAATAGAATCAGTTTCCAATTATGACAGGTTTCAGAGTAGCAGCCGTGTTAGTCTGTATTCGCAAAAAGAAAAGGAGTACTTGTGGCACCTTAGAGACGAACACATTTATTTGAGCATAAGCATCCGATAAAGTGAGCTGTAGCTCACAAAAGCTTATGCTCAAATAGATTTGTTAGTCTCTAAGGTGCCACAAGTACTCCTTTTCAGTTTCCAATTAGTCACTCTGGCAAAATTCCCTTGTCAAGTACTGAGAAGGTACAAGAAATTGCCTTTCAGACTACAGAAGTGTCAACTGGATACAGTTAATTCTTCATGAGGTGTTGAAACCCCTGTCTGAAAGGTATAAATTAAATGTCTACACAGCCAACAGCATTTCTTTAGCTCCTCAGGTGCATTCTAAACCTCTTTTTACCTGGGATTTGTAGAATTACTGAAAACTAGTTAAATTGTAATAAAACAAATACTGTAACCTAGAAAGGGGGAAATGAGGTTTGTTTCGCTGCTTGATGATGTATAAAACAGTTTTTCAGTAAATGTATTTGCCCTTTAAACATTTCTAGTTCTTGTTCCCAATTGCTAGTTACAAAACTCATAGGTGATCATTCACTTTCACAATATGCATTGTTTCATTTTATTCATAAGGTGCAACATAAATGTTCAACATTTGTGGTGGAAATTATGAACAAGAAACTTGTCAGGTCACAGATTAAATTAATCATATCTTCACAAGTAGAAATTGAGTGATTTAAAACGCTTCAGACGTGTAAATTCTTGCAAAAGGTGAACAGAATATCTTTTTCAAAATGTTTTTTTAAAATATTGGCTATGAAAGAAAAGTGTTTTTTCTCTAATTTTCAATGTGAAAGTTCCTTTTTGAAAGTATCTTCAATTTATGTAGATTTTCTTGTAGATTCAATTTATCTTCAATTTATGTAGATTTTCTTGTCAATTTTCTCTGCTTGTTGGAGTTACATTCTTGTTCAGTATAGTTGTATATCTTCCTGAGCTAGGGTGTGGCACAGCTAAAACTGCAATCTTTAACCACAAGGCTGTGAAACACTTGACTGAAGGGAAACGGTATCTACTTTGTTCAGCTTTTAAATATATATCCAAAACCTGCAATCACTTAATTTTTGTGTGTGTAGCATTCCTACCCTGGATTGGGTTGCCAATCTTTTCTTTTTTGGGGTTGTTCCAGTTTTTGGTTACAGTTTGGGTGTGCTGAAGGGAGACATTCCCACATACCCCTCTTCTGTAGACATGTACCAAAATGACTTGGATCTTGTAAAAACATCATAATGAAACATAATGTGCTTGTATTTTGATGCAATATTGTGATGTTGCACCAAACTGCTATCCTTTTTCACTTAATATGACGGCTTGAACAAACTCAGGATCCTTTAGGCCTTCCACTTCTCTTAACTTTGAATGTTGTCTAAGATTCAGTTGGGTCTTCACTAGGCTGTTTTTAAACCTTTGGTATATAGGCTACATCGAAATAGAGTTATGTCTGCAGGGATTGTAACTCTTGAGCTGAGATGAGCATATCTGTTTCACTGAATGCTTTGTTTAGTGGTGAAAGTTAGTGTCACTGTTGTATTGAATACACTGTATACACTTTTGTATTGCTAAACTTCTGCTATAAATTTAAATCTTTTCAGTCCTTACAATAGAGAACAAAAACCTGAGACACTTCCTTTTATATTTTTACATATAGTTGTCTCTTTTTCTTACCTTAACTTTGTTGCCATCCTCCCCATTGCATGGACAGAGAATGAGAAATTAAATGTTTTTGAGCTTTAGTACAGGAAAAATCTTAAGTTCAAATCTTAATAAAAAATTATATGTAGCTTTCATATATTCCATCTAAGCACAATGATGAACCAACAGGAAAAAAAAGTACAATTGCAAAGCTGGAGTTGAAAACTTAAAAGCATTAACAAATCAAGATGTGCTCACTAAAAGCACAAGTGCCCAGACTAACCATAACTCTTGCCTCTCTCCTCCTCACAATCCTACTAGCTCTTATGTCTTGTACTTTTATAGTGCTGCTCGTCCCACTCTCTTCCCCTTTCCAGTCAGCTCCAGTCTCCTTGCCCAGCAATTCCTAGTTCCTCCCCACCACCGTGCTTCCAGTTCCCAGCGGTCCTGTGGAAAAAGTAGTTTTTATTTACATAATCACATACTATCATAATGCATAGATACAAAAGGGTCAAATTAACGTTGCACAGACAACTTTAATTCTGGCATTTCCTAACTTTTGAGTGCTAGAATTTGCATCCTGAAAGCTCTTTTAATGTAGTTTTTTGGATGTAACATTTTTGTTGAAAAAAATCATTTCAGCCTGTGGACCCATATTGACTCCCCCACATGGGTCTTCATCAGGGTTGGGATCTTTAGCTCCACAATATGGTCCCCTACCGCTTGAGTTAATAGAGCAATTGGTAGTTGTAGAATCTTCTATGCAAACCTGTCATTAGAGAGGGATGGAGAGATACATTTTGCCAGTGACTTTCACAGCTATTTGCTAGACAGCAAAGGAATGGTGAGGAATAATGGGTTACGTTCCTGGGAGCGTGGGAGTGAGTTATGTAGGGAGTGTGCTCTAGTGGTTAGACTTCCTTCCTCTGTCCCCAAAGCCATTCGTTGGCCCTCTCCCTTCCCCACTCCTCAGATCATGTCCAGGTTCCTTCTTTGCTCCTATCCTCCCACGGCTCCTATTCTCAACTTCTCTTAATCAGTCTACATTCAAGGCAGGTAGATTCCTCCTTGTCCTCCATACTGCCTGGGCACCAGTGGTGAGGCAGGCACTGAGAGCACAGAAGCGTGTCTTCCTGCACTCAGTTCTGGTGAGTGAGGCCACAATAGCCTCTGATAGACAAGAGGAGCAATTGCATAAAAAGTCCTGCTCCATTCCTCAATCCTTGGAATGAAGCATGCTTAGTCACTTTGTTGGAATAATGCCTGAGCAGTCTGGCTAGCATGTAAGAGCTGTGACAGGATGGCATGTGCCCAGTACAGACAGAATCTTCAGTGAGTTTAGCTGGCAATCTCTTGACAAGTCTCTACTGAATTGCAGTTTTTCAAAAGCTCATAAATAGGCCAAATTTGTGCAAATTGTTATGGTGATGGCAAAATGCATATTCCTGACACCATGGAGAAGCTGTGCTTCTCCCATGCCAAGTTTCAAGTCCCTAGTCCAAAGCATGGAGGTGCCAGAGCTTCTCAACTAAACAGTTTTAGAAATTTGTTTAACATTGGCAAAACAACAGATTTTTCATTCATAGAAATGGCCAAACCATTTTAGCTAAAACTTACCAGAAAAATTCAGCCTAGACAGTTTTTAAATTTGGCAGTTTCCAGCTGCTTATAACAAGATACTTAATGGGTGTTGGGTAACCTTAACTATAGGCGATGCTACCTGAACCACTTGTATATATCCATGTATAATCTGCAGAATCACCAAGAAGTCATACAGCAAACTTAAGTAATTGCATGATGCTTAACTCTTATCTGCCCTTTCCCATTATTTGTTGTATCTTGTCTAAAATTTAGATCAAGTTCTAAGGGGCAAGGAATATGGTGTATCTGCCTACAAAGCCCATAATATACTACTAGGAACTGTAGAATAATAGGTACTCAAGTTCCTCCTAGTTCATTGAACTAGGACAGGGGTTCTCAAACTGGGGGTCGGGACTCCTTAGGGGGTCACAAGCTGTCAGCCTCCAACCCAAACCCTGCTTTGCCTCCAGCATTTATAATAGTGTTAAATATATTTTAAAGTGTTTTTGATTTATAAGGGGGGGGGGTCACACTCAGAGGCTTGCTATATGAAAGGGGCACCAGTACAAAAGTTTGAGAACCACTGAACTAGGATATCTTATACAGGAATTCATAGTAGGTTCTGGGACAATGTAGAGGGTGGGCAGAAATCTTTTCCTTTTTCCAACTTTGATCCTGTGCCTTCACAATGAGAAAATCATAATTACAAATACACCTCTTCCAGAGCTGTCAAACCACTTCCTATATATGTGTTTCTCTGCTTACTCCTCACGTGGTTAAAAACTTTTACTGCGCTTTCCAGCTGTACAAAGCCACCACCTCTAAGA
The DNA here is from genome assembly GCF_965140235.1 of Caretta caretta. NCBI lineage: Eukaryota > Metazoa > Chordata > Testudines > Cheloniidae > Caretta > Caretta caretta. Next base: position 32,688,128 of record NC_134214.1, read on the forward strand.
GTCAAAAGCCCTTGATCTTACGAGACGGCTAGCAGAGCTGTAAAAGCCAGTATAAGGAGAGGGTACGGCCCTTTCCAGGCTAAAGAATCTGGAGAGGTTGTGGGGAGGAGCTTTGACGACTCCCAGGTGGAATAGATATAAACAGAAATTGTCTCTGGGGAGGAAGGATTTTGTCACTCTGGTGAGATAAGGTTTGACCACTGGGTATGTTCATTATTCCATCTAGCACTTCGTTACATTTCTTGAATTATGCATTACATCATCATTTGTGTCTGTAAACGTGCAGGATATGTATAGATGCTAACTAAAAATACTAACTTTGCCACTCAAAGGCACTCCAGTCAGTTGGCCACGATTTTTTTTTTTTAAACCAAATTATTCAACTACCACAATCTTGGGGTGGGGGAGGGGAGAAAAGGAAAAAAATAACCCCAAAAGATACTGTTCAACAAACTGAGTTTGCAAGTAATTTTTATAATTTCATCTACTATATAGATTCAAGAAAACATATTTACAAATGTTTTTACTCTGTTGGCTTGATGCTAACAGCTGCAGATGCATGGGGTATGGTCACCTAATTGACTTACTGCTTTTTGAAAGTCATATCAGAAGCATATAGATACACATAGTCTCTTTAGCAGTTGCTCCTTTTCTCACATTCTACTTCTGCCTTCCTTCTCCATGCTCTGACATCTCTGCCTTTATGGATCATATACTGGTATGAACACTTGACACATATTTGTGTGATGGCTAAAGGTTACAACTTTATTTTAATCCACAATGGTTAAATACCTGTGGTTTTTAACATAATTTTAGGTAATGCTTACAGCTTAATGCTTTAAGGGGGCCCAGGTTTTACCACACAGCTACAACTGTAGTCTCCTGGCTGGAAGCTAGTTGAACTGACATCCACCAGATTACCCACCTGTGTCACCTGCCAGGTTATTTGGGATCTCTTGGTTGGGGACACTCCTTTCTCCTCTCTCCTGTTAATGTTCTCTTGTAATTTGCAGGACGTGAAGATGATTCCTATTGCTCCCAGTTTTCCTTATACTGATATGTTACCCCTAAATTATCCAAATAGCTAATCCCCGGGTTTTCCCCTTAAGGGGATTGCAACTAGATTAAACTGCAAGATTTTGCCAGCACTTCACTTGGCTGCTCTCCCCAAACTCAAGAATTCTTAGAGCTAGGCCCAGGTTAAACAAGTCTGAACTGATTTCTGATAAATGCAGAATGAAAGAACCTGGAGCAGCTGAATATAATGTTCTCTAGTGGCCCAGGACCTTTCCACATGTTCAAATAATCATCACCTGGTTAACATTCTTTCTGACTTTGTTCTTGACACCCTGTCAAACACTGCAGGGAAGAAGTTTACACCACGATGCATGGCCCTTGGGGACAGATATATTTAATTTTCCATTCAGATGGTGGAGTTAACTGTTAGTTTCCCAGTGACATCTCACAGTGGTGATCTGGAACCTCAGTTGAGTGCCTTGTTACTGTTGTTCAGTTCCTCTCTCCTTCCATGCTCAGAAAATACTTGAGATAATATAGTTCTTGGATGATACTTTCTGGAAAAAGAGCACAAAGGTATTTTAATATGAACTTGTGTTATGTTTGAGTTAGTATGCAGTCTGGATAAATAGTTTAAAGTGGTTTGAAACCCACTTCTTGGTGGCCTAGACCTGTGTCACTAGTCCCTGCCAATGGCACTGAGGTAGCTGTCACTCTTATACATGACTGGGTGCCAAATTCTTCTGGGGGATGAGGACCGTGGAAAAGTTAATGCTTTGCAGAATACCATTTTAAATTGATGTCTCAAAGGATTGCCATTGGCGTACATAAATAAAATCCCTCCAGTTTTTTCAGGTGAAGGTGTGGAATTGGAAGTAAGCTTTTTGGTCTGTCTATGAGCCGGAGTCTGTGTTCAGACCCAATACTCCATCTTTTTCATTTGCTCTAAACAGGGCCGTCCCTAGGGTACCGCAAATCGGGGCGACTGCCCTGGCCCCGCACTTTGGGGGGCCCTGCGTGCGGGGAGGTGAAGCGGGAGGCGAGCAGACTGAGGAGGAGCCCGCCTACCAGAACCTCCCCCTCCCCCAGTTCTCCTGCCTTCTGGCGGGAGCCACTGATCAGCGCATTTCCCTCCCTCCCTGTGCCTACCGCCTGCTGCATATCATATCAGTTTTTCAGCGTCAGGAGGCGCCTGGGCGGGAGGGAGGAAGGAGCAAGGGAGTGTCACGCTCGGGGGAGGGGTGGAAAGAAGCACAGCGGGGGTAGGGTCTGGGGGGAAGCGCGCACACACATTTCCCTTCCCCTTCCCCTTCCCTTCCCCCCCCCCCGCCGCAGATAGGCGCTGAGTTTCTAATGTGCTGGGCCCGATAGCCCTGGCTCTAAAACCCTTGCAAGTTTCAATATATGTGCAACTTTGTTGCCTTTCCCAGAGCAAGGTGGGCAATTAAAACTGTAGTTGCTCCTTTGGCAGTGATCAATTACAGTGTAATTCTGTTAGTTTTCAGACATGTCACCTGTTCCAATCTTGATGCGCTTGCCATGGTCCTGGTGTCTTCATATTCCTCTCCATGAAATCTTGCAAATTTAGTGTATTTCAGTCTTCAGGCTCTTTGCTTTTGAATTTAGCCAATGTATTATATTAAATTGTATGCTCTTTTGGGTTGAACCTTGTCCATTACGTGCTTGTAAAGTGCTGTGTTCATGTTAGGAACATTTATTTATAGATATTCTATAACCCCATCTATCTTTTGGGTCATCCTAAGAACTGTTATAGAATATAATAACTACTTTCCCTTGCAGCCAAAATAACAGAAAGGAAGCTGCTCATATCCTTGCATCAAATGCCTTGCAAAAGAGGCTGTTTACATGCACTTGTATTCTACAGCAGTGTTTCTCAACCTTTTTGATACCAGGGCCCAGCTTACTGCCTTCCTAAACTGTCGGGGAAATCTCAGGGACTGGTGCCAGTCCATGGACTTGTCATTGAGAAACACCGTTCAACAGAATACATCCGTTGTCTCAAGCAGGATATTATAAAAAGCAACAGAAGGGAAACAGCACTAGCAGCTAAATATTAAAATTGTGCTTTAGGAATATTAAAGGTGACCTCTTCAGCAGGAAAAAGTTGGTCACGTGCCTTTTTTTTTCATTTTTGATGCTTTATGAAGTATAAAGACGACCAGAAATCTTTTTTATTTTTTTTAATTTTTAACTTTAGAGTACATTCAAGTAGTGGGTAGTCTGAAAGACTGACTAGGGAGCTAGTGAAATGGAGACTTCACAAGAGCCAAGTGTGACAGTTGAACTATTAACAGGAAAATAGAATGTCAGACCACGTAAAACTTTTTTTATTAATGCATATTTAACTTCAGTGACTAACAAAAGCTTCCTTAATTCAAAATGTTGAATAAAGATTCAGCAAACTCATCCCCTAAAAAAGAGGAAATCCCAATAAAAAAACAAAACCAAACAAAAACACCTTTGCAGGTTAAACTCTTTTGGTTATTGACATTCCCAAAAGAAAAGAACATTCCTTGCCAAGTTCACATATAGCTCTTCTACCAAGTATCAATGGCATTAACTGGGGCTAGGTTCAGTAATATGTCTAGGGGATTCTTTCAAAATAAACAAATCTTATGGTTTGAATCCTTATCTAAACCTTTATCCACTCCCAGATTTTTGAAATTTAAAAGTCTCTAAATATGCTGGTTATTTTTTCCAATTATTTCTTCCCCACTTGCAACCATGTGGGAGTCCTCTGTAGTATGGAAGAGATTAGTTTTTAATTGGGGAATATAATATCAAAATGATCATAATTATGAAGTAAGAGGAAGGCTCATCATACTGTTTTCACCATTGCTGGGCTGCTTTGGTTTGTTCTGTCCACTCTTGTCACATGGGGGTTTATGAAAGGCATAACTGTAAACTGAGGATGGGGGCATCTCAGTATTGAGTTTGACACAAGGAGAAATAGAAAGTCCCTTCCTATGGTAGGGAGAGTGAAATAGAGGCATTCTCTCAGGAAGCACTTGCAGTAGGAAGAGAAGTGAGGTGCTCAGCTGCATAAGGCTTCGTACCTATCTTTGGAAAAATGCCAGATGAGCAATATATGGGTGAGTCCATATGACTGCCCTTTCCTCTTGAACATGGGTGGGCAAACTTTTTGGCCTGAGGGCCATATCGGGGTGCGAAACTGTTTGGAGGGCCAGGTAGGGAAGGCTGTGCCTCCCCAAACAGCCTGGCCCCCTCCCACTTCCCACCCCCTGACTGCCCCCCTCAGAACCTCCGACCCATCCAAACCCTCCTGCTCCTTGTCCCCTGACCGCCCTCCCCCCCCGGGACACCACCCTCATCTAACCCCCATGCTCCCTGTCCCCTGACTGCCCCCCACAACCCTTAGCCACACCCCCACCCCCTGACAGGCCCCCAGGACTCCCACACCCTATCCAACCCCCCGTCCTCTGACTGCCCTCCCTGAACCTCCACCCCACCCAACCGCCCCCTGCTCCCTGTCCCCTAACTACCTCCCCAGACTCCCTACCCCTTATCCAACCTCACCCCTGCCCGTTACCATGCTGCTCAGAGCAGCAGGAGCTTGCAGCCCCGCTGCCCAGACAGAGCCAGCCATGCTGCCTGCACGGTGGCGTGGCTGCGGGCGAGGGGGGGATGGGCTGGAGGCTAGCCTCCCCGGCCAGGAGCTCAGGGGCAGGCAGGATGGTCCCGCAGGCCATAGTTTTCCCACCTCTGCTCTAGAAACAGCATTCAGTTATGTCTACAGTGTCTTCCAGGAGAAGTGCAGACACAGATGAAATATAGTGCAAGTGGGTTTGATACCTGGCTGGGTTTTGTGCTGCCTTGCTGGTTGCTAGTGAAAAGACTTAATATGCTAGGGCTGTGGTTTGTTTTTTTGTTTTGTTTTTTTGCCCTCTCCCTACTCCCAAACCCGGAGGGTGAAGGGGGAGGAAATGTCCCTGTCCCTCTTAATAATCAGGCGTCACTTGGACCACTCGGTTGCTTTCTCTTCCTTCTTGGCATGCTGCAGGGTTGGCTGGACTGTTCAGTGGTTCTCAAACTTTTGTATTGGTGACCCTTTCACACAGCAAGCCTCTGAGTGCATCCCCCCTTCTAAATTAAAAAGACTTTTAAAATATATATTTAACACTATTATAAATGCTGGAGATGAAGCGGGCTTTGGGGGTGGAGGCTGACAGCTCACGACCCCCCCTCATAATAACCTCCCGACCCCCTGAGGGGTCACAACCTGCAGTTTGAGAACCCCTGGTTCTAGCTGCTGTCTCAGTAGGAGGAAGAGGGCAGGTGGGTTTTGTTGTGAGGTTGCCTTCCCTTCCAGCTGCTTGTGCATTTGACAGGGGCCCAGAGCAATCTCCTTCCCTGGCTGGACAAGAGCTTAGAGCACAGCAAGCGGTGGGGAAGGTAAGAAGCCTTTAACCGCCCCCTGTCTCCTGCCTGTGTGTGTGTGGGGGGGGGGGGTGCAGGTTGGTGGTGGTGGTGCCTGAGGGGTATAGAGGAGAACTAGGGTTTCTATGTGCAACAGTAATACAAATACTTTTCCGCAAGTCAACAGAAACCTGACTGATAGCATGGCTGGTTCCTTGTTTTCAGCTGCGGAAAGAAGCAGTAATAAATGGTTTAGAGGGAACCTTAACTTTGGATCTTGTGCTATATAAACTATGCTTTCTCTCAGATGTGCTAACTTTGGCAAAGAAAGTTTCACAATTTTAGAAACACATATTTTGTTTCTGTATTTTGCTTTGCTGAGATGTACTGTGGGAATCTTTATTTAACCTTGAAATTGAGGGAGATTTCCACATCTGAGCCATTCTTTTTAGGTGACAGATCTGAGGAACCGTCCCAGACTGAGGTGTTAATAGAGGAGGTTTTGGAGCAAATGTTACACATTAAACAGATATAAGTCATCAGGACCAGATGGTATTCAACCAAGAGTTCTGTCAGAACTACTAATTGTGCAGTGTAATTTATCATGTAAATCAGTTTCTGTACTGGAGGATAGAAAATGTGATGCTTTAAAAAATAAATAAATAAATAAGATCCAGAGGCGATCGTGGCAATTACAAGCTGGTGAGTCTAACTTCAGTACCAGTCAAATTGGTTGAAACTATAGTAAAGAACAGAATTATCAGACACATAGATGAACACGCTTTGTTGGGGAAGAGTCAAGACATTGGTCTGACCCAATATGGCCGTTCTTACGCAATTTTTTGATTACTTTTTAACATTGTGAATCTGAAGACTTTAAATTTAGCAGGTGAGTAATATAAGGTGCTTATAAAAGTGATCCCTAAGCACTTGAGTCCGCAAAATTGACCTGTTGGTTGCATAGTAGAAAATAATTACAAAGCTGATCATATTTTAAGACTTCTAAAATGTTTTGTTCAGATTGGTGTAACTTCCACAAATGGAGTCCTGAAAGGATTTATAGATCAGAACCGGAGTCCATCAAAAGGTAAGAGGAGTTGAATTTGTCTGTTCAAAAAATAAACTCGTTGTAAGGCTGCCTTCTCTCCAGACTTTAGCAATTTAAAATCTTCCCCTAAATTGTTGGTATGCCCACTATATGTGGTTGATTTAACTTTTTGGGCCCAACTTAAAATATTAAAGCTTAAAGTATTAGATACCTCTGTATCTGTGAATGCTATATTGTAGATCCACAACAGTGACTCTAGTGTTAAGGCTTTAAGATGACAAGGCAAATCAGACTTATAATAAAAGCTATCAGAATATTAAATTACTCACTTTTTTTATGGGGGTGTGGAATGTGTGAATACGCCATCTTCTTACCTCTACCCTCAGTCTCCATGTTGCAGGGATTCTTCTGACTAAGGGAAAGATGGACTGAGCTTCTCCCAGGGTTAATCTATGCCACTGAGGGAGGATGAGTTTGTGATAAGGTACTAGACTGGGATTCAGAGGATCTGGATTTAGTTCCCAGCTCTGCCACAGACTTTGTGTCTCCATGGGCAAATCACTTAATATCTGTGCCTCATAGCAGTTGTAATATTGGATCAGACCCATGTTTACAGCAGTGACCAGTAGTAGATGTTTCAGAATAATTATATCATATTCTATGTAAGTTTTTACTGGTCTCATCACCATAGTATATGAGCATCATCCTCTAGTGTATTAAGGAGAGGCAGATGTGTGAAAACTTGCCCCCATGAAGGTGTAGTCCTATTCTCTCATTTATAGATTGGCTTAAACTGAGAAGTATGGGGTTTTAGATTGCCATCAAAATGTAACAGGAATATCCAGAGATAATAGTATCCATATAAATGTCCAAACCGTCTCTGATTCTTTAGGTTTTGGTCTCAGTAACATCCTGTGGCATGAGCTCCACAATCTAATTATGTATTGTGTGCTCCTCAGTTCTCCATATATAAATTGGGGACTGTAATATATCTTTTGTCTTGATTATTTAGATAATCCTTCACTGTATTTGTAGAGCATGTAGCACAATGGGAACCCAGGCTTTATTCGGGCTTCTAGATGCTACTGTAATACAAATAGTAAATAGTAATTGTGACAAACGTGGAACTGCTCTGTAATTTATAAATATTATAATGTTTTACTATATAAATATATTGGTTTAGTTCAATAGTGGGTTATAAGCAAGAAGAAAATAATAGCTCAAGATAAGACTCTCCTTGGCAAACATTTGAGGCTTGTTATGGGCCATTGGCTCTGAGGAGTCTGGCTCAATCTCCTGCTATGCCCTACTGAACTGATTCTGACAAACAGGGCAAAAGTGTGAGAACTGACAAGAACCAAAGGAACTCTGGCTGGATCATAAGGGTTTTTCTCTCTAGAGGAGGCAGTTTCTGGGTAGCTGTTCCAGAAAAACAAATTTAAACTCAGACCCCCTGCTGGGGCATCTGCAGAAGGTAGGCCTACCTAGGTTGTCATGGGATGGTAAGCTTAGGTCAATGATCCCCAAATTTTTTACCTCCCGCCCCCCTTTACTGCTGAGGTTGGGGCTGCGGCCGGGCCGGGTGCTGATGCACATATCATTGGCATTAATGTTGGTGGGGAGATTTGTTTGCTAAATGTTTTTGCATTGTCAGCTGTCAAAAACTTTCCTCTTTATTAGGATTCTCTTTGAGGCCTTGAGGTTGATTTGGATTGTTGTTTTGGAGTTTCACTTTGTTTTAAAACTCAAAAGAAGGATGTTTTGCTCAAAGGTTAACAAAGTGGGTTTTTAATCATAATCTTTTGTATTAATCAAAATTCAGGAAAACTTTTCTGATCATGGTTATTGGTGAAATAATAAGTAAGTGATGAGAGACCTATTTATATTGTTCCTTTCATCCCACATGTTTCTCTCTCTCTCAAAATCTGCATTCCACTTAAGCAGCTAGTACACGTTCTCTCTTTGGAGGTTAGTGAAAACGCAGAGGAAGAATGTCTAGATCCAGTGCCTAGGAGAATGAGCATATCATAGTAAAAATATTTTCTGTATTTTTAGATGAGTAACTTTTCTCTTTTTATTTCCCCCCGTGTCTTCGTGTTTTTGAATATCTGTTTCACTAAAAGAACACCTAACACATAGGTTAAATTTTTTCTAAACCATTATAAAATTCAAACAAGGTAGTTTTCTCTTGGTAGACTGATCTCAAAAACAGAACTCAGACATAAACCTAATTCCAGTAAGTTTACAAAACTAATTTATTGATTAGATATAGAAATGGGAAGTTTTTTGTAGGCCAAAAAGTTGATATTTTTAAGTTTAAGAACAAGAGGGTAGCAGAGGGAGTTTATAGGAGGATGAAAGGATAAAATCAGCATGGTTAGGAAAGGCTGCATCACTAGTGCCATCATTTGTCCTGGCTTCTCTACCTGCACTTGTGTCCAGAAAAAGAACCGACCGTGGATTCATCTACCCAGGTCCTGGTGTGGATTTGCAGAGATTGTGGCCTGCATTTCCCAATCTTAGAAAGCCAGGCGAGGCAGACCATCCAGTGTGAGAGGTGGAAGCAGATGGGAGAGCTACAGGAAGAGGTGGCTAGGCTGAGGAGCATCCACACACACAGGGAACTCATTGAAAACCTGCATATGGAGACCTCCAAGGTGGAAGAAGTAATCCAGCTGGCGAGGACTGCGGTACCACCACCAGGGGAGGACGAAAACTACTCTTTCACAGGAAGGAAACTGGCTTCTGGTAACTTCTGGTAGTGGGCAGTGCTCCATCCTTGCTCCCTATGCACCATCCATAGAGAGAAACTGGTATGCTGCCCTGGCAATGAAGGATGAGAAATCTCCCCTAAAGGAGAAGGAGCCATATACCCCCAACGCTGGGAGGATTGCAGCCACCACTCTCAAGAGTAAACGAAGGGTGATGGTGGTCAGGGATCCCCTTTGAAGGGGGACAGATGCGTCAATCTGCTGGGCTGACCTGGCATCCTGGGATGTGTGCTGCCTGCCAGGGGCCCATATCCGAGATGTTATGGAAGGATTGCCGAGGATCATCAGGCCTTTTGACTATTTCCCCATGCTGCTTATCCATATGGGTACTAATGATACTGCAAGGTGAGCAGATCAGAAGTGGGTACAGGGCTCTGGGAGTGAGGGTGAAAGAGTTGGGGACGCAGAAGGTGTTCTCATCAATCCTTCCCGTCAAGGGTTGGGGCCCAGGCAGAGACAAACACATTCTGAAGGTAAATGCATGACTGCGTGGATGGTTTTTCCAGGAGGGTTTTGGCTTTCTTGACCTTGACTGGGGGATGGTATTCTGAGAAGGACTGCTGAGCAGAGGGTCTGCCTATCAAGGATGGGGAAGAGTATCTTCAGATACAGACTGGCTAACTTAATGAGAGAGGCTTTAAACTAGGTTTGATGGGGGCAGGAGACAAAAGCCCACAGGTAAATGCAAAACATGGAGACCTGGGTGAAGGGTCAGAATTTGGGGGCGAGGGAACAGGAGCAATCACAGCAAAGACAAAAGGGAATATAGAGGGGAAATTTAATTAACGTCTTAAATGTCTATATAGTAATGCAAGAAGTATGGGAAATAAACTGGAACTAGAAATACTAGTGAATAATCACAATTACAACAATTGACTTCACAGAAACTTGGCAGGATAATTCACGTGACTGGAATGTTGATACAGAAGGGTGTAGCTTTGTCAGGAAGAGACAGGCAGGGAAAAAAGGGAGGAGGTGTTGCCTTGTATATCAAAGATGTATATGTTTATACCAAGGTTTAGATAGAACAGGCAGGGCTGAAAGTCTCTGGGTAAGAATAAAAGGGGTAAAAAATGGTTGGTGTCAAGGTAAGGGTCTACTATAGACCATCTAACCAGGATGAAGAGGTGGATATAGCTTTTTTTTTTTAACAACTAACAGTCATCCAAAACACAGGACTTGATAGTGATGAGGGACTTCACTCCCCAGACATCTGTTGAGGGGGAATAGTACAGCAGAGCACAGATTATTCAATAATTTTGCAGGACTGATGGTCAGGATCCCCTGGGAGGCTAACATGAGGGGGCAAGGAGGTTAGGAGATCTGGCTGTATTTTAAAGAAACCTTATTGAGGGCACAGGAACAAACCATCCCGAAGTACAGAAAGAATAACAAATATGGCAGGTGACCAGCTTGGCTTAACAGTAAAATCTTCTGTGAGTTTAAACTCAAAAAGGAAGTTTATAAGAAGTGGAAATTTGGACAGATGACTAGGGAGGAGTATAAAAATATTGCTAGAGCATGCAGGGATGTAATCTGGAAGCTCAAGGCAAAACTGGAGTTGCAGCTAGCAAGGGAAGTGAAGGGTAACAAGAATGGTTTCTACAGGTATGTTAGCAACAAGAAGATGATCAGGGAAAGTGTGGGACCCTTACTGAATGGGGGAGGCAACATAGTGACAGATGATGCGGAAAAAGCTGAAGGACTCAATGCTTTTTTTTCACAGACAAAGGCATCTCCCAGACTGCTGCACTGAGCAACACAGCATGGGGAGTAGGTGAGAAGCCCTTAGTGGTGAAAGAACAGGTTAAGGACTATTTAGAAAAGCTGGGCATGCACAAGTCCCTGGGTCCAGATCTAATGCATCCAAGGGTGCTGAGGGAGTTGGCTGATGTGATTGCAGAGCCATTGGCCATTATCTTTGAAAATTTGTGGCGATCGGAGGAGGTCCTGGATGATTAGAAAAAGGCAAATATAGTGCCCATATTTTAAAAAGGGAAGAAAGAACCCGGGGAACTACAGACTGGTCATCCTCACTTCAGTCCCCGGCAAAATCATGGAGCAGGTTCTCAAAGAATCCATTCTGAAGCACTTGGAGGAGAGGAAGGTGATCAGGAACAGTCCACGTGGATTCACCAAGGGCAAGTCATGCCTGACCAACCTGATTGTCTTCTATGATGAGATAACTGGCTCTGTGGATAGGGGAAAACAGTGGATGTGATATATCTTGACTGTAGCAAAGCTTTTGATACGGTCTCCCACAGTATTCTTGCCAGCAAGTTTAAAAAGTATGGATTGGATGAATGGACTATAAGGTGTATAGAAAGCTTGCTAGATTGTCGGGCTCAATGGATAGTGATCAACGGCTCGATATCTAGTTGGCAGCTGGTATCAAGTGGAGTGTCCCAGGGGTTGGTCCTGGGGCCGGTTTTGTTCAACATCTTTATTAATGATCTGGGGGATGGGATTAATTGCACCCTCAGCAAGTTTGCAGATGACACTAAGCTGGGGGGAGTGGTAGATATGATGGAGGGTAGAGATAAGGTCCAGTGTGACCTAGACAAATTGGAGGATTGGGCCAAAAGAAATCTGATAAGGTTCAACAAGGACAAGTGCAGAATCCTGCGCTTAGGAAGGAAGAATCCCATGCATCAGTACATGCTGGGGACCGACTGGCTTCGCAGCAGTTCTGCAGAAAAGGACCTGGGGATTACAATGGACAAGAAGCTGGATGAGAGTCAGCAGTGTGCGCTTGTTGCCAAGAAGACCAATGGCATATTGGGCTGTATTAGTAGGAGTATTGCCAGCAAATCAAGGGAAGTGATTATCCCCCTCTCGTCGGCACTGGTGAGGTCACACCTGGAGTATTGCGTCCAGTTTTGGTCCCCACACTTACAGAAGGGATGTGGACAAATTGGAGAGAGTCCAGCTGAGGGCAACGAAAATGATTAGGGGGCTGGGGCACATGACTTATGAGGAGAGGCTGAGGGAACTGGGCTTATTTAGTCTGCAAAAGAGAAGTGAGGGTGGATTTGATCGCAGCCTTCAATTACCTTGTTGCCAGCACAGAGTGCCCGAGGCAAGCAACAGCTGGGTTCGTTGCCCCATGTGCATCGCGCCAATGACGACAACGGGGTGGAGAAGCAGAGAGATTTATTTGAAGCTTCAAATAGGGCGCAGGGAGACTGAGCTGTCTTAAATCCTGCAGCAGCGCATGCAGATTTTAGTATATATTTTTGCTTATTTTATTATATAAGCTTATGCAATTAATTATTTGTTGCTCCGTACAATACCATAGCCAATCAGCTAAAGCAGCCAGTTGTGTTTTTCCTCAGTAGCGTTGCCCGAGCCTTGCCTTATTTGAGTCTATTTGTTACTGGTTTTTGCTAAACATTTTTGCCTTATTTGTTTCCCAGGTCGAATCTGGCCTTGGCTGGCGAGCCGTGTGCAAACCTGTCTGTTTATGTGCTAGCTTCTTCATAGTTATGCAGGGTCACAGAAAGTTGAAGGAGCAAAGGGGCCTTAGTTTATCTGGGCCTAGAGCAAGAGGGCTTCATCGACACTTGTGGTCTTCCACCCTCCCGAGTTACCTAGTGTAGTGCCCAGTGTCACCAACAACTCCCTCCTTTGAGAATACTTAATAAGCTTGCAACTGAGTTTTTTTATATTTTTTGGATAATAAGTGATTAAGTGCTGAGGAGTTAGAATTTTTAACAAGAGGATATAATGGGGTTTTTGTGGAGCGGGAGGCACATATTTTGTATATAAGTGCTTTACAACAGGCAAGCAAGAGGAGAATGATAATATGCAACACAGCACCTGTGACCAGGAGACAAACAATGCCTTCCCCCAGGTCGGGCAGCCATCCCCAGAGTGAGTCAAAGATAGTGGGCACTCTTTCTTGGGCTTTTTATTGGTTAAGGGCCTGTTTGGCTGACAGGTTGTGCTTGTTAATATTTTGTGAATTTTTTGGGACATACGTACAGCATTTATTTTTAATTAGGGCACACACTTTGCCCTGTGCAGCCAAAAGGTAATCTAGGGCTTGGCAGTTTTGCAGGGACAACAACTGGAGTTAATAAAGTTTTGTGTTGAGGCTTTTTTTATGGCCAAGGTATTATTGGCGAACTTGGTGAGGAATACAGAGAGCTGGCGATAGAGCTTGGCCAATTTACCCACTTTATATGCTGGGAGAAGGATTATACCAAATCTATTTTTTTTAATGGGTTTGGGGGTGGCATACAGGGACCGCTGGTGCCGGCCCGATGGGAGGTGGGCCATGACCCGAAGGGGAGGGGTAAGATACCCCAAATAACAGCTTCCGTGCCAGTAGTGGGGTAGCCATTTATAGGCTGAGTTACCACAGACATAAAAGGACTGTTCATTGGCTACCTTGCCATTGTGGCCCAATTTGTTGGCTGTGGCTTCTAAGGGGGTGTAATATTGAAGCCCTTTGCCTGTGTCTTGGCCAGCACTATTACGCAGAGGAATAGTGGTATTTGTGGACGGGAACAAATAATACTGAAAGATGCTATTACCAGCAAACCAGGTATGGTTAGCAGCGGCTTTTTGGCGATAACAAAGGAGGCCCATGGGGACGGAGCGTAGCTGGATGGGTTTGGGGGCATGGGTTGCATTCCAGTAGGGTTTCTAGGGATTAGTGTTGCTGCTAAACTGGCTTTTTTAGCACAGTTTTTTGTTAAGGTGGGCTGTGTTTGCAACCGAGTGGCATTTGCTTTTATTTACCTGTTACAGAGGTCTGACCGGTTGCGGGGGGGTTGCCCTCCAACGGAAGCTGGCTGCGTGGTAGGGGATCTGGGAACATATCCAGCAGTTGGAAAGATTAAATTCCCCGGCAAAGGCGATTTTAAGGGCCTTATAGGTATTTACATTTAAATTAACAGGTTTTTAACCCTTTTTTTTTGAGAGAGAGAGATAAATGGGGAATACCAGGCAAATGACACCCACTATGAGGGACCTCATGGTGTATATGCCCTTGTAGCCCCGCTTCCCCCCCCCCGGTGCTTATGTTTTTTTAAACAATAATTTGAGTTCAAGATTGTTGGAGGGTGATGTGGTGATGGGCTGGATGTTCTGCTGGTGGAGGACTAGGCACCACCTTCAGACGAGAGTAATGGATCCAGTTTTTGTGTTCCTTGACCTTTGCCGCCATGTGGGAAACCAGCAGAACGGTGTGGGGTCCCTTTCACTTTTTTTGGAGAGGCTTGTTTTTTCAGGTATGCACAAGCACGGAGTCACCTGGCTGCAAGGAGTGGACAGGGTTATTTAAGGGAAGAGGCTGGAAGTCTTTAGTGTACCTGTGGAGAGAAGAGAGAACAGAGGTCAGAGAGCACATGTACTGAGATGAAAAAACCACACCCCATGTTTTACTTTTTTGCTAGAACCGGTGTCCCATTTATAGGCCATGCCTTTCAAACATAATTTTAGAGGGACTAAGTTCTAATTTACCCTTCGGGAGAGCGCAGACGCAGAGCAGGACAAGAGGCAGAGCATCGGGCCATTGCAGGGAGGCTTCTTGGCACACTTTTGAGAGGTGTCGCTTAAGGATTTGATTGGTGCGTTGCATTATACCACTGGCTTGCGGTTTCCAGGGTGTATGGAGTTTCCAAGGGATCTGTAAGGCATCTGAGATGTTTTGAACTATTTTTGTTGTGAAGTGCGTCCCATTATTAGATTTCATTTATTGGAGGAGTTTGAAGCGGGGAATAATTTCCCTAACAAACTTGAGGGCTACTGTTTTGGTAGTGCAATTACGACATGGGAAGGCTTCAGGCCATCTGCTGAATCGGTGCATTAAGACGAGTAGATATTTGAACCGTTGAGTTCGGGGAAACTCAGTAAAATCTATTTGCCACACTAGTCCGGGGCCTGGAGTGGGTTCCAGGGTAGCTGGTGTTACTGGATGTCCTGGCCGAGGGTTATTCTTTTGGCAGACTAAACAGTCAGCTTGTATTTGGGTAGCCAGGGGTCGGAGTCCAGAAGTCAAGAAGTATTTTTCCATTAGCTGTCTAAGGGCCTCTTTGCCGGCGTGAGTGGTTTGGTGTAGCTGCTGCAGTACTGGCCGGATCAGGCCCTTCGGTAGGAGGATTTTTTTTTTCTGGAAAATGAAGCCATTCCTTTTTTTTTTTTTTTTTTTTTGAAGACCGAGTTTGTTAACTAGTGGGGTTTTTTTGTGTGTGTTTGTTTTTTAAGAGTACGGAGGGGTTGAACGCTCCCCCACTGATGGGATAAGGGTATGCATGTGGGCATCCTCAGCTTCTGGTGGAGTCAAGGTGGCGGCATGCTTGGCTTCTCTGTCCGCCCTGGCATTGCCCCTGGCCACGTCTTGATTTTTTCTTTGATGGGCTTTATAGTGCACCACAGCTACTTCTGAGAGGAGTTGTACGGCTTCCAGGAGCTGGAGAATTTGGGGCCCATATTTGACTGGGGAGCCTTGGGCTGTTAGCATTCCCCTTTGCTTTTACAGGCCAGCGTGAGCATGCAGCACCCCAAAAGCATACTTTGAATTGGTGAAAATGTTGACGCACTTTCCCTTTGAGAGTTCGAGCGCACTGGTCAGGGCTACAAGCTCAGCCAGCTGGGCAGAGGTCCTGGTGGGTAACCTCTCGGCCTCTGTGGTATCATGGAGGGTCACGACAGCATAACCCACCCTCCTTTGCCCCTCTATGACAATGCTGCCATGACATCAGTGTACCACTCATAATTTGCATTTGGGAGCAGCTGATCCTTTAAGTCCTGGCAGCTGGAGTATTGGGCATCTATGATTTCTAAACAGTTGTGTTTTTGTTCCTCTGTTTCTGGCAAGAGGGTGGCTGGGATAAGGGTGGGGCAAGATTGCAGGGTGACCTTGGGGTTCTCTAGCAGCTTAGCCTGATACTGAGCAATCTGAGCCTGGGTGAGCCAGAGCCCACCCTTGGTGTATAGCAGGGCTCGGACCATATGGGGGAGTATAGATTTGCATAACCCTTTCCAATGTTAGCTTCTTGGCTTTTTTAAGTACTAGGGCAATAGCTGCGATCGCCTGTAAACATGCTGGCCAACCCTTTGTAACCTGATCCAGTTGCTTAGAAAAATAAGCCACGGGACGTTTCCAGGTCCCTGACAACTGGGTTAGCACTCCCAGGGCCACCCCTTTTTGTTTATTCATATCCAGTTGAAATGGCTTAGAGAGATCTGGCAGACCCAGGGCTGGAGCTTCCATCAGCTTTTTTTTTTTTTAGGATTTTAAATGCCCTGTCGGCTTCTGGGGACCAGTGAAAGGGGTCATGATCCATTCCCTTGACACAGTCCTATAACGGTTTAGCCCATAGTCCAAACTCTGGGATTCAGATCCTGCAAAAGCCTGCCATACTCAGAAAAGCCCTGAGACGTTTGAGTGCTTTGGGTAGGGACTTGACAGATAGCTTTCTTTTTTTTGCTTGAAAGCTGACGCTCCCCTTGCCTTAGCTGTAACCTGATTCCGCTCTACCTCAGACAGCAGGGTTCTCAGGAGGATATTACAGTCGTCCCAATTCGGCTTGTGACTACTGAGGCACCCCTTAAAGACTGAAATAAACCGGCTTGGGTTCGGGGAGAATTCCCCAGCCTGTGTTTTAAAAGCTGCTAAGTCTATTGGATTGAATGGCACATGGGTGTAAACTTGCATGGTGGTGGCCTGGCGTCCGTCTGCCCCTGGGCGAGCCACAACAGTCTCGATAATCAAAGGATAGAGTCCCGCTGAGGGGGCAATCTCTGGAATGCGAGGCATCCTACCCTTATAAGGTGGGGGTGTGGGGGCCAAAGGGGACACCGAATCTGCCAGTACAACATTGTGGGGGTTCTGGGGGCTAACATTAGCTACTACCGGTCCTGTTGGAGTCAAATTACAGCTTTGTAGAATGTCTGTTCCATTTTTTAAAGCTATAAACGCTTGCGCATACAGATGTTTATTCCATTTACCTGTTTGCTGACAAAACAGAACTAATTGGAGGATTGTATTATAATTGACTGACTTTCCCGGTGGCCACCGTTCCTGGTCCTCTAGCCGATATTGAGGCCAGTCTACTGTACAAAACCTTTTTAATTTGCTTTTTGTTATTGGATTCGATTCAAACACTTTCCAGTTTGCTAGAATGCATTCTAGGGGTGTGCACTGTGCCCTGCCTGTAGTACTCTGTCCCTGTCCCATATTCCCAGATGACACTGGGCGTCCCCAGGTCTTAAAAGAGAAAGTCCAGACCACTGGACTGTTCCTACCTTTTCGAAAGGACCGGTTCCTCACCGTCGCCTACAGTTGCTTCTCCACTATAGGGGCGCGTTGCACCATTGTGCCCTCCAGGGTCGAGCAAATAGTGTCTCCTCCGAGGCCTCCCGATGAACTCACAGGTGCGCGCTGGCCATCAGTTGTCGCCGCAATCCGTCGACCACCTGGAGGAGTCCGGACAAGGCTAAATAGCGGCCTCGAAGCCCACCCAGGGACGCCAAGAACTGTTGCCGGCACAGAGTGCCCGAGGCAAGCAACAGCTGGGTTCGTTGCCCGGCGTGTGTCGCGCCAATGACCACAATGGGGTGGAGAAGCAGAGAGATTTATTTGAAGCTTCAAATAGGGCGCAGGGAGACTGAGCTGTCTCAAATCCTGCAGCAGCGCATACAGATTTTAGTATATATTTTATACTTTTGCTTATTTTATTATATAAGCTTATGCAATTAATTATTTGTTGCCCCATACAATACCATAGCCAATCAGCTAAAGCAGCCAGTTATGTTTTTCCTCAGTAGCATTGCCCGAGCCTTGCCTTATTTGAGTCTATTTGTTACTGGTTTTTGCTAAACATTTTTGCCTTATTTATTTGTTTCCCAGGCCGAAACTGGCCTTGGCTGGCGAGCCGTGTGCAAACCTGTCTGTTTATGTGCTAGCTTCTTCATAGTTATGCAGGGTCACAAAAAGTTCAAGGAGCAAAGGGGCCTTGTTTATCTGGGCATAAAGCAAGAGGGCTTCATCGACACTTGTGGTCTTCCACCCTCCCGAGTTACCTCGTGTAGTGCCCAGTGTCACCAACAACCTAAAGTGGGGTTCCGAAGAGGATGGAGCTAGGCTGTTCTCAGTGGTGTTAGATGACAGAACAAGAAGCAATGGTCTCAAGTTGCAGTGGGGGAGATCTAGGTTGGATATTAGGAAACACTATTTCACTAGGAGGGTAGTGAAGCACTGGAATGGGTTACCTAGGGAGGCTGTAGAATCTCCAATCTTAGAGGTTTTTAAGGCCCGGCTTGACAAAGCCTTGACTGGGATGATTTAGCTGGTGTTGGTCCTGCTTTGAGCAGGGGATTGGACTAGATGACCTCCTGATGTCTCTTCCAACCCTAATATTCTATGACTGAACTTTTAAACTTCTTAACCCTGATAGAATTTTTAACTGAAGCACTTGCAAAATGACTATAAATCAACATGTTCATAAAAATATGAATGTATCACCTCCCACCGTCTGCAATGAGGGGTTTTGTGTTGAGTGAGTGACTCAGATTGCCACATTTTTATCTGCTCTGTCTTGGCTTTGGTTTTTCATGTGTTGAGTGTTAGGTCAGCTGTAATGCAGGTGATTATTCAACTTGCCTATCCAATCTCAATTTCTTGCTCCAACAGCAGGCCTGATCCATATTTTCCCCCCTCTTCTTTTCTTCCACCACTTCTACCACTTTTTTTTATCTGAGTGGCTAGTCAAAAAATCAGTGTCTAGTAGGTTGGTCCAGTTAAGAAGATAAATTTGTGATAATGAGGCGTTTGTGATGCAGTTTTGGTTATTTAAAAACAATTTTTTGCCAAGTTCTTTGTCTCTGAACACAGAAGGAATCAAATAGCAGATAACAGCTTCTTTTGCTCATGACACCAACAAGCTTCTTTTCAGCCTGCACCCTGACCCAAAAAATCTCTTCCCCAGAATACTTGCTGCTGCTGCTTCAGGCTGTTTGCCTCACTCTTTGGTTCTCTGTGTTCTGCAGTCCTTCACACTTGGGCACACACACCCTTGCCCAAACAATACTCAGTAAAGCCCCTCCACCCGCTCAGTTCAAAATTCCTGGGCAGGGTCTCACACCTCTTTTGTTTTATCCTCAGTCATGAGAATTGAAGGGTGTATTCAGCCCCATCAATATCAGTGAAGCTTGTGATCCATGCAGTCACCAGTACCTCTCAGCATGACAGTAATACTCTGCCCTCTGCTATAGGGAGGATAGTGAAACGTGACACATTGTGAAGGAAATCTGCAAGGAGGAGAGTACTGGCTTTTAGGGGGTCATGTTGCCATTGGGCCTGGGGAACCAAGTGAGTTGTCCAAGGCTCCTCTACAGGATGGCCAAAGAGCTGTAGTCTTATGGAACATAATCTTCTATCCTGTGAAGAGCAAAGCCTTCCATTCCTAAGAGCAAAGCCTGCCATTCCCAAGAGAATGATTTGGAGGAAACTGTCACTGGAAATTTGGGTAGTTTCCTAGATTCTCTGTGGTTTTTCCCATATTAGGACAGCATGTGGCCCTGCATGTGTGTATATAAAACATATAATCACAGCAGCTTAGGAAATCCAAGCAGACTAAGATCCCATGGGGATGCTTTTGGAAATAACTGTTTTCCAACTTCAAATGTTTTTATTACTAAATCTGACTAATATTGATAGCAGGGGTGGGCAAACTATGGGAGCGGGGTCTTGGGCTTGCCCCACTTCACGCATGCAATGGCTCCACACAGCTCCCGGAAGCAGCAGCATGTCCCCCCTCCAGCTCCTAAGTGTAGAGGCAGCCAGGGGCCTCTGCACGCTGCCCCCGCAGCTCCTGTCGGCCGTGAATCAAGGCCGATCGGAGCTGTGGGGGCGGTGCATGTAGACGGGGCAGCGCCCAGAGCCACCTGGCCGTGCCTCCGTGTAAGAGCCAGAGGAGGGACATGCTGCTGCTTCTGGGAGCTGCTTGAGGTAAGCACCGTCCGGAGCCTGTGCCCCTGACCCCCTCCACCGTCCCAACTCCCTACCCCACCCCTGAACCCCCTCCTGCCCTCCGAACCCCTCAGTCCTACCCTCCTGCACCCAAGAACCAGCCCTGCCAGCTGCAGCCCTCACACCCAACCCCAACCCCCTGCCCCAGCCCAGAGCCCACTCCTGCACCCTGAACTCCTCATTTTTGACCCCACCCCAGAGCCCACACCCCCAGCCAGCCCTCACCCCCTCCCCACCCCCAATTTCTTGAGCATTCATGGCCTGCCATACAATTTCCATACCCAGATGTGGCCCTCGGGCCAAAAAGTTTGCCCACCCCTGATCTATCGTGTCTGCTACTATGGCAGCTTGATGTTTTTAATTACCAAAAAAAAAAATCACAAAATCAAATCATGTTAATCAGATGTTAATCAAAATAAATGCATCTTTCATCATGCCATGAAGATTCACAGACTTGGGCTCTGGCATAGAGTCAAAGGGAACAGATCATAAGTCCTTAAAAAATAATCATAGTCCTTGACCCAGCCTTGGAGAGTTCAAACTAATGTTCAAATCAAATTGTAAGCAATTTCCAGCTAGTCTTAACTGTTAGAACTGGTTATAGGATATCTCTGATAACTGTGTTCAAGAATTCAGGGCTACAAAGATAATATAAGCTTAGTGGATTGCACTGGAAACCAGTGAAAAAACATGACCACAAGTGGTGGTTTTGGGGAGTTGGGTTCCAAATTACAAAATACAAGGCAACTAAGTCTTATCCACATTAAGGATCAAAACCGATTTGATGCAGTTTTAGCCCCACTGTAAAAGGAGCCTAATGTGTTGTGTTTTATGCAACCACGCTTATTCTGTAATCCTTAGCTGTCTACACTACAAATGCTTGCCGATATAGCTATACCAGAAGATTGCAGTAAGGGAGACCCAGCATAAGCCAACAGGATTTCTTTTGTGGGCATTGCTTAGCCACCTTACCCCGTACTACATTAGCTAAGATGACAGAAGCACTCTTCATCAACATAGCTATACTAGCAGTGTAGATGCAGCTATGTCAGCTAGGCAGTGTGACTTTTTTTTTTTAACATGTTCCTAGGCAGCGTAGTTATGCCAGCATAACTTTGTAGTGTACACACTGAGGACCTGTAAGATTTCACAAACTAATCTGGCTTAGGTCTGGTCAGCATTTTGATAAGTGACCTCGAAGGAAGTTATAAGTATTGTTTCAGTCAGGACACCAAAATGGTAAGTTTTTTAGAAATACTTAAGCCTAGACTACACTAGAAAAGGCTTGCTGGTATAGCTCTACTGACAAAAGCCCTCGTGTAAACAGTTATACTGACAAAAACATGCTTTTGCCAGTATGCTTATTTTGTTTGAGTGGTATATTGAAAACTGCATTGGAATTGTAGGCTGTCACTGTAATTTGTAAAGAATTTCCTGGTCCAGCTTGAAGGCTATGGGGATCTGCAGGAAAGCATGTGATCAGAGTCTTTTCTGCAGCCAGTTAGCTTAGAGTAAGGTGGGGTGAGCTTTAGGGAGCAGCCTGCTTTATTTCTGTTTTTGGGATTCTTGTAGTGGTGTTCTGAATTCTAGAGATAGTGTTTCTCTTGCTGGAAGGTTTCCATGCATTTGTTTATCTGACTTCTCTGTATGTATGCTGTGAACATAACAGGATGAGGACCCTGTCTAAGCTATACTATCAAAAGCATTATTTTGCCAGTATGTCTATACTAGTGTTTTCGCCATTATAGAAATGTTATTTTTTAAAATAAAAGTCACACCCCTAATCGACATTACTAACAAAAGTTTTAAGTATAGACCTGGCCTGATTCAGTAATTGACACTCTTCCCTCTGGTTACAGATGTGGCATTAAGGGGTACTATGCTAATGAAGGTGCTTTCATTCAGAGGAGACTTAAGAGGTTCTGATGACTACTTGTGTTGATTAAATATCCCATTGCATTTTATTAAGTGTCCTTGCCAGCTTCCAATTCCATGCATTTCCAGTTGGATACAGTATTCTTTACGTTTGACCCTAAGCTGCTGCTGTTGTGTATTGTTTGGAACAGCTAGGATGTTCCACTCAAAAGGTGACTGCAATACAATAGTTGAAGTGATCTCTGAGAGTGGGGTTGGGGCTCAGTGATTTTGTAAAACACTTTGATCCTCATAAATGGTGCTGTTAAACTGCAGAGTATTAACATAGTTGAATGAACAACATGAATGTACTAACTGGGGGGGGAAAGTGACTTTGTATAATTTTTATCTTGACCCTATGAGTTCAAGAGAATTGCCAAACAGTGACTGATGAGATACAAATTATGCCCTACATCACAGACAGTTGCCCCATTCATGCTTACAGGGATGGCATAAGGGGGATCCACCTAGGTATCCCAGAAGTATTAGAATGTCTTTTGAATATCAAGATTCAATAATAATCTCAGCCTGTTGCTTTTCAAATGGCATACAAAAGAAGACGACCATAGCCTTAACATAAATTTACGGATAGAACTAAACAGATACAATACCAACTGTTTCTTTTTATTTCTATTTTATTTACTTTTCTAATGGATAGCTGAATAAAAGACAATTTTATGCCTTAATATTACTAAGGTTTAAGTCATGTTAATCGTGAATGCATTTTGCATTAGGATTCTGCTTCCAGAATGATGGAACTATCCCTTCTACCCCTTCACCTTTTTCACTATATTATGCATTAATAAACAAATGTAAGTCACATCAGTATAATTACTTGTTTGTTTTACCTGTGACATAATTAAAAATCACTGGTTTTTCCCTCTTCTAATTAGGTATCACAGTTCACTCACAATGTCTAAATCCTTTTTCCACCTTTGGAATAGTCAGTATTATTATGCATCACAATTAAAAGATGTGATCAGATGGGTTTAACAGTAAGACATCCAAACATTCGAACAAGCCTGGAGTTCAGATATAACTATTCATAGTAATTCTTAGGCTAAAAAGAAGTTTAGGTCACCAAAAATAGTCACCCATTCATCCAGACCGCCTTAGTAGCTTTGGACAAATTTTCTAAATTCCTCTCCCTTAGCTACATTTTTTAATAATCAGGAATTTATCTCTAGGAAATATCAGAGTGACTACTTGTTGTGGGTAGTAGCTGAGATTACTCAGTTTGGAGAGCTGTTCTTAACTCCTGATTTGAAATCACACCAAGAGGTATGTAATAATGTAAATATAAAAATCTTATATTTTCAATATTAAGTCAAAATTTTATTTTGAAATCTGGGCATATGAGGGAGCGCTAGCTAAATCTTTAACCACATTTGAGGATTTGACCCAGGAGCAAGCAGGAACACCAGGTTTAATTTCTAAGGCATATATAATTTTGAATGAAAAAGATGTTAAGAAAACAACAACCTAGCTGAAAAGACTGGAGACGGATTTGAACAAATAAATTGATCAAAATGAATGGATCTTTATCTGGGGAAAGGAGATATACATCATCAATTTGTGCAGCTCATAATGAACATTTGTATAAATTACTGAAAAGATGGCATTTGGCTCCAGTTAAGATCCATCATATTTTTGCTACTAGGAAGGTATTGTTGGAGGGACCATATAGGGAAAGGGGAACATATTTGCAGCCACAGTCGTACCCAGAAATTAAATGGTTTTGGGAGAACATAATTAGAGATTAATCTTATGACAAAATGCCAGCTTCCTAGAGATCCCCTGACCTGCTTACCTAATGCCCAGTATAGGATTTACATTTTAAACAGAATGACAAATTTTTTTTGTTTAGCAGCTAGATTTGTATTGCACATTATTGGAAACGTGACCACCTCCTCCTGTGAAATTGTGATATAGTAAAATATGGACTATCTTTGTAGTGGAGAAGCTTTCACACCAAGTACGTACACAAAATGGTGCGAGAAAGAGGATAGATATTTAGAAATTTAGTCACCCTTTCTATCAGAGGAGGAGGGCTTCCCAGCCAGCAAGCCAGAATCTTTTAGCCAGATCTGTACTTATTCAGGGACAGGTTAGTATTCAATGATGATGTAGTATGTTAACATTTTATTGTAACTTTGCCTTAAGTTTTTTTGTTTTGTTTTTTTAATCTACTGATTTTTGGGAACCCAGTTTGTGCTATCATGGGATAGTTAAGTAATAGCTATTCCAGGGTATATCCCCCATAGACAAGCAAAGTTATAAGAAACTGAAAATCGGGTCTTAATGGGAAGTGTCAGGTAGCATTAATAATAGGCAGTGCTACCATCCCTTTCTTTAATGGTCAATGTGTGTATAGATACAGTGAATACATAAACTCTTTACACCACACCATTATCAGGATGACTTTGGAATGGCTGCATTACTTACACATAGCAAACCCATGAATGAATTATTCAGGTCATCCCAAAAAAGTATTGATAAAAATCTTTATACCCCATGCCACAATCATGTATTTTATGTAAATCGTGCTATAGCCTCGTTACTTCACAAATGTTACGGTTTTGTTGAAACTCCTTAAGTTCCTCCACTTTTAAAGACAGGTCTCTTAATTACTGAAAGCCCAACTTATACAGAGGCACCATAAAAGCAGAAAAAATAACTTAAAATAGCTTTCTGTATCTGAAAATTTCATTTTGAAAGACTTATCTGGGCACTTTCCAAAACTGTGGATCCCACTGGGAAGGGGGAACATCCTCTTTCCGTTAGTAGGTTTGAAACCCCTATTGCTAGGTGTGAGAGTTGTTACACTAGTTTGGGGATTTTACTTTGCCATGTGAAAAGATCCCACTTTCATAAAGTTGGTTGGGGAGACAGCGCCCCTTCCCCAACTGGCTCTTTCTACTCTCCATTTTCCTGTGGCTGTTCATGATTCTTACCGGTCACTTTATCAGCTTGCTCTGGTCTATTTTTAATGGAGAAACAGAGTATAGGGGAAAGCTAGCTGACTTCTCAGAGGTGTAACGTTACAACTGTACATTACAAAAATTGATTTGTATAAACTAGCAGAGCATGTAACACTAAAAATAAGGTGTATCAGTCTATTGACATTTCTTCATATTACACAATCATTTCACTCAGGTCATTTGAGCCAGATTTGCTTATCTCCATTCAGATTTTTTTATTACATGAATAACTGATGTGACAATACTTTCAGAGGCAGCAGACCTGAATATTAATATATTAAATGTTTTTAACTGCTTTGTTTTCTAGTGGTCTCTTCTGCAGGACTATGAGAAGATTTCTGCTCAGGAAGGGGTATAACACAAATTAGGTAGTTTTCTATTTTACTATTTTCTGGTGAATCAGGAAAGGAATTCATAATTATATCCTTTAGATATGATCTAGAATCTCCCCTAAGCTCTAAACAGTTCTTTTAAAATTGATTCCTTTCTTCGATTATATACTCCCCGTCTGAAAAGTAAAATTCGACTAGCCCCTACTGCTCCAACTGTACTGTCTGACTCTATACTACCCCACTATATGTGTGTATAGTGTGTGTGTGTACACACAAAGTAAACAAACAGTACAGCATGTGTCTATCTGTGCCAACAGACCTAGACCACTGTGATGTCAGAGGTAACCCAGCCACTCAGTATACTTACTATACAGCTAATTTGCAGGCAACAATTGGTTGTAATGAGTCAGTGATAGGAAGGAGACTGCACAGATCATGGATTACTTGGTCCAAGGGCTACAGTTCTTCAAAGGTTGATTTGCCACTTATACAACTCACTTCAAACTCCAGTGCAACCCACACACCCAAACAAATCAACACAACCACCCACATAACAATCACACATCATAACCCCAAACACACACACACATTCTTCGTAACACCTACCCCTTATTCACCACCTACACAAATTGATCAAAATTCTCCAGCACAACCCTTCAGACACAAAACACAACCACCCCCACAATGCAACCAGCACACGCAATAACCCCAAACACACACAAGCCCGCACTGCAGCACCCTCCCTCCCCCCAAACAAATCAACACAAATCTACCCCCAGAACCTATTTGCTCACCCAAGTCATTAGTTTACAGTTGCTTTGAGCTGGCATCCTGAGGAGCTGCCTACTGGTGGAGTCAGGCAGTCTGGAGAGTTCCTGGGCATGAAATCTGCAACCTTCCACCCTCACCATAAACTTGAGCAGCAAAGCCACAGATCATCGCATGTTTATTTATAAATCCACAATTTTGCCATAAGCCTGTTTTAAAAACAAAAACTACTTTGCTGTGTGCCCAGAAGGTTAATACGTCCTGCTGCTAGAAGACCAAGGTGATTGTGGGTGAAACAGAGAAACTCCAGCCCTCTTCTATTTAACTTGAGGTGCTCCAACTCAAGTGCCTGTCCAAACAGCTGGGGCTCTTGAGCAAACTAAGCAGTCCTGGGATAAGAGAGAAGTTCCTTTCATGGATCAGTAACTGGTTAAAAGGGTATGAATAAGTGGTCATTTTCAGAATGGAAAGAGGTAAATAGCAGCGTCCCTGAAGACTCTGTACTGGGACCTGTGCTGTTCAACGTATTCATAAATAATCTTTAATGGGGGATAAACTGTTAAGTGGCAAAGTTTGCAGACAATACTAAATTACTCAAGATAGTTAAGTTTGAAGCGAACTCTAAAGAGTTACAAAGGGATGTCACAAAACAGTGACTGGGCAACAAAATGGCAGATGAAAGTCAATGTTGATGAATTCAAAATACTGTACATTTGAAAAAAATAACCCCTACTATACATACAAAATGATGGGGTCTAAATTAGCTGTTACCACTTAAGAAAAAGATCTTGGAGTCATAATCTAGAGTTCTCTGAAAACATCTGGTAACAGAAATAGCTAATAGAATGTTAGGAACCATTAGGATAGGGATAAATAAGACAGAAATTATCATAATGCCATTCTCTAAATCCATGGTATGCCCAGCCCTTGAATACTGTGTGCAGTTCTGGTCGCTCCATCTCAAGATACATTAGAATTAGTAAAGGTATAGAGAAGGGCAGCAAAAATTATTAGGGGCATGGAACAGTTTTCACATGAGAGATTACAAAGAGAGACTGTTTAGTTTAGAAAAGAAATGACTAAAACGATAGAGGTCTGTAAAATCATGAGTGGTATGGAGAAAGTGAATAGGGAAGTATTATTTACTCCTTCACATAGCACAAACCAGGGGTCACCCAATGAAGTTAATAGGCAACAGGTTTAAAACAAACATAAGGAAGTACGTCGTCATACTATGCACAGTCAACCTGTGGAACTCATTGCCAGAGGATGTTGTGTAAGGCCAAAAGTATACCAGAGTTCAAAAAAGAATTATATAAATTCATGGAGGACAGGTGCATCAGTGGCTATTAGCCATGCAACCCCATGCTTTGGGTATCCCTAAATCTCTGACTGCCACACGCTGGAACTGGATCACTTAATTAATGCTTCATTCTCTCTGAAGCATCTGACACTGCTGGAAAACAGGATACTGGGCTAGATGGACCATTGGTCTGACCCAGTATGGTCATTCTTATGTTCTCCTCCAAGATCTCCCACACTGCTGTAAGACAGCACTTTTTATGGTCTTGTAGTTTGTGGCAGTGTGCTCACCCAGAATCTGGAAGGCAGATTCCCTCTTGCACTGAGTTGTGATAACAACCTGCTTGAGAATCTAAGTTTACCTCTGATTAGTTTCCACTCTTGCTTTTTGCTAAAGGATTGGTATTTTATAAGCAGCCCAGTTAGCAAGTGGGTGAAATGGTTGCTCATGCCTGCTGGGCTGCAAACCTCTGTTGCTTCTTTATGTATTGCAACAAAGCGTGTTAGGTTGCAGCCACAACTTTTTGTTGGCCCACAGTCTGTTTGTTACGGTAAGGCTGTGGTCTGTGTGCTCTTGTTGCTGCAGTTGTTTTTCAGTTAGCCATTTCAGGACGTTTTTCATTTTCACTCTGTGCAGATCATGTCTGCAAAACCCATTTCTTGTACCAAATATATATAGGCTGAGACCCAAATTCTCAGAGGTATTTAGGTTCCTAGTTTCCATTGAAATCAGTGAAAGTTAGGAGCCTAAATACCTTTGAGGATCCAGGCCTCAGTGTCTCCCCATTCTCACCAGAGCACAGAGAACCTCATTCATTGTCCAAATTTACCCTCTTCCCTGGGCTTGGCTTCATTTATTTGTAAGTAAAACATAAACCTCTTTCTAAACTTTTTCCCTTTGCATGGGCAGTTCTAGAAGTTATTCTCTCCCAAAGGTCACTGCCTATCAACCTTATATTAAGGTTTGTGGCAGGTATGGCTCATTAATTCAGAGACAGTTTCTCTGCAGGGTTCAAACACTTGTTGTCATGGTGGATCAGCAGATTTCTGCCATCCTGTTACAGTGAGGTTTTTTATTTAATAATAAAATACATGTTTATATTCTGAATTATTGATAATTTTTGGTTGGGGGAAGGTTGCGAGGTGAGGGAGCTGATGAAGGGGTGGGAAGAGGAAAGGAAAGGGGAGAAGAGAGAGAGGGTAGTTGGAGGAAAGGAAAGATATCATTATGAGAAGATGGAACACAGGAGATGAAAAGATGAGATGTGTGGTGAGCATGCAATACATGGGTTAAGGCAAGAAGTTAACCCAAGCACCAGTCAATGAGGAAAATTCAGTAAAGCGCGTCAAGATATTACAAGCTGATGAGTTTTCAGTTGACTAAAATGGCAGATAAGACTAGGAGATGGCGGGAAAACCTGGCCCTTTTCTCTCTGCTTCTGGGTTGGGCTGGGTTTCCATGTAATTATTTGATGTTTAGGTACCATGATGTGTTGAAAATACATAAATTAATTACCTAATATAATCCTTTTTATTTCTAACTTGTATAGAATCCAGCCACACTGTATAAATACATTGCTAAAATGGTCAGAAGAGTAAGACTTAAAGTTACTATTTACACTGAGATAATTAGGCTTCAAAGTTAGCTCCCACTGAAATTAATTGTGGCAGTCCAACCCCCATTTTACAGGAATTGTTTCAGATGCAGTGTAGTATTCACATTGAAAAGGTTATCTTTGTGCCCAATAGGGTTGGAAACATAATCTGTGTTTAAAATGAAAGCTTAAATTCTGCGGAAGCTGACTGGGACACTAGAGAAGAGGCAGAATGGCATTCTTGCTTATTCTGAATCTAGAATTGGTTGTAAAACAAAAAATGTTAAAAAGCCCTCTCTAGTTCTTAATATATTTTTCCCATATTTGTATGAGATGGAAATACAAGAAATTATTAGTTCCTAACAGACAAGTAAACAATTATTAGTTTCATAATTCAATATAAATGTTCTCTTAAAAGTGTCAGTTTAATCATTCTCTTGTTATAAATGTTGCAATAACATTTTGTGGTGAATATCTTCATTAAATATTAGCAGTTAAAAGAAGAGAAAAATTCAACCACAAGTTCTTGAGCTTGATGTAGGGATTTCACTGCATGAAATCCATCATCTGTTGTTCAGGAGCTCAGATTAGATGACATAATAGTCTCTTTTGGTCGTAAAATCCATTAATCTATAAAATAGAATATAGTAAATCCTAAAAAAAGGCATCTTAAGGATAGGATATTTTTCTGTAAATATTTTTTCTCTGCAATTGGTGGTCTCTCCCATGACCCTTTTCTGTTTCTAATAAAAAAAATTCATTTCATCTTCTGTAGGTAACAGACTTCATTTTCAGAGCAAGCCTAGCTTCCATTAACTGCAAATGGAGTTGTGGGTCCTCGGAGCCTCTGAAGTTCAGTCCCTACCTGGTTTATGTATTTATCTAGCTTCTAATTGCTTTCCACTCATCCCTGCATTTTAGCACTGTTGTGGTATTCTGCCTTTCCACAATTAGTGCCCCAGCTCACTCCTTGAACCCACCACCACCTTCTGAATGATTCAGGAGCTATGATACCAAGGGTAGGATTCACAAATGTATTTAGGCACCTAACTCCCATTAAAATCATCTGGAAATCAGTGGGTGTTAAGTGCCTAAATACCTTTGTGAATCCCATCCCAGGTTACCTAGAGGGGGCACCACAGAGGCACTTATAGTTCTGGCAGCTTTTCTACAGTCTTACTATAAATTCAGAGATACAGTCATATAATTGAAGTGTGGGGAAAGGTCAGGCTGAACAAACTTTTGAACTTGACTATTCAACTGTTGAACTCTGAGGGTGGCTTCTTAAAATAATTTGTCCTATACAGTTGCTTTCCAGCTGGGAAAGAAGAGATGCTTTGCTGAGAGAATAATTTTCCTTCATTCAGTCCTATTTGTTTTGTTTCTAGTAGTTGCTATGCTTCT
Organism: Caretta caretta; assembly: GCF_965140235.1. Lineage (NCBI taxonomy): Eukaryota > Metazoa > Chordata > Testudines > Cheloniidae > Caretta > Caretta caretta. The sequence continues at coordinate 32,718,639 of NC_134214.1, forward strand.
GTCAGGCAACTAGTCAGGCCCATCAACTTTAATCATGCCAGTTGAAAGATGGTGAAGTTTTTCCATAATTTTCTCGTCCTTGCACATAATGGACAGACATCTTCAAGATGTGTAGATATGTAAGGAACTGACCGAGCAATCATCCAGGAGAGACATTTAAAGGAACAGCAGCTTGTAAACATTGTTTTAAAGGAAATATATGTAGGACTTTAAGCTTAAAACAACCACAGGTTTTTTTTGGTTTTCTTTGTAGCTTTTTATTTGGGCACGTGGAGGATGGCCTGCCAAACTGGGTTTCCTGCTTGTGGCAACATAAAGCATATATTCTAGAGCTGGAATTAATGGCATTGAAGATAGAATTGTAACAGCAAATGGAGAAATGAAGATAACTCAGTAAAACTGTCGTGAATATAATGGTAATTAGAAGCATTGGACCCTTATCCTAGAAATGAGATGCTTCTAGGTGGACCCTTGTGTATCATGGATTCCCACTGAAGTCAGTGAGACTCTGCATGGGTGCAGTGGTCTGCCTGTGCACCTCTTACTGCAGGATTGAGACCATAAATTGTTAGGTCTTCAAGGCAAGGACCACAGTTGCCTCTATGCACCCACATAGAGCCCCATTAGCGTCTGGGGTCAGCATACATGGTGTTCATTACAGGATTGGGGACTGTGTTTGTACAGGGCTTTGTACAATATAGTTCTGATCCTGTCTGTGGGCAATGGGTCCTAGCAAGTTGTAAATAAAAATAGTATTTCTAGGATATTCTTCACTGACATTAGGAATGGACCTGATGGTCAAAGCATCAAACAAGCTATTAAGACCAGAGGATGATAGGCTCAGCTCTATAAATAAGAAAGCTGAGCAGATAATTCAAAGTTTAGAATTTGCTCGGAGCTGAGCAATTAAGTCCAAATTTTGCAAACATGTACATACAAGTAATTTTATTGAGCATAAATTTATAGGACTATTTATGTGGGTAAAATTACTGACATTGCAAGGGTCTGCAGAAGTTAGAGAGCAGGATGTGAACTCAGGATATGGGACTGACTACAGTCAAAAAGATTATGATGATGGGGATGCTTCAGAAGACAAACGCATGAGAGGATGCCAAAGAAGATAATACAAATACAACCAAAGTCAGTCTGACCCTGAGCTGACCGTCAACTAGACTGTGGGACTTGTAGGCAGAGACATGACCAGACTGGTTTTAGTGAAGGAACAAGCCATGGACAAGAATGAATGGTGATACTGTACTGTTCCCCATGTCTGCAAAGATGCTCTGGGATGAAAAAGGGGAAAAAAGAAGCAAGTGTTTGCAGAATCTGGCCCTGAAACAAAAAAAAATTGATTTCTTTCAGTTTCCTGTGTTACTTTTGCTTGGCTTTCAAGAAATGTTAAGGCTTCCTGCTCTGAGGCTGTAGCAAGTTTTTGATGCAGCCTGGAACCAAAAGAACATTCCAACTTTTATAATTTGCATATACAGGCTTCACTATTTAGATTTTTATACTGTAGATTGTAATGCTATGACTGTTTAAATTGAATCAAAATGCACGGTAAATTATAAAACATCCGCATGAGTAAAAACTATTTTTAAATCTTTAAAAGTAAGAAGTGTGAGCTTTATAAAGCTGGAGAGTATGATAGTGTGCTGCTCATTCTGCAGATTATGGTATGCCAGTTCTTTGTAAAATGTTTTATTGCAGTTAAGTGTTTCATCTTTATCAATTAGAGTTACCATAGGACATCTATCTTGAGCATCTTTTTGGAATTCTAGCGAAGTATTTGAAGTGGGCTTGTTCTGAGTTTGATTGCTCATGTCTGGCACAGTCTCAAGTTTCCTCTGAATGGTAACAAAGACTGTAGAGTGTTGTTGGTACTGCTGTGAGAGGCATGCTTCCTTAGTCCAGGTAAGAGAGAGCATTTTGTTTCTGTCTGCTGTATAAGTATTTTTCAGAAAGTATTTGGTGTTTTGGAACAGCTACTGTTTTTTAAATTAATAAAGAATTCCTAGCATATTAAATTTAAGACATTCCTGAAAGTTGCAAGCAAGAAAACTACAGTGTGGAGGGGGGGAGGGGTAAAGAATTAGCCTAGTTTGTCATTTACATGTCTAAACAAATAGATTAAAATTTGGGAATTATTTTACCTCCTCTTTCCTTAACTCAGTTGTCAGAAGTGGTGTTGGTTAATTAAAGCATTGAATGTGGAATACTGAATGTGGCCTCATGCCATTAAAACTAGCCAAAATGCTTGTACCTATTTTAAATTGATATAACGAACTTTGCCCTTTATGATTTACACTTTTGTTATTTCTTTAAAAAAATGTGCAAAAGGAGAAAATATTCTTTAGATTTTTAGAAATATATCTTAAAAGTAGGTTAAGATGTATGGATTTTATTACATGGTATTTCACTATCATAATTTTTATCTAGTACAATTCTCTTGAAGTATTTGTGCTTTGAAAATGTCAGCTGTATTCTAATGAAGCCAGGGTATTGTTTGCTCATAAAGGGGCCAGTGCATTCCACTGCTTTATGGTTTATTATGAGGCACAGTGTGAGAGTGTGGGTGGCACCATTTGGTGTCTGCTTGTTGGGGTAGTAACTGCCATTATGCTAGGTTTTTTTTTATTTGGGTTGGCAAGAAAATAAAATAAATGACATCTTGCCTAGATCTGAACAGTGTGTGTAAAGACTTTACTATGTTCGCAAGAAATGGAGTGAGTACACTTGAGATACCTGGAATAAGTGTATATACTTAAGTAGCCTGAAGTATGAGCAGTAGTAGTACGCTGTGGTTTTGTTTCCAATACACATGTTACCAAGAACAATACTACATAACTGTTTTAATTTAGACAGGAATCTGTCTAATGCTTTAGCTTTGTCAAATAAAGTTGTAATGGGATCATAATCATGAAAATAATAATTAAATCCATGGAAGTAATCAACAAGATTTGATTTTAAAAAATGCACAACAGACTTTTGAGCTGGGAAACTCCTGATGAGGATTTGATTCGGGAAAAAAAGAAACAGATGTCTCTCCTGTTACAATTGAGGTTGTTTCATTCAAAGTTCACAGTAGTTGATGAGGGTGAGGAGGTTATAAATCTGGCTTAACCAGATCGTGTCTAAAGAAAATTTATGGGAATTAAATTATTTTATTTGATGTTTTGCATTTTTAATTGCAGTGTAGTATCTTGGAAACTTTGATTTTCTTATTGTTGGCTTTTAAAAAATATCTGAGGTGTGTATTATCTGGGAATGAGTTAATATCTGCAAAAGTGGGTTTTTACTTCGGTTAAATCAAGTATAGGGAACTGACTTGGTAGAAATATTTTTTATTCAAATTCATTTTGTGCCCCAAATGACTAAATACTTGAGAAACTATCTAGATGTGTTAAAGCCAGCTAAAAATTTAGAGGTTATCTGAGGTTCAGTAGAAAAGCTTAAAATGAAATTCACATGTAAAAAGGCTGAGTTATTTTAGGGGTTAATTGTTCTGTTTGCTTCCTAAATAAAGTATAGTGATTGACCTAAGGGGCCTACGTGTGAGCAAGATCTACATCAATTAAAGTATTTTGTCTATGAAGAGGGAGTCAGTTAGCTCATAGCTATCAGTTAATAGGGTGGGTAAGAGAATGGTGGCTTTTAACTGATTTATTTAAATATTTATGGAAGTGGTGTGCTTGATACTTATTTTAAAATATATAATATAGCATCAAAATTTGTAATAGTTTGAATGGATCAAAGACTTGAGTTTGTCCTTGACGATTAAACAATGTAGTTTTTTCTCCTTGACAATTAAACAACGTAGTTTTTTCTCTTGCTGTGTTGTTCCTTTATTCCATTACCTTACATAATTTTAAGATTTATTGCTAGTAAGATGAAGAGAAAACTTAAACCCTCATCCTCCAACTGGATTCATGTGGGAGGGATCATGAATGCAGCTCCATTGAAATATTGGGCCTTTGCATCAGACATGATCTGTAATGCTTCACATTTTTGTAATAACCTTTTGTTGCTGAAATAATGCTTATCCTTATGCTGCACACTAAACTTGTTAGTGAGATCCGGTTGCAAGATCAGGGCCATATGGGTGTAAGGGTCTGTTCCCAAAGATCCAGAGAATTGGCACCAAAGACTTCAGTTCTTCAAACTTTTCTACATGGGTGGGATACTACATTGAGCCTGAAGTTATTGGGACTCTGTTCAGACTAGGGTGACCAGATAGCAAGTGTGAAAAATCAGGATCGGGGTGGGGGGGGTAATAGGTGCCTATATAAGAAAAAGCCCCCAAAATCAAGACTGTTCCTATAAATCAGGACATCTGGTCACTCTAGTTCAGGCATAGGGATCTGCCCACATAAATCAACTTGCAGGATTGGGGTTGCAGCTGTAAGCCCTTCATGGAAAGGGATTATGTATTCTTTTCATATATGACTGTACTACATCTAGCAATTTTTAGATGCTACTGTAATATAAGGGATGGCTGTATGAACGGATGATGATGTTTGATCTTACAGGACAATTCTCCCTGGCTGGGACAGACAAACCCTCTTTTTAAAAGCAAAATATTTACCATTTTCTATTCCATCCTCCAGCATATTGTCTAGACGAGTGTATATGTCAATGAAGTTAAGAGATTTTTCTGTTTTGTTTTTGTTTTTTCTTCTCCCCACATCGGTGTTTCTAATTTTCAAATACTGGATGGTATGTTTTTGTTCCTTGAGGCTATAACTTTTTGTTTGTGTTATTTTTTTCTAATAATACAGGTACCAAATGAAGCAATACACATCATGATATCCAATTATGTAATACTTTCTATACCACTTTTAAAATGTTTTAACTTCATAGAAACCAAAGCATAAAGAAACATCACATACCCTTATTGCAAAATACCTTAAATATTTCACAACTTTTAGGCCAGTTTTAGCTCTACCAATTAAAAGCTCTCTGTAAGGTACAGTTTTTACTCTTTACAATGATTTAATTATTAATTCAGGATAAAACATGATGACCAGACATTTCCCAAGTTGAATATTCATTCCTAGGTTTTAAATGCTGTTAAATCTAATATGTTTCTTTCCTGTTAAATGCAAGGGCTTGCTTTCTTGTTGAAATATATTCTCTGTTGTTACCCCAGTTAGGTGATGTATGCTTCCTTTCAGACATGGTTTGCTTCAAACAAGCAACAACAGATTCTATGTATTCCCAAATTGACATTGTTTCTGACTGTTATTTCAACTAAGTTTCAGAGCTGACAGAATTTAAACAGAAAAATAATTGAAAAATCTGTAGCTTTGTGTCTTTTATAAAAGAGTGTAACATTATAGCAGTCAATGCTGTATGTCAGGGTGCAATGTACAGACTAAAATATCTAAAATAAGTGTTGTGGAATGATTGACTCATAAAAATTGGCTAAATAACAATGTTCTATAACACAGCAACTTTGTAATTATTAATGAAGTTATAGGAGTAAAACTTAAATCTAAATATCATGTAAATGAAATTTCTGGTAATGTATGTAGATAAAAAGAAGCACATCTTTTCCCTCCAATGTCATGTAAAGGCATAGGTCTCAATTCATTTAATACTGCTTGTATTTTCTAAATAAGAAATTATAGCATTGGTGGTCCTCCATGATGCACAATAATAATGGTGACAGATATTGACTGAAAAAATACAATACCTCTCTGTCAGGAGAACAATAGCATTTTAATGCACTTATTCATGACAGCTCCTTATTTTGAATTTGTACCAGTGATTAACAGTACTTATCTTGTGCATTGTTTTTATATACAGTATGATTATAGACGCAGGCTTGATTACTGGACAGTTTTTTTTAATGGAAAATAGTACCTGCAAACAAAATATTTGATATAGTTTACTTTTTGAAACTATTAACAAGTCCCTTGGATTATCTCTGAAGCTCTTGCCTTAAGTTCCTAAAGCAAGAATAACCTTTTAAAAAAATTACTTGGGTGCTGGAAGTGCATAGTGCTGTACACACAAAATACAAACAATGGAAATATGTGGTGTGGGTTAGGCATACAGGAGTAATTGCTTTATTATTTGTATTGCCATACTGCCTAGGAGCCCTTGTCAGGACCCAGACCCCAGTGTGCTGGGAGCTGTACAGGCAAAACAAAAATATGGCTCCTGCCCCAAAGAATTTACTAGTGAATTATAAGACCTAACATATAGTTACAGAAGAGGGGAGTACAAGGAAACAATGAGACAATAATGATCAGTATGATAGGTAGTGGTATCTGCTTACCCAGCAGCCTAACCTTTGTCAAGTTTACTGAAAGCATCATGGCAAAGAAGAGTTTTAAGAAGGATAATGAAGTAGCTTTGCAGATGTTTATGGAGTGCTCCTCCCAAGAGTGCAGGGGAGAAAACAAAGCCATACTGGCTATTTTGTATTAGCACCTAGATATTATTTATGATAAGTGCTTAGAATATCTCCTTTGTTTATTTTACTGTGACCAAGGACTTTCCCACCAAGTGCAGGCAGACAAAATAGATACCAGGGGTCATAATATGCCAATGATTATTATTATTAATAGTCATGTTTATCATGGCAATTTCTAGTGACCAACTGAAAGTAGGCCCCCATTGTGCTGAGTGCTGTACAAACGCAGAATAGTAGATACTCCCTGCCCTGAAGAACTTAGTGAGTGATCCATGTGTGAAAAACAGTATGTGTCTGCACAAAACTTGAAAGGAGGATCTGGTAGATTTAGAATATTTGAGTCTTGTCTTCACTACAAAAAAAAAGTATGATCTCAATTCAGGTTAGCTGACTTGAGGTAAAATCCTAGTCAAGACAAGGCAGGTTGTAGTTTTCACACAAGCTAGCAAGTTTGACCTATATAAGCAGTGTTGCCTAGTGGATAGAGCAGTGGACTGGGACTCAGATCTGGGTTCTAGTCCCAGCTCTGCAATTGGTTTGGTGTGGGACAATGAGCAAGCCACTTGTGCTCTGTGCCTCAGTTTCCCCATCTATACAATGAGGATAATGCTATCAAACTCCTTTCTAAAGCTTTTTTAGAGCTATGGATGAAATGCACTATAGAAGAGCTAGTTGTTATCTGAGTCTTTGATCTATCTATGCTGATCTGTTTCATCCATATGAGAGGATTACTATATGTAGGGGATAAATCTGCCACGTTGTGCTCAACTATCTTTGTCTATGCTTGCATTATTGCTGGTGCTTGTTCTGTGAAATGTGATAATTTGCATAATCTTGTTATTGTCTATGGCCCTCACACAAAGGACACTATTAATACTTAACATTTATGTAGTGTTTTTCCATGTTTAAAGGCTTTCCAGACACTGTGTAAGTTGGTTACAGAATTGTGTTGAATACTCATTACTGAAGTCTGCTGTTTTCTATTCAAAGGTGACCTGTAAAGAGACATGTCTGTCCTTTTTAGATTCTTTATTATGTACAAATAAGTCCTGAAGGGATTTTAACCCTGCCCCTTTCTTTTTTAAACATTAGACATATCAAGTGTTGACATTCCTATTTTTGCTGGAATACTGGTAACCTCCAGGCTTGGTAATTGCAACTCATAACTAGGAATAAAGCCATGTCTACTGAGAAAATTTCAACTGATATAAAATACCTCATCAAGTCTTTTTCATAACCATGATCACTGTGAACCTGTCACCCCAGTGCTCTGCTCTGCATGCTGCTCTCCAGTGAACAGACTAGTTCAAGAGCTGTGTCCTGATTTTCAAAGCCCTCAATGGGATTGGTCCTAGCTACCTAAGATATGATCTCTCTCATGCCCCTGACCTCTCACTGCAGCTCTGTTCCACTTTTGCAGAGCTAGACCTAGAGTATGGAACTCACTCATACAAGAGATAAGAATGACAGTGGGCCTTACTGCTTTCAAAACAAATTCATTTCCTTGACTTGGGGTGCACGTGCACCCATCCACACAAACAGACTCTAGAAACTATTTTCCATTTTTAAATATTTATGAAGTGATTAGTTAGTATAGTTGTCGTGCTCATTTAAGTACCTGGACTATGACATTGTAAGGGAGTGAAAGTTGAGACAGAGGATATTTTAATCACTGTTGAAAACTTTTTTTTCTTAATATTTGGTTAACAAACACCCTGAAAAACATGTAGAATTAATGGTCTTTTAGTGGAAGACTCAATTTTTACTCCTTCAGTGGAAGGTGAAAGAATAATTCAGCATATGTGTGATATTTCTAAGGTAAAAATTCAGTAAGACCCCTTCCTCCCTGCTTTAAACAACCATTTCAGTCCATATTTATGAATCATAATGAAGCAAAAAAGTTATGCAAGAAGGGCAGGAAAAAATGCATCTTAAAGGAGGTCACTTTATTATTTGTTTTCTGGTGTAGTTCATTTACCATCAAAAGGGGATTTGTGGAGAGAGTGTAGATAAAATAAAATAAAAGTCTGCATCACTGTGACAGTGAACTCTTATATATAAACCATGGCTGAATGATGTCTGTGTCAAATTTAGACCATGTAGGCTTTTTTAGCAGGGTTTGTATCTTCTGCATTTGTAAAACAAAACAGGCTAAAGGTGATCTTGTGGGGTCATCCAGATTGCTTTGCAAAACAAGTGACACTAAAAATATTGACTCAGATGCATTATGATCATTGCCATATTTTGAAAAAATGCTTTTGTGCCAAGGTAGTTGGGTTAGCTATGTAGATGGACATAAGTGTAATGGACTTGGCCTTAAAACAGTAATGTTTGTTATATTATAAACCATGAAATTTTATGTTAACTATGTAATCTTATTACATTAATACTCAAAAGTCAGGAAATGAAAGCATTAACTCAGTCACCTTGTACCTCCTCAATACTTTGTGGTAGATATTTAACCAAAAACTTTAATATATTAATATAAAAAGTACATGGGCATAGAAAATATAACACACAGTACTTGGCTGAGTTCACATTAATTGGCTGTTGGTGTGGTAAAACACAGGTCCAGTGCAAGTGGAACTGAGAAAAGCAGCACAGTTTCACAGATCTGAAAAAAACTAATAGGATGATGGAGTGCTGGGAGAAATTCAAGTACTGTAGTTGTCTGAATTGACTTCTTGGTAAAAATAAATGGTCTAAAATCTAGCAAAAATATAAATTTAAGTCAGTTTTAAAACTATGTAAATATATCAGTATAAAAAGTGGTGGATTTCTTTTGTTAAGGCCTTTGAGATCAGATGAAAACTGTAGCAACACATTATTAGAGCTGGTTGGAAATTATCTGACAAAACTTAATTTAAGCAGAAAATGCTGATTCACTGTACAAAATATTTGGTCAGATCTATTGCAAATTAAACTAAATTTTTGTTGCTAGCTAGGCAACTTTCCATTGGAAACATGCTGATGTCCCAGGGTGGACATCGCCCCAGTGGAGAGCCTTTCAGCCCTAGGATCCCCATTTGCAGTCACTAGTTTCAACCCACTCTACGGCAGGCAGCCACTGGATCTGGTGCTCCTGGGCTGGTTAGGCTTCTGACTCCATGGCAGGGGCCAACCCAGCCCCAGGATCTAGGCTGGGGCTCTTGGAACTGGATAGGCTCCCCGCTCTGCATCAGAGATCAAGCCAGCCCCAAGTTCCGTCCTGGGTTCCTGCTGGAGCTGGGGCTTTCTTGGAGCTGTCTAGGCTCCTTGGATCAAGCCAGCCCTGGAGCTGGGGATTCCGAGGCTTCTAGTCTCCCAGCTCCAAAGCAGGAAGCTTTAGTTTAAAAGCCCTGAGAGTTTCAGCTAGACTCTAGGGCAGTCTTGCCATGCCAGGGCTTCCAGGCTCCCTGTTTGGAGCCTGAAAGCCCTGGGAGCCCCAGCTCTAGCCAAGGCTTGGCTTCCAGCTCAATAGCAGTAAATGTGAAATTGCTGTTGCTACTATCAGAAGCACCATGGTTTGTTTCTAAAGTAAAAATCTTCAGTTCACTGAGAATTTTCAGTAAATTCTGATCTTGTTCTGATGTGGTACAAACCCCCATTCAGAAAACTGAAACTTCTGAAAAGTTTTGGCAAGGTCTAATTACTAACACTTTTTTTGTTGTTGGTTGATACAAGTTTAAGAAATGTGATATTAAAACATTTCAGATCTGCACGAAGCAACATTTTTTAGTAAGCTGAAGAGGAGTTTGTGAAGGCTTTACACGCCTCTCAATTTCATTTCTCTGTCTGTATGTAATGTGATGATTTTTGAACACTATATCAGTCAATTCCAAGTTCTCAGAGAATGTTCTAAGCATCAATGGCCAGAACCCTACAGGTCTGTGGGGAGGAAATCAGGGACACCTGGAGCCTCTGCCATATGTTGGAGCATAACCACCACTTCCTGCACCTCTGCAATTTTCTATACATCAAGCAACTGTTTTATGGCACCCATTAATGTATTTCAGTGTAATAATATCCCAACTCAGCTGTGCTCACCCACCCAGTAGAGTTTAACATGTTGACACCCTGAATGACTTGTCTCCCAGACAAAAAGAATAATAGTGGAGGAGGGAAGTGGGAGTGCATGCAGCTTCTGGCATGGGGTGGAATAGTGACCCCAATATTGTGGAAGGAGGAAATAAGACATACAAAATACCTGGTATTGTGGAAATGGGAATGTACATAGAGTCCCTCCCATGGGAGGAAGAGTGAGGGACCCTGGAATGGGGGGAGAATAGGAAACGCTGGCATGAAGAAATGGGGGGTATATAGCTGCAGGCAAGAGAGGAAAAGCCTTCACAGAAAGGGAGCCCCTCAACCCACCTGTTAGGCTCCCAGGACCAGTGCTGATCCCCAAGATATTCCAGGAGCCTAAAAGTATGTTCTCCCAGGATTCCACCAAAGATGTGATCCTTCTGGGTTATGGTTTAACTCTCTCCGAAGATGTGTAGCATACAACACATGCGCACACACTTTTCCCAGAGTCTAGCACATTATTGTCCTTTAATAGCACAAGAAATACACATCCATACAAAATAATAAAGTCTACATCATTTGCCTGCCTGAGTTTCCTCACCACTCCAGAACATTATTTGGGCGAGGGTCAGGATCCTCTGGAGGCACCTAAGTCCTTCTGCTGATCATGGATTGTGTGCTAAAACATGGAGTCTTCTCCCCTCAAATCACCACTCACTTGGGCTGTCTGTGCCCTTCCTTCCTTCCTGTCCCCTTCGACTTGTTTGTTTTGTCTTTGGGCAACTTTTAACTCCTCCAAAAATATCTCAGACCAGAGGAGAAAGTTTCTTCTCCCAGCAGATTCCATTATCTATTGATCATTCATTAAGAGATAAGTGCTCCCCATTGTCCCTGATTGGGGGAAGATATTGACACAGCACTGCTAACCTATGATGGATACATATACAGCGGGGTATTGGTGATACAGCAGTTTTCATAGGACATTCAGCATCTTTATTCAAAAACAAATTCTGGATGATTATGTTGGCATCAGTAATCCCCTGCCATCAGGAAGGAATATGGTTCGTGGCTGTCTACAATAAAGTTTTCATATTTCCATGTGTACATTCATCCAGCACACAGAAAGTTCCTGCATTTTATGGTAGGCCAGGAACACTTCCAGTTTTGAGTCCTCCCCTTTGGGTTAGCTATGGTTCCCAAAGTATTTATGAAAGATTTCTCTGTGGTAGCAGCCCAGATGATACGCCAGGGCTATATGATATTTTATACTGGGACAATTGGCTCCTGCTAGGCCAATCTTGTCAGGAGGTCAGGTTGGCAACAGGGTTTCTCCTACAACTTTTATTATCCTGATGTATTTGCATAAATGAAGAAAAGTCCATTTTGTTACTCACAAGGACAATAAACTTTATAGGGGCGATATTGGACTTACAATGAACAACCTGATTTCATCTGTTCTCTGCAGATCACGAACCATAGTGTACAGGTACCTTTCACTGTCAGGCCACATGGCTGTGTGCAGGTACTTGACACTGTTTGCCAGACTCCATTTGCAGTGCCTGCAAGCTTGGTTCCACTTGATCTACTGACCGAACAAGGACCATATCAACTCTAAAATGGCTGTTCCCACCAGAGTTATCACCCCCCTCAATGGTGGTTGAATCTGGAAAAGGTCATGGTGGGCATTCCTTTCAGCCCTCCCAATCCTCTGGCCACCATCATGGTGGACGCTTCCCTCTTGAGGTGGGGTGCTTAACTGGACAATCGCACTGCTCAGGATACCTAGGCCCCACGAGACACCAGACTACACATAAACATATTGGAACTGAGAGTAGTCCACCTTGTGTGCAAGGCCTTCCTTCTGCTCATACACTCATTCCATATACAGTGAATGTCAGACAATATTACCACTGTGGTCTGTATAAACAAACAGGGAGGAGTGAGATCTCATCTGCTCTTCCTGGAAGTCACCAGACTTTGGAATTGTTGTGTCAGGAACTATATCACAATACAGGCCATGTACCTTCCAAGTATTCACAACTTGTTTGCAGGCAAGGCCTTCTTGACAGGCCAGGAGTGGGCAGTTCACACAGTCCTAAGAGAAATATTTATACAATAGGGTACTCCATTATGGGACCTATTCACATCCCAAACAAACAAAAAGCTCCCCCTATATTGTTCCAGAGGAGCCATGGGTCATGACTCTTCTCCCAAGGTGATGTTGTTCCACTGTCCTAGACAAACAACTTCAGATACGTCTTTCCTCCCATTTCCCTAATTCCATAGGTCACAGGGAAGAAACATAAAGCCAACATTCTCTTGGCACCATATTGGCCCAGACAGTTCTGGATCATGGAATGTCTAACAATGTCTGCCCACTACCCAGTCAGGATCTACCCATTCTTGGGTCTCCTAACCCAGGAGGGGGGGATGGGGGGGGAGGAATCAAGCATCCCAACCTGGGCTCACTCCATCTCATGGCCAGGTGATTGGATGGCTGTTGGAAATAGAACGCACATGCTCAGCCCCCATTCAGGCGATCCTTAACCAAAGGATTCTACTACAACCTGCTATTTGGCCTAATGGAGACACTTTTTCGCCTGGGCACAACTCCACCAACATTCATCAGACACCTTGAGCATCCCAGTTTTTCTAGACTGTCTCTATTATTTCATTGCAAGTACACCTAGCATCAATTCATGCCTTCCTCCCTCCAGTGGAGGGATATTCTGTCTTTACTTGCCTATATTTTTCCTGAAACCCCATGCTTCCGCTGAAGACAAGAGACTTCACTGTCTTGATCTCTGGCGTGCCCAACATTCTACCTGCAAAGAATCAAACCCATTAGGAAATCACCATGATTCTTTATTGCCACAGCAGGGAGATCGCTTGGGCAAGCCATATCCTCCCAGAGGATTTTTAAGTGGGTTTTGGGATTCATCTCAGAGTTCTACAAAATAGCAAAAATTCTTCTCTCCGAGAGTGTTACAGCTCACTCCCTGCAAGTACAAGCTGCCTCCACGGCATCCTTATCTGACATCCCACTACAGGACAACTACAGGGCAGCCACCTAGAGTTCTGTCCACACATTCATGACATGCTATTTTGTAGCTCATGCCTTGGCTGCTGATGCAGCAGTAAGATCAGCAGTACTGCAAGCATCTTTTCTACTGGCTTGCACTTGCCTTTAGTCTGAACACTGCTTATCAATCACCCACATGTGGAATATACTTAGGAACCATCACTCAACAAAGTGGAGGTTGCTTACTGTAACTAGAGGTTCTTCGAGATGTGTGGTCCCTATCAGTATTCCATTACCTGCCCTCCATCCCCTCTGCTTTGGATCCGGGTTGGACTTGTGGTAAAAAGGAGTGGAGAGGCGTCGTCCCGTACCCCCTTTTACCATCAGTCAGGAGCACGAGGAGAGCTACTGCACATTTGTGGGTCAACAGACACTGCTTTGAAGAATTTCCAGACTCTGTTTTGTGGCGTACACGCATACCCATTTGTAGAAGATAGATAGGGATCACACATCTCGAAGAATCTCCAGTTACAGTAAGTAATCTCCACTTGTACAGACAGCTCCCTAGAATCATCACAAGGATATACAGCCCCAGGCATGAGGCAGGAGGTTCTGGAAGTTGCAGGGAGTCCCTGAAACAAAAGGGAATGGGAGGGTGGCACACAGGGAACTTGTGGGGGTGGAATGAAGGGATGCAAAGAACCCTGGTGTGTGCAATAAGCTAGACCTATGCAAGCTACAAAGTGTGTGAACAGCCCCCCATCCCAATTCAGTAGGCATGTTATAGGCCATCAGCTCACGGAAGGCCTCAAACAGGTTTTCTCCTACCAGCATGCTATGCTAAAAGCCTGCCTGTGCAACAACTATTTTTATTTGTAGCTGGCTACATAGGAGCTACCCACACTTGTAATTTAAGTCCATGGTTTATTAGCAGTGGCACATCTCTTGAACACTATATATCCAACTCAATTTTGATGAAACTTGCCATTACCATCTTGTCCAAATACTTGGTTTTTAAGTGATAGTGTCAGTCACTGATTGAGGCTGTGATTGGATCATAAGGATCAGGTGCTGTCGGTTGAAGACCAGCATATAGCATAATACTTTTGCAACAACTCTTAGATAAATTATTTTTAAAAATATCAACTAACAAGATGAGAATAGGTAAACAAACTTATGCATATGCTTTGTTCTCCGAGTGGTTGCACAGGTCTATTCCACTCAGGGGTGTGTTCAAGAAAAGGACACATTTCCAGAGATCTGCACCTGAAGCAGCATTTGAGGGAGCAGGCCCTGAGACTCAGCTTAGTCCCGGTCCTTCAACAGATCACCCAGCCTCTTGGACTGCTAGGGAGGCTGTAATGGTCCCTGACTGATGCATGGACTTAGATTCTTCTCCTCTGAAAAGGAGGACTTGGTCTTTCTCTTCATGGCTTCCCCAAAAGAGGACCCATAAAACAGACCCGAGCCACTCCAGCGTGAAGGACTCTTCCTCCTTGTCACGGTGTATGCACACCCCATTCCCCTTTGGGGCAGGGCAGGGCGGTGATATCACCACAGTTAGTCTCCCTGGCAGCCCTTGGGGCAGCCACAGTATAGTCCAGAGGCTGAGGTTACAGCCTAATGGCCAGAGTGAATATGGTGGCCCTCAGACATAGGGCAGCACAGCCAAATGGCTAGAGTCAATATGGTGGGGAAAAGGGGGTGACAGCCTGGGTAGGGGGCCCCGGGTCCGCCTGACTCCACCGGGCCCCAATCTCACTCAGGTGAGAGATACCACTCACTCACCCTCCCTGGGTCACTTCCTACCATAGTTCCAGAAGCTGCTGTCCGTGGGGCATCAGGGTCTCCGAGCTCTTCAGCATGGAGATCCTCCGGGGATCCTTGGGTTCCAGGCCTCCAATCCGGCTCACACGATGTCTGGTTCTTGTAGGCAAGGGTTGTGGCAGCTCTTCAGCTGGAACTTCAGGCAAAGGTCCTTCCCCTCCAGCAGTTAGCCTAGAATGAGCTGGGTTGCTCCCTTTTATACTTAGGCAGCAGTTGGCACATGCCCAGCATGGCGTGAGGGGTGGGACATCCATCGCCCATAGTGTGGGGTTAACCCTTTCTTCTCCAGTGTGGGGCATGCACATCCCCTCGCACTCCTCTTTGAAGAATGACACGGAATATCACCAGAACTCCTCAGGTACTCAAGGGAGAGCTGAGCCATCAACCCTTCTCCTTGGGGAACATATTAGTACCATCCTGTTGACTCTTGTACTGTCTGTGGGATGTCTATTGAGTCTGGTACCCATGGACACTGTTCCAGCATCAGCTTTATCAGTACCAAGCATAGACGCCAGACCGACTTCCCCTCTGCCCAGTGCGTGCTCAAAACCCTCCCCCTGCACTCCCCTCGCCCAATCCCCATTCCACTGCTTCCCCAAAGTCCCTATCCCATCAAGTTCTTCACCATGTCCAGGGCCTAAATTCAGCTAGACTCCATTGGAGAAGAGCTCTGGTAAATATTTTCAAACCCGTGGGAGTTCTGGTGCCTCCTGTGGGATTGGAGCCCCACAGGTCCATTCCACCGCAGGGCTAACGCTTCAAGGTCCTGCAGCTGAAGCCCGCAGCCCCAAATGGGTGGGGGACGGGCTCCAGAAAGTAATCTCTCAGAATTTAAGCCCTGACCATGTCCATTTCGTCTGTCTCGTTGATTGTGTGGGACTCATGCAGAACAAAGGAAAGTTGTAATTAGTTCCAAGACAGAAAAGTAAGTTCATTGAAGGCCTAATCAATTCAACTAAATTGATGGTTTTTCTTCCTCAAGATAGGTTTCAGGTGATTGTCCTGTTGAGCCCATCTCTCAAATCTCGCCCCGTCACCACGGTCCAGATATGTTTAAGTCTACTAGGCCACATGACTTCATGTGCTTAAGTGACCCTGCTTGTCATGGTAAGCCTGCACATCATTCAGGGATGGCTGAATGTAGTCTATCTACTGAAGAAACTGTCCTTGGACAAATTGATCAACGTTCTTTCTGTGCTCCCTAGAGTGGTGAATGTGGAGGCATACCATTTGCTTGCCCCCTTCCGACCAAGAGAATGTTACTGACCTCTCTCTGATAGGGTGGGGTATGCAACCACGGGATTTGCAAACCCAAGCTTTGTGGGTGGAGCAAGAAGGCAGCTCTTCATATCAGTGTTCTGGAACTTTGAACAGTTCACAACATCTGCTGTGCTTTTGATCGTCACATCAGTGGCCCAGATACTCATTGACTATACATCTGCAATGTACTGTTAGAACAAACAGAGGGAGCACAGTGCCCTAAGCTCTGTTGGAAAGTGATTAAACTCTGGCACATTTGCATTAAGGAAGACATAGCTCCATTACTGCTCATTTACCTGGCTCCTGAATCAATTGGCCAACCAGCTCAGCAGGAGTTTTTCCTTGAATTATGAATGGTCCCTAAAGAACAGTGTGTTGAGGACCATATTCAAAGCCTAGAGGATTCCGTCAGTCAACATTTGTTTGCAACAAAAGATAACAGGAATTGTTGTCAGTTTTGTTCTCAAGCAGTTCACAGTTCAGGATCAATGATTGATGCCTTTCTGCTGAGATGCGGAGTGGCACTCATGTATTTCCCCCCCATTCCGCTCATCCCTCAGGTCAGGTCAGATTGAAACAAGATTGTGCCAAGATAATGCTCAGTGAACCAGTATGGTCAAGATTGTGCTGCTTCTCAGATCTTCACAGACTCTTCAACCCCCATGACCTCTGTCTTTTCTTCCAGACCTGCTGTCCCAGCAGCAAAGAGAGATGTGGCTCCGAGATCCAAGCAGCCTGCACTTCATGGCATGGCTTTTGAGTGGGTAGATCAAGTGGGAAAAGACTGTTTAATGGCAGTTCAGGAAATACTTATTAGTAGAAAGCAATCCACTAGGAAGTGTTTCTCGATCTGGTTCACTAATCTGAGAATTTAGTGAGCAGGTGCTATGATCCAGGATATTTTAGAGTATCTGCTTCACCTTAAATCCTTGGGTCTTTTTCTGAGTTCGCTGAGAGTCCGCTTAGCTCCATTCTTGGCAATCCTTCCTCCCATTCAAGGGAAGTCATTTTTTTTCAAACCTCATGGTTGTTACATTTTTAAAAGGCATTTGTTCGCATTTTTCCTCCTGTAAAAGACACACTTTTGGACCTTAACACTGTACTAGTGGCCCTGATGGGTCCTCCCTTTGAGCATTTGGCAACCTGTTCTTTGCCTTATCTCTGTCAAAAGATATCCTTTCTCATTGCAGTTATATCACTCAAAAGAATGGGTGAGCTTCTGGCTGATGGCAGGTCCTCCATGTACCTAATTATTCAAAGATAAAGTAGGCTTGAGGTCACATCATCAGTTTTTAATTAAGTAGTGTGGGCATTTCATTTGACCCAGATAATATGCCTGTCTGTTTTTTCCCCAAAGTTGTACTCAAATGAAGATGAAGAGTACATCATACTTTGGATGCAAGGCAAGCACTGGCCTTTTGTCTGAACAGCACTAAGCCCTCTAGTTTATCTCCTCAGCTCTTTGTCTCTTTTGCTGACAGAATGAAAGGTCAGGTAATTTCAACACAAACCATTTCCAAATGGATTATTTCCTGCATTAGCCATCCACTGCAGGGACTGTTGGCTCATTCAACAGGGGCTTAAGCTACCTTGGTAGCATTTTTGTGGGATATTCCCATATTACTGGACATCTGTAGGACACTGGTTCTCTGGGCATCTCTCCACTCACCATTGCACCATCACAACTTCTTCAGGATCTGATGCAAACTTTGGGAAAGCAATCCTACACTCACTAAGTAGATTCTGAGTTCCACTTCCAAACAGCACTGCTTGTGAGTCACCTGAGTGGAATACACGTGCAGCCGTTCAAATTAAAAATTATTACATCTTCAAGAGGTGGTTCACATGTGTATTCCATGACCTGTCCCCTCTGCCTTGGTGTCTTGAGACATGTTTCATTTCAAAGGAACTGAGAGGGGTCAGAGCAACACCACCCTTTATATAGCCTTGGGAGGAGCCAGAAGAGTTCCAGCGTGCATGCACTGCCCTATTGGGTACTGCTGCCAGAAAGATCTCTGATTCCAGCGTGCTGGGAGTGCATACACCTGACTGAAATACACATGTGAATCACATCTTGAAGAACAACAGTTACAGTGCTTGTAAGTAACTCCCCCCCCCCCCCCATTTGTGTATGTTCTGGTTAAATTTTGTTGTTGAAAGTTTTCATGGAAGAAATGTGGTTTAAATGAGGTACAGAAAGGGAGGAGGTTCTGAGCATCAGGGAGTCATGGAAGAATGAGCAAGGGCAAGTGAGTAAAGGAAACAAAATAACCATTTGGAAGGGAGATTTGGGAAATGCTTAGATAGCAGGAGCTGGGAGTAGTGGGAAATGATTATGGAGGTCTAGACAGAGGAGTGTACAGCCTTGCAGTTGAAGATAGAATGTTTGAACATGATGGCGAAGGAGACGGGGAAGCCAGTGAAGGAATATGAGGAAAAGTGACTTAAACAACATGCAAGCAGGATGGTTTTTACAAATAGCATTTTGTATAGCCTAGAAGAAGATGAAATGAGATGGTAAGAGGTCAGAATTGAAGACATTGATCTTGACATGGGTAGGAATTTTAATTTGAAGATGAAGAGGGAAGGGAACTTTTAGTGAAGCCTTAAGGATGAAGGCTTTGGTATTAGCCTGGCTACAACTTGGCAAAGGAGGAGACAAATCATATGACACTGAGGTTGTGAGCCTGGGAAAAGGATGGTGTTGTCTGTCAGTTTATGGAAAAACCCAGAAGAGAGGGAAGATGAGAGATTCAAAAATCTGTTTTTGTTATGGTTAGTTTGAGATGATGGCTATATATCAAGGAGGTGATGTGAAGGAGCCATTCAGAGATTCAAGACGCAAACAGAAACAAAAAAATTAGAGGTAGCAAGAGAAATTTGAGATTTGTCATCTTAACGATAACTAAAACTGTGGAAATGGATGAAGTCACCTAATGCGAAAGTATAGAGGGAGAAGAAGATAGGGCATATGGACGAAGACAGAACCCTGAGGGACTCTGATGGAACAGGAAAAGGTGGAAGCAAAATGCATGATTCATGAGATAGGAAGAGAACTAGGAGAGTGCAGAATTGTAAAAATCCAGGGAGGAGAGCAAGAGGAAGATGATGGGAGTAGTCAGCTGAGGTTAAAGTGGTTGATACCTTGAAGAGGACAACTCCGGCGATGATGCCCTTAAGGCTGAGAAGGAGGAAGTTGTTAGTGACATGAGTTAGAGCAGTTTCATTGGCATGGAGAGGTGGAAGCTGGATTACAGGGTATACAGAAGAGAGTTATAGCAGAGAAAGTCAAGACAGTTGGTGGACATAGTCAAGAACCTTAGATCCAAAGGGAGATGGGCAGTAGAAAGATAAGTGGATCAAAGGGATTTTAGAATAAAGAATGTTACAGCATACTCAAAGGCTGAAGGAAAAGAATCAAGGTGGTGGAGAGAAAGGTTTAGGACTGGTTTCATTAGCCATAGGGAAAGTGGATATATAATATCAGTAGGTCACCTAGACCACTATAGAGATTCAGATGTTGTTTGGTGGGAACAGAGATTTGGCCTCTGCATGCTCTTGGGGGGCGGGGGTGGGGGTGGGGAACAGTTTTTCAAAATTCTGGTATATGCACTTTGCCTGGACACCTGTGGACACATACAGGAACTTGCCCCAATGATCTACTAAAGTCTGTATCACAATTCCGCATTAATCCTTCCTGTCAGTATACTCATGGGCTTATTAAGACAGAGGGATGGAGCAAATTGGGCACATTGGGTTTCAGTTGTTTAAATGTTTCTGTGATCTGATAGCTTGTCAATCACAGAGTATGCATTGACATGCAAACCTCCATGACAGGAGTACCAGTTTTGGACTTTCCATCACCACATTGGTGCCCAACACACAACTATTTGGTGATGGTTTGCAATGGGAACTACCCCTCTTGCATTGTGAACATAGTCCTCATCCTGGTAAGGTGGCACTACAATGACAGCACTAGCCCATTGTAAGTATACAGAAAAATCATCCAGGTGTGGGTCTATTTTTGTAGGCACACCCATGAGTTTAACTTTTTGTATTAAAGTATGTGGCAGCCGGTGGGTTCCTCTTTTTTGTGGAGACAAGAGGATATTATTTCAGGAAGTATGTAAGTTAATACGTAACTTGTAAGGTAGGTAAAAATCTGGGGCCTGGTGAGTTGACAGTGTCTCGTTAAAAGGCCTTAACCTTTTGTGAGGGTATGTTTACAAAGTACAAGAAAAAGAAGAAACTCACATATTTCAAAATTTGACATAAGAAAGAGGTCACTAAAGCATTACTCATAGCTTACTGTTTAAGGGAATAATTTAGAATTCTGTTTTTTTATCACTTTTCTTTAGGTAACATTTCAGTAATTGCATTACCAGTTTCCAGCACCAATTCCCCAGCTAAGATTTTGCCAAAAACCTTGGGACCAATAAATGTGAATGTTGGACCCCAAATGGTAAGTACTCTAACTCTGGGCAACTATATGGCTGACTTTCTGTTTACTTAACATAAAAAGGTTAATAGTGAAAGTACAAACTACAACTGCAGCTTCTCCTCCAGCTATAAATGTCGTTGAATAGACATAAGTGCTTCCCCTTGTATCCACAGGTAATGAAGTAGGAACAATGTTCTTGGCACTCTACCATAACGCCACTCCCAGGAGAGATTCTGTATGGGCATACCTACATGTTCTGGAGTGAGTGGAGGCTCCTTGTGCAAAAATATACAGCTACACCTATTACATGACATTTATCCTTTAATCAAAATTATATTGAAAAAAACATTTTTCCCCTCCAGAATGTTGCCGCTGCTGTTGAATATTTTTGTGTGTTACATTCCCTCCACACAAGAGATGAGAGAGTACCTGGATTCTGTTATGTGCCTAGAGTTTGAACTTATTGTTATATCTGTATAACAATATATCGCTGCTAAAAATGGTCTGTTATTGTCTATACTAGCTAAGCAGTGTACGGCACTGGTTCAGAAGGATCCATTTTGAGAACTATTTTCAGCAATAGATCAATTTCTTAATGGATAGGACAGTAGTAGTCTTGCATGCATAAACTAAATGTTGTAGTAAACTATTGCTTGGAATACATGATGACTTTGGCCCATATACAGCATCCATCCAAGGTGTTTTACAGTAATTTGTTCTAATGGTTTCTAGTTTGCAAAACCCATAGTCTCAAGTGGTTTCTGTCCAAGTTGGACAGGAAACCACAAGCACTATAGCTAGTCCTCCCAACTTTATTTCCCAGTGTACAGCGTCTTGCATTTGGTATTGGCTAAAAGCCTTGCTTCTAGAGTAGTACTGTGCATTGTGGAATTTGCGTTTCAGAAGTTCCTGAAAACACCGGTAAAATGAACTTTGTAAGACATGCACTATAATGATGCTCTAGAATGTTTTTACCAAAAACAGTGTTGCTATGTGGATGCCATAAGTGATTGCAAAGAAAAAGAATGAGAGAGAACCACCAAGTTCATACAATCACTGCCCTGCAAACACACTCTGAGTGTGTACATATGATTGTTTTTGTTTTTTTGCAAAAATGTAACCTGTGATTCACAACTATTGGCCACTGGTTTAGTTCCATCAGTGATAGCAATAGTGAAAGCTGTAACATAGAAATGGAAATTAGACATTTTTACTACCCTGTCATCTCCCTCATCTGAGCACACACATTCTCTCCAGGGTTAGACAACACAGTGGTGAAAACTCCTGACCTGCCTGAGTCCTATCATGCTACAGCATTCTCTGTTGCTACCACAAGTGCTGAATTATTATTTCTGTTGTTGACAGTTCATACAGCCCCTGCCTCTTAAAAAACGTGTATGTGTGTGTGGGAGGGTGGAGTGGGGGGCTGGAAATTACATCAGCCTCTAAGTGTAAATTCTAATAAATGTTTGGTGTGTGTTTACTTATCAGGAGCAACCCATTTCTGCAGAGTAGAGTAAACTGAAAAATTGAGTAGTCTTAAGGGATACTGTCAAGTTAAAAACCATACTTCTGTCTGAATTATTTTATCTACTGTTAGAAAGAACACCTGAGATTACTATAGCTTGAAAGATATTGGACAGAAAATGACTGTTCATTATTTTGACAGTTTTAGACTTCACCGGGGCTATTCATGTGAATAGAGTTAAACACACACGGCCCAATCCTGCAAACTTACCTACTTCATCAATATGAGAGTTCTTTGTATAGAGATAATTTAAATATAAATCTTTTCTATAGGCAGCTCTTTTTTGTTGTGAGTTTTTTCTCACATTAACAGGAGAGAGAAACTTTTTTTAAAAAAATAGATAGGAAAACATGGTTGCATAATGACAACATATGATAGGGGAGTCCAGCGGCAGGTTTAGGAATAATTTCAAACTCTAAACTCAACTTAAATCTGGTCCTTTTTAAGAGGCATGTAGGAGGGTTTCTTTGAAATACTCCCCATCTATTTTGGCAGATGCAGACTGCCCAGTGATCCAGTTTTGGGTAGCTAAGGTCTTCTGTGAATCTAAATGTCCAGTTAACAGTCAAATGTAAGGCAACCTATGGACACACTCCTACTAAATTTTATATGACCTATTTCTTCACTGACCTCTTATTTTAGAAAAAGAGAAACTATTAGTTTATCATCAATTACACTTGATCTGTGGGGGTTTTAATTTGACACTAGGTTGGATCTTTGTTTATCTCCTCCTCTTACTGCTTTTAGGAAGAAGAGCATGCACCCAGTCATACAGAGCACACATTCATGACATCAGCAGTAAATTTAGTGGGCAGAGCCAGGACAAGCTGTTGGAGATAGAAAACTGGCTGCTGCTACTGCTTCCGCCATAATCAGGGCTTGTCTACATTTGAAACCCAAAAGGGTTTTTCCCCAAAAGTCTTTCTTTGAAGACCCACAAAGTGAATAGTGGGCATGACCGTATTATTTTGTCAACCAATTAGGCCTACTTTCTGCCACAGCAATTTTGATTCACTGGTTTCTGGTTCCACACTTTTCTTATTTACCAAGCATGATCCTTGAGTTAAATCAATAGGCCTTTTTGTTTGGACTAATTCAGTCTTTCTATTCCTCTTTCATACCTTTTCCCATCAACATTTGTTATTTTAGGTTATTGTGACATCTTATGAACCTTCATGTACTTTTTACAGTTGAGCCTTACATTTAGAGTAAATTTGTAGGCCCAATTATCACAACACCCATGACTATGCTGTCTGAGCACATTCCAACACCTCAGCAACGTGACTAACATCTTAACGTGTAATATGTAGTTCTTTTCTCTCTTCCTCCCCTCTCGGGAAAACTGCATTTTTTAAAACTTACATTTAAAAAATTAATATATGCTATGTATTTTTTCTAGCAAAGGCCAGATTGAAGAAAATGCACCAGCTTTGAATGGAAGTTGGTGTTATTTGTGGTGGTTCTTAGCTCTTGTGGGAGTTCATAGAATTATAGGGTTAGAAGGGACTGCAAGGGTCATCTAATCTAACCCCCAACATCCCATCTTGGACAGGCCCCTAAGAAGGGTGTGCCTCTTGCATAAATGAGCTTTACTTTTGCAGTAGACAACTCTATTGTGTCCAAGGAGTGGAGTTGTTGACTACAGTTCTTGTCCCAGAGCGTTAGGCGATCTCTGAAGGTATCCAGGCCCCAGAACATTAAGCATCTTTAACATAAGGCCCAAGACCTTGAATTTGATGTAATATTCTGTGCGGAGTGAGCATAGTAAATGGAAGCTTGTAAAATGTGCTTGTGAAAGCCTATGTTACTGTGGAGACATGCTACTGATATTGTATTAATTGCAGTTTCCTGAGGGCTGGTGGTTTCATGCCTCACTATATTGAATTGCTGTACTCCAGATGGGACATGACAAAGATGTGTATTACTGAGGCCAGGTCATTGTCCGCCAGGATGGGATGCAGTGCCCTAACCAGACATAGGTGGTAGAAAGCATTGCTTGCAGTGGCTGTTATATGAGAGCTTATGTGAGGAATCCAAGAGTGCTCTTAAACTGTGTTCTGACTTAACTAGTTGTGGACAGACGTTTGATGATACTCCGTATGAGTTTCATTTTTATCACATCATTTACAAGTGACTAAAATTATGCATAATATTCAGAATTTAACTTCTATAGAAGGAGAATTCTTTTTGCACAGTATCTCTCCATATGTATTGTTGTCCTCACCTGAGTGATCAGCAATTTCAGGGCCTTTCAGCTGGTAGTTACCGTTGGTGGAGAGAAACTTATGTTACAGAGTCAGGAATGGTGATACTTATTTATTTACACTATGAAGTGTTCTTGTCTACACTATGCACATGAGTCTTGTTATTCTTAAAGTAAAATGCACCCAATCACTCACAGGTAACTCCATAAACCCTAACTCAGTCACCATGAGCAGCCACCAACAACAGGTGCCTTCACTGGTGTTCTCCAAGATCTTCATGTATCCTCTCAATTACCATGAAACCTCCCCTCCTGGCTGCCCTGTCACTTTTCAAACAGTAGCCAGAAGAGCAGCATCTGATTCACCATCAGCAGATTAATCACCCTGCTCTCTGTGAATCTAGTATTACTTCAGTATTATAGAATTTTGTTTGCCTTTTTCCTAACTGTTTTGCTGTACTAAATTGTTTCACCTGCTTGGTTTCTTGTAATGTAGAGCAAATAGGAATGTGCCCATTTTCTTCTGCCCGGATTATTTGTATTACCTTAGACTGAAATTCATAAAGTACTTGTGTTTTTAAAGTCACTCTGATTCTTACTCTCCTCCTCCACAACATAAAACTGGCTATTTGCTTGCCCCCATACCTATCAGCAAATGTTGCTCCCTTTCTGCAGGTACCTTCTTCCACATTATTGGTGTATAAAATGGGTCTTACATGTAATATTGAAACATATAGCATCGCTAGTTGACTTCACGCAAAAATAACCTTTGCCTTTTGCTAGCCAGCTTCTTACCTTATCTATCTGCTAGGGTGACCAGACAGCAAGGCTGAAAAATCAGGACGGGGGTAGGGGGTAATAGGAGCCTATATAAGATAAAGCCCTATAAAATATTGGGACTGTCTCTATAAAATCAGGACATCTGGTCACCCTACTATCTGCTGACATGGTAACTCAATTTTTTGAGATAGTTCATAAAACCTGAGTTCACAGTTAAATCCCTCTAGCTTTTCGTCACAATGAAAAATTCAAGCAAGCTTGAAGAGGAGGTTATTGTCTACCTTGTTAACTCTTCTATGTTTTCATGAGACTTTTTAAAAGCAAAATTTAATGTTAAACTTTGTGATTCTGCCTCCACCCTTTTAATAAAATTACAAACCCCACCCCTATAGCTTTTGGAAAGAGATGGGTGATCATGGAGATATTTCTTCTGCAAACTGAAACATCTATTCCCTTGAGGGTGATTATCTTCCACCATCTTCAGTAACATGCTCTGTCAAGCACAGCAGCGAGCTAACTAAAATTAGCCAAAAATGCAACAGTTTACATGTAAAGATATTGATGATGATAAAGAAAAATCTATATGATGAAGCTATTTCTTTAAGCAATATTTTCTTATAAATAGAATAGACTCAGAACTTAATTTTAACTGAACATATGCTAAGAAAAAGAGTAAACACATCAGTTCACATCATGGAGAAAAGCCATTAAAACATCCCTTTAGTAGCAAATGAATACTGTTGAGATAAAATCATAAATTTAGAAAATGTTTCCCTAGCTGCTGTAGTAGTAACATCTTACACAGTTAAGGATAAAAACAGAATACTAACATTTTGATGTAATTCACACCATTATGGAACTGCTGGCATTTTAGTCAGCATAGACAGTGATGAGGGCCCTATAAATATCGGCATAGCAAAGCAACATAGATCTGTTTTTGTGTCTGTCTGAAGGCAAAAGAGACTTAGGCACCTAAGTTCCACTGACTTTCAGTAAGACTTCATCTCCTGAATGTCTAAGTCACTTCTGAAAGTAGGATTTAGGCACTTTTGCAAATTTTACCCTCAATCTATAAGAGTCAAGAAATAAAATGTTACAGAGTCTGGGTTACAAATACTTCAGGGATATCATTCATTTTATTTGTTGGTTAATGGGGTTTGTTTGTTTGTTGTCAGTTTTGGGTGGGAGAATTCTGCAGGGATTGGTTCTTGGCCCTACACTATTTAACATTTTTTATCAATGACCTGGAAAAAAAAAAGCATCACTGATAAAATTTGCAGATTACACAAAAATTGGGGGAAATGGTAAATAATGAAGAGCACACATCAGTGATAGAGAGCCATCTGGTAAGCCAGGTGCAAACAAACAAAATGAGTTTAATACAGTCAACCAGAGTTATAGAGTCATTGAGTTAGGGCCAGAAGGTACCCCCAGATCATCTAGTCTGGTCTCCTGTATATCACAGGCCAACACCCACGCACCAAACCCAACAACTGAATTAGACCAAAGTATTACAGCCCTTAGGAGACTAACCTATTATGTGCCACAGGCAAAGCATAGGAGGGACCAAGATGCCCCGCTGCCCAAGTGCAATGTCAGGGATTTGATTAAGCGAGAGATACCCAGATGATCTGGCAAGTGACCTGCACTCACATGATTCAGAGGAGGCAAAAAACCCCCACTGTCACAGCCAATCTGACCTGGGGGGAAATTCCTTCCCAACCCCACCTATGTCAGTCAGTTAAACCTTTAGCATGTGAGAAGGAATCATCCAGCCAAGTACCTGAGAGAATGTTGAGTATCACCTGAGTTCACTGGCTTACCCGGCCCAGTGTCCTATCTCCAGCTGTGGTCATTTCTGATGCTTCATAGGAAGGTGAAAGGAAAGAAAACCACCACCACCACCCACAATGCAGTAGGGTCAGAGGGAAAATTCCATCCTGGATGCTGCAGGTGATCAGCTGAAGCCCTGAAGCCTGAGATTTTAGGAACATGTAAGGAGATACATCTGGGAACAACAAATGTAAGCTATATTTACTGGATCAGGGGCTCTATCTTGGGAAGCAGTGACTCTGAAAAAGACCTGAAAAGTCATGGTGGATTATCAACTAATGTGAGTTCCAAGTGCAGTGCTTTGACAAAAGGGCTAATGCAATCCTGGAATGTAGAAACAGGGGAATGTGGAATAGGAGTAGGGAAGTCACATTACCTCTTTGTCTGGCACTTGCAATTGCTACTGGAATACTGAGGCTCATTCTGGTATCCACAATTCAAGAAGGACATTGATAAATTGGGAGGAAAAGTCATGAGTGTGTTTTAAAGGATTGAAAAACATATCTTATAGATGGACTGATAGACTATAAAAGCTGAATCCGATTATCTCAATAAAAGATTAAAGGATGACTTGATTACAATCTACAAGTACCTACATGAAGAACAAATTTTGATAATGGCTCTTCCGTCTGGCAGACAAAGATATAGCAAGATCCAGTGGCTGAAAGTTGAAGCTGTACGAATTTAGACTGGAAATAAGGTAAACAGTGGGGGTGATTAACCATTGGAACAAATTACCAAGGAGTGTGGTGAATTCTCCATCACTGGCAATTTTTAAATCAAGATTACATGTTTTTCTAAAAGATATGCTGCAGTTCAAACAGGAATTAAGTCAGGAAAGTCCTATGGCCTGTATTATACATAGATGATCACAATGTTCCCTTCCCAATGCACAGTCAATCTGTGGAACTCCTTGCCAGAGGATGTGGTGAAGGCCAAGACCATAACAGGATACAAAAAAGAACTAGATAAATTCATGGAGGATAGGTCCATCAATGGCTATTAGCCAGGGTGGGAAGGAATGGTGTCTCTAGCCTCTGTTTGCCAAAAGCTGGGAATGGGCGACGGGATGGATCACTTGATGATTACATGTTCTGTTCATTCCCTCTGGGGCACTTGGCACTGGCCACTGTCGGAAGACAGGATACTGGGCTAGATGGACCTTTAGTCTGACCCAGTATGGCCATTCTTATGTTCTTGCTTTATCTATTTAAAAAAATTCTCCTGGCCTTTGAAACTTTTTTTAAACAAAACATAAACCTTGAGTCAAATCTAACTGAGTGTCGCTTTTCAAATTAATAATAAAATATTTGTTCTGGTACATTTGTTTCAGAGATAGAAGGCAGTGTGAGCTGGTAGATGGAGAACTAGATTGAGAGTCAGGAGACCTGGGTTCTGGTTTCCCAGCATAGTCACTAGCCTGCTGTGTGACTTGAGGCCAGTTAGTTTCCCTTTCTGTGCCTCAGTTTCTCCTTTCGTAAAATGAGGATAGTGATGTTCTCCTTTCTTTCGTAAAGCATTGAGATCTATGAACTAAAAGTGTTGTATAAGAGCTAAGTATTATTACTGTTTGTTTTCTCCTTTTTATTGGCCAAAAACTGTGATTCCAATTGAAAGAACTGGTTTTGAAGACTGACTTAGGGTTACAAGCCAGAGAGAGAGAGAGAGAGAGAGAGAGAAGCAGGAGCTATAGCATTCCTCATGGGCTTTAAAGGCCAAATCCTTACTCAGTTAACTCACCTCACCTGAAATAAGCAGGACAATTCACAGGAAGAAGGTGAATAGGATTTGGCTCCAGATCTGTACTATTGGTGGTCTCTGTCAGTTCCCTGTTTAACCTTATCAATTAGGAATTTTCTAAATTTATTTATAACCATTTGCAAACAGTTATCTCTCAATAGGACATTACTGGGAATTGTTACTGGGTTCTAAGAGATTCCCACCTAAACTTTTTGGCTTCTGGAAACTGATTCAGCAGTGAAGCGCTTGCTTAACTTTAGGCATTGAATAGTCTCACTGTCTGTGTAGGTACCGTCTAAATGACTGAATGAGATTACTATTATACTTAAAGCTACACATATCCTTAAGTGTTTTGCTGAACTGGGGCCAACGTATACTTGAAATTCAGTTTCTTCTGTAGGTGTCCAGTGTCCCCTGTTTAAGAATTCTACAGTCCTAAGGAGTTGAGGAGAGACTCAATTAGTTGATGATGGGTGTTTCTTTTTTCTGGATTAAAGTCTACATGTAAAATCCACAGAACTAATCTAAATTCACTCTTGGATCTCAAAATTGGGGGTGGGGGTGGAATAACCACACAAACATGTACCCTAAATACAGTTCTGATTGTACTGTGGTCCACAACTTTTGTTGTTTCTTGTTTGTATTGCAATGAAAACAAAAAGTGTTACTTCAGTAAGAAGAGCAAATTATCATTCTAGCCATTGGAACTATGCATCTTTTAGTAAGATATCTTCAAATCTGGATTCTGGATTCCACTTCCCAGGTCTGTAAGAGCTGTACACTGTACAGGTATTTCTTATTTTTTTTTATAGCCAGGTATCATAGTGACACAACAGGTGATGAGTCCAGCAGCACGTATCAGCACAGAAACAAAGGACCAACATGCCTATCCTTCAGGTCAGAGGTTAGGTACCACAGTGCAGTTGCTGTAGGTGAACAGAAGATGGGACATAAAATGCCAAAGAGGAAGTGGTAGGCAAATATATCCCATTCTTCTCCAGCCTAGACAAGAAAGTCTTTTTTTAAAGAACCAGGGGAGCAAAGAGTTGATTCAGAAAAAAAACCTGCTGTCAAAGGGGCTAAAGTATTAAATCTGCGGCTTAAAATATTTTTAAAGTACTATTGCAGCTAGATGTTTAGTAATTGGTGGCCACTTAGTCACAGATTTGTTCACAATATTTAAATTCAGGATAAATGATGGTTCATTGAAGCTCCAAAGCTCCATCCACAACCCGTGACACTAAAATAAAATGTCATTCATATTAGTGTGAAGATCTTTACAATATCCTCACCCCTCTTCTTTTGTGTGGTTTTTGATCAGGAGTAAAATATTAAAGATGGTATTTAAATCACTACCATTGGTCTTCAGAGTTAACACATCATTGCGATTAATGGGACCAGTCCACACTTCTCACAGAGCTATTGTTTCATCTTGTCTTCATACTCAGGCAAAACTCACAATATTAATTTATATCGGCTTTATATTTTGAACTTTGCGGCCATAATGGCTAGCAACAAATTTTTTTAGAAATGTTAGATTCTGGAGCAAAAGGTGGAAACCAGCACAGAAGGTGCAAACTAGATCAGCCACCACAAAGTGGCCCTGTTAAATCTTCTGGGCTCCGGTAAACCTGCTGAGGCAATATAGTCTGATGTGGCAGTTGTCAAATCCACTTTGGAGCCTCGCCAGGAGGACTTAGGTAAACCTAAGAAGGACAGGAAAGTAGAAGTTGGCTCTGACCTCGTGTAGGAGCTACCCATCTCTACTGTGACTTCTTGCTCTCCCTCTCTGCCCTTCCTACTCAGTTCTGGGGGTAGTGCTCCTTCATTGTGTGGAACATGCACAGGTACCCACTGCTCACAACACTCAGCTGGCTACAAACTTTTATTGAGGAGTGCTTCTCCTGGAACTGAAGAGTGATATGGTGAGGATCCTTTGGAGAACCAAGCAGTCATAAAAGTAGGGAGTTGGATGACTCTTCACATACAGCATCTATCCAAAGCACCCCTGATCTAGCACCCACAGCAGTAGCATCCTGTGTACCTCCAATATCATTCTACCCACAGTGACATCTACTTGGCTGCTGCTTACTGTACCCCAATCCCTCAGTCCTCTGCAGCCAGAGAAGATCATGGAACATGATTGCAAAGGATTGGAATTTTTGAGAGAAGAAAGAGCAGCTGCTTTTGGGTTGTGGGAGGAGAAAGATTTAATAAGTTTGGTAGCCAGGAACTTCTTTAGTTATAGTATCTGCTGTGCTACTGGCTTGTTTTATGGCTTTGAAGAAGTGACTTCACTCTCAGTTCCCATTTGTAAAATGAAGATAATACATACACCATCCCTTGGAAGTAACTGGATGAGGATTAGTTAGTTTGTCTTGAAGAGATTGTTAGCCAATATACATATGTAAGGCATAGTAAAACCAAATTTAATAGGCATGAGATGCATGCTTTTAATATAATATACATTATATATATGGCTGTTGGGAAGTTATGTTATCTGAATGTATTACACTCTTCCCACGATTCTGTTCACCCATGGCAAGGATCCCACAACATTGCAAAGCTGAAGTCCGCTTTGGCATTAAAAAATAGGAAACTCGTCAAAACAAAGCTACATGAATATTATGTACCAATTTCATAACTCCTTAACACTTGGCATTTAGTATTCAAAACAAGTTATGGGAAAGTAAAGGGATGTACCAAGGTCAAAGCTGGCACAAACCATCAGGGACGAGTGATATAAGTTACACTGACAGAAGCACTGGTGTGGTCAGCGGGAGAGATTCACTCGCCGACATAGCTACTGCTGCACGTGGAGATGGTTTTATTATGTCAATGGGAGAGCTCTCTCCTACCAGCATAGAGCAGCTACACCAATGATCTTACAGCTGCATCGATTCAGCTGTGCCACTGCAAGCTCACTAAACTTTGTCAGGGGTGGCCAACCTGAGCCTGAGAAGGAGCCAGAATTTACCAATGTACATTGCCAAAGAGCCACAGTAATATGTCAGCTTCCCCCCCCCCCACTCCCCCGCACTCCCAGCGCCTCCCAGCAACCAAGGAATCATCATGGTAGTCTTTGCAAGCAACTGAAGGATTTTGGGGGGCAGTGAGCCAGACAACCACGTCTGTCTGCACTTCACTCCTTGTCCCCAACCAGCCCCAAACTGGTTCGTATCCTGCCATTGCCACCAGTTGTCACGGAGTCCCCGGGCGATGCTCGGGACCTGCTCCCTACAAAGTCAGTCAGGACTCTGGGGGAGTCTCCTCTCTCTCAGCAGACTGTCTCCAGGCAAAAAGCTCACACAGCTTCCACCTTCCTGGGTCTGACCTCGGAGCATTCAGCCTCCTCTGCCCTTCCGTGCGCTTCCCACAGCGAGTCTGCACAGGCGGAGTTCTGGGGAAGCCAGACGGTCCTGCACCCCAATTTCGCAGTCAGACGTGACTCTCAAGCAGCCAGTAAAAAAGAGTTTTATTAGATGACATGAACATAGTCTAAAACAGAGCTTGTAGGTACAGAGAACAGGACCCCTCGACCAGCATCCCCACAGATCAGCACCTCCTCCTCCCTCCCCGCACCTCCCTATCAGCTGTTTCATGGCATGCAGGAGGCTCAGGGGAGGAGCGAGGGCACAGCAGGATCAGGGGAGGGGGCGGGAAGGGGTGGAGTAGGGGCAGGGCCTATGGCAGAGCCAGGGGTTAAGCAGCGAACACCCCGCAGCACACTGGAAAGTTGATGCCTGTAGCTCCAGCCCCGGAGTCGGTGCCTATACAAGGAGCCGCATATTAACTTCTGAAGAGCCGCATGTGGCTCTGGAGCCACAGGTTGGCCACCCCTGCTTTAAGTGATGTGTAAAGAGTTGTGTAGCTTATAAAATCATACTATAAATACAATTAGTTGAAATGTGTATCTTTGAAGCATACCTCCTGTGTAAGGTGAACATTCTGTGAGATAAGAATTGCTTCCCAGAAGGAGGGTATGTTTGTCTCTTTTTCGTATTGTTCTCTTTTGTTTTTAGACAATAAATTTGGCTAAATTCAGTCTCTTGAACATTTTTAATGCTGAACCGTGAATGTAGTCAAACAAATGGCTACCCTTTTAGTCAGTAATATATTATATATGTGTTCATTATTTTACCGAGTATCAGAGGGGTAGCCGTGTTAGTCTGTATCCACAAAAACAGGGAGGAGACTAACAGATTTATTCAGGCATAAGCTTTTGTGGGTAAAAAATCCACTTTTTCAGATGCATGGAGTCTTTAAGGTGCCCCTGGACTCCTAATTATTTTACCGATTTCTATTGTAATTCACCTGAACGTATGGGACTTATCGACACTGAACAGTCATAATCTAGGTCTTCACTAGGAAAAAGGAGTCTTTTTAACCCATGTTAAAATCCTAGTGAAGGTAAGGATATGGCTACACTGGAAACTTCAAAGCGTTGTGGGAGCCCTCCCGCGGCAGCGCTTTGAAGTGCGAGTGTGATCACGTGCGAGTGCTGGGAGAGAGCTCTCCCAGAGCTCCTGGTAATCCACCTCCACGAGGGGATTAGCTCCGAGTGCTGGGAGCGTGGCTCCCAGCTCTCGGAGCCTGTTTACACTAGCTCTTTAAAGTGCTCTGACTTGCTGCGCGCTCAGGGCGGTGATTTTTCACACCCCTGAGCCAGCAAGTTAGAGCACTAGAAAATGTAAGTGTAGCCAAGCCCTAAGAGAGTTGTAGTTTTAACAAATTTTAGCTGGTTGAGGTAAACACTAGTGGTTTAGCTTGACCTGCTAAAATATGTGAATACTACAGACTACCTAGTCTATACTAAGACTTTACCTTGTGGCCATTACAATGGGTTAGCTAAAACGTGGTAAGAACACACCTTTTTTTCCCAGTGTGTACAAGCCTTTCCTGATGCACTGTACAAGTGCCCTCTGATTGCTTAATTACAATAGTTTGTAAATGTTCCTTGCTATTAGCAGGCTTTAAAATCAACACCCCTTTAAGGCATATTGTACTGGAATAGGAGAGACTGGGAATGAAATATAAGGCATATTAAGTGATAGGGTATCTACCAGGGAAATTAACCAGCATAACTATAGCAGTATAATTATACTGCTATAGTTATATGGATATAACTGCCTATTTAGCTACTCTTATTCCAGAATAAGAGTACCTTTTTGCAGGTTAGTTTATGCTGGCAATTATATAACTATACCAGTATAGCTATAGACAAGCCCATATAGAGTTAATAGCTTTGCTGTTATATTTTGGCAGTCTGGGTTAATAGGACAGCCAGATTATTACTTTGCAACAGAAAATGATACAATTCAGAATGATTTTTTTTTAAAGGAAAACTTTGATTCTACATGCTGTAAAAAAATGTAGATATTAAAATAACAATCAGGGATTTTTTTGTGCTGTGTTGGTCCCAGGATATTGGAGAGAAAAGGCGGGTGAAGTAATATCTTTTATTGGACCAACTTCTGATGGTGAGAGAAACAAGCTTACACAGAGCTCTTCAGATCTTGGAAACTAACTCAAGATATTACCTCACCCACCTTGTCTCTCTAGTGTCCCTGATTATGACAGTTTGCAGCTTTGACACTGAAGGGAGTAGAAAAATTCATTGTCAGTCTTAAAAACCTGACTAGATCCCATCTGTAATGGCTAGGCCAAACAGTGTTAATCAGTTTGGGGCCCTGCTATGTTTATAGGTTGGACCTTGTAAAAAAATGCATTCTATGACCTGCTTTATTGTCTGTTTACTCTAGAGGGCACTAGAGTACAACAAGTAAAGGCCATAATGACCCATCTTTTGTAACATTCAAGTGGTTTGCACATTCTAAATATAATTTACTATTTGTCATAGTAATGCTATGATGAGATTATAGTTATACTAGTCTCTTTATGGTGTGTTAGTATTATGACTTAAAGGAAAACTCAATCTCTTCAGCTCAGGCTAGTAATGTGAAAGCTTAGAGGGGATAAAGTGCAACTCAACATGAGCAAACTGCAAAGCAAACTGAAAATAATATTTTAAATTATAATTGGCATGTGAGAGTCATGCTGGGTGGGGCCAACTTGCTGAAAAGTTATATCATTTGTAGTACTGCAGCAGATCAGTATAAGAAGAGGTGGTTAAAATCTTCAGTGGTGGTTTAACAACTGGACAAAACTTTTAATATTTTAATATTTAATCAAAATGTTTAGCTTATAAACTCTGAATATGTTACATTGTTTTCATCCAGTTTCAATATTGGTTTAACTGTTTAAAAAAACTCAACTAAATCAACTAACTAAGCACTGCTTAATTTCTACCATTAAGGTTTTCTGATTCTTAAGTCAGTATTAAAGTAAACTGATAATGGATATTCCATCTTTTAGTGTCCACCTACATTCTACAGATACAACCATCTTGGGGGATCTCTTATTCCCAACACAGTTACAACACAATTAAGTCAGTCAGGCTCCGATAATATCAAACTGTCCAAATACCTTGGCTTGTGCTGTTTCTCCCATTTCCAAAAGCATCTCTTTTCAAACTGGCCACTACCTGTATTTTTAAGAGAAACCAAACATGGCTGTAGGAAGTATTGGCAGTGTTTCTTAAGAAATTTTAAAATGACACTCAGGTGAGGGGGGAAAAATGGAAGGAGTATACTCTAAATATTATGTTGTAACCCATTAGAATAAATACCCTAGGCCACATGAACAGCATAGGTAGCTGATGAATATATATTCAGGTTTTAATACATTGAATGGTAGAAGAGGGAATACAATACATCCTAAAGCTTAATACATGTGGTGTTCAAAACATAACTAAAATGTCATTCCTTAGATGTCACAAAGCCCAACAACCAAACAAAATAAGCATCTTGAAAGAGCTTTTTCATGGAAAGTTTATCACGGGAGTCTTGCTGGAATAAAATGAAATGTTGGAGTAAAATCAATCTTACACTGTTATCTTCCTTTGTTATAAAATGATGTTGAAATCCAGTTGTGTGCTAGCCAGTGAACTATGGCAGTATTTTGTGCCAACAAACACCTTGACATTTCAGTGGCTTGCAAGCCTGAGCAGAGTATGGTAATTTTATGCTAACTAATGTTTATTACAACTAAAAGTAGAAGCAAGTAGTGAAGGACTCAAACCCAGAGAATGTTTGAGTGCACTTCTGAAAATAATTACTATAACAATCTGGCTGCATTGCAAGCAAACAACTTGTAGAACTGATTTGGCATCAGTTCTACAATAAGTTAACAGTTAAATTTATTCACAGTCTCCTCGACTGCACTATTCTAAAATATCTTCACTGCCCGTCTTGTTTTACATCTTGAAGTTTTATCTGCTTACTATTATAAGTCACAGATGCTCTGAAATTCATGACTGAATTTGAATATTTTTAAGCAGTGTTAACAAGTAAAAAATCTGGGTTTGTTTTATAAATAAACTAAAGAATGGTTCTTCTTCAAGTGTTTCTGCATATTCCCACTTATGGGTGCTGTGCCACCTTGTACTGCCTTACGGTAAAAACCTCTTTTAGCAGTGTCAGCTAATGCGCTACCATGCCCTCCCACCCTTCAGTATCATGACACACTGAAGGCGAGGCTATAAAGGGGGTGGAGCTCCCTCACTACCCCAGTTTCTTCCATCTGCATGCCTGGGCAGATGTGAACTGCTCTGGTTTCTTTGGAGTCTCTTTTCTACTTAGAAATAGTGTTAGCTCATTTTCAGTATAGTTAGTTCATGAATTCAGATTTCTCCAGGCTTCGGGTTATGGAGGAACTGAGGAAACAGAAGAAGCTGGATTCAAGAAGTGCGCTTCCTGCCTGGCTGTCTTCTCTGCATCTGACAACCACATGTGGTGCCTCAAGTGCCTGGGAGAAAGATGCTCACCTTCTGGGTGTTCTGTTTGCCAAACTTTCACACCCAGGATAGGGAGATTCACTTGCAGCTCCTCCTCCTAAAAGAAGACCTCGTAGCTAGACCATCTAGACCTGGTCAGGACTCAGATCCTAGGTGTAAGAGATCAGTCTCTCTGCCCCTGTGGCTGCCAATGGCTCCAAACAACTGAAGGGTTCCAAGAAGCCACTACCCCTGTTGGTGTTGGACTTGGTTCCTGCGCCTCACTCAGTCAATCCCCTGAGGCTCCAGATGTTTAAATGGAGGCCCATGTGGTCAGATCTGACTGCTTCATTTCTGGAAGAGAGGTTGAGAGATAGTTCAGCACTGATACCATACCTTGTTCCTCCCACCTATTCAACCCAAATGGAAACCCTGCAGGTGCAGGACCATTACCAGTTCTGATTTCCACTTCCAGTGCTAGAAAGATGGAATTGCTCAGTGGGTCAGAATCAATGCCTTCAGTTCCTTCTGTCATAGCATCGAAGAAAAGGAGGCTTAGAGCCAAAATGGCCAATATTAGTAGTGCTGGTTCCTGTGCATCAGACCTGTCCGATCCAACTGATTCTGACAAAACTGCTACAGTTCCAAAGCAGAGGTCTATTCCATCTTCAGTTACAAGGGATACAGACCTGTGTCTAATGTTGCATTGTGATTCTTGGATCTTCTTTCAGTTCCGGGGTCAGTTCTGAAGAGCTCTGTCACCGTGACAGACAAGAATCACCTTCCAGCTCTGGTTGCTTCATCATTTCTGGATGGGAAGATTAGGGTTTCCAAAAGGAGACATATTTACCCAGTTCCAAGTTCATCTTCCTTGTCCTCTGTTAAGAAGAATAGGCCACAAGACATTGGGCGTTTTCCCCTGGACCACCCTTTGCTTCCTCTGCCTTGGATACCTACAGGATCTCCATAAAACGCTGGATTTCCATTCTTCCCTTTGGATCCACTGTTACATTCTGTTTTGGATGTACAGTGGTAACTCTAGCAGGAAGAAGATGGAGGAAGAATACAGAAGTCTGTGGCTTGCTTTGTACCACCCAATGGCCTGCCTCCTGCAGGCACCAAATCCTACTTGCTGGGGTGACTGGCAGTCATGGGACCTAAGGCCTTATTGGGGTGGGGTTTGGCCAATACTGGATTTAAGGGATTTAAATAAATACATTTGAAAGTTTTGGTTCTGAATGTTATCTCTCGCCACCATAACCCCTTTGCTGTCAGTTATGTATTGGTTTGCAACCGCTGATCTAAAGAATGCATATTTGCACATCTCATTCATCAAAATCATCACAAGTATCTGTGATTCATAGTGGCTTGTTGCCACTATCCATACACGGTGCTCCCATTTGGCTTTTCCACGGCACCCAGAATTTTTACAAACTGTGTCTCTGTGGTAGCAGTCATCTGAGGAATCAGGCTATTTATGTTTACTCTTATTTAGACAACTGGCTACTCGAGGCTCTCTTGCACAAAGAGCTGTTAAACCATATCGGCTTCAAGAATAAATTCTTTTCAGACTTTGGGCTCTTTCTTAATTGCCCAGAGAAAATCCTCTGCCCCTCATAAAGGATTCCCTTTGTAGGTGCCGTACTGGACTCTGTGGAAGTCAGAGCTTGTCTACCAGAGAATAGATTTATCAAGATTAGTCAGTACCATTATAGATTGACAGTGTCCCACCCAGAAGATTTAAAATTCTTCCTGGGTCTCATGGTAGCTACTACTTACATAATCCATTTTGCCCATCTAAGGATGAGACATTTACAACACTGGATGTCTCAGGTTTACAGACGAAATCAGAACAACCTTCAGTCATTGATCACCATGCCTCAGAATGTCATAGTCTCCCTCCACTGATGGTCAGTCGAGACGAATGTGCTCAGAGGTGCACAGTTCAATCCTACAAGTCCATCCTGTACAGTGACTTCAGACACATCAACAAAGGGTTAGGAAGGACATCTGAATCATTTGACAGTTCAAGGGCACTGGCCCCCTCAGGAGGGATCCATGCATATCAATGTACTGGAATTAAGACCTGTTCATCTGGTTCTCAAATCATTCCTCCCTTACCTGCAAGGGAGTGTTGTACAGGTTGTGACAGACAATACATCAGTGATGTATTACATCAAGCTGTGGTAGAGATCATCCTCGAATTGAGGGATTGCCGATGATGATGATGACAACAACAAACAGGGGCGGCCCACTCTGCTCTTCTGTCCACAGAGGCAAATGGTGTGTTTGTCATGACATTTTATCCTGTGGCCCTGCACCTAGTAGGGGAAAACAGTATCGTCATGAACTGTCTTAGCAGAGACAGCTCCCAGATGCACAAATGGTCTGTAAAGGATCAGTTGGTTCAGACTATATTCTCCAGCTGGGGTCAGTCAAAGGTTGACCTGTTCACAACAAGGGTCAACAGAATATGTTGCCTCTCTGTTCCAGAGCAAGCAGAGACCGACAGTCCCTGTCAGATGCCTTCCTTTTGCATTGGAGGAAGGGCTTGATGAATGTGTTTCCTTTCTTCCCATTGATTTAAAAGAAAGATATTATCAGGACAGGGCAAGGATGATACTCATTGCCCCGACTTGGCCATATCTGCAGTGGTCATTACCAGTCTCCTTCAGCTGTCCAGCAGAGTCTTCACATATCTTCCCCTGCCGTCAACTCTCCTGTCCAAGCAGGAGGGCAGGATCTTTCTTATGGACCCACAGTCTCTTCACCTGATGACATGAGTGATTGGACTTGAGCAGTCTGCTCTTGAGCAGTCGCATTCTTCATCTGTGCAGGATGTACTAATTAACTCACAAAAGCAATCTACTAGAATTTGTTACTATCTAAAGTGGCCTGGATTTCAAACTTGGATGAAGGGACAATCTGGCTCTCCTGTATCTGCTTCCATTTCTTGTGTTTTTGAATACTTAATGTACTTAAAGCATGAGAAGGAGGGGGCTCAGACACAGACCAACAGATACTACTAGCAAGAATCTTTGGCTTTCTGGCACATGGAGCACATGGACCCCCACAATGCACTACAGATAGGGGGCACGCATTTTGAAGAACTGCAGTTACTAGAAGAGAAGTAACCTTTCTTTTTTAAATACTTTACCAGAGTTCTTAGTATAAGGATAAATGACTGACTTGGCACTTTAACGGTAATCATTTAGTTTCCTTTTCTTTGTTACCTAGAGAACTAGGACTTGGAGCTTGACCCGAGGAGAGATGCCTGGTGAGATGGTGGGTTAATGCAGGAAGAATACCCCACAGAAGGAGTAAGAGGACTGACCAGATAATCCCTGGGTTGGAACCCAGAGTAGAGGGAGGGACTGAGTTCCCCTGTACTCTCAATGGGAAGACTAGCAGGAAGACTCCAGACACAATTGCCAGAGAGACTATTAGGCCTGGCTCAAGGCTATCAACATCCTGTGAGGTCCTGGGACTATTGGTAAAAACCCTGGTTTACCCCAAAAGTGGTGAGACCAAAGGTGACTGAGTCAGAGGGCCAAGTCACAAGGAAAAAGGGGATCACTAGCAGATCTGTGCAGCAAGACTGCGGAGAAGAAAACCCTGCAACACCTTACCTAGCCACAAGGTGGCATGCCAGCTGATGAGTCACTTTGACACAGTGACCTTAGATGAATTGCTTAATCTCTCTATGCCTCGGTTTCCTTATCTGTAAATCAGGAATAATGGTTCTTACAAACCTTTGTAAAGTATTTGTAAAGGGGGTCGTCCATTATGGAGCTGGTTTTGACCAACAGGGCTGAAATAGTTGTGAAGGTGGTCTGAAACTTGGGAGGAAGTGATCATGATCTGATAGAATTCAATATTCTATGAAAGGAGGACATGAGAACAGCAAAACAAGGACATTGGACTTCAGAAAGATGGATTTCAACAGACTCATAGAAATAATAGGCATGGTCCCATGGAAAGATCAGGGTCAAAGGGGGCTGGCAGTTCTTAAAAGTATAATACTAGAGGCTCAATATCAAGCTATTCCGATGCAAAGGAAAGATAAGAGAGACAGGAGGCCAATGTGGCTGCACAAGGAGCTTTTTAGCTATCTAAAAACCAAAAGGGATATGTACAGGAAATGGCTGG
Organism: Caretta caretta; assembly: GCF_965140235.1. Taxonomy (NCBI): domain Eukaryota; kingdom Metazoa; phylum Chordata; order Testudines; family Cheloniidae; genus Caretta; species Caretta caretta. The sequence continues at coordinate 32,759,679 of NC_134214.1, forward strand.
AGGGGCATGTCACCAAGGAAGTATACATGGGAATAGGGCGAGCGTATAGGGACAAAATCAGGAAAGCTCTTCAGTTTCTCCTCCATGTAAGACTCCTTCTGATTCTCTGAGCAAAGAAGTCTCACCTTTCTCAATATTACAGCCAGAAGCTCTATCACTCCTAGCATCAGGTTCAGAACTGATATTGAATCTGCAATATGACTCTGATCAGGAACAGATACTGCAGCACAAAGAAAGACTGCTTGTAAGAAGGCAGTGTGATGAAGATCCTTATCAACAAAATTTTTATCGCCTGGATCCAAATATAGAATTCTGTCCAGAATGCAGGTTCCACCATAGATTAGATAGCTGTATTGGCCCTCACCAGGACAAATTTATCCAAGGAAACTTTCTCCACTTGCCATGGGAGAGAACTTCAAGCCTCTGGAGCTGAAGACACTGGATCAGTGATCATTCCTGGTATGCTGTTAGAGGAGGAAGAAGAACTATGTTAATCAAATGAATTCATGAGATGGATCCAGAATTGGAGGGTCAAATATCCCAGGTGATAATGTAAGGATTTCATTTTCATTCCCTTCAGAGGATGTAGTTCTTATTCTGAACTAAAGGATATAATGCCTAAGATTCTGGGCATGCTATAAAGAGCTGTGGAGGAGACTTTACACCCAGTGTTTGATATTTTGGGTTAATTCTCTAGAAGCAGAATTATTTCACCTTTATTGGATGGACTTTCTCAACCTGTTCCATCAAAGAAAGTCCTCTCTATAGTCATGCCTCAGATCTGTATGCTTTTCAACAATGTAGGGCTCAGAATAAACTGGGAAAAATCATTTTTAATACCCACTCAATGGATTCCTTTTACAGGAGCCATCTTGGACTTAACAGTGGAGACAGATGATTAAAGAAAAAAATCAGCCTTAAACCTTCTACATCAATTTCCAGAACAAATTTATCCGTTTTTTGTGTGGTTAATAGGTCTCATGGCTTCAGCGATGAATGTAACTCCCTACGCTCATCTACGAATGAGGCATTTGCAATATCGGATACTGAAAAAATTCTGGCCCAGCGTCAACAGTACACATAGGATTCTGATTGTTCCAAGAAGGATATACTTATCCCTACTGTGGTGGACCCATTACAACTTGAAAGCCTCATGAATACATAACCCAACTAACCTAACAGTTGTTTGTGTAGGCCTTTTTTTATTGCCTGAATAAGAGCCAACCAGATTAGTCGAATGACTGAAATTTAGTCCCATCAAAATCTAAGGTTTGCAGTTTTGACTCACATGGATCACTACAGGCCTCAGGAAAAGTACAGGTAAACTGATTGATTGATTAATAAGAAATCAAGTTACTATTTTAGGCAACTTGGTTTGTCCTTGTCTACACTTGGAGTTAAACCAGGGGTCTCAAACACGAGGCCCGCATGCTGCCCACTGAGTTATTTCCTGCTGCCCACCATAGCTCCCTGCACCCCTACCTCCACCGCCCCCGAGCATGCCGCGTTCCTCGCTCCTCTGCCTACCTCCCAGCGCTTCCCGCCACCAAACAGCTGTTTGGCAGCGCTTAGAACTTTCCAGGAGGGGGGGAGAGGAGCGGGGACGTGGCGCGCTCAGGGGAAGAGGCGGGGCGGGGATTTGGGGAAGGGATTGGACTAGGGGCAGGGAGGGGACGGGGCCTCATGGAAGGGGTGGAGTGGAGGCAGGGCTGGGGGCAGAGGAGGGAGGGCTTTTGTATCTTTATATGAAAAGGTGTCAGTGATGTGGCCCTCTGGCCAATGTACGAGTCCTCATGTGGTCCTCGTGGTGATTTGAGTTTGAGATCCCTGAGTTAAACTGTGTTCAGAACTGATTAGCTGCACCCGCTGATTCAGCTGCAACAGGTCTCTTTTAATGTAGACAACATTTTAAACAGAATTTTAAGGTATAGATTTCATAATTTTATGTATATGATTATATAATTCATCTACAGTCCTGCAGAATTTTCTTGATTTTGGAGATTCATGATCAAACTGTTTGCCACCAAGGACAACATCAGGTGTTCCAGAAGGGGCAAGAGCCTAGGCTCCTTGGCTGATGCCTGCTTCTACAGTGGTATCCAGCCCCCATTTCCACCAGTTCCACTGATCCCCAAAATCAAGAGACAGCTGTGTGTGTGTGAGAGAGAGAGAGCCTTTCACCTCTGATACATGCATTGTAAGCAAAAGTTCAATTTCATACTCTTTACTTAAGAAAATCTCTCTCATTAGATTGAAAGAAATTGCCAAATGACAGTGGAATTGGATCTGACATTAAGGCCTGGAATATAATATGTTGCAGGATAGTTTGAGGCCATATTTTTAAGAGATGCCTCTTCAGTGTTAAGTGCATGTGACTGCAGTTTATATAATGCTAAAATTGTTTTACTGTTGCTTAAGACCATGATTAGTTTTGATTTATGTCCATTTACTTTTAAATTGTTTTATAGAACATAATTTTGTTTCTAATTTTCATAGATCATAAGCACACCACAAAGACTGACCAATTCAGGGAGTGTTCTGATTGGGAGTCCATACACCCCAGCACCAGCAATGGTCACTCAGACGCACATAACAGAAGCCACTGCCTGGATTCCAGAGTAAGGATTTGTTTGTTTAAAGAGAAGTGCTGGGCAGTGAGGCAAACCTGTTTTGATTTTTCTTCTGTATACTCTTGCATGTGTATCTTGGCTCAAATATCCTAGTTCCTACACAGTTCAAAGGGTGTGTGCTGTAAGCATATTTTGTACTTTTAATGTCTGTAATATGTAAGCGTGTAACTACATGTACCAGTGATTTCAGTCCGGGTTCATTTCACTACCTAATTTGTATATGGGTTTGTGGTGAAACTTATTTTCCTGTAGTAATGCAAAGGACTGAATGTATTTGCGGAATTAAAACAAGTCCTTGCTCTTCATAGATCCGTACAAATTTATGGTATCCTTACTGTAGAGGACTATTGGTGTTTGCCAACAGTAGACGGGTGTGTCAAACATGCCTTAACAGCTATTTTTTTAAAACAGGCCATAAAACTAGTGATAAACTCTAAATGTTGCTGATGACTGTATTTTCATATTAGTGATTTACCGTGTTGCAATCTACTGTTCTCACAGAGATCTTTGACTGAAGAGCAAGGTGCTTTGGGTTTTGACCTTTAAAATCTTTCAGGACCCCTTTATTTTTTGATTTCGGCATTCCTGCACCTTAAGATATCATGGACAGATTTAGTACAATGTTTTTGAAGATCACTTTTAATTTTCAAGTAAGACTTTTAGGACAAGTATACCCAGTAGTCCAACATCAACATATCCTTCCCTGCAAATACTACTGCTCGTTTAAAATAGGCTTATATATCTTTTGAATGCTGTAAGTGCTGAGATACCATGGTGATGGCTGACCTTATAAAAAATTAGACAGACAGAAAAGGCACAGTGTGTGTAAGTGGCTGGATGATGCTACATCAACTATTAATATTATTACTCTCTCAGTAATATTTTGCACTTCCATCCAGGATTCTCAGGTCAATTTTCAGACACTAATTAAGTAATCCTCAGTTTTCTAACCAGTGATGTGTATGTCAGTAATATCTTCCCAGTTTTAAAGATGGGGAAATGGAGGCATGGAGAGTTTAAGTGACTTGTCAAAGGGTACCCAGTAAGTCTGTGGCAGAAATGGGAATAGAATTTTCTATCCTGACTATTGGTCCTATGTTTTAGCCACAAGGCCTGTTAAGCACTTTTTGCTCTGTGGCAGAAATGACAACCTGAACAGTTGACAAGTAAACTGTATGACCAGTTAGCCAGGTTTTTTTAATCTTCTGAAAGAGCAACTGGTTCTGAATTTTTGGGGAGTAAATCCAATTTATGGCCATTGTTGAACTAAGGGTAAGTCAGTAGGTTGGCCCTCTTATGTTTTTTGTCTTTTTCTATTAGTGTGTATGTTATTGTGATATATGGTATGGTATATGGTATGATATGGTAGCAGGGTATTTAGAGTGCTTGTTAAATATCACTAGACATTCAGATTTCTGTCCCACTGGTTGATATAGGAGACTCTTTTCTTTTCTACATCTAGCACTGAAGGACAGCCAGACTTCTGTGACTTGCAAAAGTCTCTTGGTCTAAATGATTACTCCTAATCTGTTGATGTTCTGATCAAGATTCTAAAGTTCTATGTCTGAATCTTACACTAGGTGTACACGTGCCTCATGCATGCGAGATCAGATTCTTTTGAATAACAGAGTCTTTCAGGACTACACGTGCACCCTGTGCCTCCTCATGCTCCTACACAAGGGATTAAAGGTAGAGTGGCTCTGACCCTCTCTCAATTCCCTCTTACCACCCATGGCAGTGAGAAGGAACCTTCCACCTGGCCAACACACTACTCTTCTTAGAGACTTTAAAACCATTTATGTCATCAAATTTGTAAAGAAATATTTATTTTGACAGAGAGAGAGAGAGAAAAGAAAAGTTACTGGGGATCCTCCTGTACTCCAGGATGAGGCACTTCATGCTAACCACCACACCTTGTGGCAAACTCCAAATTTTAAGTGTTTAAACCCTGCCCTCCTGTGAGTGACTGATCACCAAGGATGGACACAATGCCTCTTTTGCCTAGGGGAATGCCGTATCCCAGACAGGTGCTCTGTGTGTAAGTCCTTTTCCTCCAGGGACACCCAGCTCAAGCTATATCTGCTAGAGCAATCGATGATGGTAACTTTGGACCCAGAAATGAAGATCACTATTAGAGCAAGGCCAAATGAGCCAGCATTGGCCAGAGCTCCCTTGAGCCCAAATCATAACCCAGGATCAAGCACTGGAGAGAAGATAAAGAGAGCACCACGATAACTGGCACCAGTGACTTCAACACTGATTACTTCAACATCAGTGAAGTCTTCAACTGAAGGCCTCAGTAATGACAGTCTCGTCATTAACTGCTCTGGCACCTGCACTGGTCTCTCTGACACAGGCATCAAAACTGGCAACCATGCCTTTACGTAAAGACAGCACTCACTTATAGAGACAGATGGAATCCAAAGACAGCATCAAATGTGAAGGGAGGTCTCAGAGGGATGACACAAAACATCACTCTTTGAAGGATACAGCATCTGAGTCCTCAACCAGACCAGGAGCAGCACAGGGAATGAGAGACCCACAGCTATCCATCTGGTGTACATGAAGTACATGTGATTCACAGTGAGAACCAATCATTACCAGTGTAAGGTACTGCCTTTCAGGCTCTCTGTGGCACCAAGAGTTTTTACAAAGTGCCTAGAAGTAGCAGTGACCCATCTCAGAAGAAAGTGCATTCCCATTTACCCTTACCTCAATGATTGGCTGACTAAGGGCAGTTTCTAAAAGGAGATGGTGGCAAGCTTAGAATACGTGCTATTCCTGTTCTCTGAACTAAGGTGCTTACTACACAAAATTCTCTCTTAACTCATCACATATGATAAAGTTCATAGGAGCCTTGACTCCTAGATCAGTGAAAGTATACCTTTTTGAAGACAAATTCCTGTTGCAATAGCTATCACTCAGAACACGGGGTTCCACATCAGTGTCCTGGAGCTCGGCACCTCAGGCTAGCCTGCCTGGCCTTCCTATCAGTGAAGATCCAGACAGACAACACATCTGTAATGCACTTCATCAACAAGCAAGGAGGCGCATGCTTGTCTCCTCTCTGTCTGGAGTCCATCAAGCCCTGGACAGGGTGCCACCAACACAGGATAACCCTGATGGCTCTTCACTTATGGAAATTAACTATGACCTGGCAGCCTTCCTGAGCAGACAATCTCTGTCCAATCAAAAGAGGTCCCTGTGGAGATTAATCATAAATGGGGGGGTTCTCATGATAAAACTGTTTGCCACCAAGGATAACATCAAGCATTCCAGAGGGGGCAGGAACCGAGGCTCCTTGGCTGATGTGTGTCTTCTGTAGTGGTATTCAGCCCCCCCTTTCCACCAGTTCCACTGATCCCCAAAGTGATTTCCAAAATCAAGAGACAGCTGTGATCATTCGCATAGCTTCATACTGACCAAAGCAGTTTTGGCTGGCAAACCTTCTGCAGCGGTCCATTCAGCTTCTGATTCAGCTCCCAGAATTCCAGGGCCTGCTTTCACAAAAGCACAGTCAGATACTCCATTCTGATCTTAAGTCACTGCACCTGACAGGCTTGGATATTGGCTGGATAAAGACAGGGACTGCTCTAGAAAAGTCCAAAAGATCCTGATACAGATCAGGAAGATGTCCACCAGAAGGACTTTTTGTCAAAATGGAAAAATTTCTTAATTTGAGCAGTCCGACTAGGCTTCAGTACTACAGAGCCTCAACTAGTTGGTGCATTTACAACACTCCAGCCTTTAATTCAGCTCTATTAAATCCACTTTGCAGCAATTTCTATTTGCTATCCACCTGTACAGTCTTATTCAGTTATCTCTCACTTGATAATGTCAAAGTGTCTCACGGCCTGGTCAGAGAACCTGTCTGCAACCTTAGTACTATCCTCTCAAGACTCATGGGGTCTCCTTTTAAGTCCCTTTCAGAATGCTGGTTGTCATCTCATTCTGAAGACTGTCTTCCTAGTTTTAATCACTTCAGCCAAGAGAGTGTGCAAGCTCCAAGGTGCTTGTGACTGACCCTCCCTCCCCGATGTTTTATAGGGTAAAGTTTTTAGCATCACTTTATCCGTAAATACATCACCCAGCTAGTCTGAAAATTACATCTGAATCAAGCAATCTTCCAGTCTTTGGAATATATTCCCAAAGATATATTCCCAAAACCCCATTGTTACCTGGAGAGGAAGTTACACACATAGAACGTTTCCAGAGCCTGCCTTACTATGTTGACAAAACCAAATAGTTCAGGTTGTTTCCCTGTTTATTTCTGGTTGTTGTGGCCACTCCAAAGTCCAGGCCATATCATCACAAAGGATATCTGGGTGGATAACATGCTGTATCTCATTGTGTTACCAGTTGGCTGGTGTACCTTTCCCACTGAACATCAAAACTCATTCCACCAAGGCTCAAGCAGCATCCTCTGCCTGCTTCAGGAATGTTCCAGTTTTCAAGATCTGCAAGGTAGCAACATGGAGTAATCCACTCAATCTTGACAAGCATTATGCATTGGACTTAGCTGCCAGAGCAGATGCCAAATTTGGGGGAAGCGGTGCTTCAATCTCTGACTGATGCAGCTGCTATACATACCACCATCCAGCTTGCCAGTCATTTAGAGTGTGGGATCCACACTAGACACGTACTCAAAGAAGGGAGAAGGGTTACTTAGCCCGCAGTAACTATGATTCTTCAAGTTAATGTGGTCCATATGGGTCCCACAAACCACCCTCATCCCTACTTTCAGAGTCCTCTACTACCACAGCGTTCAAATTGTGAAGGAACTAAGTAAGGGTCACAACAACCCCACCCTTCATCCTCAATCACAAGAAGGAACCTGGTGCATGCACAACCCCACTAGATTCTAGTGTTAAATAAATCCATTTGTGCATGCATGCGCACCTATAGTAGAATACACACTGATTGAGTATATGTACAGTTAGTATAGGGTAAGTATCTGTTCTTTCTTAAATTGTAGGACCTTGTTATATAACAAAGATATAAGTTGGATGATATGTGAATACATTATCCATCATGAAATCTTAATACTTAATAATGTTTTCATCTTTTCATCTGTAGATCTCAGAGTACTTTATAAAGGTAGCCTTTATCATCTCCTTAAGATGGGAAAAACCAAGGCACAGAATTTAAGACTGGGATTTTCAAAGGAGTCTAAGAGACTTAGCAACTCAAATCCATTGAATTTCAATGGGATTGGTTGTCCAGCTCCCTTAGGCACATTGAATAATGCCAGCCCAAGTGACTTGCCTGAGCAGCAAATCAGTGGCAAACCTGGGAATAGAACCTATGTTTCCTCACTCCCACTATGATATTCTGTTCTCTGTACCATGCTGGGTCCAAAATTTTAACCATTTCTCACTTAAATTCCGTCAGGTGATATTTGCATTATTTTTTCTCTCATTATAGTTTGCATAGTACATTTAACTGTACTTAAAAATGAATGTTTTTTTAAATGCTCAAGTACAAGGCTGTTGATATTCCTATATACAAAATGTATATATTTTCTTGGCCCTGCATAAAAGAAAGATGTTAAATTTAAAAAAAAAAAAATGTTTCCTTCTCCCTAGGGACAGAAAACGGGCTCGGGAATTTATAGAATCAGATTTTTCAGAAAGGTGAGTATTGCTGAATGTGTGTTCTGTCTCTATATTTGTAACCAGATTTGCTTTCAGTTCCAATTTGAGAGGGAGAGATAACAAGTTCCCACTTACAGTGGTTTTCCATTACTCTTATTCCCTAGCTAAACTACTTTAGTTATAATAGTATGTCTGCAGTAATCATAGAGACAAAAAAGAAAACCGTTAAAAATAAATGAAACTCTTTCCCAGAAGTGGAATGGTTCTGGTTTTCTATGTAACAAACACATGAAGTGAGCTGTAGCTCACGAAAGCTTATGCTCAAATAAATTTGTTAGTCTCTAAGGTGCCACAAGTACTCCTTTGCTTTTTGCGAATACAGACTAACACGGCTGCTACTCTGAAACAGGTGTTAAATTATTTTTCTTCTTCAAGTATTGTCCATATGGGTGCCCCACTCTAGTTGTATTCATGTCCTTGCACCTCAAACCAGAGATTTTAGGTAGCAGTGTCCGTTCGGCCCACACATGCACTCTTCCCATCTTGTGCTCTGCCTCAGTGCAGGCGAGCCACCCTGAGTTCCTTCTCAAACGCCTTTCGCCTCAGACAGAGCCTTATCAGAGTCCGATTTCAGAGTTCATTATCTATATCTTACTTTTGATTTGCAGTTAATAGTGTAGTTCCTAGAGTTTTCATTAGTGTTAATACTCTGCTTCTTTTCTTTTTTTTCTTCTCCTATTTATTTTGTTATTAGAATATCTAACTCCCTGTCCTTAGTTAGTTCTTCTTTGTCTCTTCTCTCTCGGGAAGTGAACCCTGGAAAAGATAGCCCATCTTCCCCATGTTTAAATATTCTCTCTCCCGTCGAGAAGCCATTCCAGTCAGTGATGAACATTCCTGCTGCATTCGCTGCCTCGGAGAGTCACACGTGCCTCAAAAGTGCATGTTTTGTGTGAAACTAAAATGAAGGGCTAGGAAGACCCGTGAACTATAATTGAGATGCCTCATGATGGAAAGTTCACTCAGACCAACCTCTGACCCCAGCCCTGGGACCTCTCCTGTACAGTGGTCTTTGACTAAGTCAGTTCTATCAGTGTCCTCGGCTCAGCGCTCTCTGGTGACTTCAAAGAGGAAATCTTTGGATTCCTCTCAAAGAAGTGGGCTAAAGTCCCCTGAGAAAAGAGAGAGAGATCCCAGACCAGAAAAACCACTTCAGTACCGATCGACCTATGATTGGATACCCACGAGGCTGCAGGATCCTCAGGTACCATACCACCAATAAATCTAAAGACTCTAAGGGCACAGACTCGGGAAGATCGGTACCATTGGGGAAAGGAGTGGTATAGAGCAATATAGCTCCTCCAAAGTGGCACCACGGAGTCCTCTCAGGCCTCTGTACCAAGTACTTCGGCTCCACAGGGGACCAGAACAACACCTACCGGCTATTCACTGGAGTGCAGAAGACTCTTGGTACCATCGGCTCCGTCTACATCAGCTTCTGCTGCTCAGCTTACCTCATCGCTCAAAAGATTTCTCTGAAGACTTACTAATCTCAGAGATGCCTGACTCACCTCTACTCAGCACTGACATGATCTCAATACTAGCCATATCTCAGTCCCCTGACTTATGTGCAGTACTGAGGCAGTCTCCCCCAGCATCCATGACCGCTTCACCTCTGTCAAGCGATGATGAAGAGGATGATGATGATTTTTATTCAGTGTCTGTGGAAGGCTTCCCATTACAATACCAAGAAGCCAGCCACCCAGAAATCGCTACAACCCCAGTTTACTGCCGTGGGAGGCACAGCTCACCCAGTTGGTATGGACCCCCTTGGGTGTCCCCACCCATGCACTTAGCACCACCTCACTGGCCCTACTGAGACCCACAGGCAGCCTATAAACACCAATTCTCAAGGGTATCTAGTGTCACCCAAAAGGATAGAGGAAGACAATCTCCTTCAGCTTCTCTATCCAGACCTCCTGATCCTCAAGAGGAGATCTTTGAGGAACAGGAAGTGAGAGTAGACGAGGTTATTCCTGTGACCAACATCTCTTCGTCCTCTCCTGATGAAGATGTCATGCCTTCCCCACCAACCCTTCCAGATGACTTCAAATAGTTACAAGATCTCATTAAGACAGTAGCGAACTCAGTACAAATTTAGCCCGAAGAAGTCACAACATAAGCTGCTGGACATCCTACATACTTCTTCATCAGGTCTTATTGCGCTCCCTGTCAATGAAGCCTTGCTCAACCCAGTGAAAACTATATGGCAGACACCAGCCAAAATATGTCCCACATACAAAAGAGCAGACAAAAAATATTACGTTCCCTCTAAGGACATGGACTTTTTATTTTTTTGCCCATCCCTGAATTCCCTTGTCGATGCTGTACATGAACATGGCAGACAGCAGCACGCTAAATCGGCACCTGACAACAAGAACTGGAAATGACTGGATTTATTTGGAAGGAAATCATATTAATCAGTGACCCCACAATTTAGGATTGCTAATTACCAAGCCCTTATGGCAAAATACAATCATGTCAACTACTCTAAGTTAAACGGCTTCATTGAATATCTCCCAACTGATCAAAGAGAACAGTTTTAGGCAATCATTGCTGAGGGTCAGCTCCTTGCAAGGACATAGTTGCAGGCCTCTCTGGACATTGCTGGTACAGCTGCTCACTCCAGCTCAACTGCAGTTGTCATGCAGAAAGCTTAATGGTTTCACCTTTCCTGCTTTCCAAAGGAGGTACAATCCACTGTGGAAGACTTTCCCTTTGAAGGATCCAAGTTATTTGGAGACAGAACAGAAGAATCCCACCAAACATTAAAAGATTCCAGAGCCACGTTCCGTTCCTGGGGAATTTACACATCTACAAAAAAAAAAAAAAAAAAGGAGATGACTACGTCACAGTTGGCAGGCACAGAGATCCCAGCTGGCTCAGTTTCCTCCTCCCCAGAAACATTATGAACCCCAACGGAAAAGAGGATGACGATAAAAGCGAAGATCACTACCCACAATCTTCAGCATCATAACCGTCTACATCTAAAAACTAATTTTGATGTATTGATCGAGACCCCGAGTTTACCCCACACACGCTTTTATTTGCTGCAACAACCCAAACATCTCCACCTCTTTGGCGACCACCTTACTCTTTTTTCGTCAAAACTGGGAATGTATAATCACAGAGACGCAGATATTGGAGATCATCTCCACGAGATATTCAATCTACTTTACCCACCCTCCCTCCTCATCCCTCTTCAGGGATCCTTTTCATGAGCACCTTTTATTTCAGGAAACAAACTATCTTCTGAACCTAGGTGTTATAGAACCAGTTCCCAGTCAACACTGAGGGAACGGTTTTTATTCCAAATACTTCCTGATACCTAAAAAGAACAGCAGTTGGAGACCCGTTCTGGATCTAAGGTCACTCAAGAGATTCGTAAAGATACAACACTTCAAGATGGTTACTTTGGCAGCAGTAGTCCCATCTCTGGACTAAGGGGAGTAGTTCCCTGCCCTTGACCTACAAGAGGCTTACTTTCATATCACAATCCAGTCATCACACAGGAAGTTTCTAGGAGTCTCTCTGGATCAAGACTATTTTCAATACAAAGTGCTCCCATGCAGTCTGTCATCGAGAACACTCTGGGTGCAGAAGGTCCTTTCTGTTGTAGCAGCATACCTTCACAAACTAGGAATTATGATATTCCCATATCTAGATGATTGGCTGCTCAAAGTACGTTCCTTTGACAACACTGAGAAAGTCACACAAAAGACTATGAATCTATTCCTACAGCTGGGACTACAACTAAATGTCCAAAAATCCACTTTAACTCCAATACAACATCTGGAATTCATAGGGGCCTACCTAGATGCAGTAGAAGCAAAATAAGAAAAGAAAGGGACAGGGTTATTCTTATAGTTCCAACGTGGCCAAAACAGACATGTTTCCATACCTTACTCAAATGGCAATTTGCCTGCCAAACACTCTCCAGCCCATTTCTCACTTCCTCTCTCAAGATGCGGGACTGATCTTCCACCCCAATCTTCAGGTTCTCCACCTCAATGGCTCCTCAGTGTTCCAAAGTTTAGAAATGAACTGCTCTGAGGATGTAAAGGAGGTGATGTTACATAGCAGAAAACTAACTACTCATCACACATTCATTCAAAAGTGGAAGAGATTCCAACTCTGGTGTGACTCAGGACACGTTACCTCTACATCCTCTCCACTACCACTTGTGCTAGCCTACATCCTAGATTCTAGGACCTAGAACTAAAAAAGTCAGTATTATTTCTAAACTACATAAAGGTACATCTCACAGCCCTCACCGCCTTCCATCATAAGATAGATGGTTATTCTCTATTCGTTTATTCTACAACAAAAAGGTATCTCAAGGGTATGGGTAACCTCTTCCCACAAATCAGATGTCCTACACCAGCATGGGATCTCAACATTGTCCTCAAGTGCCTTACAAGGTCTCCCTTTGAACCTATGGCCACTTGCTCTCTTCTACATCTCGCTAGGAAACCCGTTCCTAGTGGCCATCATGTCTGCTCAGACAGTGGGAGAGATAGGGGCACTAATGGCATGCCCCCACCCCTCATTTTCAAAGACAAGGTTGCATTAAGACCACACCCTAAATTCCTACCAAAAAGACTTCCACATAATTCAGCATATTCACTTCCCAGCCTTCTTTCCCAAACCACACCAGGACAAAAGGGAGGCAACATTACACACGTTTGAGGTCAGGAGATCATTAGCCTTCTATTTGGATAGGACGAAACCTCTCAAAAAATCTCCCAGACTTATTCTTTTCCATTGCAGACAGATCTAAGGGAGCCCCAATCTCTAAACAAAGACTCTCTAGATGGATACTGGACTGCATTACCTATTGCCATTGCTCTCATGACCTTCAACCTCCTTCTGGAGTTCCACAAGATATCTGTCCACTTCGATAGCCTTCCTTAAGAACATTCTGATCACAGAAATATGCAGAGCAGTGACTTGGACATCTGCTCATATATTTGCTTAACATTATACAGTCACGAGTCAGCATCTGATGCCATATTTGGCTCTACTGTAGTATCTTCAATATTAGATTTGACTCCGAAGCCCCACCCCTCCATTAGGCATACTGCTGTAGACTCACCATAGGTACACTACTCAAAGAAGAAGAAGAAAGGGTTACTCACCTTGTGCAGTATCTGTGGTTCTTCAAGATGTATGTCCCTGTGCATGCTCCACTATTTGCCCTCCTGCTTCTGCTTTGGAGTTCTTATCAACGAGCTCTGTGATAGAGGAGGAACTGATGGTAGTTCACCCAAACAATATTATATAACACTGAGGCAGAGCATGAGGGCTCCGGCTGGAGGTGCGGGCTCTGGGGTGGGGCTGGGGATGAGGGGTTTGAGGTGCAGGAGGATGCTCTGGGCTGTGACCGAGGGGTTCAGAGAGTGGGATCAAGGCTGGGGCAGGGGGTTGGGGCACGGGAGGGGAGGGGGGTGGTGAAGGCTCTGGCTGGGGGTGCGGATTCTGGGGTGGGGCTGGGGATGAGGGGCTTGGGGTACAAGAGGGGGCTCTGGGCTGGGATCAAGGGGTTCGGAGGGCAGGAGGGGGATCAGGGCTGTGGTATGGGGGGGGGCTCAGGGGTGCAGGCTCCGGGCAGTGCTTACCACAAGCAGCTCCTGGAAGCATGTCCCCCCTCTCCGGCTCCAAGGTGCAGCCAGGCGGGAACCATGGCCAATGAGAGCTGTGGGGGGTGGTACCTGTGGACTGGGCAGCGCGCAGAGCTGCCTGGCCATGCTTTCGTGTACTACATAGGAGCCAGAGGGGGGTCATGCCGGCTGCTTCCTGGGAGCCGCATGTAGCAGGGTAAATCCCCGACCCCACTCCCTGGCTGGAGCGCCGGAGCAGGGCAAACCCCCTACCCCATTCCCTGGCAGGAGCTGAGGGCCAGACTAAAAGGTCTGACAGGCCGGATGTGGCCTGCGGGCTGTAGTTTGCCCACCCCTGTTCTATTTTACTATTTTAGATAACTGTTGATTGGTACCCTCCTATAATTCCACATGGTTCTCCTTAGGGTTTATTCTGACATTATACTTCTTAGTAGCTGCATATTTTGTGGAGCCATTGCTAGTTTCTCATATATTGTGGTGATTTGTGAGATTCTAGTGTGGTATTCTTCCCAAACTGCTTGGGCAAGCCCTTGATTCCCCCTACTTTCAATTTTATATAAAACACACTTCTATAAAGCAAATAGAAAATGTTTCCACAATTTAAAAAAATCCAGTGAAAACACTTCTTTAAAACAAAACAAACAAACACTCCCCTGCAGTGTTTGAATCCCAGACATTATACCACTAAAACCTGGAAGTGAAACAGGCCTCATAGAGATTATCATTGTCCAATCTATAAGAAATGCAAAAAGTAAACTAAGAAGATAACGAGCGACAAATAAATTGGATTTTTTTTAATTTTTGCTTCTAATAATCTAAAAAGTTAATACAGATCAAGAAGTGTTTGTTTGCAAAATGTTTAAATTGAAAGCATCCTTTTAACAGTGGAAAAAATTGTCCATTGAACATATATCTTGAAATACATAGTTTATGGATGGTAAATGCATCTGATCTTGTTTACATTGGGTTCATTACCATAACATAAAATCTTGATCTTCTGTTGGGAGAGGGAAGGGAATAGAAACAGCTTAATTTGTATGTTATTATTCAAATAGAATTCTCTGGGGCATTAGAATCTCACATGCAGCAGATATATGAACCCTGGATGGACATCAATAGCCAATAGTTCCCCAGTATTGACTCCACTGCTGGCAGTAATCAGAGTTAAACTCACTGGCATCAAAGCACTGACAGATCTCTGATAAAACTGAATATGTGCTTTATTGTGAAATACTGATTGCTGAGCCTTTTTGTTTTAAAGGTATAATGATTAATTATGTCCGTTTTTAAGCACAATAAAACATAAGTTTATCTCCTTACTGGCTTCTAGGCACATTAGGACTTGATGAGTGAGCACCAAGTAATGCTCTCTTTTGTTCATGCTATTTCTTAGACAAAATGTTGTGAAACTCGTTTGGAGACCAAGAAGAATTACAAATAAATCTTTTTGCAACTAAGTGTCCTGATATGTCAAAATATTAACATTATATAGTAGTCACTGGGATCTAGATGGAAGTCTTTTAACAAGTCGCTTCTCTAGAAAGTTAACATTTTAGTTCCAGAATGAAGTGCTTTATTTCTATGACCTACTTTTTACTTTTATCAAGAACCTGCTGCTGCTGCTTTTTGTTTTGCTGCTGCAAATACAGTGATACGTTGGTTTTTGCAGCTCCTGGCCAGCAGGTTATCAGGTTTCTTGGGGAGCATGCACAAGAGTTGCAACTATTCCACCCTTTAAAAAAGTGAGCATATGCTTGCCCCTGTACTGGCCCTGTATTTCCTGATAAAGTATAAATTTCCCTCTATGCTCAGCCATTCTTCTTTGGTATAATCCCGACCCCCTTCACACCTTGCTCTCAGGGGATGTAATCACCATGAATCTGTCTGCACCCTGCAAGGATATGCATGGGAGGAAAAATTGCTATTGGTGCAATCCATCACAAACAAGAGAGCAGCTAGAAACTGGCCCATAATATAAAACAAAAATGCTATTTACCCTGTTAAACAACAACCATTTTTTTCCCATTTAAGTAATTCATAATATGGGAATTTTGCAGGAGTGCAGGATCAGACCCAACAATTGCGTTATATCACAGGTCTGGAGAGCTCTAAAAATTTAATTGTTTTTAAGATTGGTTTCCATTTAGTTCTGTATAGGAAGTTTGCCCTTCCTCAGATACCCTGCACGTTTGAATAAAAGAAAAAAACTATTGTACCACTTGGAAACTTTAATTAATTCTTTACCGAGATAATGCTTTCAATAAATACAAGGCATGGAGTTTCCATTATAGTTAGACCCAGTAAAAGCTAGGTCTGCCAGTAAAATCTTCTTGCTAATGACTAATCTTTTACTGATGTTAATTTAGAAGGAATCTGTAGACAAATTATTTTGCAATAGAGCAAGTTTCCTTCTCCGGTTGCCACTCCTACTATTCTAGTAATTTTGATGTTCTTGGGGTTGCGGGGGGGGGAGATTGTGTTGACCTTTTGCAAAAATTCATATTAAAACTGTTTCTTAATAGATCTACGTCTTTTGAAATCACATTCTGTGGGCCAATCAGATTGATCTTGTATACTGCACATAAGGCCTAAACCAACATTCATTGAAGTAAATGATAAATCTTCTATTAACTTATTTGGATGCTAGATTGGGCCCATAACTTGCTTATTCTTGGTGACATTTTACTGCCTGCATCCATTTACTTGTTTAGCTACTCTGGCAAGAAATTTGTAACTAATTTTTGTTGATAGCTGAATGCTTTAGTCAGGCACCTAGCAACTGCTGAAGATGGGTTATCTCTGATTTAGTCAGCTCAGTCAAATGTGAAACTTATTGTGAAGATTTAAAATGGAAAATCTATGTACTGTGTCAGAAATCTGTACTCTTTTTAACTAATACTTTCTCACTGTCAAGTGTTTATTAGTAGTGTTAGACATTGCCTTTGGAGAACGAAACACTATCCCATGTTAATATAAAAAAGGCTGTAGCAGAAAGGGCTTCTCAATGGTAAAAGTGGGGCTGGGCCTAGACAGTGGCTCTGTGCTCTCAACACACACACACAAAATGACCATTTTCACAACTTTTGGTGGGCTTATTTGATGCTCATTGTCCACATGAGAACTGTGGGATTAGGTCTGAAGAGGTTTAATATATATTATTTGGTTCATATTTGGGCCTAATTCTGTGTTTCCTGTATACCCAGAATTCCTGTTAATTTCAGTGCTACTTTGAGTGTAAGGGACCTGAAATCCTTGAAGGTTATCACATCCCTCTTTATGTCATCGTTTATCTTTTCACAGTTCAAAATTATAAAAATGCCTTTCCTGGCTATTGTAACCTTCATAAAAATGTGATGCCTAATGTCGGACACCAGCCATCTCACTATGCAAAGCCTGTTAACAAGCTTGACATTTTGCTTCCTAACCAGAAGAACTTACAAAAAGTCATTATCTCAAAACGACTTATTTTCCTTCCATAGTAAAAGAAGCAAAAAAGGAGATAAAAATGGGAAGGGTCTGAGGCATTTTTCAATGAAAGTATGTGAAAAAGTCCAGCGTAAAGGAACAACGTCCTACAATGAAGTAGCTGATGAACTGGTATCAGAATTCACAAATTCTAATAGCCACTTGGCTACAGATTCGGTAAGTAGATGTGATGTCAATTTTTTTATTTTACAGCTATACTGTCATATCCTGTCACAGTTCTCTTACAATTCTATGCTTGTTTCTGCCTTGACTTGTCATGTTCCACTGTCGCTTTCAAACAAATGTGTCTCAGAGCTATAGATCTAGGCCTAGAACATTCCCAAAAATATCAACATGCAGTATATAAAATAGGTTCCATTTTAAATATAGAATTAATACCACTGAATACCCTTTAAAATACAACAAAATACACAGACAACAGGCTGCCTTAATACTGGCTTTTAAAATATTCTGCTCACACTCCACCCCAAGTAACTGAGAGTCTGAGATGGAGTACACCTGTCTCAAATGCAGCTGAAATGGAGGACACCTGTCTCAAATACACAATTTGTAATAACTAGGCTGACCAAGTCTTAATTATGTGTACACAAAACTGCACAAGTTATTACATCAGATTAATCATTTTTATCATGATGGAAACACAATTAGAAAAATCAATTTCTGTAGAAATAATGGTGTATAGGATATAATCATATTTTGATTGAGGTTGTTATTAATATATAGGAGTTTAAGCAATTCAGGCAGTAAATTAATTGCCAGGATAAAAACATAATTTGGGATTATTTTATTTTCTGGTTAACAGAGAATAATAATTAGTTTGGCAAGGCTAGAGGAGGTCCTTTATGAGGGTTTGAAGTATTAATTTTAGCCTATACATATGAAGAGAAAAAAGCAACCTAAGCTAAACAAAAATATTGTCCATTCTCTTAACTCAGCAGTTAGAAAGTCCAAATGGTAAAAAACACTCTTCTCCATAAACACGTTGTGATACATATTTAAAAATTGGTTTCATTACAACAGATTTTTTAAAGGCAGTTATTTGTTTTTAAAATATGTATAGCTGTAATTGTAAGGATACTCATCCAGCTCCTACTCTGGAATCTTTTACAATGCTGATACATTCTCCTTTTGTATCAGAAATACTCTATGTACTTACAATGCTTTGAGAACAATCTGCTTCTGTTTTAAGTGATTTTTGTTTTAAATGTTTTTTTTTAATGATGTATTCTATAATATTGGCTTAAGCATGTAAGGGGGACAAGATTAAGCCTAACAATATTTTTTTAATATGCAACATCAAGAAGCAGACGGTGTATATTCTATTGTATTAAGTTTTACCTCACTGTTTCTGAGTGATCTCCCAGCTTTCATGCAAACACCTTAGTGTTTTATTCAAAGCAATACCATAAATTAAAGCACATGTTTTAGTGCCATATTGACTTCAATTGCCATTTACTTTTATTCATATATTGTCATCCTTATTACTTGCAAACCTATAAAGGGAAATTTCAAGCGTCATCTTAACTTTTAGCTTTTGCAGTAGTCTTGACCTAATTAATACTGCAGTGCTATTTTTTTTTTAGCAGGCTTATGATCAGAAGAATATTAGGCGGAGAGTTTATGATGCCCTCAATGTGCTGATGGCAATGAACATCATTTCAAAAGAGAAAAAGGAAATCAAATGGATTGGCCTTCCTACAAACTCAGCTCAAGAATGTCAAAACCTAGAGGTAAGTGGAGGGGAGGGGAAATCCCTTCAGTTGCAGATGATGTCCTGTGGTAATGGTGTCTCTTTGGAAAGAGTGTGTGTATTTATATTTGCATAATAAATGTTTTAAAATATGAACTTTAAAAAAAATCTGATTGCTGCTTATTAGGTAAATAAAAGCAACATTTGATATTTAAATCAGGGCCGGCTCTAGTTTTTTTGCTGTCCTAAGCAAAAAGTTTGCCGCTCCAAGAGCACAACTGCCCAAGCAAAAAAAAAAAAAAGAGGGAGTGGGGGGTAGCCGGAATGCCGCCCCTGGAATTATGTCGCCTCAAGCACGTGCTTGCTTTGCTGGTGCCTAGAGCCAGTCCTGATTTAAATCCTCAGTGAAATGTTTCTGTGTATTTTCTAAATATACCTACAATATACTTTATACCAATCCAAAAATCCTGTTTTCCTGACAAAAATAAATATCAATCAAGTCATGCAGGGTGTAAAAGGGTATTCACCCCTTGAGTGTCTCCAAGCAGCAGGTGCAGTATTGCAATCCTTTTCCAGTTCCTGGCACCCCCTACAGGACATCTGTCTGCCTCTGCCAGTCTTCTGTCACGCAGTCAACAATTAACCCTTTCCGGGATAGCAAAGAGTCCAACAAATAAGCAGTGTATCTGTCCTCACCAGGGTCTTCAGCTCTGGCTCTTGGACCTTTAAATTCAGCCCTTCACTTGGGCTTCCAAACAAGCCTTCTCCCCTTCTTTGGTCTTAGGTTACGCTTGTCCTCCCTTTCTCAGAGTTTACACAACTTTGCCAGTGAGGGAACCAGGGCACACCCATTACTCTGGGTTCCAGGCAGGCACCCCTGTGAACAGCAACCACTGTAGTACTCAAATTTTTGCTGCTACTTCCTTGGGCTTCCTCCCACCTGGCCCATCTTATCTTAACCCTTAGCTCAAGGACAATGTTCTCAAGTCCCTCTCTCCCTGCAAACCCAGATATGCAAATGTGGCAGAGATAAACCCTGGATAATCCACAGGCTCCTTTGGGCAGAGAGGAATACCCATCCCTGCTCCTCTGGGCCCAGCCAGAGGCCGCCCTGCTAGGGCACTACAGCTCCTTTTATCTGAGCCTGCTGAGCTCAGATAACTGTTGCTAGTCCTTCTAGCTCTTGGAGGGCCAGGTCTCTCTAATCTCCAAGATGGCTGCTCCAGACAGGACTTTCTAGGCAGGCCTAGAGGACTCAGCGTCACTGCTCCATTCCTCCTACATCATTGTTTCCTGACATGGAGTGTAGTAGGACTGTGAGGCCTCCTGTAGGGAGCTGCAAAGGCCAGATACACCCATCACACAGGGCATTAGGCTCTAGGTTAATAGCAGTCTGAATCAGTCATAAGTGTAATATGGGCAATTTGTGTCAATGCTTTGGTTACTGACCCCAGAAAAATGGCATGTTTGAAAGCAGTGCTCTGATGTCTTCCATGGATCAGTGAGGAGACGCTCGCTGCAACTGGAAAATTTGGTGCTAAGAAAAACTGCTAAGAAAAAAATTGAGGCTACAATTTGAGACTTCAAAGACACGTTCGTCGAGAGTAAAAGGAAAGGCTGGATGGGTTTCACATCGGAACTTCATCAAGTGTAAGAAAGATACAGAATCCTGGAAGTAGATTCAGGCAGGTAATTTAGAACACACTGCCACCAGGCACAATTTCCACATCTTCTATTCAACTTTGCAATGTTTGCAGGGGAAGGTGGCATCAGCTTGCCTAGTAAAAAATTGGGATGACAGCATCAGCCAGAGTCTGAAGGATCAGTTGGGAAGATCTGATCAATGGGAAGATCATTTCACAATGCTCCTCAATTGTCTGCTGCCTGCTGTCCCTCTTCCATTTGAAGATGAACAGGAAGTTCCAGTAGAACTACCGTCCTTCATCCAAGAAGAGATTCAAATCACAGTCCATAAATTGAAGTCTGAGAACGCACCAGGGGTTTGTAACATCACTGTACAGGCTCTTCCAGGTCATCTGGAACTCTACTATCATACCTGATGAATGGAAGAATGGTGTTATTCTGCTTTGTTCAAAAAGGGCAATGAAGCTGAATGTAGCAACTAAAGAAGTATTAAGCTGTTGGTCTCAGGGAAAGTCTTTGCTTCTGTGTTAATATCTCAAATCAATGATGCACTTCATGGCATAGGCTAGGATACTGAGTGTGGGTTTAGATCTGGTCATTCCATTGTTGACCAGATATTTAACTTTAGACAGCCTTTTAAGAAAATGGCTGAATATGATAAACTGTGCACAGCATTTTTGCATTGACTTCCATCAGGCCATTCACTCAGTGCTTTGAGCAAGTTCGTGGGACCTGATGAGGCAACTAAACATCTCTGGGAAGACTGGTCATTGGTAAAAGAACTCTATAATGGAACAGGAGCTGTGTTCAAGTCAATGGCAGGTACGCAGCATGGTTTCCTATCTCCACGGGAGTTTGGTAAAGCTGAGTTCTGTCATCATCCATTGTTCAATGTTGGCATCGATTGGTTGATGAATAAAGCTTGAGGAGGCAGCTATCGGTGGTGTTGAGCTGAACATTATTCTGTTTTGAGATCTCAAATACGCTGGTGACATTCTCTTGTTGGCTCAGTTTAGTGAATCACTGCACCTCATGGCCAGTCTGGTCGAGTAAGAAGCTAGTGTGCACTGGTCTGGTTATTCATCCAGATAAAACTAGTGCCTGACCAAGCAGCCTCCAGTACCAGATTACAGCCAACACAGTATAAACCTGTCCAGATAAGATATCAGCTGTCAAATATTTGGGCAGCATCATAGACCATGATGAAGGATGATCAAAAGATGTGGATGCTTAAATAAACAGCAGCATCTGCTACCATGTTTTCGGCCCTTCTATGGCCTCTGGGGACATCATGACTTGAAGCATGCTACGAAGCTGCAGATCTATAGATCTAATGCTTATCCCTGTTGTACAGAAGTGAAACATAGAGGCTGAAGAACTCTGAGTTGACATTTTTTATGCTTGTCATCTCCGGCAGCTGTTCTATATCAAGTGGATGAACAAGATCAAAAATTAAAATATTCAAAGCCAAACCCAGCAACCATCTCCACCACTGATTCAGTTTCAGCAGCTTTCTTGGTATGGACATATTATTACAAGGCAAGACCAAGAAATTCCAAAGTCTATGTATCACGGAATGCCGCTACACAGCGAGTGCTCATGTGGGTGCCATAAACTTTGGTGGCCCAATAAGATTGCCAGTAGCCATAAACTGAACATACAGCTAAAACAATTCAAGCAATTTGCCAGAACTCAAGCCAGGTGGCGCTTGATTTGCAAACGAGGCCAAGTCCCTTTGGTATTTGCCACAATGATGATGATTTGTTTAGAACAGGGGTCTCAAACTCAATTCACCTTAGGGCCCTTGCACCCCCCTTGAACCCCCCACCTGTCTAAGGCTCTGGAAGGGAGTTTGAGGGTGGGGAGGGGGTGGGGGTGCAAGCTCTGGGAGGGAGTTTGGGGGGTGTGGGGAGGGGGTGCAGGCCCTGGGAGGGAGTTTGGGGGTGGGAGGGAGTATGTGGAGAGGGGGTGGGGGTAGGGGGTGCAGCACTTACCTGGGGCTCCAAGGCAGGGCTGGGGGGCCTCCGTGCACTGCTGCCCCCAGGCACTGCCCCCGCAGCTTCCCATTGGCCGCAGGGGCGCTCGGGGTGGGGGCAGCGTGCGGAGGCAGAGGCACAGCCCTGCCCCGGGGCCGCAGGGATGGGCCGGTCGCCACTGAAGTGAGCAGGCAGACGCTGTTCAGCTCCGCTCCGCTGCCGGAGCCCCTGGTGGGGGAGTGCCCAGGGGCGGCAGGTGGGGCCAAGGGAAAGAACCGGCCCCAAAACTGCTGGAATCCTGGGGGCCACATTGGGAAGGTTCATGGGATGGGTGTTTGAGACCCCTGGTTTAGAAAAAGAATTTACTGGGGAGTAAGTTGATCTAGATATTCATATGGATGATAGAAAACCTCTTTAAAAGAAATATCATTCAGGGATGCTGAATAATATTTGCTGATCAGGAAAAGTAAGAAATATTTTTAAAACTTCCTGTTGAATCTTTTGTCGGGCATTTTCAACAGGAGAAAACTGTCATTTTGTTGCAAAGATGCCAAACTTTCTCTGTGAAAATGTCACTGGCCCTGTGGACAATAGTCATGTATCTTGTACAAGACAAATGTCACAATGTTCACACCAAAATGTACTGACTAGCAGAAAATACAACATCTCGGTCTCTATCACATTTGTGAATTTTTGCAATTACTTGAATAAAATATCTGGTTTTGTACACCTAGTGAAAAACAAGTTATTTTGTCCAATTCTAGTCACATAATACCTCTGAGGACATTGAAATGGGCAATGGGAGAAAAGAAAAAGAAAAACTTTTACTGTTTTAATCACTGTGTCAAACAGTAGGCTGACAGGTATGATAAACCCAGGGAATAAGGCTACGCCTGCTCATTTTAAAGTACATTTTACCATAATAGTCTGTTGTGAATATTTTTTAAGTCTTTGGTCTTAATTCAAATCTCTTAAACTCAGTTTCTGTGAATGATTAAGTGAATTCTTTGCTGTGAATCATACTGCTATGAAATGATAAACTTTGATGTTATTGTTCTGACATTTTGTTGTCTACAGTGTGAGAACTCAAATTAACCTTATGTCCTTTTACTATTTATTACTTTAGTTACACAAGCCTCTGAGCACAGTGAAAACCAGGCATTTCCTTCAAATGTTGCTTTCAGTGTCATTTAACAGAAAAGAAATAAAGCTGTGTTTTCACATTTGCTTAAATCAATAGCTTACCAACTTGTAAATGCCCTCCATTCAAGAAAAAAAAAAGTGTATTTTGAAGTTATTTTAAATATATAAACAAAAATGTAGTTCTGTGTAAAGGTTACCTTAAAGAGAAAACACAGAAAAAATCAGTATGTAGAGAGAGGATAAATTATTAGACCTCTTAACATTTATTGACTTTGATAGTCTTATAGGTCAAGCAAAGCTAAGCCCTGTCTCTGCGGCCCCAGGAGGAGGGGGAGCAGAGAACTCAGTGAGCTGTTCTTACCTGTGGGTACCTCCCCCGAAGCTGCCATTGGCTGTGCTTCCCCGTTCCCGGCCGACGGGAGCTTCAGGGGAGGTAACCGCAGGCAAAAACAGCTCACAGAGTTCTCTGTTCCCCCTCTCCCCGTGGTCGCAGGGAAGCGGGGCCCTCAGGACCATGGGGTTGGCAAATCCGCGGGCCGGATCCAAAGTCCTGAGGGGCTGGATCCGGCCCAGGGCCGTAGTTTACCCACCCCTGAGGGAGGGGGACGACGACGCGGGGAGCTTGGTGGGCTGCAGGGAAGAACCCCATGGGCCGCGTGTTTGAGACCCCCTGACCTAGAGCATTAAAAATACACATAGAGACCAGCACTGTAGCTTCATTAGACTGTCCACCTCTTTGGATTTCCTCAGGACTCTCCTCAATTTAAAGTATAGTTTCTGGTGTTCTGGCAGCATGGGTAGGTCCTGAAGTACCATTGTCCTGGATACTGTTGAAAATGGTTTTGTTTATTTCCATTTGTGTCACCATGGCTGCTGGAAGAAACTGGTAGCATGGTAGCTGCTTTCCCTTAACCTCTTCTTGTGACTGGTTACTGAATTCTTGCTAGTCTTTCCAGGTTTCAGGTTAGTAGTCAAAAAGGGTGGTCATTCTTGGCCTAGTGATGATACACTAAAATGCCAACCTAGATGGTCCTGAGCCCAGTCCTGATATTTGTCTTTCAGTCCTGAGTAAACAGGGACTGAGAGAACTGTTGATGGGATGCTTTTAATCACAAATGAGTGGGAATAAAAAAGCAAATGTTTTACTGTGGTACTGTGATGGCTCCATTCTTGTGGGATGAAGTATTTCCTATCCAGTGCTGGAGAAAGTTCCTCTGACATATATCCAACAGGGAAAAATAAGGGAGGGGAAATGCTACAACTTAGGTGGGGTAGTATTGGTCTTTTAATGAAGGGAAAGTGATATAAAAGCAGAGATTGAGGTTGCAGTCCACAATTAAGTTGTGTAAATCCTGGTTCTTGGAGATGCCCCACTATGTGATTAGTCCACATGAGAAAGGAGAAAGCTACAGGGCAGCAGGATGGAGCTGGGAAGGATTTTCAGCTTATGTACCATGCCCTGTAACCACCTCCCTCAAACAAATATAGTGTGAATTTCTGTAAGTGTATCAGAATTTCACTTCCTTTATTGCAAAAATCTATTTTGTTTTAGACAGAGAACAAGACCAGGCACTTTATATATTTTCAAAATTGTTTCATAGTGTGTCTAAATTTATGTTCTAAAGATAGAGAAACAGAGACGGTTAGAACGAATAAAGCAGAAGAGAGCCCAGCTGCAAGAACTACTATTGCAGGTAAATTTAATTTTTGTTTATACAGTAACTAACAAAAAACTGTTAAGGTTCAGAGTATTTTTTTTCTCCACTTTATAAATGTTTTTAGATTAATTTAGTGCTCATGAAAGTGATATTGCAATGTACCTGAATCCTGACCTAAAATACCCCTGCCATCCTAGCATGGGGCCTCTTGGATGATGCAGCCTCCTGATGCAAAATTGTCATTATCTGTCAATATCTCCTACCCCATGTCATTATTACATTTTGCAAACGGGACCACAGGCCCCCACTTGATCCCTCTGACAAGTTACTATTGAAAAATGCAATTTTAAACACACACTTGCATGGGTTCAGTTGTACATTCCATAGCTGAGAATCAGTTGTTGCTGGGGAACTGAAACGTCAGCATCCTTTATTATAAAAGACTCATGAATCCAGGCCTGGCACTTATTTCACATTTTGATGCAGTAACCTAGGAAAGCTTTTTGAAACCTGCTGATTTGGCCTGGAATGAAGAAATATTGCAACTTCAGATGCATTTCTGTTTGCAGAAAGGGCATTTCATTTTTTTAAAAGCCTATACTGTATTTATAGTGTTTGGATATATGCCTGGGTTTTGAATACTTTATACATAATGGAGCATTTGTAAAGATCATGAGTTAAAGTCATAGGGTAATAGAAATTAACATTTTTTTTTCTTGGTGCAAAATATGATGGTGTTTTACACAATCAGATCTGCAGTGAAATTCTAAGCATTTGGACACTTCTGCTTTTCTCAGTGGCAAAAATATTTTTTCTACATAGTGGGACTTAGTTCTGACCTCGCTAACACTGGTATACATCCTAAGCAATTCCAAGAAAGCACACTGATGAAGGTAATAGGAAAACTCCCTGCTCACTGTGTTTATGTATCTGTTTTATTATAGTTCTTCAGTGCTTGATTCTAATTTAACTACTTTCACCATTCAAATAAATTTAGCAATTCTTTCCATTTTATATGCTTGTGCTCCTATTGACTGGAATCAGTAGTGCCAAACATGGACTACAGAAGATTCACAGATATACCAGATTATTGCCAGTCATTGCAGTCTTGACTATATACAAAATCCCACAGCAAAAGATGAACTGTGGAGAGAAGGATACTTGTAAACAGTTATGAAAGTGGGTGATTTCAAAGCTACAGATTTGCTAGGACTGGATGATATAGAGTGAACAGAGGAGAGAAAAGGGGAGGATGGATAAGAGAGTAAAGACAAGAAGCAGGAGCAGGCCGTGGACGGTGCCATTTGATCCACTTTAAGTATAACTTTGTTATCTTTACATTTCTGACCTTCTAAACTGATATGTAATTATGCACCCTGGCTAGTAGATAAGGCCTCTGTTGTGCCTTTTAAGTCCTAGTTCCTAATGTGCGGAGATGCTCTGTCTCCTGGGCGTTGTACTCAGTACCGTGCTTCCCTCCCAAAGCTTCAGAGATTGCCAGGGTAGTGTGTCTGCTGTGCCTCCCTTTAAAGGGTGCAGCATGCACCCCTTTC
Organism: Caretta caretta; assembly: GCF_965140235.1. NCBI lineage: Eukaryota > Metazoa > Chordata > Testudines > Cheloniidae > Caretta > Caretta caretta. The sequence goes on from NC_134214.1 coordinate 32,786,734, forward strand.
TGTTCCTGGCCAGCACAAAGGAGTGTTTGTTAGCCAGCACAGAGAGTTCAGACTGTGGCCTCCCCATCTTTGGCGAGATACCAGATAGGTGCTGGAGATACTGGTACTTGGTTACTAAAACAGCTGTAAAATCCCAGATCATGGAAGAGTCCTCATTTACATTTGAATGACAGTGATCATTTTCCTTTTTCTTTTTTCTTCTTTCTACAGCAAATAGCATTCAAAAATTTGGTACAAAGAAATCAGCAAAATGAACAACTGAATCAAGGTCCTCCAGCTTTGAACTCTACAATACAACTCCCTTTCCTAATAGTTAACACTAGCAAAAGAACTGTTATAGACTGCAGCATATCAAGTGATAAGTGAGTGTGATGTGGAACCACATATTGGAATATTCAGTCTTCTGTGTAATCAGTATGGGATTTTTCTTTGAACAGAAAGTCTATGCACTTCATTTGGAAACTAATTATACATTTGCATTTCTCTTTCATCTTCCTAGTGTTTGACATAGGCACTGACTCCGTGGGTGCTCTGGGGATCAAGCACCCATGGGAAAAAAAATAGGGGATGCTCAGCACCCACCAGCCACAGCTGTTCGGCCTGGCCGCCAATCAGCTGTTCAGCAGCTGGCAGGAGGCACTCGGGGGAGGGCAGAGAGGAATCAGTGGCGGGCAGGGGGGAAGCCTTGCGGTGGGGGGCTGAGAGGAGCAAGTGAAGGAGAGGAGGTGGAGGGGGGTGAGAAGAAACAGAGCAAGGGGGGGGCCTCGGGGGAAGGGGCAGAGCTTCAGGGCAGAGCTGGGGTGGAACATCCACTGGGAAAAATAAAATCAGCGCTTATGGTGTTTGATACCTCTTTCAGTATACTTAACCACCATTGTGCTTTTGTAAAATGTATGGTACATGCTCTACAATTTTTATTCAGAGTTATATGGCTACCAACTTGCTCAAAATTATGAGATGGAAATAAGTGCCAGAGACAATTGGGAAAACTCTGAAACAGATGTTTGGTTCATTTTAGTGGCACCAGGTTCACTGTCCTTAATGCTTCGTAAGATAGAGAAGAATGAAAGTATGCAACAGTTCGAAATATTTCGCTTGCATTATTTCTTGGGTTATGGTTTATTGCATTATGGATTTAGTTGTAAGCTTTTCTTTGCTGTTAACCTGTGACTCTTGTACTTATACATGAGGGAGTCTGTATAACATGCTCCTGGATTTTGCTATTTGTTCTCAGCTCTCTTGTGAATTCTATCAGCTGATGAAAGAATACAGTCTTGATGTATCATTGTTTACTAGATCATAACAGTCTATTAGTGGTAAATAGATCTCTTTCCTTGAATGTTATTGGTTATGGATTTCATTCTACTGTACATTGATTTTGCATTACAGTGAAACCTCCTTATGGTGAACTTGAACATAGTGAAACTTTATAATGAAGTAAAATAATAGTCCCTAATTGCTTCAGTTTCAACATCCAAATTACAATTCTGGCTACAGTGAATTTGTTAGTGAATATGTATAATCAGGACCTTGTGCATTCTGCAGCACAGTTGGCTGAAATTCTTATAAGAGGCCTAATTTCTGCAACACTCCAGTGCAGTTGCCTGGAAATGCTATGACAGCTAATGGTAGATTAAAAATTGATATTTTTATTGAATGAAATATTCCAATGAATAGTACAGCATAATATCCCGTTTTACATTTGACCCTAATTTTTAAGCCTAATATCAAATTAAATAATTGTTAATAAGATGAATATTTTTTATTGAAACTTCATAACTGAATTGTTCAAGTTGTTGGTAGGTAAGCAGAAGCTTTTGGTACCTGGGAAGGCATGGGAGGGAGTTTGAGATTGTGGGATACTAAAATTATCAGTGGTGATATATTTTAAATTGTTGATATCATCAATCTGTACTATTAACACCCCATTGAGATGAGTGGGACATTTCACATCCCTAAAGCCACTGTTTGCATCTCAGGAGGCCTTTTACACTATATTTTTCCCTTACGATTTCCTTCTGTTGCAACTCCCTGTGCAGTCAACTGGTGTTCACACCAGTGGGCTGCATGTGTGGACAAGGTCCCAGCAGCTGCTGGTGGCTTAATCACCATGAAATTAGGACTGTCACTTAATTGCAGTTAACTCAAGTGATTAACTCAAAACTAATTAATTCAGTTTTAAAAATGAATTGCGATTAATCGCACTTTGAATTGCACTGTTAAACTAATAGCATACCAATTTTAATTTATTATAAATATTTTTGGATGTTTTTCTACATTTTTAAATATATACAACACGGAATACAGCAGGGGTTCTCAAACTGGGGGTCGGGACCCCTCGGGGTTGTGAGGTTATTACATGGGGGGTTGTGAAGTGTCAGCCTCCACCCCAAACCCCGCTTTGCCTCCAGCATTTATAATGGTGTTAAATATATAAACAAGTGTTTTTAATTTATAAGGGGGGTCATACTCAGAGGCTTGCTATATGAAAGGGGTCACCAGCACAATAGTTTGAGAACCACTGGCATACAAAGTGTACAGTGCTCACTTTATATTATTATTTTTATTACAAATATTTGCACTGTAAAAAAAATAGTATATTTCAGTTCACCTCATACAAGTACTGTAGTGCAATCTCTTTGTCACGAAAGTGCAACTTACAAATGTGGACTTGTAGGCTCTAAAGTTTTACACTGTTTTATTTTTGAGTGCAGTTATGTAACAAAAAATAATTCTACATTTGTAAATTGCACTTTCACGATTAAGAGATTGCACTACAGTACTTGTATAAGGAGAATTCAAAAATACTATTTCTTTTATCTTTTTTACAATGCAAATATTTGTAATAAAAAATAATATAAAGTGCGCACTGTACACTTTGTATTCCGTGTATTTGTAATTGAAATCAATATATTTGAAAATGTAGAAAACGTCCAAAATATTTAAATAAATGGTATTCTATTATTGCTTAACAGTATGATTAAAACTGCGATTAATCGCAATTCATTAATTTTTTTAACCATTTGAGAGCCCTACATGAAATCAATCTGTTAGGTAAGACATCACAGTTGTTAAAATATTGGTGATTGGTCTATACTAGTGCTGCAACAACAGGAAATTTTAAGAAAAAAAACCAGTGTAGACAGCGTCTGGTGTGCCCCAAAGCACTGGTTTGCACTTGGTTCACATTTAGAAAGTTTTCTTCTCACCCATAAAGGCTAGAAAAGCCATTTTAAAAAAATAAAAGCTGGGATTCTAGAGCAGTGTTCCAAGGTAAGATGTGGATGAATTCTGTGGCAGAAATGCAGAGCATGTAATACATATAACTTTACTATTCATATCAACACAGCTGAGCTCAAGAGTTATTTCTAGATACTGTACAGCAAACACTGTTTTTTTAAACATTTCTAAGTTAAACTTTGAAATTACTATACAACTTAGTATTTTTGGTGTGATTTTTTTTCTCAGGGCTTGTCTACACAAAAAAGTTGTACCTTTTCAACCATATTGATACAGTTAAAGCAGTACAACCCACCTACTGGGTACGCACTTACATCATTACAAAGGTACCTAATACAGATATAGGTTATTGCCGTTCCCATATAGTTAAACTATAGCAGTATAACTATGTTCACACTAGAGGTTGTACCAGTATAAATATACTACTATATTTATATAAACTATATAAATTTAAAAAAATATATCTCTGACAGTTTATACTGGTATAGAAACTGTGTGTAGACCAGGATTTAGACCCAATCCTTCAAACATTAAAGCATGTGTAACTGTACTCAAAGAGTAGTTCCATTCAGGGGTCTGACTGAAAAAAAGATCTGACGGCACTCCTCCAAACTCCTCCACCCACAAAATAAACTGCTTCTATGCCAGTTGCTAGAATGAGATGCTACTTACTACAGATCAGAGGTTCTCAACCTTTTTCTTTCTGAGGCCCCCACAACATGCTATAAAAACTCCATACCCCAACTGTTTTTCTGCCTATAAAAGCCAGGGTCGACATTAGGGCAACCAGGACAATTGGCCAGAGCCTCATGCCATAGGGGGCCCTGCAAACTTAAGTTGCTCAGGCTTCAGCTGCCAGTGGTAGGGCCTGGGGCCACAGGCTTCAGTCCCACGTGGTGGGACTTCAGCTTTCTGCCCTGGGCCCCAATGAGTCTAATGCCCCATGCTTGGCGGACCCTCTGAAACCTGATCACAGCCCCCCAAGGGCCCTGGACACCTCATTGAGAACTCCGGCTATAGGTCACATAGTTGTTCAAAGTGTGATCATATGGGCTCTCTGAGCTCTAATGGGCTCCTTGAACTTGGCTCCCGCCCTCTCCCCAAGTGGAGTTTTAGTATGCCGATGGGCTCTGTTAGACCCCTTGACTAAGGGGGAAAAAACAGTCCTGTCTTCAACTCGCCACCCACCTATGGCATCAAAGTGAGATGCCACTGACAGTAAACTGTGCGGATCACTGATCCCTCCTCTCCTTTCTTACATGAGGAATGAAAGTTAACAATGCTGACATATAAATCATCATCACTGGGCACCTGAGTTTGCACCTTAATGAAATAAATGAGGCAATTCATACCTTTCAGAGCTATTGTTTCAGGCCCTTTGCAGACTTGCATCTTGCCTTCAGTTCGTGTTTTTGCGGTTTTCTCTTTTTTTAAATGAAATTCTGGAGAACATAGTCGCTTCAGATATTTGCCATATTGGCTCAGTCTCCATTTACATCAGTGCTAGTAGAGTTATGCACATGTTTCATTTTTGCTGGTTTGGAGTCTCAGGTTGCAAAAGCACTGAAGAAATAGATAGTTGTTCATGTTTGACAAGTGTTTTGTGATCATTTCAAGCATTAATTGAACAAAAACTGTCTTCTAGGGATCTGGGCTTAAACGGATTTCATAGAAAGACGGTGGGCTTTTTTCTAATCAGAAATAAATCAGTCTAGTTAAACTTCTCTTTCTTTTCAGGGCAGAAGAAGAGACAAGCTGCTTAAAATAAATTTTAAACAGTTGATTATTGTCCTTTATTTATTGGAAAGAATAGGTGACCTCTGGCTTATTCTCAGTATTTCAAGCAGGGCAGAGTACAAGCTGAGCTAATAATGCAATAGTTCTGGGACAGAGGGCTGGTCTAAACTGCAGAGGTTTTACAGTATAGCTAGGCCAGCAACGCTTAATGGTGGAGAGACCACCCTGAACAAGATACATTATCCTGACCAAAGGACTCTTCTGACAGTACAAATTGCATCCACATGGGGGATTTTGCCAACATACCTATGCTGGTTAAGGGTATGATTTTTATTTTCCTCACTCCTAACTGAAATAACTATGCTGGCAAAACTTGATATGACAGTTTTTTAACATATAGGACCTGTAAGCAAACAGATTTAGAAGGTTGTTATTTAATTGATAAACTATCCAAAAGGTGATTTACATTTAAGTAAATAGGGCAGTTCACACTGGGGATGTTGTGGATTAGAACAGAAAGTTTAAGGAAAAAGCAGCAAAAATAAATATGGTTATTTTTGGTGACAAAGCTGTAGAAGACTTTCGAAAAGTATTGGATTTAGTACAAGTAAGGGTTCTTGCTGGAGCAGGAATGTTTTCCTCATCTTTTAATCTGTTTAATGAAGGAGAAAGGTTTATGGACTCTTATTGCCTGCCATGAAAAAAGTTGTTTTAATTGGGAAATATGATCATTCGAACCCTGCAGAGATGCCAGTCTCCTAAGTACAGGAGAAAAACTCTTGTTGTACCTACTCATGGTATTTAGAAAAAAAGCATCTTTGACCTCTGAAGAAATCCTAAAATATTGTAATTGTATCTGTACATTTACTTCCTCAATGTATAGAACAGGAAAATATAATCAGGCCCATGGTTCCTTCCAGAACCATCTCACTTTGACATTTCTCCTGTACAGATTTGAATACCTCTTTAATTTTGATAACACGTTTGAGATTCATGATGACATTGAGGTGCTGAAGCGAATGGGAATGTCCTTTGGCCTAGAGGCAGGCAAATGCTCAGCGGAGGATCTAAGAACTGCAAAATTATTGGTGCCAAAAGCTTTAGAAAGCTATGTTACAGGTAAGTTAAATGAAGTTTTTAAATATTATCCTTGATTAAATTCAAAGCCATAATTTACTGAAGCATTTCTAATTATGTCAAACTACATAAGCATGAGGCATAAGACAGTTTGAAGCAGACTTATGAAAGCCAGCAGGATCCCACAAATGAATGGTGGTTTTAAAATTAATCTTCGATGAGCACACGTAGACTTAATTTAAAATTGTTTAGAATATCGATTCATGAATGGGCTGCAGTGCAAAGGAATAATTCCATGAATAGTTTCTGGTGACAACGTAACCCTTGAGACTCAATAATATAGCCAAAGCCCCTCAAAATGACAGTATTTTCATTGTGTCATTGCTACTCCTCTTTAGGCTCAAAAGAATCCTGGATAACAGGAACAGGAAAGACCTATAAAAGGAAGTCCATTTCTCTTTTCTTCTCCTCTCCCTCACTTCCCCAAAAATGTATGGAATAGAGAGCACCTTAGCAGAGGACAGAGCTGATATTAGACTATCATCACTTATGATCTTAAATTTTACAATGTGTTAATGTTTACATTGCTCTTTCAGCTTATTGAGGAGATTCTCCTTATAAATCTCTCATTTTGCATGGACCACATATTCCTTTGTATTTGTACAGCACATAGCAAAACAAGGCCCTGATTTTAATTGGCCCTCTGAGTACTATTGCATTATAAATATTAAATAATAATGAGAGGTAGTGTGATTTAGATGTGAGTCAGAACTCCAAGGTGGGTCGCAACTCCATTTTAATGGGGTCGCCAGGACTGGCTTAGACTTACTTAGCCCATGGCCAAATCCAAAGCTCGAGCCCAGCCAGCCCGGGCTGAAGCTTGAGGGCTTCAGCCCTGGGTGGCGGGGCTCAGGTTGCCAGTCCCCTGTTCCGGCTGAAGTCTTTGGGCTTTGGATTTGGTCCCCCTACCTGGGGTGGCAGGGTTCAAGTGGTCTGAGGCTTCAGTCCTCCTTCCTGGGATCATGTAGTAATAGGGGGGTCATGAAGTTTGAGAACCCCTGATTTAGAGGAAATAGGGCACGTGTATCTGGAGATATGGATTCTGTTACTGATCTTGAGCAAGTCATTTTCAGCTCTTTGTTCCTTATGTATAATGTTTTGAGAACTATTAATGAAAAGCACAAAGTGTCATTAACTTTAAACTTCCTAGAAAATGTTGCAACCCTCCTTTATTAAAAGGTAGAATTTGCTCTTAAAATGAGGAGTGTTGATCTCTTTTATTAGAATTCAGAGTAACAGCCGTGTTAGTCTGTATTCGCGAAAAGAAAAGGAGTACTTGTGGCACCTTAGAGACTAACCAATTTATTTGAGCATGAGCTTTCGTGAGCTACAGCTCACTTCATCGGATGCATACCGTGGAAACTGCAGAAGACATTATATACACACAGAGACCATGAAACAATACCTCCTCCCACCCCACTGTCCTGCTGGTAATAGCTTATCTTGGCCCAACTTGATGATCACTTTAGATAAGCTATTACCAGCAGGACAGTGGGGTGGGAGGAGGTATTGTTTCATGGTCTCTGTGTGTATATAATGTCTTCTGCAGTTTCCACGGTATGCATCCGATGAAGTGAGCTGTAGCTCACGAAAGCTCATGCTCAAATAAATTGGTTAGTCTCTAAGGTGCCACAAGTCCTCCTTTTCTTTTTATTAGAATTGCAGTGTGCCAGTCTAATAGCTGGACTCTCCTTGAATAAGATTCTGAATGTTTTTTTAAAATGCATAGTATAGGTTCTTGAAATAATTACTTTCTGTATTTTTCTATCATTGCAAATATCATTGTAAACTTATGCTTTCTCCTATATATTCAGTCTTCTCTCTTTGTTCTTAAGTGACATTTAAGTTCAGTGTTTGTTACATTACTTCTCAGTATTATGAAAGTCTTTTTGGATATTAACTCCAAGGTTGGTCACATTCTGTACACACTGAGGATTTTCTCTTCCCACCCTCTTCTCCTAAACATTCTGCTTGGATGAATGGCTTAGTGGTCATAGCTAGGTGGACTTCCAGTTATAGACTTAGACAGCATGATGCATTATTGTAGGTTACTTAATTGCTTCTGGTCCTTGGTTGTTGTCAGTCTAAACTTAAATTGTTCTAAAGTTCTCTTAAACTTTCTGATTCCCTTCAGGAGATCTTCCACCAATTAAAAGAATGTTACACAGTAAATTGCTAAAAAGAAATTTCAACACTTAATTTTCAGAAAAATTGGAACACTGCCATTAGCCTGGCACCTGTGTTGTTAATCTGAATCTCACTTCACCTTATTGTATTCACCCTTGTATTGATTTGCTTTATTATTTTAAAAAATCTTGGGTCCCTTTCCTGTAGCTAAGAATAGATGATTAATTTTTAATACTTTGTTCCCTAGGTGTGGAAGCTCTATAGAAGGTAATGGTGTTTCTGCTACAAATGAGAGAGAATAATTTTTTTCTTGTAAACAAAAGTAATTTTATAGTTCTCCTTGGGAGGATAATGCAGTTGGAAGTTGTCCAGTCACTTAGATGATAATTTATAATATATATATATATAGGTATAAGTTTTTATACTTTTAAAGAAGCAAAATTTTTGCTGTTGGCATAATTTCTTTGGTAACACACTAGGCTTCTGGCTGCTAATCACAAGTTCTGTATTTGTTTGCCTTTATTCAAAGTACTCTGGACAAGTACTGTACTCTTTAGATGTGGGTTGCTCTGAGTACATTTTTCAAAGCTGTCTTATTTTGGTTATGAGAAAATATGGCCAAAAGTTTTGGTTCTTTTAATCTAGTATTGTGTACTAAAGTATGTGCATTTAGTTCGAAGGTTTGTTTTATTGGTTGCTCCTAATATAATTATGCAGTGTGAGGATCAGTATAAATTATGTAGTTACTGCAATCAGATGCTGTAGTAACAAATAGGAGTAGCTGTTTTAAATATAAAGAAAAGGAGTACTTGTGGCACCTTAGAGACTAACAAATTTATTTGAGCATAAGCTTTCGTGAGCTACATGCATCCGATGAAGTGAGCTGTAGCTCACAAAAGCTTATGCTCAAATAAATTGGTTAGTCTCTAAGGTGCCACAAGTACTCCTTTTCTTTTTGTGAATACAGACTAACACGGCTGCTACTCTGAAACCTGTTTTAAATATGTTTTGCAAAGGTATCAAAGAGGGCATTTGCCTGATTTCATGGTTCTCTCAGCAAAGTATAACTTCCCTTTTTAACTTTGGCATGCTTTATTTCTTATACTACCAGAGCAGTGAATTTAAGGTTAAGTATTCACATTTTATGGCTTATTTCCATCAAATTTGCCATGGTGCTTTAAAATATATAGGCTTTAGTTAACTACTGTTCAAGAATAGCAAATCAATGTCTTGTATTTATTTACTGGTTACGTTTGTTGCAGACAGCAAAGGTTAGAGCTTTCTCACACTGGCCTATCCCATGAGCTAGACTATGATGGAAGAGAAACCTCTGTAGTGGGTGTCAGAAGTAAAGAATTATCTGAATCAGCTCATTGCTAGGCATCTCCTTAGCAAAGCATACTTACTGTACAGAATGATGAGAGCCTCAGGCTATGTGTACAGGACAAATTTCTGCTTGCATAGCTATGTTAGTCAGGATTGTGATCTCTGACTGACATAGCTCTACCAGCAGAAGTCCTTACTGTAGATGCAACTATACCAGCAAAGCTTGTTTCTTTTATGGGGATGTTTTTACTGTATTGCTTTTCCTATACCACTAAAGCACTCCTAGTGCATACCTGGCCTCAGAGACTGGACCAAGATTGTGCTATTATTTTAGCTAAACAGATACTGAAGGCTGAAGATTAATTATGGTAGTGTGTGTTTGCTAAATGAACATGCATAACCATTAGAGAAGGAAAGCTGGAAGGATCTCCTAGTCTGGAGTTACGTGGATAGATTTGGTGAAAAATCTACAACCAAATATGACCATCTCTGCTAAAATAAATGACTTTTCTTAAAGAATATGTTACTTCTCAGCCCAAAATAACATTTTAGAATTGCTTATACAGATAAATGCAAAACATATGAAATAATCTTTTCATTTATTAACTTTTTAAAGTTTTCTTTGTACAAAAGGTTTACATTTTATCCATTCCCTCAGAAAGCCCCCTCTCTCACAAATGTACACACTCTTACTTTTTAATTTTCTCTAGATCTCATTGTGCTGAAATTAATCATGTTATTTTAAATAAAAGCTTGAGTGTACTTTTACCTAAGTTAGTAGGAGTCTGGTCCAAAATTTAACCTAAAGTACCATATTGGTATTGCACACAGCTATCTCTCTATGTATCTTGAACCATAAATGCTGAGTTTGTTAACAAAACCCAAGGGTGGTTTGCTTTGAGGGGGCAGGGAAAAAAGGGGTTTACTACTGCCGGCACTGAGAAGACAATAGTTTCTAAACAGGAACATGTATTGTATATTGAGTGGAGTGGTAGCAGCGTCCTTCTTTAGATTGTGATTAGTTTATTGTTTAACTACTCTAAAATCCACATGCTTACTTAGAATGTCTTGGAAATTGCTGTGTCTGAATAGATCCAAGGCAGGCTTAGTGGTCTAGTATAAGGTTTTCTAAGATAGAGTCCATCCCTCCCACCACCACCACGAAAAAAAATCATGTGACATGAAAATTTTACTGTTTAACTTTTTTTGTGATACTAGCTACACAGGATGGATCCCCAGCACCTACTTCCCCTTTAGTGAAGCAATATTTTAAAAAGTTATTCAGGGTAAACATTGGATCTACAGAGTGGCTTGATCCAGAGAAAGTCATTTGTGCAGGTGCAGCAGGACTGGGGGCTCTACTGCAATCAGTGTCTGCAGACATACTGACATTAGAGTAGGTAGCTTAAGGTGATGTGCTCTGGCCACTGAACCCAAGTATACTCCTGGGTGAATTCTGTGCCAAAAAAAAAAATAAAAATGCTACACACAATATTTTAAAATTCTGCATATTTTATTGTCAAAATATAATCACTCCAGTTTCAGTTATTTTGGTAATTTATTTCAAAATACCTGTCAACAAATATGTCAACAATACACACAACAACAAAAAACATTCCCCCAGGAGTAGAAAGTTAAAGAAACCCCTATTGCAACCCAGTTCCAGTTGGGGGGGTTGCTGGAGGGGGCTGTGTGGCACCCCTCTCCCCCCAGAGCCCAGCTGTGGGGAACCCTCTGCCCCCCGGATACCTGCACCCCCAGAGCCTTTACTCCCTACCAGCTTCTTTAGTGTCCTCTATGCCTGCTGTGCTGGGCAGAATACTCTGCTCAATGCAAGGTGGGCTCTGCAGAGTCCTGCAGCCCCAATTCTGTGGGCAAAACACGGAATTCTGTGCAAATTCTTCATTGTGCAGTGGTACAAAATTCCCCCAGGAGTACCAAGTAGCACCCATGTACTGTAAGTTTGAGTCCTGCCCTTGTCAGCTTCCTGAGACTAAGGCCTGGTCTAAATTTAAAATTATATTGACCTAGCTATGGCACTCAGGGCTGTGAAAAATTTTGCAGCCCAGTTACATTGACGATGCAGGCACAGCTAGGTCGACAGTTAAACCACCTCTTTGAGAGGTGAAGTCTAACATTGACAAAAAAAACCTTCTGTCAAAGGAAGCATCTACACCATGGTACAGTAGTGTAGACATATTTTGTGTGTTGTGATAGTTGCTCTCTGCAAGGGCTCCTTGTGAAAGGGTAGGCCTGAAAGAAAAGCTTCTGGTTTAAAAAGCAGAGATTTCAGAGTACTCTAAAACCCACTTGCATACTTCCATTTTACTTTTAAGTATTGCCAAGGAAAATAATTTCAAATAGCGGGAAGGTGAAAGACTCTAGTAAGCAAGAGTATTAGGGTAATATAAATCATGCCATATGCTTCTCACCCATTTCCTGAACAACAGAACTGAATATAAACAAAGAAAAGCAAGTAACTGTGACTTTGATGGATGTCAGAATGTTCAAATGGGTTGCTGAGCTTCTGGAAATGCCCCCCTAATAAGAGCTCTGTACTAAAGACTGGCATAAGTTCAATATTGACTGATGCAGTGCCAGGATGCCATTGTCAGTCAACATAGTAACTGATGTTTATCATGAAAAATAAAACAATTTTCAACTTCCTACAATAATTCATCCAGTCTACACAAACCAAGTGTTCAGACCTACCAATTTCTCCTCTCAAAATGCTGACGTTTCCATGGGGAGGCAGTTTGTAAGACACTAGAAACATTTAGTGCTGGCCTGCACTACAGAGTTAGGTTGATTTAAGGCAGCTTACATCGACCTAACTCTGTAGGTATCTACACTAAAATGGAGCCCCCACCACTGTTACTCACCCACTACACTGACTTAATAACTATACCTCCAGAAGACGCATAGCACTTAAGTCAACGTAGTTAGGTTGACGCAGTGTTAGTGTTGACACTGCATTGCTTACATCGACTGTTGCCACCTTTCAGAAGCTGTCCCACAATGCTCCATACTGACAGTTAAATCGGTGCAAGCATTCCTGGTGAGGGTGTGCACCGCCAACACAGGAGCATAGTGTGGACATGCAAAAGCAGTTTAATTACTGCTGTGGCTGTAAGTTGACGTAACTTAGATCAACTTTAATTTTGTAGTGTAGTCTTGCCCTGAGTAATATGGCCTTTTTAAAAACAGCAATATTAAACCACAAAAGATATTTTCCTCCACAAATTGCTATAGAAAATCTAAGCAATGCAAAATCCTCATTGAGCTGAATGCACCACTTTATACTCCTGGAATCTCTTAGGCTGCAGAGGGTTGTGCAGAGCCCCATTCTCCTACACTGGGGCCTGGTCTACACTACATAGTTAGATCCCTACAACTACATTGCTCAGCAGTGTGAAAAATCCACCCCTGTGAGCGGCACAGTTAAACCAACCTAACCCCTGATGTAGACAATGCTAGGTTGACAGGAGAATTCTCCAGTCGACCTAGCTACTGCCTTTCTGGGCGGTGGATTGCCTACACCAACAGGAGAACCCCTCCCATCAGCAAAGGTAGTAACTTGACTGAAGTGCTACAGCGGTGCCGTTGTGGCACTGCAATGTTTTAAATGTAGACAAGCCCCAAAGGATTGTCTATGCTGGGAGTTGTTTCAAAATAGTTATTCCTCATTAGGTCCCTGTGTAGATGCTTTTATTCTAGGATAGGAGTGTTTTAGTATGAATTAGCTGAATCAATTTTGGATTAGCACTGTATTGTTCCAGATGCTGTGGAGTACATGGGTACAGTAAGAGAAATGGTAAGACCATGTGCTCACTCAGGCAAAAGCTGTATTTAGGGCAGGCTTAGTGACCACCAGCTGGCTATTCCTGGTCTACATAGGTGCCAACTCTGTGGGTGCTCCAGGGTTTGAGCACCCACGGGGAAAAATTAGCGGGTGCTCCGCGCGCCCCCCCCCTGGGTCCCCTCTGAGCGCACAGTGTCCCCACCACTTTCCCCCCCACCCCCAAACAGCTGTTTGGCAGCACATAGAACTTTCCAGGAGAGAGGGGCAGGAGTGGGGATGCAGCGCGCTCTGGGGAGGAGGCAGAGAAAAGGCAGGATGAGGCAGGGACTTGGGGGAAGGGGGTGGAATGGGGTAGAGGGGGTCAAGCACCCACCCAGGCAGAGGGGAAGTTGGCGCCTATGCTGGTCTATACTCAATCACTTCACCTCACCTGTATAAACCGTTGCCAGATGTTTCCACCCTTTAACCCTATAAGACTTCCCTCTGGAACATCACCTTTTTCTGTCTGTTTTAAATCATGCTGTCATGTTTACTCCCAGACTGTTACACATTTCTGCATCAAGGATAAACTACTGTGCTCTTCTATTTGCATGTGCACAAAACTCAGCACAGAAATGAGGGGTCTCAAGCTCTGTGGGTACAGATACAACACTGTGGCAACCTACCAAAAATAATCTCTGTACCAGTCAACACAGCCATCCCTAGCACAGTGGAGTGTAGTTGGAATGCATGTAGACAAGAGAATACAATTCTGTACAACATGCCATATTTACTTCATTCCTCATATCTGCTTATTTTAGGGCAGCCCTGTCTGAAATTACAGTATATGAACACTGGCTCTTGCCAGCTCTTAAGTACCAGAGTTAAGATTGAATGGTACGACTGGTGTACATGCTGTAACTCCTGGTTTTCAGATGTTTAAGTATAGTTGCAGCCAGCGTTATGAAAGGATATGAGGCACTGCCCAACAACCTTAACTCTGCGTTAACAAAGTTTTGGGGCTATGAATGTTGTTTCATGTTCTGGGTCTTGTATAATCATCAGCACAATAAACTAAATGCTGATATCTGTAGTTAGTGAGGTATGGAGCAAAGAGAAAACAGCTATTTCCCACAATTTAGATATTAAGTTGATCTTGAAGTTACAGTACTTGGAACCTATTTGACACTTTCAGCAGAGCAGATTTAATCTGAAAGTCATTTGTGGAAAATAAATACTGAATGTTTCCTGAGTACCACATTTGATGATGATTGTATAGTACTAGCAATGTTATGGTTAATGATGCAAAAACAGTACATAGCGTTTAAATTAAAAGCTAGCCATCCAAAAGCAAATTAAATGGAGATTCTAACATTGTAAAGAAAGAAAAATGTTGCTGTAACTTTAACATGTAACTGTGTTTTCTTTTAGATATGTCTACAGGACTTTCATGGTCGAACCAGGGGTTACTTTTAAATTCAGCTCATTCAGTTTCAACTTTAGAAATGGCTGGCGGTACGTCTATTTCTAAATCAAGGTAACTAGAGAGTGATTTTTCCATTTCAAAGAATGAAGGATAGTTTCCTGTGATAATTGTATTGATAAAGTGCAAAATTCACCCTGATGCACCACTTGCACTCTCAAAATAGGGTGTTCTAGCATAGGAATGAATTTCACCCCAACTAAATATAAAGAACACTAGGGCCTGGACGACACTAAAAAGTTAGGTCAATCCAGCTACATCGCTCAGGCATGTGAAAAATCTATATCCCTGAGTGACATAGTTAATCCAAACTAACCCCCAGTACAGACAGCGCTAAGTCGACCAAAGAATTCTGTCAACCTAGCTACCAGCTCTAGGGAAGGTGCATTTCCTCTGACAAGAGCAGAACCCGTCCTGTTTGTGTGGGTAATGTCTACACAAGTGGTCTCCAACCTTTTTACGCACAAGATCCCTTTTTGAATTTAAGTGCAACCCAGGATCTACCCTGCTCCACTCACTCCATCCCGCATCCTTCTGTCACTTGCTCTCCCCCACCCTCACTAACTTTCACTGGGCTGGGGCCAAGGAGTTCGGAGTGTGGGAGGGGGCTCTGGGTTGAGCCTGGGGTAGGAGGTTGAGATGCAGGAGAGGGTGAGGGGTGCAAGCTCTGGGAGGGAGTTTGGGGGCTCCATGCTGGGGCAGATTGTTGGGGTGCAGGAGGGGGTATGGGGTGCTGGTTCCGGGAGGAGCTCAGGGCTGGGATGCAAGCTCCCGCTGGGCAGCACTTACCTCAAGCGGCTCCCAGTCAGTGGCGTAGCGGGGCTAAGGCAAGCTCCCTGCCTGCCCTGGCCCCACACAGTTCCTGGAAGCAGCCATCACACCCTTGCAGCCCTTAGGGAGGGGGGGCATATGGCTCTGTGTGCTGCAGCTCCCATTGGCCGCAGGTCCCCGTTCCCAGCCAATGGGAGCCGTGGGGGAGGTGCTTGCAGGCAGGAGCAGTGCACAGAGACCCCTGCCCCCACCCCTCCTCAGGCGTGTGCTGGCTACTTCTGGGAGCAGCGCAGCGCCAGGGCAGGCAAGGAGCCTGCCTTAGCCCCGTGCACCGCCAGACTTTTAGTGGCCGGAGATCACGGTTGACTGCCAGAGACTCCAGGATTGGCCAGTTGATCACGAGCTACTGCTTGGAAACCACTGGTCTACACTGAAGCACTACAGAGGCACCACTGTAGCATTTCAAATGTATAAAAGGAGTTTCTGTGATGACTGATTTTTGGAACATTCTAACTTTCTGATAAAAGGCTTCTTTGCACAGACAATTTCTGATTTGTAGTCTCTGCCCAGAGGAGAATGGGTGTGTGTACATTTGAAGTTAATTGGACAAACTGTGTTTGTATAGGAGATTTGAAAAAGTGGTGTCTCTTCACCTTTTAGAAAGATCTAAAATAGTTTGTTCATAATTCAGAACTCTTTGTGAACAGTTCAAACTTTTTTTTATACATTATTCATCATGAGGAGTAGGATGAGACTTTTTTTTATTTCATTTTCACCCAAGTTGGAGCCTTGAGGATTTTAGTTGAAATTTTTGGTGTCTGTACATGTTCTAACTTTTGCCAGCACCATCAGGGAAATAAGTTCCACACTGCCTAATCCTTGCTTTAATTTTTAAATTTCTTGGTTGTGAATTGGCTTTAAAATACAAATTGATCACAATACCTAAATGTTTGTCGTCATGTATTTGGATAGAAAGCCTTTTTTTTCTGGCCCCTAGAGTTCCTAACAAGTTCTTGCTCATGGCAGTTCACCTCTCAATGTACACACTACAGTAGGGGTGGGCAAACTTTTTAGCCCAAGGGCCACATTGGGGTGTGAAACTGTATGGAGGGCCGGGTAGGGAAGACTGTGCCTCCCCAAACAGCCTGGCCCCTAACCCCTATCCGCCCCTGTCTGCCCCCCTCAAAATCCCCAACCCATCCGAACCCTCCCTGCTCCTTGTCCCCTCCTGGGACCCCACCCCCTATCTAACTCCTGCCCCCACCCCAGAAACTCTGCCCTATCCAACCGCCCCCTGTTCCCTGACTGCCCCCGGGACCCCATTCCCTCTTGTCCAACCCCTTGGCTGCCGCACCACCTGGCTTGAGCCAGACACGCTGCAGTGCTGCCCTGCATGAGCAGGCAGCTCCGTCGCCCAGAGTGCTGCCCGCACTGCGGTGTAGCTGCAGGGGAAGGGCTGGGGGCTAGCCTCCCAGGCCAGGAGCTTGGGAGCCGGGCAGGACGGTCCCACGGGCCGTAGTTTGCCCACCTCTGCACTACAGCATAGACAAGGCAATGGGAGAGTTATTCCCTTTCGATTCCTTCTCTTGGCTTCAGGAGCTTCCCTAGCTGGGACAAGAGAAATTGGCATACCCCCTATTGATCCTTGAGTTTCTTTTGCTTTTCTGCCTCCTGTCCCCTTTCACAAATACTAGATTCATTTTAAATTATAATGTTTCAGGTAGTTTCTTGTTGGTAGCTTCTTTTTAAATAAAAACAAGAAGCCACAAAAAGTTCTCAAACATGAGAAATTCTCTCAAGTTACAGGATGACTTTTCTGTTGTTTTGATAGTGGAAATCCAGGATTGTGTCTGGATGCTGAAGTGGCCTTAGCAACTGGACAGTTCCTTGCCCCTGGTAGTCAACAATCCAGCAGTGCAACATCACGTTATTCAGAGTCACGAGGAGAAACCCCATGCTCATTCAATGATGAAGATGATGATGATGACGATTCCTCTTCCCCAGAATGAAGACAGTAGAAAACAGAATATACAAGATGCTGCTTTTATGTGTTTTTTAGTGTGAGCTCCTGGTTTTCATGATGTAACTTCAGTTTCTTGCCTTTGTTTGCACTGTGTTCAGTGAAACTAAATGGAAACTTTCACGCATATACACACAAAAAGCACCCAAAGTTAAGTGACAGATTGAAAACTTTTTATAACTGAACACAGTGTGGCATACTGCCATAGAGCAAACAAAGTGTTTCAACTGCAACCAAGGAAAAAAGCAAAATCCCTGAAGATTTAGCAGACTAATTGCTAAGTGCACAAGTTTATTTTTCATAACTTGGGACACTGCTTCTCCAGTTTCTCTCTTCCCCCTCATTTATCCCACTCAGAATGGAGATGATTATAGTGTCGACCAACAGATGCTGATTCTTACGTAGTCTTTAGGCTCTGCTATCTTTTTTTTTAAAAAAAAGCTAAAATAGATAGTTTTAAATATCTTACTTATTAAAACCATTATGGGGAGGGGCTATTAGTATGTTTGCTTTGTTCTGTTCATCTTGCTGTATAGAAGAGTCAAAGTAATATAAAATGCAAGTGGCGAAATTAATCTTGAACTAGATGAAATCCATTTTAGATATTGTAAAGAATGAAATTAGTATATTTCTGTTGAAGGGTTCATATTTTTCCATTATTTTATTCCATTGATATTTTGGGCCTAATTTATTATAAATAACTGAATATTAGCCATTATACATAGTGAGGATAAAAATGGTGGTGTTCCCTACACCAGCACTAATTTTTTTAAGAAAAAATGTTAGTGAAGAAAATAATATTAATAAGTTGTCTGATAGTTTAAAAATAAATTCTCCCTTGAATATCTACACAGACCTTAACCTACTTTAGAAAATCAAATGGAATATAATAGCAAAAGAGTTTCTTTCTATAGTAAGGACTTCATACATCATTTTCAGGCAGTTTTCAGTTTTCAAGGGACACAGTCATATAAAATATTATTTTAGAAACTAATAACTTTTTAATTTAAGATTCTTGTGAAAATCTAACTTTTCACTATTTATGCAGTTAGACTTTTTGCATTTCACTCAGCTAGGATAATGAAAACAGACTAATCAAATTAACTTTTTGTTTCTAGTTAATTCCATTTTCCAACTGTTCTGCACTCACTGACACCATGCTGGCACAGCAGTGGAACATTTAACTCCAAACAACTGTTTTCACAAAAGGAAAAACTGGAATCTGATTTTTATACTCTGTCAAGTTAGCAAAAATAATTCTTACACTTCAGAAGTAGGCATTGGAGTAGTAGTAATTTTGCTTTAATATCACCCAAAGGATTTTCACAATCATGTCAACCCAAAATGTTAGTAAACTTCTTCTTTAGTGAATAAATTGCACCTCTATTTACCGAAGGTCTCATTAATTGAAAATATTTATTTGCAGCTTTGGAAAAGGTAAATGTCTAAAATACTGGATTATATATTTGACTCCATTGTGACCAAAGATGCTGTTAAATAGGTTGAGTCACAGTGGAATATATCAACAACAAATCATACCAGTACAATGGTTAAATATCGTTTTTTTTTCCTCTGTTTAAAAATGTCTTTAAAGGGTTGAATTAGGCTCACAAAAATCTCAGAGTTGAGTCCAGTTCTACTTTTAGCATCCCAACTTGGTGCCTAGAATGTCTCTGAACAGAGAATTTTTAAACATTCCACACTTTCTTTAATATCAAAGCAGAACAGGTTGACCTGAAATGTTTTGATATGCAAGTTTAAACTAGTCTGCTTTTAATCTTTTCAATATGCTAAACCTAATTAAGAGTGAATAATGAAATGATAAATTGAAATGATTCCTTTTTCATCTTTATAGTTCATGTAAATATTTTAGGTATTTCTAAATACCAGTATTAGCTGTTAGACCACAGTGACTATGGCGGAGTAATTTCGTTAGGAGTTTTGCCTGAATCCCTACTGAATATTTGTTGCAGTCTGTCATGTTTACACACATTTGGAGGAGAGGTTGCTAGCAAAGTTACAAGGAAAAATTTCCTCTATGCTTATCAAGCTACCTACCAATCTGGACAAGACTACTGGGTTATCCCACGAGCACAGGTCACAGAGACAGTTGGACATGTGAAATAGGTAACGTCCTCTGTCTTGACTCATGTTACTAATCTATTCTCAGACAGCTGCCAGTGTAACTACCACTTGAACTGGAAATGTTACTGTAACTGTTAGGTCAGTAATAGCTGATGGGGGCAGGTTATTCCAGTGGTCTCTTAGCTTGGAGACAATCCTTTTGGAAAGTGGTTTCTCTGTTTATGAAATCACTCTAAAAAAAAAAAAAAAAAAAGTCAGTGTGTCCAGGATCCATCCCATGTTACCATCCACCAAGCACTGCAACAGGCCTTGGAAAACAAGGAAACCCATAAGCACCACTTTGAACACTAGCCCAAAGAGGAGCAGTAATAATTTTGCTTTCATGACCAAAAGTTGACAAGAAATGTTCTTTCCCAGGCGCTTGGCATGCTTGCTCCCATTGTAGTCCACAGCAAAGCTCCCATTAAGAGCACACTGCACTGGTACTCGCTTTTTGGCAAGTACCATGGCATAGCATTACCAGCCTCTGGCATTAAAATACAGCAGAGAAAGTAGGTAGCTTTATCAACTGATCAGCTTCACAAATTGATCTCCCACCCCCCTGAAAATAGTTAAATCATACAGAGGCCAAAACATAAAACCAATTTTGGGACTTCAAAAGGAAGTTGCTTGAGATCTTATGTTCCAAGTTCCAGTCCAGAGGGAATTTTAATACAGGCAGTTGTGATCTTATTAAAGTCTGGGAACTGGTCCTCATCCAGGTGGAGTCACTGTGTGAACTCAGGCATGTAACTTAACCTCCTTTTTGTCTGATGAGGTCTGCTGCAAAATTGCAGGACTGCAACAAAAACTGATGGTGTATCTCAATTGAACCTTAAATGGATCTGAATTATAAGGAGATTTCAAGTTGCTGAGCACCCACATCTTCCATTGAGTCAATAGGAGCAATGGGTGTTCAGTCCCTCAAAAAGGCCCTTTAACTCTGAATGGCACCAGGAGGCATTACCATAGTAATGTGATCATTAACAGCTTGACTGGTTCTCTCATCTTCTGTTTAGTTGCCATATTGTGTGATACAGCTAATATGTCCATTGTTATCTGGTGACAGGTAGCAATTAAACTTTAAGCATAAAGAAAATTGTGATATGAACATTTGAAAAGTGACCTAGTGGTTGAGAGTGCTTTTTTGTTGTTTTGTGTTTCATACTGCTATTCTGGATGATTTATATGTTTATTTATTGGGTATGATTTACTAAAATTATTTGAGGAAGTACATGAAGTAATTCGCCGTAACCAATATAATTGTGTGTATACATTTTAAATCTATTGCAGTAAACATCTTTACATATTAAACATCTTATTTTAGGGATTGGGGACTTTTTAAACTTAGGGAAAGAGTCAATAAAACCTGCTAGACTGTACCACAAACATCCCAAAAATGTGTGTTTCCAGGAAGAGGATGGAGGGTATTTCTACTGTGTGGAATTTAGCTCTAACGTTTACTCAATCTGGCCATTAATGATTACACTACAATTGTGCCAGATTTTTCATTTCTACAAGCCAAATGTTGGTTCTACTGAAGTCACTGGCAAAATTAATCTATTCTAAAGTCTCATCTGTATGAGAAAGTTATTCCAGTTTTGCTGGAGGTATGCTTTTAAACACACGTACTGAAATCAAAATAAAAATATCCACAGAGGAGTTTGCACTGGTTTAAGAGTGGCTTATTCTGATATAGGTTGCAAAGATTCCTAATAGACTTAAACTGATGCAAACTTCTGTGTGGTTTAAAGCAGCCTTGTTGCAGTTTAGTTTAACTAAATCAATTCAAAATCAGACCTTTAGGACATGTCTACACGTACAATGCTGCAGTGCATCTGGTGAAGAGGTTCTGTGCTGATGGGTGAGAGCTCTCCCATCAGCATAATAAAACCACATCTATGAGTGGCAGCAGCTACGGCAGCGGGAGAGCTTCTGTCCACACCGACGCTTAGGTCTGTGTAACTTATGTCACTCAGGCGGGTGGTTTATTCACACATCTGAGCGACATAAGTTCTGCCGACATAGGCTGTAATGTAGTTAAACTGGCACAACTTTCTTGTATGGAGAAGTTGTTTGCAGGGTTGGTGTCATAATATTAGAAAGACAAAGTGGGTGTGGTAATATCTTTTATTGGACCAACTTCTGTAGGTGAAGAAGAGCTCTGTGTAGGTTGAAAGCTCGTCTCTTTCACCAACAGAAGTTGCTCCAATAAAAGATATTACTTCACCCACCTTGCAACAAGGTGTGATAGAGCCAAAGTTTGATCCTAAATAATCACTGTTCTCAAACATATCAGCCATAAAAAGCTGTTTTAGGGTAGAATCTATCATTTAAGAACATAGCTGTCAAATTATCTTTATTTTCACACACACACACACACACACACACACACACACACACACTACCTTCTTAAACAAAACCACCTCTAAAATTTATTTGTTACAGTCTAAAAATTAGATAATGGTCATTTGGAAAATTAACAGGCACTTTAAAACTGAAAATATCCACAGGCATTTTAAAAATACTTTTTAAAAATACTTTACCTTTAATTAGTCTAAAAGCCAAAGTACCCTGATTTAGAAAAAGCAAAGCAAGTAACTGCAGTGTGCATTTAATATAGAATAAACAAACCAAAACAAAAATGGGCTTTCAGTCTTGACCCTTGCAGTTGTACCTTGTTATTGCAGATGTCTCTTAATTGCATGATCCTAATATACTCTAAATGCTGGATTATCCAGATACAGTGAGACAGGGCTAGGACTATGTTTGAGCTTATTTAACTTTGTCCCTCTTTGGGATTACACATCATGATCACAATCTAAAAATGTCACTATCTTTCTGGTTAATGTAAGCTTCCTTTAGTTAGAATAAGACTTCGGGGGCAGTTAATGCTCTTGCAATTGTCCCATGCCTGGGATGTGATGAAGCCAAAGGCCTGTTGCTATTATTTATTTAAAGAGGAGAGACCCCCCCTCACTAGATGCAGCAACACTCATTATAATATTATTAAAAATAACTTAAAAACAGTTGTTTAGAAGAAATTCCCTTATCTGCATAGTTAATAGCAGAATTTTAAAATTTAAATTACTCTTTAGTAATGATATTTAGTAGGGCTGTCAATTAATTGCAGTTAACTCAAAAAAATTAATTGTGATTAAAACAATTAATTGCAATTAATCACACTTGTAACAACAGAATACCAATTGAAATTTATTAAATATGTTTGGATTTTTTTTTTACATTTTGAATATCGATTTTGATTACAAATATATACACAGTAAAAATGATAAAAAAATAGTATTTTTCAATTCACCTCATACAAGTACTAAAGTGGAGTCTCTTTATCATGAAAGTGTAACTAACAAATGCAGATTTTTTTTTTTTGGTTACATAACTGCACTCAAAAACAAAACAGTGTAAAACATTAGAGCCCACAAGTCCACTTAGTCCTACTTCTTATTCTGCCAATCGCTAAGACAAACAAGTTTGCTTACATTGATGGGAGATACTGCTGCCTGCTTCTTATTTACAATGTCACCTGAAAGCGAGAACAGGCATTCACATTTGTAGCTGGCGTTGCAAGATATTTACATGCCAGATATGCTAAACATTCGTATGTCCCCTTCATGCTTCAGCCATCATTCCAGAGGACATGCTTTCATGCTGATGATGCTTGTTAAAAAAATAATGCATCAATTAAATTTGTTACTGTACTCCTTGCGGGGAGAACTGTATGTCTCCTGCTCTGTTTTACCCACATTCTGCATATATTTCATGTTATAGCAGTCTCAGATGATGACCTAGGACATGTTCATTTTAAGAACACTTTTACAGCAGATTTGACAAAACACAAAGAAGGCACCGATGTGAGATTTCTAAAAATAGCTACAGCACTCTACCCAAGGTGTAAGAATCTGAAGTGCCGTCCAAAATCTGAGAGGGATGAGGTGTGAAGCATGCTTTTAGAAGTCTTAAAAGAGCAGCACTCTGATGTGGAAACTAAAGAACCCAATCACCAAAAAAGAAAAGCAATCTGCTGGTGGCATCTGACTCAGATGATGAAAATGAACATGCATTGGTCCGCCCTGCTTTCGATCGTTATCAAGCAGAACCTGTCAGCAGCACGGATGCATGTCCTCTGGAATACTGGTTGAAGCATGAAGGGACATATGAATTTTTAGCGCATCCGGTATGTAAATATCTTGCAACGCCAGCTACAACAGTGCCATGCAAATGCCTATTCTCACTTTCAGGTGACACTGTAAATAAGAAGCAGGCAGCATTATCTCCTGCAATTTGTAACCAACCTTGTTTGCCTGAGTGATTGTCTGACCAAGAAGTAGGACTGAGTGGACTTGTAGGCTCTAAAGTTTTACATTGCTTTATTCCTGAATGCAGTTATTTTTGTACATAATTCTACATTTGTAAGTAAAACTTTCACAACAAAGAGATTACACTACAGTACTTGTATGAGGTGAAATGAAAAATATTTTGTTTTTTACATTGCAAATATTTGTAATCAAAAATAAATATAAAGTGAGCACTGTACACTTTGTATTCTGTGTTGTAACTGAAATTAATATATTTGAAAATGTAGTAAACATCCAAAATATTTAAAATAAATGGTATTCTATTGTTCTTTAACAGTGCGATTAATTTTTTTAATCGCTTGACAGTCCTAATATTTAGTCTATTATCATTGCGCAGGCTGAGTGAAATTCAGAAATTAACCCTTGTCATGTTCTGACTCTCATGCACTAGAATAGCTGTAATGGCTAGGCTGCAAATGCTGCCAAGGAATGTTCAAGTCAAAATAAAAAATCTGTGTTCGCTAGAATTTAAAAACAAATTCATGGGAACATTTCAGTTGATCTTGGTTTTTGTAAAATCTAAATTTGGTGCCTGTCAACCTTTAATAGAATGTATATTTGATTGATTAAAGCTGGTTTTTATCCCATGTGATTAACATTTTGAAGGACCATGAAATGTACAAAAGCAAGAAAATTCAGCATTAAATATTAATTGAACTCTGGGTTGACAGTCTGTCCATGCACCAAATATTATATAGAAGATACTCTGTGTTATGCCCTTGAAATCACTGTATTAGCCTGAAATCTGAATTTTTTGTTTGGGTTTATTAACCTTTAACGTAATAGTAAGGGTTAATAGCAGCTTTGGGTTTGTTTTTCAGGTAATATGATGATAAGAGACTTTTCCTCACAAAAGCACCTTCTGGGCAAAATCAAATTCTGTGCACTTCCCCTGTCTCTGATGCATTGGCACATCCATTTTACAGAGAACACTTCAAATAGGCTCGTAATTTAGTCAATTTGTATGTATATTTTATAACCCTTATAGCACCCAAAATTCTTACTGTGAAAGATTATTCCTGCTTCCAGTGGTGCTGCTCATTACATACCTGTAAAAATGGAGGGTTCAAAGCTCAACCTGGGACCTGAGTGCAATAATTATCCCAGGAGCAAGACACCAAGCTGGGTATTTTTTTTTTTTTTGGGTCTTCTGCATGTCATTGTGAGATATGACAACAGAACAAGCCAGGACACAGTTTAAGGTCAGTAGATGTATGTAGGCACTTCTGAACAGTGGGATCTAGCAATAGATCATTGCTCTCTTAAAGCAGAATAATACTGGGCAACAGTCTTATGTATATCAACCTATATTATGGAGCCATTACAGCATGAATGAGTGTAACAACAATTGTAATTTTCTAAAGATAACTGAAGTATTTATCCACTTTATTTATCCACATGGATGCATGGAGTTAACTTTTTAAAACCTTTCCTTTTTGTGTTTGAAGTGCTGAAACCACTTAAAAGCCCATTAATTGTTTTAACCACTTTTCTACCTATTTAAGTTAACAGAAGAGTAGTCTCAGTCATGGGCTTGGATGTTTTATGCCAAGTTTCAACTCAGACCAAACTTAAAGAAAGGTTTGTGAACTCCTGAAAAATTGAAGCCCTGAGACAACTTTAGCTATAGTGGCTCTAATTGGTGCTGCTGTAAATTGTATAGGATTTAATTATTTCTAGTACTTCCACTATAGAATGAGTGGAAATTGCTGATCTTTGCTTTATGGTGATCAATTGAGGGTTTGATTCATTCTGTTCTCTTACTGAATCCAATAACCTTATGGTCTTTTCCCTAAAGTATTTACTGGCATAAAATAACTTACTGTTTTTCTGTCAAAATGTTTGTGCATTAAATAAAAGCATTTTTACATCTCCCCTTTCCTGCACTGCTAAAGCCTTATTACTAAGAGCTTGTCTACATCTAAAACTTAGGTCAACCTAGCTACCTTGCACAAGGCTGTGAAAAATTTCTTGCCCTGAGCAACAGGTTAGGTTGACCTAACCCCCCTGTAGACGCAGGTAGGTAGACGGCAGAATTGTTCCATCAATCTAGCTACCACCTCTCAAAAGGTGGATTTACTATAGTGATGGAAAAACCCCATCTGTCTCTAGCAAATGTCTGTGCTACAGTGACATAGCTGTGCTGTGCTGCACTGCTGTAGTGTAGACATAGCCTAAAGATTTTCCCAAAGTAAACTGCCATCTAACACATTACAGGCTTTCTGGGCAACTTACTTCAGACAATTTGATGCATATTTTTAATATTCCATGAGTTTCTTTCTTGCTGGGTATCTTTTAATTATAACCCTATTATTTTGTTTTGGCAAAGGCTGCTATTAAGCTATCTTGATTTGTTTGTTCTGATCAAGTAATGTTAATTTTTACTACCACATTGTATATGACTATTAGTAGCGTAAAAATAATGTGATATTATATATCCTTTAAACACTGGCAGACAGAAATACAAAGTACATAAAGTTTTACTTTCCTAATGAGAACATTGGTATTAGTATACAGTGTATTGGATCTAATAAGGAATTATTACTTTGCAGTCTTTCACACTTTGTAAATAAATACCTGCTATTTTTTTATGGAAATTTTATAGAAGAAGTTATTTCTGTATACTCAACTAATCCCACATTTACTGAAAATGCTGCAAGGGGGAACTGTACTCCACAAAATTGCGGGGGAGGAGGGGAATAAACACATCTGATTGAAGTGAAAAGCATGCACATGTTGGAGAAAAACAGTATCCAGCTGTTTATAACTTGAGAAGTAAAGCTGAACTGTAGAAGAACAGAATAAAAGAATTTAAAGACAACTGGGGTTGATCTTGTTTTTAAGCAAAACATTGTTGAAGAGGAAAGCTGCTCAAATTTAATGTTCATAGCATGTGTTCTCCATTTCAAAAAAGCCACCTTACAGTGTACACTCCAGGGAAAAAAGAATCAAGTTAATCTGATGTTTTAAAAATAAATATTTTAACTTCACTAATTGTAGCCTGGTGGATAGTCTTCAGCTCAGAGGAACCTAATGTGACATCCAGTGAAAGAAAATGGTTTTGTAGAATCTCTTTACATTGTGTCAATTCAATTTATAAAGGTGTCAGGGTTCCCTCCCCACTCTGAACTTTAGGGTACAGACATGGGGACCCACATGAAAGACCACCTAAGCTTATTTCTACCAGCTTAGGTTAAAAACTCCCCAGGCACAAATTCTCCCTTGTACCTTGGGTTTAAGTAACGCTGCCACCACTAAGGGATTTAACAAAGAAGCAAGGGAAAGGACCACTTCGAGTTCCTCTTCCCCCAGCAATCCCCCCAAGCCCTTACACCCCCTTTCCTGGGGAGGCTTGAGAATAATATCCTAACCAATTGGTTACAAAATGATCAAAGACCCAAACCCCTGGGTCTTGGAACAATGGAAAAATCAGTCAGGTTTTTAAAAGAGGATTTTATTTAAAGAAAAGGTAAAAGAATCACCTCTATAAAATCAGGATGGTAAATACTTTACAGGGTAATCAGATTCAAATCATAGAGGATTCCCCTCTAGGCAAAACTTTAAAGTTACAAAAAAAACAGGATAAACCTCCCTCTAGCAAAGGGAAAATTCACAAGTTGAAAACAAAAGGTAATCTAACGCGCCTTGCCTTATTTACTTACTCTTTTTGTAATATCAGAGACTTGTACAGGATGGTTTATAGGAGAAGGAGTTTTTTTGACTTGATGCTTCTCTGCTTTCCCCAGAGAACACACCACATATCCTCCCCCCCCACACAAGATTTGAAAGTATCTTCTTTCCCCATTGGTCCCCTTGGCTGGGTGCCAACCAGGTTATTTGAGCTTCTTAACCCTTACAGGTAAGGAGAAATTCTAGGCTACCCTTAGCTGTATGGTTATGACAAAAGGTATATTAGGAGACTGTTTTCTTATGTAGTTTATCAAAAAACTCACCTCACCTAGAGCTGGAAACATCCCCCAGGATAAGCTAATTAATTTCCCTGCTAATATATGATTATACCGTTGTAAATTTACTATAGTTTTGTTCAATCTAGATTTAAATGTCAGGTGATGTGGCTTCCTATTCAACAGTCTTATACATCTTCCTGTCATGAAGATTTTCCTGATATTCATCCTAATCTCCCTCTATTGGTTACAGCTCACCACTCCAGATTCTGCCTATGTTCCATGTTAAATAATTCCTCTATCGTCTATATCTTTCAAATATCTGCAGACCGTTACCATATCCACACAACCCACCTCCACACACACAGTTAGCAGATTAATACCTTAGTAATAAATATTGTTTTTAATTTGGTCTAATAAGTTAATTTCTTTTTCCCCTTGATCATTTCTGTTGTTGTTCTCTGAAGTCCTTCCCCTTTTTCTGGTATTGATGTGTCCTGGACTAACTAACTTCTCAGATGCACTTTCACCAGACTTGTTTTCCTAAGTTACCTGAACTACCCATGGTTCAGTAGTTTTCTCTCTGAAGTCTACCACCTGTTAAACATGAAAAACTTGCAGGATTGGGAGTTCACCCCTGTGAAACAAATCCAAACTCTAGTGTAGACCACAACCAGGAAAGATTCTCTCATAATTTGCTATGTTCTTAAGGCCATGTTCTTAAGCTTGCAGTTGGAGGGATGCCTTCATGGATGGACTTAGTAGCATCCTTAGCCCCAAAAGACTATGTAATGCTCCTGTGGGCAGAGCTGTGTTTAAATGAAGAAAGGCTATGCCCACAAGCTCATGGTCTTTAGACTCACAACTACAATGATTGCCTCCTCTGTGGTTTTGAGTCAAACATAATTCTAAAGATGACATCACAAAATTATTCACATCTGTTCATTTAAACTAATCCCCAGCAATCCTTCCCTTCTGCCACCTTCACTATTCCAAGAACAGATAAATTGCTACGTGAGGGCTTCAGGAGGGTTTTGTTGTATTATCTTTAAGCAAGCTCATAGCTAAAACTTGTTTCTCTGTAACCTCTCTCCTACCAATATTTTCCTCTCCTCGTTGTTCTGAGTAAAAAGGGAGAAGTTCTCAATTTAAAACAATTTGTATTTCCTTGTGCTAATTTTTACCTTCTCTCTCTGAAACCAACAGAAACATTAAGGAAATGATTAAACATAACTCTTTTCTTCACTTCCCCACCTTCTCTTTCAAAAGACTGGAACAAACCAGTTGTGAAGTAAGCCCAGTAAAAGATTCCAAATGCTTTTGGTAAAGGATTCCTCAGCCTAATTTTCCCATTAAGGCAGCATGGTGCAAACTCATGCTGTTTTCAATTTTTCCTTGCACAGATCTTTTATGTCTTTTGTAAGAATGTTATAAAGCAATGTCAGCTGTACTCCAGTACCAAGCTTCTTTATGTTCATATCACTGGTAAAGAGAAGCATTCAAATAACTATCTAGGCTTTTTCTTGGTGGGGGGGGGGGGGAGATGCACTTAATTTCATGCATTTCATCTAGAAAGAGGAACAAACACCAAACATCTGTGGCAGCAGAAGAAAGAATACAACTGTAGGTTTAGTATTCATTAAACTTTGTTTCAACCCCACATGTAAGATAAGGGGACAGAGGTTTGAACAATCACTCCGTTGTGCAAGTCCAGTATTACAAGCAACAATCTTCATTAAAAGCTGGGGTGTCTGTTCAGCCGCCTACAGTGCAAGTGTGATTTGTGTAGGTTGAGCCCCTTGTCCTTAATGTTGTTCGGCTCTACGGGTCAGATGCCTGTGTTTCTGCTACCCAAGAGGCTACATACCCATGCTCATTGGGCCCTATTTAATACCCATTTGTTCCTCCTTCACATTATTTAAAGGGCTCCAACCACTTACTACTACAATAAGATGGACACCTGAAGGCAAGCAAAAACGAGGCCGCCTGAAAACAACATGGCAAAGAGCTGTGGAAGCTAGGCTGAAAAACCTGGGGTACAGCGGGGGACATTGAAAGACTTGCCAGAAAGAGACAGGAGTGGAGGAGCTTCGTCACTGCCCTAAACGCCAGAGGCATAATGGGAACAATGATGATGAACTACTTACTACCACTGAGACTAGCTGTCCTATGTTGCAACTGTCATCCAAAGGTGACCTAGGACATGCTGTATCCATGCAACTCCAGCTGTCATTTTCCACTACTCACTCTAACATAATTATTTACTGCTGAAGTCTATTAATGCCTTTTACCCATATCATTAGTTAAGAAAAACTGTTGAATTTAACCCACTATTTGGATATGGTATGTTGATCATTGAAAGAAAAAAAACATTAAAAGTTATGTTATTTGCAAACAAGCAAAAAAACAGGTTTACTTCATATTGAAAACAAGTTGATTTGATATAACATATGCATTGCTTCTCTTTTAGCTTGTCTCTACCTTAGTACATCTGCATTTGTAAACTGCTTTAAGGAGCAGTAAAGTATTATGCTAACTTCACCCTTACATTTGTTCACTGGTTTTTGTTTGGTTGGTTTTTTGTTTTCGTTTGGGGAGGGGGTTGATTTTTTTGAAATCCAGGGTGAGTCAAATGATTATTCCGTTGAAGTGTTTTATTCAGCTTTTGCTTTATCCTGGATCTTAATCTAAACATTTGTGCCACTAATAGCAAGGGCTGATGGTACTATCATCATGGCACTGTGTGCAGGTGTACAAAACACTCATCTGGAAGTAAATGAACCAAGTTATCCATGGTGATGTATAGGCAATGCTATTTATTGCATGGCCAGTGTATAAGAAAATCAGAATGCCTCATTAAAGAATTGGATCTTTCCTTAAACAAAAAAAAGTCTTACAGTTATGTTGTTGTAACATTTGATTCCTAGGAGTTGTGTTTAAATAATAACAATCAAGGTGCTGGGTGTTGTGAATGTAATGACCAGCCCAGGTTTGTGATGACCCAAGGTGAGATCACAGAATAGCCCCCAGGGATGTGGTGCAAGCCCCATTACTTTGGTGCATTTAGAAATGGAATGTACAGCATACTAGAAACTAGAGAACAATCATGCACCTTTTCAGGTATAATAAATTATTAGTTTTTCTGACAATTACATTTAATATGATTTATAATGATGGGCAATCTAATATTATAAAATTATGTTATTTAAATTATAGACTCCTCTGATAATATGAGGCGTAAAATTAACTAAATTCCTTAAGATCTGGCCTCCACTTTGGGCACAAGAGCTGGGAAATTTTTTTACAGGTACAATTTATGCTATTTAGATGTCTAGGTACCTAATTCAGATATGTACTATTGATATTACCTGCCACATATCAAGCAGTGATTTGTCTAAATAAACTGTCAATGTTGAAGTGGAGTAGAGGTTGAAAATCATGCCCTTAATGCTTTAACTATAACATCTGAATGACCTTCGTTTAACAATTTTAATTGCAAACTTTTCATGAAATAGAAGTAATTTAATTACCAGTTCAGCAAGTGCTGAAGAGAAGTATGAACAGTAAAAGACAGAGCGGGAACTGTGCGCTGACAAGGGAAAAAAACAGTTACTAACATTTCATAATTATTGTTCTTTGAGATGTGTTGCTTATGTCCATTCTATCCTAGCTGTGTATGTGCTGCATGTACTGTTGCGGGAGATTTTTCCCTTGGCGTATCCATTGGGCCAGCTCTAGCGCCCTCTGGAACCATATAAGGGACACTGCTGGCATACATACATGCCGGTATAAGGGACACTGCTAGCCTCACACCCTCTCAGTTCCTTCTTGCTGGTAACTCCGACAGAGGGGTAGGAGATGGAATGGACATGAGTAACACATCTCAAAGAACAATAGTTACAAAAGGTTAGTAATAGTTTTTTCTTCGAGTGCTTGCTCATATCCATTCCATGACTCACAAGCAATATCCCAAGAGATGGGCTTGGAGTTTATGGATGTGCTGACTGCAACACTGCTCTCCCACAACTGGCATCATCCTGGGCCTATGGGTGATGGCGTAGTGGGATGCGAAGGTATGAACTGATGACCAAGTAGCAGCTCTGCATGGATTGGTACCTGCGCAAGGAAAATTGCTGACAAAGCCTGGGCTCTTGTGGAATGAGCAGCTGATGGCTGGAGGTGGGACATTCACCTGTTTGTAGCAAGCCTGAATGCAGGCAGTTATCCAGGACGAGATTCTTTGGATTGACATAGATAGCCTTCTCATTCTTTCTGCTATTGCCGCAAAGAGTTGCATGAATTTGCGGAAGGGCTTAGTTCTCTCAATATACAAAACGAGGGCTTGCCTAACGTCCAATGTATGAAGCCATTGTTCCTCTGAGCTTTTGTGAGGTTTTGGGAAGACAAGTAGAAAAATCACCTGGTTGTTGTGGAATTGTGATACCACCTTTGGCATAAAGGCTAGATGAGGGCACAGCTGGACCTTGTCCTTGAAGAACACTTTGTAAGGTGGTTCTGACATAAGGGCCTTGATCTCTGAGACACTTCTGGCCAAGGTGATTGCCACCAGGAAGGTGACCTCCCAGGAGAGAAGTAGTAGGGAGCAGGATGCTAACAGCTCGAAAGGGGGTGGGAGGGCTGTAAGCCTTAGCAGGACCCGGTTTAAGTTCCATGGGGGGACTGGTTTGCGAACCTGAGGATAGAGTCTTTCCAATCCTTTGAGAAACCGGACCGTCATTTTGTAAAAGAACACTTATCTGCCATTCACGGGGGGAGGTGGAAAGCTGAGATAGCAGCCAAACGAACTTTAATAGATAAGAGTGCCAGACCCTGCCACTTCAGGTGGAGCAAATAGTCTGAGAGAGATTGAAGAGAAGATCGAGATGGAGAGAGATCCCATTTGGAGGCCCAACAAGTAAAAGACTTCCACTTCGCCAAGTACGTGTTCCTGGTGGAAGGCTTTCTTCTATCTAGTAAGACTTGTCTAACCTGTTCTGAGCACGCCTGTTCTTCAGGGTTCAGCCATGCAGTTAGTTGCAGGGAGGTGAGGTTTGTGTTAAGCGAGAGTGGAGGTGCCACTAAGAGGTCCAGAAGTGTGCTAAACCAAAGCTGGTGTGGCCACACTGGTGCTATCAGGATAACTCTTGATTTGTCCCGTTTGATTTTTAGAAGAACCTTGTGAACCAAGAGGAATCGGTGAAAAGGCGTACAGTAGGTGGTCTGCCCACAATAGCAGGAAGGCATCAGAGAGGGAGCCCATACTGTGCCCATGCAGGAAACAGAGCTGATGGTATTTTCTGTACTGCCTGGTGGCAAACAGGTCCACCTGGGGAGGCCCCCACTTTTGGAGGATGACACTGACGACCTCTAGGTGAAGAGACCACTCGTGGTGAGAGGAGAGGGACCGGCTGAGGTAATCCACCAACATGTTCCAGGCTCCCAGGAGGTGAGACGCCTTGAGATGGAGTGTCTCACACAGAAGTCCCATAGACCAACGGCCTCCTGACACAGGCCAGAGGATCAGGCCCCTCCTTGTTTGCCGATATAGAACATGGCCACTGTATTGTCTGTCAGGACTTGAACCACCTGGCCTGAGACCTGGGGAAGGAAAACTTGTCAAACCAGGCATAACGCCCTGAGCTCCCTGATGTTTATGTGGGGGGAAGAGTTCTTCCCAGGATCAGAGGCCCTGAGGCCTGAGATTGTTGAGGTGCACTTCCCACACAAGGTCTGATGAACCATGTAAGTGCAAGCTGCCATGTGACCTAGCAGCCTGAGGCACCCTCAAGCTGTTGTGATTGGGTGGGCCTCATATATCAGGTTTGCCATGGTCTGGAAGCGGGCCCTGGCTTGGGTTGAGTCGAGCACTGCCCCAATAAATTTTATTCTCTGAACCAGGATGAGAGTTGACTTCTGCTCATATATAACAGCAGGCTCAGCACCATACAGATGGTTCGGGCCAGGCTGATCCTGTCTTGCACTTGAGCCTGTGACCGATCTTTGATCAGCTGGTCATCAAGGTATGGGTAGACCTGAACACATTGCTGACTGAGGAAGGCTGCTACAATCACCATATACTTCGTAAAAACCCTTGGGGCTGCTGATAGGCCGAAGGGAAGGGCAGGGAATTGATACTGGCAATGACCCACTACAGATCTGAGAAATCTTCTGTGACCATGGAAGATACATACTTTCACATTTCTATTTTGTATCATGTATCAATAGTAAAGAATAAAATTGTCAGACACATAGAAGAACAAAAATTGTTGCGCAAAAGTCAGCATGGTTTCTGTAAAGGGAAATAGTGTCTTACTAATCTATTAGAGTTCTTTGAGGGGGTCAACAAATATGTGGACAAGGGGGATCCAGTGGACATAGTGTACTTTAGATTTCCAGAAAGCCTTTGACAAGGTCCCTCACCAAAGGCTCTTACCTAAATTAAGTTGTCGTGGGATAAGAGGGAAGATCCTTTCACGGATTGAGAACTGGTTAAAAGACAGGGAACAAAGGGTAGGAATAAATGGTAAATTTTCAGAATGGAGAGGGGTAACTAGTGGTGTTCCCCAAGGGTCACTCCTAGGACCAATCCTATTCAACTTATTTATAAATGATCTGGAGAAAGGAGTAAACAGTGAGGTGGCAAAGTTTGCAGATGATACTAAACTGCTTAAGATAGTTAGGACCAAAGCAGACTGTGAAGAACTTCAAAAAGATCTCATAAAACTAAGTGATTGGGCAACAAATGGCAAATGAAATTTAATGTGGATAAATGTAAAGTAATGCCCACTGGAAAAAATAACCACAACCATACATAAATATGATGGGGCCTAATTTAGCTACAACTAATCAGGAGAAAGATCTTGGAGTCATCGTGGATAGTTCCCTGAAGATGTCCATGCAGTGTGCAGCGGCAGCCAAAAAAGCAAACGGGATGTTAGGAATCATTTAAAAGGGATAGAGAATAAGACGGAGAATATCTTATTGCCCTTATAATAAGTCCATGGTACACCCACATTTTGAATACTGTATACAGATGTGGTCCCCTCATCTCAAAAAAGATATACTGGCATTAGAAAAGGGCAACTAAAATGATTAGGGGTTTGGAACGGGTCCCATTTGAGGAGAAATTAAAAAAGCTAGGACTTTTCAGCTTGGAAAAGAGGAGACTAAGGAGGTATATGATAGAGGTATATAAAATCATGAGTGGTGTGAAGAAAGTGAATAAGGAAAAGTTATTTACTTGTTCCCATAATATAAGAACTAGGGGCCACCAAATGAAATTAATGGGCAGCAGGTTTAAAATAAATAAAAGGAAGTGCTTCTTCACTCAGCACACAGTCAACCTGTGGAACTCCTTGCCTGAGGAGGTTGTGAAGGTGAGGACTATAACAAGGTTTAAAAGAGAACTGGATAAATTCATGGAGGTTAAGTCCATTAATGGCTATTAGCCAGGATGGGTAAGGAATGGTGTGTCCCTAGCCTCTGTTTGTTAGAGGGTGAATATGGATGGCAGGAGAGAGATCACTAGATCAGTACCTGTTAGGTTCGCTCCCTCTGGGGCACTTGGCATTGGCCACTGTCGATAGACAGGATACTGGGCTGGATGGACCTTTGGTCTGACCCAGTATGGCCGTTCTTATGTTCTGTAGGTCGGGGGCAGCGTACCAGCCTCCTGCGTCCAAGGATGGAATGATGGAAGCCAGGGAGACTATGCATAATCTCAGTTTCTTAAGATATCTGTTGAGGCGACACAGATCAAGGATGGTCTGGAGCCCCCCTTTTGCCTTTGAGATTAAGAAATATTGGGAGTATAACCCCTTCCACCTCAATCCTAAGAAACTTCCTCCACAATCCCATACATAGGAGGGATTGCACCTCCTGGACAAGGAGCTGCTCGTGTGAAGGGTCTCTGAAAAGGGACAGAGATGGAGGTTGGGGGGGGGGTTGGATAAATACTGAAGGGTATATCTGATTATCACTCTACTCAAGACCCATTGGTCCGATGTTATGGATGCCCAAGCCAAGCTGAAGAAGAACAGATGGTCCAAAAATGAAAGGGGGGGCAGATCTGAAACTGCAACTGGTACAGCACCCTTGGTTGCATCTTCAAAAGGCCTTCTTGGGCCCACAGGAGTATCTCTGAGGCCCCAACTGGGAGGCTGAGGTGGATGGGAGTGGTTGGCACCATTTATAACCTCTCTCTTTTCTTTTGTAGGGCTCAAGTCTTGGAGGTCCCGAGAACTGAGGAGGCTGCTGGGCCCTAAATCTGGGGCATTCCAGTAGGGCCACTGCATCAGCCAGTGACCCGCTGGCCAGGGGCATGTCGGAGGACCAGCAGTGAAGCTCAGTGGGAAGTAGGCTGGATACCGATGGTGGGCTTTCGGCAGTATATAGGGTTCCCCTTCGTACCCTGAAGAGGATTCCTCTCCCAGCTACCATGGTGAAGCGGTACCCATTCCTGCTTCCATACAGTGCCGGGATTCCAGGGACCAGTGGTGTGCCAGGGAGTGGAATGCCAGGATCAGGTAGGGCTTGCCCCGGATGGTGGGAACCAGTACTGGAAAGGCGCCTAATGCACTCTGTTCTCTCCTGCTTCTGGACGCCAGAGCTAGTCGGTGCCCCAGTGGGGTTGGAGGGACTGGAAGAGAGTGAAGGTCCCTAGCCGCCTGAAAATCCTCTGGGGTCGATGGCACTGTAAGTCCACTGGTATCACAGTGGTTCCCTGGTGTCAGCAGAGGGTTCCGCACTGGACTTTGTGGAGTCGACGGTGCCGACGTGGGTCCCGAGGTAGAAGAGTGGCCAGGCATGGGTCTCACTCCCTCTCCCCACTTGTCTCTCTTCTGCACTAGTGAATGGCCTCTCTTGGTGCGCTGCTTTTTGTGATTCTTCCTCGGCACTGGGAATGGAGAACAGTGCTGGGAAGAACTCCATACTGGGGAGACACTTCGCATCAATGCCAAAGTACTCAGTGCCAAATCAAAGTGGCTCTGCTCTGCGACAGGTCTGAGGGCAGCTTTCAGGAGGATAGCCTTTAGCCCTGGTCTTTCTTAGTGCAGGGGGTAAAGTCCCAACAGATTTTTCACTTGTCCTTTACATGAGTTTCCCCCAAGCACTTTAAGCAACTCAAGTCACTCACAATCACAGGTTTGCCACAAGAGGCACTAGGCTCAAAGCCCTGGGCATGCCCGGTCCCTGGGGCAAAAAATCCTTCAACAATAGGAACTATACACCAACTATATTCACTATCATAACTTACAAAAACTATATACACTAAAATATTAACACTATGACTGAAGAAAGAGTTCAAAACCCCTGGAAAGAATCCTTGCCAGAGCAAGAAAAGGTTGTTCGAGCAAATGTGACGCACAGTAAAGAGCAACTGAGATGATACGGGGCCAGTGGTGCACCTTATACCAGTGCATACGCATGCGGCTCCAGAGGGCGCTAGAGCCAGCACAACAGATACCACTAAGGCAGCAGTGGCCAACCTGTGGCTCTGGAGCCACATGCGGCTCTTCAGAAGTTAACATGCGGCTCCTTGTATAGGCACCGACACCGGGGCTGGAGCTACAGGCGCCAACTTTCCAAATTGCTGGGGGGCGCTCACTGCTCAACCCCTAGCTCTGCCACAGACCCTGCCCCCACTCCATCCCTTCCCACCCCGTCCCCTGAGCCTGCAGTGCCCTCGCTTGTCCCCCCCACAGCCTCCTGCATGCCACAAAACAGCCGATCAGGAGGTACACTAGTAAATCCTGGCTCCTTCTCAGGCTCAGGTTGGCCACACCTACACTAAGGGAAAAATTTCCAGCAACAGTGCACGTGGCGTGCACACACCAAGCATGGAATGGACATGAGCAAGCACTCAAAGAAGTTTGTTTTTTTTCCCCCCTTTTCCCCACCTTTACTTAATACTTAATGGCTTCTAAACAGCTTCCATGCAGCCTGCAGAACAAAATATGGACACCACCACAATTAAAAGCCATATTGTAGGCAATGAACAGAGCCTGTTGATGCCCATGACCCCTCCCAAACCTGTGACATGGCCCATCTTCCACCAAATGTCAATAACACTTTCTGAAATGGTGCCAAGTGGCATTGTCCAGTATATAGAGCTGCTTAAATTATTTCCAATAGGAAGAGGGATTTTTTTGCTGAAAACCATTCTGAGCAGCAATTCTATTTCTTGAAGTCAACCCAAACTGGTGTTCTTAGAACACTAAATATTGAGGGGACTGCACTAAGAGACAAGGATGACAGTTTGAATATCATATAATAACATTTGTGAAAGGACAAAAGCTATGTCTACATTGAAGGTTGTTTCCAGATCTCCCACCATTGCTCTAGTACTGATGGAGTTGCAGCAACAGTAAAAGCACTAGTGTAAACCAAGCATAGGTGTTTTAATCAGTGTGCCTTCTAGACCAGAGGTGGGCGAACTACAGCCCGTGGGCCACATCCAGCCCATGGGACTCTCCTGCCAGGCCCCTGAGCTCCTGGCCTCGGAGGTTAGTCCCCAGCTGTCTCTCCTTCCCCGCAGCCTCAGCTCACTGAGCCGCCGGAGCAACGCTCTGGGTGGCGAGTTCTTGCCGGACAGCGCAGCTGCAGAGCCACAGCCTGACCCAGTGCTCTGTGCTGCGCGGTAGCATGGCTGGCTCCAGGTGGACGGCACAGCTGCCTGTTCTGGTCCTCTGGGAGGTGCGGCTGTAGCACCGCCAGCCATCAGTGCTCCAGGCAGCGTGGTAAGGGGGCAGGGAATGGAGGGGGGTTGGATAGAGGGCAGGGGAGTTCGGGGTGGTGGTCAGGGGTTGGGGGTGTGGATAGGGGTCAGGGCGGTCAGAGGGCGGGGAACAGGGGGGTTGAATGGGGGGCACGGGTCCCAGGGGGGCAGTCAGAAAAGAGAGGGGGGATTGGATGGGGCAGCAGAGGGCAGCCAGGGGACGTGGATCCGGGAGTGGTGGATGGGGAAGGGGTTCTGGGAGGGCCGTCAGGGGACATGGGGGTTGGATGGGGCAGGTGTCCCGGGGGGGCCGTCAGGGGGAAAGAAGCTGGGGGAGGGGGGGTCAGATAGGAGGCGGGGGCCAGACCACGCCTGGCTGTTTGGGGGTGGGGGCACAGCCTCCCCTAACCGGCCTTCCATACAATTTCAGAAACTCGATGTGGCCCTCAGGCCAAAAAGTTTGCCCACCCCTGTTCTTGACCTACTCAGAGTAGGGTATAAGTGGCAAAAACATTAGTTAGCATAGAGTTATAGTTGCTCAGAATGTCAAGTTCAGAAAAAAACCACCACCAAACTTCAGAAAAACAGGAAATACAGAGTTAAGGTATACTTCCATA
Organism: Caretta caretta; assembly: GCF_965140235.1. Lineage (NCBI taxonomy): Eukaryota > Metazoa > Chordata > Testudines > Cheloniidae > Caretta > Caretta caretta. The sequence goes on from NC_134214.1 coordinate 32,826,092, forward strand.
TAACCTTAATGCTGCCCTCTTTGAACGATGCCCCAAAACAATCAGCGTATGCACACAGACGATCAAATGGTTGTGAAATTTCACAAGTTGTAGGATTCGGTCAGTAACGTAGTAGGGAGAGAGAGTATAGGGCAGATGAAGATAGCTTCTTTCCTTTTCAGTGAAAAGTCAGAGGGTAAATATATGTGGTATGGGCAGTTAACACTCACAAATGGTAGAGTTAAGGTTATGTGTACCTTAATTTTGGATTTCCCAGTTTTCTGAACTCAGCATTCTGGAAGGGCACAACCTATCACCAGGCAAGCTTAACTGTGTTATTAACAAAGGTTTTTGCCATTTAATTTCCTAGTTTTTAAAACAGAAGGAGAAATGTTTGTCGGTAGAAGTTAATGGCCATTTACACAGTTGTGGCTCTCACCTAGGTTTGCAATTTATATGTTACTGTGGCTAAGTAACAATCAAAAGACTTAGCTTATACATAGTGCTTTTTGTCAGCAGATCTCAAAAAAAAATTACATCATCATCCCATTTTGCAGATGGGAAACTGAGGTATGGAAAGGTGAAGTGACTTGCCCAAGGTAACCCAAATGGCCAGTGGCACAGCTAGGAATAGTCCCAGTCCAGTTGTCTTTCCACAAGGCCACACGGTTGCTACATGATTCCTACCACCCCCTTTTTGTACATTTTGTTATTGGAATGGGGCTAACGTTCATGCTTTGAAATGTCTGTGATGTGTAGCTGCTAATCGGGCCAATGAAAGAAATTGCAGCCATTTTCTATGCTCAAAAACCTTGATAGTTTTATTGTATGGTGGTTACAGTAACTTCATGCATGTGAGAGAAAAGACTGGTGTCCCTCTCTCCTGCTCTGCCCCGAGCCGCCATTCCCCATAACATTCAGCACTCTCCTGCTAATATTTCAAGCTTTCCCTCTCCTTTCCATCCTATTAAGCCTGTAGCTGGCAGAAGCCCATTAACCTGTAAGAAGTTGCTCCTTGCTGTCTCCTGCTCTATGCTGCTATGTACACATATCACAGGCAGCAGCTTGCTGAAGGGCCACGCATTACCTTGGTTATGTAGCCCAAGCAGCATAAAGAGCTAGGCCCCTCACTCTCACTACCCACCCTCAGCTGGGACTTCTACCCCTGCATCAGCCAAGCCCACCCAGTCTGCCCCTCCTCCAAAATGTGCCCCTTCCCCTACACTCTGGCCAACCCTCATCTCACCCTACAGGTAACAGTACCTTAACAATTCATTTTCTGGTTGTTAGATGTTTAATTTTGCGTTACCCTCAGTCCTCCCCACTCTCACCCTAGATAGCAACTCACATGGAGGCGGGCTTAGACACCCCAAAACCGCAGGCTCCACCAATCCCAGAACACACAGCAGGCAGGGAGAGGGGCTCAGACCCATGCAGAGGGGTAGGGTTCCTCCATATCCCAGGACACACAGAAAGGGAGAATTCAGGGCTGACGGCTGCCCCACTCCAAAACCTCCAGCTTCCTCTGGTACGCCTCACATTCTCCAACCCCTCCTGTCCTCTCCCCTAATCCGTATGCCCTCCCCCTTATCTGAACATCTCCAGCCCCTCTTCCCACCCCTACCACTCATTCCCATTCAGGCTTTGTCTACACTTGCACTTTTGTCCGCAAAACTTCTGTCGGTCGGGGTGTGAAAAAACACACCCCTGACCAACATAAGTTTCATCAACAAAAGTGCCAGTGTGGACAGTGCTATGTCAGCGGGAGACGCTCTCCCACCGACATAGCTACTGCAGCTTGTTGGGGATGGTTTAATTATGCCAGGGAGAGAGTTCTCTCCCACTGGCATCGAGCAGCTATATGGGAGACTATGCTGCTGTAGGGTCCATTGTGTGGACACTGCCTTAGTCTTCTCCCCATAATACCCTATCCCTCACTGCAGACGCAACCCCACTCATCTCCCTATAACTCACCTACTATTGCATCCCTAACCACACCTCCCCTCCCAGTGAGTATTTGCATGTATAATTTATTTTCTTTTAAAAAATAGTTTCAGCACCTCCTGAATAGTCTGCTGTACTCAGATTACAATTCTCCAAAAGAAAGAAACAACTAAAACCTTGTCAGAGGCAGATTTTTCCCAAATGTTTACAGGTCATTCTTAGGGTATGTCTATACCGCCCACATTACAGCGTGGCCACGCAGTGACTTGGGCAGTGTAGTCATGCTTTATCGCTGGGGGAGAGCTCTCCCAGCAATAAAAAATAACCACCCTGAGCAAGGGGTGGTAGCTTTATCGCCGGGCACGCCAATACTGGCACTTTTCAGCGCTAAAAATTGTGTCTCTCGGGGATGTTTTTTCACAACCCCAAATGACTAAAGTTTTAGCACTGAAAATGGCAGTAAAGACACAGCCTTAGATTCTGCCCACAGTGGGTTTCAAACTAATCAAAGTTGCTAGAATCTGTGAACAGAAGGAAATGCTGTTTTGTTTTGTTTTCCCTGGTGGCTGTTATCTTGGGAAACCCTTGCTTAAATGGCTCTACATTTGGATCACTAATTCTACCCTACAATCCCACAAGGCATAGCAAATTTCAGAACAAGCTGTGTAAAGCACACAGATTTTAGAGCACTTGTAAGAGTCATCCTTTAAACATGAAGTGTTTCCCAACTTTAGCTACAGCTGAACTGGCACACCCATATAATACTGCATGAAATTAAAGGGCGAATGAAAGGGAAGGGCTCTACATATCCATCAGCAACATAGCAGACTTGGAGAAGTTGAAGTGTCCCATTCATCTCAATGATATGGTCTCAGCTGAAAGAGAATACCCAGTGGAGATAAATGCAGCGCAGCCTGAAACAATAGCTGTGAGATATGTGAATTGCTCCATTTATTTCAGTGGGTGTTCCTATCCCTCCTCTCCAGAGCTGCAGAATTTCTATGACAAGCAAACCTGGTTTTAGCTTCTCATCCCAATCCAAAGTCAGCAGTATGATCTTGGTGCATGCTCTGAGCTGGGCTTAGACCTTCTTAGAGGGATGAGGCACCCCAGGTCATATATTACATGAGAGGGGAATAGGGTGGGGGGCTCAGATCCCCCTAGAAAGGATTTCTCCAGAACCTGGCTCTCATTAGTGAAAAAAAGAAGTGTTGGGGGAAGGGGGCTGTCCATACCTCATAGATAGGCAGGGAACCCCAGATCCTGCAATACACATGGGAGAGCAGGAAGTGAGGCTCTGACACCCCCTGAAAGGGAAGCCCCCCTCCAGAATCTGGCTCAAAGAGAAGGGGCAAGGAGAGGGTGTCAGACCCGCACAGATGAGCAGGAACCTTCCAGATTCTCACACACATGCAGAGCTCATATCCATCCCCCAGATGCCGTCACATGGAAGGGGAAAATATGGGGCTGACAGGTGCCCACACCCTTATTCTCCCCCAGTCTTCCTGCCACTTCCCCCACCCACCCACCCACTTCTAATTACTAGTTAGAAGTACTAGTTAGTTGCCTTTATAAAAGACAACTCAACCTGCTGGCATTCCCCTATAATGTTAAACCCTGCAGAATTCAACACTGAAGTGACATCAACAGGAAAGATAGCGACAATTGCTGGTTTTTACAGAATGGAATGGAAAACCATGTAATGAAGTGGAGAGAATGTATTTGTACTGCTGCTCTCTAGTACATTGACTCAGAACTGCTCAGTTGGCAGCTATTGGAGCAGAAAGATCCAAGTTCTCTGTCTGCTGTCACCTTTAAGTTTTGAATGGCCAGGACAATGGGGGGAGGGACAGCTCAGTGGTTTGAGCATTGGCCTGCTAAACCCAGGGTTGTGAGTTCAATCCTTGAGGGGGCCATTTAGGGATCTGGGGCAAAAATTGGGGATTGGTCCTGCTTCAAGCAGGGGGTTGGACTAGATGACCTCCTGAGGTCCCTTCCAACCCTGATATTCTATGATTCTCTGACATGCAGCAAAATTTGATACATATATATTAGGTAGCAATCTATCATAATAGATTTAAAACATTATTGCTAAAATAACACATACCACTACCCAGTTTAGTCAATACTACATGCTAATCAAAATTATATACAATACCACAGGAACAGGCAAGTTACAACATTTATACAGCATAACTGCCTATGGCATAAGCAAGATAACTATGATTACTGAGAATTAGCTACAGTAAGGGTGTATACATCCTGGCACATTTAGGAGTAAAAAATGTTTCAAGTTTGTACTTCAACCATAAAGACAGGGGGGAAATGCCCCAACTTGCAGGTACAGTTTTGGCTTCAGGCTTTCCGGAGTGAATCAAGTTAGCCCCATTAGTGAGAATTCAGGATACTGTTTCCAGAAAGCAACATTTATGATCACAGAAGTCTTAGCAGGAGGCAGAATACACGCTAACCCTATTGCTACACCAGGACAAACTAGGACTACCATGACCATAGCCACTTTTCTAGGGGATATGTCCCTCTTTGAGAATCCTGGTGTCCATCATGTATTTATTTATTTATTTATTTTGTCCACGTTTCTGTAAAGCCTCTGCCAATGCTGGCCACCTTAAGAAGCCACTGGACAAGTGAGCTACTGAAAGTGACGTAAGTCTGACTGAGTACATAGGCACAGAGAATCCGAGCCTCCCTGCCACGCTGCTGTCCCCCAACAAGCCACAAGGCTTCATAGCGAGCCCAACCCACCTCAGTTTCACACCATCAGTTCTCCATCTACACATAGCGAAAGCACCATGTAGACTTAGCAAGACAACATTTGTACAGAAAACCCTAGAACACTGACAGAAGGAAAGCCATAAGAAATGAGGCAAAGACGCACGAGGCATATACAGCATAGAACACACAGTAAAGGGATACGCATAAGGGTAAACACTATTTTCTGACACTCTACACTTTACAGTAATATATGTCAGGTTTTATTCTGAAAGGTGGTGAGAGGATGGTGGTTTTCCCTTCCCTCCAATAGTTAATGAAGTCCTACAGTATTTAACCATTACCTGTCATATTTCCCCAAGCAGTTTCCTTTTTTTTCCACTTTGACAATCAGTCAAGTTTTAAATATTCTTTGCATGTTTTCCGCAAGTTTGCAGTGTATAAGCTTGAGCTTTCCAGAAGTCATCCAAAAAAGGAGAGACTACTATGATACTACAACACAAGTTTTGAGCTGCATACAATGGCATGTGAACAGCACTTTGGCAAGAGTACACTTGCTTAGTGAAATCAGGTGTGGGATTTGGTAGTGAAAATTGCATTTAACCCCTTTGATTGTGGGAATTATTATTTGCAGCTGAAGTAGTGTGCTATCAGCAACAACGGCAACCTGGAGGGGAAATGGGAGGCCTAGGGCTTGGGTTTTTATTGTTTTATTCCAAATGCCAATAACCTCAAAACCACAACCGAAAGACACAGTACAAACATGAATTAAGCTTCAAAATACCCCACTGAGCTAGGTCAAACCAACAGTGAAATGCAGCCATTTCAGCAGTGGAACACAGCAGCTGTTTAAGAGAACATGAAGTGAAGCATCCAAATGAAACTGCAGGTGGAAATTTTAGTTAGGCAGACTGTACTGGTGGAATTTGGCCAGGACACTAGGCTAACACCCTCCCCCATACCTCGCTTTGTACCTCATTTTGTACCTCTTCCGACTGCCAGAACATTAGGCAGCACCACGGCTCGGGCTCTGTAGTGGCAGACAGGGAAGCGCCACCTGCACCATTTCCCGCGGCCACGCGGTGTTCCTTGAGATGGTTTCCCCAACCTTTTTGTAACTGCAACCCTCCTTCAAGGCATTAACTGTTACGGGATGCTACCACACACCCGTCCAGCAGTGTTTCCTTTTCCCCATATTCCCCCTCTCCCCCAACACACAGTCTCCCCATAACCCCCTCAATCTCTCCTCCTCCTTTCCCTGAGAGCCCCAGTCATCCCCTCTCAAAAGTCATCCGACCCGACTCCTTCCTTGCCCCCGCATGGCCCCTCCTTGCGCCTTCACAATCCCAGCCTCTGCCCCAAGACCCCCAGAAACTCGCACTCAAATGGCTCCCCTCAACCGCACCGGCCCTGTCCCCGCTCCTCGCCCAGGCCCCACCCGCTTCCCTCTGCCTGCCTCACCCCCGGCTCTGCCACCAGACGCCTCCGCTCCCCTGCCTGAGGGCCCCTCTCCCACACAGGGGCACCCCACGGCTGCCACCAGGCCCCTCAGCCCCTCTCCCACACGCCGCCCTCGTACCTGCCCGGCCCCAGCGCAGCAGAGAGCGACGGTGCCGCCCAGCGGGCTCCCTCTGTGGGGAAGGAGCGGGGCAGAGGGCAAGAGCCCAGCGGGCTGCAAAGCAGCACCACTGCAGCGCCCCCCACTGGCAGGAGGCCGCTGCTGAGAATGTGGCTCTGAGCGGGGCCGCTCAACAGAGAGCGGCCGCCGCCCCCACCCGGCAGGACACCGCTACTACCCCACTGCCACGTTGGAAAATGCCATCCTGGAGAAAAGGGTGGGAAGGGGAACATAGGCCCGGGGTAAATCTGAGGTAGGAGCTGACAGTTATCCCCACGGGCCTGGCTGTGTCTCTCATTCAGAAGCGCCTTGGCTTGTTTTATCGGGAGAGGGCGTCTCTTGGGGCATGTCTTCACTGCACTGCTAAAAATAGCCATGGAGCCAGCAGCGCAAGAGCGGAGGGAGTTACCAGCCTCCCCAAGTATGATCCTGTCCGAGATCATAGAGACCTGGAGGAGGGAGTGGGATTTTTTAGCACGTGAGCTCCATGGGCGCTAACACCGGTATGTCTCCTCCAGCGCCAGTGCAGCCAGACCCATAAGCTCCAGCTAGCGGCCGGTCAGGGGGTCTGGGTCAAAGCTGCAGTGCTGCTGGGGACACAGCTACTCTGTCCTGCTAGTCAAATGAGTCTACGCTGCTCATGCAAACACACTGGAGCCCCAGTGTTATTTCTGCACGGTGACTGCTCTCAGTGGAGGCTAACGCTGGAGTGGACTCTAACTTATACTAACACTATGACTCCAGTGAAGACAGACCCTTAGAAGAATCTCTGAAGCAACCCCCCCTTGTCCCAGGAAAAGGAAGGGTAGATGTGGTTTCCAGTTACCTAGGCCAGTAGGGGACATCCACTAGTACAGTGATTTTCAACCTGGGATTCGTGGACACGACTAGAATGAGTTGGATGTTCAGATTTTACTCTTTTGTGCCACTAATTTCATATCTGCCTGCAATAATGAACTCGAGTTACAAAAAGAAAAGGAGGACTTGTGGCACCTTATAGACTAACTCATTTATTTGAGCATAAGCTTTCCTGAGCTACAGCTCACTTCATCGGATGCATTCATTCGTATGCATCCGATGAAGTGAGCTGTAGCTCAGGAAAGCTTATGCTCAAATAAATGTGTTAGTCTCTAAGGTGCCACAAGTCCTCCTTTTCTTTGCAGATACAGACTAACACGGCTGCTACTCTGAATCGAGTTACAAAGTAACTTGTAAAGCTGGAAAGTTATTTAAGACACATTTGTCTTTCAGTAAGTTGTTTATCTTAATTCTAATCAACCTTTTATTATCAGGGCAGTTCGCGTCTATTTTATTTCCTAAGAGTGCCAATCCTGTTATTGTAATGGCTGACTAATTAACTGCATTGAACTATTAATGCATTTAGACAATGAAGTTTGGCTGAAATGTTCCACATCAAACCAGTGAACCAAAATAGTAGCTAAAACAACCCCCTTCCCCACTAGAATTACTTTGTGCATTAGCCTTTATGTGAAATCATCCAGGGATAATAGCATTTTTGGAAAAGAATATAGGGTACACATTACAAGAGATCTAGGCACTGAAGCAGAGCAAATATCCTATGATTTATGTTGTTCTCCCTTCCTGTGTTTACCCATGTTCATTACTGGGTACCCCATAAAAGCACTGTGCCAGTAAACTATTGGTGCTTCAGAAAACAATTTTTACAGTGTCAGACTGGGGCACTGGAAGCAAAATCTCTTGCACAGCATGTTCAATAACAAGGATAATTATTAAAAGGGTGGGCTAAATAGGAGCATAGAGCTCACAGCTATATCAAGAAAAATACAACTTCTTGATGCTTAGTACTTAAACTTCCTGTCCTTCGATGGATATGCAGGGCAAGGGGACACCCATGAGCATATTAACAGAAAGGGTATGACTAGAGATTGAATCAGCATCTATTTTAAAACTTGCCTATACAGACTGTTAGTGCATGGTAAACTGGAGTATAAATCTACAATGCACTAGCCTTTCATGCACTAACTGGCTGTGTGGCTTCTGCCACTGCAAACTAAAAGTTCTGTAATGCACTTATATATACTTTGCTTCGAAACAGGAGTAGATCAAAGCACACTACCAAATTTTTAGTGCACAGTAGTAGGGTCCACATGTCTAGTTAGTGCATGGCAGGTCAGTACACTTCCAGACAAGCCCTTGAGGATGCGTTTTTTGCTTCACTGATTAATACTGTAGATTTTAATAGTGAATCATTCTAGCATTAATTTCTTTTGTAAATCAAAGAAAGGATGGAAGAAATTTAAAGCTGATTCAAAAATAGATGAGACATTGCTCATAAACTCAGGTAGGATGAAATTAGAAACTCTAAAGCACAGCGCTCCAATCGGGGGTGTGGGGAAATGAATGTGTCCTACGCAGCACATTAGACCTACATCAAACAGCAGGAGGCTGCTCACTTGCGGATCTGAGGCTCATACTGATCTCTCTCTCTCCACTCTCATGACTGCCTTCTCATCCCCATTCTAGTCAGTATAATATTGGTTACTTATTTTATTTAATTTTACATGGCCTCCACATTTTAACTTGCTATACATTTTTGAACCGACAATGAGTAATGCATTAAATTAAAAAATAAAGAACACCTCTTCCATAGGCGCTGACTTCTCCTCTTTCCCATGGGTGCTCGACCCCTCCCCACTTCCACTCCACCCCTTCCATGAAGCCCCGCCCACTGCCCTGCCTCTTCCCAGCTCTTCCCCACCCCCATTCCAACCCCTTCCCCAAAATCCCCACCCCAACTCCACCCCCTCCCTGCCAATATTCCAACCCCTTCCCCAAATCTCCGCCCCAGCCCCACCTCTTCGCAGCCTCCTCCCCTGAGCTCACTACGTTCCCGCTCCTCACCCCCCTCCCCGAGCGTGCTAATGCTACCAAACAGCTGTTCTGCAGTTGCTGGGCAGGAGGTAGGCAGAGGAGCGGGGATACAGAGCGCTCAAGGGGGAAGGAGGAGGTGGAGCAGGGGGAAGGGAACTTGGCTGCTGGTTGGTGCAGAGCACCCACTACTCTGCACCCACTAATTTTTCCCCGTGGGTGCTCCTGCCCCAGAGCACCCACGGAGGTGGCACCTATGACCTCTTTTGCAATCCAGAATCAGTTAAAGAGGTTTGTTTCTAAGTTCCATTCATAAAAGAACAACATTGAACCTCTGACAGCAAGAAAAGAGGATTCTGGCTTCGTGGTTAAAGGAAGCAAAGAAAACAGCAACTGATCATATATTTTATGATTCCAAAAAGGGGTCATATCCCAGAGAGATTTCAAAGAGAACTCTTGTTATGTTTTAGCTATGGTTGTAGTTCTGTTTGTCAAACTCCATCTGCCAAGTGCCCTGTTGAGTTTTTAATATATAAAGTTAGCCTAGAGAGAATTCAAGCAATGACATGTTATGTAATTTTTGAACTGGTTTACAATACTGGGTCTCTACATTCCCCCCCCCCCCCCTTCCTCTGTATATACAGTATATTATGAAAGCACCATAGCAGCTCTCTAGTTAAGGTAATGTTGAGTTTTCTACTTTAAGCGAGAAGTAAATTCTTTAAATATGGCAGTTCCCTGAAATACTAAAACATGGCCCACTTCAAGAAGCACCAGATTTAATGTTTAAGGTACTTTTCACTCTTTTGAGATAGGTTTTCAGCTTGAGGGCCCACATATTACTTTTAAAAAACCAAGGGGTCAAAATCAATAGGTTGGAATATATGCTATGCTCTGTTCCCTTTGCAATACTCAGGCAGTGCAGAGTGAGCAGAAAACACGCACACTTCTCATGGTAGGGATTCCCCAGGCCCAGTAGGGACAGCTAGTTTCCATGCCTTCCTCTAGCAGTCCTTGCCCTAGGGGCTTCTTAGGGATAGAGTCTGTAGCACATCCTGGCTAGTCTCAGCTGGTGTATGGTCCATTGGAGACCATTGGCAAATGGCAAAAGTTAGAGCAGCCCCCAGGTTACTGTAATTTGCATCTGCATTAAGACAGAAAATCAGAGTTGAAAGCGGTTGTTGGTTCTCATCCAATCTCTTTCCCTTCTCCGAAATCTGCATTTCTCAAAGTGGGACATCTTCGCTAGACCCTCCCCTGGGCTCAAGAAGAGCCAGATGAGTTCCTGGGTTATGAGGAGAGTCTGAGGGAACTGGGATTATTTAGTCTGCAGAAGACAAGAATGAGGGGAGATTTGATAGCTACCTGAAAGGGGGTTCCAAAGAGGATGGATCTAGACTGTTCTCAATGGTACCAGATGACAGAACAAGGAGTAATGGTCTCAAGTTGCAGTGGGGTAGGTTTAGGTTGGATATTAGGAAAAACTTTTTCACTAGGGGGGTGGTGAAGCACTGAAATGGGTTACCTAGGAAGGTAGTAGAATTTCTTTCCTTAGAGTTTTTTAAGGTCAGGCTTGACATATGATGATTTAGTTGGGGATTGGTCCTGCTTTGAGCAGGGGGTTGGAGTAGATGACCTCCTGAGGTCCCTTCCAACCCTGATATTCTACAATTCCTATCCTGCATTCCCTTTGGCTGCTGTAATTGTTTTCCCCTGGCATGTGGCCAGCAGGGGAACTGATGAGCAATTTCAGCAAGGAAGGGATAGAAACTACTAGAGTGCTCCCTGCTCACCCCAGAGCTAATCCTGGAACTAGTAGTGGAAGTAGTAAGAGGCAGCCAGGGAGCAAGCACCCTTTACCTCTTCCCCATAGTGATAGAGAGGATTCAAACACATCTGTTAAAAATTGCAGGGCATACAGCTGGGAATGCATTTTAAATTCATAATTAAATATATAATTTATTTTAAAGACAGTTTTTGGAGAGCCACAATTTATAGCCTTGGAAGCAGCAAGTGGGCCTTTCAACTCAGCTTGGCCACCCCGCTGGAGGATCTTCGTTTCAAAGTTCAAGATTTATAAATCACTTTTTCCTGGAGTGTTCCCCATTATTCTAACACATTTTTCAGGGCATATCTAAACAGCAATCTCAAAAGTGATAAACTTCAAATTTCTCACTGGACTTCAAGCTACACCATATTTAAAACATATCACTGGGCTTCTCCCCTATCACATTTGTTTTTCACAACAGAGGATGAAGCAGCCCTCTGCACTGATCTACTGTTCCTGTTCCCTAACACTGCCTCCTGCTGTGTCTCGGTCCTTGGTTCCAGGTATCCAGCTCTTAGCCACCCCTCATGCTGGCTCCCTCTAAGTGCACACTCTTGCCTCCACATCTATGCTGTCTTAGGCCTGGTCTACAGTATGTGGTTATTTCGGAATTAGCTGAGTTACTTTGAAATAAAACTGATTCCGTCCACATGACCAAACCAGTTTTTTCGATTTAAAGGGCTCTTTAATCCGATTTCTGTACTCCACCTCGGCAACTGAGGTAGCGCTAAAATTGAGATCGCAGTTCCAGGTTCCAGGTATTGTGGACACAATTAGATGTTATTGGCCTCCAGGAGCTATCTCAGAATGCTCCCTTGTGACCACTCTGGACAACACTCTCAACTCCGATGCACTAGCCAGGTAGGCAGTAAAAGACCCAGGAACTTTTGAATTTCCTGTTTGGTCACCATCAGCACAGTCCACCATCACAGGCGACCATGCAGAGTCCACCATCACAAGAGACCACGCAGTCCCAGATTCGCAGACGACCTCCAGCATGGTCCGAATGGGAGGTATTGGATCTCATTGCATGTTGGGGAGACGAATCTGTTATGGCAGAACTACGTTCCAAAAAAAGAAACGCAAATACGTACGCTAAAGTCTCCAGGGCCATGACGGAAAGAGACTACTCCAGGGCCACAGAGCAGTGTCATATAAAAATCAAGGCGCTCAGGCAAGCGTACCAAAAAGCCAGGGAGGCGAACAGGCGCTCTGGGTCACAGCCCCATACATGCCACTTCTACCATGAGCTGCATGCAATTATGGGGGGTGACGCCACCACTACTTCACCACTGTCCATGGACACCTGCAAGGGGGGAGTAGTACGGAGCGACGAGGATGAGTTTTTGGAGGAGGAGAGTGCACAGGTGGCAAGTGGGGAAATCTGTTTTCCCCCCTAGCCAGGAAATATTCTTAATGCTGGAGCCAATAGCCTCCCCCACTCCCAAGGCATGCTCCTGGACCATGACCCTGGAAAAGGCACTTCTGGTGAGTCAGAGCTTGATCGGACACATGCAGTGGGGGATGGGGGAAAACCCAGCTACACTGGGATCTTCGTGTTTAGTTTAAAGGGCTCATCCCTGCTCAGAGCCTCAGCGAAGCCATGCGGTGTGTGTGGGGGGAGGGAGGGTGTTGTGTGAAGCAATCATTCCAGAGAGCCCACAAGCCCTCCTTTTATATGGCAAACCCACCAGGCATTGCTTGCTATGGGAAAGGGGGCCCATAGCGGTGGTTACTGAAGTACTGGTTTGATTATGGCAGATTTCTCTTCTCCTAAAGAATTGCTGACAATCTCAGACAGTACATAGCAGTGGTGCTCTTCACTCTTTCACCAGCCAGAAAGGACATGAATCAGAGTTGCAAATGTTGGCTGAATTTTCCTTCAGTGGTTTGAGGCCCTCCATGTGTGTTAAGGGACCATATGCAGAGAGGGAAACTATCACGGTACCAGGCTTATTATGACCACTTTTCAGTTCTTGGTATCCCAAGAGGTCATCATGGATGCGGGCTATTTCCTCAAAGCAATAAACTTATTCTTTTCTTCATTCTGATGTCGAGTGGTGACATTCTATGTTAACAAGGCAATTCAAAATTCACAATACTACCATGGAGCTCAATTTAGCAGCTGCTAAGGTGGTGATGAAGTCAGATTTTTTCCAGAGACAGAACAGAAAAAACACCTTAATAATTCCTTGTAGTGGGCTGTCTACATCTGCTTAAATTTTCCTCGCAACAATGCTCATTTTTCTTTCTTCCTACTTTAGTTCCACATCACCATTAGGGAACCATGAAGGTCTTGTGGAGATGGTGGAGAGAGAATGCATACGTTGGTGTCAATGTGTCCAAGATTGTGGTTAATTAATGATCATGACTAGAATTCCATTGAATTTGACTAAATCCATGAGCTTCTAGAAGCAAACCAATATGGTTGCTCTCTCTTGTATGGAGACAGGAGAGAATTCTGATCTAAGCCTAGAAACAGTGCTCAGGTTTAGAACTTCTATAAACTTATATAAAGCCTCAAGTGGAGCTGTGATTTTTTTCAGGGAGAGTATAGGAGCATTTTAGAGAGTAGTAGTGTGAATATTTTTACTGGATTTTGAGGCATCAGTGTAGCTCCACCGGTAAAGGAATAGCATAGACAATATACAGAAGTGCAGCATAATTCGTATGGTGTGGCTTACTCCATTTTGAAGACAGGGTACAACTACCTGTAAATAGCTCCATTTGCACAGATACAGCTACCCCAGTAGCTAAAAATCCCATTGCAGACAAGGGCTTCAGAAGTTTTAAGTTGTTTAAATTGTTTCCTTCCCACAAGAACATTTGACAGAACAGTTGTAGGGATTTGATATTACTTTTTCATATTAAAAGTGTTGGCTAATAAATATATTTTCTTCTATCATATTTTCAATTAAGAGTTTGAAGTGGAATAGCAACAGCTGAGTCAGGATCAACAGCCACAGCAGGTCTGTGAAAGACCTTGTTGTGTACAGTAAATACTAGAGGAGTTATCACTGCAGGGGGTCCCTACAACCAGCAAAACAGAAGTGGCATTTACATGTTCATGAATCACAGAACAAGGTTGGGCAGTTGGAGAGCACAAAGTACTTTTATTTCAGACAGCTTACCACATCACATTCCATTATTTATCATATTTGCATCACTCCATATTATTTATACCTTCTTACACGGTCTAAAATATGGAATTTGACTTTCTGGTAACATGCTTCAACAGGTAAGACCCAATCCTAAAGCTCTGCTTTCAAAGAGAGTTTTACTTGAGTACATAGAGTCCCTCATATTTTCTTGAAATGAGTATGAAACAGAAATAAGGGACTGCTTCAGAGCTACACCTAATCATAGAATCATAGAATATCAGGGTTGGAAGAGACCTCAGGAGGTCATCTAGTCCAACCCCCTGCTCAAAGCAGGACCAATCCCCAATTAAATCATCCCAGCCAGGGCTTTGTCAAGCCTGACCTTAAAAACTTCTAAGGAAGGAGATTCTACCACCCCTCTAGGTAACGCATTCCAGTGTTACACCACCCTCCTAGTGAAAAAGTTTTTCCTAATATCCAACCTAAACCTCCCCCACTGCAACTTGAGACCATTACTCCTTGTCCTGTCCTCTTCTACCACTGAGAATAGTCTAGAACCATCCTCTCTGGAACCACCTCTCAGGTAGTTGAAATCAGCTATCAAATCCCCCCTCATTCTTCTCTTCTGCAGACTAAACAATCCCAGTTCCCTCAGCCTCTCCTCATAAGTCATGTGTTCCAGACCCCTAATCATTTTTGTTGCCCTTCGCTGGACTCTCTCCAATTTATCCACATCCTTCTTGTAGTGTGGGGCCCAAAACTGGACACAGTACTCCAGATGAGGCCTCACCAATGTCGAATAGAGGGGAACGATCACGTCCCTCGATCTGCTCGCTATGCCCCTACTTATACATCCCAAAATGCCACTGGCCTTCTTGGCAACAAGGGCACACTGCTGACTCATATCCAGCTTCTCGTCCACTGTCACCCCTAAGTCCTTTTCCGCAGAACTGCTGCCTAGCCATTCGGTCCCTAGTCTGTAGCTGTGCATTGGGTTCTTCCGTCCTAAGTGCAGGACCCTGCACTTATCCTTATTGAACCTCATCAGATTTCTTTTGGCCCAATCCTCCAATTTGTCTAGGTCCCTCTGTATCCTATCCCTGCCCTCCAGCGTATCTACCACTCCTCCTAGTTTAGTATCATCCGCAAATTTGCTGAGAGTGCAATCCACATCATCCTCCAGATCATTTATGAAGATATTGAACAAAACCGGCCCCAGGACCGACCCCTGTTTACTATTCAGTTATATATAGTACATACACATACATTATACACAACTCTGAGCTTTATAATTCTTACAAACAAAAGCTCAAATAGAGTAGTAAGGAGGTAAGAACAAGGTTGTCTATTTCTTGCCATCTAACAATTATCAACCTGAGCCTACAAAATGCTGAACAGCACTTGTGAGGTGCTCAACATCCTCAACTTCCAGTGCTTCAGTGAGAGCTGAAGGTCACGCCAGGTCAGGCCTCTAGTACTGGAAACTGGGTAAACTGTGTTCTTCCAGATGAGTTTTCCCACACAGATTGCACTCGGTGTACATGAGCCCCCACATGCATGAGACCAGATTATTTCTGAAAAGCAGTATCTGTTGTGGCCAGGCCTTCTGGCCACCACAGCCCAGGGCATAAGGAGTGAGGCAGCCGCAACTGTCCCTCAGCTCCTTTGCCATCAAGAACCTCAGATGGTAGGGCTCCCTAGTTATGAAATGGACTCTGCATGGACAACACATCTTGAATAACCACATTAACTGTACCATCAGTAACCATTCTGTCTTCTTCGATTACTGCCCACAGAGAGTTCATTTTTGGTGAGTATCAAGCAGTTCTGTGGCCAAGAGGACAGAAAGAAGTCCTACCTGACTAGTGACTGCAGGACAGCTCTACCAAAGTTGGCATCTGATCTGAAAGACTGGACCAGGGAGTAGGCGAGGATGAACAAATAGATCAAACTCCTGAAAGCTGTTCTACATATCTCAGACTGGAACGTTGGTGAGGGAAGCTGTGGAGACTGCATGCAGCTAGTGGAACGTGCCCTGATGTGAACCAGGGGAGTCTTGTTCACCACCTGATAGCAAGTCCTGATGCAGTTTCAGACCCACTTGGATAATCTGAGTGAAGAGGACTGTACTGTCCTCTCTTTCTGCAAAAGTCACACAGCCAAGGGGATAGTCTCAATAGCTTGGTTCCCAAAAATTTGGGATTAGGCCTAAGGTGACCTTGTCCTTATGGAAGACAGTATATGGAGGGCCTGTCTTAAGGGCCTTTATTTCACTGACTCTTCCAGCTAAGTTGATGGCTACCAAGAATATGGATAGATGTGGAGAGCAGATTGTCATGGGTTCATATGGCGGTCCCATCATGCCAGTTAAAACCAGATTGAAGTCCTAGAAAGGGGGATGCCCCTTTATTGCGGAGCAGGGGGGAGATCTCTCAAGTTTAGATACTGTAAGGTGAGCAAATAGTGTAACTTTGCACTGTTGAGTGATTTCTGGAAATGGTCACCACTCTAATAGAATTGACAGAGAGGCTGGACCATTTCAGGGAGAGTAGAGTAGATAGTCCAAAATATTTGGGATCAAAGTAGACAATGGCAAAAGCTATCACTGGGTTACCCATACAGAGAATCTTTTCCACTCTGCAGTGCAGATGAGCCAGGCTGAAGGCTTCCTGTTTTGCAGGAGGATCTCTTGAATCTCAGATAAGCAGTCTCGCTCCAGAGGCACCCAGCATCCAGAACATGAGATGGAGCAAGGTCAGGTTTGCATGCAGCATTTGTCCCTTATTCTGGGAACCCAGACTGGGAAGAAGACTTGAGATTATCAACTGGTCAACAGAGATACTCACTAGTTCAGAAAACCAGAGCTGTCTGACCCATGTTAGGGCTAGCAGGATAACACAGCCTGAGTCTTGTTTGAGTTTCCTGAGAAATCTGGGGATCCTGGGGATTGGTGAGAAGGCATAAAAAGAGCCGTAGGGATCATGGGAGAAGAAACATCCATCAGCGAGCATGGATTAATCTCCGGAGCAGATGCACACTTGTTCTCATACATAGCGAACAGGTCCAGGGATAGCAGTCCCCATCTCAGAAAGACCACCACAGAGAATCATATCAGTGAGGCACCATTGATGGTTCTGTAGCGTGTCCTGCTGAGATGGTGATCTGCCAGGATGTCCTGAAAGCTGGACAGGTGGAGAGCCATTGAAGTAGTGTTATGAAGTATGTACCATTCTCAAATATACATAAGTCTTTTCACAGAGCAGGGATGATCTCACTCCTTCCTTCTTGTTTCTGTAGTGGATTGTGGTGGTGTTGTCAAACAACACTTGAACAGTGAGGCCCTGAAGGAGAATTAAGACAGCCTTGCACACTAACCATATGGCCCCAAGCTTCAGTATGTTTATATGCTGCAGGGCCTTCTTTGGTGATCATCATCCTTGAATCTTGAGACGATTGAGATGAATTCCCCATTCTAGGGAAGGGGCATCAATGACCAGTGTGTTAGTGGGACAAGAAACAGAGAACAGAACTCACACTTGGACTGATCTTCCCACCAGCTTAAAGAAGAGAGAACTTCGATAGGGACAGTGACCAGATGGTCCATGCTGTGTCTCTTGTGTAGATAAAATGAGTTCAATCAGCCTTTCAGCGACCAGAATTGAAGTGTGGCAAGCTCTGTGATGCAGGAGCACACTGCCAAGGGCCCATAAGCTTGAGACACGTCTTCACTAGCATTCTAGTGCACTTATAGAGCAGATTGAGAAGGTCCACCATGGTTTGTAAGCATTGTTGAGGCAGGTAAGCACTTTTTAACAGAAAGCCGACAAAATTATGGACTGAGTCAGGGTCAGAATAGATTGTCCCTGTTGACCTTGAGGCCCAAGGAAGCCAAAAGATGGTGTGAATTGACTTGTGGCTGATCATCCCCAAACCAGCCAATCATCCTATAAGAGGTATGCTTGCATTCCCATCCTTCACAGATGGGCAGCTACTATAGCTAGAACCTTGGTGAAAATCCAGGGGACCACTGAGAGACTGAAAGGCAATATCCTGTACTGGTAGTAAGAGTTGCCTACCAGAAATCTGATATATTGCTCTCCAAAATGGGTAGGATGGAGCCAGGAGTATGCCAGATCACCTTGCTATTCTGCCTAGTGTTGCTGTGTAGAGAACATCCAATAATATGTGTCGTTTCTCCTATATAACCTCAGGAGGAATGCCAAGGGTCTCAAGAGTCCTTTTCAAGAAGTCCTAAATGGTTTTGAACTCATCTTAAGAGAGTGGATGAACCACTTCATCAGATCAACAAGAAGAAACCCTTGAAGGGCCAGAGGTACCTGATCTGAAGGGTGTTGATTTTCCTCCCTAACGTACTCATCTTTCACGAATAGGGGTTGATCAAGTTGGGTGATTGGAGAAGGCTGTAATTACTTCCCCACTGAAGTAGATCTTGGATGAGCAACAGTGGCTGTGGGTCTTCTGGAGTAGGGATTCATACCCTAGGCAGAGCAGTATAGCCAACATTGGTAGGCAAACTGGGATATTGGCACATAGGAAGGTACCACAATGGACACTCCTTGAAATCTTCAGGTCTTTTATCTTCTCCACTGTCTTCTCTGCACTCCTTGTTGAACTCTCATTGGGCCACGCATTGTGGAGACTGGTATCAGGAGGGAGGGGAGCCCTCAGCGCATTCTGGTGAGGATGACGAGTGACTTTCCTCCTGACAAGGGGAGCAGACATGTCCAGGGTATGGGCCTGTACAGTACCAGATGGAGTGGCGCTGAGGTAGATGGTTGCTTTTACATAATATATCTCAAATGCTCCAGGGGAGGAGACTCCAATAACAGACTGACAAATAGGTAAGCTGGTACCAGGAAAGGCTTCAGTGCCAGGATCTCTGATGCGAAAACATCCAGGACCAGAGCAAGGGTTAGCACTGAGGAGGCACTACTTTGTACTAGAGGCAAGATGGTAGTCACCAAGGGTTTCTGTGCAAGGCTGGTGCCAGAGGGCAGTGCAGCCTTTATAGGACTTAGAAGTCATCAGTGGCAGACTACTCTTTGGTGCCTTGGCACCAGGCAGAGGCGCCAAACTTCAGGTATTAGTGTAAGAAACCTAAGGAGAAGTTCTAGGTCATTTACTCAGGGTCAGAGAACAAACTTCTGACTGCAGTGGTGCTCCTTCGTCCCTCCCCAAAGAGGCTGACAGTTGCTGAATACAGTCTGTGGGAGGAGGCTGCTCATGAGGGGAGGTGGAACTGCAACTAACCAGTGCTGAGTTAGGATATGGTTAATCTTTTCCGGGCTCCTTGGGGATGGGAGTTGCATAGATCTCCCAAGAAAGCATATCTTCAACCTCACCTCTATTCTTGAGGGTATTCTTGGGAAATGAATGGCATTTAAATGTTCTGTTAATGTGTCCCTGTTCCAAGTAGACAATATATCTGGAGTCCCCATCATTAATGGATTTATCTGGGTTGCATGATGGGCAGGTCTTGAAGCTGGGTGACAGGATATGCAATAATGGAATAGCCCTAATGTATCAGGAGGGGGATCTGTATACAGATACCCCTTCTAAAATTTCTCAAAAAAATAGCCAGCAGACAAAAAGAAAAACTATACTAAAGTTAAGAAAACTACAACAAAGTTCACTAAGTGAAACTAGAAGAATATCTATGTCACATGAGGACACAGACTGATGCTGAAATGGATATAAAAATGAAGTTAATAGATTTAGAATTTTCATAATGGGCAGTTTTACAGAAATAATCCTCCTGGAAATGCTGCAGTCAAAAAGATACTAATTTATAGGGTAGATTAAATATGAATATATGTTGATATAGAGGTCAATTCACTGAAGGGCTTCAGTAATTTGGCACCTGATTTAGTACTACTGACATATTTTAACAAGTGTCTGGGCATTAGTGAACTGAAATAATTTTTTTGTTTAAAAGAATATTGCTGAAAATAGCTCACATGATCTGCTGGGGACAGGATAGAATTTTTCCGTTAACGTGTTCTTCCTATTGACTGAAAGGTTACTAAAATAATTTACTAAATAATGTGATTTAACTCCAAACAATAAAGGGCTTGTGAGAGTCATACAATCTTACAGAAACAAAAAAAAAATGCTGGATAAAAATATTGTGTGCACTGGTTTACTGAAGTCAGAATCAGTTTGATTTTTCAGACAGGTGGATTAACAATGTCAACTAATTAAAAAAATGGCTAAAACGCTCAAACTTCTGTAGACCCAGATTTGTAGACTAACTGAACATCTCATTTTAGAATCAGTAGCAAAATTCAAACATTTAATTTTTCCAATTTAAATTACTTTGAGTCACATCAAGAAACAAAAGTATCTGAAACAAACTACTAATTTGGCCACAATTTCCTCCATGCTGCCTGTGCACTAACAGGGGGAGCACCGAGAACAAATGAAAGAGATTTCGCTCATTTCTAATATCTAGCAGCACAGTTCCTACCACCAACTATGAGAAGCAACTTCAGGGAAAGTCATATTCAGTCCCTGCATGGTCAGGGCTGGAATAATCTCAGTATGGATGGAATCTTCAGATAATTTTGCTGCTAAATTCTAAAAAGTCTCCAATGAGCATGTGCCAACTACAATTTTCAGAGACTTGTAACTCAGTCAAAATCGGGTTGATTTTCATGGAGACAGCAAAATGCCTCCCTCTGGTTTCAGTAGGAAACCAGAGAACCCTGCTCCGAAGCATCAAGAAGCTAAAACTTCTCAGTAAAATGGTTATAAGAATTATTTCTCTCAACTTGGTCTCAGAAGCTGCTGATCCATTTTTACTAAAATGTATAAAAAAAATGAAGTCTGAAGCAGACATCAAGGCATGGGAAATTTCAGCTGAAACAATTAAAGTCTGGCTAAGCCAAACAGATAATGGAAATCTCACCTAGTTCAAAGCAAATTTTTGTCATCATGAAAAACTAAATGAGACTAAGGAGCACACACCAAAAAAAAAAAAAAAAAAAAAACCAACCAACCACACACAATAGGAAAGAGTGGCACTGCTCCTTTATCAGCAACATTGGAGGAACTGCAATAGTGAGAGATCTAAATGGCTGCAATTCAATTTGATGTAAAGTGCAACCTCAGAGAAACCTGGACTAGCTGCAAACTGAGAAGTGGTTTTTAAGGTAACAGATGGGCAAAGCAAATTTCTCTCAAGTGGTGGATGAAGCAGCTCATAAAAAATTTAATACAAAAGTTGAGTAAAAGTAAAAAAAATCAGATATGGCAGAAGTGATGTGAGGGAACTAAGTATAAACATTAAAGGAATGTTTAATCAAGACCATTCTCATTTTGCTTTTAATTTTAAAAACAGAAGTTTTTCATTTTAGGAATTTTGATTTTATTGGAAAACAAAAGGCTACTCACAGACTAGTGAGGCCTTTCTTTCAAGCAACTCTGTAGTGCAATTGTTACCAGGACTTGAAACCACTAACATTTCAAAGAAACTGCTTCAGATGATATTTCTGAACTAAAGTTTTTAAATGACATTGTATGTGTTTTATTTGTGTTCTACATACTGCAAGCAATTAACAATACAATGAGATTCAATTTCTCAACTAAAATACCAAATAGTACACGTTTACACATACCTGCACAGTCACAAGCATAAAAACAGACTACTTCAGCACTTAAATAATTTCAAAAATCCATACCAACACTTTTAAAATCCACTTTATTTAGTTCCCCCCAAACCAGTACAGGACTTAAGGCGTCTCCACACACACAATTCTTGCAGAGTTATTGTTTTTTGTTTGTTTGTTTTGAAAATAACTATGTTGGTCAGGTACCATTTAGTCTTATCATCTGATCCCTAAAACTGTATCAGTGTTGAGATATGACAGTCAAACCAGTGTTAAATCAATACACTATTTACATAGCACAGCAGATTATGTTTGAGACAGTCACTTGGGGATAAAACCACATTTTAGAACAGACAAAGACCACCATTATTACATATTTGGAATCAACTATTTACAGGTCCCTACTATCGCATAACTATGGTCTGTACACTGGTCCAGTGGGGCAGGCAGAAGCTTGACAGGCAGTTATTTTGAGGGATTTTAAATATGATTTGGAAGCACACTATTATGCTACCCTGAACGCCATGTGCCACATTATCCCAGGTGGTCTTATATCCGGGAATGGCACATCCAGCTGATATAAAATAAAAAAACAGACAACACATTTACTTTGTGGAGATTGACGCATGCTACTCAGACATCTGAACTTTGAAAGAAATTCGTCCAAGAAACTTGTCACGGTCATCTTCATTTCTTAAATTGGGAGATCCCATAATCTTACACACAATTGTTACTTCTTCTTTGGTATGGTTGGAGATAATTGCTAGTTGAACAGCCACTAGTGGCTGAAGATAGTCAGCCTAGTAAATAGAGAGAGGGGGAAATGATTTCAGATACCACAGTGAACTTATTTGAATAAAAACAATTAAGATTGCAAATTCATTTCATCTATTGGTTTACTGGAACAAAACCTCCAACTTTACAGCGTCCCATCGAAGGGTACATCTACACTGCAAATGAAGGTGTGATTGTAGTGGAGGTAGGCACACACATACTAGCTTTAATCCAGCTAGTGCAGCTAACAGCAGCGAAGACGTGGCAGCAAAGGCACCGGCACAGGCTAGCCTTCCCAGTACAAACCTGCCAGACTCTTGTTCCTAGCTAATGCTGGGTCCATGCTGCTGCGTCTTCACAGCTATTTTCAGCCATGCTAGTTCAATTTAAGCGAGTGCAGGTCTGCCTATCCACGCTACAGTTATACCTTAATTTGAGATGTAGATGTACCCTAACTCAGTTAAAATTATTTGTGTAGGAGTTAATCAGGCTAAAATTCTGCATAGCATTTGTCTCAACTGAAAAATTCAGCACAAATTAACAGTTATAGACAAGATTTTCAAGGTGCTCAAGGAAATTTGAGTGCAATTTCCATTGAAAGTCAATGGGATTTGGGTGTCTAACTCTCCAGTTTTTTCGAAAATCCAAGCCTATATTAACCTTTTGCTTTTTACAAGCATATGGAAAAAACTGCCGTAATTTATGCTCTTTTCTGCTCACTTAACTTGCATGGAACATGCAAGAGAGACTGTGTCAGACCAAAAATATTGAAAAGGTTTCCAGCTGAAAGAACATATCTTAAAAGAAAGACCTTGGTACTGATATGGAGGTGCTTCCCACGTACACTCCATCCTGCATATAAAAGTTGTAACACAGAGAAGGTTTTAACTATAATTTATAATTATTCAAGGCATGGGCTCCTTCCAAGCAGTTCTGTTCAGTTTGTGTTCACATAGAAACTTTTCTGAAACCAAAAGTATGTTTGTCTATACGCATTTAGCATGCTAACAGTATTTATATTAGCAAATTCTGGGAAAGCCTAGAAAACTACCCCACAGTACTTCAAAGGATAGAAAGCACGGAGGACATGAAGAGTGACACCAACAACACTGGGGTGGGGGGAAAGTGTGCTGAACCAATTATTGGAAAAACAATAGTGTAACAGTCTAGACTTCTGATAAGGCCAAAAAACTGTTAGTTGCATGATTATTAACCAGGTTTAATTATATGATGTGTGTACTAATCATGTCAACGACTGGTTTTTAACTATTAATAACTGTACTGTGGACAGGCCTATCTGATCTAGCCACCTCTATTTTCATTTGAGGAGACCTAATAAAATATAAGGAAAACTGACTTTTTACAGCAAAATTACTGAAATCATGTTAGTGGGAACTCAGTCTTATTTTTCTCAGTAAGAAGATAGTGGGCAGGTGCAGCACAGATCTTATCAAGTACTCTGAAATACCTGCATAAGTAATATTCCATACGTGTATTTGGTTGTAAATTTCAAGTCTGAACAATCCAGTAACCAACACAGACCCATCCTAAAAATGCCCCCAAAATTTTACAAAAAGAACACATGACTATCATTGAGACATACTTACATGTAAATTTTTTCCATAGTATGGAAAATACATTAAATCAATCACTCCCCCATCAGGAAAATAAGTTATCTGAACCTTGCCTTCTTCCTATGGTTAAAGACAAAATTAAAAGTTAATTCCCGTTTTAACAAACATTAAGAGGTAAAAGAAAATTACAATGTTCTAATGATGAAATGCAAGAACCCTACAAAAATATTTGAGTACTGCTGTACCAGAATAGTTTCCACAACAGAATGAACGATCTTTGCCAAATTACAAGACTCATAGATATAGACTTGTACTTGTTAAAAATTTAATATATTAATAACCTTCTACTACCTATGGTTGAAAGAACCAATTTTATTTCACAAAACAGATTTCAGCTTATACATGCTGCAACCTTCCATTTCTAATCTAGATAAAATTAATACTAATATTTATTTAGTAAAGTAGAAATTAAGCCAGAATAGTCCTAAGTTTTATTTTCAGCCCACCATCATTCAAAAAACGAAACACACATCTCTACAATGAAAACTTCAATTTATACTCCCTTTAACATAACAAAAGTATTTAAGGAAAAAGTTAGACAGTGCAACTGAATTTCCAAATATCCACAGGCAAGTTAGAAAATGTTTATTGTGAAGAAGCAATAGCAAATCCATATTTAAGGGATCACCTAGATTTCTGTTTAAATCCCAGTTTTCAAACCTCCCCAAAATCCACATTTAGGACCTGTTGGAAAAATCGGCACACCAGTTCATGGCTAAGGGTTGAGTTTCTGATGAACAGTGAGGTAATTTGACAAAGAGGTTCCTGGGATAAAGGCTACCCGAAAAAACAAAAAGAAAACCTATTGTTTAGGTGTCAACTTTTTCACAAACACGTTTTTGTGAGCAGACAGTGACAAGCATGAAATGCGTATGGATACTGCTCCTTATTGCTGAACTGCCTTCTATTGAGATCTCACTCCAAGACCAAACTCCATTACCTAAAATGCTCCTGCATTTTGTTTGACTCTTAGAGCAAGTGAATGGGACAGCTGCAAACTATGCTGTGAGCTGTCCCTGGGACAGGTTAGCATGGTGATGGAGAGATACACACAAAATACGTTATGAGGTGTACTGGCCAGGAAGCCAGAATACCATGCATTTAAGCCTCCTCTTCCGCTGACTGCTGTTATTATTTCAGAGTATTCACAAGCTTTTATTAACCAAGGCCTCATATCTCCCATTTTGCAATATGATAACAGAGGCTGCACAAGGGTCACTTCTGTCAGAGCTAGGAACAGAACCCACATCTCTAAAATGGCAGACCCAAGCCTCATCCACTCAGCTTTGGCTTTTGGATCAAATCTGCCAAAGCTAAATTTCCCTACATACAATGGAATTCTAGTGTAGTGATTATGTAGAGTTAAACACACATGGGTTGCAAAAAGCCAGGAAATGTCCCATGGCTAAGGCTACGACTTAGTCAAAGGTATTTTTAGTAAAAGTCACAGACAGGTCACGGGCAATAACCAAAAAGTCACAGCCAGTGACCTATCCATGACTTTTACTAAAAATACCCATGACTAAATCTTACCTGCTGAGGGGGCAGCCTGGGGCTCCGCTGCCACCACTCTGGGCCGGGAGGGTGGCCCAGTGCCCCACCACCGCTGCTGCTCAATTCCTTTGGGAAAGGGCGGACTGGGGTTCCACTGCTGCTCCCAGACTGCTGCTCCAGGGCAGCATCCGGGACCAGCTGCCTGGGACTGTCAGAGCAGTGGCCAATGTGGCAGGTTCCAGAGCTGCCCCAGCTGCTCAGGGGGTCCTGGGGTCAGTCGCACCAGCCACTGCAGCTGCGCAAGTCATGGAGGCCCTGGAAAGTCATGGAATCCATGACTTCCGTGACCTCTGTGAAAGGCTCGCAGCCTTACCCGTGGCTAATGCAGTAGGGACTAGCGTGCAGAGACACCAACCTTGCTCTGAGACACTGAGAGGAGATTATGAAAAAAGGTAGGGAGGAATTAGGGACATTGCATGGACCTTCACCCCTTGCCTCCACTGCACCCCCAACCTCTTCCAAACACAGAGAAGGGGAAGATCAGCCCTAGGAAAGCAGCCCTTCTATGTCACCGAGGGTCCTTAATTATCATTACCCATCTTGGGCCTGGACTTCCTTCTGGACTTCCTTCCCAGGATGATCCTCCTCCTCCTCAGTCATGTTCCCTCTCTCCTCCACTGCCACCATCACTGCCTGCTCCTGCTTTTCCCCAGGTGACTGTGCAGTGAGAGTCTGATAGAATCAAGCCACAGCCATAGTCAGTGAAGTCTGGGGTGCTGGATTCACTGCCCAAACCATAGGTTGCCAATTGCAGGCAAACTGTCCTGCATGGCCCTTGCTGGCATGCTCCAGGTATTTAGAGCACATGATGGGGGCAGTCAGAGTGCAATATGCAGCCTTTGGCTTGGGCGGTGAACCCAGCAGTGCCCCAATCCATTCAAAATCACCACAGTTTGCTTCCTAACAGACTCTCACTGCGCAGTCTGAATGTGCCATCAAAGCAGTAGAGAAGAATGCCCAGGGCCATACCTGCTGTATATTGGACTAAAAATCAGGAGGATTACTGAAAATTAGGGATAGTTGACATCTCTGGCTAGGGGTATATATACACACTAAACACTAAGCCTTGGCTCTGACTCAAGTTTGAACCCAAAGCCCCTCTCCCCATCCATACACAAAATCAGTCGACTCAGGTCAGAAAGTCCTTGCACCCTGTACAGGAGGAGGGGAGGGAAAGGGAGGGGAGCACAGCCCAAGTCCTACTGAGTCAGGTGAAAGTCCAGGCATTTCACAGTGTGGATGCAGATTGGGTCCAGGTTGCCAGACTTGTGTCTAGAGAATCTGCCAACCTATCCCACAAACCACTTCCCAGTCCTTCAATTCCAAAGCTTGCCACTTACTTTCCAGGAATAGGAAGTAAAAAACCATTACCTTTTCCATAACTGGTGTTCTTCGAGATGTGTTGCTCATGTCCATTCCATATTAGGTGTGTCCGCTCACCACATGCACCAGTGCTGGAAGTTTTTCCCTTAGCAGTGTCTGTAGGGGACTGGCTCTGGTGCCTCCTGGAGTGGAGCCCGCATGGTGTGGAATAGAGAGGGGCGGCAGGTGGCTCCCCCAACCCTCAGTTCCTTCTTGCCGGAAACTCCGACAGTGGGGAAGGAGGGCAGGTTGTGGAATGGACATGAGCAACACCTCTCAGAACACCAGTTATGGAAAAGATAACTGTATTTTCTTCAAATGCTTGCTCATGTCCATTCAATATTAGGTGACTCCAAAGCAGTACCCCTGGAGGTGGGTAGGAGTTCATGGATGTGTAGATTGCAACACAGCTCTGCCGAACCCAGTGCTGTCTCTGGCCTGCTGAGTGATAGCATAATGAGAGGTAAACGTGTAAACAGAGGACCACGTTGCGGCTCTACAGATGTCCTGGACTGGGTGTGCGCCAGGGAGGCCGCCAAAGACAGCTGCACTCTCGAGTGGGCTCTGACAATCAGTGGCAGCGGAACCCCCACCAGGTCATAACAGGACCTTATGCACGAGGTGATCCAATTAGAAATCCTTTGCGAGGACACAGGGTGACCCTTCATCCTATCCGCTGTAGCGATGAAGAGCTGAGTCTATTTTTGGAAAGGCTTGGTACGTTTAAAGAGAAAGCCAAGGCATTCTAGACATCCAGGGCGTGAAGACATCTCTCCTCACTGGTCTTGTGCGGTTTGGGACAGAATACTGGGAGGAAGATGTCCTGGTTCATAAGGAAGGTGGAGACCACCTTTGGCAGGAACACCAGGTGGGGCCACAACTGAACCTTATCTTTGTAGAAGACCATATATGGAGGTCCTGAAGTCAAGGCTTTAATTTCAGAGTCCATCTTGCCGATGTCACGGCCACCAGGAATATGACCTTCCATGACAGGTGGGAAAGGGAGCAGGAACCCAGCGGCTCAAAGGAAGGAGCAGTGAGCCTAGAGAGGACCAAGTTAAGATCGCACTGCAGGACAGGAGTCTATGCAGGAAGAGTCTCCCAAGGCCTCTCAAGAATCTGACCCTCATGTCATGAGAAAACATCATCTGGCCCTGGATCGGTGAGTGAAAAGCAGAGATGGCCACGAGATTCGCTCTAATGGAAGAGCGTGCCAGGCCCTGGTTCCTCAGATGAAGCAGGTAATCTAAGATAGACTGTATGGAAGAGCACGAGGGAGAGATGCTGCACTCAAACGCCCAGTGGGAAAACCTTGTCCAGTTGGCCCGGTAAGTCAGTCTGGTTGAGGGCTTCCTGCTTCCCAGGAGGACCTGTTGGACCTCATACAAGCAGGTACGCTCTTCCGGGTTTATCCACGCCAAAAGGTGGAGGGACATGAGGTTGCGGTGCAGGAGCTGACCATTGCCCTGTGACATCAGGTCCAGTCGGTTGGGCAGGGACCAGGGAGGGGCCGCTGCCAGGATCATGAGCGTGCTGAACCAGTGCTGGCAAGGCCACACCAGGGCAATCAAAATAACCTGTGCCCTGTTTCTCTCTTGATCTTTGCCAGGACCCTGCTGATGAGAGGAATCAGAGGAAACGTGTACATCAGGTTCCCTGACCATGACAGGAGAAAGGCATTGGAGAGGGAGGCCTTGCTGTGAACAAAACCGGTGGTATTTCCTGTTTAGCCTAGTGGCGAACAGGTCCACTTGGGGAGTTCCCCACCTCTGGAAGATCATGCAGGCTACCTCCAAGTGGAGCGACCACTCGTGGTGCGAGAAGTCCCTGCTGAGGTGATCCACCAGCATGTTCTTGACACCAGGGAGGTGACAAGCTTCCAGATGGATTTCATGGCTGATGCAGAAGTCCTAAAGACAGAGTGCCTCTCGACAGAGAGTCAATGAACGTGCTCCCTCTTGCCTGTTGATGTAGAACATCAAGGCCGCATTGTCCGTCAGGACTCTCACTACCTTGCCCGACAGGTGAAGTAGGAAGACTGCATGCCAAGCGGACTGTCCTGAGTTCTTTCATGTTTGTGTGTAACATCATCTCCTCCTCCTCTTGGGTCTGGAGGTCACTGAGATGTGTACCCAGCCAAAGTCCAAGGCGTCCGATACCAATTCGATGGAATGATGGGGGAGGGAGTGTCGAACAAAACCCCTTCTAGGATGGTTATGCGATCAGTCCACCATCGCAGTGAGGAGAGTACTGTCAGAGGAATGGTAAGGACCGTGTCCAGGTGATCTCTGGACTGGGAATAGACTGTCACCAGCCATTGCTGCAGGGACCACTTCTGGAGCCTGGCATAGCAGACAACACAGGTGCAGGCAAACCTTAGCCATAGTCAGGGGGAATGCGGAGACCTCCGCGATGAGGCCCGTCAACGTCTGGAACCTTTCTAGTGACAGGAACGCTCTGGCGCAGGTCGAGTCGAGCACTGCTCCGCTAAACTCAATCCTTTGCACCGGAACAAACATAGACTTTTTGTCATTCACTAGGAGGCCCAGGGAGCGGCACATGGCTTGCAGCACCGTGACATCCTCTTGAACCTTAGAGCTGGAGTTGCCCTTCGCCAGCCAGTCGTTGAGGTATGGGTAGATCTGGATACCCCAACACCTGAGGTATGCAGCTACCACCAACATGCACTTGGTAAATACTCTGGATGCTGTTACCAGACGGAATGGGAGGACCACAAACTGGTAGTGGTGGGGGTGCACCATAAACCGGAGAAAGTGTCTGTGACCTTGAAAGATCACTATGTGGAAGTCTGCGTCCTTCAAATCGAGGGCAGCATATCAGTCTCCCAGATCCAGGGAGGGGATGATAGAAGCCAAGGAGACCATGCAGAACTTTAGCTTCTTAAGATCCTTGATGAGGTCCCTCTGGTCCAGGATGGGCTGAGACTGCCCTTGGCCTTTGGGATTAAGAAATACCGGGAATAGAACCCCTTGTTCCTGTACCTGAGAGGCACTTCTTCCACCACACCCAAATGCAGCAACCCCTTTACCTCCTGTGCAAGGAGACTCTCGTGAGAAGGGTCCCTGAAGATGGATGGGAAATGGGGTGGAGGGGAGGTAGAAGTCAACTGCAGGGTATAACCCTCTGCCATAGTATTGAGGACACAGCTGTCTGAAGTTATAGCTGTCCATGCGGGGAGGAAAAAAGAAAGGCAGTTGGAGAACAGCAGGACAGACGGATCCGGGCTAAAGTCTGGTAGGTTGCCCTTGAGCGCATCCTCAAAACGCTGGACAGAGGGAGGAGGTGGGTAGCTTGGGAGGCACTTGTAGCCCCTATTCTTCTTATGGGGGGGAGCTCCTGGCAGGGTTGACTCCCTTGGCCCGGAGATTGCTGTGGTTTGAACCACTTACGGGCTGAACCGGGAACGTACAGCCCCAGACGTTTCAGGGTAGTGCAGCATTCCTTAAGGCCATGCAGTTTACTGGCCGTCTGCTCTGCAAACAGGGCCTGGTTGTGGAAGGGGAGGTCGTGCATCGATTGCTGAGCCTCTGTTGACAGACCCGAGAGGAGCAGCCAGGATGCCCTTAGCATGGAGATGGCAGAGGCCATGGTGCAAGCTGGGGAGTCTGCTGTGTCTGAGGCGGCTCGGAGGGCTGCTCTCACTGCAGCCATGCCCTCTTCGAGGATCGCCCGAAATTCCTTCTTGGACCCTTCGGGCAGCGAGACCTCAAATATGACCATAGGCTGCCGCAGGCTTGGCGGCTGGCCACTCTCAACTGAAGGCTGGAAGACGAATAAATTTTTCGCCCAAACAGATCCAGTCTCAAGTCTTTATTCTTGGGCGCAGCCCCAGATTGACCCCACCTCTCCCTCTGGTTAATGACTTCAATTACGAGGGAGTTGGTTTAAAGCTTGGGAATCAGGGCATGCCCCATCCCTAGGCTGAGTCGTTTCCAGGACCAACTAAGTAGAACTAATACCAAGGGTAAATACTAAACTATATACACTATTTTACAAAGAAACATTCGTGAGACACACTGAACTATGCGAAAGCTAGATGAAGCAGCAGAAGTTCCAGCACCATCAATGGTGGCGAGAAGGAACTGAGGGTGGGGGGAGCTAGTGGTGCCCCTTATACTGCGCCAGGTGGGCGCCACTCCAGAGGGTGCCAGAATAGGTCTCCTACAGATACTGCTAAGGGAAAAGCTTCCGGCACCAGTGCATGTGGCAAGCACACACACCTAATACGCAACAGACATGAGAAAGCACTTGAAGAAGAATCTTCTGTTTCAAATGCAGCTGCTTGGCAACTACCCCTGTGCCAGTCTAGATAGGGGAAAATCTGCGGCTAAGGGAACAGGCATGACCAGCAGCATCTGGGTCACAGCTGGCATGTCAATATCCCCCTCTGAGAGGTGCCTTCAGCAGTTCAAAAACTGCAACTGAAATGTCCTCTACTGTCATGCAGATGTTCTGCCTATTTTGGGATACAGGCAGAGCATGAAGTAGAGAAGGTCATGCAGTTGCTCTGCCAGTGTCCCAAAATAGGACAGAACATGAGGTGGAGAAGTCCTTCCACTCTGTTGGGGTCTGTATTGTCTCCAGCTGCTGGGAACACACGGACCCAAAACAGCTCATCTGGATGTATTTGTGAACTAAAACCACTCAATACACTTCCAGTCAACCACCATAGGTCACACAGACAATTCTCCCACAATCCGCTATGAAACAACTGTCAGTTGGCAAGGGCACTAGGAATTCTGGGATACAATAGTAGACGTCCGCAGAAGCTGAAGCTCTGACTTGGGTCTGCATATTACAGTATGGATGCAACAGCAGGATTGTGAAGCCCAGGTTTCCACTGCACTGTGGATAACTCAAGCATGGGCTTGGAAACATGAAGTCTACAAGCCCGGGTCCCACAGATCAGGGCTTAGTGTGCAATGCAGATCCACACTAGGAGACCAGGGTCCTCTCTTATGCTCTACCACAGACTTCCCAGGATGAATGTGGGCATCGCTTACACCATCATTTTTGGATGCAACAATCCTGAGGTCTCTGCAGAGAATGCTCCACCCCGTGAGATTTAATATATAATACTTAATCTCATCAACACATTAATTTGTTTGATACCGATCAGATTTACTGGATACGATATAAATCGGTAGAGACAACAGAGGACTGTTTTCATAAGCTATGGTCCAGAGGCCACACTTGGTTACGGAGTAACCTGCAGATAAAGTTAACCGAAGCACTTGATTAAATTTTACTAAAAATGTTAGTAAAATGTAATTGACTGCTATAGATAATGGTCCATTACTTAAGTAGTTATATACTTTCTCATGGACATGATGTTTCCAGAAGCACCCAGGACTCATTGCTAAAAGTTACATACAATCTAACATTTGAGGCTCCTTACTCTGGAAGAGATCATGCCTGTTCAGATCCATGCATGGAGGGAGCACTCCACATTCAAGTCTTCCCTATACAATGTGATGGCAAAACTCTCCACAGCTTCACAGCATTGTGCCCGCCCCTTCTGGACCCTGTGGAGGGCTGTCAGTGTAGTCCAAAAGGGAAGTTAAAAATGGACAGGAGTAGTACTGGGGTAAAGGATGCACATCAGCCTCCCACTGGCCCCACAGAAAAAATAAACCTCAAAAGTTAGTACAGCTCCAGCCCTTTAGTAATTTTTTAACATTATCCCCATGCTCCTGTGTATGCAAGACTATTGAGAGCCAGAGCAGCAGCAGGCACAGATAGTCCCTCCACAGATGGCCCTGGATTTCCAGGAATCCTCCAGGTTTGAGAGTGGTAATGAAGAGGAATCTCCAAAAGGTTATCTTCACAGATCCTCAAGTACAAAGTCCCTTGATGGATTTTGCTGCAGGAGGGGAAAATTCAGGCCTTTGCTTGTTCAATTCGACCCACAGAGTAGGGAATGCAAAAGTGGCTTTTCTGACATAGATGCCGCTTTTCTATATGAATTCATGACAAAAGCAGTGTAGCAAACATATGTAGTAAGGATCAACTGTAGGGGTAGCAGTTAAATGGAAACAGGAGAAAAGGGAAGAATGCAGGTAGAGAGAGCAAGGAGAAAGCAGGAGAAAAACACATGCAGAAAACATCCAATTTCAGTATGGTAGGCTTTAAAAAAATAAACCCAATCATTTGTGATGTTTTGGATCCTGTTCCCAATTCTTCTCTGACCTGTAACTGTATTTATTTCTTCCTTCTTACTCAACCTCCTTTGGAGGCACATCTGTCAGATTGTTTGGCCTTTGAGCTAGCAAGCCCTGCTATATACTGCAAAGATTCAATATTTCCCATTACACTGTCCTTGTAAACTACAGTAAGTACTCACATACAGGAAAACACACTTTGTTCAATTGTATTTCTGTAATGATTCTTTCAAAAAACAAAGTATGGAATACATGAAAAGGGAAAAATGGATTAAACAGAAGTAGAGTAGTTGCACAACTGCATATACAATCATTGTATTTATATGCACAGATCTGGTAGCTATATGCACATAGGTATATTTGCATGTACAACTGCCTGATGAGCAACTGCATGACTAACTTTTGGAAAATCTGACCCTAAGTAATATATATGTGTGTGTGCACGCATGCAACTCAAGGAGATTACTGCAGAATAATCTACAAGAATTTCTAGACCAACGGTGGGCAAACTTTTTGGCCCGAGGGCCACATCTGGGTATGGAAATTGTATGGCAGGCCATGAATGCTCACGAAATTGGGGGTTGGGGTGCAGGAAGGGGTGAGGGCTCCAGCTCTGGGGTTGGGCCAAAAATGAGTTCAGGGTGCGGGAGGAGGCTCCAGGCTAGGGGTTGGGGTGCGGGTGGGGGAGTGAGGGCTGCAGCTGGCAGGGCAGGTTCTTGGGTGCAAGAGGCTGGGACTGAGGGGTTCAGAGGGCAGGAGGGGGATCAGGGCTGGGGCAGGGGGTTGGGACGCTGGAGGGGATCGGGACGCTGGAGGGGATCGGGGCACAGGCTCCGGACAGCGCTTACCTCAAGTAGCTCCCAGAAGCAGCGGCATATCCCCCCTCTGGCTCCTACAAGGAGGCACAGCCAGGTGGCTCTGCGCGCTGCCCCGTTTACAGGCGCCATCCCTGCAGCTTCCATTGGCCTTGATTCCCGGCCAATGGAAGCTGCGGGGGCAGCATGCAGAGCCCCCTGGCTACTTCTACACTTAGGAGCCAGAGGGGGGACATGGTGCTGCTTCCAGGAGCTGTGCGGAGCCACAAAATACACAAAGCAGGGCAAGGCCAAGATCCCACTCCCTGACAGGAACTCGAGGGCTGGATTAAAACATCTGAAGGGCCGGATGCGGCCCCCACCATAGTTTGCCCACCCCTGTTCTAGACCCTGAGTTCATTAGTGGCCTGGTTTTCAAAGATGATTAACACCGACAGCTTCAGTGGAGATTTGTGGTTGGTCAGCACTCCTAATAATCAGCCCATAGCTTGCAAAATACAAAATAGATACCCCCGATATTAGACTAGGATTGCCTCCAAATACAGTGAATATTATTGCAGAAGTGAAAACAAGGATGTACTGTGTCCTGAAGAAATGCAGAATTTGGGATAAATGCTGTTAAGAATGACTTGTAATCCTACAATTAGATTAAGTGGGAATCCAGATATCATCTACAATCACAGCTCATCTTGTTACCCAAATTGACATGTGGTGATAAGAGGAAGATCAACGATGATTAGTAAAATTTTGCCCTGTAAAAAAAGCTTAACTCGCCTCATAAACCTTAAAATCCTAGTTATGTTGACATCAGCAAGGGAAGGCAACCCTACTCATTCAACTCTTCTGTAATTCATTCATCACCTTTTTTATTCTCTTCTGCAATTTAGGAAAGTAATAGTCATATCACTCTGCAAGCAGTGTAATAACTGAATACCTTTGGATTAAAATGATACATTTTGAAGGGAGTGTATATGCTGTGTATGCCTGGGTGCTATATGTGCCTGTGTATCCCTCTTACCTGTGTGTTTTGTTTTTTCCCCCCATCTAATATTTCCTTAAAAGCCAACAATATAATATATGTAAACAATATAGCTTAAGGTAAAGGAAAGAAAATGCTGCAAAAGCTATTCTGACTAACAAAGCTAAATATCTCTGGCAAAAGGCTAAAGAACTAAATAAAGAGACGAAAGCAACCAGAACATGGTGTATTAAGGAATAACAATTTGAAAGTCACAATTCTACCTGAAAAACTGTCACACTATTTTTTATAAATGACACTAAAAATTAATACAACTGAAAGACAAGAAAAAGTGTCTTTCAGTTTACTATATTCATTTTACAGCACTTCATAAATAAGTCACCCCCCTATAGAGTGGTTTCCAGTGTTTGCGTGACTCTTTCACAAAGCAATGGAGGGGAGAGAAATACTTAATAGTAAAATTCTTAAAAGGGTATCTATTTTAAATCTGTAGTCAATTTGAAAAAAAGTTAAGTTGTTTCAAGTACTACATCTGTCCTCCTGACAATTTTTGCCACAGGTGTAGTACCTGAAACTTATTTTTTTAAATTTAATTTCACTACAGATTTCACATAGATGACGTCCTTTAACAATCTGAATAGGTTGTACTTACAAGGACTCACACTGTATTGCAAGGAGGCAAAGACAGTAGTCTAAATCCTGTTCATATTTACACCCACAGAACTCCATCTAAGACTAGTTACACATTTCTCACGTACTTAAAGGGTAGGTGAGGAAAAAGCAGGCAGAAGACTGATAAAGAGCAGATCCAAAGCTAGATAGAAAATTTTATCTGGACCAGCATGATAATGGGATTTGTGCTTAATCACACAACATTCAAGAGACAGCTTACTTTTATCACTCAAATATTTTGAAGTTTACAGCAGTTACCAATATACCCATAATGCTGCATGAAGTTAAACATCCAACACATAGTACACCACATTGTTTTTAGACATCTGTCTTTGGCAAAGGAAAGCTCAACCCAGATGCAACCTCTGCTTTCTAGTGCAATCCTGGCTTTACAGGCAAGTTTCAAATTGGCTGCTGGGCTGACAGAAGCACAAAGAGGTAAAGCGAGTTGCCCCAAGTCTCATAAGGTGAAAAGCATATTCTTTATGAAAAATTCAAGTAAAAATACTTTGAACAGGGGAAACTACATGGGGTTGGAGAGGAAAACAACCTCCTACACACCTTTAAACTTGAGGAAGAATGCAGGGCACCTTCAGTCATTTTGCATCTGCTACTGCAGATGGAGTGTAAGTCTGCACAATTTATACTTCTATTAGTAATACCTTCACTCCCTGCCAACACGCAAACACCCTGATGACTGAAGAAGAGTGGGTCACCACAAATGTACATCATGACGGAGTCTGCAAAGTTCTCATGCATGTCAATACCACTTCATCCGTACGGGGGGGAAAAATGGATTTGGGGCTTTTCACAGTCAAATAGTGTGGGAGAGAGGGTAGATAGAAGAGGAGGAAGAAAGAAGGGATAAAAGCACTCAAAGTAACTAACTCAACCTAGACTCAAAGCCAGAATATTCCTGGGTTCAATCCCTTGCATTGGCCACTGAATCACATGACCATCTTTAGAAGCTTCTTTTTTAAACCAAATACTTTGTTTTTTTTAAAATGTGGAGTTGGGAAAACATATGCAGAAGTCAGATCAATAAAATAATATGGACTGCAAGAAACTCTTCACACATGCTAAGCCATACAATAAACATGAATAGATCTGTTGATATTATAAGCTGTCTTCAAATCAAGTATGAACAAATTTTACTTTATGAACATTAACCATTTTAGAACTCCCACTTGTCTCTTACCCATCATTACATAAATTGTCTAAGATGCATTTGCAGCATGGAGAGAAAAACAAAAATATTGGTTATGAAATGGGAAAACAAAATACAACTTGTACTGAAGTAAAAAACAAAAACAAAACATATTTCAATATGAACAAGAAATCACATGTATCCTTTTTGTCTTCAGCTTTGTCAAACCTACCTGATTTTCACATAAGTCTTAATGATATGACACATGAAAGAACAAAAGAACAATTTTTAAACTGACATAGAATAAAAAAGGTACCTTTATGAAAAAGTTAAAACATACTGAAGCACTAACCTGCATGAACACAAAACAGATATAGCTATCAAAAGAAATCAAAATGTGGATTTAAAAATAATGGAAGTTTCAAAGAAAAAATGAAGTTAAAAATCTTTGCTTCTAGCACTTATGCTTGCTTTTCTCTCTGTTTAAACATAAAGGAAAATGGCCATAAATACTTATCTTTATTCAATACTCACCTTAGGTGAACATTGTATATGTGGTTCTCCCTCAGGCTTTAATCCAATTATCTAAAGAAAGGGAAAAATCTCCATAAACAGCTATTTTTCTGTGGGACTTGTACAAAGCTGATTTTTTAAAAACATATTAATGTACGGGAGACATTTAACGTGCAATTACACTTTGACTATGACAATAAAAATGGTATTACAGGTTTCCCTGGTTATCATGGTAGGATTTCTCTATTAAAAGCGTTCAGTTGATAGGCAACTAAGTCTCCAGTTTCCAGGTCTACAGCCCTAGTAAAAGAGCATAAAAACTGGGTTCTTTCCAACTCAGGCATTGTTACCAACAAAAGGTTCTCTGAAGTTAGCTCAGACCTTCAGTTACAGCTGGACAGTTTCATTTCCTTCAGGAGGCTTGCACATGTGTAATTAATTAGACCTTAGTAAAAAAATTTGTTGATGCACAAGACTAGAATAGAATCCATTGTTCACTCTTTAGTTACATTCCTTCTGAAGAGCATAAAGAAGAATGAAAATAGCAAAAACTCCACAAACTTATTTTCTTACTGTAGTAAGCAAATATGACTAAATACACACCGGGACCAAACCTGGTGAGTAAGAAGGTACCATTTTGACATAGTGCCATGGACTCGAACCATACTAAGATCTAAAGTGCTCCTCAAAATGGTTCCACTAGCCACAGCCAGTAGCAGTTGACTATTCCAAATTAAGCATGTAAGATTAATGGCTGAATTTAGGTGTTATGTCCAGGCAACATATCATATAACTTGCAGTCAGCTAACAAAGAGTGAAATATTTTATCACCACCACCCCGCAATAACATTTTCAACACAACTGTTTTCAAAAGTTAAAGCAAGCACCATTACATTCTGGTTCATACTTGCATTCTGAAAACGTAAACAAACTTAATTTTACACTGAGCTTTTTCTTTTACAAGGTAAGAGTAGCACCCTTGTATTTAAAACTGGGCTTCCAGTTTTGATCCATGGAAACAAAGCCAATATTCTTACGTATTAGAGATTTAAACAACTTGCCCCCTCCCCATCCCTAAAGCAAAATTGTTAGTTATTTCAGTAAGTTACATTGTTTTATAGAGAGAGAAGGAAACTGAAGGAAAAGCCAGGACAAATAATCAAGCCATTCTCCGGAAGAAATTTTCATAAAGTTTTAGTTAGAAAACTAAGTTTTAAACTTAAGAAAACCAGAAAAAAAAGTCTGTGCACTTACTCTATTCATTTTCACAAGCACACATGGAGTTCCTTTAGCATAGCCAAAAGTGTCATCTTCTACTCCAGAACATGATCCAAGCTTAGTGCGATTAAACTGACATGCCTGTTTAACAGCACGATCTTCATTCTGCTCAAACAGTTTTCCTGCGGTACATGCTATATTTCTGGATTGTTCTGAATCATCATATGCTATAAATAAATAAATAAATAAATAAATCTAAATCTAAATCTAAATCTATTGGTGTAACATACTCATGCAACCAATAAGCACACAACCCTATAGTAAACTACTTCTCAAGGTCCCTTATCTCTACATAAATTTGTAAGGTTTTCAGCTTGAAAATAAAATTGTTATTTTCCCACTATACCTTTCCTATTATGCAAGACAGCAAAAACTATTTGCAGGTATTTTTGTCACCAACAGGTGGTGCTAGAAGTTTTATATTCATTAAATTACTGAGATGCCAAATTAGTCCCCCTAGTTCTCTTTTCACATAGATATGGCTCCAGAAACTGCCAAGCCTTTCCATTTCTCTAGAAATGAGGCGACAGGTGTAAACTGAGCAGAAGTAACATAAAATGGAAGGATGATCCATTCTGGGGAAACGGACCTACAAAATCTACATTACTCTTCTCCTGTAGTAAAATTAATCAGAAGATATAAAATTCTTCCTAGTGGTTGACATTACTGCTATCAAAAACTTCAGTTCTACTACCCTTAACGAGGGCAGCAGGCATAGCTCCTGGCAAAGACCAGATATATCAAGGAAGGCAGAAATTCACTTATAACCACAATCAAGATAATCTGATCTGCTGAACAGTTGGAAACAAGACATCTTCCCCCAAAGCCCTCCTCTACTAGGTCCTTTCTCAATTATTGTGGACATCACCCTGCCTTCACACTCAGGTATCATCTTTAACTCACATCTTCCTCTAGGTCCTCACATCTTGCTAACTCTTTCTGCATAACATCTCAGACAGGGCGGGCAAACTTTTTGGCCTGAGGGCCACACTGGGTTTCAGAAATTGTATGGAGGGCCGGTTAGGGGAGGCTGTGCCTCCCCAAACAGCCAGGCATGGCCCAGCCCTCGCCCCCTATCTGCCCCCCCCGCTTCTCGCCCCCTGATGGCCCCCCCGGACTCCTGCCCCATCCAACCCCCCCGTTCCCTGACAGCCCCCCTGCGGCCCCCGCCCCATCCACCCCCCTGCTCCCTGTCCCCTGACTGCCCCCAGAACCCCATCCAACCCCCCCTTCTCCCTGTCCTGACTGCCCCCCCCCGGAACCCCTGCCCCTGACTGCCCCCCACCACATCATCCAACCCCCCTTCCTTCCTGACTTCCCCCTGGGACCTCTGCCCACATTCAACCCCCCTCTTCCCCGCCCTCTGACCACCCTGACCCCATCCACACCCCCACCCCCGAACTCCCCTGCCCGCTGTCCAACTCCCCCTGCTCCCTTACCGCGTTGCCTAGAGCACCGGTGGCTGGCGGCACTATAGCCACACTGCCTGGCTGGAGCCAGTCATGCCACCGCACAGCACCGGGTCAGGCCAGGCTCTGCTCCAGGAGCTCGCAGCCCCGCCGCCCAGAGCACTACGCTGGCGGCCCAGTGAGCTGAGGCTGCAGGGGAGGGGGAACAGCAGGGGAGGGGCCGGGAGCTCGCCTCCCGGGCCAGGAGCTCAGCAGCCAGGCAGGAGGGGCCCGCAGGCCGTAGTTTGCCTACCTCTGATCTAAGATATCATATGACCTTTCTTATCCATCCAAAGAGTTAAACTCTGGTCCAAGTCTCCAACATCTCATATCAATTACTGCAATACCCTTTCCCAGGGCTTTGACAAATGCAGTCTTGCCTGGCTCGTATCCATTTAGAATACTGCTGCAAAGACCATTTTTCTAGCCCATGCTTTGACCATGTAACCCCTCTCTTTGAATCCCTCCTCTGGCTCCCCCTTCTACATTGCATCAACTATAACTGCTTGCATTTACCTTGAAGCCCCTTCTTGGCCAATCCCCACCCTATCTATCATCTCATTCATTATCGAGCAGTTGATGATCACCTCCAATCGGCCCATGATGCCAGCCTCCACTGCACACTTGTTAAATTTTCGAACAAGTACTTTCATGCTCTCTTCCATGTTGCCCCACACACTTGGGGAGGCACTCCCGGTAAACATAAGCAAATCTACCTCATTATATACCTCCTAATTCCTCTTCAAAACTCTCCTTTGCTATGACACCTACAAAAAACTTGACAATGGTTAGGTATGCAGAGACCCCTGCCTATCATGCTGATCAATATTGTCTGTATCCTTGTACTCCCCCTCTGTATCCATTTGTTGTTGTCTTATACTTCAACTGTAAGTTCCTTTGGGCAGGGAATGTCTTTTTGTTCTGTGTTTGTACAGGACTTAGCACAATGGGGTCCTGGTCATATGACATATGAATAATAATCAAGGCCAATATACAAAATAGCTTGTCATGGACCAAATTCTGGGTGATGTAAGCACTCCTGCCACAGAATCTCAGAACCTTCTGGATAACAGCATTCACCCAATATTTGTGACCATACATGACAATCTGGAGAGGTGCAGTTTCAACCAGCACTTATCTCTTTCCATTCAAGGTTCTGGCTGGTAGAGTTACCCAGTGCAAGAGGCCATGAGGCCCAGCAGTCTAAGGCAGAATATCTTGCAGTCGTTTGGAGGTCTTGACCCAAGCTTAAGAATAATTTAAAACTTATTATGAAATTTGTTCTTGTGGAAGATGTACGATCATTAAATCTAGAGTTCAGAGTTATACATATGAACTCCAACACCTGTATCATTGTGGAAGTGGACTTTGGAGGCTTGAAGTGAATACTTAAGCCCAAAGTCTAGGACAGCTGTCAGACTATCTTGAGTGCTGTGTGTACCCTTTAAGATGACTGGTCCTTTGCTTAGCCACTAGTCGAGATACAGGTACACATGAATACCTAGCCTTCTCAGAAGGGACAAGAAATCATATTTTGTAACAAAGATCTCTGCTTCCTTAGAGAAACTCCTACTCTTCTGGGACCCTGATTGCTGACGTCAGATTGCTCCAAAAGGTAAGGGGATCATAAGGATAAGG
Organism: Caretta caretta; assembly: GCF_965140235.1. NCBI lineage: Eukaryota > Metazoa > Chordata > Testudines > Cheloniidae > Caretta > Caretta caretta. The sequence goes on from NC_134214.1 coordinate 32,867,766, forward strand.
TGGTGTGATCCGTTAGAGAGTTCATGTATTAAAGAGATTCCAAAGAGGGGCTATTAAGGATCCACAGTCCCTAAGCAATCGTCAAGATGTGGACTGCATTTTAAGATGTTGAGAAGCACAGCTATAGGTCACTAAATTGGATTCTGTTCTCTTCCTGTTAGCTATTGGTCCAATTTTGGTGGTGCTCGCAAATTTGATCACAGCTGCATTTATTGCTGAAACCACAGAAAGCAAATGTGCAAAGTAAATTGAAAGGTGGGTTTTTTGGGTTTGGTTGTTTTTTTTTTAAATTTAGATGCTATGAGTTTTGGAAACCCTAGCACAACTAGCAGCAAGTATCAGTCTTTGAAGATATACATTCTTCACCATTATCACAGAAACAGCTCTTTAAACCAAACAGTTCTATGGCAGTGGGCATATTCAAGCTGAGACGCACTAGACTCGGGAATGTTTTAATTTAATGTGAACTAAATGCTAGAACTACTGTACAATTGTTTTTTATTTAAATTGAGAGTATTCAAGTACACAACTCAGATGACAAATTCAAAAGCCACCATCTCAAATGGCATTCTTGTTGGTAGTCTCAGCAGAGCAAAGGATTCAATGAGAAGAATGAACAACTTTTTTACCCTGTAAATACTACCTCCAGGACAGGATTCAGGCAGATTGCCCCTTGGCTATCCCCCCCCAGTTTAACAACTGTAGTGCAGGTGGCAGCAGCGTAAATGGGTAAGTAGAGAACTTAAGACGGTAGGGCTGCTGATCCATCCACTTGTCTCAAGTTCACCTAAAAACCCACCAAAGTAGGCAACAGATAAGCAGTGCATTGGTAGTAAAATACCCTGGCTTGCTGGGGGCAGGTGTTACACCAAAATGCAGGAGTATGTCAACTTTTTTCCAATACACTTCTAAAAATATCTTTAAAAGGTTCAAGATTTTTTAAGCAAAATGGTGAAAAAGTTTAAGTTTCCATAACTTTACAAGATAGGCTTCTTATTCATGCTAATAAGAATAGTCACTAAACAAAATAAAAGATATGTACCTCTACTAGCCAGAGGGGTCTCATTATATAGAGTTAAACAGAACATGAAACTGAAATTAAAACTGTTTGAATCATAAATTATCTACATGTTAACCACAAGATTAAAAGTGTTTTCCAATACTTCTACTACGTTATTTCAACTCAGCAAACCTTGATGCTCCCATATGACCTCCTCTTACAAAGATCTTTTAACTCTCTCCTACACAGCCCCCAAGCAAGCATAATCTCCTTGTGTACCATACAACTTCAATTTCTTCCACCAATTCTCCCTTGAAAATTCACTTTGTTTAGTGCTCAATGATTGCACCATCCAAGGATACTGGAATACTATGAACATCCAGTGTACGTCGGGGTCACATTAGATCAAATGCTGACATTCAAAGAACAGATCAAAAAGCTGGGGAAAAAAGTGAACTCCAGGAATTGTATACTCCAGAAACTGGCCAGCTGACCCCAAAACACTCTGACCAGCCAGTCTGGCCTTGTGTTACTCAACTGCAGAGTACAGTGCCCCAGTATGGAGATGTTCAAGCCAGGCACACAACGTAGATATTGAACTCCATTAATCCTGTAGGATAATCCCTGGGACTTTCAAATCGATTCCCATACTGTCACTATACTATACTACCTCTGGGGGATTGCACCACTATCAGTGAAGTGGGATGCCTTCAGTAAAAAGACTACAAAAAACAGACGCTTTGTACAAGACATCCACTGCACAGACAGATTCCACCATCCAAGAGGTAGAAGCCCAGAAAGACATTTGCGTCTGAAAATCTCTTACCACAAAATACTTTGTAGTCTTTGATGGGGGTAACAAAATAGCTGGATATGTAAATGATCTTGGAAAAACTGGTTCCTTCAGAACAAACTCACACAGGCACTGACCTTGAATGAGAACACGAGCATAATCTAAATCGAATTAGAGGTGGAGTGGCAAAGCCTGGTGAGAATCTGAGGGGGAGACTGGGACTGAGAACCAATAGGGTAGGGAGGAGCATGTGAAGACAGATTGGACAAGGGTCCAGGATGCAGGGAGGAAAATTGGCATTGACTGAGCAAAGAGAATGGGACAAGGAACTGGAGGGAGAGGGAGGGAGAGACAGAGGACACAGAGATTGGATGAGGCACCCATGAAGGGAGAACAGCACTAGGAGCCAGTGAGAACAGGGAAATGTGGGTCGGGGCAACTGGAGGTCTGAGTTGGGGAGAGTGACAGATCAAATGAGGAGACAGGAATTAGGAGAGTGGTGTTCTGGAATTGGCTGGGAAAGAAGAATGGGGACTGGGACAAGGAGCCAGGGGTTGGGAAGAAAGACTTGGGACAAAGACAGGTTAGCAGGGACCCCTGCCTGATTCAATGCACAGGATGGATCTGCTTTGGGGATGAATTAAGGTTGTATAGTAAAGGAAACTTATGTGTAGGACGCCTGCTTCATTTATTGCAGAAGTTGGAAGGTGGTTAATGAATCTGGCAAGGGACTGGGGAAAGGGAAAGCATTGTGTCCTGGTAAATGCTGCCCTGGAGAACTGGATCCTATCCTTGTCTCTGTCACAGGAATTCCTATGGGATGCTATACAAGTGGCTTAAACCAAACTTTTTAAAAGGTGGTCACTCATTGTATTCCTCATTTTCTGGGTAATGAGATGTTGGGGTCTGATTTATGGAAGTCCTGAGCACTCTCATCTCCAACTGACATCAGCAGAAGCTGTGCTTGAACACATGGAGTGACATATAAAGCTAAGTACTCTGAAAAATCAGGTTCTAGGTTTCTCAGATTGGACACTCAAAACTAATAGATACTTTTAATTTCAATCTCTCTGCACCTGCATTCCCTATCTGTACAATGGGAATAATAATATCCCCTCATCCCACAGGAGTCATGTGAAAACAAATTAATTAATGTTTGAGAAACAATCATACTATAGCGGTGAGCTCCTGGAGAAGCCCTGAATAATAATTCAGTCTTCAGAACAAGGTTTGACTAGTGTGCAGTAAATAAGGCATGGGCTACACATTGAAAAACAGGGAGAACACACAATATTGAATAGCCTTATTAATTGAGCACCTTCCATTGTGTGCACTGAATGAGGAGTCCTGTGGAAAAATTAGCACATGATCATGTAATTAAAGATTGTATCATGGTACCTATGCACAAAGGGGCCAAATTAAGATTGTACAAACAACTTTAATTCTGACACTTCCTAACTTTTGAGTGCTTGACTTAGAAACCTTAATAACATTATTTTATCTTAGTTTTTCTAAGTAACATAAAAACAGAAAACATATTACACAAATAACTTTGCTATTCATTTATCTACCCTTTGTCTAATATAATCTTTTCCCACATACTAACTTCAATTGTAATCTCTTTTGTCATGTTTTATAAACCTGTAAAATACCATGCACCAATATGACATTATATATAAAAAGTAAATAATACTATCATATTGTTTGCATGCAAGTTTATTTCTTTAACCAATTTAATGTCACTCTTAACTAGGCTTGTGGCAGGAGGACCCAATTCCTTCCTCAGCTATCCAAGCACACTACCTACTGACGTCAGTGAAGGCTGCACAGCTGTAAATCATGGTAAACTTTGACCAAACATTTAACTCTGGATCTTGTTGTATTTATTTAAGGAATGAAAAGCAGAATATATAACTTTTACTGATCTGTAGAAGTCTTTCTGTTCAGAATGGCCATAGTACATTAGCAAATCTATCAAACACCGTAACAAATCAGTATACAATTTAGAGCAGTGGTCCCCAAGTTTTTTCTGTCACTCCCCTCTTACCCATAATGGAACCTGTCCACACTGCCCGGGAGCTGCAGCTGGAACTGTGGTTGGTGCCTGGGAGCAAAGCTGGGGACCCAGCACAGCTGGGGGGCCCTGCCTTCCTACCTCCCCACCCCCAAACATTTCTCCACACACCCCTACAGGGGTGCATCCCAGAGTTTGGAGACCACTGATATAGTTAATAAATGTTAAATTCTACAGATCATGTCCTCTAAAGGAAATCAACTGAATGTATTTATAGCTACAGCCTGTCCAAACACTGTAATGTAAAAAAACATTCTACTTACACTTTAGAAATTGTTTAAGTGTAGAAACGTATTCTGCATATGACTGGGAGTCAGACTTGTTAAAATAAAATTCCAGTGCAGTGACTGGCTTTGGTGAAATCATAAGTCCTTTTAAAGAAAAACAAAATATAAGTCAGATATTAAACAACTTTTTTCACCCCCACCCTCATTTCTCAGAAAGACATTTTTCAAATTGTAAATAGACCATCTAGTATGGAATTTCAGCATTCTCCTTATACTGTACAACCATATTTTGAGGGTAGATTTTTAAAATCAATTTTTAACACCAAAATCTAAATTACAGTCTAAAGTTACGATTTAAGTGCAAGCTATAATAATTAGAATTCATAATCATCAAAACCCAAATGATTGAGAATAGAAAAATTAGCTAATCACCTGCAGTTTTAAAGTATTTTACTGATTACAGTTTTACTTTGTACTTTCCATATTCAACAAAATTATACCAAGGCTTTTCTTTAAAAAGAACATTTTAATTTTTAGACTAGTGCTAAGTAAGACAGTCTAGTGGATAGCTTCCATACCTTAAGTTTACTTACTCGGTATGTGGGTATTTTTACATACTCTTAGTTCCATTATAAATTTGTTACTTCTGTATCTCCTGTGCATACTTTTGAAACCTACTAATTTTAAAGAAGTGGTTTATAAAGCCAAAAATGCCTGACATAGTAAAACTGGAGGCTATTATAATTTTAATTTCAGGGTGACCCACAGAGAACAAAAGAGGACTTGCACCTTTCAAAAAAAAAAAAATTCTTTATAACGTATACAGATGGCCTTAAAGGTCTCCTAGCCAAAAACAAAATCACATTGATTGTTCTTTTTCACCTTTCTTCCCCGCACACCAGAAGTTCAGATTATGTCTACATTTGAAGACTACAGGCAGCAGCAAAACTAGTAGGATGAGATAGCAAGCACTGAAGAAACAAAACTTGATCTCCTGAGGATACAATTTTTTATTTGGAGAGTTTAAAAACGATTGGTTAACCTATGTAACTAGAAAAACCTCATAGGAAAAAAAATGTGTTTTTGTTAAGGGTGTCTACCCACTCCACATCTTCAATTAAGATTTGAAAAAGGCCACCACACATCTTTTGGTAAACCCAGGAAGACTAGACACATAAGGTTCTTGATATTTCTAAGTTGAAATATAAACAAGATTTCTGCCCCCCACACAAAAAATGGGGGGGAGGCACTTCTTTATACATCATAAAAAGGAAAAGGATGTAACAAAATCAGTTTTCCCCTCTCTGTAGGTCACTTCTAATACACTTATTATTTAAATATATAATATAAAATGATAAACTTATCAGAAAGCATATGGAAAGTACAACTACATAGACCAAACCTATCAGTGATCCACTGCAAGCCCCACGTGAAGACACAGAAAATGGTGCTTTTTTTTTTTTAAATAAGGAAATGATTTTGACAAATTAGAAGTTTTCAGAGAAGGAATGAGTTCCAGAGACTAACATTGTATATATGCCTTTTAAAAATGCACTTCTTGACTCATTCACCTTTTCTGTGAGGTTCACAAAAGCACAGGTTCTCCCTCTCACCCCAGCAGCAGTTAGTTAAACTATTTCCCAGGGCAAGTGTTACCTAAATGCCAGTATGACAGTCTGATACATGAAACTACAAACCCCATTTTGCTTGATGAATGCCATTTTGACGGTAAACTGAACTGTACCTTCACTGTTGCCTTTTAACCTCCATATTGAACTGGGATTCCATGAGGTGTCAGCAGAGGGCTAACAATGGAGAGCAATCAAGAGTCATTAACCTGGAGGGCATTCCATTCAAATGGACACTCCCTAGGACAGTGCACCCCAGAACCACCAGTTATCCCAGGTGGAGCTGTAACTAAGCAATGTGTCATCTGACAGGACTTGAAACTGGGGAGGGGGAGAGGGGGAAGACTTTGACACTTGGAACTTTATACAAAGGAGGCGCTCTCAATTTTCAAACTAGCCATTTTAAGAAAAAAAAAAAAAGACCAGTACAAGGCAGCAAGACTGAGAAAAAGCAGAGAAGAGTGTAGGGACCCTGGAAGGCTTGAGCAAACTCAAAGGACTCTGTGTATAGGTTTTGGTTTTCTTCTCATAGATGTGCCTCTCTCCTATGCTTTGTGAGTAAAGTGTGTGATTGGCTTAGAAATTCCTTTATAAAGTCTGCATTACTTGCTTTAACTGTCACACAGTCTCCAAAAGGTGAGACAGTAATCCAAAAGGTCCACTGTATCTGTGGAACCCTGGGAGCATGTAACAAACTGGGGAGGCATACAGAGAACTAGCACTGGTTTCAGAATTTAGGCATTTGGACTCCAGAGTCCCATATCTTAGAAAGGGTTGCTAAATCTGCAACCCAAGAGCATGCTAGGAAACCCAGAGCTTGAGAACGTGACTGGATTCAGTCAAGTCTAGGGATGTAAATATCATTTTAAAAAGTTAACTGTTTAAATTATTAAAATTATATCAGTTAACTGATTAAAGGGAGAGGGCCCAGGGTTAGGGTGGGTTAACGGTAAGACTAATGCTTATCGGGTTAACCGTTTAATATTTTACATCCCTAGTCAAGACCCAGCCAGCTTAAGAGCATGTGGGATCCAAGATTTGGGACTATTACAACAGGCTGGTTAACATCCACAAGGGGAACTAATCACTGTTTTTAACAGCCAGATTTAGTTATCTGATAGCACTTACAAATGGAAAAAGCCCAAATTCTTAAGCTCATTTGTATTTGGTGAATACTATTACACCCCCACTGAACAATATAAATGAAATGTCAATTAGAGAAATCAGACAGACAATTTGATTTTTGTAACTACATTTAAAATAAGAATAAAAACCTTTGACCTATGCCATCCAGATTGTGTACATGGTGTGTGTTTTTTTTTTTTTTAAATAAATTTAAGATTTATAGCCAGGTCTATGACATGTTACACTGCAAGTAAAAACATGACAGAGTTAAGGTGAAAACAACGAATTTCCAAGCATAAAGAGATGAATATGCAATATTACTGTAATCTTCAAAATGCATACACTGTTCAGTGATTAATTTATAGAAAACACAAATTAAAAATATTGTAATTAGTAATCAAAGAACCAGAGTCTTTCTACCTTAAAGTTCTTTGGTTAACACACATTAGAGCTGAGTTACAACCTTAAAAGAGATGTTTCCTACATTGCAAATGCCTGGAGTACAACCACTTTTAAAATTTACCTTCCTTCACACCTCCCCCAAGCAAATTCACAGCCTATATGATACTGGAATTGTCAGAGCCACTGTGGAACTTCATCAGAGCATGGAACTGATTATATAGTAAAGGACATAGGGAAAGAGGTCAGAAGTTGCTTTTTTGGTGAAGTTTCAGGATTTTTTATTTACATATTTAACGATTTTATACAATGGAACATTCTATGGTTTTAAAGCTTAGAGAACCCTGTTGAGAACAACTGAATACCAAGGCCCTGAAACTGAATAAAACACCTTAAAATGCACAAGCAAAATTACTGACGGGACAATAGTGATGTTTTTGTTCATGGACTGAATTGTGTTGGCAGACTTAGATAAGAGGAAGTTAATCAGTATAATAAAATACACAAAATGTAACTCCAAAAAGGAAAAACAGGAGTAAGGTGACAAAGACATGATTATATGAAAATAGCGTGGATAGCAAATGCTATGTAAATTGAACCTTGGGCACGCATATTGCACAGGTTATAGGTTTACTGGAAGAAAGCTAATTAATATGTAATGTGGGAAGGTACAAGAAACCAAGTGAACAGGGCCCAAGTCAGAGGACACTGGACCAGAGACTGAGATGACCATCATGCAGTGTGGAGAGCTTCCCAGTACTCCAGAATTGAGTAACTGGAACCCCTACCTGTTCTGTGTTATCTGTTTATTATCTGTCAAATATATGATCAGAAACTGTAAGTGATAATGACTGTCTGAAAATTTATAAATTAAGGCAAAAATTGATTAAACCTGAACTGAATGAACTTGTTTCCAACCTTTGAACACCTCACTCAATTTCAAAAGAGGGTGGTACTGACTACAGGTAGTCCAACCTCCTTCCCTAAACTCTGGGATGTGTTCAAATACATATCTGTATTTTGTGGTATCATATGGGCCCATGTCTAGAATCCAAAAGTCACACACTAGCTGCTCCATGTTCCAGGTAAAACTGTGATTATAAAACTATTCCCACTTACGTCAATGGGGAAGTTAGGACAATGTTGAGCACTTTTGAAAATCCAACCTCAGTCCTTCAGAGAGTTATCAGGATTCCTTATGCAAGAGCTCACCTTCTCTCAAGGGGGCATTTAAAAAAAAACCAAACAAACAATCATAAGTAGGGCTGTCAAGTGATTAAAAAAAATTAATCACTATTAATTGCGCTGTTAAACAGAATACTATTTATTTAAATATTTTTGGATGTTTCCTACATTTTCAAATATATTGATTTCAATTACAACACAGAATTCATGGTGTACAGTGCTCACTTTGTTTATTTTTATTACAAATATTTACACTGTAAAACACAAAAGAAATAGTATTTTTCAATTAATCTAATACAAGTACTGTAGTGCAATCTCTTTATCATGAAAGTTGAACTTACAAATGTAGAATTATGTACAAAAGAAACCTGCATTCAAAAATAAAACAATGTAAAACTTTAGAGCCTGCAAGTCGAATCAGTACTACTGTTCAGCCAATCGCTCAGACAAACGTTTGTTTACATTTGCAGAAGATAATGCTGTCTGCTTCTTGTTTACAATGTCACCTGAAAGTGAGAACAGGCGTTTGCATGGCACTGTTGCAGCTGGCGTCACAAGATATTTAAATGCCAGATGCACTAAAGATTTATATGTCCCTTAATGCTTCAACAACCATTCCAGAGGACATGCGTCCACGCTGATGATGGGTTCTGCTTGACAACGATCCAAAGCAGTGCAGACCGACGCATGTTCATTTTCATTATCGGTGTCAGATGCCACCAGCAGAAGGCTAATTTTCTCTTTTGGTGATTTGGGTTCTGTAGTTTCCGCATCAGAGTGTTGCTCTTTTAAGATTTCTGAAAGCATGCTCCACACTTCATCCCTCTCATATTTTTGAAGGCACTTCCGACTCTTAAATCTTGGGTGAAATGCTGTAGCTATCTTTAGAAATTTCACATTGGTATCTTCTTTACATTTTGTCAAATTTGCAGTGACAGTGTTCTTAAAACAAACAATATGTGCTGGGTCATCATCCGAGACTGCTATAATATGAAATATATGGCAGAATGTGGGTAAAACAGAGCAGGAAACATACAGTTCTCCCCCAAAGAGTTCAGTCACAAATTTAAATTAATGCATTATTGTTTTAATGAGCATCATCAGCATGGAAGAATGTAATCTGGAACGATGGCTGAAGCATGAAGAGGCATATGAATCTTAAGAGCATCTGGTACTTAAATATCTTGCAAAATCAGCTACAAAAGTGCCATGCGAACATCTGTTCTAACTTTCAGGTGACATTGTAATTGAGAAGTGGACAGCATTATCTTCTGTAAATGTAAACAAACCTGTTTCTCTTAGGGATTGGCTGAACAAGAAGTAGGACTCAATGGACTTGCAGGCTCTAAAGTTTTACATTGTTTTGTTTTTGAGTGCAGCTATGTAACAAACAAAATCTACATTTGTAAGTTGCGCTTTCATGATAAAGAGATTGCACTACAGTACTGGTATGAGATGAATTGAAAAACACTATTTCTTTTGTTTATTGTTTTTACAGTGCAAATATATGCAATCAAAAATAATATAAAGTGAGCACTGTACAGTTTGCATTCTGTGTTGTAACTGAAATAGATATATTTGAAAAGGTAGAAAAACATCCCAAAGTATTCAATAAATTTCTATTGCTATTCTATTGTTTAACAGTGCGATTAATCACAATTAATTTTTTTGAGTTAATCGCGTGAGTTAACTGCGATTAATAGACAGCCCTAATGATCAGTTATTTGATCTCTAAGCATATGTGATTACCTGCAACATCTGTGGTAAGTATCAAATCTTCAGGCGGTCAAAAAATATATATATATATACTCTTTGAAAATAATGTCTAGAAGCTATAATGGCTCTCTCCAGAGCAGTTACAGTATATAATACCTGGCCATCTTCCTGGGGAAACTGAGTTATTACTTTGAACTTAACAAAATATTTGTATTCTATTTAAGAATCTACCTTCCTTAAATCTATGAGAGGTTGGGCAAAATGTACAGTTTTGTACCACTCCATACAATTACAAGGAAAACCCTTTCAAAATAATTTCATAGGCTCAACATTAAGATCGGTAACAAAGCCATCAAGGGTAAATTTTCAGTACAGAGAATGAGATGCACAACTCCCTATATGCCTAAAATGTAACCATTTATTGTCCACTTCAGTTTTTGCAGAGAAGTACTAGCCACTCCCTAATTAAAATAGAAACTCAGTGGACAACTTTAAGTCAGAACTTTGCCCTTTCCTTTTTCAAAGCTACACAAAGAATATATTTGCCTCAAAATAAGGTTTAGAGATGAAGAAGAATTTTATTGCAAAATTTGAAGGCAACTAGGAGTTCCTAAACTATGATCAAATTAGAGCTGCCAAATATAGTTCCAAATTAAATTTTAACTATTTTCTTAAAAAAAAAAACAAAAAAAAAAACCCTCCACCACACAAAAAGGGAGAGATACAAAGTAATATCCCCAACTGAGATCTAGCACCCAAGACCAAAAGACTTAACATTTGATTTAATTTTGTCATCAGGCAACAATTCTCCGATGATCTTGCCAGAGGGTGTCAAAAGATGCTGGAGATATAAACTTCCATTAAAATGAATAAACAAAAGGATTTAATTCCCTTTCCATGGCAGAAATTGAGCTCAACGTGCAACCTGACTGGTGGAAATGGCTTGTTATGGTAAGATTGGTTCCATTCTAAAGGTTTGGGAGATCTCGAAAGAAGGGAGGAAAATACCACCATGTCCTCCCTAAACACCTATTCTTGCGCATTGCCAGGGCTGACAGAGGCTTGGGGTGGGGAAAAGCACAACTGTACCAGGACCAGTAGTTCAGCCTCCTCAAAATGTCTGCGTAAATAAAGTGAAATGGGAGAGGGTGTGGCCCTAGAGAATTTAACTTATCAGGGCCACAAATTTCTGGATGGGCCAGGCCCTTGCTTCCTGCAGACCTCCTAAGGCTTTTTGGAAGGAAGCCCTATTCATACAGATCTTAGGAGATCTGTGCAGGAGAGGGAACATTCCCTCCACTTTTCTGTATACTGCTCGAGATCTGCAGAAGGAAAGAACCCAGGGTGAGCCTTAAGTTCTTGTCTGCCCTCTCATAGGCATAAGCTTATTGATTGCCCACCCTCAGTCTAGATGTTGGGGTGAACTATGGACCCAAATTCCTTTTTGGACCATTGCTCATAGGGGAGAGGTCCAAGACTAGCATGTTTTGTATTGCTGGGTTATGGAAGTTAGGCTCATTCACCCCATTTTTGTCAGCTAGCAGTTCACAGCAGACAAACCTATTTTGGACCATCACGGGTTCAGAAGTAAACTGGGTGCTGAAGAGGGAACTATCAAAAACTAATGAGGGTTGGAGGCTCTGATGAACTTCCGACAGTTCACAGGAGGCCAGGGGGCAGTTTCATAACAGAGGAGACTACAGGAGAAAAAAAATCAGCTCCAGCAGGTGGCCCAGGAAGCAGCTGGAGGCAGTAATATAGCGAGGAAGACATTCTTCACTCCTCACAACTCCTGCCAAAGGGCTTGGAGCATAAACAGAGGTAGGGAGTTTCTCCTCCCCAGTTCCCCCCATTTTGCTAACTCAAAGCCTTTGAGAGCCGCATACGAGGTCTGCAGCAACAGAACTCACCTCCACAAGACGGTGGATTGACACTGTAGTTAGCAGGAGTCTTTGTGGCCAGCAGACCAAAGCGGCATTTCCCCCCAAACCTTCTAAGGTCTGCTGGATTGACCACACCCTAGGGTGTGCAGGAACTGAAGTCTTCAGCAGACTTTAGGACCATTTTAAAAGAAAGTAAGGATAAAAATGTTAAGGCCAAGTTCTAGTTGCAGGCAAATATCAGTAGTTTGAGTGCATATTACCCTTTAAAAACATCAGAAACCAAAGAAAAACAAAAGTTAAGGTTGAACTTTCAAAGTCCCCAAACTACCGTAACTCTATCTCTCAGAGCAGTGTTCTCAGAAAAGCCTAGAATACATGCTAATTTATCCAACAATAATAGTGGCCACCAAAATTACAGTACTTTATAATCGTTGTCAGAGTGCCATTTTATGGTCTTCTTTAGTCACACGGTACACACACAGCTTTACCAATTCACGATTAGACAAACAGCATATGGAAATAATAAATCATTCCTGCTTTTCATTAAAAGCTTGATCTTTCAAAGTGCTGAGGGGACTCAGTTCTTCATAGGATGTATTCAGCTCTACAACTCTGTGGCAGCCAATTCTCCAAGTGACATTAGTCATTATGCCCATATGTAAACGTCGTATGTGCAGATTATGCTGTTAGAGTACTTGTAAAAGAGCAGCAGTCAGTAAAGGGACAAGGTTTGCTACTGGAGATTTGTACACATGAAAAATTCTACAACTAATGTTCTGCGGTTAATGTTTCTAATACTCTGTATTTAAATAGAGAAAATGGTAGGCTTGCATCTGTACAGGGACAGAGAAAATAGTTCAGGCACCTTGTTTAAGAAGTGCAACCTTGATCTTTCAATACTTGAGGTTTTTCAAGTTTGGGAGGGTTTTTTAAAAAAAGTTTTTAAAAGGTAATATGCATGCAACCCACTGGTGTGTGCCTACAACCTTAACTTCATTTTAATGAAGATTTGTCTGGCTATATGTACAATATGATCTAAATCAAAAGCAAAAGGGAACTTTGTGCTTAATCCAAATTATTTAAGGAACCATTAAACGTAACAGATAAACGCAAAGTAATTCACATGGGATATAATTTGAACTATTCATATTTTACTGAGTTTTAAATTCAGCCTGAGCTCATAAAAAAGCCCCGATCATCAATGCGGACAACACTGAAGATCTCTGCTCAATGTGCAACAGGGTTAAAAAAAAATTGATGCATAATGGCGGGAGAATATAAAAATATTATGCCATTATATAAAATGGAATGGTGTGCCCTCACCTGGAAAACTCTTTCTGGTCACCTACTCTCAAACAGGACATAGTAGAAAGAGGGAATTCAGAGATGGGAGCCAAGAATAATTATAGGCATAAAAAAAAAAAAAACTCTCTCATGAAGAGATATTTCAGTTTTAAAATTCATTTATCTTAGAACGGAGACAATTAAAAGAGACATGACTATACAAATAATCAATGGTATAAAGGTAAATCAGGAACTTCCAATCACTCTGTTTCATAATACAAGATCAAATGGACATTCAATTAAATTGAAAGAAGGGAAATGCAAAACTGATAAAAGGAAATACTCTTCCTACAATTAGCCTGTGGAACTCCAAGCCTCAATGTATCTCTTGTGGTAGCAATATTCAAAAAGATTAGCCACTTATATAGGTAATAAATTAAGAATTGTAATACTACATATTAAAAGTTTTCAAAGAACCCTCATCTTTTAGGGCTTAAGACAACCTCTATTTGGGGTTACGATGAAATTTCCCCAGGAAGCAAGTTATCCTATAACTGCCTACACAGCTGTCTTTTTTGCACTTCCTTTGAAGTATCCAGTACTAGCCATTGTTAGCATCAAGATACTAGTTGGAACACTGGTGTGATCCGTAAGCAACATAGGAATAGGCAATGACAGCTTTCCTTTTCGACTGAGTTTGGTATTTTAAAACATGCAAAATCTTTACCCAACTATCCTCTATATCATATCCAATTTATATCTTGAACAATCAATATCTGAAGGGGGCTTTCTACTGCAAACAGGAAATATTCCAAAATACTTCCAGAATAAGATGTTTTCCTGGTCATTATCTCTTTCCTCTGCTATTTCAGCTGTATGAATTAACAGCAAAATAGGGTAGACAAAAATCAATGATTTAAAATAAATAATTTTTTTTAAACAAAGTTTTTGATAAAATGCTTTTTGAGGGAAAAAACCTATCTAAACATAGTTTTAATTAAGATACATTATAGCTCAAAGATATCTCAACATGGAATAGGGATTATAAATTCTCTAGTATGAGAAAATATATTCATGTAATGTTTAAGAAAAGTTTGGTAAATGAGTTTCAACAGTTCATGGGATTAGGGACCCAATCTTATGGGGTTCCAGGGGCTTCTGTATAGATGATTTAGGTTAATCTTTCTATCTACCCAATGGGATTCAGTGCTCAGTCTAGAACATACCATCAGAGATGCTTAGTTTTGCAGTTCTCAAACTGTGGATTTGTCTCTCCAGAGATAACATGCTTGTTAACAGCAAATGTTTTCTAAATAAATAAATAAATATATAGAGATGAGAAATAACAGACCTCAACCCTATTGCCCCTCTGCAGATTTGAGTACACAGAGTCAATCCCTTACCTCTCTCTAAAAAAGAGTGCAGTTTCAAAAAGTTCAATGAATAGAAGATTGTTGGGGGTGGAATAGAACTGGACAAGGTGGAGAAGTCCGGAGATAAATGTGAGAAGGGTGGGGACAGGCAGTAGAAACAAAAGTGAAACTGTTTGAGCAGTATATTCCAGAAGTCTTGAGGTCTTTCTGAGTGCAGCCTTCATTGATTTGAGATCTACCATACCATTCTCTCACTAGAAGGGAAAACCTATAATGGCAGCAGGCCGTAAGAGAGACCCAGTTTGGGAATATTTTAATGAAGTTCCTCTACCTGTGGGTAAGACAGGCATGCGTGCAAAATGCAAACAGTGCAAAGAAATGCAAGGCCCAGTTGTCCAAATGAAACAACATCATGAGAAGTGTTCCTTCTCAGGACGAAGCTGCACTGAAGATGATGAAAGGAACATGTCTGAACATGCAGGATCTTCAGGTTGGTAAACTTTTTTATTTCATACTTCTTTCTTCAGGACTGCCTGTCTTCCTTCTGGACTATTCTTGAATTCTCATGTTTGAGCAAAAAACATAGTTGTTACTCTATGGTACTATCATTTTAGATACAGCTGTGATAAAAAATAAATAGCTGAAATAGGCAGATCTTTCTTTTACAATTTCACCATTAAAGTAGTACTGAATGTCACTGAATGCAATGAGTAATATTAAATGAGCAGTATGCTAATAATAATTAAATAACTGCATTTACTTATTTTATTTAGGAGAATCCATCCTCAACATACAGGATTCTGAAGACTATCACCATCATTTTCTATCGTTTCAGAGTTAAAAAGCTCATGCTCAAATAAATTGGTTAGTCTCTAAGGTGCCACAAGTACTCCTTTTCTTTTTGCGAATACAGACTAACACGGCTGTTCCTCTGAAACCTTTCCTTTTCTTTCTGCCAATGATAGTGTTTCAGTCATATCATGTGTGTCACTGTAGCGGGGCAGTCACCCCGCTCTGGCTCAGAAGGGGTTCAAAGCCAGCCCCTGGAGAGGGCGGGGGCTGAGAGAAAAAGCTAGGCTGATTGGGGAAGCAGCCACAGCTGTGGCTACACCCCAATCAGGCCACAGCTGGCCCTATAAAAGGGCTGTGAGCCAGGAGCTCAGGCAGTCTCTCTCTAGCTGTAGAGAGAGAAGGACCTGGCTGCCTGGGAGCTGAGCAAAGTACTTAGAGTAGAGTAGGGCTGGGGGAAGGCCAGAGGAGCTGGGGAGCTCCAGCCTGGAAAACATCCAGGCTGCAGGCCTTGCTAAAGGCCAGGAAAGGTACTGGGGCTACCAAGGTGTAGCCTGGGAATAGGTAGAGGCAGCTGGTCCAACCCCCTTGCCAATGATGAGTGGTTTACAGACTGCAGTCTGCTCCAGTGAGCGGGGGCTAGATGATGACTGGCAGTAGCCACTGAGGCAAGGTGGCGATAGAGAGTTGGGGGTTCCCCTCAGAGGGGAGGCCAGAGAACGGGGGCACTGCCAGGGGGCAGCACCCCAAGGTAAAGAGGCACCGGGCAAGACACCGGCCTGCAGAGGACACTCCAGGCTGGAAGAGCTAATTCCCGAGACAACCAGCAGGAGGCACCGTGCCAGTGAGTCATCGCATCACTGTAGTCACAGTATATCACCTGTAGCAAAAAAATCTCCATCATCCAGAAACAACCATAAATAAGGTGTAGAGGGTGAAATTGTTAACCTGAGTCTTGATGGGTGGAACAATGTCCACAATGATCCTGTTGTATGTGCTTGTGTGACAACAGAAGAAGGGAATGTCTTCCTTACAGAAACAATTGATACATCTGGAAATACTTATAAGAAGTAGCAGTAAAAGCTATAGCAAACTGTGAAAAAAATTAAAATGTCTAGTATGCAGCTTGGTCATAGACAAATGTTGCAAATGTATCCAAAAATGAGAAGAAATTTATTTAGGAGACAGTGAAGAGAGTCCCAAGCCACTAACAAACGGTTGCAGTGCTCATTTGATGCACCACCTAGCCTGACTTCAGTGTTCCAGAAATAAAGGCTAATGTTGAAATTGAAAATACTTCCGTAACAACCACTTTGCAGGAGCTGCTCTGAAAAAAGTGGGAGGAACCAAGCTAACTCTCCCACAAGACATACGATGGAACTCAGTAGTGGACTGTTTTGAGCACTATATCAAGAACTGGCCTAATCTGATGACAGTCTGTGAACAAACTAGTGAAAAAAAGGATGACACTGTCACAGCCAAAGTTCTCAACATTGGGCTTAAGAAAAATGTTGAATACATACTGAGTACCCTGAAGCCTTAGCCTTGTAGGAAATGCAGGGAAACAGCTGTTTTATTGCTGACGCTGTTGAAATTTGGAAGGAACTGAGTGAGATATTAAAAAGAGAAATATGCAATGAGAGTTAAATTACAAGCATTAAAAAAAAAACGAATGGAACAAGCACTATCTCCAACTCATTTTCTTGCAAATATTCTCAATACTCAGTACCAGGGCCATACCTTAACCACTGAAGAGGAGTTGGCTATGACATGCACATCCAGCAATCATCCTTCCATAATGCCAACTATAATACACTTCAGAGCTAAGGGTGAACCATTCAAGAAATATATGTTTGCTGATGATGTTTTAAAGAAAGTCACACCAGTGAACTGGTGGAAGTCACTTAGGCACTTGGATTCAGAGACTGTTGATGTGATAATCTCACTTTTAACAGCAGTAGCTTCTTCTGACGGTGTAAGAATATTTTCTTCCTCAGGGCTAATTCATTCCAAATAGAGAAATTGTTTGGGACCTGAAAAAGCAGGAAAGCTTGGTTTTCTTTTCCAGATTATGAACAAATGAGAAAATGAAGGTGAAGACGACTGAGTTAGCTACAGAAGCCAATATTTTAAGTTCCTCATGTTGACCTAGCTGACAGTCTATTTAAATTTGTTTTTTTTTAAATATTTCATTTAACTATTTTAGTTAAACAATTTTAACAAAAACAAACCTGATTTTAAAAAACTTGCTGTTTAACTAAATTCAAAAATTCATATGCTTGTTTTGTTAAATTATTATATGTTTGCTGTTAAGAAAAGAATCCAGAATACATAATGTTGTTGTTTTAGTTAAATAAAACAATTTAAATGTCTGTCTGGTGATGTTCTCCTCCTAATACAGCATGGCAAGAAAATCCTCCAAATATTAATGATTAACCTGTTGAATTGGAGATAGTTCACCTCCTAGTGACTTCATAAATATCTGCTTCAACTACCTTTGGTAAATGAAATAACCAAACAATCATTCATTGACTGATATAGCTGTAAAACTAATCTGAAAAGTTTTTCAGAATAAATGGCAAAATCCAGGAAGAACTAGAAAGGAGTGAATTTAGAGCATCTATAAATCTATAAATGGCTTTGTGCTGCAAACCTACAAAGCCCAAATGATTCACCCATTATAAAAGAGTCCTCCTTTAAAGCTCTTTATTAGTCTAATTAAAACTACACCACATTGGAATATGTACTTTATCCTAAAAGAAAGTTATTAGAATAAATTGTATATTATAATTTAAAATCTAGACATAAAACTAAGAGTACAGTTACCTGGACTAGAAATCCGGTCACGATATTTGGGAATATCTCCGCTCAGGGTCTGAAGCATAACCCACATTGTAAATGTAAAGAGTGCTGCTAGGAAACCATAGAATACCAGATAAAACAGCAAGATTAGACCTGTAAAATTAAAGAACTCAAATTAACAAAATGTTTATTTTAAACTGAACATGATTCTAATTTTTACTCTGACACTCAGGATTGTAGTTCAATAGGAGTTGGATCAGGTGCTCAGTCCCCAACACTCAAACACAGAGATACCAAACAGACCTTCCTTTGTGTTTCAGACCTTCCTTTGTGTAAAATATACACGCGCACGTTCCCCCACCAACATATATATAAAGTTCAGCTTTTAAAAGAAAGGTCATTCCATTTTTTTTTTTTTTTTTTTTTAAAAGAGCTTAAACAGGAGATCTTCTGAGGACAATTTTTGCTCTGTTGAAGCTGCTCTTTCTGGGAGCCAAGCAACTGATTGTATCCCAGCGTAAAGAGACCTCTACGTGCAATACTATATGTGAATAATCAACCAGATTACAAGCCACGTGACTATACATTAGATTTTCACCAAGTTTATAGAGCCCTGGATCAAAAAACAAGATGCTATAATGGGAACACAAATTAAAACTGTAGAATTTCTCACTCGCTGATTGTGGACTATATGCTGCTTCTTCTGATGCAGAACTTGAGGCACATGAGACAGTAAGTTAGGTGGTTTTGTGATGTGGATAAAAAGGTTGTAGAATACATCCAACACACAACTGGTACATCTTGCAATCATTTCTCAAGCTATCCAGGACATTGGGTTTAGACTGAGCACATTACACAACTTCTTTAGCAATTTTATTAACAGATTAGGTTTTTTTTCCTTTTTAAAGCATTAATATAGTTTTTCATTTAACTAACTAGAGTGAATAGACCAATGGTTCTCAACCTATTTACCATTGTGGGCTATGCGGGGACCCTGACCCTGCAGCGGTGAACCCGGGAGCCCGCCACACATGGCCAAACAGCCAGGAGCCCGCAATGCATGGCCTTTAGCACACAGCTGAGCTGGGCCACAGCTGTGTGCTAAGTGGGCTGCATGCGGCCCGTGGGTTGAGAACCGGTGATCTAGAGCTAAGCTTAGTTTACCCACTTCAGGTGTTTTCTACAAGCTTTATGTACCATTAAATATTGTGAATGTAGATCTGTACCAATAAACTACAGGAGATTTGTCACCAAGGGAAACTGTCTAGAGAATGAAACTGATAACTTAAATCAGGGGTCTCAAACTCAATTTACCTTAGGGCCAGTGCCAGTCCTCAGATCCTCCCAGCGGGCCAATAATGTCACTGAAGATGGTGTTCAGAAAAGAAAACGTTTATATTGTATTTTTTATTTCAAATTTCTTAGAAATAATAAAACCATCATACAACTTTATACAATTCTTCGACTGCTAGAGAGTTTTTAGTGTTTGTCAGACACCTGGCAACGCTTCAGTTCTGTCAGTTTGTTGATGTTTGGCCTCAGTGACTGAGCGGTTGAAGCCTTCAGGATTGCAGCAAGGTGTGCATTAGACAGTTGTGTTCAGTATTTTGACTTGTATTCATTGTGGGAAAAAAGTGATGCTGCCTCTATGGCTGACTCTGCCTGGCAACTAATGATGCTGCCTCCATGGCTGACTCTGCCCGGCAACTAGTGATGGTATCTGTGTCCCTCTCCCCCAGCCAATGGGAGCTGCGGGGGGGGGGAGCTGCCTGTAGTTGAGACTGCCGGCAGCACGTCGGCCTGCGTCTCTCCTCTGTGGACTGCAGGTTCTTGGGCTGCAAATGGCCCGCGGGCCGGGACTTTGAGACCCCGACTTAGATAAACAGGCAGCTTCATGGACAAGCGTCCCCCATCCTCTCTGGTATCTCCCAAAATCAATTGAAAAATTAAGGTTAGTAAGAAGCTACATTATACTGTAGTATATCTAGGCAAAGCTAATGTTTGCTGATGATTCAAGGCATTTATTAAATAAATATCTACATGATGGAAATACAGCTTTAGTAGATGCCTAAGCAGTCCTATACAAATATTTTCCCACATCACAGCTGGCTTCATTTTGCTAACTTGTGACTTACTGCCTACCTTAGAAGCCATACTTCAAACTCAGTGCTCAGGCAGCAAAAGTCAGAAGTCTCAAGGTTAAAGTGTCTGTTGGAAATATTCATACAAATAAATGGCATTCAACAATATAGGGTAAAAAACATTTTTCTTACTTAGAAGATCTGGACTACAGATTCTTTGCTGTACCAAGTTTATGCTTTCTCCTAGGAGCTGCTCTAACATCCACCAGCTGGCAAAAGTTGCCAAGAGACTGTCCGCCTGCTGATCACCACCATAGCACCTGCCACACCTCACACCAATGCCAACATACATCTTGTACTGGGGCTATGAAGAGAGCAACATTCAAAGAGAGCTATGCCAACTCTATGCCCACAGGGGGGACTCCTCTCCTTTTTTTGGCTGGGGGTGGAGGGATTAGAAGCAGATTCCACCCCTCTGTACGAAAAGAGAATCTGGCCACTAAATCAGGAATGGCAAGTTTGGGGTTTTATTTTTAAACTAAGAGTAAATACTTTCGAAATTTTGTAATTTCTGCCTTTTTCACTCTAATTGCCTGCCACACACACACACACACACACACACACACTCAACCCACTTCCTCCCTACAGGCTTGGGGAAAAGCACAAATGGGTTCTGCATCTTCTCTTCTTCTTCCCAGCCAAAACTCTGAATAATGACCAAGGGCAGTTCTAATTTGTGTATGTCTGGTAATTTAAAATTAAGGTTTACTGGTAACTCTACAGAGATTCCCAAACTATACAAAGAGCTGACTGGTCATAAGGTCTCCTAATTTCCAGTTACCAAGTTTCATTTAAGGAAACTGAACCTATTAAATGTTTCTCTATTATCACTTTTCCATGTGAACAACTACTAGTCACTACAGGATTTTGTGATCAAAAGGAAGGGAGTGATGTTCTGCATGATCTTAAATGGAGATGAACTAAAAAGCAGCAGGCACATTACTGTAAAAAAAAAAAAGTTATGAAGTATAAGAACCCTGACCTGCTCTACATCATTCATTAGGTTGTCTTATCACTTCATCTTACACTCTGACCAGTAAGTGAGAAATGAACAGGAGAAAAATTCAGTTCACACTGATGTAGCTGTGTTAGCTCTTACGGGATAGCATAAGTAAAAGGTAATAAATGTTGATCAGTAAACAGAAGGAACTCTAAAAATCTAAAAGTGTCATGACCTTGTTTAACAGACCTGATTCCTGAGTGTGTTTGGTTTAGAAACATACCTTAAAGCTCTTTGTATAGCAAGCTACTATTAAGAAGCTCTATTTCTCATAAATTTTCTGCACTCTCAGCAATTAATCTGAAAAGTTTCCTTTAGTACAACACTGACACATTCCATTTACCAAACATGAATTTGTGTTAACAGCACAAACCAAACTGGTTGAAATGGTTTATTTCCTTGTGCTACTTCAGTGTAGTCAATGTAAACAACAAGTACAGCTCAGAAAAGGACTAACTTCTGTTGCAGAAAAAACAGATAAAGTTAACACTGTATGGATGCTATAGGGAATTTTTTAAAGTTATCCAATAGATTAAAAGCTATGAAGAGATTTTAGAATCGTGAGAAATTGTCAGTTTTGTCCTGCATTACTACAGGATTTTTAAATTCACAACAGGATCTAGTTTACAGTTTAGCCACTAAGTTGTATCTCCAATAATGTCTCAAAATTGATCAACTGTCACTTTTCGGTATAATAGCCAGCTGCAGTTATTTTATCATCCTATCAGGTGTATAGTACCCAATAGCATGTGAGCCTAACACTTGAAATAATAAATTCATCTCCTTATATATACTACTAGGGATATGTCACCAAGAACATAGTATACAAGACATTAAAGGGAAGGATGTTTCCCTGAGAAGCTACGGAATCCCAGCAAGAGATTTAAAAGTGCAAATTTCAAATTCAATTCAAACAGCCAGAAGCATTTTCTGAACTTTCAGAACACTGGGTTGAGCAACAACAGATAGTTTCCTGATAAAAAGCTTTATCTTCTCAAATACATACAGATAGATGGGAGTCTGATTTTTGGCAAACTTCTCTATCCCACAAACCTTCAAGGCTCCACACTGTGGGTGAACTGTGCCTGCAGGGAAAGCCTGAACTCTGCTCTATCTTGACCATTTAATTTTGAGGACAACTGCTGAAAGGAAAAAAACTTCATATTATAATTTATACCACTTCTTCAGACAATCTCAAAGTCCTGATCACAGAAAGGGTTAACAGTAAATTGTGAAACAGATTTCCTGTTTGAAGATCAGCAGGACTCCTACAGAAGTCAGAAAAAAACCCAAATTGTTTTATATTCTTTTGACTACAGCAACATCCAATTCTGAACTCAAGCAAGTGAAGCAGGTCTACAATATTTCCCTCCTTGATGTCATGTCCCTAAAATCCTTCCTACTAAGATAGCTTCTTTTGTAGCAAATGTTTTGTTGTTCATTAGATTAAGTTATACTTATTTTAAATATTGTTTAAAACTTCAGTTGAAGATTTTAAGCACCATCAAGTATGATTTTTTAAATCTGCTGAAGAACTAAGTCAGTTCATATTAAATACATAGCATCAATTCAACATAACTGTCATCACGGTAGGAGTCATACATACTCTACAGTACCACCACCATATATTTTAATCAGTTTAAATAAACCTTAGAGAGAAACCTTAGTTCCTGAACTACAGAATGGAAACTTGTATTACCCAAATCACAATGATTTCAGCATAATGAGCAAGAGAATTTAATGTTTTCATCTGGAGACACAAGGCTAAGGAGTCATAGAAAGGGAGACAATAGTAAGATAAAAGGATACTAATGCATAGAAGGGGATTTAAGCAGCAGTAAAATGAGCTCAAATGAGTGGAGTATACATGCCATGAGTTGGAGATGTGATGGACAGATTTTTAGACATAAAATGGGAGAGTGTTTGGGGGTTGAAACATAAATGTTAGAGAGTGAAATAAAATCAAATCTAAGACATGAAAGGAGATAAACGAGTTTCTCTCACATCTAGTTTCTAAATTTTAAATCAAAATGCTCTATTTCTTCAGAGGAGTCTAACTGCAGACAACAACAAGATCAACATTTCAACAAAATTAATGTCAACATGGCTGGTCACAACTTCCATCTGGTCAGCAAGATTGTCTTTATTTTAGCAACAAACATTTAGTTTTAAAACTGTTTAATTCAAACTCTTTTGGCAGCACTGAACTCTAATAGAAATTGCGATAAGAGGACAGATATTAAAGATAATTATATTTTATCTAAAAAAGAGAAAGGAGTACTTGTGGCACCTTAGAGACTAACAAAATAAATTTGTTAGTTGCTAAGGTGCCACAAGTACTCCTTTTCATTTTGCGAATACAGACTAACACGGCTGCTACTCTGAAACCTATGTCTTATCTGCCCAGTTGCAGAAATTATTGTGCCACTTCTGCTAAAAATAATAAGAAGAAGAAGAAGAAGAAGAAGAAACATGGAGTGTTGCCAATGCAGAATAGCTATGGCATTTCAAGTTTCAGAGTAGCAGCCATGTTAGTCTGTAACCGCAAAAAGAAAAGGAGGACTTGTGGCACCTTAGAGACGAACAAATTTATTTGAGCATAAGCTTTCGTGAGCTACAGCTCACTTCATCGGATGCATTCAGTGGAAAATACAGTGGGGAGATTTATACACACAGAGAACATGAAACAATGGGTGTTACCATACACACTGTAACTAGAGTGAGCAGGTAAGGTGAGCTATTACCAGCAGGAGAGCGCGGGGGGTTGGGGGGGTGAGGACCTTTTGTAGTGATAATTAAGGTGGGCCATTTCCAGCAGCTGACAAGAACGTCTGAGGAACAGCGGGAGGTGTGGGGGAATAAACATGGGGAAATAGTTTTACTTTGTGTAATGACCCATCCACTCCCAGTCTTTATTCAAGCCTAAGTTAATTGTATCCAGTTTGCATATTAATTCCAATTCAGCAGTCTCTCGTTGGAGTCTGTTTTTGAAGAATATGTGTGTCCACATATCTATTCAGGGGACATCATCATAGGACCTAATCACACCAGCTACACTATCAGAGGCTCGTTCACCTGCACATCTACCAATGTGATATATGCCATCATGTGCCAGCAATGCCCCTCTGCCATGTACATTTACGTAGAGACTGTCCAGTTTGGCCAATGTATTGTTTATCCCCCGCCCCATCCCCGTGTTCATCAGATGTTATTGTCAACTGCTGGAAATGGCCCACCTTGATTATCACTACAAAAGATTTTTTCCGCCCACCCCCTCTCCCCCCGCTCTCCTGCTGGTAACAGCTAACCTTACCTGCTCACTCTCATTATAGTGTGTATGATAACACCCATTGTTTCATGTTCTCTGTGTGTATAAATCTTCCCACTGAATTTTCCACTGAATGCATCTGATGAAGTGAGCTGTAGCTCACGAAAGCTTATGCTCAAATAAATTTGTTAGTCTCTAAGGTGCCACAAGTCCTCCTTTTCTTTTTGTGGATACAGACTAACACAGCTGCTACTCTGAAACCTGTCATTATGCAAGGCACTGAATTTAGCTGTATGGAGTGGAAATCTATCAACTTCATGAAAAAACTCATACAGATACAGACAGACAACACCTTCCTTTCCAAATGTAAATAGATGGAAATCAAAAGGACTGAAGGTAAAAAATCCATTACAATCTACATACTGCACAGGCTATGCTGACAGCTTGTGCCACACACTCTCAAAGAAACTGCGGAAGCACCTGATCAACACCCTCTACAGCAAACAGGGAAAGATTAAGAATGAGCTCTCAAAACTGGATACTCTCATAAAAAAACAACCTTCCATACAAACTTCCTTGCAGCTGGACTTCACAAAAACACACACTTTGCTTCTCTACAAAAGAAAAAGGACACTAAACTATCTAAACTACTACATGCCACAAGGGGCCACAACAGTGGTTCCCTTAACCCACCCAGCAATATTGTTAATCTATCCAACTATACTCTTAGCCCAGCAGAAGCATCTATCCTATCTCGGGGCCTCTCCTTCTGCCGCTCCACCCCCATGAACATGATACAGTTCTGTGGTGACCTAGAATCCTATTTTCGACATCTCCGACTCAAGGAATATTTCCAACACACCTCTGAACAACATACTAACCCACAGAGACCTTCCTACCAAGACTACAAAAAAGAAGGATTCTGGGTGGACTCCTCCTGAAGGTTGAAACAACAGACTGGACTTCTACATAGAGTGCTTCCGCTGACGTGCACAGGCTGAAATTGTGGAAAAGCAGCATCACTTGCCCCATAACGTCAGCCATGCAGAACACAATGCCATCCACAGCCTCAGAAACAACTCTGACATCATAATCAAAAAGGCTGACAAAGGAGGTGCTGTCGTCATCATGAATAGATCGGAATATGCACAAGAGGCTGCTCGGCAGCTCTCCAACACCACTTTCTACAAGCCATTACACTCTGATCCCACTGAGGGTTACCAAAAGAAACTACAGCATTTGCTCAAGAAACTCCCTGAAAAAGTACAAGAACAAATCCACACAGACACACCCCTGGAACCCCGACCAGAGGTATTCTATCTGCTACCCAAGATCCATAAACCTGGAAATCCTGGACACCCCATCATCTCAGGAATTGGTACCCTGACAGCAGGATTGTCTGGCTATGTAGACTCCCTCCTCAGGCCCTAAGCTACAAGCACTCCCAGCTATCTTTGAGACACCACTGACTTCCTGAGGAAACTACAATCCATCGGTGATCTTCCTGAAAACACCATCCTGGCCACTATGGATGTAGAAGCCCTCTACACCAACATTCCACACAAAGATGGACTACAAGCCGTCAGGAACAGTACCCCCGATAATGTCATGGCAACCCTGGTGGCTGAACTTTGTGACTTTGTCCTCACTCATAACTATTTCACATTTGGGAACAATGTATACTTTCAAATCAGCGGCACTGCTATGAGTACCCGCATGGCCCCACAGTATACCAAAATTTTTATGGCTGACTTAGAACAACACTTCCTCAGCTCTCGTCCCCTAATGCCCCTACTCTACTTGTGCTATACTGATGACATCATCATCTGGACCCATGGAAAAGAAGCCCTTGAGGAATTCCACCATGATTTCAACAATTTCCAACCCACCATCAACCTCAGCCTGGACCAGTCCACACAAGAGATCCAATTCCTAGACACAATGGTGCTAATAAGCGATGGTCACATAAACACCACCCTATACCGGAAACCTACTGACCACTATTCCTACCTACATGCCTCCAGCTTTCATCCAGACGACACCACATGATCCACTGTCTACAGCCAAGCTCTATGATACAACCTCATTTGCTCCAACGCCTCAGACAGAGACAAACACCTACAAGATCTCTACCAACCATTCTTACAACTACAATACCCACCTGCTGAAGTGAAGAAACAGATTGACAGAGCCAGAAGAGTACCCAGAAGTCACCTACTACAGGACAGGCTCAACAAAGAAAATAACAGAACGCCACTAGCCATCACCTTCAGCCCACAACTAAAACCTCTCCAACGCATCATCAAGGATCTACAACCTATCCTGAAGGACGACCCATCACTCTCACAGATCTTGAGAGACAGGCCAGTCCTTGCTTACAGACAGCCCCCCAACCTGAGCAAATACTCACCAGCAACCACACACCACGCAACAAACCACTAACCCAGGAACCTATCCTTGCAACAAAGCCCGTTGCCCACTGTGTCCACATATCTAGTCAGGGGACACCATCATAGGGCCTAATCACATCAGCCACACTATCAGAGAGGCTCATTCACCTGCACATCTACCAATGTGATATATACCATCATGTGCCAGCAATGCCTCTCTGCCATGTACATTGGCCAAACTGGACAGTCTCTACATAAAAGAATAAATGGACACAAATCAGACGTCAAGAATTATAACATTCAAAAACCAGTTGGAGAACACTTCAATCTCTTTGGTCACTCGATTACAGTCCTAAAAGTTGCAATTCTTCCAAAAAAAAAAAAAAAAAAAAAACTTCAAAAACAGACTCCAACGAGAGACTGCTGAATTGGAATTAATTTGCAAACTGGATACAATTAACTTAGGCTTGAACAGAGACTGGGAGTGGATGGGTCATTACACAAAGTAAAACTACTTCCCCATGTTTATTCTCCCCCGCACTCACCACTGTTCCTCAGACGTTCTTGTCAACTGTTGGAAATGGCCCACCTTGATTATCACTACAAAAGGTTTTTTCCCCCCTGCTCTCCTGCTGGTAATAGCTCACCTTAAGTGATCATTCTCCTTACAGTGTGTATGTTAACACCCATTGTTTCATGTTCTCTATGTATATAAATCTCCCCACTGTATTTTCCACTGAATGCATCCAATGAAGTGAGCTGTAGCTCACAAAAGCTTATGCTCAAATAAATTTGTTAGTCTCTAAGGTGCCACAAGTACTCCTTTTCTTTTTGTATATATCCAGTACTTATTAAGTTACTATGATCTATATCAAATAATTAGCTTTCCTAATTTTTAACTTTTAGGAATTTATAGGTAAATTTATTCTGTGCATGTTTCACAACTGGTCAGTTTATGACAGAGGACTGATCCAGCCCTAAGAATCACAGTTTTGACAGAGAACCCACACTTAATGAAGTGACTAAAGTATTATATATGAATTAAAAAAATTCCAACATTTTATATTTGATTAATTTAGAAAGTCACACAAATTTTTAGACCTATCGGTAGTGTAATTCATTTTCTTGTATGTCTATGAAAGAGTATACAAAAGACAAAGCATCTATCACAATTTTATAATCTTTACATTAAAATATACTGCAATGAATAAAGTACTTTAACTGTCATTCAGGGCAGACTGCATTCCTGTGATATGGTATCTTCCACAAACAGATCATAAGAGGAACATGAATCAACCACATTTCCAAAGTCATGATAGTGTGAAATAAGAGCATTCATGTGGAGGAGCACGGGGGTGGGCGGTAAATCCTGATAATGCATAATGACTGAATTAACTGCACTACCAGACAGTAGTACTCACTACCATGCTATATTCATGGATAATCCATTATTACTGCAGATGCTAGATCAGGGAAGTACAGAGATACTCTTATGAAAAAACTCAGCATATGCTCGATACAACAAAGAGTATGCTACACAATGAATAAAGATTTAACGGTGCTCCTTGAGCCAGCACACGTAGTATGCTTATATCCGATAATCGTCTTAGACAGCTGAAAACCTAGGGTAAATAATTATATCCCCATGGCATTCAGAAGGTAAAAAGGGCAAATAAAATTAATGGTAAACATGCTAGACAATCAGAGCCATCAACTTAAGATCCACCTGTAGTTTGGATGCAGGGGACAAGAGAGCTTTTTTTAACTTCTGTAAACACAGGAAAATTAAAAAAAGTTAGTGAAAGTGTTTCAATTAACCATATTAGGATTATAGATCTATACCTGTTTTAGGCACTGAAAATAACTATTCCAATATAATCAGCATATCTTTTGCCTTTTAGCTTATATTAAGTTTTCTGAGCATACTATTTTCCCCGTTTTTCACAGGAAATGCTAATGAACCTTGATTTGTATTTATATTTTTATATATATAATTTGCTACTGTAGAGTTAGTTTTTATTAAATGAGTGCATCAATTTTAAAACAGTTCAAAATGGGCCAAAACACATGTAGCAGCTGATCTCTTGAACAACACCTTCTGCTTAAGTCACATCACCATTGTGCATTGTTCACTACAGAACTCCCCACCTTCAAAAAGAAACATAGCACATCCTTTCAACAATGATACAAGGAAAAAGGAGGACACATACATAAAGTTAAGAAAAAGTCTCCAGTTGTCTCCTAAGGAGGCGGGAGAAATATTGACTATTTATTGGAACATCTCCCAATACACACACCCAGTCAAATCACATATTACTCAGTAGCATCCTACCTTTTCAGCCAAAAATTTTGGTGGTCAAGCATCTACAATCAATACTTTGGAGACAGATTCTTCACCCTGTTCTACAGTTCAGGCTGGCAGGAACGACCAGCATTTCCTTTTCTGGATGTTCCCCTGCCATGGAGGAGTCCCCTAAATGCATAGATTCTAGCATAACCAGCTCCTATGCGTCTCCCTCTTTGCAGCTACTGGTGCAGTGGACATGTCAGAGGCTATAGCTACACTAGAAAGCATGCAGCTACACTGCTATACGTTGTCTAGTATAGCTTCTCTAAGCCCATAGGAAAGAGCTCTCCCATCGACTTAATTAATCCACCTCCAACGAGCAGCAGTAGCTGTCCACATCAGCATTTAGGTCAGCGTAACTTATGTCACTGAGGGGAATGGCTTATTCACACCCAAGAAATGTAAGTTATACCGACATAAATGGTAGTACAGACATGGCTAGAGGGATTGAGGGGGAGCAGTCTGAACATGTTTCACTCTGGCTCCCTGCAACTGGAATGTGTTCTCCAGGTAAGCTGCCAACTTGACAGAAGTTAGAGCAACCTCAAGGCTCTATTTTGGGCTCGGGCAGAGAATCAGGGAACCGTAACTAATTCTCTTTTTAGCGCTTTCCTGAACTATCCTGAGCGACTGGCTGAAGGATGAGGAGCCATCTTTTACTAGGTATTCCCCTAACCTCAGACAGGGCCAGCTGAACTATCCTGCTCTTCCTGAAGAACCCACAGACCACCAGAAAGGCCAACAAGGGACAGTAGCTGCTCAAATTGCTCCCAAGGGAGTTGGTAAACAACAGCCTCTCCCACCTCTTTCCCATAGTGTTGACAGAGCTGTTTAAAAGTTGTAAGGCAAACAATTTCGATTTGTAATCAAATACAATTTTTTCTTCTTAGCAGTTACCGTCAAAAGTCATACATAAATGGATGAAGATAAACTGAAGACTCAAAATTTCAGGAATATTTAAGTAGCCAGACATAATAGGTTCAATATATTAAGCATGAAATGTCTGAACTGACACCCCCATATCATACAAAATGATGTGTGTGAATGCAGAGTTAAGCATTGACATTAAGGAATAATTACTTAGGAACATTTAATCTCTTTACCACACACCCATCACCTGAATTCCTGTTAAAGAACAAAGTAAACAAACAACATTACATAAAGTATATAAAGGTTCATTAGTGAACGTATTTACTGAATTTATTCTTGAAATGGGAAAGTAACTTTACTGAGTGAGCTGGCTGTAAAATAGAACAATCACTCAACTCCAGATTAAGGTAGGTTTGCTATTAAAAACAATTTTATAGACAGTATGCCATGGCACAGGAAGGGACAAGGATGGCAATATTACAAAGGTGCTCTCTAGTAAAGTAAGTTACAAGCTTGAAAGGATTAGATTTTTATCAGCAATTGTCAGTAAACACTGATTTCACCATACATATACAAGCTGCCAGAAAAAATATTTCCACTGACGATAGAAATTTACAGATAAGCAGCATTTTTCTTATGTTGCTTAAGAACTTTAAGACTGATTTAAAGATATTTATTTTGTATATTTTGACCTGTGAGGTTGATAATTTGTGTCTTAATGGTTATAAAGCTAACTTTTTGAATTTCTATTGTCATGAAATAATCATCGGACCCCCACCCACTGTCTAACACCCATGATTTCCTGCAACTGTGAAAATTTAAATAGATAAAAAATACTTAAAAATAAACATCCATATCATCCGTCAAAATTTTTTTTTTAAATCTAATTCTGCCAAGCCTGATCATGGATAAACATCTTTGTTTTTCCTTAAAATACGCTGACCAATTCTAAAGCACTTATAGTTGTTAATGCTATCTGTTTCAGTACACAAATATGCTTCTGTGATCACTTAACCACACACCCATTCATTCAACCCACGCACTTTAAGAGAACCTGCTGATGGGGTGCCTGAACAGAGAAGTCACAAGACAACAACAGAGTGGAAATTTCCTCTCTTCCTCCTCTTCCTCTATTTGAGTGGCAGAGTAGCTAGCAGGATCTTATTTCCATCTGAATGGAGGAGAGCTCATGTCAGAACCAGGGCCCTCTCCTGACAGGCAACCTGAGAGCACACCCTCTGCATGTTCTGTGTGTTACTACTCATGGAGTTTGTACCAGGCTGTGCATATGTCCAGCACTGCTCAACACCGTGCTGAAATTCTTGTTGATTTTATAAGCACAGCTATTTAAATATCTCAACTGTATCAAAATTTTAGGAGCAGATAGGGTGCTATCTGAAGCCAAGAAATATACATTTCCCTTGAGGAGTGGAGTAATTTATTAATACTTAACATTTTTTCACTATTGTAGTTTAAGAATTTGGAAGATAACATTTCATCTCCCTCCTGTTCCAGCTCCCAGCGGAGGCAATGGGAAAATTAGGGAGGGAATGAAAACAGTCTTCCATACGGTCATGTGGAAAAGCTACTGTTATCAGCCACATCTGTAAAGGAAGATCCCAGAAAATTCAATCTAGGGCCAACCTTAAGCAAGGTAATGCAAGTTACAGATCCATTCCTCCTACTTTTGAAAGCTGTGGGCAGACTGACAACTCAAAGACCAGTCCTCTTCCCCACCTCCAGCAGCAGCACCCCAGAGGACACCTCATTCACCACTGACAGGTTAGAGCTCCCCAAATTGTCATGCCAATAAGGAATATACGGGAGCATGCATGACACCCGTGTGGCTGCAGTAATACCATAGAAGAGATCAGTGAGGAGGGAGATGGCCCCACTCCTAGCATCGGGAGTTTGCAGCTGTAACCTGCTACCGTTACGCCACCAGACTCCTCCTCCCTCCCCATCCCTACGCAGCTGACACGGAGAAGGAGCCTGCTGAGCCTCACTGCAGCATTTACGTGGAGAGTGAATCAGCGGAGGACGTACTGAGAGATGCTTCCCTCAGGCCGCTGCTGTAGCGGCCCGATTACCAACCCGCTCTGCCCCACCAGCCCACCCTGAGCCAAGACGAACAGGAAAGGCGGGGGGGGGGGGGGTGCCGCGGAACCAGCACGCGGGCTCCAAGTGCCCCCCCCAACACACCCTGCACCGGCGCATTATCATAGTCAGGCTATTTTTAGATCCGAACGTGGCGAAAGTAACGGCTTCCAGAGAGGCGCCTCGTGGCTCCTCGCGCCCCCACCCAACGGCTCCTTCTTCACCCGCCCGCCCTCGGCTCCTGGCCGGGCCCCTCGCCATTCCCTTACCCCAGCTCTTGGCCGTGCGCCCCAGAAACTCGCCGCTGCGCGGGTTGTACACGAACTGCCGCCACTCGGCCATGGTCTGGCTGAAAGGCTTCTTCACCTCCTTGGACATGGCGGCGGGGCGACGGCTGTGTGTGTCCGGTTAGCAGAGACTCCGAGCTCAACTGCGGCAGCGCCTGCTCCGAGCCGCCAAGTAACTGTCCTCTTCCCCTCCCGCCAGGCGCCCGAGAGGCCGGGCTGGTCGCACGCAGCCAAGCTCCTCACTCCCCCTCCTGCTGCTGGGGCGGGACCCGCTCACGTCAGCGCGGCCCTTCTCAGTCCACGCCGTCTCCAAGCTGCGCCTGCTGCCCCCTGGCGGCCAGAAGGAGAATGGCAGCTGGGATGAGCTGGTCCTAGAGCCTTGGCGTTCCAAGTGCACCCCGAAGAGCGACACAGTGCTTGGCTTGTGAGTCGGCTACATCTCCCGTGGTTCAGGGGTGCTGCACTGACGGCACATAGCGGGGAAGGAGTCCTCAGGAGCTGCCTTGCTTTACCCCGCCGAAGCGCGTGCACACATCCCACTGATCCGGACATAGGGAAGGGCTGTGAGACGCAGGCACGTGCTTGGCAGGGGAAGGGAAGCAAACTCATTCGACATCAAATTTTCAAACTATGGCATTGAATCCGTGTTCAGGCACGTAAGTGACCTGGTTTTCTGAGGAGCTGAGGCCAGGCAGGTCCCCTAAGTCACCAATGGAGCTGTCCATTGTCAGCATCCTTGAAAATAAGATGATTCTACAGGTCCAATTGTTTCCTTAACTACAACTGTGCTACCTCCTTGAGTTCATTTATGTACTCAGGGACACTTGTGCACACCCACTGAAGGCTAATGGGGTTGCACAGCTGTCATATAGGGCACAGTTTGGTCTGCAAAACCTCTTCCCGGTATAGATGGGGCAAATGGAAAAAACCCAGCTTGACTCTGAGCCCAGGATGAGTAAGGTTCAGCAGCTTGCGGGGGAGAGTTTTTACTTACAAACTCTCAGAGTCTAGGCATAAGCAGAAGACTAAGTAATTGCTTAGGGGCCTGAGCAGCTCAAGAGGGCCACCTGTTTGCTTTTGTAGTATATGTTGGGGGGCAAAAATATTCCTGTTTAGGGCCCCTAATGGGCTAGCACCGCCTTGGAAACTGTACTGTGACATGGAACTATGTGACAGCATGCCATTTTAACAAAATCACTTTTCTGGATAGAAAAGACACTTTAAGTGTCTGCACAGCATTGTGTTCACTAATGTTGATTTATAATTAGTGATAAAGGAATAGAGCATGGTTTGATATTGATACCTATCTCTGATATAGTTCTTTTCATCAGTAGATCTCAAAGTACCCATAATCTTTAATGTATTATGTTAGAGCAGGGGACCAGCACACTCACCTCTCTGTTTGACCTGACAGTCATGTTGACTAAGATTTTCAAACATGGGTGCATGAAGTTGGGCCCTGTAAATCCATATTTAGGGACCTAGGTGGCTTGACTACTGCCAGTGATGTTCAATACTAACACTTTCTCACCATATGTTTCAGTTATTGAAAATATTAAAGACTTACTCCTTCTTTTCCTTCCTAGTTTCGCAATCAGTGAATATGACATCACTGACTTCAGCTCAATGGATCAACTAGCCAAATCTTCCATGGTACTAGAGTTGAGGGGGCACAGTGGTGGCTGAGGCAATTACAACTCAAGAGAGCCTCTCTCCCCTTCCCCTACCTGCTTCCCTTCACACATGCACATAGTGGACCACACCTATACACAGTCTGTGTACATGGATTGTGTAGTTTCCCAGATTTGGTGCAGGAGTGGTTAAATATTTGGAAAACAAAAGATACATTATACAATAAACCATCTTCCTAAAAAAGACAAACTTAAACATAGTTTAAAAGAAGAGATTTCCATAAACTGTTTCTGCTTAGCATGTCCCATTAGAAGTTTGTTATATGCATTGGTTAATTTTTTTCATCCTATTTACTTTCTACCTATGTAATTTCTATATCTATGCAAACTCAGTCTATACAATGATGATACCATTTGCACAGGAGTGAAAAATAAAATCGTGTTTCCTTCCAGTTTACTGAGGATAGTGTAGCATTGCAAGCAACGGAGAAAGAAGTATTCAGGTTTCTCATCCTAGCTGAGACACTGATTCACTATGTGATCTTGGACAAGTCATTGATTTCATTGTGCCCATGTTAGGCCAGCTGGAAAACTGAGAAAGAGTAACCAAATGCTGCATCTGCTTTTCAAAACCCAGGAGATATCATCAGGCTAGGTCTTAGAATATGTTTTCTTTATTATAGTAATTGTCCTACTGTATTTGAATACAATAAATTAGATCTTATATTTAACAGCAAATATTTAAATGTCTTAACACAATTTTCACATTTTTTCAAGCATATGTTAATATACATGTTTCCTTCAAACATCCTACTTCTCAAATTTTACATTTTTGACAGCATCCTTAAGGAATGCCTGAGAATCATAAGGGCCTATTAATAGCTCTTGTGAGCTTGCAAAAGTTTTTTTTTTTTTAATGGTGTTGGTAGAAGATAGCTTTTTATGTACTGTTCAGCAGGAAATTCACTGTACTGTATAAACCATGGGAATAAATTGTTCCTTATCAAGATATATTAATTTAACTGTTAAAGTATGGATTTTAATCTGCCTGATGTAAGGGTGTGTTTTACTTCTTAATCTAAACAATATATTCCTTAATTAAAACAATATAAAATGCACCCAGATATCTTGTTGATAGGTGCCTCATAATAGGATTATTAATAACAGTTTAGTCAGCTGGTATGAGATGCACTTAATAGCTCGAGTACTGTTACCATTTAAAAGTATTTTAATAATAATTTGTATTTGTGGATAACATTGCCATTCAGCAAGAGACAGATCCTTTTAAATGTTGAACACCTTGAATTCCCATTGACTTCAAATGGAATTGAGAGTACTCAGCATCTTTCAGGAATAGGCCTTAAATGTATGTTAGTAGGTTTATTCTTACTCAAATGGGATACCTCTACATTCAGAAAGGTACTGAAATATTCATGAAGAAGCTCACCTCTCTAATAATTTGAGGTAACATGAAACTGACTTTGAGAATGAATCTTTGTGTTTAG
The DNA here is from genome assembly GCF_965140235.1 of Caretta caretta. Taxonomy (NCBI): domain Eukaryota; kingdom Metazoa; phylum Chordata; order Testudines; family Cheloniidae; genus Caretta; species Caretta caretta. The sequence goes on from NC_134214.1 coordinate 32,903,580, forward strand.
AAATCAGCCTCCCTTCGCCCAAATGATTGTGCCAGGGGAAGAATATGAGAACATCTGAAAATAGAAAATGTCAGGCTTTTCCCAAAGCCTGAAAGCTCCACCATACTTTCATTATCTGTTTCCACACTGGAAGCCTTCACCTTTAATTTGATATAAAATATTGCACTACTTTTTATGGAAAACTCCTATAGAATTTAATAGAAAATTATAAACATTATAAAATTATATAGCCAGGTTAATTATCCTACAGCATTTAATAGAGAATTATACTCTTCCTGGATAACTATAGAATGGTTTAAAAACAACAAACAGAGAAAGGATTTGATCCTCTATTCAGTTTTATAAGATTTTTCTATAAGGACACAAAACTAAATAAACAATCTACATGATTTTTAAATTACATTTACTAACTTTGTCTGCTTCAGGGTCAATACTTATGAAAGACTGAAAAGGGGGAATCTTTCATTCCATCTTGGAAGGAGGCTTGCTACCAGTGCCTCTTAAACATCTTTGTATCATTACAAAAAGAATATGATCTCAACATGTGGACATTGAGATACTTTATATTTTTCCAAATCAGTTCACTCCAGCTCCATGGACAAGATGCTATCTCCTGGGGGGGAAAGTGTGTAAGCTGAAAATTTTAGCTGACCTCTACGTGCATTAAGGACAGTGGCAGATGCCTTTTCACAATCACTAATGTAATCCTACAGTAGTGGCCACAGGAAGATTCTGCTGCTGCCCTTAATCTAGAGGGAGAAGTCCTTCCCTTTACAGTCCCCAGAGAAGCCCCCCATGCCAATGTAGACTGTTCAAGCTTGGGACAGAGGAAGGTTCACAGTAATAATATCAGAGGAGAATAGCTCTTACTGGCTGTGCAGCCATAGCAGAAGACTAGAGGCAGGCAGACCTAAAACAGGGTGGTATGATCCAAAAATAGGGCATGGACAAGCACAGGAGGCAGAGAGCTCATGTCCTTACTGCTCTATATGCTATGAAGAAGTGTTCCTAAGTCCATTATAAGCTCCAAAAACCTGTACAAGGAAATATCTGTCTTAAACTCGACAACAAAATGCAACTATCCCCATTTGTCCCTCAAGCAATTATTAATTTTGGTTGAGAAGGATCTTGAGGAGAGTGGAATTCTTTTTAATTGTTAATAATTAAGCAGCACTCATTCTCATTAGAGTTAAATCAGTTCCCTGGGTGAATTCCAGGTAAGGCAACTATGGCATACTCAAATTAAGTAGAGTATACTATATTTTAAAAAACCCTTTGCTATGCTTTTCAGTTTCAAACCCTCATATCACAAGAAGGTACCCCATTCATTACCCTTAAGAATTCAAATGATAGAATAACACTGCATAGATATGAGTCTAACCTTCTCACTGTACACTTTCTAGATATATAAATAAGTCCTTGAAATGGATTTAAGAAGATTCATTGTACTTCTGTAAATTAAAAATAAGTGATGAATTGCTGCTGATGTACAACGAACAATCAGTAATTCAGATCATGGATCTGAAAACCTCTGTACTTTAAGAAAGTTCAGACCTGAATCTAAACTTCCACATTGGCCTAATTTCTATATTAGAAAGGATAACAGAACTCTAATTAAAAACCTTGCCTCTGAACTTTAGGAAACAATATCTTGATCCACTCATCTCAATTTAAGTTCATCTCTGTTTGCTGCATGGCATTTATCTAGAACTGCAGATACTTCCAAATAGATCATATCTATCTCTCAGGTTTCCTGGGATAATCTCTTAATAAAACTTTAGTGGGCAGATTTATTACATTACAAGTAAAATATGTAGAAAAATATGCAGTTCCATTTCTATTGCAGTTTTTAAAAAAAGAAATGGAATATATATACTGCATTCCTGACAAGGCAAGTTTTAATTCTTGAAATCAGTTCACCATTTTTCTTCAGCTACATGAATACCTGTCTTTTTCTATATTCCACACACTCTTAATACTACTTGTATTATAGAAATAAGAGGATTTTTAGGTACTACAGTGTTAAGTGCCAAAGAGAAAACTAATTTAATTAGATTTTAAATTATTCTAAACCCTGGAAATAAACAACAAATGTCTTTTGATTATTCAAATATTGTCCACCTTGTATAATAAAGAAATTTTCTTTAAGATTAAAAGACAATCTAGAATGTGTAAACACTGAAGAAAGTCAGAGTCCCTTACATTGTAGCTTTGTTTCAATAACTGGAAAAAAACAAAATCTCATTGTGATATAAATGGTTTGCATCTTCTGGACTATTTGCTTTCCATTTCCTGAATCATACATAATAGTCAGTTCTTAAGACTTACCAGGTTAGTTTACAATACTTATCTTAATAAAAAATATTCTTCTCACGTTACTTATCTCACGATCCGATGTTCCTATGCAATTTTTTCTTTATTTTGTTAATTTATGTTTTTATGCAAATTATGTTTTAATCAATATACCTCTCCCTAATTTTTGTATTATATATTCTAGAAAGTCCTGCTGAAATCCAGGAAATACAAAGAATTTCCTCATCTGAAGTCATGCTGACATTTGTGCTAGAACATATGTGACCCTTTTTTAGTGTGTATACAATTCTAAATAAATGAGTTTTCAAAAGACAATGATATACCTAACACATGATTTTCTATTTCATCAGCGTTTCTAATTTCCAAGAGGGGTTTCTACTGAGCACAGAAATAAATAATTACAAGACTCTGTGACTCTGAGGCAGCAGAAATGCCTTTTAAAAAAGTCCTCAAAAGATCACTCAGAACCATACATGTAAAGGGATGAACCCATGATCATACAGGCTTTTGTGATAAAGAAGATACTTTATCTTGAATGTGGTATTTGCAATACATGTACTTATAGCATCTCAAAGCTACTCTTGGGAGTAAAGTAGAAATAAGGTGGCCTCGAACACCTCCAGAAAAATCTGGTGATTGTTACAGTCATGGAAAATAGTGATGAGAGTTTAAATAATTCAGGAGCATCACCATGCCACTTTCTAAACTAGAATGGGCTAAATCCTGCAGTCTTTACTCATGTAAAATTCCCATTAATTTCAGTGGAAGTTGAGGACCTAACACTGTTTCTTCCTGAGCATGTGGAAGGTTTTAAATGCACTAAAATCTAATTCATCCTCGTAAGTGATAGGGAGAAGCAGATCACAAAAGTAGCAAAAGGGACTGTATAAATGAGAAATATTACAGAGTGAGGGACTTCTCTTCCTTTCTGAGGCTTTGTCTACACTATGCAGCTTTTAGCGACACAGCTGTGCCACTACAGCTGTGCCGCTGAAAGGCGCACAGTGTAGCAGCCATTGGTTGGCAGGAGAGCTCTCCCGCCAACAAAAGACTTCCATCTCCAACGAGCGGTGGTATCTTTGTCTGCAGGAAAGCACTTCTGCGGACGAAGCACTGTTCACACCTGCCCTTTTCCTCAAAAAAAACTTTTGTCTTTCAGGGTGTGTGTTCTTTTATCACCTCTGAACGACAACAGTTTTGTCGTTCATTTGTCAGTGTGGACAAAGCCTAAGAAACCTTATATTTGCTCTCTGTTTGGTCCCAACCAACCACATCGTGTTTAGTTTAAACTTGCAGTCCCTGGGACCACTCATGCATTTAAAATTAAGCAGGTGTTTAGTGCTTTGCTGGATCAGGGCTGTGACGGGTTCGGTCACAGACACCCCCTTGGGTCTGTCACCTGATGTGTTGAGACTATTTTCTCTGCCAGTTTGGGCCTTCAGAACCCTGTCTTGTTGAGCCAGATACGCTAATCTACTGCAACACAGATCCAGGGTCTAACCCACACCCCCAAAGCTGAAGACTTAACTGAAAATGGCTTAGCAAAATGGCAAGCGCTCCTGTCTCTAGTACCCAGACACCCAGCTCCCAATGGGATCCAAACCCCAAATGAATCCTTTTTACTCTGTATAAAGCTTATACAGGGTAAACTAATAAATTGTCCGCTCTCTATTACACTGATAGAGAGATATGCACAGCTGTTTGCACCCCCAGCTATTAATTACTTACTCTGGGTTAATTAATAAGCAAAAGTGATTTTATTAAGTATAAAAAGTAGGATTTAAGTAGTTCCAAGTAATAACAGACAGAACAAAGTAAGTTACCAAGCAAAATAAAACAACACACACAAGTCTAAGCCTAATACATTAAGAAACTGATTAGAGATAAAATCTCACCATCAGAGATATTCCAATAAGCTTCTTTCACAGACTGGACTCCTTCCTAGTCCGGGCCAAATCCTTTCCCCGGTACAGTCCTTGTTAGCTCCAGCTCAGGTGGTAACTAGAGGATTTCTCATAACTGGAACCTCCTTTGTTCTATTTCTCCCCCTTATATAGCTTTGGCACAAGGCGGGAATCTTTTGTCTCTCTGGGTCCCCACCCCTCCTTCTAAATGGAAAAGCACCAGGTAAACATCTGATGAAGTGAGCTGTAGCTCACGAAAGCTCATGCTCAAATAAATTGGTTAGTCTCTAAGGTGCCACAAGTACTCCTTTTCTTTTTGCAGGTTTAAGATGGATTCCAGTACCAGGTGACATGGTCACATGTCCTGTGAGACCCCAAGCCTTCATTCTTCCTGGTCTGACTCACAGGAAGGCTTGCAAGTAAACAGAGCCATTTACAACCAATTGTCCTAGTAGATGGGAGCCATCAAGATTCCAAACCACTATTAATAGCCCACACTTTGCATAATTACAATAGAACCTCAGAGTTATATTTCATATTTCTAGTTTCAGATACAAGAATAATACATTTATACAAATAGGATGACCAGACTCAGTAGATTTGTAATCTTTGTAATGATACCTTACAAGAGACCTTTTGCATGAAGCATATTCCAGTTACATTATATTCCCGCTCATTAGCATATTTTCATAAAATCATGTGGAGTGCAACATCACAAGGGCCTTTCTCTCTTTGCTGCTTTAGTTTGAAATAAACATATTCTTGACTGAAAAATACATGATTTTGCCTTTGGAAAGCACAAGATTTACACAGAAGTGCTATAGAGTGGGTCTTTAATGTACACACTAAGGAAACAAGTCCACGGTATTTAAAGTCTCATCAGAAAGACAAATACATAAAGTTCATTGTACTAAATTTATTTTCCTTACCAGGATGAAGGGCTGTATTAGCCCCTCTAAATTTTGATGTGATGGTTTCAGGGAATTTAGATGTTTTTCAAAGGCCATGTCTACACTACCACTTATGCTGGCAAACTTATGTTACTCAAGGGTGTGAAAAAAACCACTTATGTTAGTTCTGCATTGCCTTTTTTAACTGAGGACTAGTAGCAACATTCATTATAATCTGATATACAGAAAAACATAAGAGAAAAGCCTCTAAATGGTTTTCCTAGTTTGCTTTAGATTAGGGATTATTTGCAAGCTTCTTTTATTTTTTTCCTTAATCAAGCTCAATAACATTTCCTCTCTACTATTGTTAGCTTTTTCATTGTTCATTTAAAATAACAGCCTTTATAAGAGGATTGCTATTTTTTCCCTTACAGGAAGATCAATGGAGAAGAAGACAATTAATGTCCATTCATACAACACAATTAATGCATTTGTTGCCTTTCCCAACTGTAATAGACATTTAAAGCCTCATAAATCCTGTTTTAAAATTATTTAAGAGAGTCATAGAATTAGGACTATGACTTGTCAGATTGTCCCAGGATAGGAGTTGTCAAGGTTCCTTCCCCACTCTGAACTCCAGGGTACAGATGTAGGGACCTGCATGAAAGACCCCCTACTCTTATTCTTATGATCTTAGGTTAAAAACTTCCCCAAGGTACAAACTTTGCCTTGTCCTTGAACAGTATGCTGCCATCACCAAGCGTTTTAAACAAAGAACAGGGAAAGAGACCACTTGGAGATGTCTTCAGAAAAAGTACTAATTTCAAAGCAAATGGCCATTGTGTATGACGACCCCAAGTCGGAGAGAGTCAAAATGCATTCCTCACTCACCTCATCAAAGGAAAAGCCCACGTAGGTAGCAACACTGTCAGCTTGTGTTCTATCAGAAGCACTAAATATGGATTCAAGGAAAAATCCGTCATCTCTGGACTGTTTGGACTCTTACAGGGAAGTGTACTAGATGCAAAGCAAAGATCCCCGGAGACAATCTGGGGACCCTGAGAGACTTTTGGGAAACTGATGGTTTATTACATCACTGTCACCATTTGGGATTACAAACTGTGACTCACCTGTTAATAATTCTTATTTCCTTTTCTTAGCTAATAAACCTGTAGTTAATTTATTATAGAATTGGCTGCCAGGCTTGTCTTTGGAGTAAGATCTGGAGTACTAATTGTTCTGGGATAAGTGACCAGTCCCTTGCAACTGGGTCCAACCTAATGTGGTGTGACTTTTTGTTTCAGTGACAATTACCACAAAATTCAGTTTGTCCGGGTAGCAAGATAGGCTAGAGAGTCTAAGTCTTAAATGTCTTTGACTTCATGGTAAGACTGGTATAGTGATCCAGGAGTTCACATTTGTTGTTGACTTGGTGAAATCTAATTATAGAACACACCACCAGTTTGGGGTATCTGCCCTTATTTTTTGACAGTCTGCCCTGAGATAGAGACTCATAGTTGTGAGCCACTCCAGACAGTGTGACACTCACCAGTATTGGTGTGATGTTTACCACATGAGAAGGAGCTATTTTTTGTAACAAGAAAGCTCTTTGATGACAGTAAGATGAACCCTGTAGGGAGTCAAGATTGTGACCATTGGGACCATTGGGATATTAAAGTTTCCTTCTTTCCATTGTTTTAAAATTTGATCCACAGTTCTCTCATACACAAAGTTCTGGGCAGATTACCTATTTCTCTGTTTCACACCCTGTCCCACAGCTGGCGTAGCATAAGAGTCTTGAGTAAGGTAAAGGATAAAGTTACACCCTGAATGTTGGGTCCTTCAGTCAGAGGGCCCCCTAAATAAGTTTGAATCTTCCCAGACAGTGTTCTTTTATCCAGCATCTTTCAATAATCATGTTCTTAATCACATCAAACAATAGAGTAACCATTCTGATGTAGTTCTGTTAAGGAACGATGAGAGAACAAAAGATGTTGAGGTTTACATAGGACCCAGCAAAAGCGAGCGTTATTGATTGGAGAAGTTCAAGGACACTTTCCCATCACTTGATTTGACAGAGAAAGATTCTAGATTAGGCTTGTCTCTGCCTCAGACAACAGCATGTTTTGTGGCTTGAAGTACAACTGATAATCAATAGCACTTTACATATAATTCTGAGCAGCATGTATCTTCTTGCCCTGCCAGTTGCTCCACCACACGGTCAATGCGTGAAAAGCAAAGATTGGGATGGCAGTCCACTGCTTGTGCTGCCTGAATATTTGGATGGATAATTCATAGATCTGTTTCTTCCCATAGAAAAATACCTTCAAAAGATGAGCTTGAGGGCTTAAATTCATAACTTTGCTAGACCCTAAAAATCTTGGTCTTGATAAGGACACTGGGTTTATGGCTTATTACAAAAATCAGTAACTTACTAACCCCCCTTTTTAGTCCTGTGACTGCAAAGGTATCAACAGGCCACTTCACTTTGAATGATCTTCTACAAGATGTGTTAAATATTTATGGTAAAACAATCTGTTCCACCTTGTGACACTCGGAGTCCCTTTCCCAGACCTGAAGAAGAGCCCTGTGTAGCTTGAAAGCTTGTCTCTCTTGTCAGCAGAAGCTGGTCCAATAAAAGGTATTCCTTCATCCCTCTTGTCTTTCTAATATCCTGGGACAAAGAGAGAAACATCTCTTCCCACAGTGATTCATTGCATGTTTTCACACTTGTCTCATACACCTTTCTTGAATTATTAGGATGGAAGTATAGACCCTATGCTGGTGTTCTGGTCATACACAAACACCATCTTTGAGCTCACTGTCTTGCCAAGTGACCCATTTCTGTGTAACCTCAATGGAGAATTTTCCCCTCTTGTTTATTGATGTTACTCTGTGAGAAAGGCAGCAAAATTCTCTTTGGCTTAGAGATTTAAGTTTGTATAGCAGGCATCTCTCTCCAGCGTATCACAAAGAAACAGATTATTTTTGCTGACTGGACATTATGCCTCTTCATGGTGATCCTAGTGTTATTGCTGCTGCTATTATTGATAATAATGAGTCTGCTCATGCTTGTCAACCTCAATTGCTTTCCTCAGCTGATGATGACAAGAACACTAAATGTGATTTTAAGTTTTTAAGACCATTATTTTTGCTTCACACAGCATGAAATAAAGTACTGTTTCTTACCCTGCCTCCCTAACTCCCTCTCCTATAGCACAGCTCTCCATGCAACTAAGGTCATGTCTACACTTAAAGCGCTGCAGTGACACAGCTGTACAGCTACAGCTGCACCGCTGCAGCGTGTATGGTGAAGATCTTTATGCCGATGGGAGAGAGCTCTCCCGTCAGCATAAAAAACAAAGCAAAACACCACTCCCCCAAGTGGCATAAGCTATGTTGGCGGGAGAAGCTGTCCCACCAACATAGTGCAGTGCATACTAGCAGGGCCAGAAGGTCTTCTTGACAACAAAGGCACACTGTTGACTCATATCCAGCTTCTCATCCACTGTAACCTCCAGGTCCTTTTCTGCAGAACTGCTGCTTAGCCAGTCGGTTCCCAGCCTGTAGCAGTACACAGGATTCTTACATCCTAAATGCAGGACTCTGCACTTGTCCTAGTTGAGCCTCATCAGATTTCTTTTGGCCCAATATGTCAGGTCACTCTGGATCCTATCCCTAACCTCCAGCATATCTACCTCTTCCCCCAGCTTAGTGTCCGCAAACTTGCTGAGGGTACAATCCATCCCATCATCCAGATCATTAATGAAGATGTTGAACAAAACTGACCACAGGACTTAAGTTCCCTGTAAGCTGCGTGGCCATGCAGCAGCCTATTTAGCTCCATGCAGGTGCTCAGGGAATCCGCCCAAGGACCTGCTGTGGCCAGAGACCAGCTGGGGGAGGGGCACCCATCCCTCAGCCCCAACCTAGCCAGGCCTGGGCGCCTGGCCCTGCCAGGGTGGCCCGGCCCAGTCCCAGCTGTGGCCTGGACCAGCCTGGACCTGGACTCAGGCGTGGCTCAGGGTTGGACAGACCCAGCCGTGGCCCAGCCCGGCCCAGACCCAAGCACGGACAGAGTGGCCGGGCCCTGCCCAGCCCCAGGGGCGGCCGGGGTGGCACCAACCCAGGTGCGGCCAGAGTGATCTGGCCCGGCATGGACCCATACTGAAGCAGTATGGCTCAGCCCAGCTCTAGCTGCGGCCCAACCCTGGAGCTGCTGCAGAGGGGAGAGGCACCTCTCCCTCACAGCCCAGGTGTTGCTGTGGGAAGAGAGAGCTGGGGGGAGTCCTCTCTCCTTGCTGTAGCCCCGGAGCCCCCTCCTACACCCCAAACACCCTCATCCCCAGCCCTACCCCAGAGCCTGCCCTCCCAGCCGGAGCCCTCACACTCCTGCATCCCAACCCTCACGTATCACCTCCATATTAGTGCACATAACAAAATTAATTCCACACATAGGTGGGAAAAATTAGCGGGAACACTGCCCAGGACTGACCCCTAGGGCACGCCACTTGATACCAGCTGCCAACCAGACATCGAGCTGTTTATCACTACCTGTGTACTGTGATACACTGTTGAGCCCGAAGATCTAGCCAGCTTTCTATCCACCTTATAGTCCATTCATCCAATCCATACTTCTTTAACTTGCAGGCAAGAAGCCGGCGGGTGGGGCAATGGGTGGAGAGGAGCCCTCGGCTGGCTGGTGTGCAGGCCAAGAAGAGCAAGTGGTAGTGGGGCGGGGGGAGGGGCGGGGGCTGGAGGGGTCTCAGGGCACAGTACAAGCAGAGCAGGCCCAGGCCCCTTCTGAGCATGGGCCCAGCTCCATGGAACCACTGGTGCCATTGTAAACCCGGCACTGCACACAAGCGCTTATGTTGGTGTAACTTATGTCACTCAGGGGGGTGGAATACTCACACCCTTGGGTGACACAAGTTTTGCCAACGACGTAGGCGGTAGTGTAGACAGCCTAATTCAGCATTTCCTGCAGTGAGCATTAGACAGCCCTGAGTAATCTCTAGTCTTCTGCCAGCTTCCAGTTAGGAAAGGGGAACAGGAGGAGAGAGATAGCATCGTCTGTTCGCTATCTTCAACCCTCATTGGCCAGCACAGTCCCTCCCCATTTCTAGGAGCCAGCACAGTACTTCTTATTGTGGGCTATAGACAGCCCCCGAGAAGTTCCAGTCCTCAGTCAGCTCCACACCAGGAAAGTGCACGATCAGGAGTTCCTTAGTGATTGCACCATCTGATATTGTTTGTGCTACTTTCTCATTTGTTCTGCTTTGCTCTCTCTCTCTCCCCCCCCCTTGGAATCAAGAAATGTCTCCATTACCATTAATGACTAACACTCATGCCAATTTCTTTTAATGGTCTGAGCTCACCATGACAGCTACATTTGTTCGCCTGCTTTTTGTCTCCATCATTTCCATCCTCTTCTCTCCTCTCCCCTTCCACTCCTTCTGTCGTCCTATTCTTTAAAAATACCCACCCTTCACTTCTTTTGCCCCAACTGCATCAGTTTTGCACTGGTGTAGTTCCAGTGATTTCACTGAGTTACTCCTAATTAGCATAATTGTGAAATCAGAATCAGGCCCAATGTCTTCAAAAGTAATCTTTGCAGTGATGGCCTCTGCACTGCCCCCGACTGAGGAATCCAGCATACTGGAACAATTTACCCCATATAGTTAAGTAAATGTTATGTCTTCATAGTATAACATAAAATAAAGAATTAAAACTATTACTGTAGTTAAAGCAGTTTAATTCTGGTTTAAAGGGCTTTTCAGTTGTCTTTAAAATATTTAGGCTTACCAGAAGCATAGTTTATGCTCTCATGTGAGCATGTCTGCTGGTGGGAAAGCAGGCAGGAAGGAAGGCATAAAGTAAATCTACCGTTACATATGGTGAATCTTTCACCTTAGTGACTCAGTCAGGTGACATGTCTAGCATATCTTATGTCAAGTTTGCATGCAGTCTTGCAAAGCAAATACAGTATAACTGAACAGCTCCTTTCAACAGCTGTTTTTTAAAACTGTTACACTACTATTGTTAGCTGGGCTACAAGTTATGACAAGTGAAAAAGCCAGAATCATCCCTTTGGCATTCATTGTAACAACATTCCATCATAAGGAATTCTCATGCTACAGGATGTGAATGTAATAAAATATGTGACTCAGCATTGTGACATCTTTTCACTCTCTAAAGTGAAACTGCTGTAGTAGTGACTTGATCAGGCCATATAGGCCAAAATATAGGTTTGATAAGGAAAAATGTCTGTTAAAATTAACAGGAATAGAATTGTTTTTAAAATAATAATGAAAACCTTCATTTATCTAAACTGTTTTGACCAAAGACTGTAGGACCATGCTGTTGTATGTGAAACACAGTAACAGAGACTGGTAGCTGCAAAGTTTTGAGAGAACACAGGGCAACAGCTTCCTAAATGTGGCAAAATAAATGATGGACTAGATTATCCTCACTGTCATGCAATAGGGAAGAGATGAAATAATCACTGCCTAGTTTAAGGAAGGTAGAGGGAACAAACCCCCACCCGCAATTTCCATAGTGCACAGGAACCCAAAATTTTTGGGCTGATGACTTATTCACCAAATGGAAGACCTGATTTTGCACAGCCATACATTTTGTACAGGTGTACAAATTACACAAAATGTAAAATGCTACTGAGAAAATGCTAATATTTTCACACTCATTTTGCACAGCTTTAAATAATTAAACACAGCGCAAGGCAGTTGAAAAACAAGCCAAATTTTCCTGAGCATCTTTCAACTTCTCATTTTATTTTTTTTAAATGAGAGATGATTAGATCTAGATTTTTAAAGTTCTTTTCAATAATGTAAAACAATTAATAACCAAAGTCATGTTTAAAAGAAGTTACACTCACCTAATGTCTTTTTAATTTTTAACATGCCTATGAAGTGAGCACCTTAAAACCATCAGAGTGCAGCATTTCAAATGATGCCTATCAATTGAAGTGATCCTAGGTGGTCTTTAGCCATAATATTTCAGTTATGGGCCAGTTAACTTTTCTAGTACAAAAATGGGGCAGAAATTTCCCCATATCTAAAATTTCCAAATTTGGTGAAGCAGCACTAGTTTTGTCTTAAAAATGTGGGTGTTGGATCATATTAAAGAAGTTCTGTATTAAAATCACAAATGAGTTTGATTCCCCAGAGTTTAAATTCCAGGGTATTACTAATTAAGAGGTCTCTTGGTTTTTGGTACTGTTTCTCTCCCTCTATGTGTGAAACTTGCAAGCTGCTAATTGTGTTAGTACATTCTAAGACAGAGTCTGTTCTCAAAGCAATTCACAGAGAGAGAGACTCAAAGCAATACTCTAACAACAGAAACAACTCCCAGAGACTCCCCACCCTTTTGTTGTATTAACAATTGTGATTAAAATAGAGATAGAGGATGTATGTGGATGGATGCTTGGTGTGGATAATAACTGAATGATCAGGGAGGTGCCAGCCTAAGAATCCAGTGTCCATCGGCTGAAGAAGGCGTCAAGTGGAAATAACCAGAGGACCCCCCGGAGGGCAGACTGGAATCCACCCAACAGCCTCAAGAATGGGAGAACCAAAGAACAAGATAACATCTTGGAGCCGTCAGGAATGTGCTATCTGCTGATTGATTCAGCAACAGCATGATGAAGCAATTCCCATAGACTGGCATAGGAAGAAATTCCTATAAAAATAGACTCTAAAAAGTGAGAACTTTGGGGTCTGATTCTGCAAACCAACTTCCAGGAGCATCAGATGAGCATCTGACAAGGTCCTGCTCCCTCCTCATGTCCAGGCCACTTGGCCAGTGGCTTGGCATGAGCAACTCTAAGGCTGGTGACTATGATAACAACCTTGCAGAACCTGTGTGTGTGGGTGTGTATGTGTGTGTGTGTGTGTTTGTATGAATGAATGTGTGAATAAATATGAGATTGAATGGAATGTTATAGCTATAACTAACTGCTTACTATGATTCTTTCTGTATTCACAATAAATGTGGTATTTTGCCTTTTTCCCTTTAATAAGATCCTGCTGGTTTTTATTTTATTGGTATAACATTTTGGTGGAGAATTGCGAAAGGGGGAATATTGGTAAAAAACCTCAGTTATTGTAAATATTGGTGTGCACACCGCCAGCTCTAGTGAGCTAGGCATTTCTATTAGGTTAAACCAGACCTGCTGGCCTCCGAGAAGGTAGCAGGAAAAACAGATTAAACCAGACCTGCTGGCCTCCGAGAAGGTAGCAGGGGACCTGCTGGCCTCCGAGAAGGTAGCAGGAAAAACAGATTAAACCAGACCTGCTGGCCTCCGAGAAGGTAGCAGGGGACCTGCTGGCCTCCGAGAAGGTAGCAGGAAAAACAGATTAAACCAGACCTGCTGGCCTCCGAGAAGGTAGCAGGGGACCTGCTGGCCTCCGAGAAGGTAGCAGGAAAAAACAGATTAAACCAGACCTGCTGGCCTCCGAGAAGGTAGCAGGGGACCTGCTGGCCTCCGAGAAGGTAGTAGGGAAAACAGATTAAACCAGACCTGCTGGCCTCCGAGAAGGTAGCAGGGGACCTGCTGGCCTCCGAGAAGGTAGCAGGGAAAACAGATTAAACTAGACCTGCTGGCCTCCGGGAAGGTAGCAGGGGACCTGCTGGCCTCCGAGAAGGTAGCAGGGAAGAACAGGTTAACTGGACCTGCTGGCCTCCGAGAAGGTAGCAGGGAGAAATAGGTTAACCAGACCTGCTGGCCTCCGAGAAGGTAGCAGGGAGAAATAGGTTAACTGGACCTGCTGGCCTCTGGGAAGGTAGCAGGGGACCTGCTGGCCTCCGGGAAGGTAGCAGGGGAAAAACGCATACATTAAGCTATGATTTCAGAATCTAGGCTGTGTCACTTGCTAAGTAATACCAGCAGTGACAAAGAGATTGAAATATCCATGTTAAGATGTTTAAAAGAAAACAGGGTAAGCCAGTACCAGAGGGAAGAATGGAGTCAGAAGGAACTCCAATCTCACCTTTTGTTAAAGAAATTACACCTTTTAAACAAATCCTTCAAAAATTTGGGCACAGTCCTTAGACTAAACAAGCCCTAGCTGATGTCTGCACTATTTCGGACCTAGAGGATAGATTGGCTCAGTATATCCTCATATACAAACCTTCTAGTGCTGCCAAAAGAGATGCAGCAGCAATTTGGTTGTTGTGGGAGGCATGTAAGGATTCTTCCCTCCTCTTGTCTTCATGTAAAGAGGAAAAGGCACAAACGGAAAAGGGAGCAGACAATTGGAAGGTGCTGGCTACAAATACCCAAAGCCAGCTGAAAATAGTGAAAGAGGCACTCCAGGAATACAAAAAGAGTGAAAAAGTTAACTCTGCAGAGGCTGGAGGGAGGCAGGTAAAGGGGGAGAAGGTCCTATGTACGGCACCCCCAGGCATAATTACAAAGAGAAAAGAGAGTAAAAAAAAAAAAAGTTAACTCTGCAGAGGCTGGAGGGAATTAAGCAGTTAAACTTTGTATTTCACCCAAACAACTTTTAACCGAAAATGTTAAAAAGGAAAAGTGTTAGAGAAAGAGCATTCTTGGTTTCTTTGCAGCCATTCTGAAAGAAAAATGGGCCCTTTTCCAAAGGAATGTCTGTAAATTAGCCAGGCAAAAATAAACTATCTGATTAAAATCATTTGACTGGACAATTTAGTCAAATTTGATAAAAGAACATAAGAGGGTTCTATTGGAACTTAACTGCCTCAAATGTATAAAGGGAATGTAAGCTGTAAAAAACAGAGCAGTGTGGAAGGGATGTTAAGGAAAAGAAAACGTGTATGTATCTGTCTGTGTGTGTGTAAATATGTAAAGTTCTAAGGACCAGTTAGTTTTGTTTTTGTTTTAAATAATGCCACTAAAAATCCATTTGACTCTTTAATTCAAAGTTGCAAAACTGACAGACCTTTTTGCTAGACACAGGTAATTAGTGTTGTTTGGCTTTGGGATTTGGCATTTAACCCTTAAAAGGTAACTCAATGCTTTACAAAATTTAAAATGTTTTTAAGTTGTGGCTGCAGCAGGGCAGTCAAAATCAGGAGAATATAAAAAAAAAAATTTGGATTCTTTTTGTTTGTTTGTTTTTTGTTTGTTTGTTTTTGTAACAAAATAGCAGATGAGAGTTGTAGTAAAAAAAAAAAAATTAAAAAAAGACAGTGCCTCTCTGAAGCAACAGCAGGGGTGAGGTGCACAAAACAGAAAGAAGCAATGTTAGAAACACTGAGTCTTAAAATGGCTCTGAGTAATCAGACTGTCACTTTGATAAAGGTACATGAAAACTCTGTAAGCAAAAAAAGAAATAGTGACACCTTATGTAAAAATGGATCTGGATAATGTTATGGAAGTTAAACTATGGAAGGAATGTGCATTTGCCCCAGAACATGTGCAGGGTATATTGTAGAAGGGGCAAAAGAAATGCAAACATGCCATGCTACTTCATTAAAATGCTATTAGGGCTCGAAAGGGAGCCACAATAGGTTGGATTTTCTTTTTCAGATTGCTGTGTGTTTTGGAAGCAGAAGTTAAAAGTAATCAAAACTCTGGTGAAAGTTGATTGTGTCCCTTTTAAGATAGGTTTCAGAGGAACAGCCGTGTTAGTCTGTATTCGCAAAAAGAAAAGGAGTACTGCAGTTTCCACTGTATACATCTGATGAAGTGAGCTGTAGCTCACGAAAGCTCATGCTCAAATAAATTGGTTAGTCTCTAAGGTGCTACAAGTACTCCTTTCCTTTTAAGATAGACTCTCTGAGCTGCTGATGGCTTTAAATCCAAAAGCAGGAAGTTTCTGTGAAAATGCAAATTACCTAAATGATAAAGGAAGGAAAGAACTAGCTGCACAAAGGAGCTGCAGATAAAGGACATACCTGGTCAGCAAACAAATTGTCTAAATAAAAGGCATGGGATAACAAGATAATTTTAATAAATTTAATGATAATAAGTATCCCTGTAACAACGTATAGTGTGTATGATTTTTGGAAAAATCCTTTAAGGTCGTATGGTAATGATGCTTCTCAGTTATTACCTGTAAATAAAACTTAAAGCTTAACACAGCAGGAAAAACATTATAAACTTGGTCTGCTGTATAAGAAGGAAAACTCAGGGATTTAATGACTAAACAGTGGGATAATTTCCCCATAACCCTTAAAAGATAAAAGCCATTGAAACCTGGCCTGCCTATAGAACAAAAACAGGAAAATATGGGGGCAATTTCTCTGTGTTGCCTGCAATCAGCAAGGGTATTTGTAAAATAAATATTTTAAGCAATAATCTGCCACCCCAAAAGGGGTAGAAACATGTTCTTTTTGTCTTTCAGAAAATCAGGAAAAGCTGATGCCAGCTGAAAAGCAACCCAATACCATGAATCTACTGTCACAATAGAAATTGTGTTCTGTGTTCTATGTTTTGTCTTGTGTTTTGTCTTGTTGCTAGCACTGTTGTGTGTTTAAAAAAAAATACTGAAGACCTGCAGGAACTTAAAAATAAATTAAGCTTTCTGTCCCAGCTACAGGACAGCCTGATACAAAAACAAGTACATGCCAATGTAGACTTGGTCCAAATTGGTCTGGGTAACCTAAAAGGCCGATGGAATCTTTAGTAATGGTTTAATACTACCACATGGCTTATCCATAAGAAAAAAAAATATTAGAAATAGGAAACTACACAGCCATAGCTGTGGGATGCACTGAAATGCAGATACTTGCACTAGCTACTTTTGAACACAAAATGTTCTGGGAAATATTAAGGGTTTGATGCATTTGTTAAAAAAGGAAGAGATCATTGTTTGACACTTATCAATATGAATGGATGCAATATGTTTCCAGTATTGTAAACCAGACTTGTTAATGGGAGAAATTGTTGTCAAAATTGCACACCAACAGTCCCTGGAGGCAAAGGTATTGAAGGTTAACCCACTCCCCATATTACACATGGGATCCTTTTGGCTACCCTGGACCTTGAGCCAGTGGGCTGGGGAAGGAGGGAAGCTATTGGACACTAGAGGTTGTACCAAATGGACTCCTCAAAAGTGGGTGTGCCTCACCTTGCCTGTTGCCCCAGAACCTTGTAGTAAAGATACATCACTAGGATCATGTATGTGGCATGAATTGGAATCACAAACTCAAATTGCCTCACAGTACTTTCTCTTGAATAGGCTACATAGAAAGTGACACTGACGATTATAAATCTTAGTGTCAAAAGGGGGATTATGTTGGATCATATTAAAGAAGTTCTGTATTAAAATCACAAATGAGTTTGATTCCCCAGAGTTTAAATTCCAGGGTATTACTAATTAAGAGGTCTCTTGGTTTTTGGTACTGTTTCTCTCCCTCTATGTGTGAAACTTGCAAGCTGCTAATTGTGTTAGTACATTCTAAGACAGAGTCTGTTCTCAAAGCAATTCACAGAGAGAGAGACTCAAAGCAATACTCTAACAACAGAAACAACACCCAAAGACTCCCCACCCTTTTGTTGTATTAACAATTGTGATTAAAATAGAGATAGAGGATGTATGTGGATGGATGCTTGGTGTGGATAATAACTGAATGATCAGGGAGGTGCCAGCCTAAGAATCCAGTGTCCATCGGCTGAAGAAGGCGTCAAGTGGAAATAACCAGAGGACCCTCCGGAGGGCAGACTGGAATCCACCCAACAGCCTCAAGAATGGGAGAACCAAAGAACAAGATAACATCTTGGAGCCGTCAGGAATGTGCTATCTGCTGATTGATTCAGCAACAGCATGATGAAGCAATTCCCATAGACTGGCATAGGAAGAAATTCCTATAAAAATAGACTCTAAAAAGTGAGAACTTTGGGGTCTGATTCTGCAAACCAACTTCCAGGAGCATCAGATGAGCATCTGACAAGGCCCTGCTCCCTCCTCATGTCCAGGCCACCTGGCCAGTGGCTTGGCATGAGCAACTCTAAGGCTGGTAACTATGATAACAACCTTGCAGAACCTGTGTGTGTGGGTGCGTATGTGTGTGTGTGTGTGTTTGTATGAATGAATGTGTGAATAAATATGAGATTGAATGGAATGTTATAGCTATAACTAACTGCTTACTATGATTCTTTCTGTATTCACAATAAATGTGGTATTTTGCCTTTTTCCCTTTAATAAGATCCTGCTGGTTTTTATTTTATTGGTATAACATGGGATACAAGTTGCCCATCTACCAATGATGCTTTTTTCAACATGGGGGGGAGGGGAGTGATTTTTGTACCTTTTTTAGAAAAAAAAAGTCTTTAGATATCTTAAATCTTAAATTTACTATGTATACATTAACAAACGACTACTGTGCACAATCACAAATTAGTTTTTACAACCGTTTATTGTATCAGTGGACTCCAGCCATTGAAACATTTTGCTATTAAATTGTTATGATAGCAGATAAAGATACAATAGACTTTCCTAGCTTCAGAGGATCAGTGGTAATCTTTAAAATGAATGACAAGAGTTCAGTTATTCACCTCACTTTTACCTCTGGATATGAAAAATCAGATCTATTTGGATATTTAAACAGTAAAAGTACATTATTTTGAAGATCACTATTAAAAATTTTGTATTCTTAAAATAGTAGTGTTCAGATGAGAAATAATTTATTATAGCCGTACTGCACAACACCCTCCTTCAGCCATAATTAGACATCCAAGGGAAATCTCATCCCACTCCCATTTTACTTACTGTTTCTTGCTCCTGTGCTGAAATTTGTTTGTGAAGGTGAGGGAAGATGATCCTGAGAAGAGTTAGATTCACTAGGAAACTTTTGATTTTGTACAAAACTGACTATTCTGACAAAAATATGTTCTTGATATGGAGTAAGGAAATTCCATAGGCATATAGAATAGCAAGTTGAACTGCTTCCCTGAAGCCAGATTCTGATTGGTCAGTTGGGCCTTTGTACTAATGCAACATTCCTTATGGTGCACAGCTGAGACTTCATCACCACAATTAAATAATCTCTATAAATATTGACTTCATTATAGGCATCAGGTATAAAAGCAGCCTCTTCCTTTCCTTGCCCCACAATTGTAGCTGCCTTTCTTAAATGTAAATTTAGAAGATAATCTTACTTAAAAGGTTGGTTTGGGAGCTCTCACCAGCTCCCAACTCAGCTTGGTGCAGTTAAAGCTGCCCTGCCACTGTCTAGCACCTCTGAGAGTAGCAGTCAGGCTGCGAAAGGGAGCATTATTTCTCTTCTCAGGAAACACATGGAAGAATCCTGGAAGAGAAATCACTGTGGCGTGCCCAAGACAGTTAGTAGCCCTTCACAGGTAGTGTTTATTGCATTTGGGCTCTTAATTCAGTCTTTTAAATGAGATTAACACTTTAATATACAAAAAGAAAAGGAGGACTTGTGGCACCTTCCGATGAAGTGAGCTGTAGCTCACGAAAGCTTATGCTCAAATAAATTAGTTAGACTCTAAGGTGCCACAAGTACTAATTTAATATAGTTTATAGTTGCCTGCAAAAGAGGCAGGGAAGAGAGGTCACTGAGCTGTCAGGGACAAAAGGGGAAGGAGAGGTAGTTTCAAATTATACACTTTTCCTTTGCCCCACTAGCTTATATATCACTTGGACAGCCCGTCATTCTTCTCTGAGTACTTCAAATCCTACTTTCTATTACAAAAACTGAATTGTGGAACTGGTCAATGTGATTCCTAAATTATGCCCTGATTGGGCAGATTAGGCTGGTGAGTAGTGTCATTGGCTTCAACATGTACTGGTTATCACATGCATAAGTCTTTGCAATATTGGGGCCTTGCTTTTTATAATACAAAGCAAGATGTTAAAAATGGCCTTTAAGCCACCACCAAACTGTTGTTGAAAGTACATCAAGGTTAATGGCAAGGGCAGGAGAAGGGGCCCAAATATTTCACTAAATCATTTAAATAATACATTTTACAAAGTGGATATTGAAAATAATAAAGAAAATGCATTTTCAAGCTTTTTTTCTGTTTCTTTTCTTTCTCTTCTCTTCATCATGGAAACACCTGCTGTCCAAATCCCTGCACTAACAGATTTTAGAAATTGAATTGTAAAACTACTCTTCTGTGCTCTCAGCAAAATGCCATGCCAGGATGTGCATCAGTAGATTATTGATGCATTCCTTTGAGTGGCTTACAAAGCCCATTTAAGGCATTCACTGATGGCCTACTAATGCACAGCCTTTAGGGATTTACTGGCATAATAGATCTTTTTAGAACCACAATCATATAATATTGTGGGCCTGTGATGAGAGAAACTTTGTCCTAAACTCTACCATTTAGGTATTGCAATAGATTTTGCTATGCCAGGTGTTGAAGGGCTGTGTTTTGCAAAGTAATCTTAGGTGAAATGTGCTTTTACCTTAGGGGTTAAATTATGGTTCTATGCATACATCAGTTCCCTCCTAATGGGAAAATGTTTATACTACAAAAGTAGCATAATGTGAGCCCATATTCTGGCTGCTTTCCACCCCAATTCTCAGTCCTTGCTGTGTATTACCCTGCCAGGAGCAGGATTAATCTACACCAGGAGTAATCTGCCTGGAATGGGGTTATGAAGCTGAGTCAGACTGTGCATGTGCCAGAGCACTTACAACCTACTCTGCAATGCCTCTCAGTGGCTCTAGCTACAGAGGACCTCTGAAATGCAATTTCTGTGGATCTGTCCACAAGTTTCTGCCACTCATTTCCCCTCCTAACTACATAGGGTTTTGGTGTGCACATACAATAATGCTTTGCAATTTTTTAGCAACTTCCATTTGAGGATCTCAAAGTGCTTTACAAAGATTATGATTTTAGCCTCACAACCCTCCTGTAAAGTAGGGTATTTTACAGAGGTGGAAACTGAGGCAGAGAGAAATGAAAACACTGAAAGTCAGGGACAGAGCCAGGAATCCCTTCTCTCCTCATCCTGTTTTAGAACCACAAGTTCATCCTTCATCTCCAAGTCTATCCATTTTTTAATACCTTTTTAAGACCATCCTTGCTGCCATATGAGCAGCCCAAGTCCAAATTTGGCCGATAGCAAAGTTACAATAATTTGATAGGATGGCCAGCGTACTCCTTTACCCCTACAGTGAGGTGGTGGTTGTTTATTGTTTTGTTTTGATTCTCTTTAAGAGATTCCCTAATAGCATTCATGAACAGAATTATCCAACAGATATTGTATAACATCTTTCATATTAACTTGCAGAATAAGAAAGAAGAGAATTGGAGAAGTATTTTTAAAAGAAGAAAAAGAAACCACTCCTTTTATATTTAATCATCTCTGTACAAAAGTTAGGAACCATATTAGCAAATTTATTTGTTTACCTGTGATGTTAGATAATATTTTTTTAATATCTGAAACTTACGGTTTGATAGCTACATTATTTGGCATGAGCAAAGCTATTCTGTTAATAGTTTATTAATGTTATTGAAACCCAAATAGTGTACATTATAGGTGGTTATAGATACAGTGTATCTTTACCAATTCCTTTGTGTATCAGATGTAGAGGTCTAATCCTGTAGTTTCTACAGAGGCAAACCTTTGAGTTCAGTAGAAGATTTGCCTGTGTAAGGAATGCAGGACTGGGTGTTAATGGCCCAATGCTCTAAGGAGCTGAATACCATCAGTTTCCATTGAAATCAGCAGAAGTTGGGCGGACTAAAGGGCCTAATTCTGCTAGTAGTTAGTACATAGTATAGTACTTACTAACGTATGAATAGTCATTAGGACTTCTCTTGGTAGTAAACATTAAATCTGTTATAGAGTTTTTGCAGAATTGAGTCTCGAATTAATTCAGGGTGTTCAAAACTAGAAATAAACAGAAATATATAAAGTTTTGTTCAAGAACTGGTTAAACTGTACATTTAGACTATATCAACTTACATACATCATTTTTCCATATCACTTATAAAAATAGTGCAATGTATTTTATTTTTGTGGCTGATTGAATTAACATTGGTATTATATTTAGAAACTTCTCTTTTTAAAGGCCAGTTACAAACTGGTGTGATCTATTTGTAGTTTAATTTAAACTACAGTTTAAACCAAATATAGACATGTATATCAGGAAACCTGCTAGAAAGTTGAATTTGGTAACAAAAAAAATGAATGTACAGTACATTCACAATCAAACATCAATTTCTTCATATAAGCTGTAATATAACTACTCAAAAGCATAAGCTTACACAATATTAAGTCAATTTCTTTTCTCAAATTCACTAGTTCACTCTCAGACTGATTAAGTTAAGATAGAGGAGAATTTGACCTATTCTTTCCGTCCTTATTCCTGCTGAACTTTTTACATTAATGAGAACTTGGACATATTACTACTGAATCATTCAGTGACTAAGGTGAACTGAGAAATCTAGATAGCCAAAAGACTCTTAAATTTGCTGTGATGCATGAAGTCCAAATTCATTATCTAATTACTGAGAGTATTACTTCATCATTTAAAAGCCTTTATTGAAAACTTTAGGACAACCAGAAACATTTGAATTAAGAAAAGGGGGGGGGGGGAGAGAGAGAGATCAAGAAAGAAAATGAGTGTATTATAATGGCAGGCTCATTCATTTTCAGAACAAGTGCCTCCTCACCCTGTTATTGCTTTCATAGTTCACATACACAGAGTGATGGAGTGCTTTCCTTCTATGTTTCCTGATGTAAGCAGAGTCAGGATGAACTCTACCCTGACATCTGGTGGCAAGTAGAGGTGGGTTGTGGAAAAGAACTTCAGGGGCTGATCTCATTTGCATAGGCACACCCACCCTGCCTAGATGGTCACTTTGGCTGCTGTAGGAGCCCTAGTTTCTCTGTTATTGGGGCAGGAATAAACTGTTATTATCCTAATTATGTGAATTGAGGACAGTGGAACTGTACTTGGCCTTTTGTTATGATGGAGGGACTCACCATCAACTAAGCAGCACTCGCTAGGCAAGGGTCATGGGTTCCAAAACCTACTGAGGGGAGAGAGGCTGGTGGTAGGTATTAATGTCTGGTAGTATAGGCCCCCCCCCTGTGAGGGTCCAACATGTCAATTGCACTATCTTCTCTCTCTACTGTGGAATATCAGAGCTAGTTTTGATTCCAACAGGAGTTTAGTTACAGGCTGCTAAGCTGAAATCATTTTGGGCCAATGGTGTAAGGCTCCCTGAGGCTCCCTTACTACAAGCTGAAATCACTAAAGAGCTAAAATTACTAAGAGCTGAAATCACTGAGCGTTGTGTTAAGTGGGGGGGGGCTGAAGCTATATTGCGGAGCAGTTTGCAAGATGGCTGGAGCAGCTCATGGGATGGTTGGTGGAGCAGAGTGGCTGCCAGAACAGAGCGACTTGTGGGATGGCTGGTGGAGCAGAGCAGGGCTGAGCCCCATGGAGAGGTTGGGCAATTGGCTTCGGACCACGTAAGGTGCCCCTTAACCCCCCCATTTCCACCCAGGTTGAGAGGTAAAACTCTGCAGATAAACTTTTGAACGCTGGGGCTGCACTGACCAGGGACAGAGACTTTGGGGTTGTTGGACTTTTGGGACTTTGGGTGACTTTTGGGTTGCTGGACTCAAGAACCAAAGGCCCAATTTGCTTGGGGTGGGTTTTTGCTCATGGGTTGTGTTATGAATCCTGGTGGTGGTGTTTCCTCAACATAATGCCACATTGTTTCTCTCTGTTATTAAAAGGCTTTTGCTACACTCAGACTCTGTGCTTGCGAGAGGAGAAGTATCGCCTCTTAGAGGCGCCCAGCGGGGGTGGTATATAATTGTCCCAGGTCGCTGGGTGGGGGCTCGAGCCGGTTTTGCATTGTGTTATTGGAATGGAACCCCTAGATACTGAACCCGGCCCTTGTTGCTGCCAACTCTGATGGGCAGAGGGGTTACACTAAAATAAACTTGATTCTTCATCTTGATAACTTCCAACACAATAAACAGATTATCTCTGTTGCTAGAACAAAGTAGTAGAATATCCACTCAGCTTATGCTCCTACTTGTCCTGTTGATGTCATATTTTAGGTTGATCGGTTCTTGTTAAACAGCTTAGCTGAGTTTTTGAAACACTGTTAGAATCTGGAAAGTTCTGTGGTGCATTTTCACCCTTTTTGTTAATGATGTGATATTTATAACAACAAACAAACTCCTGACTTGGCTTCACCTCTGTTTGCACATCCCCCAGTAGCTACTCTGTTAGGATCATTCAGTTCTTCGAACAGTCCGGTTTCGATAATTTCTTCCTGCCACGGTATAGGGACAGCACCTGTCGCAAATTTCTTGAAGAATTGCTTATCTTTGTCATCAAACTCAATCCCCCTGATTTCAGAGAAGTCAGCAATGTCTGCAACATCTTTGGCATAGACAACTGATGGATCTGGCACAAAAGGGGGGTCTATGAGGCCTGCCTCCAGCCTATGGAAGTTAATTGTTTTGAAGAAAGCATGTTTTCTTGGATCATCGTCACTGCACCTGCAATAAAGCAAGAGATTGTCAGTCAAAATTGTGATGTGCTAGCTAGCTCATGAAGGTGAACTATATATATACACAACAGAGAGAGCCCCAAAGCTGAATTATAGCTCCACACGTGGACACTCCTAGATTTTGGGAAAGTTTAATTGCACAACTTGGGTCTATTTTAATTTTAAATGGGTTTCATTAAACCATCCCTTTGCATAGTCTTTCAAAAGCCAAGGGTTGTTAGGTGCATAATGGGATCAAGATATTTTGTACTTTTCAGCTAGGAAAGTCAGGTTTTCAGTGGAACTGAAGCTAAGGAGGGGGAAATATTAGGACTATTGTTAACAACAAAAGCCCAGATAATTTGCTTTAGTTTAGGTAGAATAAGAATTCCAGGAAACTGTAGTAGGTGGTTCAATGGGTAATGCACTCAGCTGTCAACTCTGGAAACAGTGGTTTCAGAGTGAAACTGGTGACAAGTAAAACTGATGTTTGTGGTCTCATCTGAAATGTGTATTGGTCCACAGTGCACGCACACAGAAAAATCACACAAAGCCCAATACAAAAGCCATTATTCTCATGAGTATTTCTAATTCACATAAGTAGCCCCACTTAGCTCAATGGGTCTACTCAAATTGCAGGATCAGATCCAGAGATTGGTATGCTAGCAAAGGAATGCAAGCACATTTCCTAGCACCTTCGCACCCAATGACCCTCTATAGCTAAAACTATCCTAGGCCCTTACCACTATGAATATAAACATTAATAAAACTCACCCAAGAATTAAAAATAAAATGAATCAAACGTTTTTTAGACTTTTTCAAAATAAGTGTATCTTGGAAAGAATAACTGCAGTCCATGCAGTGGGCTGAATTAAGGTTCTCTTTTCTTGAAGGAGAATCAGGAACACATGAACTATTGCAATGTGGGCCCACATTCAGATCCCAAGATGACCCCCAGGACAGAAATAATCTGAGTCTCAAGGGTACAATCAAAATATACTATGATCCTTGATGTAGGCCCTGTCCTAGAATGTGCCACTTTTGAAACTTTAGCTGTCAAGAATGTGCAAAGATAACCTTTGAGGCCAGGTCTGTATTACGAAATTAGGTTGGTATAACTATGTCGCTCAGGGGTGTGAAAAATCCACACCCATTAGTGACAGTTAAATTGACCTAACCTCTGCTGTAGACAGTGATACGTTTTCCCATTGACATAGCTATAGCTTCTAGGGGAGGTGGATTAACTATAGTCACCTCAGAAGCCCTCCAGTTGGCATAGGTAGCATCTTCATTGAAGTGCTACAGCAGTGCAGCTGCAGCAGTGCAGGGTTTAATGTGTAGACCTGCCCTGAATTTTGAAGAAGCTATGAACAGGGAGAAAAACTGAGTAGTTCTTTTCCTGTATATATGGATGATACAGCTTGGACTGGGCCCTACATGAGTTAAAGGAGTATGAAGAACCAAGCTATTGTGACAATACCAGGAAAACAGATTTGTCTCTATTCCTTGGCCTCAGTAAATAGCAATGTTGTTAATGGGTTGAAGTTTTCTGATCACACTTTTTTACAAAGTCATATACTAAATAAAGACCACGCTTTCACACATTCACAGTGCACTATGGGATAATACTGAAGAACAGGATGTTCTATGGATATGATTCCCTACAACAAGGTTAAAAGAAAGAGATAATGCAAATTTCTGTTAAAGCCAATCATCTTCATTAATGTGTAAAAGCACCATTACTTAGTGACCAGATGCAGATGTGACCACAGAAAGTTCTGCTCTGCCATGCACAATAACAGACCCTTCAGCTTGAACAGCATCCTTAATTCCCTTTGCACTGCTTCCCATTCCCTAACTGCCCACTCCTGCTCAGAAAACTGCACTTTAGCTTCACTTCCTGGCAGCCTAATTCATGTAAGCATGTCTCCAGAGGCCACAGTCTTGTAAAAAAATGTGATCAAGGGAGCATAGCCATAGCCTGAGAAGCATCAGAGGCAGCCAGATGGGCCTCAAAGGTACACAGAGATGGTGTTACCCATCAAGAAGTGGCAAGGGAGATGTATACTACAGCGATGAGCACAGTAGGAAAACACAGATTAGATCAACAGAGCTTATGTTATTTTTACATATGGTCTTGCAAAACCTAGCTAGCTCAGTTAGTGACACATAAACACCGGTACAGCTGTGGAGGCTGAAGTCAATTGCTGACCGTCTTTATTAGCCTGAAGTGCATTAGAGCTGCAGATCAGATAATGAGAACTCACAGATTTGTGACTCTAGCAGCTCTGTCAGTCACCCTATAGAGTCACTGGGTGATTTCATACTCAGCATATTCATGCAGACTTTATTTTATTTTGCTTTTCTATAATATGCTATTAAAAGCAACAGAACTTGGTGTAGGCTCCACAATGGATTACTGCAGTGTTTCCCCCTCTTGATGTAATATATTTTCTTTTGATACCATCAGGAATAAATTTTTATTTTTTTAAAAATATGAAGCTACAGGAATGCCATCTAAAAGCACCTACTAATACGGTGCTTCTTCTACCTAGCCATGACCCCTTCCCATGTGAATCTGATGTTTACAAAACGGTGACAGAAAAAGTGAATGAGCCTGTCTAACTTCTCTCAAGTTAACATTCCTCAATGAACTATTTCACTGTTCCATGGGACAGCATGGGAGAGGGGTGAGCAAGTTCCAAACGAGAGGGAATGGAATCAGAGAGTGGAGAGAAAGGTGCTAATCTCTCCAGAATAAGCCAAAAACTCTGAGTCTTGGGTACAAAATTTAGAACATTTTCAAAAGGTCAGGTATGCAAATTAAAGCTGCTCTTGGACAGCTTTAACTTATGCAACAGGCACTTATGTAGATAACCCAAGGTCTGATTGACCTTAGCAGAATTACAAAGCTAATCTTTACATAAGGATGAGCTGTTCTTGAACAATATCTCCAGTGTAATAGGCAGAGACAGGGATTTTTTTTTAACATCATGTACAGAAAGGCTGGACTTCCCCTTGCCCATTTCTCATTAAACTGTGTATTGAAGGGAGGGTAAGAAAAAATGGGACATTATCTTAATGGATTCCATTGTGTCCTTCCCTCAATACTTCAAGGTAGCACTACAGATTATAACTAGTCCCCTTTCCTCTCCCCCAAGTGTCATAAAACACAGGGTAAATTGCTCCATCTGTAGTTCTACTTGTTGGGCTGGTAGAAATTTTGGTGGGGAGAAGTGAGATCCTTTTCCCAGTCCCCCAAAAATGTGAAGTGGCACCAAACAGCAAAGAAAGTAGAGGCAGCATATTTTGAAAAATCAAAGCGGCAGAATGAAAAACCTCAGCACAAATAACTGTCTTGAGGTGCTTCTCCCACGCACCACTAAGGGCTAATGTAACATTAAGTAGGCAGAGAGATGGTTTTGTGGTGAAAGCACATGACTAGGATTGTGGTTCCATTAGAAGAGCAGTCTATTCCTAGCTCTTCCACAGACTTGCTGTATGACCTTGAACAACTCACTCAGACTCTCAAAGCCTCAGTTTCCCCAACTTTTAAGTGAGGGTGATAAAGCTTACTTCACACGGGTGTTGTGAGTCTAAATGTATGTAAAGCACACTGAGATTTCAGATGGAATGCTCTAAGTGAAGAGTATTACTATTATTGTGATAAACTAGGCAATTTCTGTCAGCTGTGTTGTAAGATAATTTGTTGCTAAATAGTATCTACAGTTTTCATTCAGTGTTAGAATTGTCAGCTTCCTTATAACGACAAAAAACGGGGAATCACAGCCTCTGTTCACATTTGAAATCCCCACAGAAATACAGTATGTGGCTGATCAACCCATGACCATATCATATTGGTATGCAAGGATGTGTATTTTGGACATTCTTCTGTCAAAAAGCTGTGTAGCTATTATACTTGCCCTGCTGGAGAGAAGATGTGATAAAATGATACACACTTCCCTGCTAAATCCTTGAAAAAATCAAATACAAGTCTTCACTTGTACATTAGATATAAAACACTGTTATATGATCTTCTATGCCATTCTTCAATGTGTTTTCAAATATCTTTAGGTTCTTTGTAAATGCAGTATGACGTTAATATTATTATTAATAATATTAATTTAATAATTTATTTATTTATAATTTAAATTAATTAATAAATAAGATTAATTATACATCTTCACATTAAGCCCCTCCATTGCAAACAGGAGTTTTATATTCACTGCAAGCATTATCAGTGTCACAATGTGGCATTCAGATTAACACTGAATACTGCATAGAGAGGAATCTGGGCTGTTGGCAAATAACAAGTTTTACAAAATAGAAACCACTAATTTATTCTAATTACCATATGTTTCACAAATTTTACTGTACTGGTTACTGAATACTATATTTTATTGCTAAACAAGTGATAGAGACCATATTTTCTAGCTTCATAAACTGTTACTTACCATACCCTTCACAACACACCGTGCTATAATAAAAGTTTTAAGGAAAAATGTGCAATCTTTATACAGAAAAGACTCCCAGTAATTTCAACGGAAGATTTCTCTGTATTATTGCGTAGTATATACATAAAATGTGAAATGACTGAATTAAATGAGTCTGTTCACCTACTTTTTGGTAGGTTCTCAATCACGTTATATTGGAAAACTTGACTTGAATTGGTAGATAAATTTACAATCATGTTTGATGAAAGTTACTATGTGTTCTAAATTTAGCTACCACCAATTTCCTTTATATCTTATTACAGTGTACTTACTTGTCCTATAGATTGTCTTGTATTTATTCTGTCTTGACAGTACTGCTGTTGAATCTTTCACCATGTATCACTACAAAGGTATTTGAAAAGTTAAATACTATAATGTTTAGCTTTCCAATTACCTTATTATTCAAAGAATCTTTAGAATTGCTGACTCAGGGCCAAATCCAGCAGTCCTTTCAAAGGCAAAACTCCCATTAAGGCCGCAAATGGAATTTTTGCCTAATAAGGACATAAGTCCAAGTGTACTCTCCCTTCCAAATAGCCTTGGGATGATGGCAAGAGGACCAGGAAATTCTGTGGGTTTCCATTACATTGGCCTGTCAGTGAGAAGGTTTAGGATACCTGTTGTAGGAAACAAATGGTTCAGTCTTCCAACCCTGATACCTGCAGGCTTATTAGGGGTTGTCCCTTCATGCTGCTGCTTTGTAACCCTGATAGCACAGTTTCTACAAGAGTTGTGCTGACATAGACCAAGCATTCTGCAATCAAGTAGCATTATCTTAGATGCAGATATATACTAGAATATTCACTGTCTAGGGGGAAGAGAATATTATGGAGGTGGCTCCTCCCCTTCCTCAAAACCCTACAAAGCTCCAAAAGAGGAGCTACTATGGATTTCTGGGGAGGTAATGGGGATTGACGCCACAGAGGCAACATTCCTCCATTTCCATGCTCTCCCAAGAGAGATCTGCTAGAGCAAGATCACTTCCATTCATGGAAATGGAAAGGAAGATTGAGGTCTTTGCAGAAACTGTAGGATTTGGCCTCTATTTGTATGAAATAATGATTGCATAATTGATCTAGGCTTAAACATGGGAAATAAGCCATACCTGCTTCCTAAACGGTGCTCTGATTTCTTAGCCAAGAACAGCCTGCAAATATCTTTTGTTTCCTCCGTGAAGTTGGCATGCTCAAATTTCACCTCATCTTCCAAGGTTCTTTTTTTCACGTCATCCTTATTGACCTTTTCTTTGAAATCCTTGAATGGAGTTCGACCCGCAACCATCTCATAAATACTACATCCCATAGCAAACCAGTCCACAGGGTAGGAGTAATTCTCTTCCTTCAGGATTTCAGGAGCCATATAACCATTAGTCCCAGCCTATGGCAATCAAACATATATGTTTACTAGACAATGGCAATAATGAAATGCATAGGAGTAAGTACATTTTAATCTCCTACAGTTAATTACATCAAGCCACAAAATGTATCTGAAGGTATCAGTAGCAAACATGATAGAATTATGCTTATAGAAACTATAGATGACATTCGACAGATATGCATCTATGTAATATCCATATAACAGGTTTGGCACATAATTGAATTATTTCTGTTGCTTAAATATCTTTCTGTATGTAAACTTTTAAAATATGATCTGAAAAGGAAAAATATGGATTTGTGCCATTTCTGCTTTTTATATAATGTATAAAGAAAGCCTGAGAGGTTTTGTTTTTAAAAAAATATTTCTTTCTGCTTTATTTTTTCTTTCACATTAGAAATTCAGGTCTTATCTACCTTGTTTTCCTGAAAGATTATGAAGAACTGAGGAACAGAAAGTATAGCACATCAGGAGAAACCAGGAAAGTGAAAAGTGATTAACTATTAACATTTATTTGACTTAACCATTTGGGAGAAATCCTTTCCTTAATAGGGATGCACCGCCCCCCCAGAGGCAATGCGTGTAGGAGGGCATGAGGGGGTCACGTGCCCCCCTTCGATTTCTGCCAGGGATTTTATATATGTATAGTTTTTGCAGGGAGTGGATTCAAATACATACCCCCCCACTATCAACAGTAAGATGTCACCTCTGCCATTCTCATCCCTTCAATTAACAGCAGAGAACACTCTTAAACCCACATCTCTGAGTCATCTAAGTAGTTTCCTTGCAAAAACAGGAAAGAAAACATTCAATTTTCCTGATATTTTAAGGTTCAAAAAGCAACAACAAAATGATACCTTTCGGGTTTTCTTTAAAATTCATTACAAAACACAAAAGAAAACAGATCCAGTTCCCCCTTCCAGGTCCCTTGTAAGCAACGCACCAGCGAGTGAGCCTTGCTTGAATATTCTGTTGTATTCTGCATTCATGTTGGGGAGAATTAAGGAGTCAGCATTAGTTAGTTGCAGCACATAACTCTGAATTAAGAACACTTCTAGATATAGGACAAACTGACCATGCCCTATGGATATAACTGCAATCCTCCTATTGCCAGATCTGTATCACTCATATTGTAGGGCAGGCAAAGTAGGATTCCAAATGAGTTCTACTGGCTTTCTGGTAAGTTGATTTCCTTGAGAGGAGGGAATCACTCTTCGTCTACACTGCCAAGGTGTTACCATCATTAGTGCGGGTGGAAGCCTTAGTATAGATAAGGCTCCCACAACCAGACCCATTTTTACCCCTGTATTAGTTATACCTGTTATCTAGCAGGTTTAACTAGCAGAGTGGTAAAAGTGCCAAAAGTCACTTGAGCTTTTTCTATGCCTTTTTGAACTGATGGGAATCTTTCTTCTTTTTCTTTTTAGTATAGACATGGTCTTGGTGCAAAATCCAATTGACAGTTGGTCAAGATTGTGGTTGCTATTAGTACCAGAGTTCTACTGTTGGCTGAGGGAGTCACTCTAAGCCAAAACAGAGGTCCCTCAGGAAAGGATAACTGAAATCATAGCTCATTTGGGACACACGAAGGAATTTGTGAGTGGTACAATTAAACACATGCACAGGCAGTTTCAGTATGAGCAGTGGGAAGGCTATTACTCCTTCAGCTTTAGATACAACGTTCCTCTCTTCGTCAGTTTTTCAACCCCCTATAAACCTCAGCTCCTGCCAATGTGAGATATATCTATCTATATCCATCCCCTAATATAGCTAGGCCAGGTCATTGTTTATAAAAGGTAGGCAGTAGATGAAATACCCTTCCTTTTCCTTGCTACTAACTATTCTCATTTAGAGACATGGGGCCAAATCATCCCCTTTGCTGAGAGGCAGGAGGGAGATGAGAGCACAACTATCAGCCAGATGTGGCCAGTAAGCACAGAAGGAAGAATGGAGCCAAAGTGGCACTGTCTCTCTTGTTGACTCACCAAGTCCACAGAAGTTACCCTGCTTTGTAGAGTTATATGAGGTGGATGGAGCTCTCAGTCTGACCCGAGGCAATCTGCACTATTTGTATTGGATTTTCCCACTGGAATTTGATTCTGCCCTAGGGAGAGTTAAAATCTTATTCATGGCTACTCCTCCATTCAGAAAGGGGGCATTGTGTAACTGTGGACCAGAAAACCAGAGTCATGCCATCTGGAGGAGAGATGAGGGACCAGGGAGAAGTACAGAGAGGCTGATTTCTACACAAGTGCCCTAATGTGCGGGTAGAACTGGAGTCCCTGTGAACAGTGGGCAGCTACATGATCAGAAAGCCACACCATTTATGCTATCTGCATGTCTACAGACCCACGAGGGGTTGTATGGTGGGAACTATGCACAGCCTCCGAGGTACTTTTTGCTTGTCTTGTTTTTTAGTGGGAGGCAATAAGCATTCTCAGTTTGATTAGGCCAGAGGTGAAGTTGATTTAGTGAGTGATACCCTGAAAAGCTGGTGAGCCATTTCATCATCAAATGGAGTCACAGAGAGCAACACAATAATCACAGTGTTACATCCTGGCATTGTGTTTCTGTTAAGACATTGCTGTACTGGAATTCAGCCTCATCACATGCTGAACAATATCAAGACACATGACACAGCAGTGTCAGAATGTCATTCCTTGATCGTCAGTGTGGGTTACTGTAGCTCCAGTCAGCAATACTTCTCTCTTTCACCCCTCTCTTTTCCCTTCCCCAGCACGGCTGCTTGAAGGGGTGGTTGCTAGGTGCCTTTAGCCTATTTGATATGCATAAACGGCATAACTGTGTTAATTATGCAATATAGGAGGTGGCTTTGACTGATGTGACGCTCATGCTCCTGGCGCTCAGGCAAAGCAAGGGGAGCTCCAGTCCTACCCATAGATTCAAAGGAACTGTAGGACAGGGTCCAAACACCACCCTATACTGGAAACCTACTGACCGCTATACTTACCTACATGCCTCCAGCTTCCATCCAGGACACATCACAGAATCCATTGTCTACAGCCAAGCCCTAAGATACAACCGAATTTGCTCCAATCCCTCAGACGGAGACAAATACCTATAAGATCTTTATCAAGCATTCTTAAAACTACAATACTCACCTGGGGAAGTGAGGAAACAGACTGACAGAGAGAGACGGGTACCCAGAAATCACCTACTACAGGACAGGCCCCACAAGGAAAATAACAGAACACCACTGGCCATCACGTACAACCCCCAGCTAAAACCTCTCCAGCACATTATCAACGATCTACAACCTATCCTGGAAAACAATCCCTCACTCTCCCAGACCTTGGGAGACAGGCCAGTCCTCGCTTACAGACAGCCCCCCAACCTGAAGCAAATACTTACCAGCAACTACACACCACACCACAGAAACCCTAACCCAGGAATCAATCCCTGTAGCAAACCTCGTGGCCTACTCTATCCCCATATCTACTCTAGCGACACCATCAGAGGACCCAACAACATCAGCCACACCATCAGAGGCTCATTCACCTGCATGTCTACTAATGTTATATATGCCAGCAATGCCCCTTTGCCATGTTCATTGGCCAAACCGGACAGTCCCTACGTAAAAGAATAAATGGACACAAATCGGACATCAGGAATGGTAACATACAAAAGTCAGTAGGAGAACATTTTAATCTTCCTGGACATTCTATAACAGATTTGAAAGTAGCTATACTTGAACAAAAAAACTTCAGAAACAGACTTCAAAGAGAAACAGCAGAACTAAAATTCATTTGCAAATTTAACACCATTAATTTGGGCTTGAATAGGGACTGGGAGTGGCTGGCTCATTACAGAAGTAGTTTTGCCTCTCCTGGAATTGACACCTCCTCATCTATTATTGGGAGTGGACTACATCCACCCTGATCGAATTGGCCCTGTCAACACTGGTTCTCCACTTGTAAGGTAACTCCCTTCTCTTCATGTGTCAGTATATTTATGTCTGCATCTGTAATTTTCACTCCATGCATCTGAAGAAGTGGCAGTTTTACCCACAAAAGTTTATGCTCAAATGAATCTGTTAGTCTTTAAGGTGCCACCGGACTCCTTGTTGTTTTTGTGGATGCAGACTAACACAGCTACCCCCTGATAGGTGCACCATTGTTTCAGTGGAAATTAGCAATGGTTCAGCAAGGTGATGGTTGGGGTCAGATTAGGTTTAGGTGAGGGATCAGGATTGGGATTAAAGGCTGAATCAGGGGTAGAGTCTGAGGTTCTAATGTAATGGAACTGTAATTCTGTGAGCTATTATGAAAATTCAGCTCAAAGTGAGGGAAGTCTTGCAAGATCTGCTATTCTCATGAGGTTTCCACCATTGTGTCCAAAACCTTGTGAGAGCCGCTTCTCACAAAATTTCAGCAGAATTTGAATGCAAATTGAAAAGAACTCCGGTTCTAGTTCTAGACCTGGCCCAGAATCCAAAATAAAGGAATGAGTTAAAATGTCAGAGTTCAAATCCAGCTTCCTACTCCTTTAAATTCAAAGGGATTCAGATTTGACCATTCTCTAGTGGAAAATATATATATATGTTACAAATGGCAATCCTATTGTTTGATATGTAGATATTGACCCATATGCCAAAGAAACCAGGGGAGGAAGAAACAGAGTAAATCTCTCTACAATTTCAATTAGCACAGGAACTGGCAAGCAGAGGGGCAAATGGAATTTAGATTTCTCTGCCTTCTCCTATATAGCTAAAGGTCTGGGCAAAAAGTTTTTATTGAAGAGAAAGGACTATAAAACCATAAGCACTCAGCTACGTAAACAACTGAGCAGTAAATAAGGAAAACAGGAAGGGAGGTGCTGAAATAAGAAGATGCAGGGTGTTGTCAGGAAACATACTGACCAGAACAATTTAGTGGCCTGAACTGGCAGAGCAAACATCTTTCAAGTGAAGATTTAGCTATATTTGTTGGGATAGGATTGGATTGGAGGAAAGCTGGAATTTGCACAGTCTTTACTCTTATATGCACAAATCATATGCATTAGCTAGGCATGTCTCATTAGGCACTTTCAGAAAAAAATAATGGAGGACCCACAGCATGTGGTGTCTCCACAATTTTTTGGAAGAGGCAAAATCCAGGCAGTCCATGTGCCTCTTTCTCTGCCAGTAGTTCTTCTGGCATGCAGCTAGAGTCCAATGCCAACATTCTGGGCTTCCACTCATCTCTGTCATGGAAACCTTTTATTTGAATTGTAGAGGGTAAGATGCTTTATTTTTTCTACTTTGTTCAAACGCTTGCATTAAACTGAATTTTAATGTTCTTGTTTTAAGTGGAACTTTTAAAGCAATTTCTGTCTTCTTTTTTTAATTTAAAGAGGAACAGCCAGAAATATAAAATCGAAGTCGATGACCAAATTCTGCTGTCAGATATATGAATCAGATTGATGGGCACCCCATACATAAATACAAGGGTAAAATGTGGCTTTAGAATTGATACCAAAAGGGCCAATCCAGCCACCAGCCGCACAAGGAATTTCTGTTAACGGCAATAGCTATTTTGAGAATGGATTGACAAGACATAGTTGAATTGATGTAAGGAGCACGCTGAAGAGAGAAAACTCCTTTTTGAAATTTTATTTTGTGTATTTTTAAGAAGTCACCTTATTTTTAATGTGTTCTCATAACACAAGACTTAACTCTGGGAATCACCACATACACTCAAGTCACACTGGAACCAAAGGAGCGTAGCACATTGTGAGGACTTTCAGAAGGACTGGGCTTAAAATTTGAATGCTTGTACACTGACCATACTGTCCTGAAAAAAGTAAAGTACTAGTAATGCCCTGGGTAAAACACTGTGGCATCTGGGCTCCTAGCAAATAGGGTATGGGAAGAAACACAATATAACTCTGCAGTTTCCATCAGCACAGGAACTGGCAAACAGAGGTGAAAAAATGGGATTTTTCTCTCTCTACCTTTCCCCATAGATCTTTACAAAACAAATTCAGTCGACATCATAAACCAAACAGCAAAGCAAATCAGAACATCTATCTTTTGTTTGCCATGGCACAAGAACTGTTGAACGGGGGAAAAAACCAAGCTGAGTTTAGCTCTATCAGCTCTTTCCTGGGGCTCAGTTCTTCTTTCCTCCAAGGGGTGCCACTGACTGCTTTGTTCTCTTTCCCATCTGTTCCTCTGCTCCTTCAGCAGTGACCTTACCAGACACTGGAGGAATGTAACATTAGACCACAGGAAGCTGTTGATAGCTCTAAATTTCAAGATATTTTTTCTGTCTATGAGTTCCTGGGCCCCAGACCGAGGAAGAGAATAACTGATCTTTCTTTGCCATTCATTGAATAATGGTAATTTGAATCTTTTATTTTTTCCCAGAGCAACTGTGAGGAGGAATGGAGAAAAACTGAAAGTGGTGATACAGAACTACAGTTTCCCATTATCCTGTTATCTTGGCAAATAATCACATTACAGCAATAATCCACTTGATCGCTTAAATAAATGGGGTGATTATTTTTAAAGCCAAGATAAAATTAGGTTTCTGTAACAAATGAAAACATTCCTTGTTTGTATCCTATAAAAAGACTTACAGAACCCAGAAGAATTTAGCACAGCTGCAATTACTGCTTAGCAAATACAAGGACTTCCTACGGTTTGTCTACACTGCAGTAGAGAGGTGTGATTCCCAGAGTGGGGAGACAGACTTGTGCTAGCTCAGCTCAAGCTAGTTTACTAAAATAGCAGTAGCTGCTTCCAATAGAAGTTTTTATCCAAGCTCTGGCATTGCCTTCCTTTGGAACTTTGGGCAAGTCCTTTACCTTCTCTGCCTCAGTTTCTCCATCCATAACATAGGGATAATATTACTTCCTCACTAAAGAGGGGTGTTTTGAGAATTAATTACTTAATGGTTGTAGAATACCATATAAGTATTATTAGTGTAAGAGAATAATTTCAGACTACTCTGCATATACTTTAGGAGATCCTCTGGAAATGAATGCAAAAATAGTATCAGATCTTTTAATAGCACTATGTGTGGGCGACTTACTCAGCAGAAGTCATCAAACAAATATTACGTTCTGTGCAGGTGTTTTCCTTCTCTGTTTATGAAGTCTCTCTGTTTACTTCTCTCAGTAGCTTAGCAGGAAATATTAGCAGGTGATGATGAGCCAAATCTTCTATGGTGCTCAGCACCCTTAACTGCCACAAAAATCTGTGGGATTTGAGGGTGCTTGCATCTTACTGGCATCTCTTAGCATCAGGACTCACGTTAGAGATACAATTAGGTTAAAGTCACTCTAAATAAAGAGACAAATTCAGCGAACACATACATGGGCACAAGCCCAGACTTCACCTGCTCCTGTGGCTGTAGAGTCTGTGCCTAGTTTTCCATTTTGACAACATATTATTAATGTGTTTGGGAGCGGGGAGGAAAAGGACTTTTTTTTTCAGTCATTTTGGGCCAGATTTTGATACCCTTAATCGCACTGAGTGGAACCTTACTCTGAAAAGAAAGGGACTGTTCACAATGTGATCAAGGGTGCTTGGATTTTGTGAGTAGCCTAAATCTACAGTACCACATCTTATGGATTGCTCACAAAAATATCATGTAAACCTCATTCAGCCAAAGGCAGCCAAATCAACATTTCAAAGAAAAATATGACTGGCCAAGTATTTTAGGCCATATAACCCTTTCCCTGCCACATGCATGTTTCTGACAAGATTCAGTAAATACACACAAAATGTGTGCTGTGCATTCATACCATATTGATCACAAAAAAACTGTCAGATAGGTTCCTATATTTCAAAAATAATTATACGAAGATTTCAAACCATTATATAAACTGCTATATGGTACTTGAAGACATCACTCCAATATACTTATGCCTCATGGTTTCCATAATAACTAATGTGCTTCAAAGACAAAGAGACTAAAATTAATAATAGTATTTATATGGTGTTTTTCATCTTCCAAGAGCTTCAAAAATGTTCATTAATTAATCCTCATAACAGCCCTATGCTCTAGGTAAGGAATATTATCTCTCTTTTTACTGTTTAGTAATTATGAGTGACTGTTAGGTTGGGCTGTGCAGGATCGAGCCTTTAATGCCAAACAAAGTCCCTTTGTGCTACTCCAGTAACGCAAGGGGGACTTAAAGCTGGCCTAAAGGGGCCCAGGGGTTCCCATGACATTAAAAAATCCTCCTGGTGATCACCTGCTCTCCTCCACTGTGTAGGATGTGGGTCAGAAATTAGAAAGTAGGTGGCTAAAGCACTCTGGATGCTGGTGATCTTGGGCCAGTGAAAGAGCCTTTCAGCCAGGCCCAGAATTGAGGGAGGCAGAAAGGCGGGACAGAGTCACCTTTGCTTCCCCCATTCTGCTCAGCATGATGTTGACACCTCTAAGGATCAAGACCTGGTAAAGTGCTATGAGATTCATGGATAAAGAGACAAAGTACTACACTATTATATGATCACTAACAGATGCTTTATAACATTGGTTCTCAACCTTTTTTCATTTGTGGAACCCAAACAAATTTCAAATGGATGTGCGGACCCCTTTGGAAATCTCAGATTTAGTCAGCAGACCCCCAGGGGTCCATGGATCACAGGTTGAAAACTACTGTTCCATGGTAACGACAACCTTTCGCAGATCCCTTAGACATAGGTAGTAGACCCCCAGGAGTCCGTGAACAACAGGTTGAGAACTACTGCTTTATACCATCTAGCAGGATCCATTAAAAAAAAAAAAAGCAAAATCCCACTAGTGAAAAAGAGTAAACTCAATGTATCAGAGAGTTATGATGAAATCAGTGCTGGTTTTGAAAGTATTAAATAGTAGTAATATATAAAATAATCACTTTGTTGCTAATTCTGAACAAATGCTGAGCTGTCACTTTAAAAGCACAAAGCAAGAGTATCTTCTACAGAATCTTAACCAACAGGATTGGTATGTATTAATGAATAAAGATCAGCAGTATCAGAACTGGCTAAGTTATTTTTCATTTCAGAATTGTGACCCACTACCCACAAGTTCTTAGTTATCTTGAAATGAAACTGCAAGTTTCAGGAACATCTAAATAGCTTTTCTTTTGTTTTCCTAAGGAACCTAATCTTACAAAAAACAAACATACAGGAGGGCAAAGGGACATTTTGAATATGATTTTAACCAAAACATGTTTTTCCTATTCAAATATTATGATGTCCTTCAAATATATAAAACACAGCACAGGAAAACTGTTAAGAAGCCTATATACACATCTTAAGGGGCTTTGCTTTTATGATTATTATAATGTCAATAGAATCCCTTCAAGTGTTTGCATAACTTTATCGCTCACAGTTATCAGTGTAGCATTTAACCTCTCTCTCTCTCTGGCTTGCATATGTTGTTGCTTGCAGACTGTATTGTCCCTGCTTGTCTGGGCCTGATCCTGCTTTCTTCGAAGAACCATCCCTCCCCATGAACGTGGGCCTTGTCCCATTACCCATTTAGCCAGGAGGGTGGGTGCCGCAATTAGCCCCAACCATTCTGGTCCCCTTTCTTCATTTCCTTTCTCTCTTGTTGCTCTAAGGTGATCATTCTGCCAAGTAGGTAGGGAACCTTTCTGAGAGAAAGCACAGGTACAGTGTGTTATCTTGAAAAATTTTCTTTACACATCTTATGATTTGTCTGTTTGTTCAGTCACTGTTGGTGCTATTAGGGAAGAAATGCTTCTTAACAATGTAATATTATATTGTCTTGGTGCAATCTAGATGGAACGTGACTCCCTGCTTCTTAGCTCATGGCTGCTGCTGTCCTACTATGGCTACTGCTTCCTACCCGCAGAAGGCTATTCCCTGAGCCTAGGGCAGGTAAGAGTGGGTACTTAAATTGATCAGGTTTCGTCCTGAGCCCAGGACGGGTAAGGGTGGGTGCCTTATGCCCCAAGCCCAGGATGGGAAAGGGTGGGGTGCCTAAATTAACCAGGTTACGCCTTGAGCCCATTGTAGGGTAAAGGTGGGATGTCCTAGATTGTGCACACACTCTTACCTGCACTAAAAGCTACATTAATGTTAACTATTTACTTGTAAAATACTTGACTTACCACAACAACCACACTCAGTATGGCCCAAGCCTGCTCCTACTGAAATCAATGGCAAAATTCCACTGACTTCAGTGGAACATGATTTGGCCTCCTAACATTGGGCATACTACATATCTTAAGGCACTGAAGTTAACACACAAGCAAAATCCTGCTCACCTTTCTTACACCAATGAATTCAGCATTACTACACATATAAATAAGATCAGCAAGACTGGGCTCCATATGCAACAATATAAGAAGTAGATACGTGCAACATGACCGAGTTACAACTGCTGTGGAAACTCTAGCCCAGCTCATCCACTCCAGCAGTAAAACCCATAGGAGGAAGACGAGGGAAGGAAAGATATGTAAGGATTGCTTTGTGAAGATGCCCCCATAGTGTTCTGTCAAGAAGATGGAGTTTGCCTCATATGCAAAAGCCTATGCTAGAGATAATTATAAACAGTTATGGGTTTTTAAAAATTATTTATTTAATAAGTTTTAACAAGCTTATAAATCTTTGCCATATGTAAATATCAGAAACAAAACAATCATTACAACAGTTAGATTTTGTTTAAAGAGACATTATACAGGAATATAGTCACAGATCTTTCAATTTAACAAGGTGTTATGGTATTATTGAGTGAGCATCGTTATAAAACTATGTTGTTTCCAATGAAGCATGTTTTTAATCATGACTGTCCTTGTCCACATGTAGAACAAAATTATGTTTAATACGGTCTTTGTTAAAAGACTAACCTATTATCTAACACAATGCATTTTTCCCAGTAGAAATAAAGCCTACAACAGTGGTTCTCAAACTTGTTCCGCCACTTGTACAGGGAAAGCCCCGGGTGGCCGGGCCGGTTTGTTTACCTGCCGCGTCCTCAGGTTCAGCTGACTGCGGCTCCCAGTGGCCGCAGTTCGCTGCTCCAGGCCAATGGGAGCTGCTGGAAGCGGCGTGGGCCAAGGGACGTACTGGCCGCCACTTCCAGCAGCTCCCATTGGCCTGGAGCAGCGAACCGCGGCCACTGGGAGCCGCAGTCAGCCGAACCTGAGGACGCGGCAGGTAAACAAACCGGCCCGGCCACCCAGGGGCTTTCCCTGCACAAGCGGCAGAACAAGTTTGGGAACCACTGGCCTAGAGATTTGCGGCAGTGCAGCTACACTGGTAGCTAGCAAGTGATAGCTGTAATTGGGGCAAATTCACTGTGTAGAAAAGGACTAATATTTTGCCTGCAAATATGTTGATTTAGAGGGGTCTTCATTAAGATCTTGACTGCTTTATAATTATGAAGGGCTATGGGTGCCAGGGGCTCC
Source organism: Caretta caretta (assembly GCF_965140235.1). NCBI lineage: Eukaryota > Metazoa > Chordata > Testudines > Cheloniidae > Caretta > Caretta caretta. The sequence goes on from NC_134214.1 coordinate 32,945,359, forward strand.
CTTGGCTCCCCCTCTCCGCCCCCGGGATTACTGTCCATCATTCACACTCTTTCCCCCCATATTTCATAACACATGAGGGGTTCTATGAGTCAAACACACAAGAAAGGGAGCATAAGAACAGTCATACTAGGTCAGACCAATGGTCCATCTAGTCCAGTATCCTGTCTTCCAACAGTGGCCAATGCCAAGTGCTTCAGAAGGAATGAACACAACAGGCAATCATCGAGTGATCCATCCCCTGTCATCCCAGCTTCTGGCAATCAGAGGCTAGAGACACCAGAGCATGGGATTGCATCCCTGACCATCTTGACTAATAGCCATTGGTGGACTAGCCTCCATGAACTTATCTAGTTCTTTTTTTGAATCCCAGACAAAAATCTGGTTGAAAACAAATAAAGGCAAAGGTGGTCTCTCTCTGAGGCAGTCTTTCAGGATTCAGCTCTATGAGCTTGGTCTATCAGTTTATTGCCTCTTAGTGGGGCCTACCTTCTGCCCCTCCACTTGGGGCATACTGCTTTGCTGCCAGTCAGTGCAGCTTCAGGAAAGATTTGGCCTGTGACTGTCTCCTTCTCAGCTGACCTGTCTCTGTTGTCAGCAATCTGAGGTGGAACAGCCTTCTTCCTGTTCACCAACCCTTCCTGTGACAGGTTTCCCTTTTTAAGTTCTTCCCACTCCAGGCTGATCTAGCCTTGCAGGTGTGCCTCATTAGGACTGAACAGGCCCAGAAGGGTTTGTTAGTCTCCCTTTCCTGCAAGCCAGAGTGAGGGCATGTCCCTTCACAAGAGCATAAAGAAAACCTGTCAGTTCCTCCTGGTTGCCCATTCCTATTATATGAGATAAAGAGCACACTAGAAAGGGCAGTAATGAAAGGGCAGTAATTTTAAAATAAATATAACACAACCCTGCTTTACACACCATATATTCAATCTGAGTAAGCTCATGTGTATATATTTCTAGATGAAAGAATGCCTACGCAATAGGCATATGTATATCCTGAAGAACAGCTTCAGTGCATGCTTGTTTCAATAAGGAAAATTAATATAGTGCTTATGTACTATATCCAATTTTAAATCTTTCTTTACTTCTTTATTTCTAAAATGGGCATTCTTCAAACCTGGTCATTTTTATGGAATCTGCCATCCTACTCATAAGGATCTGAATCCAGGAACCACCAAGAATCTCAGAAAAAACAGAGTATTTCCTTCATAGGACTAAAGTTATCTAAATGATCTAACCGTTAAAACTAATATTAGCTATTTTAATTATTTACAACGGTCTTTAAGTAGGGGCAAGAAAATATGAATGACAAGCTAGCAAGGAGAGCCAGAGGAAATGGAGGAAACTAAGGATATGTGGGTAATGTAACTCCTTATATATCCTGGCATGAAGGATTACTTAATTCACTGATCATACAAAAGTGACCAAATCAGATTCAACAAACCTTTCCATACATATAAACAAAATCACCTTTGGGCTGGAAAAAGTACATGAACAATTACAGGGTAATTTCACTGAAGAGTTGCAAGTGCCTAAAACAGGAACTTACAATGGAAGTGCTTCCTTAAGTAGAATGCCACTACTTTCATGCAAAAAACCTAATGTTTTATAAAAGGGGTATATGGGCTACTCCTGTTGATGTGTGAGTGGGAGTCTATTTATATATGAGATGCTATGAAGTTTTTATTGCCTTGAGTTTGGGATGAATATAGTATTCATGACTCATGAAACTGTGAGGGAGTTATGCAGAACTTCCAAAACAAGTGGCAATAAAAAGTTGATAGGTCCCATGTCTTCTGAAATGGGTTGCGAAGTTACGTTTAGGGGAGTCTTTTAGCACTACATATATAGTGTACATTATAAGGCTCCAAAGTTACGAGTTATTACTATTTAAGAATTCCCCAGATGTTAAGGATATTTTACAAAAGAGAGAAGAGTTCTGAGAAAAGAAAACTCAAGGTCTAATGGCTAGATTTCCTCAATATACTGAGGAAACTCAGAAATGCTGCAGCCTTTCATAAAAGTGTATCATTGGTGCAGCTAGAAAGACTTTCCCTTTTTCCCAGTGACTGAGTGAATGAATTAAAAAAAAATTATATCAAACATTAGCGATTATATAATGTGCCAGATACAGTAGTGAAAAATAGGGAACTTGATGGCATTTAATGTTATGATTAAATAAAGGTATATATATATATATATATATATATATATATATATATATATATATATATAAAAAGGGAAGTTGATTATGAATGATACAGCTTTAGGCAAAATATTGTAAGCTTTAATGACAGGGCTTACTTAATGAGCAATCCTGTTAGGGAAAAAATGGGGTTGTGTTAAAATTGACTTATTTTCATTTACTGACAAAGTGAAGAATTAAGGCTAATATTTGCAATCAAACCTGCTTATGCTGTAAATTTAGTGAAATACACCTGTGCTGAAAAAGTCAGTAAATAAAAGGAACTGAAACCAAATAGTGTGTTCATAAGGACACTTGATCACAGGAATAATCAGAAAAGTAACTGTTTGATTAATAATGCACAGAGTCAGCTCAATCACACATACCAAGGTCCCACCATTGTTGTTAAAACAAAGAAAATAAAAATGGAAGATTTATACAGCTATTCCAGCTTGCTGGAGAATAACAGTTCTTGAAGTGACTTTGCATTGCCTGTTGTTTTCTGCACTGTTTTTGCCACTCAATACATTTCTATTTTTTGAAAATGATCTTTATTAGTTCACAACACATACTGCAGAATGGATAGTAGTACTCAAATTACACAGTACTTGTAAATGTGAAGCAAACATCACAAAACTCATCAGTTCAGAAAAACAAAAAGTCATTTATAAATGAACAGCAAGCACTACATAACTGATAAGCTTAGGAAAACACAGTCATATTTATAAATGTACAGTAAGCACTACCCAGTTCCTAGCAGCACCCAAAACTCCAGGCCAAAGAGCACTGCAGCAGAGAACGCTACTGTGGCAAACTGTTAAAGTGCTCTTTCAAATCCTCCCTCAACCGTACAGCTCCGCATTGAGTTCTTGTAATGACCCTTCTGTCTGGCTGTTCAAAGTCTGCAGTCAGCTGCTCTACCTCTACCTTTCACCCCGGAGGCAGCTTTTCCCCCTTTGCCTCATAGATATTATGCAGGACACAACAGACAACTATAACCATTGGGACATTTTTCTCCCTGAGATCCAATCTAACGAGTAAACACTATGAGCATTGCTTCAACCTACCAACTATCATTCTGCACCTGCTCAATTGGTATTTGAACCTTTCCTTGGTACTGTCAAGATGGCTAATGTATGGCTTCATGAGCCAGGGGAACAAGGGGTAAGCTGGGTCCCCCAGAATCACTATTGGGATTTCAATATTGCCAATGGTAATCAACTGTTTGGGAAAGAAAATCCATGCTTGCAGGTTTATGAACAGTGCCAGGGTTCTTAAAGATGTGAGCATCATGCAATTTCTCTGACCAGCCCACCCTAATATTGGTGATGAAATGTCCCTGACAATCCACCTATGCTTGTATAACTATAGAAAAGTACCCTTTCTGATGATGTACTCTGTGACAAAGTGAGTTGGAGCCAAAATAGGGATAAGCATGCCATGTATTGCTCTGCTGCGGTTCAGGAATCCCATTGCTGCAAATCCAAGCTCTATGTCCTTCACATTTCCAAGAGTCACAGGGGATGATTAATGGCCCTGCACATTTGCATGATAATGGCCCCCCACTGTGGATTTTCCAACTCAAAACTGATTTCCCACTGAGCAGTAGCAATCCAGGATTGCAAGCATCCAGAATATGTTGTTATTAATAATAATAATAAATAATAAGGCATCCTTGTTAAAATCTTGAAATGGATTTCAAATAAAACCTGAGTTTTCTCCTTAGAGATATAGAATTTCTTATACTTATTAGAAATTTTCAGGCACTGAGGTAAAATTATTTTGTTACCTAGGTAGCTGACAAGTTTTTAAGATAACATGGACAGAAAAAAAAAAAGAACTGGGTTTGTGTCTTCCTTTATTTATTTGATTCTTTATGATATAAAGAATCCTTGAAAGTTTGTTTTGTTTTACTTATTTATATTAGAAATTCTAGTTTCTTCTTTGCTGTTTTTTCCTTAGAAGACTCTCTGAATAACTAGAGAAATAGCAAGATTATGACATGACAAATATCAAAGAAGAGAAATCTGAGCAAGAGGAAGGTATTTTAGGCAGATGTTTAAAATTTGGGGGGGGTTCTTTCTTTTTTTAAAATTATTTTTGCTTTTGTAGCACATATTAAACTTCAACACCTGACAAACAGTTGGAAGGAAAGTTCTTTGTGAAAAAAATCACCGCCCTGTCTCAGGGTGTAACAGGGTGGTTTGCCCATGAGCTGGAGAGCCTAGGGCTAAGCCAGCTCTGATTACAGGATGAGACACCCATGCATTTAATTAGGTGATCCCAAAGTAAAACATAGCAGGAAGCTGCAGGGATGGCACTTTTGCAATGAGGGAACTGCAGAGTGAAGCTACAGGGAGAGAGGTCTCCTGCAGTGGTCCCTGAGGAAGGGACAGTTCCTCAGGTGGAAGGAGGGGCTGTGCCCAGCTTAAGCCTGGGTGGAAGACTGTTTTTGTGTCTGAGAACTTTATTAATTTAATTAAAAAGACCTCACACTCTAAGAAGGGCTGTGACTGAAAGAGAAGCAGTGGAGTTTGTCGAAAACAGGGCCAGGAGGCACAGCCAAGGCACACCTGGCCGTGAGGGGGTGTTTGGGTAGCAGCCGGCTCTGTTACAGGCCCTAAAAAGGCTACCACTCTAAGGCCTGGTCTACAGTGGGCGGGGGGATCGATCTAAGTTACACAACTTCAGCTATGTGAATCATAGCTATGCTACAATCATAATACAAATAATTTTAAATTTAAAGTGCTTTATGTTATGTTATATCACGCCACTTAAGGAAAAGAAAGGGTTTGAGTTGCCAGTGGTAAGATTCAAGTCTGCAGCTCTTATGCAACACTTTTCATCAGTAGATCTCAAAGCTCTTTACAAATGATTTTAACATCATAAATGGTAATTGTTTAAAAAAACTAATCCTATTTTAGTCATGGGTATCACTTCAGTTTTTTCCAAAGGGAGGAGACTTTTATCACCTTTAGAGTTCCTGGATATTGACAACTCCATTAACTTCCTGCATGACAAACTAGTAGTGTCTGTGATGAAACTGAGGGTTATAAGCACTCAGCCACTGGTTTCACTTCTCACAACAAACCAATTATTCACCAGCACGCCAGGAATTCCATTCCATTGTGGTTTACTCAAATGAAAACACTTGAGCAATGGTCAATATCCTACTGGTGAAATCCTTTTTGTAAAAAAATAATTCTAATAAACTGATAATTTCACTTATAAAAAACCCACACGTTATTAATGACCATAGGGGAAAGTAATTCTGCCTAGCCCAATGGGACCCTGGTCTCTAGATGTATCACAGTACAAGTATGAAACATAATAATAATAATGAGATAGATACATCTAAATTCTCTCTCTCTTCCTGCCCACTAACAGTAATAAGTTTAAAATAACGAAAACATTAAATGCCTGATATAAAACCACAATGAAAAGAATTTCAAATGGGAGCCATTCAAAAGTAATTTAGAAGAGGATAACTAAATGTGCTTACAAGTGGTGGAGGGTCTCATTGCCTGGTTTAATACCAGATCCTCAATATTATAACTAGGGCTGTCAAGCGATTAAAAAAATTAATCATGATTAATCACGTGATTAATCACACTGTTAAACAATAACAGAATACCATTTATTTAAATATTTTTGGATGTTTTTTACATTTTTAAATACATTGATTTCAATTACAACACAGAATACAAAGTGTACAGTGCTCACTTTATATTTATTTTTGATTACAAGTATTTGCACTGTAAAAAAACAAAAGAAATAGTATTTTTCAATTCACTTAATACAAGTACAGTAGTGCAATCTCTTTATCATGGAAGTTGAACTTACAAATGTAGAATTATGTACAAAAAAACCTGTCTTCAAAAATAAAGCAATGTAAAATTTTAGAGCCTGCAAGTCCACTCAGTCCTACTTCTTGTTCAGCCAATTGGTCAGACAAACAAATTTGTTTATATTTGCAGAAGATAATGTTGCCCGCTTCTTGTTCACAATGTCACCTGAAAGTGAAAACAGGCATTCTTATAGGACTGTTGTAGCCAGCATCACATTATATTTACATGCCAGATGTGCTAAAGATTCATATGTCCCCTTCAACCACCATTCCAGGGGCATGTGTCCATGCTGATGACAGGTTCTACTCTATGACAATCCAAAGCAGTGCGGATTGATGCATGGTCATTTTCATTATCTGAGTCAGATGCTACCAGCAGAAGGTTGATTTTCTTTTTTGGTGGTTCGGGTTTTATAGTTTCCGCATCGGAGTGTTGCTCGTTTAAGACTTCTGAAAGCATGTTCCACACCTCGTCCCTCTCAGATTTTAGAAGGCACTTCAAATTCTTAAATCTTGGGTTGAGTGCTGTAGCTATCTTTAGAAATCTCACATTGGTACCTTCTTTGCATTTTGTCAAATCTGCAGTGAAAGTGTTCTTAAAATGTGCTGGGTCATCATCCAAGACTGCTATAACATGATATATATGGCAGAATGCGGGTAAAACAGAGCAGGAGACATAGAATTTTTCCCCAAGGAGTTCAGTCACAAATTTAATGAATGCATTATTTTTTTAATGAGCATCATCAGCATGGAAGCATGTCCTCTGGAATGGTGGCTGAAGCATGAAGGGGCATATGAATGTTTAGCATATCTGGCCCGTAAATACCTTGCAATGCCGGCTACAACAGTACCATGCAAATGCCTGCTCTCACTTTCAGGTGACATTGTAAATAAGAAGAGGGCATTATCTCTTGTAAATGTAAACAAACTTGTTTGTCTGAGCGATTGGCTGAACAAAAGAAGTAGGACCGAGTGGACTTGTATGCTCTGAAGTTTTACATTGTTTTGTTTTTGAATGCAGCTATATAACAAAAAAATCTACATTTGTAAGTTGCACTTTCAAAAAGAAGAGATTGCACTACAGTATTTGTATGAGGTGAACTGAAAAATACTATTTCTTTGATCATTTTTACAGTGCAAATATTTGTAATAAAAAATAATATACACTTTGATTTCAATTACAACACAGAATACAATATATATGAAAATGTAGAAGAACATCCAAAATATTTAATAAATTTCAATTGGTATTCTATTGTTTAACTGTGTGATTGAAACTGCGATTAATTTTTTAAATTGCGATTAATTTTCTTTAGTTAATCGCATGAGTTAACTGCGATTAATCGACAGCCCTAGTTATAACCTATCATTTAAAATGACTTTCCTCAACTTTTTCTTAAATAATCCAGTATGTTTTAATCCAGGGACAAACAGATTTTTCTGGCCACTATCAAATGCAATGTGATGACTAAAATAAAGCTCACATGCATGTTTTGTTTTCATAGTAAAATAAAGTTTATGGATCAAATTAGACCATCACAAATATACACTCACATATAACATGCAAAAATGGAAAGTTTTAGACAACCTCAACTAGTGGAGTTGCTGTCAGTCACCTATAATAAAAACTACATAGATAAATATAAGCTACATTTCCACACAACAATCTCTTTAAACATAGATTTTAGAGAGACTGAAAGCAAAACAAGCATATATTATATAATATAAATAGTCCCTCTCTACTTTACAGTTGCTGTAACAAGAACTCCTTACCATTGGGAGCCACGGTTTTGCATGTTTTTGCTGCTGTGATAGCCAGAACATGACTAGACCTATCATTGCTCTATAGCACAATTTAATAACATTATCTTATGGGGAAAAAAAAACCCAAAACTAAAAAACCACATACATACCAGTCAGGAAAACAATGCTAACAACAAAAACTAATGTTAAGTGCCTACTCTTCAGAAGAACTGATAGTCAGCAACATTCCCATTTAAAATCAAATCTGTCTTAACTGTCACTGAAATAATACCTTCACGATACATATTTAACATTCTAACACAACTAACACAATGTTAGATTCTAACACAATGTTTGATTTCCTCTATCTACAAAACAGGTTTTTTGTTTTTTTTTCTTGGGCTGAAAACTCAACAATGGACAATTAGAATATTAATTACAGGAAAAAGAAAGTTGGTCTTCAAAATAAAAACTTCATCTTATCTGTACACAGCAAAACATTAAAAATGTGTTTATTTCAAAGTTGGGGGGAGGAAGAATGATAAAGGGCCCTTTCCTCTTGACTGAGACTATGTCTATCAACCTTCAACCTACTGAGAGTTTGATGTGGAAATTTTAAATCCCCCAAGTACCATGTAAGTACAATGCAAAACAATTATAGGCTCCAGATGTATCATCTCTAGAAGTAACTTCATAACTGCCCTTTTGTCAAATATATAATATACATGGAACATTCATTCACTCATTATACATGTCTATGTGTTCTGGCCAGCAGGAGACAAATGTGCTACATTACACAGTACACCTTTCTTGTGAACCACCATGACATTATCACTTTAAACCTAGATCAATTTGTAATCACCACAGGTAGTGCTTAATGTGCTGCACATTCTAATTGAAGCAGCAAAAAATAGCCAACCATTACCCTTCTCTTACAGATATACACACTTTTATTTAAACTCTCACCTAGCTTTCACAGATCTTTAGACTGCAAACTCTATGGGGCAGGAACTTGTGTGTTTGACACAGTTCACTTATTGTGCAGCACCATGCACACTTAGCACAACGAACCATCAATAATACTATTAAATAAACAAACAAAAATCCCCAAACAAACTGACAAGAAATGGGATAAATGCCATTCCTCTGAAATAATGGTTGGTGATTGGGGGAGGAATCACACCTTTGATTGTCTCTGATTATACTTATGATTCACTCCTGGTTAGACCCTTGATGAGGCAAGGTAGCCCAGGAAAAGTATAGTGCCTCTCAAATAGCTAGTTTGAGTTAAGTGCATATCCCAATTAAAAAACAACAACAACAACAAAAAAAACCAGACCAGTTTGGTTCTTTTATTTCTGTTTGGAGACAAGTTGTGTTAACTGCACATAGCAACAAAGAGTTAATTAACCAAATCCTCTTACCACCTGTCACTTAGAATGAAATGACCACATAAGATCTGAGGAATTAAGGAATTAACAAATCCTGAGGAATTAAGGCTTGGTCTCATAATGCATTAGAAATAGAATGGCTTCCCTTCCTCCCTTCCCAGCACCATGAACACGCACTCACCCTCTGGGTGATGGTTTTCCCCTCTTTGACTTGCACTGCCAAGCCCAAATCAGACAATCTGCAGTTGCCATTATCATCCAGGAGAACATTTTCTGGCTTCATGTCCCTGTACAGGATTCTGATGGAGTGGAGATGCAGAATCCCGCAGGTGATCTGAGCCGAATAAAAGATGATCCTGTTCATTTCCAAGCCCCTCTCTCCCACGTTGTAGATGTGGTATTTAAGATCCCCTCCATTCATGAGGCTCATAACAAGACACAGGTGACTCTTGCTTTCATAGGCATATGCCAGGGTGACTATGAAAGGGCTGTTAACTTTCTCCAGGATCTCCTTCTCCAGAAGAGCCATCTTCTCCCCACCTTTCTTCTTCAGCCTCTTCTTATCCAGTTTCTTGCAGGCATACATCTTGCCGGTATTTTTCACCTGGATGGCACAAACCTAGAGGATCAAGATGGAAAGAGAAAGGAAGGGGCTTTACAAATACAGACTGGAGATGAATTAAGAGCAGAGGTGGATGGGGTCTAAGGAAGCAAGGTGTACCTTGCCATCCTTTCAGAGGGCATTGCTAGTGATCAGCCTGACAGAGCACTGGATGGGGATATAATGGGAGTAGGCCTATTCTGCACGGATGGGAGCCTGTCTTATCCTTATCCAAAACTCTTGAGGACCTGATGGAGTTTTCAGAAGTTCCCTTTACTGACCAGCATGTGGATGCTTTGGGGCAATAAAGTGGAGAAGGGGTTACATCACACTGGTTTGCCCAAGGAGGAAGATAGTTTATCAAGGTTTTTGACATCTTCCTAGTCTATTATAGGCTCCTCTTTGCATTGCCCATACCCACCCACTAGACCAGGGAAGGGATGGATGGCAGTCACCCTACCTCTCCGAAGCCACCTTTGCCCAGCACTCGAAACTCGTAGAAGTACTTCTCATTCACTGGCTGCCTCTCAAAGACTTTCCACTGCAGGAACTTGTCATAGAAGGGGGTTCTCTGGAAGTCCTGGAAGGGTTTGTCCCGGAGGAAGGCCCTGGTCTCCTCTTTGGCCAGCTGCATGATACTCTCATAGTCCTTCTCGGTGGCTGCCTGGCACTTGCTGGCCAGGTCTGGGCTCATGAAGGCTAGGAAGCCCTTGGAGCCAGACTTCAGGAAATTGGTGACCAAGCTCTGCATGATGCCACTCTTGGCATTGTTCTCCGCCAGCTCCCAGTTGGACACCTCATCCAGGAAGTCCTTGGCCACCAGGTATTCAGGCATGGTCTCTAAGAAATCCCTGAAGAACCTTTTGCCAATGGGCTGCTGCTCGCAGATGCTCTCATACTCAGCCGGGAGGGCCTGCCTGACCTCTGTGCAATGCTCAGGCTTGGGCAGTGAGAGGCTCTTGCGCCTCCTCTGCATCTCCTTGGTGTCCCCATCTGTGCTCTTCCTGGCCTGCAGGTATGCTGTGTTGGCAATCAGGTTGTCCAGGCCCCCCATGTCACACATCTTGGCGAGCTCTTGGGGTGGCAAAGCCTGGCTGGGGCAAAGTCACTCACTGGTCCTGGGGCTGTCCTGCACCTCACCCTGCCTGTGTGTGTTCGTGTGGCCTTCAGAGAGACACTGAGGAGACTAGCTACTTTAGCATTAAATACCTCTCAAGGATTTTCGCTAAGTACCTTTAGGTGTATGTACCATTTGTGGAAAGTGACTGGTAAGAGGTTTCTCTTTAAGGAGCTTTGGAGTTGCTATCTATAGCGAGCAGGATGACATCCCAGGAAAACCTTCCCACTGCCGTCACTGAATAGACACAGCTTGGCTGGTGACCCTCAGCACAGACCCTTTCCCGCCCCTTAAATGTGCCAGGATTCCCACCCACACCCACTGTCCAGGGCCCCTGGAGTGTGCCAGAATTCTACACCCACCCACTGTTTACTGACTCCTTATGCTCTGCAAGTGTGCCTGCTACACACACACACACACACACACACACACACACACACTCCATGGCACTTTGCCCTTTGGGGTAGGGTCAAAATCCCACACACATCCACTGCTCATGGCACCCTGACCCGGGGGGTGGGGTACACAAAATCTCTTTGACTTCTTCCCATTGCATCCTGAGCTTTGGGGTACTGGAAATTACATTAAAACATATATAAAATAAAACAAAAGCTGTTACAAGTTGTAAAAGCCATTCAAAAGTCAAAGCCATCCCTGAAACATAAGTCAGAAGAGAGGAACAGCAGAAAAAGTGCAGGGGATGTTTGGGGTTGTTTAATAATCACTCAGTTCTGATCGCTGAGCACTATCACATCCTTCAACTCACAGCAAAAGAAATGCCAACGCTTGTGAGCTGCACATATACGGTGCACAAACTTCACTGCTGTCATATGCTGCTCCCTCTAAAGGAACAGAAATTGGATTAGATGAAGAACAGGCTAAAAACTGCTGCTGTTCTAAAAATAATGATCAGTGTGTACTACCAGAACACCACAGAATCCTGGTCTCCTTCACATATAGCGAAGTGGAAACAATCTGAACTTGTTTAAGAGACAAGTGATTCTCCATTACACTCCTAAAAATATCCTCCTCGCCCCAGCCCCCCAAACAAACAAACCAAACCCTACCGTACATTGCAAACTACCGTCCAAACTTTCTGAATCCTGAAAATGTCACTTGGAATCTGTTTTCAGGACTCTCTTGTCTTAAGAGTGTCTACTTACTTTAGCTCTTGGTAATTCAAGGAGACTGGAAATATATTATGAATTTAGCTGATTGGGAATATCATTTGTGAAAAAATATTCTGTTTTCCAATGACTATTTAAAAACAATGGAATATAAAAAAATGTTATTGCCTGTACATGCTTTGATCATTTTGATCACTATTTTATTAGCTATTATGCATTGTTATTTAAGGTAAAGATTAAAGTACTAAAAACTAAGTTTCTAGCAACAGCGAAACAATTCCTCTTCAACGAAAGAGAGATTTCGGTAGTCCTTATTGCCTCCATTATTCTATACATACTACTTACTTATCTGAAAACAGCAATTTTAATGAAAATGGACAGAAATTGCCAATAGAAGAAATTTTTGTAACTATCATCTCTAAAGGCATTGTATTGTCTTATTGTGAGTTGGTTTGCCATTCTCAGATGTTTTATGTATTATGTTCTTTAATGGTACAACATGATTTTAAAAAAATGTAAATGCAAATTAATCTTACCAGCACTTCGCTGATAGGCAATAGAGAGCAAATTGCTTCCTGTATCTTACATCTCTTAAAGCAGTGGTTCCCAAAGTAGGGGCGTCGCTTGTTCAGGGAAAGCCCCTGGCGGGCTGGGCCAGTTTGTTTACCTGCCGCGTCCGCAGGTTCAGCTGATTGCAGCTCCCAGTGGCCATGGTTCACCGCTCGGCCAATGGGAGCTGCAGGAAGTGGCACAGGCTGAGGGACATTCTGGTTGCCACTTCCCACAGCCCCCATTTGCGTGGAGTGGCGAACCGCGGCCACTGGGAGCTGCGATCGGCCGAACCTGCGGATGCGGCAGGTAAACAAACCGGCCTGGCCCACTAGGGGCTTTCCCTGAACAAGTGGCGCCCCTAGTTTGGGAACCACTGTCTTAAAGGAAACTGCTTAAATGCTCACTTGTTATTTATAAATCAACTGTAAAGATAAAGTTCATTCTCATTTGCTACCAATGTAATTTATAAAGTAGTTGAACAATGAAAAATAGTCCAGGAGGAGTTCAAGAGAATAACAAACATCCTCCTAAGCCAAAAGAAGCTTTCTCCTAAAAATCTTGTTTTTATTCATATTGTTAAAAACAGGTTTAAACCTTGAAATTACAGGTGTTTGTCTGATATTGTCTTCTGAAATAAGGACGGTTTGGAAGAATGTATCAGAATGGTTAATGGGATGTGATGCCACTTAAGGATTCTTCTCAGAATCTTGCCAAAAGCAAGTTTGATTTTTCTCAAATTTGCAGGAAAATCAGAAGTTTCTTAGAAGTTTTATATCCTGTGTTTCCTCTCTTCCTTTAATTGCTCAGAAAAGCAACAACAACAACAACAAAAAAAACAAAAACCCCCACAAGCAGTACATTATAATTCCTCCATCATAGTCCAGTGGCCCATAGTTATCATCATGTGCCCACCCCATAAAAGTGTATAATGTGGAAACTACTCCAGCCTTCTAATAAAAGTACAAACTTACTGAATACATAAATCTAGAACTCTAGAACATATAGTGACTGGAAAATACTACATCTAGAATATTAAGCATAAAAATCATCCATCTCCCATATGACAGGAGCTAGACATATAATAATATGTACTAATAATAATTACATATAAAGGCATATATTTGGGTTTGTATACAGTATCTTTCCTGTCTCTTAATTTCAAAACAGAACCAATAAATCCCCTATTTTGCCTAACAAGTTTGACTGTGTGTAAAGCAAACACACTATTTTAAGTCAAGATACGGAAGATCTGCATCCAGTGACAACTTAAAAGCTGCTTTAATGATTACAGAAATGGTTTCAGTCATAGAAGTACATAAAAAGCAGAAATGCAAGACCAATTAGCCATCTTCAGGATTTCCTCTATTAAATGAACATCCAAAAGTGTTATATTTGCTGCATCAAGGACTTCTCACTACAAATAAGAAGGCACTGATACCTGTCTGGAAGAGGATCCACTTGACCCTAATGGCAATAATGTATGTAAACATAAGCAAATGATGTTTCACAAAAGACAGGAATAAATGTGAACATGGCAGTTAATGTAGGAAAGCAGGCTGACTTCCTTAATCTTGTAAACAATGAACAACAAAAAGACATGGTTCAAAATGAAAGATGGATAAAACGAAGAAGGAAATTAGAGTGTGTCTATTAAGACCAAAAAGTATATCTCCTAATAAAAATGTCTAAACTTTTTTGATCAGAAAATCTCATAGAGATGTTATGAAGAAATATAGCTAGTTTTAAGGAAGATGGAGCCATTATCTCCTTAACTTTGGAAAAGACCTTATTCATATCTATTACCTTACACCTAGGTTGGAGAGAGAAGGGAATGGACTATGAAGACCCTTCAGTGATTCCTGTTACTAAAGGTTGATGTTCTGCTAATTTGCCTTCAGTGTGTATGTGACGGGTTTAATTGGCAGTAATATAAATATTAAGGGCATGTTTTTCAGAACTGCACACATGAAGTTGCATGCCTAATGTGGTATGCAATTACCACAACATCATATGGAAACTGGGTATTTTGCCATGCAATTTATATATGGAATCATGGTGTTTTGAAAGTACAAATTAGGCACACATTTGCACATGTGCAGTTTTGAAAATCAGGCACAAATGGACCTAAATCATTGATCTGGTTCACATAATAAAAAGGAAACTCCATCATGGGTTGTCACCTGCCTGGCGGGGATACAAATGTTTTTGCAGCCCAAAGCTGACCACACAGAGTATGTCTTCTAACATCAGGGCCCCGTGGCTTGCAAATAAATCTAAAAAAACATTCTGAAAGAATGGAGAGTGCCCAAGATACACTGAAATTGGCCACACTATCAACTCCTTCTGAGCCACGCTATCCCTTAAAGACAAATGCTGTGAAATTACTCTTAGCACAACTTGTTTAAATGACAGAAGCAGAATCCCAGGATATGTTGACCCTATAACAGGTTTCAGTAATCCATTTCTAAATTACCAATGCAAATATTGCCATTTCTGCACCAGATACCTGAGCCAGAGCCTAATGGCAGGATGTTTCTGTCCCAAGGCAGAAGCAGATCAAGGAAACACCCATATTTTTACGGTGCTCCACTTACCACTGGGGAGAAGGAATCTTTCTTAAGCAAGTGAAATCAACTTCTGCAGAATTTAAACTTTCTGAAAAAATGTTTCTAACCCTCGTTGTGAAGATAACCTTCTAAATGTGTACCAAGTATAACCAGTGCAGTCTTCCTAAAACTGCAGAGACACGGCCGCACTACTTCGGTCACTGCTGGGGAGGTTGGTCTGGATTCTACTACTGGTAAGGCATCTGGGGTATCTATGCCCAGTATTAATAAGAATTTTTTTTTGGTAGGAGGAGAAGAAAAGTGGTCCAGCATTAATTTATTCATTGCAGAACGCAACACTGATTTATTTATTTTGTGTGTATGTTGAGGGGTAGCATTAATTGATTTTATTTGTGTTCGAGGTAGGGAATGGCATTGATTCATTTGGCAGGTGTGGGGGAGTAACTCCGCCATCCCTGGAACCGACAGCCAATTGCAACCGGACATCGTCATCACCAGTGAGGACCGGAAGAGGATTGTCATGGTGGATGTCACAGTGCCCTCCGAGAACAGGATGCCAGCCTTCCATGATGCCCAAGTTTGAAAGGTGGAGAAATACGCCCCTCTGGCTGAAACTGTGAGAGCTAAGGATTACCAAGTTCAGACACATGTTCTGATCGTCAGAGCCTTGGGCACATGGGACCGCAATAACGAGCAAGTGTTGGGAGAATGCGGAATCAGTCAACGCTACACTTGGCTGATGCAGCAACTCATGGTGTCGGACGCCATCAGATGGTCAAGGGACAGCTACATAGAACACAACACCGGACATCGGCAATACCAGGAGGGATGAGCTGGAGTGCTGATGAGAAGCGCAGTGGGGAAAGTAACTGAAATACTTTCCTCATGGATTGTATTATCTCAATGAACAACCTACCCTAAATTCTCAATTACTGAGGGACAATCTTCACTTATTGATATATGTGCTTTCTACAACTAACTCTCTGTATAACTTTTCATGAGTGATGTACCCGAATACTTGAATACTAATATCTAAACTGTATTCTTAAATTTACTCACCTAAATTTGGGTTACTGCTGATTATTCACTACATGTATCTTATGACTTTAAAAACAAACTGTGTATCTGTGGATAATCTAAGCACTATACCCAGATGTATACACGCTCTTTTCTCAACCTGTGTATTATATAATTTTAACATTAGCTTTAATAAAATTTTTATTTGGAGACTGAGCAGGAGCAGGCACAGCTCGGCGGCATCAGCATATTTCATTCTGGCAAGTAGGCTTTAATTTTGGACATGGGAAATCAGTGTAGCTCCACATAGGCACAGGTGTTTTGTGTAGAACTGACGACAGCCTCCAAGTCAATTTAAATTTTGATGTTAATTTGAATGATACATAGACTTAATTTTATTATTGGACTCAAACTAGTAAGTTCAAAGTAAAAAAAAAAAAAAAAAGATGAGATTGAATGTGTGTATTTATGAACACTGTCTTCCCCGCCCCCGACTCAAATATTGAAGTTTATATGCCATAAAAGCAGTTCAAAGGATTTGGAAAAATAAGCACACAAGTAATAGTATGCATGAGCAACTTTGAAATTCTAATAGAAAGGTGTTTCCTCATAACTAATTTTGCCACAAAGAATGTTTCAGAATTAAAATGGGTTTGAAATACTATACATATACATATGCACAGAGAGAGAGAGAGAGAGAGACTACCCACATGTAACACAACTGTTTGTTTGTGGAGGAAACTCTAGCTCTACAGAATCTAAGGACAATTCTCTCTCTTCTTCCTGAATTATCAGCAGTATAACTCAATGTGTTTAAATATTCATAAATATCTTCTATAAATTATATAGAAAAATCTTGAGCATTTTGAGTAAATTCACTTATGCAGCTGAAAGCGAAAATTGTAATGCCTTTTTCATATCTACTATATTCTCCACAGAATCTTAAAACACTTAAATATATGTCATATTAACTGAATGACAACTTTTTCTGTATAAGAATTATGAACCTTCTGTCTAGTGTCAGAATGCCTGGATTTATCATTGACCTACATTTATAGTCTATCCAGAACAGACAAAAAGTGAATTTGCAATAGATTCCACAAAATGGAAAGACAATACACCTCAAAATTATGAAATGCCCTTTAGACATTTAATTTATTCAGGTAACATTTTACAGTTGCATATATGTGAAAGGTGGCATTCTAGAAGGACAACTGAATGGCTGCTCAGTACATTACCATATGCAGGGCTGACAGCATTGACTGTTCTTAAGGTTGCCTGCCACATCCTACCTTGTTTTCAGTTGCCAAACTTCAATCAATTGGGTTGAAGTTTTCAATGCCAGGTGTCTGCCACAGGCTGAATTTAGTTTTGGAAAATTTCAGCCCAAAGGATTCAGGGGATAACGGGCAGGAAAATCAGATGAGCCCAGGGAGATTGGGAGTAGGAATCAGTGAGGATGGGGAATGCAGGTGGGTGGAAGGGTAGATGGGAGGCTAGAGTTTGGGCAACAGAAACATCAGATGAGGAGCCAGGAGAAGGAGAACAGACTGCATGGCAAGAAAACTGGGGAAAAGGAGCTGCAGGGGGAGTGGAATTGTGCAAGGAGACAAACTAGGCATGAGGAAGCGAGACTAGGATTTACTGAGCAAAGAGACTGGGATAGTGAACCAGAGAAGTAAAGACTGGGATTAGCCAGATGAGAATGGGACTGGGATGAGGAGCCAGGGGTGGAGAAAACAAGGGAATGGGACAAGAATAGGTTGGAGGGGATGAAATAGATGGGATCATGCCGGGCAGAGGAGGGAGGAGAATTTTCAGAAGAATTTGTGCCCACTACATCGCACTCTTCCAGGGAGTGGTATGGAACCCAAGATTGCGGAGTCTCACCATCCCTCTACAGTCAGTAAATACATATGAAAGCCACTGATAAAGTGCCCATCCCTCTCTAGTGCTGGTGCAGAGGATGACATTCTACTACTGATACTGTTTATACTGGTAGTTTACTTGGCAGAATCTGTGTGGTGGATCTAAAGGTTCCAACCCTGTTGATGAAATGTGTGTGTCAATATAATGTCACATGATGGCATTTCTGTTTTTTCAGGTTGCTTTTTTAAAAACCTAGGAAATTCCAGACACGAAAATTACATTGAAAACTTTATTAAGGTTGCAAAGTCAAGAAGTGAAAATGTATGAAATACCAGCGTTAAAGTTGTCTTAATTCCGCAGTCTGCGTATGCATTATGAGTCTTCAATTACATGATCACATACTAATTTTCCACAAGACCCCTGCCTGATTCAGAAGAGAGGATGGACTGCTCTGAAGGTGAACCAAGGATTTGTTGAGAAGGAGGCTGTTTATGTGTAGGAACCGCACTTAATTTGTTGCGGAAGTTGGATGGTGTATAATGAATGAGGCAGGAGATTTCAGGGAGAGAAAGGATGGTTTCATGCTTTAGGTATTTGAATGTTGCCTTCTTGAATTGGATCCCTATTTCTGCCTCTGCCACAGAATTGCTATGTGAGGCTAGTCAAGTTGCTTAAACTAAAAACTTTTCACAGGCGATTGTTAATATTGTGTTCTTCATTTTCTGAGTATCCAACGTAAGCACATGAGGATTGATTTGTAGAAGTGCTGAACAGTCACAGCCGCAACTGATGGTTATTGGAGCACAATACTCTGAAAAATCAGGTCACTGGTGTCTCCATTTGGGTACCCAAAATTAAAGATACTTTTGACCTGAATCTTCCTGCATGTAAAATATTAATAGGGAATTGGGAAAATAAATTAACACTCAGATACTATAGTGATGAGCACCAAAGAATTATTCATTTCCTCATGGGCTTTTCTATCTTCAAGAGCAGGGTTTGAATAGTGTATAATAAATAAGGCCTAGGGGCATACAATGAACAATGAGCAGAAAACCAAATTTTGAACAGTTGCTCATTAAGTCCTAACATCCATCTTGTGAACTGAATGAGGCAAGGGTCCTATGGGAAAAAATAGTATGTGATCATGTAATTAAAGAATATATCATAATACATATGCACAAGGTGGCCAAATTAATGTTACATAAGCACCATTAATTTTGGTAATTTCTAACTTTTGACCTCTTGACTTTGCAATCTTAATAATGTTCTGTTAATGTAGTTTTTTGGTGAGTAATTATATAAAGTGATCAAATCTTAAAGTTTATTTGTGCTTAAATTTGTAATTTTGCATCCTCAATACAAGCAGCCTTTTCTATGAGATAAGAGACAGTAAAAGACTGATGAAGTTATTTCATCAAGACAAACATTTAAACTGTCAATCTTCAAAAACACTATTACTAAACTGGAAATATTAAATCCATTAAAAATCTGAAAAGAAAAAATTGTTGGGTCTCCCCTAATAAAGAGTGTTTACTTTACTGAGTTATTATCCTCTAATACAAATGCTTTTTTCCCTTACTATATAAAATTTTCTACTCAAGTAAAGAAATACATTAACAAGACTTTACAGCCATAACATTAATGAGAACCCACTGGAAATTCCCTTACCTACACAGAGATGCCATTGTGTGGTATTATCTGATCTGTTCATTTTCCTCTCCTCCCTCTTGTTGGCCACAGTCATTCTTTTTCTGCATGTTGCACAACTGCTGCTAGCTGAGGACCAGTTTTAATTAATGGGTAATCCTATTTCCTTTTACTCTTTTCTACAGATGCTCACTAGAGTGGAAAAAGACCAGTTTTCCAGTGAAGAAATGTACAGAAAACTGTGTTCTAAAAGCTTTCCCAAACACAGGTATACAGCTAAGACAGCAGCAAAGACCCACTCCTCTGTCAAAAAGGAATAATTACAAAGTTACACCCTGACTTCAGGACAACAGGATTTGCCTTTCCACCAAGCCCCACAGTCACAAAAGCAAGACTGTTGCCACTTGTTCTAGTTAAGTTCACAGGTGCCTGAGGTGCTTAGCTATAAAGAAGAGAGACAAAGCCAGGAGAAATGTTGTATTGACCCACTTCAGCTTGTGGCTCTAAAAGTGAAACCATCTAGTTCTGGGTGGTACTTGGTGGTTTTTGTGTTTAATGATTCAGTTGTTTTCCACTTTTTGAGAGAAAGCAAGTCTGGAAAAGAGGTTTGATTGGAGTGTGCTCTGCACAGCAAATCATTGCACAGCTCCATAAATCTCTGACATGAAACCTATCTTTGCAGTTTCTTTTGAAAAGATTAAAGCAATAATGTGGTGCCTTACAGGGTGGGCCATAACTAATGCAGGAGATTAAGGTCACGTCTATGTTACAGGGACTCTAGAAGCAGATACCCAGTGCCGCAGTTATGCTAGCATCACCCAATAGCGTAGATGCAGCCTGCAGTGAGGGAAGGAGTTTTTCCCATTGCCGTAGGAACACCTTGTCCCCATCTTATGGCAGCTAAGTCGACGGAAGCATGCTTCTATCCACCTAGTTATCTCTCCCTTTGGGAGTTAGGTCAGCATAGGTAGGATGCCCAGGGGTGTGGATTTTTCATACCCGAACATTGTAGTTACATCGATCTAAATTTTAAGAGTAGGCCAGGTCTAAACTTCTTCACTTTGGAAAGCCTCCTCTAAAGAAAGAGAACTCCTTAACTAGGACCTAATCACATGAGATACTGAGCACTCTCATTTCCTCCGGCCCTGCACTTTGCTGAATCTTGTCCTTAGCGGTTTGTAAATGGCTTTGAAAATGAAAAAACACGACAGGTGCTAAGAATTTATCATCAAGGATTGACTGGAAATTTGTGTGCGTATATGGGGGGCGGTAATGAAGGGGATTTTTGTTGAGAGGGGGAGAGTGGGTGTCTACATAGGCATTTAATGTGGGTTGTTTGTTGAGGGTGGGAGAGGTATTAGAATGGGGCTTAATAGCTGTGATACTTTTATTCAGTAAAGAGAGGTTGTGCACCTTCTCTCTCTGTGTTGTGGGAGGAGATTTAATGATCATGAACCCTGCTCTCCCACCTGAGTTAATTTCTGTATGTTTGGCTCATCGGGATAGATTGTAAAGTCTTCCAGGAAAGGAATGCATCTTAACTTTTGTAACGTGCTTTATAAATTGCCATGTACATTTATGGCCTGGTATACAAAGATATACAATGTTTGTTTTAGTAGATTTCAGCCAATCAAGATGTTCAACTTTCAGTGAGCTCATCTTTTCCCCAGCAGGTAGCATTAGCACACAGTGAAGTGAGTGATCAAGACATATAGGCTTGCTAACAGATGGCAGCATGATGCAATCAAAAAGGCAGGCCACCATCTATATGAGGGCATTCAAATAGGCCAGAGTCAACTGATGTTATTTGACCAGTCAACTGATCAGCTTATCAAACCGAGTTTAGAATGATCTTAACAGAACACAGACTCTTCATACTTTCATATATTTAAAACTCACTCAAATCTTGTTCGTAGGCCATATGTTTCCTGTAGGCATTAAAGGCAACTAAAAGAATTAAGGACAAACAATTAAATATAAGTAAAAAACCCAAAAATTAAAACAGGGTTGTCCGTACATAAAAATAACCTAATGAAATCCTCAAGCCTTCCCGTTACGAAAGGCAAAACAACAATTGTTATTACATGAAAATATGTCTACCAATCTGATGAAATAGACAAACGGATACAAAACATATTCTCAAATGGACCTGCCTATACTGACAAGATGAAACAATGTACTGCATTAGATTCTTAATACATTTAATTAGCATATGCTTTCTTTGTAACATCTATTTTATCAATTATATATTTGAAACAATTTATAGACATGGTTCTCAATTTATTTAAGATACATCCATGAGTCAGCTAGTTCCTAACCAATATTTTCACTTCGCCAGCTAATTAATTTCAAATATGGTTATTAAAGTGGCCCAGTGCTGGATTAAAGACATCCCCCATTGCTTTTACTAGAAATTACAATAAAAATCCTAATATGGTAAAAGTTTAATACTGTATGTTGGAGAAACCACATACATATCATTATAAAATAAAAGGCTATTAATATTCAGTGAACTGTAGAGTCAGATTTCTTAAGCCATCACAAAACCAAGCCTGAACTAAAACTTAAATAAGAGGTTTCTACCATACGGGGTACCGGGGGATGGGGTGGGGAGAAGGGGGAAAAAAACAACAGTAAAAATGAATGTTTCACACACTATTTATTTTAGTCAAAAAATCACGATCAGGCAAAATTATTTATGGTGGTTTGGTGGTAGATTGTAATTGTGTATTTTCGGCACCACAACATTTCTAAGCAGTTGATACAATTCACACCAGAACATTGACAGACAGACAGACTTTAAGGTAGCGTGCCTATGTCCTTAGCTGTGGAAGGATGCTGAAATAAGATCAGACAAAATGGCACACCAACACATTAGAGCGTGTTCAAGCACAACAAAACCATAGTATTCTTTTAACATAGATATAAATTGAATGAATCACACCACAGTTAGAGTGTTCCTCCCTTTCATATGGCTATATGGCATCAGACATATATTGCTTCAAACAAGTTCAACAGAAAAACTGCCAATGTTTTCATTTGCCTATTCTCTGGACCACCCAGTCCTGTTGACAGAGGGGACAGCGATTGTTCTGTTTCACCCATAGGGACATGCAGCAATTGTGGAAGGAATGATTACATTCTCCCCAGACAACTGAAAGAAAAGAAAAATACTTGATACGTTCCAGTTACACTGTTTAATATAGATGTACAAACTACATTCACAATTAAGAGGTCTAACAATCTAACTCAGATTTTTACAGCAAATAGAGGGTTATATGATATTTGAGGCAATAATACATTATAATGATTTACTGATTGAGACTAGATTAGTGTTACTGGTTTGAAAGCATTTTCCATAAATAGAATATTGTGTTCTACAGGGTTATGTCTCACACATTCATAGATATTTAGGTCAGAAGGGACCATTATGATCATCTAGTCTGACCTCCTGCACAACGCAGGCCACAGAATTTCACCCACCACTCCTGCAAAAAACCTCACACCTGTATCTGTGCTATTGAAGTCCTCAAATCGTAGTTTAAAGACTTCAAGGAGCAGAGACTCCTCCAGCAAGTGTCCCGTGCCCCATGCTACAGAGGAAGGCGAAAAACCTCCAGGGCCTCTTCCAATCTGCCCTGGAGGAAAATTCCTTCCCGACCCCAAATATGGCGATCAGCTAAACCCTAAGCATATGGGCAAGATTCATCAGCCAGATACTACAGAAAATTCTTTCCTGGGTAACTCGGATCCCACCCCATCTAATATCCCATCACAGGCCATTGGGCCTATTTACCATGAATATTTAATTACCAAAACCATGTTATCCCATCATACCATCTCCTCCATAAACTTATCGAGTTTAATCTTAAAGCCAGATAGATTTTTTGCCCCCATGGCTTCCCTTGGAAGGCTATTCCAAAACTTCACTCCTCTGATGGTTAGAAACCTGCATCTAATTTCTAGTCTAAATTTCCTGGTGGCCAGTTTATATCCATTTGTTCTTGTGTCCACATTGGTACTGAGCTTAAATAATTCCTCTCCCTCTCCAGTATTTATCCCTCTGATATATTTATAGAGAGCAATCATATCTCCCCTCGACCTTCTTTTGGGTAGGCTAAACAAGCCAAGCTCCTTGAGTCTCCTTTCATAAGACAGGTTTTCCGTTCCTCGAATCATCCTAGTAGCCCTTCTCTGTACCTGTTCCAGTTTGAATTCATCCTTCTTAAACATGGGAGACCAGAACTGCACACAGTATTCCAGGTGAGGTCTCACCAGTGCCTTGTATAATGGTACTAAAACCTCCTTATCCCTACTGGAAATACCTCTCCTGATGCATCCCAAGACTGCATTAGCTTTTTTCACGGCCATATCACATTGGCAGCTCATAGTCATCCTATGATCAACCAATACTCCAAGGTCCTTTTCCTCCTCCGTTACTTCTAATTGATGTGTCCCCAGCTTATAACTAAAATTCTTGTTATTAATCCCTAAATGCATGACCTTACACTTCTCACTATTAAATTTCATCCTATTACTATTACTCCAGTTTACAAGGTCATCCAGATCCTCCTGTAGGATATCCCTGTCCTTCTCTAAATTGGCAATACCTCCCAGCTTTGTATCATCCGCAAACTTTATTAGCACACTCCCACTTTTTGTGCCAAGGTCAGTAATAAAAAGATGAAATAAGATTGGTCCCAAAACCGATCCTTGAGGAACTCCACTGGTAACCTCCCTCCAGCCTGACAGTTCACCTTTCAGTAGGACCCGTTGTAGTCTCCCCTTTAACCAATTCCTTATCCACCTTTCAATTTTCCTATTGATCCCCGTCTTATCCAATTTAACTAATAATTCCCCATGTGGCACGGTATCAAACGCCTTACTAAAATCTAGGTAAATTAGATCCACTGCGTTTCCTTTGTCTAAAAAATCTGTTACTTTCTCAAAGAAGGAGATCAGGTTGGTTTGGCACGATCTACCTTTTGTAAAACCATCTTGTATTCTGTCCCATTTACCATTGACTTCAATGTCCTTAACTACCTTCTCCTTCAAAATTTTTTCCAAGACCTTGCATACTACAGATGTCAAACTAACAGGCCTATAATTACCCGGATCACTTTTTTTCCCTTTCTTAAAAATAGGAACTATGATAGCAATTCTCCAATCATATGGTACAACCCCTGAGTTTACAGATTCATTAAAATTCTTGCTAATGGGCTTGCAATTTCATGTGCCAATTCCTTTAATATTCTTGGATGAAGATTATCTGGGCCCCCCGATTTAGTCCCATTAAGCTGTCTGAGTTTCGCTTCTATCTCAAATATGGTAATGTCTACCTCCATATCCTCATTCCCATTTGTCATGCTACCATTATCCCTAAGATCCTCTTTAGTCTTATTAAAGACTGAGGCAAAGTATTTGTTTAGATATAGGGCCATGCCTAGCTTATCCTTGACCTCCACTCCATCCTCAGTGTTTAGCGGTCCCACTTCTTCTTTCTTTGTTTTCTTCTTATTTATATGACCATAGAACCTTTTACTATTGGTTTTAATTCCCTTTGCAAGGTCCAACTCTACTTGACTTTTAGCCTGTCTCACTTTATCCCTACATGTTCTGACCTCAATAAGGTAGCTTTCCTTGCTGATCCCTCCCTTCTTCCACTCCCTGTATGCTTTCTGCTTTTTCTTAACCACCTCTCTGAGATGCTTGCTCATCCAGCTTGGTCTACAACTCCTGCCTATGAATTTTTTCCCGTTTCTTGGGATGCAGGCTTCCGATAGCTTCTGCAGCTTTGATTTAAAATAATCCCAGGCCTCCTCTACCTTTAGATCTATAAATTCTTCAGTCCAATCCACTTCCCTAACTAATTTCCTTAATTTTTGAGAGTCAGCCCTTTTGAAATCAAAACCCCTAAATTAGCCACTAAAAGCATGTCTACCAATTTATTTCTAATTCAAGAGACATATACACATACTTTCATATTCTTACACATCTGTAGAATGCTTAGCACGGTGCTGTGCACTATATAAATACATAATACTATGAACACTACTGAGGGACGAGTGAAGGCTGTGAGTGGTTTTTACTGGTTCATTAATTAGGTATAGTTAGTGTACCATTTCAGTGTTGATTTTTCATCATATACCAAAGGTTTAAGGGCATATGAGCAAATTCTAATTAACATTTTATTTGAATTTTTAAAGTTCAAAGTTGTGATACATGATAAATAAAATACCATAGGATATTACTACATAAGCATATAAAATGGGCTCTCAGCTACATCAGAGATTGTTCAAAGGCTATAATAATTTTATTCCACCCTTGCTTGTTTCAGTGAAGTTCTTCTGTTATATCTTCTAGCATATATCTTAAAAGAAGATACAGTAGCTATTTCCTATCTAACTCAAAAGTCTACAGTAGTCTGTCCTGAATTATAGAACTAGTTCTTCCCAGTCACACACATAAATGACTACAGATTTACTCAGTCAAGTACTTTTCTGACAGTGTGTCTTTTTACATTAGTATTGCTGTACAGTTTATTTTTGCTCATTAATAAAATTAGTATTATCTTCAAACTTAAAAAAGCACCCCACTGAGAAAACGCCTTTGCTGAAAAACATGAGAATGAAATCACTACATACCAACACAATCTTCTTGTTTGTTTTCAGCTTGACATCTAAGACAGGCATCTAAAAGCAAACAAGAACAAAACTCAATTTGATGCTCAGAAGACAATTCTTAAAACTGGCTTTTCTAATGGAAATATAAACCCTGAAACATATTTATAAAGATAAAAGCTCGAATTCTGCCACCTAGTTCAATTGTATTTATTAGATAAAAAGGAATTTAAAATACATACATTATACATACCAAAAGAATAATATACGTTTACAGATGGTAAAAAGAACTGGAAACTGTAAGACCCTCCATTTTGTTGTGACATTTTCACAAGCTCTGCTGCAAAAGACATCTCCTTTTTGTATATGTGACCATTGGGAGACTTGTGCCAAATCCTCTCAAGCATATTAAAAATTAAACAAGAGAACTGCAAGTATACATGCAACCCCCAAGTTCAGCAATCTGTTTTTCAGACATCAGCATCTCCTTTTAAGGAAATCACTCACAATTCTATTGACAGGTTTCAGAGTAACAGCCGTGTTAGTCTGTATTCGCAAAAAGAAAAGGAGTACTTGTGGCACCTTAGAGACTAACCAATTTATTTGAGCATAAGCTTTTGTGAGCTACAGATGAAGTGAGGTGTAGCTCACGAAAGCTTATGCTCAAATAAATTGGTTAGTCTCTAAGGTGCCACAAGTACTCCTTTTCTTTTCACAATTCTATTGTTTTTCAGCCTCCCATCAAACCCTGCCCCACACCATCTTTTTTACACAGAAATTTTACTTGATGAGTACCTTAAACTTCACCAGAATATAAAAACACACACCCACACCCTATACTTTTAGATCATTTATTAGTCGTGTAATGTAAGTGAAGAGACGACACCATACTTTTAGATCGTTTATTAGTTTTACTTACATTGCACAGAGACCAATGGGGACATATAATACATATTTTTTAAATGGGTGTCTAATCTTGCAAGGGACAGAAAGGAATAAGGATATGGGACTTCCAGTTGGAGTAGTACATCAGCTGCTGCTCCACACTATGTAAGCAAAAAGAAAAGGAGTACTTGTGGCACCTTAGAGACTAACAAATTTATTTGAGCATAAGCTTTCGTGAGCTACAGCTCACTTCATCGGATGCTGTAGCTCACGAAAGATTATGCTCAAATAAATTTGTTAGTCTCTAAGGTGCCACAAGTACTCCTTTTCTTTTGGTGAACACAGACTAACACGGCTGCTACTCTGAAAACTATGTAAGCACTTACTGCTGCTCCCACTTCAGATTTCTCACCAAGCCCTGGTCTACACTAGGAGTTGAGGTCGAATTTAGCAGCGTTAAGTCGATTTAACCCTGCACCCGTCCACACGACGAAGCCCTTTTTTCAACTTAAAGGGCTCTTAAAATCAATTTCCTTACTCCACCCGCGACAAGGGGATTAGCGCTGAAATCGGCCTTGCTGGGTCAAATTTGGGGTACTGTGGATGCAATCAGACGCTATTGGCCTCCAGGAGCTATCCCAGAGTGCTCCATTGTGACCGCTCTGGACAGCACTCTCAACTCAGATGCACTGGCCAGATAGACAGGAAAAGGCCCGCGAACTTTTGAATTTCAATTTCCTGTTTGGCCAGCATGGCAAGCTGCAGGTGACCATGCAGAGCTCATCAGAGGAGGTGACCACGCAGCAGTCCCAGAATAGCAAAAGAGCTCCAGCATGGACCGAACGGGAGGTACGGGATCTGATCGCTGTATGGAGAGAGGAATCCGTGCTATCAGAACTCCGTTCCAGTTTTTGAAATGCCAAAACATTTGTCAAAATCTCCCAGGGCATGAAGGACAGAGGCCATAACAGGGACCCGAAGCAGTGCCGCGTGAAACTTAAGGAGCTGAGGCAAGTCTACCAGAAAACCAGAGAGGCGAAAGGCCGCTCTGGGTCAAAGCCCCAAACATGCCGCTTCTATGATGAGCAGCATGCCATTTTAGGGGGTTCAGCCACCACTACCCCAGCCATGTTGTTTGACTCCTTCAATGGAGATGGAGGCAACATGGAAGCAGGTTTTGGGGACGAGGAAGATGATGATGATGAGGTTGTAGATAGCTCACAGCAAGCAAGTGGAGAAACCGTTTTTCACGACAGCCAGGAATTGTTTCTCACCCTGGACCTGGAGCCCCCGAACCCACCCAAGGCTGCCTCCCGGACCCGACAAGTGGAGAAGGGACCTCTCGTGAGCGTACCTTTTAAAATACTATGCATGGTTTAAAAGCAAGCATATTTAATGATTAATTTGCCCTGGCATTCGTGGCTCTCCTGGATATACTCTCAAAGCCTTTGCAAAAGGTTTCTGGGGAGGGCAGCCTTATTCCATCCACCATGGTGGGACACTTTACCACTCCAGGCCAGTAGCACGTAGTCGGGAATCATTGTACAACAAAGCATTACAGTGTATGTTTGCTGGCATTCAAACAACATCCGTTCTTTATCTCTCTGTGTTATCCTCAGGAGAGTGATATCATTCATGGTCACCTGGTTGAAATAGGGTGCTTTTCTTAAGGGGACACTCAGAGGTGCCCCTTCCTGCTGGGCTGTTTGCCTGTGGCTGAACAGAAATGTTCCCCGCTGTTAGCAATGGGGAGGGGCTAGCCACGTGCTGGGGGGAGGCAAAATGCGACCTTGTAACGAAAGCACATGTGCTATGTATGTAATCTTAACAGCAAGATTTACCGTGAAAGAGTGTACCCATTGTTCTATAAAATGTGTCTTTTTAAATACCACTGTCCCTTTTTTTCTCTCCACCAGCTGCATGTGTTTCAAGGATCACAGGATCTTTTCCTTCCCAGAAGTTAGTGAAGATTAGAAGGCGAAAAAAACACACTCGTGATGAAACGTTCTCTGAGCTCATGCTGTCCTCCCACACTGACAGAGCAAAGACGAATGCATGAGGCAGACAATGTCAGAGTGCAGGAAAGCACAAAATGACCGGGAGGAGAGGTGGCGGGCTGAAGAGAGTAAGTGACGGGCTGAAGAGAGGACTGAAGCTGAAAGGTGGCGGCAGCGTGATGAGAGGAGGCAGGATTCAATGCTGAGGCTGCTAGAGGATCAAACCAATATGCTCCAGCGTATGATGAGCTGCGGGAAAGGCAGCAGGAGCACAGACCGCCGTTACAGCCCCTGTGTAACCAACCGCCCTCCTCCCCAAGTTCCATAGCCTCCTCACCCAGAAACCCAAGAACGTGGTGGGGGGGCCTCCGGCCACCCAGCCACTCCACCCCAGAGGATTGCCCAAGCAACAGAAGGCTGGCATTCAACAAGTTTTAAACTTTTAAAGTGCTGTGTGGCCTTGTCCTTCCCTCCTCCGCCACCCCTCCTGGTGCTTCTCTCCTCCACCACCCCTCTTGGGCTACCTTGGCAGTTATCCCCTTATTTGCATGATGAATGAATAAAGAATGCATGAATGTGAAGCAACAATGACTTTATTGCCTCTGCAATTGGTGATCGAAGGGAGATGGGGAGGGTGGTTAGCTTACAGGGAAGTAGAGTGAACCAAGGGGCGGGGGGTTTCATCAAGGAGAAACAAACAGAACTTTCACACCGTAGCCTGGCCAGTCATGAAACTGGTTTTCAAAGCTTCTCTGATGCGCACCGCACCCTCCTGTGCTCTTCTTACCACCCTGGTGTCTGGCTGTGCGTAACCAGCAGCCAGGCGATTTGCCTCAACCTCTCACCTCGTCATAAACGTCTCCCCCTTACTGTCACAGATACTGTGGAGCGCACAGCAAGCAGTAATAACAGTGGGAATATTGGTTTTGCTGAGGTCTAACCGAATCAGTAAACTGTGCCAGCGCGCTTTTAAACGTCCAAATGCACATTCTACCACCATTCTGCACTTGCTCAGCCTGTAGTTGAACAGCTCCTGACTACTGTCCAGGCTGCCTGTGTACGGCTTCATGAGCCATGGCATTAAGGGGTAGGCTGGGTCCCCAAGGATAACTATAGGCATTTCAACATCCCCAAAGGTTATTTTCTGGTCTGGGAATAAAGTCCCTTCCTGCAGCTTTTGAAACAGACCAGAGTTCCTGAAGATGCGAGCGTCATGTACCTTTCCCGGCCATTCCACATTGATGTTGGTGAAACGTCCCTTGTGATCCACCAGTGCTTGCAGCACTATTGAAAAGTACCGCTTACAGTTTATGTACTCCCTGGCTTGGTGCTCCGGTAGACAGGGATATGGGTTCCATCTATGGCCCCACCACAGTTAGGGAATCCCATTGCAGCAAAGCCATCCACTGTGACCTGCACATTTCCCAGGGTCACTACCCTTGATTTCAGCAGATCTTTGATTGCGTTGGCTACTTGCATCACAGCAGCCCGCACAGTAGATTTGTCCACTCCAAACTGATTCCCGACTGACTGGTAGCTGTCTGGCGTTGCAAGCTTGCATAGGGCTATTGCCACTCGCTTCTCAACTGTGAGGGCTGCTCTCATCTTGGTATTCTTGCACCTCAGGGCAGGGGAAAGCAAGTCACAAAGTTGCATGAAAGTGCCCTTACGCATGCGAAAGTTTCACAGCCACTGGAAATCGTCCCAGACTTGCTATACTATGCGGTCCCACCAGTCTGTGCTTGTTTCCCGAGCCCAGAATCAGCGTTCCACTGCATGAACCTGCCCCATTAGCACCTTGAAGACCATATTGCCAGGGCCCATGCTTTGAGAGAAGTCTGCATCCATGTCCTCATCACTCACGTCACCGCGCTGACGTCGCCTACTCGTCCGGTATCGCTTTGCCAGGTTCTGGTTCTGCATATACTACTGGATAATGCGTGTGGCATTTAATGTGCTCCTAATTGCGAAAGTAATCTGAGCGGGCTCCATGCTTGCCGTGGTATGGCATCTGCACAGAAAAAATGGGCGGAATGATTGTCTGCCGTTGCCCTGACGGAGGGAGGGGCAACTGCCGACATGGCTTACAGGGTTGGCTTACAGAGAATTAAAATCAACGAAGGGGGTGGCTTTGCGAGAAACTGAATGGCCCCCTCAAGGATAGAACTCAAAACTGGGTTTAGCACGCCGTTGATTTCACAGAGGGAGGGAGGGAGGAGAAAATGAATACAAAACAAATCTGATCTATTTCTTGTTTTGAACCACTTCATCTATCTTTATACATCTTGCTGGCAGCAGACTGTGCAGTACGACTGCTAGCCATCGTCAACACCTGGGTGCTCAGCAGAAGACGGTGCAGTATGACGACTGGCCATCATCTTCTGTTAGCTGCAGATTAAAAGACAGTGCGGGACTGAATTGCCACGAGACGAAACAAGGGAAATGACCTGGCTGAGTCACTCCCATGTTTGCCCAGGCGCCCGGTTAAAAAAGCACCCAGGACTACGTCGATGATGGCTACCAGTCATACTGCACTGTCTGCTGCCAAAAGGCAATAAACTACTGCTGTGTAGCAATGCAGTACCGCGTCTGCCAGCCCCAGGAGACATACGGTGATGGTTACCTGAGCGGGCTTCATGCTTGCCGTGGTATGGTGTCTGCACAGGTAACTCAAGAAAAAGGGCGCAAAACGATTGTCTGCCCTTGCTTTCACGGAGGGAGGGAGGGAACGGAGGCCTGACGATATGTACCCAGAACCACCCGCGACAATGTTTAAGCCCCATCAGGCACTGGGATTTCTACCCAGAATTCAAATGGGCGGCAGAGACTGCGGGAACTGTGGGATAGCCACCCACAGTGCAATGCTCCGGAAGTCGACGGTTGCCTCGGTACTGTGGACACACTCTGCTGACTACATGCACTTAGAGCATTTGTTTGGGGACACACACAATCAACTGTATAACAACGCTTTCTACAAAACTGACTTCTATAAATTTGACCTAATTTCGTAGTGTAGGCATACCCCTAGTCAGTCATCAAACAGCAAAGAGAAATGGGAGTGCTGAGGCAGCACTGTTTCCCCAAATAAGACAGAGGAGAGCAGCTTTTCCTTTAGTAGACAATCAGGAGTTTCACTCATTATTTATTATTTGTATTGCAGTAGCACCTAGAGACCCAAACATAGTTGTTCTAGGGGTTATACAAACAATAATAAGTGGTTCCCTGTCCAGAAGAGCTTCCTGTCTAAGACAGGAAATACAACACACAGGCAGGGGAAGCACACAGTAACAGGTGAGATGACTGTAATCATCATAATAATCAGCGGCCACTATCAAATTTTTTGAAGGCGTCATAGTAGAGGAGTGTTTTAAAGAGGGATTTGAAGGAGGACAATGTTGTGGCTTTACAGATTTTTACAAGGAGCTCTTTTCATTCATAAGGAACAGCATGGGAGAAGGTTCTTCTTGGAAAATTTGACAAATGGGCAATGAAGTCTTGGCATATTTGGCAGGACAGAACCAGGAGTCAAAATCTCAATGGTGTATAAGAAATAACAGGTAGGGCACCATTCCAACACTTTAATCCCTGTGCGAACATCTGGGTCTTCAGTCAATCACTTTCAGAAATATCAAATTCACTCTAAATCCTATAACTTTTTAAAAGCTAAAATACAAAGGCAGAGTTCCATATTTAGCTCCACAGAAAACATTTTGATTTCTTTTAAACTAAGTCTTTTTTCCCTTTAATTCTGTGATTTGACACAATTGGCATGAGTAGAGATATCAATTCAGATCTATTCTCCACAGTGCTTTTGTGCTATTTCGACTTCCTCATAAGTCAGGTTCAGTAAAATCCATTATTGGATATTACTAAAAACTGTATTTTTAAGAAAATGTTATTCTATTGCACCTGGGGCTAATTTCTTAGTCCTGATGTGAGCTTTGTCTACCAGCCCAACTAAGACCACATGTGAACTGTCTTCTAACCATGCTAAAACTTTTTGTATAAAGTCAAGCTAAATAAGATATTTTTCACTACTTCATTCTGGGCCAAAGTAGTTCTTCCTCTAGCATGTTCATAAATTCTCCCAGCTCAAAAGACTGTTCTAGACACAGACAAAAATACATGAGAAATGTCTGGGCTAGTTATGTTCGATATTGCCATGATGGGCACTCAGATTGGATTCTGAATCTTTCGCTCTCCAGAACAACAGTGGAAGAATGATTTTGGGCAAGTCACTTAACCTCAGTTTTCCCATGAAAGAGGTTTCTTATCAATTTTTGTAAAACACTTTGAAATTCATGGATGAAAAGCACTATATAAAAGTGTTAAGTATCTTATTTTCTGGAGATTCCGTCTCTACAACACAAAAGATAGTTCAATTTCCCTATTCATTCAGGCCTTAGCCATTTTACTGAAATTGCCAACTGCAGTGGTTTTTGTAATGTGACTAGCAACCTAATGGAAATTGGACAGAAACCGTATTTGCATCATGCAGAACACTGACTAGACATAAGATGGTAACTTGGACTACTCCTTATCCAAGCTGCATTTGTACAGTGACCTAGAGATGAAAAGGCTCTGTGACTCCAATTATTAACTCCCTGAGCTATCCAGTCTCAAACAGCAATAAAAATTCACACTTTTTGATGTATTTAGGTCATCATAATTATATGTAACTGCTATGCTGTCAATGTCTTAATTTGTAAAATTTAAGCTACTTTTAAATATTGTTTTCAGCCAAAGAACAGCTGCAGCAATATTACTGGGAAGTAGATACTCAAGTAACACCTGACACGTGGGTATAAGAGCCTTTTTTTGGATAAGTGTTAATATTTGTAATCAGTTGGGGAGATTTGTACAAATATAATGATAATAATTTTTAGCTAATGCAATAATGTGACCTTACATTTACATCTTTTATCCAAGAGTGGTTTGCAAGATATAATTAACAGATAACACAAAGAATACAGGTTTCAGAGTAGCAGCCATGTTAGTCTGTATTCGCAAAAAGAAAAGGAGTACTTGTGGCACCTTAGAGACTAACAAATTTATTTGAACATAAGCTTTCGTGAGCTATAGCTCACTTCATCGGATGCACTAACAAATTTATTTGAGCATAAGCCGGATGCATTCAGTGAATGCATCCGATGCAGTGAGCTGTAGCTCACGAAAGCTTATGCTCAAATAAATTTGTTAGTCTCTAAGGTGCCACAAGTACTCCTTTTCTTTTTACAAAGAAAACACTAGATATCACCCTCAAGGAGCAACCATTTCCTGGTGAAATGTAGCAAGAGAAGAGCAGACTACAAACAAGGCTTCAGCACGGTGAAATAGTTGCACAGAGATGAAGGACTCCAGTAAGTGATCCAATTTAAGCCATGAAACTTCTGTTTGGCTAGTTAAGGAGGATCACCTATTAGGAACAACCACCACATTTGTGGCACCAGAAGCCATGGTCAGTCACCACATGGTAGGCTACAGAGGCTGGTTTATTCCGTGTCCCCTCGCTACATGAGAACTGCTGGGCTAGGTCAACCAACTAGAGTTTATTTCAAGGAAATAAAGAACTGTATGAATATTACACGGTAAAGCTGATTGCTTAGGTGATGCCTCTGGTTATTTATTTCTGGTACAAACACACACGGAGCTACCACTGGTACCATCACCCACTGGCACCAGCACAGGATCTTTTGTGCAATTACTTTTAGGATGTTGGACAAACACAGGCAGGGCATTAGGAACTACATAAATGGCTTTGGTATCATCCCACCAAACAGGTCCGTGTGGGAAAGAAGGAACCCAGTATGTTCAAGCTCCAACAGAAACCCCGGGCCTTCCTGGGGAAGGAGGCAGTGAGGTGATTCAGGCCCCCACGATGTGGGGCTCTGGCCGTGGGGAGGGGGCAGTGAGGAGATACAGGGCCCCCAGGCTGCAGGGCTCTCCCCGCGGGGGCGGGGGGAGTGAGGAGATAGAGGCCCCTCCCCCCCAGGATGTGGGACTCTCCCCGCGGGGGGGCAGTAAGGAGATACAGGTCCCTCCCCCAGGATGTGGGGATCTGGCCGCGGTGGGGGAGGGGCAGTGAGGAGGTACAGGGGCTCCGCCCAGGGCGGAGAGAAGGCCGTGGCCCACCGGCGCTTACCCATGACCTGTACCCGGCAGATGGCGCAGGTGTCGCACTCCACGTCCCAGCTCCACATGGCCACCGCGTTCCACTTCTTCAGCGAGAACATCTTGTCGGCAGCGCCCGCCTTGGCGCCCGAGGAGCCCGGGTGAGAGTGGGGGGCGCCCGGCTCGTCTCCGTCCTCCACGTCGGCCATGGCGGAGGGCGGAGACGCTGCGGCGGAGGAATGGCTCTGGCTTCTCGGAGCCGGGAGTGCGGGGCTGCAGCGCCACCCAGCGTCGAGAGCGGCGCCACCCGCCCGGCCCGGCCGGGCTAGCTGGGCGGGGGCAAATGGGAGGCCCGGGGAACGGACCCGAAGCCCCACCGCTTCGGGAGCAGAGGTGGGGAGCCAGCAGCAGGCTCTAGTCTGCGGAGAGCTCAGGGCCCCTCTCGGCCACCCCCTCAGCACCCCGGCCCCGCCATGGAAGCAGGGCTCCTGCTGGCGGCTGCCTGTAGCGCGCTGATGCTGTGGGAAGGGCGAAGTGGCCCCGTCGCTTCCAGGCTCCTCTCGGACCGACTGCAGGGGAGCTCGGACTCCCCGGAACATCGCCGCCGCGGGGAGCCCGGTCGCGGGGAGGGTTGTTTTTAACCGTCTTGGGCAGGCGGCTGGGATTTGTCTGGGGATTTGCACTGCGCCCATCGCCGTGCTGTCCAGGCACTAGCGCTTGTCATTTCAGGCAGTGGTTAAAGTAGCTTGACACAGGAGGGGAATCTCTCCCCATATTAGCCAAGGGCGCGCTGTGGGAGAGGAAAGTGAGCTGGGCTCCTTGCCACCCTTGAAAGCCGCTTAGAAACGGGGGAAGGTCTTATTCCCAGGTAAAGAGGGTAAGGTCATCCTCAAGCACAGGTGTTTGCACTGGTTCTAGCAATGGAGTTTCTGCCCAACACAGTGAATGGGTTAACACTCCCCTCACTAATAACAACCCCAATCCCTTGACCATTTTTTCTCTCCCTCCAATAAATATGATGTTAGATTCCCCTTGTCACCAGATGTTCATCCGGGCCCTGACTGACCTTGGGCCAGCCCCGCTATCCATATGAGGATATGTCTGAGCCAGCCCCAGAAACTTGTAAACTCCACTGTTTTTGCAGTTGTTAGAATATTCACAGTTCTCAACACTCCTACAGTGAAAAAAGGGATTTAGTGGGAGGGTTGATTTTTTTTTTTTAAGGTTTATTACAAACCAGTATCCCCATTCCATTCTTCAAAGGGGGCCTGTTACGGGAATTTTTCTATCTCTAGAAGAAATCTTTATTAAGGACTCCCTCCCTCACAGGTTTGTCCCTTAAATTAGCGTCTATCAACTATATCAGTCCCCCAAGAACAACCATTATTCACGGTTAAAGGTTTAAAACAAGTAGGATTAATTAAAAAGCACTCTGAGGTTTAACACCCAATAGGTGTTAAGCCTGGACCCAAAACCAGAACAACGTGGGTTACAAATAACACAAAGTGAAGTAATCTACTTTATTCAGTCTTGTGCAGGTCCTCAACGATGTCTGACTGGGACTGGACCACATGGGAACAGGAATACCCGACCAGGAGCCACAAATCAGGAACCAGGAACTTGGGAACCGCGGGACAGGAACAACGGAGCAGGAACAGAGGCTTCAGGAACAGGTCGGTGTCTTCTATCTTCTGTCTTCTCTGATGTTAGGTGGAACAGGCACAGTCTGCCACTAGGACAGGCAGCATGAAGCATACTGTGATGAGTCCTTATATAGTCTTTGGTTACTGGGCAGGTTTTGCCACTGGGGTCAGGTGACCCTTGCCCGCCTTTTTGGGTTGCCGGGCAGATTCTAAACAGACTGCTAGGTTTTCCTGCCTTTTCCTTGTTGCTGTGCAGTTTCAGACATTAGGTGCTGTGGCTTACCCAATCAGGATAAGAAATGAGAAAGAGCGCCAAACAGAATAGAAAGGACAAGAAACCAAACAAAGATGGAGGGTAACAAAACAAAATGTCAGCTGCCCCGTAACAGTTCCCCTCCTTGATGGCCAAGTACAGTCTTCTACTTGCTTGTGCTATCACTAATGGTTACACTGTTGTCGTACAGGACTCAAATTTTGGTCGTCCTATGTACAAAACTATGTTCAAACAAAGCCAATCTGTAGTGGCATTTGATATCTGAAAAGAATGACTTTACAATACTTTACTTGAAATTAATTAGTAATTAGTCCTTTTACATTGTTAACTTTTCTTTT
This sequence comes from Caretta caretta, assembly GCF_965140235.1. Lineage (NCBI taxonomy): Eukaryota > Metazoa > Chordata > Testudines > Cheloniidae > Caretta > Caretta caretta. Next base: position 32,982,890 of record NC_134214.1, read on the forward strand.
TACCCAACATACTAAGAGTATCATACAGATAATGATCAGAATTTGAAGTATTAACACCACCAACACTGGGTGCAGCAAAACACTCCAAGCCTTACTATAGTAAGCAGACCCGTTAAACAGATTTTCCCACCAATGGCTAAATGCTGATTCCTTTGCTACTCATTTGAGAATCTTTTTGAGTTTTTGGGTAGAATGGTGCACTGTTATCGTTACTACTTGGCTTTCTTTTTCTAATTATTTTATATATTTCTTAAGGTCAGGATGATACATCATTTGCTTTAAAACAGAGCGTCCCTGATGTAGCCTCTGTCCCTCATGGCCTCTGAGATTTTTTGAAATGTTTTGGCATTTCGTCTTGTGGAACGTAGTTCTGAAAGCACGGATTCCTCTCCCTATACAGCGATCAGATCCAGTACCTCCCGTTCGGTCCATGATGGAGCTCTTTTTCGATTCTGGGACTGCATGGTCATCTGTGCTGATGAGCTCACCTGGCCAAACAGGAAATGAGATTCAAAAGTTCCCAGGGCTTTTCCTGTACACCTGGCCAGTGCATCCGAGTTCAGAGTGCTGTCCAGAGCAGTCACAATGGTACACTGTGGGATAGCTCCCGAAGGCCAATACCTTCGAATTGCGTCCACACTAACCCTAATTCGAAATGGCAATGTCGATTTCAACGCTAATCTCGTTGGATAGGAGTACAGAAATCGGTTTTAAGAGCCCTTTATGTCGAAAAAATGGCTTCGTTGTGTGGACGGGTGCAAGGTTGATTCGGATTTAACGCTGCTAAATCTGACAAACTTGTAGTGTAGACCAGGCCTTTGTTTCAAAACTTATTTACAGTTCAATAGCTGACAAAACAATTTTCAGTGCAATTAGAATACATCAGGATAAAATTATGTTGACCAGTGGGAGTATACAAATTAACCCTAATGGAATCAATTAGGTATTGTAATCCCATTACAACATTGAACATACAAAACTTCCTTTACCCATTGTGTTAGATTAGATCTCATGTATGAATATTTGGAGGACCCTGTTACTTTCATTACATCTGAACAACTAGTCAGGAAGTCATCACTAAAAAGCCATGCACATGTGACAAAGCTTTTGCTTTTGAGAGAGAGTTGCTCTTCCTCTGAATCATAAAATGTTATTTCCTGTGTATTACTGTTCACAGTTAAGGCGGTTATGGTCTTACCACTAACTTCTTCCTTCCAAACTATGTAACAGTCCTCCTCTTTTTCATTCACATAAATTATAATTGTTCCTTTTAATGGGCAGGATAGTATCATACTTTGTTCAGCCCTATCCCACTCATAATTATAACTTTTGTTTACTTGACAATAAGTGTTCCCCATTTTTAATAATCATTAAACTTGACACGTATATCAATGTACAAAAACAAATTATTGAAAACGTGGTGTGAAGGTTTTCCTGACGGAAAGAAAAGAAAAGAGAGAAAAGGATTTATTGACATCACTTAACAAATCCCTTCCAGTCCTTTAACTGTGATGAGTGAAACCATTTAAGGGTACCAAGTATCAGGGGGGTAGCTGTGTTAGTCTGGATCTGTAAAAGCGGCAAAGAGTCCTGTGGCACCTTATAGACATATTGGAGCATAAGCTTTCTTTTTCCCTTTTACCTCCACCTGGTAAACTGTTGGGCAAGCCTTGTTCACGGTCACTACTCGACCTAGACATTTGGGACTTAAGGCATGGTTCTTCTCTAAATAGAATCTATATAAAACCCTGTCACCTACATCCCATTCCTTAGGATTTAATATACTGCCCAATCTTTTGTCCATTTGCTTTATATTGCTTCTTAACCTAATAGCAACCTCCTTCTGAATGGTGCTAGTAGTGCTTAACAGCTTGCTCATAAACTGATTCATGAGAATACATAGTTGGTGGTCATCAAGCAGCATTTCGCCTGGCCACCATTGCTCAGGTGTCCTCATTATTCTGCCATGTATTATTTCATGGGGGGTATACCTATGTGAAGCAATTGTAAATCTCATAGCCATAAGTATTATTGGGAGTTTTCTATCCCAGTCCTTTCCTGACTCTGTCACTATTTTTCTCGAAGCAGTCTTTAAAGTCCAATTAGTATGTTCCACTAACCCAGAGCTTTGTGAGTGACCAGTAACATGGAATTTGTTTTTTTCCAAATGCTTAGCACATGCATTTCATTATGTCACCTACAAAATGAGGTCCTTGGTCTGAATCTATTGTGTCTGGTAAACCTAGCCATCATACTGGCCACATTGTTTTGGGTCCGATACGCCTCTATCCACTTAGAAAAGGAGTCTACCAAGACCAGGCAATATTTATGCCAGATCCAGTTTGGGGCAGTGGACCTATGAAATCGATCTGTATCCTTGACTATGGGCCCATATGGCTGGTGTATAAGAGGACCTTTAATTATCTTTTTGTTTGGATTGTTTTCTGCACAGGAAAGACAATTATATACATGCATTTCTATATCTTTAACGAGGCTACCATCGGACAGTTAAAATTCTGTTGACCTTTATCTCTATTCCAAAATGCCCTTAGTTGTGTGCTAAAGTTATTAGCTCCTTTCTCAAAGAGGACAGAATTACAAGTACATGGATTTGCTTGTTTGTGTCTTTCTTATGAGCCATAACCAAGTTATTCTTGTCCTTGAATACTTTGTAGTTCTTGTATTCTCCTTTCTCAATCAGTTCCTTCTGTTCTTTATTTTGAATCTGTAGAGATGTTAAATCTAATCAAGATGTTGGGTCACCTGGTTGCACTTTTCTGACAATATTGGTGGACATGGTCCACAGTTTTTCTGGACCCAGAAGACCTGCTTGTTTGGCTAGGGAATCCACCTCATTATTGAATTAAGATATTTCACCCTGGTTTTCCTGTGCACTTTCACTTTCAACATACAGATTTTTCCTTCTCAAGATTCGGCTATTTTCCAAGCATGGAGTAAGTACTGGGCATGAGCTATTACTTTCCCATCTGCGGACGTCATATTTCATTTGACTCATACTGACATCTGGTTTCTCAGAACATGCACAGCCCAATCTGAATCTGAGCAGATTAATAAATCCATTTCTGGACTTGCTGCTTCGATGGTAGCTGCAATGGCCACAACTTCTGCCACCTGAGCCACATGTGGAATTACCATTCCATGAAGTATTTTGTTGGTACTTATTTGTAGGGAATCATATCCTGTACATGGTTTGCCTTGATGGTAATAGCATCTTCCATTCACAAACTATATGCCCATTCCCAACTGTTGTGCTTGTTTGAAAGAAATTCCTAGTTGAAAGGGGGATTCCAACTGCTTTGAGTCTTCATAGGGAATAAGGCATTTTTGGTCCTCTCCTTGTACCAGTAATGCATATGGTACTACTGACAAATTCTGTACTTTCTCCACTTTTGCATTTCAGTTGAGGAGGTGTAGGGTCCATCCAGCCAGACGTGAAACTCTGCCTTCATTAATCTTGCCCAATAGCAAATACTTAATTGGCGTATGCGTAGTTCTTAGTACGACTGGAGACATTCCTATGATATACTCCCAATGCTGGAGTGCCCATGTCAATGTACGTACCTCTTTTTCACATGGTGAAAACCTTTTTTTCTATCTCACTCAGCACTTGAGATCCAAAAGCTACTGGCTTTGCTCCTACTCCCGCATCTTGCAATAACACTAAACTTTCTCAGTGGTAGCCAATTGTAAGTAGAAAGGTTGATTTGGCTGAGGATAGGCCAGAGCACGAGCTTTTATAAGAGCCTTTTACAAGTTATAATTGGCAAAATGCTGCTTCTTGTTCTCTGCCCCAGATCCACTCTTGGTTCTTTTTCAACAAGGTATAAAGAGGCTGGGCAACTTCTAAATAGTACTTGATGAAGTCTCTGGGAAAAACCTGATTGACCTAGGAAGGATCGCAGTGCTGATACATCTTGGGGAGCTGGTAGCTTACCAATCAGCTCTATTCTCTGGGCATTTGGTCTTCACCCAGATTTACCCAGTTCTATTCCAAGATATGTGACCTTCTGTTATAATATCTGTGCTTTTACCAGATTGATGATGAATCCAGTTTCTTGAATTCTACTTAATACAGAGTCCAAGATCTTAAGGTTTTCTTCTTTGGTTGTGGTTGTGATTAGCACATCATTTACATAATTGATCACATTACTCTTGCCATTTATTTCATCCCACATTCTAGTGACAAATTTATGGCAGATTGATGAGGCGTTATGGTATCCCTGAAGGACTCTACTGAATGTCAACTGTCGATTATCAAAAGTGAAGGCAAATTTATACCAAGAGCTAGGTATAGGGGCGGTGTTGAAAAAAATGCATTTGATAGATCTAAAACAGTGAACCATTTAGCTCCTGCCGCAACAGCCGCCATCACTTCTTGAAACTTTGCCACCACCGGCATCATTCCGGGTGTTACTTTGTTTAAGAGTCTCCACGTCTTTTTATCTGCCTTTAGTACTGGCCAGATGGGAGAGTTACAAGTGCTTGAGGTTTCTACTAATACTTCTTGACCAATGAGGGCATTGATTGTCTCTCTGATCCCCTTTTCTACATCTCCTGAATACCTGTACTGTCATTGAGGTTTCGGAGCAGACCCGCCACTGTTACCCCAGCACTTATCTTCCCACACTGCAGCTTATATGTAGCAAAAGCATTAAGATATTTCATTGCTACTTCTGCAACTTCTTGTTCCCAGTTAGGAATCTTCAATTCCTCAGGAGCTTTCACAGCAGCTACTCTGTGGGATGTAGGCACAATGAAGCCTCTCTATGCAATCTTGTCTTGAATTAAAATTCTGTTAGGCAAGTCCATAATAAAATTCAGTCCTTTTAAAATATCAACTCAAATTATCCCTTGTCCATCCAAAGACTGGATACCAAAGGTAGTTTTGGCAGTTAACCTTCCAGTGTTCTGTATTTTGGGCTCTAAGAAATGCACAACACTTTCTTTCCCATTGTAGCCTTCTAAAATTTTTATTTCTTGCTTAGGAAACTTCTTTAATTCTGATGTTGTCTTTCTACAGATAAGAGATAGCGTGGCACCTATATCCACAAGAATTGTTTGTTTGAATTTACCAAACCCCCCTTAAATGGGGCATCTACCGCTGGTCTTCCCCATGAGTCGTCAATTGGTGCCACCACTGAGGAAGAAGGAAGAGTTTGGCCCTATATGTCTGTATGATTTTGCAGCTGCATTTGCTTGACTGATGTGGCTGTTGATGTTTCATCGGAAGACTTGCTAAGTATGAAGGTGAACAGTTCATCAGTGGGCAATCTATCTATTGGGTCCTTTGTTTCATATTTCAGTAGAGGTCTTGTTTGTCTTGATAATTTTTTGATTCTGTGTGATTTGAGGCACCCCTCGTATCTGACTTTGGTACACAGTCCTTGCTATTGGAACTTGACTTCTTCCCTTTCTGTTCATGGGATTCAGTGTCTGCAAATTTCACTGCAGATATTTTCTTCTACTGCCAATGACTGGGAAAAGCTTCTTGCTGCAGTTCAAAGGCTTCTCTTAGCTTTTTTTCAATCTCCTTTAATGTCATTAGGACCCAAAGACCCAAGGTTAATCTTTAAAGTAGGAAGGAGCCCTTGAATGAACGCTTCCTTAAAGCATGCAGTGTCTCAGGTAGTGTTCCATTCACTATTGGTGACAGTCCTGATAACCAATATAGAAGTTGTTTTCTACTCAGAAGCCTCTCAGGTCTTTCATCAGGTCTTTGCTTGTCTGAGTAGTACTTCCCTATGAGATTTTCATGTGGAAAATAGAGTTGGTAGACTGCTTCAGAGACCTCTTTGATGTCTCTGGTGCTTGCAAGATGAACTTCTCCTGGCAAAGTGCTATACTCTTCACTACACATACACTCTCTCAATAAAGCTGGGGAGTCTTCCTTGCTGATGACTAGCATGCTGCTTAACATGCTTGGACAACCATACCAGTGCTCTTTCCTTGTTGAGTGGACCTAATGTCTTCCCAACAGCTCTTGCTTGATCAGGACCGTAAGGTTTTGTTTCGTATCTTGTCTCCACTGGTCTGTTAGGTCCATAATTAACCACAGTGGTGGTGACAGAAGCCATGGGGGGATATCTTTTCCCCTTCTTCATGTCCTTCAGGCTCTCTACTACTTCCAGTGCTTGAGGAGCAAAAGGACAGGAATCTATAGCCTTTGCCTCCCATTGACCCTGTACATAATCAATTTCTTCATCCTCTTCTAAATCTGAGTCCCCAGACCCATGGTTCTCTTAAAGGATCCCCATTTATTGCTGCAATAGTGCCTTTTGCTTTTCTCAGCTCTTCCCTTAAGTTACAAATTTTATTGTTACAGTGAGAAAGATTTCGGCTACCTTCCTGGTTTCTTTTAATATCTTTAATTAATTCTTTAGTAGAAGCCTGAGATTCCTCTAATTTCTTAATTAACACAAGTTTTCTTACTCTTTTTATTAATCTCATAACTTAACTCTTGTATCTGCTGCTCCAGCTGATTAATTTGCATTGATTGACCCAATGCCTGAGCTGACAAGGCATTATTCTGAGCAGTCAGCTTCTCTTTTTCAGTTTTCTGATGCCTTACCTGCTCTTCTAACCTGACTGTGATTTTTTTCTTTTGTGTGCCCATCTAGTTCATGTGCCAGCAATGCCCCTCTGCCATGTACATTGGTCAAACTGGACAGTCTCTACGTAAAAGAATAAATGGACACAAATCAGATGTCAAGAATTATAACATTCATAAACCAGTCGGAGAACACTTCAATCTCTCTGGTCACGCAATCACAGACATGGAGGTCGCTATCTTAAAACAAAAAAACTTCAAATCCAGACTCCAGCGAGAAACTGCTGAATTGGAATTCATTTGGAAATTGGATACTATTAATTTAGGCTTAAATAGAGACTGGGAGTGGCTAAGTCATTATGCAAGGTAGCCTGTTTCCTCTTGTTTTTTCCTACCCCCCCCCCCCCCAAGATGTTCTGGTTTAACTTGGATTTAAACTTGGAGAGTGGTCAGTTTAGATGAGCTATTACCAGCAGGAGAGTGAGTTTGTGTGTGTATGGGGGTGGGGGGGATGTGAGAAAACCTGGATCTATGCAGGAAATAGCCCGACTTGATTATGTAAAGAGTTGTCACTTTGGATGGGCTAGCACCAGCAGGAGAGTGAATTTGTGTGGGGGGGTGGAGGGTGAGAAAACCTGGATTTGTGCTGGAAATGGCCCACCTGATGATCACTTTAGATAAGCTATTACCAGCAGGACAGTGGGGTGGGAGGAGGTATTGTTTCATATTCTCTGTGTATATATAAAGTCTGCTGCAGTTTCCACGGTATGCATCTGATGAAGTGAGCTGTAGCTCACGAAAGCTCATGCTCAAATAAATTGGTTAGTCTCTAAGGTGCCACAAGTACTCCTTTTCTTTTTGCGAATACAGACTAACACGGCTGTTCCTCTGAAACCTGTCATCTAGTTCTATTGACACCATCATCAAACCATAAATCAAAGCCCTTTTCTTTAGCTTGTTTGGGACAGGCTTAGTGGTAACAAAACTTTCCCACCTCGGACAGAGTTTCTCATAAGCCTTAGTCCTCTTAAACACAGCCTATGCCCAAGGCTTTTTACATTTTCTGAAATAATTCACACAATACTCGAGAGAATTTTTATTTATCTCCTTGCTCCAGCCATCGGAGCCAAAGGTTCTGGTGCTCATCCTGCAAACCTTACTGTCTGATCCACACACAGACACAACCTCTATGGCTGTGAGCAGTGCTCACCGGACTCTCTTTAGTCGGAGCCTGCCTTTCCCAGAGCTACCAAAGCTCAAGCAGTACCTACCAGCTAACCGTGCTGGCCTCTTCTTCTCCAGCAGCACTCACTGGACTTTTCCAAGTCCGAGCCTCTGCTTACCCAGAACTCACATGAGCTCAGCAGTGTCCAGCAATCTGTGCTGATGCCTGCTACACAGAGCTGATCAAAGCTCAAGCATCGCACACCCCAGTGTGCCTGCTGTACAGATCTTAGCAGCGCTCAACAGCAGTGTGATGCCTGCTGTATAAAATTACCAAAGGCTCAAGCAGCGCTCACTGTGCCTGCTATTATGAAATTTTTGGATCCCACTAAGAAAGCAATCGACCAAACTGTCAGTGCTCCCACCCACAGAGTCTCTGGACCCTACTTAAACATTTCCTGAGTAGACTATAACAAACAAAATAGGGAAGGAGGGAATAACAATTCACAGTTCTCTAAGGGACAGCCGTTAATGGTCCTGTTGTGGTCGCCAAATGTTACAGGAATTTTTCTAATTCTAGGAGAAATCTTTATTAAGGATCCCCTCCTTTACAGGTTAGTCCCTTAAATTAGCATGTATCAACTATGGCAGTCCCCCAAGGACAACCACTACTCACAGTTAAAGGTTTAAAACAAACAAGTCGGATTTATTAAAAAAGCATTCAGAGGTTTAACACCCAATTGGCCTTAAGCCTGGCCCCAAAACCAAAACAATGTGGGTTACAAATAACAAAGTAAAGTAATCTACTTTACTCAGTCTTGCTCAGGAACTCAATGATGTCAGACTGGGACCGGACCATACGGGAACAGGAACCCCCGATCAGGAGCCACAAATCAGGAACTTGGGAACCACGGGACAGGAACACCGGAGCAGGAACAGAGGTTTCAGGAACAGGTAGGTGTCTTCTATCTTCTGTCTTCTCTGGTGTTAGGTTGAGCAGGCACAGTTTGTCATTGGGATGGGTAACACGAAGCATACTCGGTTGAGTCCTTATATAGTCTTTAGTTACTGGGCAGATTTTGCCACTGGGGTCAGATGACCCTCTCCCACCTTTTTGGGTTGCTGGGTAGATTCTAAACAGACTGCTAGGTTTTCCTGCCTTTTCCTTATTGCTGTGCAGCGTTTCAGACATCAGGTGCTATGGATTACCCAATCAGGGATAAGAAACGAAAAAGAGCACCAAACAGAATAGAAAGGACAACAAGAAACCAACCAAACAAAAGAAAATGGTAACAGCCCTGTAACTTTATAAGGCCAGCTAGATCCATGTAGAAGAAGCAGTTTAAACTTATATTCAGGGTTGAGGGTGGGAACTCCAGTATATATAAGAAATACATTTATGTGTATTTAAAAGGACATCTTTAAAAAAATTCAGTTTTGAGACCCAGAGCCTTTTTAATTAAAAATCTGTAAAACATTTTTTATAAGGGTCCTTCTGGTTCCCTTTTGATATTGGAGTCTTTCCAGCAAAAGCGAAACTGATTATACTGGGAAACAGAGTGACATTGACTATACACAAGTGCTGTCAAATGCACAGAAACTTAAAGAATAAAAATATTTTTTGCTAGCATCTTTCAATTACTGGATTTTATTTTAGGATTTTATTACATTATTTTCAGACTAATGTCATTTCCAAGTTGATAATGTCTGTTTCAGTCCCAATCCTGATAGAGTGCATGGATGGACTGTCTGCCCATGCATGATCAGCTGCAAGATCACGGCCATAAAGTCATTGGGCTTTCATTCTTAAATATCCCATAAACTAGCAACACTGGGCTAGTAAATATTTGAATGAGACCTCCAAGGAAAACCCAAGGTGCTGCAGGAGATGGTGTTTTTGACTGAGTAGGTGGCATTCTTCTCTGAGTTAGTATTGAACCACTGATGCTAGGAAGTACTGGTGCTGCTTTTCTTCTGAAACGTGAAACAAAGGCCCTGACCTTAGACATTAAAGATCCACATGATCTGTTTTTTATAAATAGTATGTATTGATAGGAATATATCTCATTTATTAGTCTGAATGGGAGATGATTTCTAAATTCTTGGCACATTGAAAGGAGTATAGTTTTTGATATTTTTAATATTCCTTGCATGGGTACACTGAAGCTCCTGGGAATATGTTCTGACTGATTTCTTTACTAGGCAATGTACAGACTAATCATTTATAAAGCATGTGTGACTGATGAATGTACGCAGCTCTCATTTTTGCCAGCAGTAATTATAGAAACAAAACATAAGATACAACTTACACTTGGGTCTGCTCTATTTTAGCGATCATCATTCTGCTTTAAAACAGCTGCATCTTTGTCCTCAAAGAAGTATAACTAATGAAAAAATATTTAGTGTCTGTATAAGTAACAATTTTTTCTTTAAATTATTTTCATATGGTAGAGCATATTGAAAAATAGTCTAGACGTATGAGAACAGTATTTAAAAAGGGAACCACGCAGGGTGGATTTGATTTAAATTATGATTTAAATAATGATTTACTCACTAGTCAAGACGGCTCAATTTAGTCATTGATTTCTACATAAAAGTGCATTCTTGTTGGTTGTTATAACTTTAATACATATTTTTTACAACTCAGAGATAGATGTAGGTTTCATTTTTAGAAGGTACACACTATACATTTTTAAAGTGATTTATTTTGAAAATTTTTCAGATTAGTTTTACAGCTATATCAGAAAATGAATGATTGGTTATTTCATTTACCAAAGGTAAATGAAGCAGATATTTATGAAGTCACTGGGAGGTGAACTATCTCCAATTCAACAGGTTAATCATTAATATTAGGAGTATTTTCTTGCCATGCTGTATTAGGAGGAGAACATCACCAGACAGACATTTAAATTGTTTTATTTAACTAAAATATTCTTTCTACACCGGCAGAAGAAGCCACTGCTGTTAAAAGTGAGATTATCACTTCAACAGTCTCTAAATCCAAGTACTTAAGTGACTTCCACCAGTTCACTGGTGTGACTTTCTTTAAAACATCGTCAGCTAACATACATTTCTTGAATGGTTCTTATTCCCAAACTGGGTCTCTTTTACGGCCTGCTGCTATTATAGGTTTTCCCTTCTAGTGAGAGAACGGTATGGTAGATCTCAAGTCAATGAAGGCTACACTCAGAAAGACCTCAAGACTTCTGGAATATGCTGCTCAAACAGTTTCACTTTTGTTTCTACTGCCTGTCCCTCTCTTCTCACATTTATCTCCGGACTTCTCCTTCTTGTCCAGATCTATTCTGCCCCCAACAATCTTCTATTCGTTGAACTTTCTGAAACTTTGCACTTTTAGAGAGAGGTAAGGGATTGACTCTGTGTACACAAATTTGCAGAAGGACAATAGGGTTGAGGTCTGTTATTTCTCACCTCTATATATTATTTATTTATTTTAAAACATTTTTGCTGTTAACAAGCATGTTATCTCTGGAGAGACAAATCCACAGTTTGAGAACTGCAAAACTGCTCAAGATGAGCAGTCCAAATTTATTAATTGGTTCACCATTTCATCAATGGAAAGTGGATATACACCAGCCTTTGCAAACCTGATCAGTTTTGCCACATATTTCATACAAACTCACTGGTAAAGATAAACAGTTAATCAAATTTATTGACTACAAAAATAGATTTTAAGTGATATTAAGTGATAGGCAAAAAGTCAGAGTTATATTTTATTTTATTTTGGAAACTAAGCATGCAGTCTAAACTCTCAACCCTATTAGACTGTGCAACATCTAGATTAAGCAGTTTTTCTCACCCCACTGGACATTGCAGTTCATAGTACCCAGATTTCACTCTTGAAAGCTGAGCCAGTCCCCTCAGCTGGAGTCTTTAGAGTGTCCTTGTTGCTTGCAGCGTAGGTGGGTGAAGGAGAAAGGCTCAGCATGGGCCCCCTGTGTTCGGTTTTATATCTTCAGTCCATGTGCTTGGAAAACACAAGTCCACGCATATCTGGGTGCAGTGCTGAGTCTCCAGGCAAGGTTGAGCAATTCCCCTGGTGTGGCCTCATGCAGGTGAGTCATTGCATTGTAGCTCCCTTGCTGGACAATGGTTGTTGATGGGTTGATTGACACCCCACCCTGGTGTCGGCTACTTTCCTTGCTGTTGCCTCTGGGGAGCTAATATCTGGCTGATTCCCTAACTTTAATGCAAGTTTTAGTGACCACCATGCAACACAATTCTCATAACTTCATATGCATTAATGATATACATATATGGATAGAGAAATGACTTTCAGCAGATCATAACCTTTCCCCCGATATCTTACAAGGCATGCTTTATACGTAAGATCATGGGATTATATAAAAATGAGGAATATGGAGGTTCCAGGATGCCCCCCCAAGGTATAGGATGTTACAATCTTACTCTAAATGAATACATTATTGGTGTATCTGAAATAAGTTATACTGAGGTCTCAATCTTGAAAATGGTTTTGCGTATGCACACAAGTAGTCGCACACAAGTAGTCTTGTTGACTTCAGTGGCACTACTTATGTGCCTGAAGTGTTTGAAGTAGGCCCTAAAAATGTTAATGAGAAATGGACAACAGTTAGTTTCTGTATTTTTATTTTCAAAGTCTGATGTCTTTTTTCCTCATATTGTTTTAAAACAAACTTTAATAAGACACTGTCTGGTTCAAAATGATTTTTTAAAAATTAAGTTTCTTTAATAGCACTTTAAATTATTAAATTTAAAATAATTTTAAAAGTCAGTTTTACTTGCTACCATTTAGACACTGGTCTTGCATTTTGATCCATGTGAACAAATTCCTGAGTCATGAAGATCTCCATTGATTTCAGTGGGTCCCTGCATCGGTGGAATGCAGGACCAGGGCCAAGAGCTTTTCAAGAATTGGAAATGTACTGGAACAGCTATCCCAGAATAATTAAATTATTCTAAACCAAACTATTTCTAGAGTTAAATTAGAAAAAGGCATTCTTATTCTGGAATAAGAGTGTCCACCTGGGCCATTATATTGAAATAATCTTGAAGAATTATTCAGGATAGCTATTTCAGAAAATGTCCAAGTGTAGAAAAGCCCTCATACAGTTGATTATTTGACTTTCACTCTGCTTAAACAGTGCAAATAAAAATTATCTAGGGTCTTTTTGGTTCTCATGCACTGGCACAGTGGTGCAGTATTTGGATTAGAAACAGTGGATTATATTTAAATCCCAACAAAAATTGATTTTATTTAAAAAAATAACCATTTCTATTACTGTTACGATATGTGAAATTTTATTAAAAATAAAATCTGAATTTGGAGCATGACAAGTCTTTGTAATCTGGGCATTAAATTTTGGCTTTACATTTTTCATGTCAGAAACAGAACTGGTACAGCTATATAGCTGAGTGGATTTACTCCTCTGTTCTTCCAGCATTGTTCCTTTTCCATAGTGCTCCCACTATGTAGTCCAGTTTCTCAAGGCAAGTACCGTTACAAAGAGGAATTCAAACAAGAGAACAGCATACCAAGCGTCTTCTAGGTGATTTGAAGGCAGCTGGACTACCGTAACATTTTCCCTCTCAGTTTAGGGCTGAATATCTAGCCCACAATTTACACAGCTCTCTGGGTCAATTAAGACCCAGGATAGGAAGATTTGTGCAGTGCATGTGGTGGTGGGTAGGAGGGAACCATCTCCACTGCGTGGGAGGGAACAGCAGACAGGCATTCTGACAAAGGATTACTTACTAACAATACTCCAACTGTGCCTGCACAGTGCCCCTGTAGGAGTCTTGTTGCTAGGCAAACAACTATTACAATGGGATTCTGAGGCAAAATCATGAAGGAGAGCAATTGCTCTGAGGATGTGAACTGCACTTGTTTCTGAATGAGGTGTTGATTCTGAATCCTAATAATAACAATTTAAATATCAGCACCTAATTATTTCTCTGCTGATCATTTTAGCAGAAACATCCAGATCTTGCAGAATTGTGAATAGAACATGGGGCTGTGGGCAGAAGTTAGGGCTTTTCTTCACTTAAAAGGATGCAATGGCTCAACTGTACTGATACAGCTGCACCACTGTAGCGCTTCAGTGAAGATGCTACCCATGCTGACAGGAGGCCACTGCAGCCTTTTAAGTGTAGACAAGCCTTAAGTGAAGTAAAACCTCCAGATCAGAATTTATTTGTGATTTTTTTTTTTCATTAAGAACAAGAATCATGGTGAAGCTTTTCTGTTAATGTAAAGGCTGGAAAAGCAGCAAGTACATACCTTTTTCATTCCCTTTTTAGTTGATTTAAGCTTCTTGCTGTTCTTGAAAATTGACTTGAAAGTATTTGAGGAAATCTGTGGTGTAACCTTAATATTTAAGCCTGGCATCTTGTCTGTTGAGACAATGAAGAATATAGTTTCCTATTTTCGACTATCAAAAACTAAATATCCTTTTTTTCAACCCTCTCTAACTCACAGAAATATTCACTGATGTAATAATGAAGTGTTCCCCACAATCAAATTCCACTGTGATTTCTATTTTTCTTCACTGTTTTCTATTGATCTGCCAACAGAACAGCATTTCTCCCTCCAGATATTTTCCTCTCACACAGAACATCACATCTGTCTGATTTAAAAAGGTCTTGAAGTTTGCAGTTCTCTTCTGATTGACAAATGACTGCCGCACAGCAGTAATTCTTAAGAGCAAAAATATTTGAACTATAGACAGAATAGCATTTTTTTTTTTTTTTTTTACTTTGCCAAATACTAAATCACAGTTCCATGGGATGTGGGAGAACCAGCAAATGGGAAGGAGCAGATGGGGTAAACAGCCACCAGGGTTGGGGGGAGAGCTGGAGTTTGTGTGAAAGTTCACGATTGGTTAAGGAATGACTGCTGGCATTTCTATAAAAGATAAGTAATACATCAGTACATATGATATGGTTATTACAGGATTACTAAAGTCTAAATTAGAACAAGTCATATATATGACTTTAGTAATCCTGTAATAACCATATCATATGTACTGATGTATTACTTATCTTTTATAGAAATGCCAGCAGCCATTTTCAGCTGCTGTATCTGCCTCCTTTCTAACCATCCCCAGTGCTGCATAACTCCTAACAGTTCCTTGCTGTTGCACCTCCTTATTCCCATTCCCTCACCAATCGTGAGCCTTCAGACACATTCCAGCTCTCTTCCCAACCCTGGTGGCTGTTTTTCCCCCATCTGCTTTTCCCCATGTATAGCAGATACAGCATACATAGGCATTTTCAGGATTTGGATCCTTTTTCTGACTTGTACCTTGCATTCACGCAAATATAAGTACACAAAGCTCAATTTTCTATCATAGGGTCTTTTCCCCTGACATCTGTTACACTGAGAATTCTCTGAGATACTCAAGGTTGTATTGTATTTTAAATAGTACTGAATTTGCATAGAAATTTAACTAACATATAACATTCCTCATATCCTTTGTATAAACACCCTGATGAACACCTAAATAATAAGTAAAGTAATTTTTAAAGCTTATGGACTGAAGTTGGAGACACTCCACCTTTTTTCCTCTCCGTAAGAGCTTCCAGGATGTCAGTTGCACAAAGTTCTCCTATAGCGTTGCCATCTAGATCAAGTTCTATCAAGTGTTCAGAGTGTTTGATTAGGCTGCATTTAAGAACAACAACAAAAAACTGAAATCTGCTGTAAGTAAAAACCAATGTTATACATTAGTAAATAAAATACAAGTATTTTAATGTAGAATGTAATTAATGCCAAAGACATATTGTTAAACAATTGAAACAAAAGCCATCATTCTTTGATAATTCTTCTGTCTAGTGACCTGATCCAAAGCCATTACTCTCATTGATTTAGAGGGCTTTGGATAGCCCCCAAATGAGTACATGGCTCCTCTTATAGGTTTCCTTTTAGAAAATGTGTGCATTTCTTCACTATGATTCTTTTTTAGCTAATAATTTGAATAGAAATCCTAAGTAATAAACACAAATAACACTGCCTGATTCCATCTATTGGATTCCCATTGAGTTCAAAGCATGTGAGAGGTCAGTTCCATAATATTATTTCAGGGGAGAAAATTAATGCATTATAATGGCCAGTGCTGTTTGGGTAGCTGTAAATAAAGACCTACCAGCATTTTCACAATACATTTCTATTTTGCATTTTCACAATACATTTCTATTTCAGAAAGTTATGACTGGGCTTTACAAAAACTGATTATAACAAAAAATTATAGTTTTTAAGACCAGAAGAGACCATTATGACCATCTTGACCTGCATAACAGAGCCTATAGAATTTCACCCAGTAAAATTTATCTCAAATGGCCAAAAATCTTCGCGAGCTCGGCAGCGGAGACTGAAGAGTTAGTATCCAGTCACTATGGTATTTGACAGAATAAACATCTCTGTCATTTGTCTTTTTTCACCTCTTAATCAAAACTGAAACATCACCCTGTAGAGGTGAAATCACTGGATACTCTAGGAACTTTGACAGCAAAACTGAATCTGAGGAGAGCTTAGATCGGGGGCGGAGAGGGGACTTTTTTGGCCCGAGGGCCACATCAGGATTGCGAAACTCTATGGAGGGCTGGGTAGGGCAGGCTGTGCCTCCCCAAACAGCATGGTCTCTGCCCCCTCCCACTTCCCGTCCCCTGACTACCCCACTCAGAACTCCAGACCCATCCAACGCCTCCTGCTCCTTGTCCCCTGACCACGCCCTCCCGGGACTCATTACCCCCATCCGACCGCCCCCCCGCTCCCTGTCCCGTGACTGCCCTGACCCCTATCCACACCCCTGCCCCCTGAAAGGCCCCCTGAGACTCCGACACCTATGCAACTGCTCCCTGTCCTCTGACTGCGTCCCCATAACCTCCACCCCATCCAACCCTCCCACTGCTCCTTGTCCTCTGACTGCCCCCTTCCGGGATCTCCCACCCCTAACTGCCCCCCCCGGGACATCACCCCCTATCCAACCCTCCCTGTCCCCTGACTGCTCCGACCTCTATCCACACCCCCGACCGCTGACAGGCCCCCTTGGACTCCCATCCTATCCAACCCACCCTGTTCCCCGTTCCCTAACCAGCCCCCCCCGAACCTCCGCCCCCTGCCCACCCCCTGGGACCACGTGCCCCTTATCCAACCCCCCACTCCTCACTCCCTTACCGTGCTGTTCAGAGCAGAAGGACTGGCAGCTGCGTCACCACCATGGTCGGAGCCAGCCACGTTGCCCATGTGGCTGCAGGGGACAGCAGGGACCGGGGGCTAGCCACCCCGGCAGAGAGCTCAAGAACCAGGCAGGATGGTCCCCTGGGCCGGCTGTGTCCTGCGGGCCATAGTTTGCCCACCTCTGGCTTAGATGTATGTATTTCTAATATCCTTCCAGATGGAGTCAGAGCACTCACACTATACGCCATACCTACATACTTCAGATGTGTGGCATGCAGAATATTTGAGGGGCAAAGCCAATGGTTACTAGTACTCATTTTGGAGCAAAAAAACAGACATTCTCCAAACACACGTTTCTAAATCTAGTAAAAGAAAAAAGGGCACCCCCACCTTTGTAACTTATAACTTACTAAGTTAAAAATTGAGTGAACTCCAAGACCATCTTTTCTCCTCCCTTTCCTCTTCCGTCTATGCCATTATCAGCCAAATGCAATTTAACTAACCATGGGCCAATTTCAGTTTTCTTTTCTTTTTTTTTTTTTTTAGTTCCTGCAAGAAAAAAACCCCGCGATTATTCTGGGAACACCCTGTATTAGGGGTGTGACTCTAATAGCAACAGGAGCTGTGTGCTAAATTCTGCATGTGCTATGCTAATAGTAGGGGACACATTTTTAAACTAAATAGCTCCAGCAAACATACATGCTTATCAATTGCACAGGCAAAACCCATGGGCGAAGGGGGGTCCTGGAGCTTTCAGCCACTGGTCCCGGAGCTCCAGAAGCCATGGGTTGCGGGGGCACATAGAGTCATCAGCTGCCACAGGTGGTGGGGACCCCGGAGTTCTGAGCTGCTGGGGCTGCAGCGAGGGCCCCAGAGCTGTCAACTGTGGCGGCAGCAGGTGCTCAACTCCTCTGCTCCTGCAGCAGGGCTTGGGCTCTCTTACCTCCCACGGGGCTCGGGCTTCAGTCCTCCCACTCATTGTTTTTAGTAAAAGTCACCGACAGGTCACAGGCAATAAAACAAAAATTCACAGAAGCCCATGACCTGTTGGTTATTTATAGTAAAAATAACTGACAAAATAACTGACAAAATCTTAACCTTACTTATTATTGATCACACATTATGGTGGTTCATGTTAAGCTGCAAAACAATTGGAGAAGCATGGTTTGGAGACTTACTTATACCAGCGAAGCAATTCACTGGATAATTTCCATATAGCTGATAAAGATGTTAGACCAAATGTAGCCTACCGTATGTAGTTGCATGTTTTTGATTAAGAACAATGGTGACAAACAGCAGTGTGAGTTATAAATCCAGTGTAAATTAGTTCTAAGCCATGTGTAATGGTCAGACCAGTGGTCCACCCTGTCCATCCTTCCCCAGAGGGAATGAACAGAACAGGTAATTATCAAATAATACATCCGCTGTCATCCACTTACAGTTTCTGGCAAAGAGAGGTGAGGGACACTCAGAGCTTGGTGTTGTATCCTTGCCCATCTGGTTAATAGCCATTAATGGACTTATCCTCCATGAATTTATCTACTTCTTTTTTGAACCCTGTTATCATTTTGGCCTTCACAACATCTCCTGGCAAAGATTTCCATATGTGTACAGTGCACAATGTGAAGAAGTACTTCCTTATGTTTTTTTTAAAACCTCCTGCCCAGGGGTGGCCAAACTGTGGCTCACGAGCCACATGCGGTTCTTTTATTGTTAAGGTGTGGCTCGCACGACCCTCCCCCCATTCTCCGCCTATCTGACTGGAGGCGAGGGAAACCCCACCACCACCTTTGTGTCATCTGCAAACTTGATGAATATGCTACATGAATATGCTTGATAAATACCTACATCCAGGTCATTAATAAAGATGTTAAACAACACCGGACCCAGAACTCGTTTCTGTGGAACCCACTTGAGACCTCCCTCTAATCCGACACCATTCCATTAGTAAAAAGAAAAGGAGTACTTGTGGCACCTTAGAGACTAACCAATTTATTTGATCATGAGCTTTCGTGAGCCACAGCTCACTTCATCAGATGTGTACCGTGGAAACTGCAGCAGACTTTATATACACACAGAGAATATGAAACAATACCTCCTCCCACCCCACTGTCCTGCTGGTAATAGCTTATCTAAAGTGATCAACAGGTGGGCCATTTCCAGCACAAATCCAGGTTTTCTCACCCTCCACCCCCCCACACAAATTCACTCTCCTGCTGGTGCTAGCCCATCCAAAGTGACAACTCTTTACATAATCAAGTCGGGCTATTTCCTGCATAGATCCAGGTTTTCTCACTTCCCCCCCACCCCCATACACACACAAACTCACTCTCCTGCTGGTAATAGCTCATCTAAACTGACCACTCTCCAAGTTTAAATCCAAGTTAAACCAGAATATCTGGGGGGGGGGGGTAGGAAAAAACAAGAGGAAACAGGCTACCTTGCATAATGACTTAGCCACTCCCAGTCTCTATTTAAGCCTAAATTAATAGTATCCAATTTGCAAATGAATTCCAATTCAGCAGTTTCTCGCTGGAGTCTGGATTTGAAGTTTTTTTGTTTTAAGATAGCGACCTCCATGTCTGTGATTGCGTGACCAGAGAGATTGAACTATACTCTCAGCCCAGCAGAAGCAGCTGTTCTATCTCAGGGCCTCTCCTTCTGCCCCTCCACCCCCACGAACATGATACAGTTCTGTGGTGACCTAGAATCCTATTTTCGACGTCTCCGTCTCAAGGAATATTTCCAAAATACCTCTGAACAACATACTAATCCACAGAGGTCTCCCTGCCAACACTACAGAAAGAGGGATTCTAGATGGACTCCTCCTGAAGGTCGAAACAGCAGACTGGACTTCTACATAGAGTGCTTCCGCCGACGTGCACGGGCTGAAATTGTGGAAAAGCAGCATCACTTGCCCCATAACCTCAGCCATGCGGAACGCAATGCCATCCACAGCCTCAGAAACAACTCTGACATCATAATCAAAAAGGCTGACAAAGGAGGTGCTGTTGTCATCATGAATAGGTCGGAATATGAACAAGAGGCTGCTCGGCAGCTCTCCAACACGAGTTTCTACAAGCCATTACCCTATGATCCCACTGAGAGTTACCAAAAGCAACTACAGCATTTGCTCAAGAAACTTCCTGAAAAAGCACAAGATCAAATCCGCACAGACACACCCCTGGAACCCCGACCTGGGATATTCTATCTACTACCCAAGATCCATAAACCTGGAAATCCTGGGCGCCCCATCATCTCAGGCATTGGCACCCTGACAGCAAGATTGTCTGGCTATGTAGACTCCCTCCTCAGGCCCTACGCTACCAGCACTCCCAGCTACCTTCGAGACACCACTGACTTCCTGAGGAAACTTCAATCCATCGGTGATCTTCCTGATAACACCATCCTGGCTACTATGGATGTAGAAGCCCTCTACACCAACATTCCACACAAAGATGGACTACAAGACGTCAGGAACACTATCCCCGATAATGTCACGGCTAACCTGGTAGCTGAACTTTGTGACTTTGTCCTTACCCATAACTATTTCACATTTGGGGACAATGTATACCTTCAGATCAGCGGCACTGCTATGGGTACCCGCATGGCCCCACAGTATGCCAACATTTTTATGGCTGATTTAGAACAACGCTTCCTCAGCTCTCGTCCCCTAAAGCCCCTACTCTACTTGCGCTATATTGATGACATCTTCATCATCTGGACCCATGGAAAAGAAGCCCTTGAGGAATTCCACCATGATTTCAACAATTTCCATCCCACCACCAACCTCAGCCTGGTCCAGTCCACACAAGAGATCCACTTCCTGGACACTACAGTGCTAATAAACAATGGCCACATAAACACCACCCTATACCGGAAACCTACTGACCGCTATTCCTACCTGCATGCCTCCAGCTTTCACCCTGACCACACCACACGATCCATCGTCTACAGCCAAGCTCTGCGATACAACCGCATTTGCTCCAACCCCTCAGACAGAGACAAACATCTACAAGATCTCTGTCAAGCTTTGTTACAACTACAATACCCACCTGCAGAAGTAAAGAAACAGATTGATAGAGCCAGAAGAGTTCCCAGAAGTTACCTACTACAGGACAGGCCTAACAAAGAAAATAACAGAACGCCACTAGCGGTCACCTTCAGCCCCCAACTAAAACCTCTCCAACGCATTATTAAGGATCTACAACCTATCCTAAAGGATGACCCAACACTCTCACAAGTCTTGGGAGACAGGCCAGTCCTTGCCTACAGACAGCCCCGCAACCTGAAGCAAATACTCACCAACAACCACATACCACACAACAGAACCACTAACCCAGGAACTTATCCTTGCAACAAAGCCCGTTGCCAATTGTGCCCACATATCTATTCAGGGGACACCATCACAGGGCCTAATAACATCAGCCACACTATCAGAGGCTCGTTCACCTGCACATCCACCAATGTGATATATGCCATCATGTGCCAGCAATGCCCCTCTGCCATGTATATTGGTCAAACTGGACAGTCTCTACGTAAAAGAATAAATGGACACAAATCAGATGTCAAGAATTATAACATTCATAAACCAGTCGGAGAACACTTCAATCTCTCTGGTCACGCAATCACAGACATGAAGGTCGCTATCTTAAAACAAAAAAACTTCAAATCCAGACTCCAGCGAGAAACTGCTGAATTGGAATTCATTTGCAAATTGGATACTATTAATTTAGGCTTAAATAGAGACTGGGAGTGGCTAAGTCATTATGCAAGGTAGCCTGTTTCCTCTTGTTTTTTCCTACCCCCCCCCCCCAGATATTCTGGTTTAACTTGGATTTAAACTTGGAGAGTGGTCAGTTTAGATGAGCTATTACCAGCAGGAGAGTGAGTTTGTGTGTGTATGGGGGTGGGGGGGAAGTGAGAAAACCTGGATCTATGCAGGAAATAGCCCGACTTGATTATGTAAAGAGTTGTCACTTTGGATGGGCTAGCACCAGCAGGAGAGTGAATTTGTGTGGGGGGGTGGAGGGTGAGAAAACCTGGATTTGTGCTGGAAATGGCCCACCTGTTGATCACTTTAGCCCTGGTCTACACTAGGACTTTAGGTCGAATTTAGCAGCGTTAAATCGATGTAAACCTGCACCCGTCCACACAATGAAGCCCTTTATTTCGACTTAAAGGGCTCTTAAAATCGATTTCCTTACTCCACCCCCGACAAATGGATTAGCGCTTAAATCGACGTTGCCGGCTTGAATTTGGGGTACTGTGGACACAATTCGATGGTATTGGCCTCCGGGAGCTATCCCAGAGTGCTCCATTCTCACCGCTCTGGACAGCACTCTCAACTCAGATGCACTGGCCAGGTAGACAGGAAAAGAACCGCGAACTTTTGAATCTCATTTCCTGTTTGGCCAGCGTGGCAAGCTGCAGGTGACCAAGCAGAGCTCATCAGCACAGGTGACCATGATGGAGTCCCAGAATCGCAAAAGAGCTCCAGCATAGACCGAACGGGAGGTACGGGATCTGATCGCTGTTTGGGGAGAGGAATCCGTGCTATCAGAACTCCATTCCAGTTTTCGAAATGCCAAAACCTTTGTGAAAATCTCCCAGGGCATGAAGGACAGAGGCCATAACAGGGACCCGAAGCAGTGCCGCGTGAAACTGAAGGAGCTGAGGCAAGCCTACCAGAAAACCAGAGAGGCGAACAGCCGCTCTGGGTCAGAGCCCCAAACATGCCGCTTCTATGATGAGCTGCATGCCATTTTAGGGGGTTCAGCCACCACTACCCCAGCCGTGTTGTTTGACTCCTTCAATGGAGATGAAGGCAATACGGAAGCAGGTTTTGGGGATGAAGAAGATGAGGAGGAGAAGGAGGTTGTAGATAGTTCACAGCAAGCAAGCGGAGAAACCGGTTTTCCCGACAGCCAGGAACTGTTTCTCACCCTAGACCTGGAGCCAGTACCCCCCGAACCCACCCAAGGCTGCCTCCTGGACCCAGCAGGCGGAGAAGGGACCTCTGGTGAGTGTACCTTTTAAAATACTATACATGGTTTAAAAGCAAGCATGTGAAAGGATTACTTTGCCCTGGCATTTGCGGTTCTCCTAGATGTAGTCCTAAAGCCTTTGCAAAAGGTTTCTGGGGAGGGCAGCCTTATTGCGTCCTTCATGGTAGGACACTTTACCACTCCAGGCCAGTAACACGTACTCGGGAATCATTGTAGAACAAAGCATTGCAGTGTATGTTTGCTGGCATTCAAACAACATCCGTTCTTTATCTCTCTGTGTTATCCTCAGGAGAGTGAGATATAATTCATGGTCACCTGGTTGAAATAGAGTGCTTTTCTTCAGGGGACACTCAGAGGAGCCCATTCCTGCTGGGCTGTTTGCCTGTGGCTAAACAGAAATGTTCCCCGCTGTTAGCCACAGGGAGGGGGGAAGGTTGAGGGGGTAGTCACGCGGTGGTAGGAGGCAAAATGCGACCTTGTAACGAAAGCACATGTGCTATGTATGTAATGTTAACAGCAAGGTTTACCCTGAAAGAGTGTAGCCACTGTTTTATAAAATGTGTCTTTTTAAATACCGCTGTCCCTTTTTTTTTCTCCACCAGCTGCATGTGTTTCAATGATCACAGGATCTTCTCCTTCCCAGAGGCTAGTGAAGCTTAGAAAGAAAAAAAAACGCACTCGCGATGAAATGTTCTCCGAGCTCATGCTGTCCTCCCACACTGACAGAGCACAGACGAATGCGTGGAGGCAAATAATGTCAGAGTGCAGGAAAGCACAAAATGACCGGGAGGAGAGGTGGCGGGCTGAAGAGAGTAAGTGGTGGGCTGAAGACAGGGCTGAAGCTCAAATGTGGCGGCAGCGTGATGAGAGGAGGCAGGATTCAATGCTGAGGCTGCTGCAGGACCAAACCAGTATGCTCCAGTGTATGGTTGAGCTGCAGCAAAGGCAGCTGGAGCACAGACTGCCACTGCAGCCCCTCTGTAACCAACCGCCCTCCTCCCCAAGTTCCATAGCCTCCACACCCAGACGCCCAAGAACGCGGTGGGGGGGCCTCCAGGCAACCAGCCACTCCACCACAGAGGATTGCCCAAAAAAAAGAAGGCTGTCATTCAATAAATTTTAAAGTTGTAAACTTTTAAAGTGCTGTGCTTAAAGTGCTGTGTGGCATTTTCCTTCCCTCCTCCACCACCCCTCCTGGGCTACCTTGGTAGTCATCCCCCTGTTTGTGTGATGAATGAATAAAGAATGCATGAATGTGAAGCAACAATGACTTTATTGCCTCTGCAAGCGGTGATTGAAGGGAGGAGGGGCGGGTGGTTAGCTTACAGGGAAGTAGAGTGAACCAAGGGGCGGGGGGTTTCATCAAGGAGAAACAAACAGAACTTTCACACCGTAGCCTGGCCAGTCATGAAACTGTTTTTCAAAGCTTCTCTGATGTGTACCGCGCCCTCCTGTGCTCTTCTAACCACCCTGGTGTCTGGCTGCACGTAACCAGCAGCCAGGCGATTTGCCTCAACCTCCCACCCCGCCATAAACGTCTCCCCCTTACTCTCACAGATATTGTGGAGCACACAGCAAGCAGTAATAACAGTGGGAATATTGGTTTCGCTGAGGTCTAAGCGAGTCAGTAAACTGCGCCAGCGCGCCTTTAAACGTCCAAATGCACATTCTACCACCATTCTGCACTTGCTCAGCCTGTAGTTGAACAGCTCCTGACTACTGTCCAGGCTGCCTGTGTACGGCTTCATGAGCCATGGCATTAAGGGGTAGGCTGGGTCCCCAAGGATACAGATAGGCATTTCAACATCCCCAACAGTTATTTTCTGGTCTGGGAATAAAGTCCCTTCCTGCAGCTTTTGAAACAGACCAGAGTTCCTGAAGATGGAGCATCATGCACCTTTCCCGGCCATCCCACGTTAATGTTGGTGAAACGTCCCTTGTGATCCACCAGAGCTTGCAGCACTATCGAAAAGTACCCCTTGCGGTTTATGTACTCGGCGGCTTGGTGCTCCGGTGCCAAGATAGGGATATGGGTTCCGTCTATAGCCCCACCACAGTTAGGGAATCCCATTGCAGCAAAGCCATCCACTATGACCTGCACATTTCCCAGGGTCACTACCCTTGATATCAGCAGATCTTTGATTGCGTGGGCTACTTGCATCACAGCAGCCCCCACAGTAGATTTGCCCACTCCAAATTGATTCCCAACTGACCGGTAGCTGTCTGGCGTTGCAAGCTTGCATAGGGCTATTGCCACTCGCTTCTCAACTGTGAGGGCTGCTCTCATCTTGGTATTCATGCGCCTCAGGGCAGGGGAAAGCAAGTCACAAAGTTCCATGAAAGTGCCCTTACGCATGCGAAAGTTTCGCAGCCACTGAGAATCGTCCCAGACCTGCAACACTATGCGGTCCCACCAGTCTGTGCTTGTTTCCCGATCCCAGAATCGGCGTTCCACAGCATGAACCTGCCCCATTAGCACCATGATGCATGCATTGTCAGGGCCCATGCTTTCAGAGAAATCTGTGTCCATGTCCTGATCACTCACGTGACCGCGCTGACGTCGCCTCCTCGCCCGGTATCGCGTTGCCAGGTTCTGGTGCTGCATATACTGCTGGATAATGCGTGTGGTGTTTAATGTGCTCCTAATTGCCAAAGTGAGCTGAGCGGCCTCCATGCTTGCCTTGGTATGGCGTCCGCACAGAAAAAAGGCGCGGAACGACTGTCTGCCGTTGCTCTGACGGAGGGAGGGGCGACTGACGACACGGCTTACAGGGTTGGCTTCAGGGAGCTAAAATCAACAAAGGGGGTGCCTGTACATCAAGGAGTATTTCAGGCAGGACTTCACGGAGGGTTCCAATAAGAAATGGTGCACCTAAGTTACTGTTCTTATTGGAACAAGGAGGTTAGCCTGGCCTCTGACTGATACATGCCTAGATTTACCTCGCTGCACCTTCTCTGTGAGTGACTGCAGTGTGACCTAGAGGAATGAGTCCCCTAGACAGGGGAGGAGGCAAATGAGTACAAAACAAATCTGGTCTATTTCTTGTTTTGACCCACTCCATCTATCTTTTACATCTTTGGCTGGCAGCAGACGGTGCAGAAGGACTGCATGCCATCCACATCTCATGGCTGCTCGGCAGAAGATGGTACAATACGACTGCTAGCAATCCTCATCTCTTGCCTGCCTGGCAGAAGATGGTACAGTACGACTGCTAGCAGTCCGTATCGCCTGCCCGCTCACCATAAGACGGTTCAATAGGACTGACTGCAGGACTAAAGAGAATGACCTGGTCAAGTCACTCCAAATTTAGTCCCTGCGCCCATGTCTGCCCAGGCGCTCCCAGCCGACGTGGCCAGGAGCACCTCGGACACGACGAGGACGACTACCAATCGTATTGCACCGTCTGCTGCCAGAAGGCAATGGGTTGCTGCTACTGTGCAGCAAAGCCGTACCACGTCTGCCAGCACCCAGGAGACATAGGGTGATGGTTACCTGAGCGGGCTCCATGCTTGCCGTGGTATGGCGTCTGCACAGGTAACTCAGGAAAAAAGGCGCGAAATGATTGTCTGCCCTTGCTTTCACGGAGGGAGGGAGGGAACGGGGGCCTGACGATACATACCCAGAACCACCCGCGACAATGTTTTAGCCCCATCAGAGTGCTCCATTGTGACTGCTCTGGACAGCACTCTCAGATGCCCGATTGTTTGACGTTGCTCTGACGCCGGGAGGGGCGCTTATAGGGTTGGCTTCAGGGAGCTAAAATCAACAAAGGGGGTGGCTTTACATCTAGGAGTATTTCAGGCAGGACTTCACGGAGGGTTCCAATAAGAAATGGTGCACCTAAGTTATTGTCCTTATTGGAACAAGAAGGTTAGCCTGGCCTCTGATTGATACATGGCTAGATTTACCTCGCTGCACCTTCTCTGTGAGTGACTGCAGTGTGATCTAGAAGAATGAGTCCCCTAGACAGGGGAGGGGGGGAAGCAAATGAGTACAAAACAAATCTGGTCTATTTCTTGTTTTGATCCACTCCATCTATCCTTTACATCTTTGGCTGGCAGCAGACGGTGCAGAAGGACTGCATGCCATCCACATCTCATGGCTGCTCGGCAGAAGATGGTACAGTACGACTGCTAGCAGTCCGTATCGCCTGCCCGCTCACCATAAGACGGTTCAATAGGACTGACTGCAGGCAGGACTAAAGAGAATGACCTGGTCAAGTCACTCCAAATTTAGTCCCTGCACCCATGTCTGCCCAGGCGCTCCCAGCCGACGTGGCCAGGAGCACCTCGGACATGACGATGACGGCTACCAGTCGTACTGTACCGTCTGCTGCCACAAGGCAAGGGGTTGCTGCTACTGTGTAGCAATGCCGTACCGCGTCTGCCAGCACCCAGGAGACATAGGGTGACGGTTACCTGAGCGGGCTCCATGCTTGCAGTGGTATGGCGTCTGCACAGGTAACTCAGGAAAAAAGGCGCGAAATGATTGTCTGCCCTTGCTTTCACGGAGGGAGGGAGGGAACGGGGGCCTGACGATATGTACCCAGAACCACCCGCGACAATGTTTTAGCCCCATCAGGCATTGGGATCTCAACCCAGAATTCCAATGGGCAGCGGAGACTGCGGGAACTGTGGGATAGCTACCCACAGTGCAACGCTCCGGAAGTCGACTCTAGCCTCGGTACTGTGGAAGCGCTCCGCCGAGTTAATGCACTTAGAGCATTTTCTGTGGGGACACACACACTCGAATATATAAAACCGATTTCTAAAAAACCGACTTCTATAAATTCGACCTTATTCCGTAGTGTAGACATACCCCTAGATAAGCTATTACCAGCAGGACAGTGGGGTGGGAGGAGGTATTGTTTCATATTCTCTGTGTGTATATAAAGTCTGCTGCAGTTTCCACGGTACACATCTGATGAAATGAGCTGTGGCTCACGAAAGCTCATGCTCAAATAAATTGGTTAGTCTCTAAGGTGCCACAAGTACTCCTTTTCTTTTTGCGAATACAGACTAACACGGCTGTTCCTCTGATTCCATTAGTAATCACTCTTTATTTGTGGCTGTTTAATCAATTATGTATCCACTTAATGGTAGTTCTGTCGAGCCCACGTTTCTTCAGCTTACTTATCCAAGTGTCATGTGGAATTGTCAAAAGCCTTGCTGAAGTCCAGGTATATTCCCATTACCAACCAAATCAGTTACCCTGTTAAAGAAGGAAATCAAGCTGGTTTGGCATGATTTGTTCTTGCTAAATCCATGCTGGCTGCTAGTGATTATCACTTCATCCCCCAGGTATTCACAAATTGAATGTTTTATACATTGCTTTAGAAGCTTCCCAGGTATTGAAGTTAAGCTGACTGGTCTACAGTTTCCTGGCTCCTCCTTTTTAAAGATGGGCACTATATTAGCCCTTCTCCAGTCTTCCAGGATCTCTCCTGTCATCCATGAGTTTATTGCCAGTGGCTCCGAGATTTCTTCAGCATCCTCCAGTGAATAGTATCTGTCCGGCCCTGCTGATTTGAATTCATTCAAATTGATCAGAAGATCTGACGTGTTCTTTACTTATCCTGATCTGTATCCCTTCCCCTTTATTGTCTATGGTAACTTCACTAGTCATCCGGTCACATGTTATTTTTTGTGAGAAGACTGAAGCAAAGTAGCATTGAACAGCTCTGCCTCCCTATTATCTTCCATTACCAGCTCACCTTCTCCATTGAGCAGTGGCCCCACACTGTCCTTGATCTTTCTTTTTTGTCTGATTGAAGAACTCCTTCCTATTGGTCTTTAACATTTTTTGCCAGCTGTAACTCATTCTTTGCCTTGGCTTTCCTGATTTTGTCTCTATACGCTCATGCTATTCCCGTGTATACTTCCTTGGGTGACATGCCACTCCTTCCTGTATGTGTCCCTTTTGGTTTTTAGATAGATAAAAGGTCCTTGTGCACCCATATTGGCATCTTGTGGCTCTTCTTATCTTTCCTCTATGTCGGAAGAGCTTGGTGTTGAGCCTCTAGTATTACATCTTTTAAGAACTATCAGCCCTCTGTAACTCCTTTTCTTCCTAATTGGTTTTCCATGGGACCGTACCTACTATTTCTGAGAGTCAGTTGAAATCTGCCTTTCTGAAGTTCAGTGTCCTTGTTTTGTTGTTCTCATGTCCTGCTTTCTAAAGGCTCTTGAAATCTATTAGATAATAATCACTTCTTACCAAGTTCCCGACCACCTTCATGATCACAACTAATTCATCCCTGTTGGTCAGTATACACTTATACAATCAACTGGGCCTGGATTCCTGTTGCTGATGTACAGGAATGAAAAAATTCAGCTTGACTTTCAAATCCCAAAATGCTTTTACAGCACTGAGAGGAAAAACATCTTTTTACTTGTAAACTGAACATGAGAGATCTGGAGTCAGAGAGAGACAATCAAAATGGAATTCCACATTGTCATTTTTACAGTTACTTTACAGAGTAAAAGAGCACATGAATGGTTCTTCTACAATATCTATGGTTAACTGTTCAAGACTGAAAAAGACTGGAGCTCAGGACAGCATAGGGACTACTCCCTTGCGGCATACAGTGCTCTATAGCAGTTGAGGATGAAGTAGGGCTACAACCTTGCTGCCCTTCACACCAGCCTGCACAGAACTGGTGGACAGAGGTAGTGAATTATACCCCAGTAGTGTAGTAGCAAGCACACTCCCATGGTGCACCAGGGAGCTCTGGGAAGCATTTTGTCTCCTAGTGCTATTTCTGACCTAGTGCAGCTGTACCCCACTGTTTATCAGGGGTGGGCCTCAGTGGATGATCTAGCTTATATGACAGTCAAAAAGGCCTTTTTCAAACTGGAAAGCAGTACTCTGTGGGAAGGTTTTTCCATTACTAGCTTCTTACGATGACAAAAACACTGGAGATAAGAGCAGAAGTGAGAGAGGGAGGATGATGGGGGCTTTAAATCAAGATTGGTTGTCTTTCTAAAAGACACCACACCTTGTTGTGCTAGATGTAAAAAGCACTAGGTGAAATTCTATGGCCCATGTCATGCAGGAGGGAGGTGAGACTAGATTATCATAGGACCCATCCCCACCCCCCGGCCTTAAAATCTAACGATGGGGAGGGGGAAGCAGGAGAACCGAACCACGCATGACAGATAGTAATCACATTGCTTAATGTGCTATTGGAAGGTTTTCAGATACTACAGTGATGAGGACTTATGTATAATAGAACAAAACCACATAAAACTGAACTGTACCTTTTCTTTTCTTTTCCTTCCTCATACTACTTTCCACTGTGTTAGAGCTTCCTGTTTTGGAAGCAATGTTCAAGCCAGAAGCTGTTGAGTGGATACCCAAACCTTTGTCTGCTGTTTGTAAATAAGAACAGCCATTCAAACAGTTGCCAATTGATGGAGTTATATACAATTTTTTGGAACGTGCAGTATTAATTATGAGATATATACACTCTCCCAAGTTTACATTGTCCTGGATGCTGAGGGACATTTACCATAGAAGGATCTACATAGCTATTAATTTTTTCCATCAGAGATAATTTTGTAGGGGGGAAAAGGTTTGCATATTTCAGCACAAAGTTTCTATGCTATTTTTGCTTATTTCTGATTTCTTATATCCCTTGTTATAGTTTAGCTAGTATTGTCGTTTTGGAAAGTTTGAGCATCTTTTACACCGCAGTACATTCACCATTATTTTGATGCTCCATTTATCTTCCTCTAACATATAGCCAGATTCACCCTTGGAATGCAGCTTGCATCCCCCGGTGTCTGCTGGGACAGCCACACCAGTAGTTGAGCAGGGGGGCAGCATCTTAAATTCTAGCCATCTGAGTCATTTTAGTGGAAGTTGCCTGAGAGAGATGCTGAATTTGGACATCTCACATGCAGGCTTCCCCTGCTACAGTTGATCGAAAAATGTAAAAACACTTTCATTGATATAAAAGTGACTTTTTAAATGAAAATTAAAAAAAATATTTGCAGAAAACGTTCATTGCAATATAGAAAATGTCTTGACCACTCTACTTCCCCACCACCTTTAGGCTGCCATGCTTGTTTTGGGGGCTGCATTTGGCCATCCCCAGGTAGAGCAGGGATCCCTGGCAGAGAGAGTGGTGTGGACAGTTTATGCAGCTACTGTGGCTGCTCCAGGTACACTAATCATCATCAGGGGCTTGAAGTTCAAGGAGTGAATTGACCCCAAGGACAGTAGTTTGAATTACTTTCCAAACTTAAATAGTCTCTGAAACAAATTGATGTTAATGGATGTTTTATAAGTTATTAACTTATTTATGTGCTTCCCAAATGCAAATTTCACTACTTTTATTCATAGTGGTTTTGCTTTTAGGTATAAATACATAGCTGCTTAAATGTTTCTGGCCAAATCGCAAAGATCCTTTCTCAGTCAAGGGGATAAATATGTAAACATTAAACAATGGGAGCAAAATTAAACAGTAAAGGGTATTTACAAAACAAAATTGGTCTTTAGCGCAAATGGAACTTATTTATTTTTTCATGTTTAAATTTGGATTCTAGACACATTTTATTATTAGCACTTGCGTATTTAATCCTTCAGATTAAACACATTTTCTGATATCTTTTTAAACATATCCTTTTAAACACCGCACTCTCTGAAACAAGACATTACAAAGTGCAGCGTGAAATGACTGTACAGCATGTTTTGTCTGTCCGTCCCAGGTGCCAAGAAGGGAACACTTGTACATGAATGTAATGGAAGTACAGTAAATGCTTGCATAGGCTATTACTAATGTGTGTAAGTATAATTTTAAACAAAAAATGGAAAAATGATAATTTTCTCTAATCCAAGCTCCATCCCCAGATAGTCTCACCTTCTGGTATTTGATGATCAGAATAATTGTTGAATAGTAAGGCATTTGTTTCCTTATCTCTTCCAAGATTGTCTGCATACATAGCTATTGGTGTGATGAGTTCAAGGGCACCCAAACATTGCAAGTTGTTACCATTTAGATAAAGATTGCTGTGACAAAAATGTAATTTTAAATATTTGATTGATGTTCCCTCACATTTAAACTTGCATTTCAACTTTCTTTTCTACATTTGGGTTTTATAACAATGTTGTTGAAACTAAAATTATAGTAATTGTAACAGAAAAAAATTGGGGTAAATAGTCTCTTTTTAATACCAAGGAGTCTTAATTAACCTTAAATTGGACTTAAAACTCTGAATGCTGATTTCAGAAGTTCTAATTGCTGATATAATAAAATCAAATAAGGATAATGTCAAAGATAAAATATGGCATCGATGACTAACTCAGTCTCACAAGAATAACTGTTTAAGTCCTCCAAAGTACGTGCTTAACTTTTAGACATGTAAGCAGTGCCATTACATTAGATATGTCAGTAGTTCCATCAACATCAGTGTGGTTAATCATATGCCCAAAGTTAAGCAGGTGCATAAATACTTTGTTGGATTGGGCTGTTTTTCTAAATTAATTAATATTTCCTGCCTCCTTCATTTGAGTTGGGGTAGGAATGTCCAGAATCCTGCATCATGCCTAGGAATAAGAAAATACCATTAAAGGAACACTTTCTCCAGCCAAGTCCAAGAGAGAGTAAAGATGGGACTCCTTTCCCCTTGAAAGAGCCATGAATGTCACTTGTATGAAGTATGGCTTGTTGGACTATAAACATTCACTTTCTTTGCTGGATTATAAGGCTTTAAGGAGTCTATTAAATCAACTTTAGGAAGATATGCAGGGAAATTAGAAAGAGCTGACCAGAGTAACTGTAATCAACAGCTTTGGGTCATACAAACATTACAGAGGGCTTATCAAGGCTAAGAAAAGACTTATCAATAAAATGTATGAGGCTAGGAAAAACACACTTCAGGATTACTGAAGTCCCTGAAAGGTCGAGTGAAATGATGTCTTTGGTCAATGGACAGTACACATATTGCCCTTGAATAGTCAGGTACGTTTTCTTTTCTTATAATATCTGCAAGTAGACTTCCAAGGGGAAAATCATCTCTAGTCATTTTAACATGCTCCCTTGTGCACATGCATTGTAAAGGCTATTTAGGATCACATTCTATTTCTCATATTCATTATATCAGCATGTAGTTTTCTCTAGAGCCTTAGATACATGTCACATCTTCTATCCTGTGTATGTCAGAATCCATTCAAGACATTGTTTGTTTTAGGGTATGCTTTTGTGGCATTCTCATAGCATATAGTACAGATTAAGTATAAAAGAACAGTAGTGAAAATTTACAGACATATATCATCATCATGGCAGATCCCAAAGGAATGTACCCTCCTTGCAGGGCCACTGAGCACCACCCAGATTGATCTCTAGCTAGGTCTTTAAGATGGTATGACTGGATATTCAGTTTATGTCCACCACTGGCAATCTTATTGCACCACCAAAGCTTTTGGTGACCATTTCTTGGTAAACAATTTATCATTCGCTCGTTCTAATATCACGTCTACTAAAAAAGCCACCAAAATTGAACCAGTACTCATGCAAGTAGTTGGTAGGATCTGCTATGAATGTCCTCATTTCTGAGCTTGTGCTGCCACTTAATGTGGAGAAGCTGACAAAGATCACAAGAATCAATGACATCCATCTACCACTCTTCAGCTTTTCTGTGCCCGTGTTTCACTGCCATACAACAGAGTTGGTATATTCATGGTTCTATAGATCCACAGCTCTGTAGCAAGTGTGATGTCACAGTGCTCCCACAGAGGCTGCTGAAGGTCCCAAAGTATGGCAGCAGCTGTTGCTATATGAGTGTCCACATCTTTGGACCACCCTCCAGCACAACCTATGATGCTTTACAAGTATTTGACAGTTGCCACTTATTTGATGTCTTGATTGGACAGGTTAATATTGAGCTTTTAATCTGGAGGTGGAGGCTGCTTGATGGTAATAGCCAGGGATTTAGTGGTGTGCAGATTAATAACTGGACCAAAGCATATTGCTTCATACCTGACCAGCTTGGGCATCAGCTTGTAGTGATTCATTGAATTGAGCCAATAAGACAATGTCATCAGCGTATTCAAAATCTTGAAGCAGAATGACGTTCAGCTCAACACCACTGACATTTGCCTCCTCAAGTCCATCAACCAGTTAATGTGAATATTGAACACTGATGGTGACAGAATGCCACTTCGCTAAAGTCTGGTGAAATAAGAAACCATGCCATATATCTGCCATTGACTCGAACACCACTTTCTGTTCCATTATAGAGCTCTTCTATCAGTGACACTATCTTCCCAGGGATGGCAAGTTGCCTTATCATCCTACAAACTTGTTTGATGCACTGAATCAAAGGCCTGACTGAAGTCTCTAAAAAGTACTTCAAAAGCATATTAAATCCATCCAACTTCTCCAGAAGTTGTGTCAAGGTAAAGATCTAGTTGACAGTGGAATGACCAAATCTGACACCGTGCTGAGTATCCCTGCCTTTGCCATGAAGTGCATCATTGATTTGAGAGATTAACACAGAAGTGAAGACTTTTCCTAGGACTGACAACAGCATAATACCTCTATAGTTGCTACATTCAGCCTTATTACCGTTTTTAACAGGGGCAGAACAACACCTTTCTTTCAGTCACCAGGAATGCTATTAAATGTGCTAAATGATCTGGAAGAGCCTGTGCAGGCATGGTACAATTCTCTTGCTTGTCTTCAGCAATTCAGGGGTGAAGTTACAACTCCCAGGTGCCTTCCCAAACTTCAATTTATGCACTGCGATTTTAATTTCTTCTAGGCTGACAGAAGGTGGGTTTGCCTGAACTTCTTGTCCCACTTCAAACTGAAGAGGGACTGCTGGCAGTGGAAAATTGAGGAACATCTTGAAACAATCTTACCATTGATGCAGTTGATCTTTCCGACTTCAGCTGATGCTACCGTTGATTCTTTACTGGACAAGAGGTACCACCTTTTCCTGAAAAAACTGCAAAGTTGATTAGAGGCTGTGAAGATCACATCTGGGGGCAGCTTGTTCTAAACTAGCTGCCTAAGGTGACCACCAGGGTTCCTTATCTATCTTACACAATGACTTTATGTTCCAAAGTTGAATCCACTTGGCCTTTGCTTTTGCTTTCAACAAATGTATATTTTAAGACTCAAATTGTAGCCTGGCTTTCTTCTTAGTTCCAACTCAGTAAGCATCTCTGTTCTGTGGGTGGCATTTGAAGGGCTGAGGCCCCAGCAGCAGTCAGCACTGATTATTTGAAACAACACCATTCCTTATCAGATGACAGAGAAAGCAAGACTTCAGTCTAAAGTTTCGATGGCCTTAAGCAGCTGAGAACAGAAAGCTATCAGATAGTGGAGTTCTAATAAGAACTTTTGGTTGAATTGGACTAATTTTGGCCTATTAACTGGCTACCATTGAAGCTGGACTTTTTAATGAAATGTATACTTATATAAAGTATAAGCCAGCTCAAATTAATTAAACCTGAAGTACAAAACAATAAAATGTGAGCTAGCAATAAAATCTCTCCTGGTGAAAATATTATAGATTTAATTAGAGAAAGTACAGGCAACTCTCTAACGTTTTTAGAAAGGAAGAGTGACGTAATCATCAAGCAAAAAGTTAAATAATTCCAAAAAGAGTTTTAATCTTACCAAATGGCAGTTTGGGGTACAATGGGGCCTAACTTGGACCCACTTTCAGGTTCCAAACTGCAGTAGCATAAGCTGAGAGTTAGAAGTTTTCTGTTTCCCTCTAACCCAGAAACAAGGCCGTTGATTCCTTTATCTCCAAACCTGTAAAAGACAATAGATTATTTAGATCTATCTGCTGACCAAGACTATAAATGTCACCTTCAAAGAGAATACCTTTTTGCATCCTGAAACATGCAATAGTCCAGCCTGTGTTCAACAAACGGTCACTTAGAACAAAAGACCGCAGCAACTACCACCTTGTCATAAACCTCCCTCTTGTTGGATAAGAGTTTTTACTGAGCTGACTCCAGCTGTTCCTGAGCTCTGCCAATAAATGCCTTTTTCCTCTTCATCTGGCCTGCCTTTTACTTTCAAATGCAGACATAGCCACACTGGCCCATGCTTTCATTACCTTGAGGCTAGGTTACTGCAGTGCACTGTACCTGTGACTGACTGTGAAAGCGTCATGGAAGCTTCATTTCAATGTACACTAGCCGAACTATTAGGGCTCAAGCAGACCAACAAATATACCTTAAACTTGTGCTCTAGGCGCTGCACTAGCTCTTATCCAATTCTGTATCTGCTTCAGATCATGGTTCTAATCTTTAAAATCCAAAGTGGGTTAGGGCCTACCTATGTCAGAGACTGCCTCTGTCTTCACCACTCACCATGACAGCTGCATTCAACAGAGATGCTGCAGCAAACAGCCCCAGGGTGACTCCTGGAGGCTGGAAACAGGGCACACTTAGTGTAAAGACTCAACCGTAGGATTTCCTACTCCAGGGATCAGGCTGAGCCTCAATTTTGACACACTGAGGGCTCAAAATAACTCTCTTTGTCTTTGTGCAAACCTTCCTTCAGCAGCAGTGACTGCAGACTGACCCAGCAGTGTTGCTTCTGGAGACATAGGCAACAGGTGTAATCCCATTTAACAGTGGTGTAAACAAGGGTCTGGGACAAGAGTGTGCTTTTCTATATAGCACCTCAGTAGTCAGATCATGGGCACATTAAAAAATGCTTAGCTGGAAAGGAAGACCATTTCAGGGGCAAGTTTCCTGGTATTGGACATGATAACTATAGTTCATTCTTTGTAAAATCCAGTTCTTAGATGGAAATTATAATGAATTAGTACAGGGAAACTACATTTATCTGAATTATGGATTCAGGTGGGAAAAAAAAGACATTTTGGGTAACTGAAATTCAGCCTGGGGATTTATCCGCAATCAGGAATAGATTTTCATTAGTATGGGGATGGGGAACTTGGGAACCATTGTTTATAAACTTCAGAGGAGAAACTTCATATCAGAACTGTTCTGACTTTGAGGGTACACTGAACATAACAAGCACTGTTCAGACTCACACTCACTCACTGCTGTGGATACATAGCTCTTCTTTCTCTTACTTGGTATAATCTAGAACAATGGAGTTCAAGTTGCTGTAAGGGAAAGCTGCTCCAAGTCGCTCCATGGACCATGCATCTATCGGCACATAAGTTATTTCTAGAGTACAAAAGGGAAAGCTGGTACATCCATTCCGCTCTAAAAGCATTGCCTAGAACTGCCGCCAGCAGCAGCACAGAAGTAAGGATGGCATGGTATGGTATTGCCACCCTTACTTCTGTGCTGCTGCCTGCAGAGCTGGGCCCTCAGTAAGCAGCCACCATTCTCTGGCCACCCAGTTCTGAAAGGCAGCAGCGCAGAAGTAAGGATGGCTGTAGTGGGGCAGCTGCTCCATTCCATGAGAAAAAGGGCTGGAACAGGCCAGAGAGGCTGCGCAGACTAGCAGCCAGTCAGCAAAGGCCTGTGGAGAGCCAGTCAGGGCTAAGGAAGAGGCAGCCAATCAGGGCTGGACTGGGCCCTATATGAAGGCTGCCTAGCAAAGGAGAAGGAGTCTCTCCCTGATTAGCAAGGGAGGAGGACTGGCTCCTGAGGTAAGGAGGTAGCACCTTGGACAGAGCAGTGCTGGGCAGGCTCAGGGGAGCAGAGGAGAGGTCTGGCCCAGTTACCTGCCAGGCTGCGGCCCCTGCTAAAAAGGGTCGGGAAGGTGCATTGGGCCAAAGAGGAAGTGGCCCAGGGAAGATAGGTGGACAAGAGAGGAGCGAAGGAGGGCAGAGAGAGGCTGCTGCTAGAGGGTCCCTTGGTCAGGACCCAGAGTAGCAGGTGGGCCTGGGTTCCCCCCCTTAACCCCGTTACACTGCATCTGGCCACAGAGGAGTGTGGCCGAGACAGACTGACTGCAACTTGCCCTGAGCTGAGCGCTAGACTTTGGGGTTGTGGTTGGCCTCTGAGGCAGGTGCAAGCCGAAGAACTGTCATTCCCTCCCCCCCACCCCCCGGAAGTGGGTGAGAATGGAGTAGTGGGTGCTGCCGGAGGGCAGCGTCCTGAAGCGGACACCGCCAGCAGGGAGCAAGGTGGTTCCCAAATCAGCAGAGAAGACAACGGTTGAGACAGCAAGTGCAGAAGGCGCCCTGCAGCTGACAAGAGCTAATTCCTGGAGCAACCAACAGGAGGCACCAGTGGTGGTGAGTCGTGACCCCATTACAGTGCCATAGTAAGGTATTACCACCATTCTGCGCTGCTACTGGTGGGGCCCTGCTTTCAGAGCTGGGCACCTGGCCAGCAGCTGCCACTATCTGGCCACCCAGCTCTGAAGGCAACTCAGAAGTAAGGGTGGCAATGCTGCGACCCCCCCGCCCAAATAACCTTGTGACCCCCCCCCCAACTCCCTTTTGAATCAGGACCCCCAATTTGCGAAACGCTGGTCTCCCCTGTGAAATCTGTATAGTATAGGGTAAAAGCACACAAAAGACCAGATTTCATGGGGGGAGACCAGATTTCATAGTCCATGACCAGTTTTTCATGGCCATGAATTTGGTAGGGCCCTATGTATGAGAATCTGAAAGTGAAACAGACTAGAAATTGATTATAAACCAAAGTGAAACTGGCTAGTTTGTTTCATTGTACACTCAGATATGCTGTAAATAAAATACAGTATAAATGGGGAGAAGTAAGTTAGATTTTCAAAATTGCTTCAGTTTTTGTCAGAGCTGATATATACGTCTCACCAAGTCTGAGTGTGCTAGAAACACCTGCTAGGTGTTATCAAGACCAAACATTAGAAAAGATATCCGACTGGATTTGAGTACATATGAAAGAATTAAACTCTTCAGGCATGAAATCGTACTACCCCCACAATCAAA
The DNA here is from genome assembly GCF_965140235.1 of Caretta caretta. Taxonomy (NCBI): domain Eukaryota; kingdom Metazoa; phylum Chordata; order Testudines; family Cheloniidae; genus Caretta; species Caretta caretta. Next base: position 33,021,675 of record NC_134214.1, read on the forward strand.
ATCTTTGTCTCTCAGAATGTGTTTGTTCATTGTCTCAATAGGCCTTCTGGTCTAGGTTTGTGGAAATGTAAAATCCAGGATAGTTTTTTTTAAAAAAACTTGTTTTTGTATATCTGGTGTAATTTGCACTGGCCATTTCTCTACACAATTATCCATTGTCTTCCTACACTTTTTCATTTACATATATACAATCATTCTAGCTAGGTACTGGTATTTCCAATTTACCCACCACTACATATATTACTGCAAAAATAAAAGAACAAAAACCAAAATCCTTTTACTTTCAGTCAGCTTCTCTTTAAATGTCTACTTTTTATATTATATTATGTATTTTATTTTACTTACAAGGTTTGCAATGTCTTGATTGTTTAGCTGAATTCCCCAGAAACAGAATTCCTTTCCCAACATATATCGTTCATCTCTAATTGTCCTTAATAGAGGTGTGAGTAAGACTGGCTGGGAATTCTGAGAGTTTGTGAGCACAAACTAAAAAAACCAAAACTTAATTACAATTTGGTGTAATCAAAACAGAAAGAAATGTACATTATATTTTATGAACCCAAACGTACCGTTACCTAAATGTACTATACATTAATGGTGATCTATAAACGTTAACAAAAGTCAAAGATGCTCTGCATATCAATATATAAAAAATTGTGCAGAATTCCTTAAATAATCAGGGCGAAAGGGACATTTAGCACATTATTTTCTATATTGGTGCAGCTCCAGCCTTTGCACCCATAATGAATAGAATAAACAAGATGTAGGCATTTTTACCACTGTGTCATCTGACCCAGTAGATCAGCCTGGAAAGAATTATTTTATATCCTAGATTTATATCTTATGGAACTGTAAAAAAAACAAAACAACAACAAAAAAGCCAATCTCCCCCCGCATCCCCCCAGGCATTTCTGAGATAAAAGGACAAGAACATTTTAAGTTAATGTGCTCTATGCTCCTCTTAACCTGGTTATCTGGACCATGCAAGTGTATAATAGCTAATTATGGCACATTTGGAAGTCAGGGGATGCATTTGCAGGTTTCTTTTCAGGATTATAATCAAAATTTTCAAATTAAGTGCCTACAGTTAGACAGACATTATACCTAAATACATGTTTAATCTTCTAAAGTTAGGATTCATTGGAAGCTACAGATGCTCAGCCAGCACCTCTGAAAATTAGGCCACTTTTATACGAGTGGCTAAGTTTAGATACCCAGTTTGGGAATGTATCTACGGTCATTGGAGAGGAAATCTATGTAAATGTCTAGAACATATTAACAGTAATAATATAGTGTAATTGTAGTCCTCCTCACCCTGGGACTAGTACCTGCCATAGCTGCGATGCAGGAGCACAGAATGCTGTCTCAGGCAGAGACAGCCAGCAAGAGGGCAGCTCGAGCTGGGGAGGGGACTTGGAATGCACCTGAAAGGGCAGTTAGAATAAAAGCTGTTGAAGAAGAAGAATCAAAATGCTGAGCTAACGGATGACCTGGAGCCTTGGTAGGAGGTGACATGATAAAATAAAAGAACAGGAGAATAAAAGTAAGGGACTGGCAAGTGAGAGGGAGGAGAGAAGGAAAATAGGAAAGGTTTCACGTTAGGAGAAGCAGAAAAAATAAACCTGGGTATGTGAGCAGGTACTATTAGAGTATCCAGGAAAAAAAAGCCTGAAAGGATATGTAATTGGTGAAAAAGGGAATTGATCATAAAGCTGTGTTAGATGAAAACAGATCCTGATATCAGTAAATGAGAAACCCACCCGCAAAGGACCGAAGAAGTGTATGAACAAAGAGAATGACTGTTTGAACTGTATTCCTTCAACAGATGTTCAAAGCGTCTAAGCCCTGGTCTACACTAGGAGTTGAGGTTGAATTTAGCAGCGTTAAATTGACTTAACCCTGTACCCGTCCACACGACGAAGCCCTTTTTTCGACTTAAAGGGCTCTTAAAATCGATTTCCTTACTCCACCCCCAACAAGGGGATTAGCGCTGAAATTGGCCTTGCCGGGTCAAATTTGGGGTACTGTGGACGCAATCAGATGGTATTGGCGTCTGGGAGCTATCCCAGAGTGCTCCATTGTGACTGCTCTGGACAGCACTCTCAACTCAGATGCACTGCCCAGGTAGACAGGAAAAGGCCCGCGAACTTTTGAATTTCATTTCCTGTTTGGCCAGCGTGGCAAGCTGCAGGTGACCATGCAGAGCTCATCAGCAGAGGTGACCATGATGGAGTCTCAGAATCGCAAAAGAGCTCCAGCATGGACTGAATGGGAGGTACGGGATCTGATCGCTGTATGGGGAGAGGAATCCGTGCTATCAGAACTCCGTTCCAGTTTTCGAAATGCCAAAACCTTTGTCAAAATCTCCCAGGGCATGAAGGACAGAGACCATATCAGGGATCCAAAGCAGTGCTGCGTGAAACTGAAGGAGCTGAGGCAAGCCTACCAGAAAACCAGAGAGGCGAACAGCCGTTCTGGGTCAGAGCCCCAAACATGCCGCTTCTATGATGAGCTGCATGCCATTTTAGGGGGTTCAGCCACCACTACCCCAGCCGTGTTGTTTGACTCCTTCAGTGGAGATGGAGGCAACACAGAAGCAGGTTTTGGAGACGAAGAAGAAGAAGAAGATGATGATGAGGTTGTAGATAGCTCACAGCAAGCAAGCGGAGAAACTGGTTTTCCTGACAGCCAGGAACTGTTTCTCACCCTGGACCTGGAGCCAGTACCCCCCGAACCCACCCAAGGCTGCCTCCTGGACCCGGCAGGTGTAGAAGGGACCTCTGGTGAGTGTACCTTTTAAAATAGTATCCATGGTTTAAAAACAAACGTGTTTAATGATTAATTTGCCCTGGCATTCGTGGCTCTCCTGGATATACTCTCAAAGCCTTTGCAAAAGGTTTCTGGGGAGGGCAGCCTTATTCCATCCACCATGGTAGGACACTTTACCACTCCAGGCCAGTAGCACGTAGTCGGGAATCATTGTACAACAAAGCATTGCAGTGTATGTTTGCTGGCATTCAAACAACATCCGTTCTTTATCTCTCTGTGTTATCCTCAGGAGAGTGATATCATTCATGGTCACCTGGTTGAAATAGGGTGCTTTTCTACAGGGGACATTCAGAGGTGCCCCTTCCTGCTGGGCTGTTTGCCTGTGGCTGAACAGAAGTGTTTCCCGCTGTTAGCAACGGGGAGGAGGGAGAGGCTAGCCATGTGCTGGGGGGAGGCAAAATGCGACCTTGTAACGAAAGCACATGTGCTATGTACGTAATCTTAACAGCAAGGTTTACCGTGAAAGAGTGTACCCATTGTTCTATAAAATGTCTTTTTAAATACCACTGTCCCTTTTTCTCTCTCCGTCAGCTGCATGTGTTTCAAGGATCACAGGATCTTTTCCTTCCCAGAAGCTAGTGAAGATTAAAAGGCGAAAAAAACGCACTCGTGATGAAATGTTCTCTGAGCTCATGCTGTCCTTCCACACTGACAGAGCAAAGACGAATGCGCGAGGCAGACAATGTCAGAGTGCAGGAAAGCACAAAATGACCGGGAGGAGAGGTGGCGGGCTGAAGAGAGGACTGAAGCTGAAAGGTGGCGGCAGCATGATGAGAGGAGGCAGGATTCAAAGCTGAGGCTGCTGGAGGATCAAACCGATATGCTCCAGTGTATGGTTGAGCTGCGGGAAAGGCAGCAGGAGCACAGACTGCCGCTACAGCCCCTGTGTAACAACCGCCCTCCTCCCCAGGTTCCATAGCCTCCTCACCCAGACGCCCAAGAACGTGGTGGGGGGGCCTCCGGCCACCCAGCCACTCCACCCCAGAGGATTGCCCCAGCAACAGAAGGCTGGCATTCAACAAGTTTTAAACTTTTAAAGTGCTGTGTGGCCTTGTCCTTCCCTCCTCCGCCACCCCTCCTGGTGCTTCTCTCTTCCACCAACCCTCTTGGGCTACCTTGGTAGTTATCCCCCTATTTGTGTGATGAATGAATAAAGAATGCATGAATGTGAAGCAACAATGACTTTATTGCCTCTGCAAGTGATGATTGAAGGGAGGCGGGGAGGGTGGTTAGCTTACAGGGAAGTAGAATGAACCAAGAGGGTGGGGGTTTCATTAAGGAGAAACAAACAGAACTTTCACACCGTAGTCTGGCCAGTCATGAAACTGGTTTTCAAAGCTTCTCTGATGCACACCGTGCCCTCCTTTGCTCTTTTAACTGCCCTGGTGTCTGGCTGCGCGTAACCAGCGACCAGGCGATTTGCACGTAGTCGGGAACCTCCCTCCTCGCCATAAACGTCTCCCCATTACTCTCACAGATATTGTGGAGCACACAGCAAGAAGTAACAACAGTGGGAATATTGGTTTCGCCGAGGTCTACCGAGTCAGTAAACTGCACCGCGTGCTTTTAAATGTCCAAATGCACATTCTACCACTATTCTGGACTTGCACAGCTCCTGACTACTGTCCAGGCTGCCTGTGTATGGCTTCATGAGCCATGACATTAAGGGGTAGACTGGGTCCCCAAGGATAACTATAGGCATTTCAACATCCCCAAAGGTTATTTTCTGGTCTGGGAATAAAGTCCTTTCCTGCAGCTTTTGAAACAGACCAGAGTTCATGAAGATGCGAGCGTCATGTACCTTTCCTGGCCATCCCACGTTGATGTTGGTGAAACGTCCCTTGTGATCCACCAGTGCTTGCAGCACTATTGAAAAGTACCCCTTGCAGTTTATGTACTCGCCGGCTTGGTGCTCCGGTGCCAAGATAGGGATATGGGTTCCATCTATGGCTCCACTCCAGTTAGGGAATCCCATTGCAGCAAAGCCATCCAATATGACCTGCACATTTCCCAGGGTCATTACCCTTGATATCAGCAGATCTTTGATTGCGTTGGCTACTTGCATCACAGCAGCCCCCACAGCAGATCTGCCCACTCCAAACTGATTCCCGACTGACCGTTAGCTGTCTGGTGTTGCAAGCTTCCACAAGGCTATTGCCACTCGCTTCTCAACTGTGAGGGCTGCTCTCATCTTGGTATTCTTGCGCCTCAGGGCAAGGGAAAGCAAGTCACAAAGTTCCATGTAAGTGCCCTTATGCATGCGAAAGTTTCACAGCCACTAGGAATTGTCCCAGACCTGCAACACTGTGCAGTCCCACCAGTCTGTGCTTGTTTCCCAGGCCCAGAATTGGCATTCCACCGCATGAACCTGCCCCATTAGCACCATGATGACCACATTGCCAGGGCCCGTGCTTTGAGAGAAGTCTGTGTCCATGTCTTCATCACTCTCGTCACCGTGCTGACATCGCCGACTTGCCCGGTTTCGCTTTGCCAGGTTCTGGTTCTGCATATACTGCTGGATAACGTGCATGGTGTTTAATGTGCTCCTAATTGCCAAAGTGATCTAAGTGGGCTCCATGCTTGCTGCGGTATGGTGTCTGCACAGAAAAAAGGCGCGGAACGATTGTCTGCCGTTACTCTGACGGAGGAAGGGGTGACTGATGACATGGCTTACAGGGTTGGCTTTACAGGGAATGGCTTTACATCAAGGAGAAAGAAAAACAACTGTCACACAGAATGGCCTCCTCAAGGGTTGAAGTCAAAACCCTGGGTTTAGCAGGCCAATGCTCAACCCACTGAGCTATGCCTCCCCCCGGTATTTCAGGCAGGACTGAATCTCCATTAAACTTTTCAAGATGCCCCTGACAGACCTCACCGAAACAATTGTTGGCCGTTGATTTCAGGGAGGGAGGTAGGGAGAGAGGGGGAGCAAATTAATACAAAACAAATCTGGTCTATTTCTTGTTTTGATCCACTCCATCTATCTTTTACATCTTTGGCTGGCAGCAGATGGTGCAGTAGGACTGCTAGCCATCCACATCTCCTCGCTGCTCGGCAGAAGATGGTGCAATAGGACTACTAGCCATCCTCATCTCCTGCCTGCTCGCTATAAGATGGTACAATAGGGCTGCCAGCAGGACTAAAGAGAATGATCTGGTCGAGTCACTCCTAATTTAGTTCCTGTGCCCATGTCTGCCCAGGCGCTCCTGGCCAACCTTACCAAGGTGGCCAGGAGCAACTTGGACACAATGACGATGGTGATCAGGCCTATTGCACCGTCTGCTGCCACAAGGCAATGGGTTGCTGCTGCTGTGTAGCAATGCAGTACCGCGTCTGCCAGCACCCAGGAGACATAGGGTGACAGTGAGGTGAGCAGGCTCCATGCTTGCCGTGGTATGGTGTCTGCATAGGTAATTCAGGAAAAAGTCGCAAAATGATTGTCTGCCATTGCTTTCATGGAGGGAGGGAGGGAGGGAGGGCGGGCCTGACGACATGTACCCAGAACCACCTGCAACAATGTTTTTTGCCCCATCAGGCATTGGGATCTCAACCCAGAATTCCAATGGGCGGCAGAGACTGCGGGAACAGTGGGATAGCCACCCACAGTGCAACACTCTGGAAGTCGATGATAGCCCCAGTACTGTGGAAGCACTCCGCCGAGTTAATGCACTTGGACCTTTTTGTGTGGGGACACACACAATAGACTATATAAAAACAATTTCTAAAAAACCGCCTTCTATAAATTCGACCTAATTTTGAAGTGTAGACATCACCTAGTGGGCCCTCACTTGTCTATTAGAGTAAGAAACCCCACTTGTGGATAATCTCAGTGGAAAAAGGTACAGTTACAGGAGCATTTCAAGCCAAAGAAGCAAAAAACAGGACCGCAAGAATGGAGTTGGACTTACAGCCAAGGAGAGGAAAAAAGTTTATTTTTCTCTGAAGTGACACAGTATATCATTTGCTCTTATTAATAACAATGCATTTGGTTCTAACTGCACAATGTGTACAAGCTCACAAAAGGTAATGAGTTGGTAACCTATAGTTTATTTTAATAAGTAATATATCTTTGGTCATGGTCTATATTATTTACGATCCTGGTACAATTTGGGGGTTTTCCCTTCTAAAGTTCTAAAAATGTAAAATTATCCCTTTTGTCTTGGTTTGCCTCTGCTTCTCCTCACAGTTAGCATAGTCCAGCCTTGCTGGGTCACTACATAATTCAATTGGTATTTGTTATTTATTTCAGTCTTAAAACTCCAGTCCAAAGAACGCACACTAGAGCTCCGAGTGCTCTTGACATAAAACTTTACAAGCATAATAGAGAAAAGTTACAGAATCAAAGCAGTTCTTTTCCACCCCTTCAATGTCACCTTAAATTATTATGTAGAACATATATTTACCTTCGTAAGAATAGTTTCATTTTCTGTGCATTGTCTTAAGCTCCGTTTGATCATGCTACTGACAGAGCTTTGGGAAAAGGCACAATGCCTTTCATAGGTTTTCATAAACTTTTCAAGAATGGAAATATCAGGAAGTGAACTGGCTTTTTTCATTTTCTCTTTCTTCTTTCCTTGCATGATTATTTTTTTTGAAAAATTTGTCGTCTTGTCCTTAGCTTGCTTACCCTGAAACACAAAATTCAAGCTTATTTGTATTAGTAACAAAGCTCTTATTGAAATGTTAGTTTTATGGTAATCAAAGAACGATTATATAAGGGTGTGTATCTTGGCCAATGGATGCACATCCTGGGGAGTGTTGTAGTATTTATACATTGGTGTATTAACAGAGCAAACAATATTAGAACATTTAAGCATAGTGTAATATTAAATCAATCTGCCAAAGAAAATAGTTTAAAAAAAACCATCAAAAACCAATCCTACATAAAAATCCAGGCAATGTTTATCAGCACAGTTCTGTGTCAGTACCACTCCTAAAGTTCTAGCTCATCTGTGATGTTTTAGCAGTAGGAGTATGCTTGACAGTGCTGTTAATGGACAATTAATAGCACAGTTGTGGTTATAGTGGGGACATCTACTGTGGGAGGGACAACCACACTGGGGGACAAGCAGGGAAATGGGGCCTGAATTGGCACACCTGTGTCAACTCTAACGCTAGCAGCTGTCTGGACAGTGCTGAAGCTACCTGATGCAATTGCCAAAAGTACTTTGTTTATAATTGTTTCCTATACTAGTGTGTACAACTTCCTCTTTTTTTTCTTTCGAATGGCTGGTGAACTTCAGGTGAAGTTACAATTTCACCTGAAGTTGATCAAGCCAAATGGCTACATCAGGAGTAGCAGAATTTATTGAAGTAATGCCTTCTTCATATTTATAAATTGGGCAGTAGGTAGGGATATGTTCGATGGTCTGTTGTGGGGAACCACACTTGCACACCAGGGAGTCCTTGATTTTCCATTTGTGCATTAGATATCCGCATCTACCATGGTTGGTTTGAATTCGGTTCAGAGTCGACCAAGATGACCGTGAAAAGTCAAACCCAGGAACCTTCTGCATGGGATCCAGCACAGAATGCTTATTTTTTGAGTCTTGTTTAGTCCAATCTGCTTGCCAAGCCTCCTTCTGGTCGTAGCCTGATTGCATGAGGCTAAACAAATGTTTCCAGAAAGGCTTGTGGGACTTAAGACATGGGGGGGGGGGGGCAAGGGAGAGAGGGGTTTGGACCTTGTCAAGGGCTTGGCGGATAGGAAGATGTCTGTTTTCATGGATTCGCTGAGCTTCGTGGAATGTTGCAGCAGTTTGGTGTATTGGCAGGGGAGTGATGTTAGAATAGGTAGCCATGGTGTTGGAGTCAACTTAAGGATTCCCAGGATGCACTGCATTACTGTATTTAGTTGGGTGTCCACAAGTCACTGCTCTATACCGCTACACAGTATTCAGCTACCGAATATACAAGTGCTATTGCAGATGTTTGCAAGACTGATGCCAATGCACTCCATCTTGTACCTGCTAGTTTCTGGATTATGGTGGCTCTTGGTTTTAATCTTTGCAGCTACCTTCTCAAAGTGATCATGGAAGGTGAGGGTGCAGTCCAGTTTCACGCCGAGATATATTGGAGTATAATCATGTTGCACATTTTTACCACAGAAAGCTGCTTTGCGTGTTTTTGGCCCTCCAATTATCAAGATGAAATGTGCTTATTGTTTTTCCAAGGTTTGGTTTGAGCCTCCATTTCCAGAAGTATTGTTCTATAGTTCAGAGGTTCTCAGTTAATGCTTTCTCAATGTCATGGAGATTTGGTGCATGGATTGTCTTACTCTTCAAGATCCTATGCAGCTGTCAGGAAGCTGTGGAAGGTGGCACTTCAGAGGGACACAGAGCAGTGCAGAGGCATTAGGTTTCCATCCTGGTATCTTTGGCCTCACACCACAGGTGCTGACTCCGTGGGTGCTCTGGGGCTGGAGCACCCACTGAGAAAAATTGGTGGGTGCTCTGCACCCACTATCAGCTCCCCGCCCCAGCTCACCTCTGCCTCCGCCTCCTCCCCTGAGTGTGCCACGTCCCCGCTTCTCCTCGTGGCACGCTCTGGGGAGGAGGCGGGGACTTTGGGGAAGGGGTTGGCATGGGGGCAGGGGTGGAGTCGGGGCGGGCCGGGGGGGTGTTTGAGCACCCACCGGTGCCAGGAGAAGTTGCCACTCATGCCTCACACAGGCCTTTGGGATCTGCCTGATTTCAGGGTAGACTCTGCAGCCTATTTTACTGGGAAGCAAATCCTGCCCTTTGGTGGGACGATTTTCATGATGGGAGAATTTCCTCTCCCAGATCCTTCCCTTTGCACACATGATTTGAACCACAGGAAGGGGTTATCTGGGCCAAAATTATTTTCTCCTTAGTGCGTTGCGCATGGCGCCACTTACCTAGTACAACTGCTGCATTCAAGTCGCAATACTCATACTTAGAATACTCATACTTAGAATACTCATACTTAGAAAATCATAACTTTTCCATTGACACCTTACACAACATACTTTAGACAAGATTTGTTGCAACTGTATAATAGTGGTAATATCAATTATATAAATGTTCATATTCAATCATACAGCATCACACCCCTCACAAACATCACTTGATGTGTGTCTGCTCCTCTCCACTGCTGAACTTGTTCTTGAAATTCCACCTGGGAGTGAAATGGGGAGATATTGAAGTTTCTGAGGAACCTGCAGCCATGGACAGGAAACCAGAATCATCAGTCTTGCGGTTTTCAAGTGTCTCGGGTAAGATTTTATTGTTTCAAATCTTGATTTTAAGCCTCTGTAGAGTTACTGGAAGTGTTTACTCACGGTTGCCTTCTCACCTCTGTGCAGGACAAGTGACCACAACTAGGGGCTCCATTAGAGACCGAAAAGCAGAAGCTTTAAAATACTAAGTTGGCTTTAGGTAAAAAGCTTTTCTGCTATCAGATGGCAAAACTGTTAAAATCAACGTCTGCCGACTGTGCACAGCTAGAGTAGCCTGTGATAAGACAACATAAACAACTGCATTTCAGTTAACATCCGTTCTTCTCCATTTTACATGTTTCAGGGTTGCACTTGGAGATATTAATCAAAATATTTTACCAAAGTGAACAAATTACAAATTTATAGGAAGATAAACAAGTTCTGAAGTTCAAAACAATTACTTCCTTTTGCAAAGTTGATGACTTTTGGGGGAAAAAAATCCAAAATAAAGGTATGTAAAAGGGAACTGCAAGATTTTTATCAAAAAATGTTCTGTCCTTTTTATTGTGAAAACACTGAACAAGACTTTACATTAAAAAACCCATAGTATTTTAAATCCTTATTTGATCACACTAAAATTTTGCTAATATTTTAAAGCAGTTAGCACAGAGGTAGGCAAACTATGGCCCGGGAGCCACATCCAGCCCTCCAGACGTTTTAATCTGGCCCTCAAGCTTCTGCTGGGAAGTGGGGTCTGAGGTTTACCCTGCTCGTGCTCCAGCTGGGGTGCGGGATCGGGCTCTTGCCCCACTCCACACGGCTCCCGGAAGTAGTGGCATGTCCCCACTCTGACTCCTATGCATAGGGGCAGCCAGGGGGCTCTGCATGCTGTCCCCACAGCTCCCATTGGCCGGGAACTGAAGCCAATAGGAGCTGCAGGGGCGGTGCCTGCAGACAGGGCAAGCAGATCTGCCTGGCTGCGCCTCCCCCTAGGAGCTGGAGAGGGGACATTCCACTGTTTGCTTCTGGGAGCTGTTTGTGGTAAGCACTGCCTGGAGCCTGCCCCCGTCCTTGCCCCAACCCCCTGCCCCAGCCCTGATCCCCCTCCTGCCCTCAGTCCCAGCCCGGAGCACCCTCCTGCACCCCCAACCCCTCATCTCCAGCCCCAGCACCCCCAACCTGAGCCCTCCCACACCCAAACCCCAATTTTGTGAGCATTCATGGCCTGCCATACAATTTCCATACCCAGATGTGGCCCTCGGTTAGCATGTTCTACTATTAAAATTTTCTGCAGGATCAAATTTAGAAAAAGATTTCAAATGGTAATTTTGAAATATGGGTGAATTTTATTGATTAAGGAAATATGCTGATTTAAGACACTTTTGCAATCAGCTCAAAATAGCTTTGATTTTATAAAATTACATTTGGGAAGCAGTTAACACAATTTGGTGTAATCATTACATTTAAAAAACTGTTTATTAAATTATATATTTCCTCAGTAGACTAAAGCCATGATAAAACAATATTTTTTATATATTATATATATAAAATCACAGAATAAATATACTAAACTATATTACTAGTAAATATAAAACCTTTCATAGTAAAAATAAGAAATACATATTGAAACATATTAGGTGAATAATATGCATTTCTCCATTAAACTGGCTGGTGGACTGTGCTATCCTTACCTCAGTACTAGAGCTGAACAAATTTTTTTTTTTTTTTGGTTTGGTGACTAACCTGAAAAATCTTTAAAATATTGACTTGTTTCAAACCAAAATTGAATTTTTTTTTGGTTTCTATCAAATGAAAAACTAATTTTTTTTTGTTTGATTCAAAATGACATTTTGTTTAGAAAACATCAATTCAAAATTAAAAGTTGAAATGAACAATTTCAACATTTCCAAAAAGGAAAAAAAAAGTTCCATTTTTCCCCATCCAAAACTATTTAACAACTTTGACCCATATTCATGAATTGTTTCAGTGCCCAGAAAAATGTACTTTTTGGCAAATGTACTATTTGATAAAGTGTTGCTCAGTTCTACTCAGTATGCTGTCAGTAGTGCTCTTTATTGGCCTGATTTTTCATCCCTTACTCACGCAAGTAGTCCAACTGACTTGAGTAGGGTTATCGGTCTGATCCAATCTTATTGACATCAGTGGAAATATTCCCATTTGTTTAGGGACCAGTTGCATGAGTAAGCGTTAGACTATGTTTTTAAATACAAAGCAGCAATCAGAAATTTGGGCTTTGATTCTGCAAACAAATATGCATGTGCTTAAACTTTGCACACCTGAGTTCTGCAATTGACTTCACTGGGGCTACTTACATGTGCAATGTTAAGTGCATGCATAAATGCTTGCAGGATTGGGGTCGGGTATTGAATTGCCTAATAATATTAAATACATAAAACTATCTTCAGATAAATGTAAGAGGTTTGCTTACAACTACAAGAACAGGAAAATTCAGTGTTAAGACTGACACCCAATGCAGTCTTCACACCGTACCAGGTCTAATGTCATGATTAGAGAAATCTGAGGATTTCAAGAATTCTAAAGACAGAAAATCTTGTTTCTGTAAACACAACTATTCTTGCAGTTTAGCTAAATTTTCAAAATACAACATCCTCCAAGTAATCTGAGTTAAGAACAGAAGATTTTTTTGGTTTATATAAGGACATTTAAAATTAATAGGCCAAAATTTTGTTTTGAAGGACAGGTCCCTGTAATTAGGATTTCCATGTGGTGGTCCTCTGCTCCATTTATATGTGCAGGTAAAAGAAAATATTACATACATTTTTGTTCTTGGAAACAGAACAAGATTCTTGTCATTTTCACTTCATTGCTGATGCACAAGAACAGAGTAGATAGCACAGCAGGAAAATGATATGTAGACACAGAATCATAGAACTGGAAGGGACCTGGAGAGGTCATCTAGTCCATTTCTTTGCATTCGTGGCAGGACTAATTACCTAGACTATTCTGTTTGTCTAAACTGCTCTTAAAAATCTCCAATGATGGAGATTCCACGACCTCCCTAGGCAATTTATTCCAGTGGTTAACGACCCTGACAGTTAGGAAGTTTTTCCAAATGTCTAACCTAAACCTCCTTTACTGCAGTTTAAGCCCATTGCTTCTTGTCCTGTCCTCAGAGGTTAAGAAAAACAATTTTTCTTCCTCCTCCTTGTAACAACCTTTTACATACTTAAACTGTTATCATATCCCCTCTCAGTCTTCTCTTCTCCAGACTAAACAAACCCAATTTTTTCAATCTTCCCTCATAGGATATGTTTTCTAGACCTTTAATCGTTTTTTTGCTCTTCTCTGGACTCTCTCCAGTTTGTCCACATGGTGCCTGAAATGTGGCACCCAGAACTGGACACAGTACTCCAGTTGAGACCTAATCAGAGCAGAGTAGAGTGGAAGAATTACTTCTCGTGTCTTGCTCACAACAGTCCTGCTAATACATCCCAGAATGATGTTCGCTTTTTTTCCCCCAACAGCGTTACACTGTTGACTCTCATTAGCTTATGACCCCCCAGATCCCTTTCCGCAGTACTCCTTCCAAGGTAGTCATTTTCCATTTTGTATGTGTGCAACTGATTGTTCCTTCCTAAATGGAGTACTTTGCATTTGTCCTTATTGAATTTCATCATATTTCAGATCATTTCTCCAGTTTGTCCAGATCATTTTGAATTTTAATCCTATCCTCCAAAGCACTTCCAACCCCTCCCAGCTTGGTATTGTCCGCAAACTTTATAAGTGTACTCTGTAGGCCATTATCTAAATCTTTGATGAAGATATTGAACAGAACTGGACCCAGAACTGATCCCTGTGGGACCCCACTCATTATGCCCTTCCAGCGTGACTGCGAACCACTAACTACTCTCTGGGAACGGTTTTGCACCTACCTTAGAGTAGTTCCATCTAGGCTGCATTTCCCTGGTTTGTTTATGAGAAGGTCATGCGAGACAGTATCAAAAGCTTTACTAAAGTCAGGATATACCATGTCTACCACTTTCCCCCCATCCACAAGGCTTGTTACCCTGTCAAAAGAAAGCTATCAGGTTGGTTTGACACGATTTGTTTTTGAGAAATCCATGCTGATTGTTACTTATCACCTTCCTATCCTCTAGATGTTTGCAAATTGATTGTTTAATTATTTGCTCCATTATCTTTCTGGGTACAGAAGTTAAGCTGACTGGTCTATTATTCCCTGGGTTGTCCTTCAGCTTCTGCTGAAAGTGATCAGCTTTGATCTGATCCTGCTTCCCTTTGAATCAAAAAGAATTTTGCCATTGACATCTATGGGATCAGAATTGGATTTACAGTCTTGGCAAACTTTGAATTAATTTACATTTGTTTTAAAATAAAACTGTGTTTACAGCAAGTGATACAACATTCACCATGGCTTGTTATGTACTTTACTATACAGAGCACATGGTATTTGCTCTTAATGGAATTTTCTTTCGAAATTGAAAATGCAATATAAAAGGGGCCAGTCTTTTATTCCTTAGTATGGTAAAACCTCTCATTGAAGTAAATGACAGTTTTGCCAGAATTAGGACTACAGGATTGGACCCCTAATTTGACCAGTTTTCCTCCCCACAGGCAGTTAATTCGCTGTTTTAGTTCTAGGTGAAATCTCCTGGACTATTTTATTGTGTAATTTATTGTTTGTCAATGTGAGATCATGAGACTCAGAGAAACCTTTGGAAATTCCAGGGCACCAAAAGGAGCTTTTTGCTTGTTTGCTACTTCATCTTATTTACATATATGGTCCCAGTGACCACAGTATTTGTACCCTCACAATCTGTATTTATGTATCCTCACAACTCCACTGTGAGGTAAGACAGTGCTATTATTTCTATTTCAGATGAGGAACTGGCCTGTTTATGTGAACAGTTTCATGGCTGGGGTGTGAATGTGTCTCACACTAGCCTGCCACAGGCTGACTGTCCGTGGGGGCCCTGCTGATGCACATTAATAATTCATTAATGCACTCTGATTAGTCCTATTTCAAAAATAACTAGATAAGTGTATTAAACAACTGTTAATGCATGTCAGCAGTGTCCACATGGACAGTTGGTGTATAGCAAGCTAGTTGTGGGGTAGATCCACACCCCAGCTTGCCATGAACTAAAAGTTTGTGTAGAAGAACCCTTTGTGACTTGCTCAAGGTTACTCAAGCAGTGTGTGGTGGAGCAGAAAAATAACACCAGCACCCTAACCACCGAAGCATCCTTCTCTCAAAGGCTCCATACCTGCAAGATGCTCCATGCAAGTGTAGGGGTTCACCTACCCAGAGCAGTTTACAAGATTGCACCTACATTTTTAAATACAACAATATTTAGATTAGATAAAGACATATTGATATTCTGTATGTGTTTTTCTTTTCCAAATACCTTGTTTTTATACAGGCTGCCATAAACACAGGCTCATCTTTACGTGACCTGGGAAATAGGGAAGGGTCTCACTGGAAACTCGGGAAGGTAGGCTTTGTAGTATTCACTTTTCACTAACCTTTCTTAATAGACCCTTTTCCGCAACCTAATTAAATCAGATATGGGTACACTAAATATTACAAAATACAGAGCCATTGAAGCAGTTATAGAGGTACAGGTCACTAGCAATCACAGCATGACACACACACCCTTCTTACAATTAGCTTTTTCTAAAACGTTGGGTGAAGGTAACAGGTGTTAGTCTAGCAGCCAGGCTAGCCAGTTTGCAACTACAAAACATTATTTGGGGTATGTCTACACGGCAACTGGGAGCGCACTTCCCAGCACGGGTGGACAGACACGTGCTAGCACTGTTCGAGCTAGTGCACTAAAAATAGCAGTGTGGTTACAGGCATTTAGGCTGTGGTTTGGGCTAGCTGACCGAATACAAGAACATGCCCAACCCCTTGGGTAAGAACTCTGGTGGCTAGCTTGAGCTGCAGCCCAGGCCGCTGCAGACACACTGCTGTTTTTTAGTATGCTAACTCAAACAGAGCTAGTGCCTGTCTGTCTACCCACACAGGGAGGCATGCTCCCAGCTTCTGTGTAGACATAGCCTTACAGTGAAAGCCTAAGCTGAAAGTAAAATATTCTCCTCCTACTTTATTGGGCAGAAGCTGAGGACTGATCACTCAGCATTTTAGTGAGAGGCAGACTTACCCTGTATCAGAGAAGGGCATGTTAATACCTTAAAGAGAATTATTTAGGACAATGCAGGAACCTCAGTATGTGTTTCATGATGACAAGGTGGTGCTAAGAATCCTGGAACTGTTCTTGTTGAGAGAAATTCATCTTTCCCTGCCTCACAGGAGATCATTCTCCCTCCATTCTGTCCAAAGGCACAGAACCCGCCCCAGAAATACTGTGGTACACTTAAACATTGAGGTAGCACTAAGGGTATGTCTATGCTACAATTACACACCTGCAGCTGGCCTGGGTTAAGGGGATGTTTAATTGCCATGTAGACATTCAGGCTCAGGCTGCAGCCTGGGCTCTGGGACCCTGCAAGGTGGGAGGGTCTCCAAGCTTGGTCTGCAGCCCAAGCCCAAAACATCTAGACTGTAGTTAAACCAGTGGTGGGTAACCTGTGGTCCGTCAGGGTAAAGCACTAGTGGGCCACGAGACAGCTGCCTGCAGCCCCCATATAGCCGCTTCTCCCAGCTCCATTGGCCAGTAACGGCGAACTGTGGCCACTGGGAGCTGCAGGTGGCAGTGCCTGCAGACGGTCAATGTAAACGCTGTCTCATGGCCCACCAGCAGATTATCCTGACGGGCCACAGGTTTCCCACCATTGAATTAAACAGTCCCTTAGCCCTGAGCTCCTCAGCCTAAGTCAGCTGGCACAGGCCTGCTGTGGGTATCTAACTACAGTGAAGACATACCCAAAGAGCTATATCAAGTGCATCACATTGACAAGAAGATCAGATTCCTTGTCTCCTTTCATCTGAAGCACCAAGGGCTCAGGGTATCCAAGCTGTTGCTAGCTACATGGATCAAGCTATGCATCACAGAGGCATACAAGATGTCAGGTATTCCTGTTCCAGCCAAAACAAAGACACACTCAACAAGCTTTATGGTGACTTTGCCAGCAGAAACAGCTTGTGCTTCGACTGCAGAGATCCGCAGTGCAGCTCTGTGGTCATTGGTCAATACCTTTCTTATATACTATAAAGTGGATGCCCTGTCTTCTGCAGACGCCGCCTTTGGGAGGAAGATGCTGCAGTTGGTGGTCCTGTAAAAGCACTGCTATTTTGGGCAACTAACTCAGCAGGGTTTCCCTATCTCATTCTGTTTTTCTTAGCCTTCTCAAGGTCTGTTCACTTCTTGCTACTTCCCATACATATCAGAGTTGTGGGAGATGTTGGTTGCAGAATGGTGAATTTCTTACCTGAACATTCCTTTCGGCCAGCAGTGTTTCCAACCTTTCTACCTTCCCTGGATGCCTTCCTATTCACCAGGCAGTATTTAATTTTGATAGTTAGGCATGCCAGCTATAGCCTACAGTACATAGTTTATTGGTTGGCATTAAAGTTATGGTTACTAGTCCTATTCTACAACTTTTCACACAGCTTTGGAATGAATCATCTGACAGCAGGGACATATGCTGTGCTACAACTTTGTGGTCAATCAAAACCATTCTTTTGAGAAATGGGAAATTCTACCTTCTAGATTCAAGTGTGGGCAGAAGCACAGTAGTTTGTTGTCATAGTGGGCTCATAGAGGTGGTGGATTCCTGGTTCCAGAATTTTCCTGATTGTCCTCTTTCCTCTGGTACCTTTGTGAAGAGAATGAACAAAAGGAGTGTTTTTATAGTCTCTCAGAGTACTGTGTAGGGAGAGTAGGGGAGGTTTTGGTTTGGCAATGCTTTCTGCCACTATGTTAAGTCTCCCTCCACAAGAGGGGTGAGCTTGTGAATTTAGATGACCACAACATTTGTTTGGCATGTCAATCTTCCAGGGCCAAAGCCAGATGTGATGTGTGGCTGCTGAGCTGGATGCCATGAACTGGCTGAAAATCTCACTGCAGCCATTGAGGCATCTTCCACAAAGGCTGTTGGTAAGGAAATTTTCTGTAGACCTGAAGTCAGGATGGTCTCTGTCCTTCATAGCTTTAAGGGTCATACAGCCAGGACGCCATGGTTCTTGCAAAGTGTGTAGCCACCAGAGATGCTATAATGGTGGCCAACAAAGCCCCTTCTGAGGGGTGGCTTCCAGCTTTCTACCAGTTGGATCTTTGGTAAGGAAATCCCCTTCAGGTGGGAATACTGAATCTTGTGCTGGAGATGCTGCTGTGACTGGTATATCTGTAATGGCATGTTTTTGGCTCTTGCAACTTACAAGTGCATGCCTGCTCAGACATTCACCTTTATCAGGGGCTTCCCATTCCTCTCTGATCACATTCTCACAGGATTGCTCTCAGGGACAAACTTAGAAGTCAGGTAATAGTGAGGATTTAGAAGGCAGAAATTTACCTTAAGGCTGTCTTCTAGTGGCTGCTCAGGCTGGATATGAATTGTAGATGCAACCTTTTAGCACATGATTTCAAAGATTTCAGGGGAGGGGGAACTGTTTTTTCATTTTTTCCATGTCCTTCTCAGAGCCTGAATTTGAGAGCTCTCCTTCCTCAGTAGGGGTGGTGTCTGAGTCAGAGGACAAATATCTTTAAGATTATTTATAGCAGAGTTTCTCAATGAGTGGTCTGTCGAGCAGCACCAGTCTGAGATCTCCCTGGCAGTTTAGGAAGACAGCAAAATCTGTCTGGTATCAAAAATGTTGAAACACATAGATTTATAGTTTTTCCTTTCCTTTTTGCTCTCTTGGGATTTTTTTTGGCATCGCAGCTCAGCTGTGGCTGGGTCATGGTCTTGTGCAAAATGCCTTGAACCCTCTGTATGTCTCCTACCCCTGGTGGGGTCACTCTCCTGCCTGACTGGGGAATGGGATTTCATTGCTGGAGTTTCCTGATGCAAGCTAGGAAGAGGAGGAGCTGAGTATAAGCCCTGCTTCTCTTTCTAGGGAACTTAGGACCCATTTTAGGACTTGGGGTAGGGTCCTGAGGCCCCTAAAGGGTTTTTCCTTTCTCATCCTGTTCTGCCTTGAGGACTTATCCCTGGGCTGGCTGCTGAAAGTTTTCCTCTTCCCATTACGGTCTGCATCTCCATGGCCTTTTCCATGTTTGAGTCATGGCTTCTTGGGGTAGGGTGGAACAAAATATGCCTACCTGACTCAGAGCCCCATGTCCCAGCAAGGCAAGGATCAGCTGGCTGAGAACAGGCAGGGCACAATTTGTTCTCAAAAGAGCCCAGGAACAGGGTTGGCAGGTTTGTATAATTTTTGGTGGTGCCCAGAACGGGTCCAAGTCCGTTCCCAACCTAAGGCTCTGAGAGGGAGTTTGGGTGCAGGATGAGGTTTGGGTGCAGGCTCTGGGAGGAAGTTTGGGTGTGGGAGGGGTGCAGGCTCTGGGCTGGGACAGGGGTTGGGGTGCAGGAGGGTGTGTGGGAGCAGCCTTGGGGTGGTCGGTGTGGGTTCTGGGAAGGGGTTTGGGGTGCAGCAGGCAGGTTGCCCCAGGCCTTGGATGGGGTGCCAGAGAGGACTCTCCCTGTCTGCAGCAGTGACCAATAACTCCTACAAGCTTTTCCTCTCGTGTTAACTTCATGAACACAGAAGACAGGCACAACACTGCCTCTAGTGAAATACTCATTTTATGCTGAATGGGGACTGGAGTTTTCATTCAAACAAATAGTGATCTATCCTTTCACGTGGCTCCAGTGGTTTTGGATTTACTTTAGGGGCTGCAAAAAATAAGAATTCATGTTCCACTGCACCTTTGAAGCACAAATGGGACCCAGCAGTTAGATTGTGTACCCCGAATATACAAGTTTCAGAGTAGCAGCCGTGTTAGTCTGTATTCGCAAAAAGAAAAGGAGGACTTGTGGCACCTTAAAGACTAACCAATTTATTTGAGCGTAAGCTTTCGTGAGCTGCAGCTCACTGAACGCAGCCGATGAAGCGAGCTGTCGCTCATGAAAGCTTACGCTTAAATAAATTTGTTAGTCTCTAAGGTGCCACAAGTACTCCTTTTCTTTTTCCCTAATATACAAGTGCTCTCAGTTCAAGTCATTTAAAAGGCACTTATTTTACAGTGATTGGTGCTATATAAATGGCTGTAATAATAAATGATTACTTAATGACCAAATGAGGAACTGTGGGATCACTACAAGAAATGGCTAGGAAGGGGAGGTGTTTACATAAATGCAGTGTTCACACAGCCCCTGCATTTGAGAACTTGGATCTAAGGCACTAAGTGATTAAATGACATTTAGCTACAAAGACGTTGCCCATGTGCTTGTAAATTCTGTAGCAAAACTGGAAGTATAATTGGCCTAGAAATCATACCTTCATTGGTCCTATCTGAGTCATGGTTTAGAAACTCAAAACGATGCACTGGTCACAGAAAGAAGCAATCTCAGTGGGTGGTGGTGAGAGGGGCAAGCACTCTGACAGAATGGTGATAGGCCTGATCTATAAGGGAAATTGATTGGCCTAGCTGTTCCAGAAGAGCACTGTGTGGAGACACTATTCCAGAATAGCTATGTTGGTCAATTTCCCCCATGCAGACAAGGCCTTAGCTAGAGAGACGTCATGCTAACATCTTGAAGACTGAACTTTTGATCAAGAGGATTGACATATTGACATTGTTAAGGTCCATTAACATATTTTACTGCATGCTTCACTGGCCCTCTGCCAAATTTTATATGAAACTCAACCGCCAATCTGCCAAGCCTGGGAAAATAAAGGCATCAAAGAGAAGCATTTTAAACAAAACACAGGTGATCGTGAAATGTTATTCCAATTGGGTTTAATCAAATTAGAGCATTTGTAACTCAGCACAGCCAAAGCAGTTAAACTTGAAATATACTGAAGATTTAAAATACCTGTCATTTTTAGGGCTTTGCTGTGCAGTACTTACCAGATAAAAAATCATAATTGCAGAAAACATTCTATAATATGGCAATGGTTCGTTGGCCAAAGCTGTCCGTGCCTACTGTATTTTTTCTTTCTGGTAAATTATTCTCGCCCCCCATCCCAAAGTCAGCTGGAACATCCTAAAATGTTGTTCTGCATCTACAAGACCATTTACATTAAGTAGGCAAATTCCTACCAATATCCAGCTTTAAAATTTGTTTGGTATTAAGTCTGGTTTATTGCTGATATTTTTCACTATTTGTCACCAGTCCTGGGAAAGGAGGTAGTCCTTTATTTCCTTCTTCTTGACGCCCCAGTTTAATTGTTCCTTTACTTTCCAAACCAAGGCTTTAATACAACTTGCTCCTAAGCCAATCAACACAGATTCCAAAATGATCAGAAAGGTTGCTACATGGCTCCCACTGAAGAGCTCTCAGGCCAGCAGCAAAGGAACAACTTCAGTGACTGGCACAACCAAAAGAAGCATCTCAAGTGGTGCGGGTCCTATTCCTATAAAACTATTCTATGGTATACTGACCACACGTTTAGACTACAGATTTTGCTGATACACATAAAAGAAAAATATATATCCTTAAATCATGGTGGAGAGGAGACAGAATAAAAACAAGGTAAGGTAAAAGACAAGTGTGAGATAAAGGTGGCTTGTTTATAAAGTAATTTATCAAACCTATTTGAGTTACAACAGAGAAGATGGTGGTGCTTATTTAGCACTCCTCTTTAGGACAGGAAGTGACAGACAAGTTAAAATGCCAATCAAAATGAGCATGTCATACAATGACAAAGACACCCAAATATCCTTAAATGCATCAGACCACTCACCAATTTAATAGGGTACGCCTTTCAAGATTGACCACACTGCTACCCTCCTGTGCAAATTGTTATGCTAAGGGACCCTCTATTAATAGTGCTTTTCTCTCCACTTAGTAGTCCTAAATCAGAAAGTAATTGAATCTATGAGGTAGCCATACAGGATTACTGAATTTCACTTCATGTTGTTTCTGTAAGATGGAAGATAGATTGTAGCAAATAGTTCTACTTCACTATGCAATTAAGCTACCAACAATTTTTAAGAGAACCAAGCCTCACAGAAAATACATAGCCCGAATCAATATGTCATCATTTATTTGTGAGTTGTTCTCAAGCAATGTTACAAAAGTTTTTAATATTTTATAAGAAAATAAATTTAAATAAAAATACATTTTCAACAATACATCATCCTTACACAAATTAAAAAACATTAAAAAAGAATTTACAGTCCAAATAAAACTAATTACTGAGCAATGTTTTAATGTCTAGGCTAATCAAAGTGAAAGCAACTTGAATATTAATCTCTTATTTGTACCTAATTTAATTCTAGAGTACCTACTGCATTTTTAAACATACTGTAAAATGACGAATTACATTTTAAAGGCCTAAGGTCTTAAAGGCCTAGCTGTCCTTTTCTATATAGTCTAGTACCATCAAAGCAAATGAAAAGTGCATTTTCAAAAGGTTTTTTTTTCCTTACAATAATATAAGATTTAAGCTTGTTATATTTTTAACTTTGCTGTTAAGTGACAGAAACAGGCTTCAAGAAACAGACACAAGCACATTTTGTAATAAGGCTGGTCACAATAAATAGCAAAACTTAATTCTAACAGGTTTCAGAGTAGCAGCCGTGTTAGTCTGTATTCGCAAAAAGAAAAGGAGTACTTGTGGCACCTTAGAGACAAACAAATTTATTTGAGCATGAGCTTTCGTGAGCTACAGCTCACTTCATTGGATTCCGATGAAGTGAGCTGTAGTTCACGAAAAATCCGATGAAGTGAGCTGTAGCTCACGAAAGCTTATGCTCAAATAAATTTGTTCGTCTCTAAGGTGCCACAAGTACTCCTTTTAATTCTAACACTTATTAGTGCTGTTCAAATCTGGCAAACCTTGTTTCTTTGGCAAATAGCTAGGTCAAATTGACCTTGACAGAATACATTTCTGGGTGTCAACAACAAATTGAATTTTTTCTAACTGAAATTGAGGGCAAGTAAAATTCTTTTAAGAATACATCCAATAGTAAAGTAATGCAAAAACAGGACTATACTTGTTGGTAAAATGGCAAGTAGTAATAAATGATTTGATGTTGAAGACACTGGTATCAAATCCCAACTGATTTCAATCAGTTGCTTTAATACTAAAAAGTGATTGTTCTAATAGAAAAGTTACCTTAATTTCAACAGTGATTTCAATCCTGTGATACCAACTGACTGGATTTTAGAAGAAGGCACCCTACAACAGTATTTTAAACAGCTTATTGTTTTGTAAACATTGTGGATCTACATTTGTACTGATGAATTACATTCTCAACTCTGACTGGGGCAAATCATGATTATAAAAAAACAGCAAGTGCTCCAAAAATGAAGTACTACCTGTACACAGTGTGTTTTATTTTATTTTACTTTACCATGTATACCATAATATTTAATACTGGTGAAGGAAAGTTTAGCCTTCTCTTCTCCAAAGTGTTACCTTGCTTCTACGGATTATGTACAGATATGGTTTTCAGCATAAACATTAATTCTCAGAGGAAGAGAGCAAGAATCAAAACTTTCTAAACTCAAGAATGCCAGTTCATATTTGTTGGATCTGACAAATAAAAACCCCCACATAACTAGAAATTAAAAAATAGTCATAAAGCATTTTTTTAACACATAACAGCACTGATCATTCAACTGATCATAAAGATTAGATACTACAAAGTATCTAAAAATATAATCTGGGGCAGTCCAGATATCTAAAGTGCTTGGAGTGATTATTCTAGAGAGATTATTTAATATAGCTGTAATGAGAGGTGAGCTGGACCGAAATGTGCCAATTTTTTATTTTCAAAAAAATCCTAGATGGGAAGATGTAAAGTGAACAGTATCCAACCAACCACAGCATTGTCACATTTGCATTCTTCTCATTTGCAGGAAAGCTAGCTTCCAAAAAGTGTTGCTAATCTGCATTTTAAAAATAAATAATAATAATAATTTAAAAAAACATCAAGAAAAATTAGTACCTGATTTTTTACAAAAGAAAAACAGACTGTGGTCTTATGTCACGCCATCCACTGCTCACCCCAAATGTAAACAAGAAGTACAATCTAATAACAGATTCCCTGATTTCTCCTTCTTCAGTAATTTTTTTTAAAATAAAAATATAACTAACATTGGTGTCTGCAGTACACAGAACACATTGCATGATTTTATAAAACTTCAGTTGCAGTTACCTTGGAGACCTGACAAAATTAATAGTTTGACAAAGGAAGAGAAAAAAGTCATGCACTGAATGTGAAGGTTCAGATCCTTTTGAGTCACCATATGTTGGGATTTCCACTGCAAGACTTTCAGCACAGCAGGCACTGATGGTGGATTAAATGCGAGTCCAGTATATTGAGAGATGTAATCCAATCAACAATTGGTGTTGATTTTCCTCCTTCAGAAAGCTAATTCCTTTAGGATGTTCCAAGAAAAAAAAAAAAAAAAAAAAAGCAATTGCAGAAATATTTAGATTTACTCACAACTGATACTTCAAGAACATGGAGCTTCAAGTTCTTCATCAAAACAGGAATAACCCTCATGATCAGTTTCCCAAACAGATACTTCTCTATTAAATATTAAATAGATTGTGAACACAGGTAGCATTTCTGTTCATTCTTAAATACTTCGGACAAGTGTACACCATGAATAAAAAACCCACCAAAAAAAACACACTTCCAGTTTCTTCCGAATCCACATAAGCCACAGTTTAGTTTTGTTAGGAAACTTTTCCAACAATTGGGTTTTCTCTGGAAAATAAAACTGCATATAAGTATTTTTGCTGGAAAAATAGCTGGTTTCTAATAATCATATAATTTAACTTAGTTTGTTTTAAAATGTCAAGCTATACTTTCTGCATAATTTTTAGTGCATGTTGGGAAGTCTCACTATTTGCTCAAATCCTGATGTGCTATCACACGAAAGCAACATTAGCCCCGAAACAGACCTGTTCAAATCACTGAGCAAACAGGAAATCAATGTTAAGAGGTCTCCTTCTCTTACAATTTGGGTCTTCCTTACACAAAGGAAAAAAAACCCCATGACAAACAAACAAAGTATGAATATTCACGATTGACAGTTAAGTCTGAAGTTCTAGACTAGCCTGACTGCTGATGTAACGCACCTTTTACCATGGCCAATGGTATGTCAAACTGACAGGTGTTCACACCAGTCATTGTTGCAGTACTTTTAGTAGTGTTAGTGTTTGCTGACTTGGTTTCCTGGGAATCCTGTTTCAGAAGCAGTACTTCTGGGGAATAGTATTATGCCCCATGAAGTGTCATGATAATCTGGTGGTGAATCAGCTCGTCTAAATACCTGATTTATGTATTAACAGTAGTAGTAATACACTTTTACATTAAGATAGTCCCCAAATGTCCAGTTGGGTTTGGGGCCCCCATTTGTGTTGCACACTGAACAAACACTGAAGAAAAGAATCCCTGCCCTGACAGGTTTAAACTCAACAGCTATCATCCGAAGGTGTTAAGACACTTGTACCGCTTGAAAGCCCCCACCGCCCATCTTTTTTCCCCATATGTACATACAGGGTGGCCGGAATTACAGAGGATACTTACTCACTGCCATATTTAGCACTTGATGACCTTTTCTTCCGATATTTTTCATGAGGCTCGTTCAGCTTTTCTACTATGGCTATTATTTGTTGAAGAGTTTGGAAAGTTGCTACAGAGTCCTCAATTGTGAAATTAGAATAGTCGTCTAGTTCTTTCTGTGGACCTTGATAGACTGCAATACTTCCACAAGCCTCTACAAAGACCACCACAAATAAAAGGTTACAGTTTTCTACTTTCAGTAAACAGAGCTAACTCATCTCATTGATCAGATAGGGATTTCAAAGTTTTCAAATATGGAGTTACTTTTAACAAACGTAAAATGGACTAAGCCAGGGAGGAAAAATGGTATTAATGAGATATGGTGAGCAACTTGGTTTAGCTTTGTAAGTTCATCCTCAATGGGTCTAACATTTATTCTACATATTGGGTCCCTACAATAGAAGGACTACCGGTAATGCTGCCATAAAACTGATTCTTTCTTGACTCTTAGTCATGCCACCAAGGATTCTTTTTCTCAGCACTAATAAAAAGCAATAGTACAAGACCAAGTGGCTCTAGGTGTAAGGGAGCATAAGTGACATTCCCTTTGCTCACTGCATGGAAATTGTATATATTCTCGTTAATTTGCAAACAAATCCAATTAGCACATTAATGGGAGTTACATGTGCACATACAGAGACAACCACCTCAAACTGCTGAATGAGAATGATTTGATCATACAGCAATATCAGAAATTTAGTAGAAAGTACATTCATTTTAATTTTATATAAAATTGTAAGTATAAAACATTAACATGACATTATCAGTCTTATTCTCCATGCCATTACAATTATTTTATGCTACTGTAACTCCATTGAATTAGTATTCAGATACCTTCCATCTTTTGTAGTTTAGGCATGTTGATAGCAAAAAGTGAATAAATTCTTTCGGTTTCTCTATCCCCATCAATCTCAATTTGAATATCAGCAGGAACACCTCTACAAAATAAAGTTAGGTGAAGATACAGATAGTAAATATTGCAAGCCATTCTCCTAGAGAGCTTGAACGCAAATAAGAGCTGAATGAATTTCAATATATTTATCCATTTATAATTATAATGCCTGTCACTCACATAGAACTTCACATATTCAAACTAGTGTTCAAGATTTAACAAGTTAATAAATCTTATATGGATGCAAAAACATGAGTTTACACAAATTAAAGTAGAAGACAGTATAGCGTTACTAAAAATGGACTTTTACAGCAGAATTTGCCGTATATTTGAAAATAATTCCAATGCCACAATAAGGTTAGTTACCATGGGGAATAAATGCCCAGTTTTAATAGTCCCTACTATATTTGAAAGTGAAGACACTAGGAGGGAGAGGCATTATTTAAAGTAGTATAATGGAATATTTTTAGGAATAAAGAGATGAAAACATTCTTAAAAAGTGATGTTCATTTGAATTGGTGGAAGTCCTACTGTGTTAATGAATTGAGATATTTTAAAATAATAATACTCTTTCAGTTAATACTATACGGTATTATCTTCCATGGGTCTGGGAGACTGGACTAGATGATTTAATAGTGTTGATTGAATTAAACATTGAGGGTAGCATACAATCCATCAAGTTAAAGATAAATTTATTAGAAATGCAAAATTATGCTTTTTATTTTTTTAAGCAGCAGCCTAACAAAATTAAGTAGCAAATTAATACTTCTATCAAAATGTCCGACAAACACAAATTGTAAGATTACATTGCTTGTTTTCTTCTTTAGGTACAGTATATTTTAAAGAAAATTATTGTAGTAATGGTTGGTAGAATACTAGGTAAGAAGGTAAAGTGGACTACTTGAACAGCACAGTGACAGACTTGGGGCTGAATCATCAGTTGCAAGTCAGCGAACTGTGTACAACTTAGCTAGCAGGGTGTGATATAGTGGCTCTCTGCCATCTGTGGATCCTAACTTGGATCCTGAATCTGATCAAACTAGAGAAGCCTCAAATTTGCTCTAATTTTCAACAGCTGCTAACAATCCAAAAGGAGCAGTTGCACCATCCAGAGGTAGCCAGTGATAAGCAACACTGGTTACACCCCTTCCTCAACATGCCTTCCATTCATTCCGTGCACCAGAGCCCAGAGGGTGAACAGGGATATCTCTGTATAGCTGGCTAAGCCAGCTTCAAGGCTTCATCCTGCTGGCAGTGTGCAAAGCAGATGCATTAGATGACAGGATCTGGCTGATGGTTGTCAATTACTGCAGGGTGGGGAGGGAAGAGACAGCAGCCATGAAAAATCCAAAGGGTCTGTGGCACAGCTGCTGAGAGAAGCCATTTCTGTAGCAGCAGCAGGAGAGGGACAGCACTGCATTCCCATATTTACAGTATATGTGAAGAACCCACTTGGTTCTAAAAACTACTGCTTCTGTAATACTGGTGGGTGAGGTAATCCAATAATCAATGCCCAGACTAGAGGAATCTTGAGCTACAATATATAGTCTGTAGAGTGATAGCAATAACTTACAGCATTTCTAATTTACATGCTACACTGCCCTTTTCTTGTATTTTAAAATATTAGATGAAATAACATGCCTATCAAAATAAAATATTTTATACTGATAAAGCATGGTTACTATTTTATTTTTATTTTTTAACTAGAAGAGAAGCATACAGCTAACTTGTGAAAGAAAACACAAAACTAATGCTTAAACCATCTGCAAGTTGCAAAAGGAATCAATGACTCATTTTATTGTAGAATGCTTTTTACTTCAGAAGCAACTTACGCAGTGCATGGAGTGCAGCCCTTTGTGTTCTCAGTGGTGGCCTTGCAGCAAAGCCAGTTCCCATTCAGAAAAGCGGAGGGATGATAAACACTCAGTCTCCTCTGGTTACACCTGCTTACCCTGCAGAGAGCTTCTATCCACTCACTAGCTTCCACACAGTTATTTGCCTGGATATAGAGTGGCTTCTCTCCATAAATCACTTGAAACATCTGTGGATGAAAGTGTTTTATTCTGCAAAAATTCTATTCAGTGACAGAGTCAACATACTGAGTAACTCTGAAGATATTCAAATCAACTGAATAGAGGTCACTGTAAAAAAAAAAAAAATCACCAAAACTCAACAGCCACAAGGAACCACAGGAAGTGAATTAAGCGGAGGAAAGGAGAGGTCTTTCTTCCTCCTCTCTCTATTGCTGCTGCTGCTGCCCCATTTCTAATCTGACCAAGCACCCTGGGACATTGATACTACTTCTCACTCATCATCTCTGCTCCCTGGCTACACCACTTCCAGATACCAGGAAGCACTGCTCAAGAAGGTAAAGAACCAGCTGCCTTGACCCCATGGCCCCTGGTGCTCAGACAGCTGCTCTCCATCTTTGAGCAGCACTCCTTTGGAGCAAAGCAACATGTGGATGAGGAGGGAAGGGAAGAGAAGATGTAAATCCCCCTATTTCCTTCAGCATCATCTCACAGACAGCAGCAACATAATTTCTCCACAAATTAAAAGGCATCAGAACCCTCCAGAGCTGCCTCCTCTATCACCTCTGCTCAAAGAACAGCTATGGTTTCATGACCCCAGAGAATTGTGGGATTGAAGTAATGACAAAAAATGTTTGTTTGGAAGCCCAGAGCAGAAAAAAATTGAGAATTTAATTCTAAAGTGATAAGGGATTATTTTATGAAGTTATCACCACTAGTCATTTCTTCAAGAACTCATCAGGAATTATGAATCTATTATTTCAAAAGCTACATCTGACTCACATTTTTCCTATTGAAGGCGCTCTCCTCAAGCTTCTCCACAGTGAGGATGTTTTTGATTGGAATGATGTAAATTGGTTCTTTGTCTGCATAAATTTGTGAATGGATAACAAGAATGAATCAGACTACAAATCATTTCCTGGGATCAGAGCACGGATACTAGAAGTTGAGATTTCACAAGATATGCATCCACATTGTTGACAAAGGACAAACTAATCAAAAGGTTTAACACTAGTGATATGAGAATAAAGGGCTCAGAAATGAGGCACAAAAATAGACATTACGGACAGGCAAAACACATTTGTTTCTCACTCATTTGTTTGTAGTGTTGCATAAATTAATAAACAATACATAGGAAGCAGGTTGAACAAGTATGTTCACTGTTCTTTTATTAAAGTGAGAAGTTGAATTGTGATCAACATAGACCAAATCTCATCAGATGCCATTCTGCAACAGACCAGTGGAAGAGAGAAAGCCTTCCTGTGTAGGAAATCAAGACTTTACTGTATCATGTCCTTTTGAAATCCAACACTTCTAATGGGTCAAAATGTGTTAGTTAAATTAGCATGCCTACACATACTGTGTGAAGACTATGAGTGAAGGCAGATTCAGGATGAGCAAGCTAGAAACACTCCAAGACTAGGAAAGCAGTTCCTCCACTTGATAGGCAAAGTGCCAATAATCAGGAAAATACTGATGAGATCCTTACCCTTGCGTATTGTGAATGAGTAGCACAGAACACAGGAAGAGACAAAAACATGAAAGCTAGTTCTTAGCTGTGGTACCATATATGAACTCCTAATTCATGTTGCGTATATAGCTTTAGTCAGGCAGCACTAAGGATGTAATGGATACAGTCAACTATTCAGAACATATAAATGCCTATTCATGGGCCATTGGCTAGCATCAATTTATTTTGTTTGTTACTCATAACTGACAATTATAGTCATGCTGTCAGTGTGTTTCTAAGTGCTCCTCAAAATGTATATATGTCACAGTTCTGTCACCAGTAGACCACTTCCTTCACAGTATCACACAAGTAACAGTATCCTCTTTGATAGGTCTGCAGATAGGGTAAAGGCAGAAATCAAGGTTTCATGGTTGATAACAAAAACAGGCAGTTTTGATTCCTGAATGAAAACTAGGCTCTGCAGCTCATGAACTGAAGATTCCTGAATTTTGGATTTCTGCTGATTGATTAAATAGTAAAGACTCTTGATTAAATGGTGAAAACCCTTAAGGACAGTTCTGTGAGATGAAGAAATTGATTGCTCTGTAGACCTTTTTCCACTTGTGATTCTATAAACAAGTAATAGTCTATGAAGTAGTCAAACTAATTTGTGATTAACACAGTACATTTCCAGAAAACTTTTAGTCACCAGCACACATTTTACTCTAGCTAGAAATCCTTTTAAAATCGTAAAAACTCCCCAATGTTCGCTGATAGTTCTGCTGGTTATGGGGAACCCAACAGTGTGGAATTATAGTAGGGTTTGTCGAAGTCCTTCTGCAGGATGGCTAGGAACTAGATCTCTACAGCTCAGATGGGAAGTGTTTGGAATGCAGGGTAGAACAATCCTATATGCAACATGCACCTCTGGGGGGAAAAAGCAAACAGATTTGGGGATAAACAAACAAACAGGATTCAAAACTGGATGCAACCAAGACACTGAGAATCACTTCAGAAAAGGAAATAGCCAAAGATTGAAAATTGTTAGTGTTTTGTTATTACAGTAAATAAGAACATGATCATGATATTTAAAGTCACTTAATGGCTGTGACACACACATTTACCATTTCTTAGCACAATTACATAAGCAGTGTTCAATAAAAACCAAATTGCTGAAAAACAGATTAAGATTTACCTCGTTGTTTGTGATAAGTGAGCTCTCTGCTTGTTAGGCAGAACCATCGTTTCTTGAAATTCTTTTTTCCAATCCGAGTTCTTCCTTGAGCTCTTTTATACATTTCACTGTACAGAGAAATCACATTATTAATGCACAAACCTCACCTACGAAAGAGCTTTGCTTTAAAAACTTAGTTTAAAAACTAACTGGAGAGAATGAGCTATTTGTCATGCAATGAAAACACGAAAAATCTAGGTTTAAAGACTACTTTGGTTCACAAAATAGATCTTGAAACTCCCTCTCTTATAGTGACTCTGTCAAGAGATTCTTTAGCAGGTAAGAACTTTGAGCGCTAGACAATCAAAATCCCATCACTTGTTTGAAGCAGCAATCCAGGACAGGGGCCTCTTGCATACCTCTGGAGACCTGCATTTTACCAAAATGGTGATGTGCATCCAAATGAGATTCTCTCTCCTCTCCATCTTCCTCAGAGTATATAGCTTCATCTAGCTTAGGAAACAGGTGCAGCTGAACTGATGTTCAACACAGTTCAAAGGCAAATGCAGACCAGAACAAATTACATTCAAACACTGCTTTAACTGCACCCTTTGCTGACACCTATTTTCAGCAATGGGTAAATCCCCTAGCGCCGATAAGGCTTGTGAATCAGGATGTTTAGTGACTTATCTGTTGTAGCTGTCTTCTTCCCCATTTCTATTCAGTATGTTTTGGGAACAAGCATTGTTCTCCCCCATGTTTTGGCAGGGTAAAAGGTACACAATTTTCCATATTAAATAAGTTTGGCCATTTAACTCTCATGTGCCAGAAGTTATTATTCTGCAGAGGATGATTCCGTTGCTAAAAATCTGCTTCCCAGATATAAACTGAATATATTTAACCCAGGAATAGCTTGTAAATAGATTAACTCAAGGGAGTTTATGGGCAAAAGAAACTTTTTACTTTACCATTAACCATCTCTGCCCCACGTTTTTCAAATATTCCATGATTCATTAAGAATGAAACTTTCATACGCTCTCTAATTATGGGAAGTATTTTTCTGCTTTGGTATATTTGGGGTCTCAGAGCTCAAGAAGCAGAGCATGTGAAGTCATTCTAATAGCAGGTTATGGGATTCTGAAATACATTTTAACGTTTATTAAATCTGCCACTGAGAGGGCATGATTACATTCCATCAGAAATACAGAGACACACTTAAAAAATTAAGAAATACGATAAGGTGAGTTATAAAAATTCCACAAGAGCGGTTAACGAATTCTACAAACTACATATCATTGATGTATCTCGAATGGAGTATTTTCACAAATTTCATAAATAGCATAATCAACGCAACATGTCTTCTAATTATTGCTCATTTTATAAAGTAATTTGCTGTAATTAAATAAGGGTAAAATTCATACAGATTTACATGTATAAATGCTAAAAGATGGACATGCAAAACATTCTTGCTTTGATATAATTTCTTTACTAAACATTTGTGTAATGGACAGTACTTTACACTTCAGTTACCCTTCTTTTAGATGTAGTGGTTCACTCATGCCACTGGGCTCTTTACTTTCAGTAGATGATACTTCATCTAAAAACTAAAGAGAACAAGGAGAATAGGTTATGTTTGGAAAGAAAAAAAGTTGCCCAAATCCATAGTGTTTCTCATAAAAACACCATTTATTACAGTATACAAATACTTCGGTAAATAGAGTGTAACAAGAGGTAAATTGTATGGAATTAAGTTTTAAAAAGGTCAGTAACATGAAAACAGTTTAAAAGAGTACATTAGAAATTTCTAAAACTACACAAAAGATTTCCAAAAGCCTATAGGAGCTGTTGGTTGCTCAGTACTTTTTAAAGTTAGGACACTTATTAGATTAGGAGCCTAATTTTAGGCTCATTTTTAACATCTTGGCCTATGCGTATATGTAATATACAAATATATAAAAAAGTTAAATGGCAAAAAACTTCATTAACGCAAAGTTAAAGTTGACAGGTGCTAGTTTGTACTTTTCAGAATGTCGAGCTCTGCAAAACTCAAATTCCTGAAAAGCAGAAAACGCAGAGTAAGGTAAACGCTTATGCAATCTTAACTCTGACCCTGGAGCTGGCAATAGCCTCTGGAAAATATTTGCATGCACTCCAGTGGCACTCACTGTTTTAGGTGCAGCTGTACTGAATGGTGGAGGAATAAAATTAGAACAACTGCTTTACAGATGTTCTGGATAGGACCTGCATGAGGAATGCCGTTGAGGTTGCTTGTAATCTTGTGGAATGAGCAGTCAGATTGTCTGGTGGAGAATTGCCTGCCAGATCATAACAAACATAGATAAAGGAAGTTATCCAAAATGAAATTCTTTGAGAAGAGACCAGAAGACCTTTTCATTCTGTCCACTATAGCCATGACCTATGTGGTGATCCCAAGGGATGAGGTCCACAATTAGATCAACAAGGCTGAAAACAGAGGACTCCTGAACCTCTGTCCAGACTGAACTCCCTTTGTGGAGGGGAAGATGGTTCCACTGGAAAGTGTGACTCTAGAAGATGAGAACTCTGGGTCTGGTTCTATAAGTGGCCTCACTGGTACAGGTATTGGGAAGCCACAGCTAGAAGATGGAATGGGAGAGGATCTCCCTGGTGAGGGTAGGGCTGAACAACGGGGCGGGGGGGATTGCGGGTACGGGAGGATGACAAGGTTTTCTGGGGTGGTAGGATTCTGGAGGCCGAGTCTCATTGCCCCGTGCCATCAGTGTCCGTGTCTTAGTAGTTGGTGGTTCCTTCTGGGGCTGTGGTGGTACTGCTAGTGATGTACTCTTCGCTTGTGTTATCGTTGGTAATGATGGTTTAGGGTCCTTTGACACTCAAGTGATTTGTTTTGATTGGTATCGAGGTCCATGTTGAAGAGCATTGCTCCAACGAGCCTTTTGATCATGGTCACGAGCATGAAGATTTGCCCAACTTGCAGAGAGGGATCCCTTCTCTAAGATGGTCTAGGAGGGGCTCTGCTCTTAAGTTTACAATAGTGCATCTTATTCTCATGAGAAGGGCCACGTGAAAGTGTCCTTTATTCAAGCCACTCCCATGTCTGAGTAAGGCATTGAGCTAGAAGGTGCATTCCTTGATGTCTCAGGTCCACATACAGGAGGGTTACCACAGGCTGGATTCAAATGAAGCCTCAAGCCTCATGGCACGTTCTGTTAGGTGTTTCCAGTTAAGAGTTCTCATGCCTGCCATGTTCAACTGGCAAGGAGAGGCAGATGCTGTACTTAGAGGAGATACGAGTTTCTCCAAGGCAGTAGAGGCAGCACTGGTGATCATCGCTGAATGAAGAGGAGTCAGGAAAGGGGATGCAACACAGAAGGCTGGGCGTGATTTAAGTCCTGCATCGCGGGATCGGAGGATTCCCTGGGGCAGGGAATTTTAACTATTTATCTAACTATAAAAAAAATAATTAACAGGATAAAACTTTTAAATATTTCACAGGCAAGAACGTAGAAGATGATCAGTTCCAGACACTAGAAGATTCCAACTCAGGCCACACAGTAAAAAGGAACTGGAGAGGCATCGGTGCATGCTGCCCCTTACACCCTCAGTGTGGAGGTGCGGACCAGCAGACACCACTTGCTAGAACTCTGCTGTTTCAGGTGCATGTGCAGCCTTGGTGGAACACAAATAGGGACCAGAATTCAAAGAACAACTTGAGGCTGCAGTCTACATAATTTCAATACAGTATTGTGGATGTTGTGTCACTAGCAGGGCACTGGGGTCTTCTTGCCATGGGTGAGGAGGGATATGACAGCAGTCTGTGGATTTAACGATAGGTAATGGGAAAATATACGTTAGGTGTTGTCTGTTGTAGATGTATGGAAAGATTGTAAAAGGCTGTAAAGTGGTTAAATTTTATAAGTAATATTCTGTCAAGGGAGTAGGCTCAGTGTTTGATCATCGGGCAAGCACAGGCAGTGGAGAGAGAGGGAGGGAGAAAGCGAGAGCACATGTGCAATGGGTGTATTGGGGTGTTTCTCAAAGAAGGCAGAGTTAAGGCTGCGTAGGCATCTACCATAACTTTGTACTTTCTGGTTTTCCAAAGTATGAGTCTTGCTGAACTCGATGTTCTGGAAGGGCACAAGCTCTCCCCACAGCATCCTTAACTTTATTCTAAAGTTTTTTGCCTTTTAATTTCCTAGTTTTTTAAAAAGAAAAATGTTTGTTGGTAGAGGTTATTTAGACAGTTGTAGTTCTGATTTAGGTTTGTAATTGAATGCTGCTGTGGCTATTTAATAATCAGAAGACCTAGCTATTATATAGTGCTTTTCATCAGTAGATCTCAAAGACCTACATGTCATTATCTCCATTTTACAGATAGGAAACCAAGGCTCAGAGAGAGAGAGAGAGAGAGAGAGATGAAGTGACTTGCCCAAGGTCACTCAGCAGGTCAGTGGCAGAGCTGGGAACAGTCCCAATCCAGTGGTCTTTCCACTAGGCCACACAGGTCTATGTGATTCCTAAATGTTCCTTTCCTCCCACCTCTGTATATTTTGCTATAGTGAAATGGGGATAATGGTCATGCTTTGAAAAACAAAACAAAACAAAAAACAAACACACCAACCCTTAATAGAACCACATTTTCCCTAAATCTTTATAGTTCATTCTCAGATTTTTGCCCCACATGAGTTTCAAACTTCAAAGTTGCTAGAATCTGAATTTAAGGAAATGCTGTTTTTTCCCCAGCAGGCTGTATCTCAAGAACCCCTTGCTCAAGTGACCCCACATTTGGATCACTAACCCTCCCTACACTCCCACAAGGCATAGCAAACTTCAAGACAATCTGTCTAAGCAGGCAGATTTTAGAGCACTTAGAAGAGCTGTCATTTAATCAGGAAGGGCTTCCCAACTTTAGCTAGCTCAGAACTGGAGCTCCATTACAATCCTGCATGACATTACAGAGAGAATGGAAGGGAGGAGTTCTACACATCCATCAACAACATAGCAGGCTCAGCCATTAAAACAGCCAGTTCACCTCAATGAGATTCTCTGGAGAGAGAATACTTACTGTAGATGAAACAACAGCTCTGAGGTGTGTGAACTTCCTGTCCCCCACGCTGGAGAGTTTCTGGTGCGTGTCAAGCACACCTGCACTCAGCTCCTCACCCCATCATCAGCAGCGTGTTCCTGGCGCATGCTTTAAGCATGGCTGTTCTAAACTCCCCACCTAGAAGGACAAGGCTTCCCCAGATTGTGATTCACATATGGGGGTGGGGCTCAGACACCCTCAAAAGGCAAGCTCCCCCCAAACCTGGCTCACATGAGGGGGAAGGCTGGGGGATCATATGTCCACAGATGGGCAGGAGCTTTCAAATCTGGCACACATACTGGGAGCAGGAAGGGTGAGAGGCTCAGACATCCCTTGTCCCTGACTCACATGGGGGAGGCGGCAGGGAAGAGGGGAGGGTAACAACCCTTTAGATGGGCAGGGGGAACACACACTTGGGAGGGGAATGTGGGCTGACAGGTACCCCTGATCCCTATTTTGCTCAGGCATGTAGGAATGATATCAGGAGGGCCAAATCGCACCTGGAGCTGCAGCTAGCAAGAGATGTCAAGAGTAACAAGAAGGGTTTCTTCAGGTATGTTGGCAACAAGAAGAAAGCCAAGGAAAGTGTGGGCCCCTTACTGAATGAGGGAGGCAACCTAGTGACAGAGGATGTGGAAAAAGCTAATGTACTCAATGCTTTTTTTGCCTCTGTCTTCACTAACAAGGTCAGCTCCCAGACTGCTGCGCTGGACATCACAAAATGGGGAAGAGATGGCCAGCCCTCTGTGGAGATAGAGGTGGTTAGGGACTATTTGGAAAAGCTGGACGTGCACAAGTCCATGGGGCCGGACGAGTTGCATCCGAGAGTGCTGAAGGAATTGGCGGCTGTGATTGCAGAGCCATTGGCCATTATCTTTGAAAACTCGTGGCGAACGGGGGAAGTCCCGGATGACTGGAAAAAGGCTAATGTAGTGCCAATCTTTAAAAAAGGGAAGAAGGAGGATCCAGGGAACTACAGGCCAGTCAGCCTCACCTCAGTCCCTGGAAAAATCATGGAGCAGGTCCTCAAAGAATCAATCCTGAAGCACTTGCATGAGAGGAAAGTGATCAGGAACAGCCAGCATGGATTCACCAAGGGAAGGTCATGCCTGACTAATCTAATTGCCTTTTATGATGAGATTACTGGTTCTGTGGATGAAGGGAAAGCAGTGGATGTATTGTATCTTGACTTTAGCAAAGCTTTTGACACGGTCTCCCACAGTATTCTTGTCAGCAAGTTAAGGAAGTATGGGCTGGATGAATGCACTATAAGGTGGGTAGAAAGCTGGCTAGATTGTCGGGCTCAACGGGTAGTGATCAATGGCTCCATGTCTAGTTGGCAGCTGGTATCAAGTGGAGTGCCCCAAGGGTCGGTCCTGGGGCCGGTTTTGTTCAATATCTTCATAAATGATCTGGAGGATGGTGTGGATTGCACTCTCAGCAAATTTGCGGATGATACTAAACTGGGAGGAGTGGTAGATACGCTGGAGGGGAGGGATAGGATACAGAAGGACCTAGACAAATTGGAGGATTGGGCCAAAAGAAATCTGATGAGGTTCAATAAGGATAAGTGCAGGGTCCTGCACTTAGGATGGAAGAATCCAATGCACCGCTACAGACTAGGGACCGAATGGCTAGGCAGCAGTTCTGCGGAAAAGGACCTAGGGGTGACAGTGGATGAGAAGCTGGATATGAGTCAGCAGTGTGCCCTTGTTGCCAAGAAGGCCAATGGCATTTTGGGATGTATAAGTAGGGGCATAGCGAGCAGATCGAGGGACGTGATCGTTCCCCTCTATTCGACATTGGTGAGGCCTCATCTGGAGTACTGTGTCCAGTTTTGGCCCCACACTACAAGAAGGATGTGGATAAATTGGAGAGAGTCCAGCGAAGGGCAACAAAAATGATTAGGGGTCTAGAACACATGACTTATGAGGAGAGGCTGAGGGAGCTGGGATTGTTTAGCCTGCAGAAGAGAAGAATGAGGGGGGATTTGATAGCTGCTTTCAACTACCTGAAAGGGGTTCCCAAAGAGGATGGCTCTAGACTGTTCTCAATGGTAGCAGATGACAGAACGAGGAGTAATGGTCTCAAGTTGCAGTGGGGAAGGTTTAGATTGGATATTAGGAAAAACTTTTTCACTAAGAGGGTGGTGAAACACTGGAATGCGTTACCTAGGGAGGTGGTAGAATCTCCTTCCTTAGAGGTTTTTAAGGTCAGGCTTGACAAAGCCCTGGCTGGGATGATTTAACTGGGAATTGGTCCTGCTTTGAGCAGGGGGTTGGACTAGATGACCTTCAGGGGTCCCTTCCAACCCTGATATTCTATTATTCTATTCTCCCGTTCTCTTCCCAGGGTCTCATCCCTCTCCTTAGTTCCCATCACTTGATTCCCCCAACCCCTCGCCCCTTATTCGTACCTACTCTTCCACACCTTGTCAACTCCCCTCTCAGAGAGCATTTGCTTGTGTAGTTTATTCTCCTTTCAAAAAAGTTTAAGTCCCTGCTGACTATTCCGCTGTATTCAGAATACATTTCTCCAAACTAAAAATAAACTAACATTGATAGAGGCAGATGGGAGCAATATGCCTGCTTTTTTTAAACTTCAGATTTTTACCCCAACTTGGATTCAAACTCTCAGTACCTGGGGTGGTGCTTGGACTCGATGACCATAACATATTCTTAGAGCCACTCATGTCCTGTAGTGTAGATATAGTTTCACAGATAGATTACACCGTGCATGTCCAGAGAGTCTATTAGGTGCATGAATAGGCGAGTGTGCCTTACCATGCCTAACTGGAGAAGCAACCCCTTTTTGAAATAATGTTTTCATGTGATTTCCCCCAAAGGACTGCCGGGTGCCAGGCACTCTGATCAGGGTACACTCGAGTATCTGAGGTGATGATCTGAGCCTTAGTTTGATCTCCGTCCATGAGCAAAAAAAATACGGTTGCCAGAAATTACCATCGTTTTAAGAAAAGTGTTGTTTCCCCGAACCCCGCCAGGGCTTGTATCTCAGTAACCCCTTGGTCAAATGGCCCCGTATTTGGATCACTAACCATACCCTGTGCCCACATGGAGGCATACCGAATTTCAAAGCAATCTGATGAAAGCTCAACTGTTCTAAGTGCTCTAAAATCCATACAGTTAAAGTTCAGATCTGCTCTCCATTTAACTATAGCAAAGAGGCACAAATCTATGCATTGAGTAGAGATGTATTTTGATATCTAGTGTTTTCAGTAATAAGACCATTCATAACAAAACTCTGGATGAAGTAATATCAATATAATAGTTTAAGATATATTCTAATAGGATATATATCAATTCAGAGATCATCCAGAGATATTTAAGAAGCCAAGATCTTTAACCTTAAATTCAATACAATTTTCATACATAAACATTCAATAATCTACTTATTTAAAATATCTAAATATTTTATATTGTTCAAGCCTCAGCTTTGTCATTTCCAGCCAAGATGGCGAGCTGGATTATAGCTCCAAAAATTTGCTTCGGCACTTTTTTTTTTTACATCTATGGTTTATTAAAAACAGATTGCACATAATACTTGGATTTCTAAAACAGAATTGCAAGGAAACATCTTATATCATAGGCATTTTATTATTAAGCCTGGCCTGCTCTCAAAGGCATTAAAAACAGCCAAATATTGTTTACATAGTAGGTACCTTTTGAACAGCTTCTGTAAACTTTTCTTCTTGAAACGTTTTGAAAAACTCACACATAAATGTCTCCTTGAAACTTGACTAAAAGAGAAGAGATAAGCGTATAAATTGATGTCTAACAAGAAGTACGTGAAACAAATACATCAAGAATGTTAATATACTTACAAGCTTGCTTTTGGACAAACTTCCCCAGCTCCCCAAAGTTTGGATGGTTTTTGATATAAGAGTTAATGTTCTAGAAGTTTGTGCATCCTAAAATAAATAATTTTAGGAAACAAATTGAAGACTCCCTTTATATTTTTAGGCAACTCAATACAAAACTTGGATTTCAAAATAGGGATTTGGCAAAATGGCCATCTTATTTGATTTGTCACACATTATTTCCAGCTAGAAAGTAAAGTAAATTCTCGAGAGAAAATTTAAACATCTTCTTATACACAGGTTCATGTATTTCTCCCCTCACTGTAGTATCTTAGTGCCTTCCAGTGCATTAAACAAACAACTTGCCAGGTGTTATCATTCATTCTCATCCTCTTCTAAAGGAGAGCTGTGTGTGCGCAAAGTAGCATTTTGTTTTGGTAGGATTTTTTTCTGTATGTTTCAATGTTTGTTGGTTTTTAGGATTTTGCAATTTTTTTCTCCCCCTGCAACATACTGGTGCTAATAAATAGAGACTGGTGGGAAAATGGGTATTTCCCCTGGAAATTTTCAACTTTTTGTTGAAAAATTCAAAACCTAAAGTTTTTTTTAAAATCAAAAATTTTCTTTTGGTTTGTGGTAAAAATGGAATTTTCCACAGAAAGCCCAAAAAAGTTTAGTTCAAACCCCAATTTTCTGTTGAAAAATGGTTTAGATAAAAAGTTTTCAACCAGCTCTGGTAATAAGCTAACACAGCTTTACAACACTGTTTGGTATTTCTGAGAAAACCTGAAAAACTCAGTCAAATACAACTACCCATCTGTGAGAGACACTATTGATAATTTATCGTTGCTGATGAATGTCAGAAATGGAGAGTTTTATGGCTCAATCCCAATTCTTTTTTAAACTTAAAGGCATATTTATATTATAGAAATACATATATACTGTGTCAGGCTGGCTGTCTCTTTAAGAGGAGCAAGGCTCAGTGGGCCCGTGACTGAGGAGCAACATTCCCTATGACTGAAGGGAGAGAGTGGCAGGGGAGGAGGCTTCTGTGTGAAAGAGTCCTGCAGCATGACCCAAACCAGATGGGATCTGACTATAAGCATCAGGTACGGGTCAGGTGGGAAAATAACCAGACCTCCTTGTGCTCAGGTTGTCTCTCTTCCTCCCGCCCATGGGCTTGGTGCAGCAGCAGCAGCATGACCTGCTCTTGCCAGCCAACACCACCTCTGTGTTGAGTGTGCTGCAGAATAAGTCTGCCAAGGAGTCAAAGCCCTTCACTCCACACAGCGTAGCAGGGGTGGCAGATGGCAGGAGCAGGGCAAGGGCACACAATTGCCTGCACATGCAACTGCTGCCGTGCCAACCCCAGGTTCAGGAGGATAGTGGTAGTGCGAACTCAGGTTCGGTGTTGGGTCAGTTTGGAAAACAATTCAACCCTCTGAGGCTTGGGTCCAGCTAGATCTAAGCAGACCTCTACTGTGGTAGGCCTGGGAAAAGGCCAACCCCAGGCAGATGGAGTGGAGACAGACTATGACCAAGGATCCACCCAGGGAAGAACCAGACTGGGGAAAGGACTCCACGGAGAAAGCCCTAGAGGTCAGCAGCTCATGTAGGACCTGGGCCTCCAGGGAGAAAATACAGAGGATCAACACTCTACAAGGCTGCAGGTAGAAGGATAGCCAAGGAGGGGCAAAAAGGCCATTTTGTTTCATGTTTTCTTTGGACTACAGACTTCTACTTTACATAGCCTCCCCAAACAGGCCTATTGCTGGGACTAAGAGGGAAACAGAGGTGGCGTCAATGCTGCACCGTGCCACAGTAGGCAACAAGAAGTTGAGTAGGTTGTCACAACACACACACACTTGAATATTAACATGCGATTTTTCTTAATGGCTTGTCACGTGCACACTGCTATTATTCTGTCTTCCAAATAAATATTTAACCAAATTTCACTATTTACTGATTTCCAGCTTGCACATTTTAACTTAAGAGTTCAACTGTGGCCTTGGGAAATGTACTTTCTTTGCCCCTTTACGACTCCAAGTATTAATTCTATTGATGGGTCTTTATACCATATGGGATTAATTTGCTGTCACTTTGCCTATCTCTGCATAATGTCTTTGGACTAATGGCTAAATTTATTTAAGTAGATTTTTCTTTTGAAAACACCAAGTGCATGGATAATATATGTATGAAATTATTAAATATCAGTTAGTCTTGGGGAGATTTCAAAGAGTTATGTTCTCCTTTATATGTAAGCAGTAATTCAATTGCTTAGTCCTATGCTTTGACATTTTCTAATATAAAATGTAGACTAAATATTTATGTACACAAATTCAGAAGGGTATGTTCCATATTACAATTATGATATAGTTACCAGATTATATGGATGGAATATGTATAATTTTTGCTATTATGTTGAACATTTAGAAATACAGGAGAGTAAGTAAAGTCCACATGAGTGCATAAATCAGATCTACCCAATACTATCATAGAAAGCATTTCTTCCTGCAACTTCTATTTGAGAGACTGAGAAGGGGAGGGAGATTTTCAAAGGCACAAACGACATTTAGAAGCCTAACTCCATACAGGGATGGGGGTAGGAAATCAAGGGAACTGAGGTTCATAACTGCCATTTCTACTTTTGAAAAAATCTCCCGCTAAGATTTCATCTCCACAAAGAGCAGCACCTTCCTCTAATACTCCCCAAAACATATCCTCCAGCAAAAGCAGCTCCATCTCATTTAAGAGCTCCCACTATAAATTATTAGCCAATGCCTCCCACAAAGCCACACAGCCATGGTTTCCTTTAGCCAGGTGTGAAAGGAAAAACCCAACCTACAGAAAATTAGTATCCTGATTTTCTTTTTGAATTGTGAGTACAGCCAGTGAAAGAAGCTTCTCTCTATACATCTTTCTATCTAAAGAGATCTGCAGATTATGAGTAAAAGTGGTACAAAAAACTTTACAAAAAACTTACTGGATAGTGAGGTCGTAAATGAAAAGTATGAGGTGAGACTACAGCGACAGCAAAGAAACGAAGAAACACAAAGCTGCTCACTGCAGAATACTGTACATGAGGGTCATCTGCAGAGAAAAACCATGAAATGTAACAAACTAATCTTAACAAGGAAACAGTGAAGACAGTCAAAATAAAAACTGTAGGGAGACCGCATCAATAGGGAAGAGAACTATTTTTCTACAGAACAGAACTAATGAGGCGCATGAAATGAAAAGGTGGCAATGATGAGTAGAAAATATTCCATTATTGCTAACACTGGCTTAGTTCCCTCAGGGTTAGCAACACGGCTGCCACAGATGCTTTCACATGCCATATTGATTAGACCCTGCTCTGAGCATGTCTAATTTGCAGAGTTAAAAATGCTTGTGGCATCTGATAACCCATCTACACTAGGACTAGCATAGTGTACTAGTATATTCAGAGTTAAGGTTAAATTTACCAGGTTTCGATTTCTTTTAAGGTATGCAAATGTAGTTAAGACATCCAAACAACCTTAACTCCACCCTGTAATATCATTATGAAACCATATAAACCATGAAGCCATATAATGATTAGTACGTAAGATTTTTAGTCTCAGATTAGATAAAACTGATGAGACTGATTTCTCCCTAACCACCATTTTTTCCTCATGTCACGAGTGGGTGATATCAAGGCTGCTTGGTGCCATAACTATTTATTTCCATACCTTAACATGTTTAGATTTAACCTTAACGCTACATTTACAAGTTTTGGGGATATTTACAATCTCTCTGATTTTTTTTTTTTTTTACTGTTTTTGGTCTAACAGTATAGTGGGACCACAGTCTTCACTGAGGGCAGCTTGGTTTCACTGCTACTGGGAACAAGGTGAGACAGTGGTCATTTTGAAAGTACTATCTTAAACTGAGAGCATCTTTGTCCTCAGAGCCTTTGACAATAGCAGGAGAGAGCAGGCATTTTGAAAGAGAGCAGTTCTCCATGGAATTTTCTGTAGAACATTTGTCAGCTTCTGCTGAAGAAACAATTTTCAGTTATGAATAATGACACAAACCTTTTTTAGGATAAGCAGTCTTCACCTGTAGCAATGCATGAGATGTCACTGATTTTTAACGATACAGGAAGTTCCAATAGTCTGTTTTATTCCAGTATTAAGGTCATTTGGACAGAAACTGGTCTGACACAGGGTGTTAAATTTCTTCACGGATCCTTTTTTTAAAATGAAAGCTAATTCAAAACCAATTAACCTATTTAAGTTCTCAGAAAATTCATTCTGTACTCAAAGAATAAGTACTTTAATTTTGGATAGGATACATTGAATTCTTTATATGTAACAAACTATTTGAATTCCTACATTAACTGCAAAATACCCAACACTACCTTAACTATGGAACTGCATCTGGCACAATATACGTTGGAGTAGCTGTATTTTACATAGAAGCAACAGGAAATTTAGCTTCAGCTTTACAGCACGATATGCTTTTTTATAGCGGTTATTTGACTATTAAAATACTTTCAGTATTGCTTCTGCTTCAGGTATTTCTTTTGGTGGTCCCTTGAAGTTTTTATCCACATGTTGCTACTGTCTTGCAGCATTCAGCTCTGCTGCTTTGGTGCATCAAGAAATCAGAGAATCAGAAAAAGGTAGGGCTGGAAGGGACCTCCAACAGTCAAGTCTATCCCCCCATGCTGAGGCAGAACCAAGTGTACGTAGAACATCCCTGACAGATGTTTGTCTAACCTGTTCTTTAAAACCTCCAAGAAATGATATTCCACAAACTCCCTTGGT
Organism: Caretta caretta; assembly: GCF_965140235.1. Taxonomy (NCBI): domain Eukaryota; kingdom Metazoa; phylum Chordata; order Testudines; family Cheloniidae; genus Caretta; species Caretta caretta. The sequence goes on from NC_134214.1 coordinate 33,066,570, forward strand.
AACCTATTCCAGTGCCTAACTATCCTTATAGTTAGAAAGTGCTTTCCTAATATCTAACCTAAATCTCCCTTGCTGCAGATTAAGCCCATTACTGCTTCTCCCACCTTCAGTGGGCATGGAGAACAATCGATCACCATCCCTTTATAATAGCCCTTAAGATATTTGAAGACTTATCAGGTCCCTCCCTATCTTAGTTTTCTTTTTTCAAGATTAACATGTCCAGTTTTTTTCCCCCTAAACCTTTTATCATTTTTGCTGCTCTTCTTTGAGCCCTCTCCAAATTTGTCCACATCCTTCTAAAGCCTGGACACAATACTCCAGCTCAGGTCTCACCGATGCCATGCACAGTGGCATAGTTAACTCCCACATCTTACATACAGCACTCCTGTGAATACATCCCAGAATGGCATTAGCCTTTTTCGCAACTACATCACATTGTTGACGCATATTCAGTGTTTCATCCACTATAATCCCCAGATCCTTTTCAGCAGTACTGCTGCCTACCCAGTTAAAGCTCTTGCCACTGTCCAATATTGTTTTATTACAGTATGCCAGGCAGAGAATGTTCGGTTACCAGGTTAACAAAATACACTACACAGTCTAGGAAAAACAAGAGCTGTTTACAAAACCACTAGAGAGAATAAGTGTCAATTTAAAATATTTCACTCTTGGTAAACAGCATGTGGAGATCACAAAAGATGCTTAAATGAAAAAAGCTTTTGTCAATTTCTAATGAAGAATTTTTTTTAAACACACTTACTTGGAAATCTTTTGGCAGCCAGGTGTCTCAGAGAGTAAAACACATCACACATTAAGGTAGGGCAACTTATACTTGACTGTACAATTGTATTGAATACTTTATCTACATAGTAACGCAGATTTTCCTGAAAGGATAAAAACAGGTATATTCTTTCAGAATGTTAATGTTTCTGTTAAATACAACAGAGCACTTTTTTATTCCTACAGACAAACAGCAGCATGGTTTATAGGACACATTGCCCATTCATAAATACAGGTGACCTCTTCAACTATGTAATTCTAGTACACAACAGGTTGTTACTATTAAGAGGTAATTTGGTAATCCTCACTGAATTTCAGAATTAGAAGGCCACTGGAAAGTGCACTACTGGTTTACTGCAATATAGGACAAGGATATATAATGCAAGAACACATTAAACTGCCTTTCAACAATACAGAGACCTGGTGCCAAGATGGATAAACTTCCCAACAGTCCTCACCAAAGAGTTATTTAATTATTTGCTGATGAAACTGCCTTCAGCAGATGTCACTAACTGGTATGGCTTAATCATAACACTGGCAAGTGAAGAGTTCACTGAATGACGCTTTAAGCATAGTTAACAGCAGAAGCAGTCAATATATCATCTGCTGTACTAAAAAGAATTCAGATGGGGGAAGGTCGGTGATCAGTACGCATGTGAAACTTGAAAGACAGGTAATGGTTGAAATGGAGAGCAACCAGCAGGGGGTCCTCTGCTGATGCCACAAACAGAAAAACACAAGACAATACACTTTAATACTAGTAACAGTGTAGAAACAAGGTCACAAGGGAATGATACCAATACCAGAAACAGAGCATGTTAGAGTTTTGCCAGTGCTAAAATAAAACTGATCTTTATATAGCTGTACCAAACTTAGATACGAATTAGGAAATTCATTAGGGCGGAAACAAAAAATAAATTAGGACACTTACCTTGTGAACTTCTACATTATCTCCTTCTTTTAATTTGATGGGATCAATTTCACAGGGTTTAGGGGACTCGCATATCTGAGCCAATACAAATTAAAACCTTTTGGTTAATTTTTTTAAGTGACAAAAAGCACAAAGATTAACCTGTTTACTATACCAATTTTTCAACATATTCAGATATTAAATAAATCAGCTAAAAACACAAGTCCTAGACCCGAAGGGCAAAATAGTAAATAGTGTCTTCATGTTCCACAAGGAAGGAGCAGCATGCAAGGAGCCTACCCCATTCTCATGTATCTATACAAGGGCAGTCACTGTGCTTTTAGGCCAAAGGACTACTCTGCCATGATGGACCTCCCTATCCCGCAGTGCCCACCAGTAGAATCACTTAACCTGGTTAGAAGGTGGTGCAACAACCATTGCTCTTATTCTGTTCTTGCTGAAATTCTGACTGCCTGGCAGAATGTCTCCAGGAGCTTCTGCAGGGTGTGAAACAATAGCCTTGGACAAGCAACTTAGCTCATAATACTTGGTATACAGATAAAAATATGTTATATATGCTACAGAACCATAACCCTGCGCACATGCTACTGTAATATCCAAGTACTTAGTATAGTTTCTATACAAAAGAGCTGTAGGAAAGTACATATTGATGGGAGATGGTACCACAAGAGTCTCATCATAATACCGCAAATATCTGCAAGATGACCCCATACCTCATCTAGGACTGGCTTTAAAGTAACTTTTAAGTAGTGCTTTCCCACTATTTTCATCATCTCATCAAGACATCGAGTAGCTAAGGTGTTTCCTCTGAAGATTGTGTTTACTTCTCTGTAACAAAAAAAGAGATAAAATCATTGAAACTAAAAAGGCAATACATCTAAGGAACATAAGCCTAAGAGACGACTGCTATTTAATGCTACTACTACATAAATACATGTTTAGACAGGTGTTAGAAAACATTTAATATATTTAAACCAGAAATTGCCCACTGAGATTAAACATTTGGTTTCCGAGAACACTGAGGGACAGAAAGAGAAGCAATAACCCCCCGCCCCCCTAAACACAAAACAACAGTCATGCACTCATTTAAATCATCAACATAATAAAATTTAAAATGTACAGTTTAGGACACTCTAAAATAAAGAAAGAACTCTATGCAGCTCGTGAGAAAAATGCACTCAGAAAAAATTCCAAAACAATGAAAAACGTAGCTAAACAGTATGCTACTAAAACATAGACTTAGTACTCTTCAGCCAATAAATATTTCACTTAAGGCCGTGCTTTGGATGTAGCTGTTGACTATAAATGCAAACTATCTATATGTTGAGTTGTAAAAGAGATGTTTCTAATTTGATAAATCCAATTTAATCAGTTTTAAATTACAATGATCAATCATGATAGAAAAATATGTGCACATTAAAAACATTATGTAAGTTATCATATGAGAATTACACTTTTAAAAGTGTTAATATTTTAAAATACAACCAGATTCTTAAAATATAGGTAGGCTTGCTAGGATCTGATTTCAAATGATATTTGTTGGTAAACATCAATTTCAGCTGACACACAAACTGACAACATAAAATATCAACAGTTGCCCTACAGCTTCCAAACCCTCACAGCATCTTGTGCCCGTAGGGATTGGTCAGAGAACCTTCTGCAGCCCTGCTGTCATGGGACTGGGTCTTTGACAGCTGAGCTGCAGAGGGCTCCCTGCACAGCCACAGGGCTGGTAACACCTGAACCCTGTAGGCACAAGGTAGTGGGAAGGTTGCAGTCCTACAGGGCAGAGCAGAGAATCCCAGCTAGGGCTGCAAGGAGGATGGGCAAGATCCATTCAGCAGCAAGGAGGCCTCCCCCGCAGCCGGGGGCTCATCCTGCGCCTTGCTCACAGCAGGAGTGTGGGAGTTGTCCCTGGACAGGAACTGTTCAGCAGCACTCTGCAGCCAGGGGCTCATTCTCATCCTTACAGTCCTGGCCAGAGATCTCTGCTCTGCAAGACCAGGACTGCAGCATCCCCTGCACCTTGTGCCCCAGTGTTGCAGGGAACCCCTTGTAGCCCTGTCAGTGTGGAGAACCCCCTACAGGCCTGCTGTCAGTGCTGCCCCAACCATAACCCCTTTAATTTCCAGCAACTGTAAAAAGCAGTTAAAGATGACCACTATAAATAGTTGAAATTAGGAAAAAAAACCCACAATTTGAATTCTGTCAAGCCTAAATATAGGCCAGATTGTCTCACCCCATGCAAAACTGGAATAAGTACTCTTTTCAGAGGTGACCTCTGTGGTAATGGAATCTATTCCTTTTCCATCTCCACAGCACATAACACCTCAGTGGCCACTACTGTATTCTCTGGGGCGGGCTATCGCAGTGTCTGTTACTTTATGTCCCCGTCCCAAAATATGGGTGCAGTGGATTGACCAATGGATATATGTAACCGCATACCAATAGGCCCTGCTGTTGGTTCTCCTGTATCAGACCCAATGCCACCAAAAGTGGGTGGTTTAAAACTTCCATGGTGCAGTTTTCAAGATGCACAGAAGGGTGTGAACTCCACATGCATGGGATCTTCACACTTGTGCAACAAAACAGTACTCGTGTTGCTTTTCAGCTCATATAGGAATAAGATCTTTTAAAACAGAATCTAAGCTGCAGACTAATGACCTATAAAATTTACAGAAAATGGCCAAACTGATTTTTAGAAACAAAAAACAAAACCCATTTGCTGTTGGACACTGTTCTAGTATGTCATAATTAGTTATGTAATAGCTCAAAAAAAAAAAAACCACACTACAGCCAAACCAGCCCATCTAAAACAAGGCTCTTTGGGAATTCTGATCCTCAGCTAGAACAGTATTATCAAGTGATGTTACAATAAGATAGTCAATGGCAAGTGATTACACGTAGTTACAGTTAACTTAAACTGACGAAGAAATGAATAGTGACCATTTATCAAAAATTGATCATAAAATGATTTAAAACTCTAAAAATAAAACACCCTGTATTATCATGAAGTTATGGAAAGATGAAACATACTGAGTGTCTTTCAAGTCTAGTTCAGCCACTGCAGTGACAAATTGCACTATCTTATGGTGGTGCAGCAATAGTCTTACAAGAGGCAAAACAGCATCATATTTATCTCGACACACTTCACCCAGAATGTAGGCAGCAGAAGCAGAGACTGGCTGTAACAAAAATAAAGGTGAAACCAAAATGAAAATAGTTTAACATACTCTTTGCACATTCTGAACACAACCTAGAAAAAGATTAGATCTCTCAACAAGACTGCAGATACCACGAGTTTTGTAAGAAAACTTAGCACTAGGCCAATTACAAGTCTACAAAAAATCTTATTGAAAATCGATACTATCTGCTCAGATTGGCTTAAATACCTTCAAAAACATTGACACCAACTAACTATTAAAAATTCTACATTTATTCAATGTAATAATATTTCTAAAGGGTTAGATTGCGGCTTTACCACAAGCCCTGAATAAATGGCAGCGTGTGGTTGCATTGCTCAAGGGTCATATCCAGGTACTTTTTTTTTTTCTTCAATAGCCCTCATCACTGTAGCATCTGAGTGTTTCACAATCATTAATGGATTTTATCCTCAACACCTCTATAAGGCAGAGAAGTGCTATCCCCGTTTTACCAACAGGGAACTGAGGCACAAGTTAGATTAAGTCATTTGCCCAAAACCACAAAGGAAATCTGTGACTGAGCAACTAATTGAACCCAGGTCCTCGAATCCCAATTCAGTGCCTTATAAACTAGACCATCTGTCCTAGCCAGTACTCAGAGTCCAAATCTGGTCTCTGTTTTCCCCCAGCTTGCTTCAGGGAGAAAGTAACTGGTGAAAGCCTTGTAGCTGTTACAGATTACTTTGCCCTCTTCCAGCTTTGTTGTACTGGCCAGGGCTAAGGTTGGGGACAGGGGTGGAGTCAACGTACTGCCCACCCAGGAGGAGCACGAACAGTGGCTTCACAGGCTGCTTACACAGCCATAGTACAGGTAGACTACAGAGGAGAAGGAGTCACGTCTCCTTACTCCCATAAAGAAGCACATGCGGAAGGTCATAACCTGGCCCTAGATCTGTTGACTGTTTCTTCTAAAACAAAAAGTACCTGAACATCTGGTGATTTTAGCAGCAAATTTCTTAAAGAAACATAGTACTCAGATGGAAGTACATAGTCTTCAGTATAAGAAACATTTAGTCTAAGTGATCCCAGATCATCAGTTTTAGAGGCTTTGTTTCCATTTTCTCTTGGTTGTAGTAAGTACCTGAAAACAACAAGGCAACTGTAAAATACTATGTTAAAAGTTACTGTTTAAGTAACTAGATTAATATCACAGTATGGTAAAATGACAATGAAATTTTCCAGTGTACATTAATGCATCAGTCTGAATCTGGCCCTGCTGTCAATGGTTTTAACAAAGTTAAGATAAAAAGACTTCAGAATTAGATATGGGTAATTAAAGGAATTTAAAAAAAATCTTTAACTGAAGGTAGGAGCATTCAGTACACCATCAGGACATAATGCAAAGCATACATTTTCTCAGGTGAGAGTTGTATGGAATAATAATCTTTGTGGGGGTAGGTGGATAGAAGAGGGATTGTTAAAAATGCTGATACAGGTTTATTCACCATTTTTAAAAAATGTTTTCTCATTTTAAATCTAGGTTACATTTATTCTAACTACCCATTAATACTGCTACAAGATGAGTAGCATTTATCTGCAGAAATTACAGATGGCCTAGAATTAAACAAAAATAGAGCAAAAAAGTGAAAACTGAAGAAAAATATTCAGTAGAGAACACATTACCCAACCAAAAACTAGGATAAATTTTATTTTGAAAGTACACAAAAGCAATTATGGAAAAATCATGTTATAATTATATTGTATATAAATTCAAAAATTGCAAGCTGGAAAAGCACAAACAGAAGGAGAATCTGAAAACCTGAAAACCACAGGATTTTATTCCCAGTCTCAAAGTCCCAGAATTGCATTTGATTAGAAAGTAATCCCAGGGTTCTAGTTTTTCATTATGATTCTAATGTTGCTTTTCCCTATTCAGTATTATCACTACATAATTATTACATGATTCTTTCTTGGCTTTTTTCTGTAATTTAATTCTACGCCAACAGGTGGTGCAGTTGCATAAGTGACATTTTGATAATCAAAGTAATATCTTTATCATGTCAAATAGTACAACTTTAATATCAACTACCCCACACCAAGATTATACTGATTTTCAAACATCTTGTACAAGTACACAATTGTATTTTTACAAATCATTGTTTTAATGTTAGATGCACCATACTTAAAGGTGTCATGCCAATGTATAGAGTGACTGATTCAGCCTCCATTGCAAATCAGGATTCTGAAAAATACTCATTTTCCCAGTACTCAGTTTTGGAGGCACTCCCTTATCTGTTCTGTCTGCTCTAGTCTGGCAGACTTCTGGAAAGCCCCCAAAAAGCTTTCTGCTGTTCTCCAAAAGCACAGGCAACATTTCTATAAATTAATAAGGGTCTGTTAGCTATTTTTATAGGGTTTAAACTCTGTTAGTCAAAAATCTTTACTAATGGCCTAATCCAGCCCCCTTCAACTCTAGTTTTGGGGATTTAAGTTACACAAGTTGCAACTTTGGCAGGTTCCAGTGTGATTGGTGGGTAAAGTTTATCATGTAACTCAGCAGACTGCCTGCACATAGATCCCAGGCACAGCCATATGTGTTGAGGGGTGGCTCTAATGCAGCTGGTGGCTCCCACTATCTTATCTCTTCTACCTCCAATATGAACGAGGGGAGTAGTTGGAACTCCAGCTTCCACTCAACGTCCCTTGTCAGGCCTGAAGGCATATAGGGGGTATAAACTTCATACCCACCTTCAGTTTCTAGGCCACCCAGGCCATTGGAGCCAGATGAGTTCCACAATGGAACAACACTGTCAGGTAGTCTGGGATGGTTACCCCCAATTGGGTAATAGTTTACAATAATAAAAAAAAAGTGTCTGCATTTAACCATAATACAATGTATGTGTTCCTTTATTTTCATGTCCACATTAGCTGAATTTGTGCTTTTGTTTCTCTGATGCATAAAGGAGGTCTGAATGATATTTCGGGGGGAGGGGGGGATTTTTTCCCCCCTTCTTGTCTTTTAAGATTAAAATTCAAGAATCATCTACCCTGTTAATAGAACTAACAGTGTGACACTGGAGCTACCAAGCAAGGGTATGTCTACACTAGGAAAAGTGGTTGTTAGTGAACACATAGCTAAGACTGTCTAGTCTCTCCAATCACTCATCTCAGATCTGTATAGTATTGAACTATGTAGATGGGTAATGACTATACATTCCAATTTGCTTTAGCCTAATAATATAATGTTCAAAATAAAAATGGATAATACAGAATCTGTATAATCAGATTTATTTATTTCATGGCTATTAATTGTCTTTCCTCAATTCTTTTCTCTCCCCCCACCCCATTCATTTTGTGTGCGCGCATGCACACGGACAGAAATTTCATAGATTATAAACTGCAATTAGAAAGCAATGACTTCTAAATTTCCGAGCCTTCATTTCCCCCTGCAGATGTGTAGTTTTATAAGAAAAAAAATAAAGATTTACACACACAAAAATTACACCCTCATTAGTAAGCTATTAATCAGTGGAGCACCTGGAAGAAAATATTTTACATTTAGTACCTAGCATATGCTACATTACTGTATCTCAGAGGAAACAGTAAGATGGTTTTTCTTGCTCTTTGAACCATGACTAAGAATTCTAACATGTACTATAAAAAACGGCTACTAACCTTTCTGTAACTGTTGTTCTTTGACAGGTGTTGCACGTGTCCATTCCAATATAGGTGTTTTTAAGTCCTGATCAGTTCCTGGAATTTTTTCCCCCTAGTGGCATCTGTCGGGTGAGCTCCAGTGCCCTCTAGTGCCATGTGCAGCACTGGGATAGAGGACCCTGCGCCTCCTCAGTTTCTTCTTATGGAGACTCCGATAAGAGGAGAAGGAGGGCAGGTTTTGGAATGGACATGTGCAACACGTCTTGAAGAACAAAACACAGTTACAGAAAGATTAGTACCTGCTTTTCTCTTCTTTGCACGCTTGCACAAGTCCATTCCAATGTAGGTGACTCAAGCAGTAGCATAGGAGGTGGGCTTGGAATTCAAGAACAAGCTGACTGCAAGACTGTGCAATTCAAGTTAGCATTATCTCTGGTGTGCTAGGTAATGGCACAGTACGTTGAGAACGTGTGCACCGAAGACCAGGTTGCTGTCCTCAATAGGGATTTATGCTAGGAAGTGGCTGAGGAGGCCAGTGATCTTGTGGAATGAATGGTCAGGTAACCTGGAGGTGGAATGCCAGACAGCTGTTAACATGCACGAATGCATGATGTAATCCAGGACAAGATTCTCTGGGCAGAGATGGGAAGGCCTTTCATCCTTTCTGCTATTGCTATGAACAGCTGGGTTGATCTGCAAAACGTCTTGGTGCTTTGCATATAGAATGCCAGGGCATGTTTAACATCTAAGGAGTTTAAATGTTGCTCCTCCCTGCTTGCACACTGCTTTGGGAGTAACACTGGTAGGAAGATTGTTTGACTGCAGTAGAAGATGATTGTACATGGGGGCTCCGATGTGAGGGCATGGATTTCTGAAACCTTTCTGGCCAAGGTGATGGACACTAAGAAGGCCACTTTCCAGGAGAGGTGAACCAACAAGTACGTTGCCAGCAGCTCAAAACGGGGGACCTGTAAGAGCTTTGGTAAGACAAAGTTTAGGTTCCAGGGAGGAATAGGCTCTCTTACCTGGTGGTATAACCTTTCTAGACCTTTAAAAAAACGGATAGCCACCTTGCGTGAAAAGACAGACCAACTGTCGACTGGGGATGGAAAGCCAATATCACTGCCAGGAGAATTTTGACTGAAGAAATAACCAGACCTTGTTGCTTCAGGTGCAAAAGGTACTCCAATATGAATTACAATGAGGACTGTGTGGGCAGAACTCTGCTTGGGAGGATCAGATGGGAGAATCACTTCCTTTTTGCAGGGTTTTCCACTGCCTAACAGAACTCAACAGTTGCTCCGAGCAAGCTTACTCCTCAGGATTCAGCCATGGAGCTTCCAAGCTGTCACATGGAGAACTGAGGTTGGGTAGAGCAGCCAACCGGGGTCTCAGGTCCGTGAGTAGCAGAAGCAGGTGCGGGGTCTCCATTAAGAGGCCTACAGGGTGGTGAACCAGGCTGCCTGGACCATGCCGGGGCTATGAGAATAGCCTATGCCTGGTCCCGCTTGATCTTCATCGGACTCGTGTGTGTCATCGGGATGGGGAAAAGGCATAATACCGGTGATCTATCCATGATGGCAGGAAGGTGTCCATAAGAGATGCTGGACTGTGGCCTGGCAGGGAACAGTACTGGTGGCATTTCCTGTTGTCATGGGTATCAAACAGGTCTATAACGGGAGTCCCCCACTGTTGGAAAATGCCCTTTGCCATTGTTGGATCATATTAAAGAAGTTCTGTATTAAAATCACAAATGAGTTTGATTCCCCATAGTTTAAATTCCAGGGTATTACTAATTAAGAGGTCTCTTGGTTTTTGGTACTGTTTCTCTCCCTCTATGTGTGAATCTTGCAAGCTGCTAATTGCGTTAGTACATTCTAAGACACAGTCTGTTCTCAAAGCAATTATTTGCAACAACAACTATTCACACCGAGAGAGACTCAAAGCAATACTCTTTAACAATAGAAACAGCACCCAGAGACTCCCTGCCCTTTTGTTGTATTCATCTCGCTCTGTTAACAATTGTGATTAAAATAGAGATAGACGTATGTATGTGGATAACAACTGAATAATCAGGGAGGTGCCAGCCTAAGAATCCAGTGTCCATCGGCTGAAGGCGGCGTCAAGTGGAAATAACCAGAGGACCCCCGGAGGGCAGACTGGAATCCACCCAACAGCCTCAAGAATGGGAGAACCAAAGAACAAGATAACATCTGGCAGCACAGAGCTGTCAGGAATGTGACATCTGCTGATTGATTCAGCAACAGCATGATGAAGCAATTCCCATAGACTAACATAGGAAGAAATTCCTATAAAAATGGACTCTGGAAAGTGAGAACTTTGGGGTCTGATTCTGCAAACCAACTTCCAGGAGCATCAGATGTGCATCTGACAAGGCCCTGCTCCTGCCTCATGTCCAGGCCACCTGGCCAGTGGCTTGACATGAGCAACTCTAAGGCTGGTAACTATGACAACAATCTTGCAGAACCTGTGTGTGTGTGTGTGTGTGTGTGTGTGTGTGTGTGTGTGTGTGTGTGTGTGTGTGTGTGTGTGTGTGTGTGTGAGAGAGAGAATGAATGTGTGAATAAATATGACACTGAATGGAATGTTATAGCTATAACTAACTGCTTACTATGACTCTTTCTGTATTCACAATAAATGTGGTATTTTGCCTTTTCCCCTTTAATAAGATCCGGCTGGTTTTTATTTTATTGGTATAACACCATGTCCAGCCAAAGGGACCATTCACGGTGAGAGAAGAAAGATCTGCTGAGGTGATCCACCAGCTGGTTCTATGCTCCCCGGAGATACGATGCCTTGAGATGGATTGAATGCGTTATGCAGAACTCCCAGAGTTGGACTGCTTTCCAGCACTGGGGGGGACCGTGGGGAAGGAAACGAGCTCCTCCCTGCCTGTTTATGTAGAACATGGCAGTCGTGTTGTCTGTAAGAACCAAAATGATTGTTTGTAATGCGGAGCAGGATCGCTTGGCAAACTGGGGACGACAGGCCTTGAGTCCCAACAGTCTGAAGTAATGTTCAAAAACAGAGGGGTAACCGGATCCTATACTGTGGGGACTGAGATGTCAACCTTGAGCATCTCGTCAAAAAGAGTGTTTCGAGCTCCCTGAGTGTCTGGAGACGGCCTGCACTGGCCCTACTGTGGAAGCCAGTGGAGGAGCTCTATGCCTGAACCCCGTTCTTCATCCTCTGCTAGTCATAAGACCATGAGAACATAAGAACGGCCATACTGGGTCAGACCAAAAGGTCCATCTAGCCCAGTATCCTGTCTTCTGACAGTGGCCAATGCCAGGTGCCCCAGAGGGAATGAACAGAGCAGGGAATCATCAAGTGATCCATCCCACCGCCCATTCCCAGCTTCTGGCAGATAGAGGCTAGGGACACAATACATGCCCATCCTGGCTAACAGCCATTGATTGATCTATCCATGAATTTATCTAGTTTATTTTTAAACCCTGTTATAGTCTTGGCCTTCACAACATCTTCTGGCAAAGAGTTTCACAGATTGACTGTGCGTTGTGTGAAAAAAATACTTCCTTTTGTTTTAAACCTGCTGCCTACTAATTTCATTCTTTTGTTATGAGAAGGAGTAAACAACACTTCCTTATTTACTTTCTCCACTCCAGTCATGATTTTATAGACCTCTATCATACCACCCTTAGTCTCTTTTCCAAGCTGAAAAGTCCCAGTCTTATTAAAAGACCTTTCTAGAAGGCTGGACAAAGTAATGGCCTGTCTGTTGGGGCCTGTAATGCTTCCTAGATGCAGCTTGGGTATACAGCCCCAGGGATTTCAAGGTCGCCTAAGAATCCTTAAGCCCGTGGAGCCTAGCATCTGTTTGCTCCAAAAAGAGAGAGGACCCTTCCAAGGGGAGATCTTGAAAGGTCTGTTGTACCTCCTAGGGAAAGCCAGATGATGGCAACCATGAACTTCTGCCACATGATCACTGCTGTGGCCATAGATTTGGCTGCAGAATTGGCCGCATCCAGGACAGCCTATAAGGAGGCCCTCGTCACCATTTTCCCTTCCTCGATCAGCAAGGAGAACTCCTGTCCGACATCCTGAGGGAGCAAGTCCTTAAATTTTTGCATAGCCTCCCACATATTGAAGTTACAGTGACACAGCAGAGCCTGCTGGTTTGCTGTGTGAAGCTGTAGTCCTTGCAGCCAAACAGCTCTAACTTTTTTGGGTCCTTTGCCTTAGGTATTGTGCCCGATTGTCCCTGTCACTTTCTCTTATTGTCAGCTGCTACCACCAGGGATCCTGGGAGAGGATGCAAGTTCAGAAACTCGTAACCTCTGGCTGGTATGAAGTACTTCTGCTCCATATGCTTTGCCGTGGGAGGGAGGGAAGCAGGGGTCTGCCACACCACCTTAACTGGGTTCATGATAGTCTCGTTAAGTGGTAGAGGCACCATCAAGGGACCCGCTGCCGATAGAATGTCCGATAGGCTGCAAGTTGCCTCCTTGATAACCTCCATCTGTATGCCTAGATTGTAGGTACTAGTACTTGCTTTAATAAATGTTTGTAAACCTTGTGATCATCTTGCAGAGTGGACACACCCGCTGCCAATACAGCCTCATTTGGGGAAGAGGAAGATAGGAACAGCTGAGGGCCTCCACCTCTCCCTCCAGATTGACCAAGACCTGCAGGGCCTCCTCTTAAGGCTTGGTACCAGAGTCTGGATTTGGGGGTGGGGAGGGGGGTGTCACATGGCAAAGCACTACAGGTGCTCTGCTCTCTGAGGCCACCAAGTAGGAGCACCTGAAGAGTGCACGATGAACTTTGGGGAACCCCCAAAGATTCCGAAAAGGCCACTTCAAAAGTTCCAGCCCCACGGACCCAGTGGCCAACTGCTTGGTGGTACCCCTGTGCTTGGGGCCCATGGCAGAGTAGGAATGTCCCAGGGAGTAATGTGGGCGGCTGCAATGGCAGGAAGAGTAGGATCCCACTTCTGCCTCCAAAGAGTCCCGGCGTGGCAACCAGGGTGGTGTGGACCCCCTTTGTGCCAGTGCCATGGTGAAGCCTGTGATGAGGCTACTGTGTGGGGTTTTCCTGCTAGAGGGTAGTCCCGGTACTGGCCTGGCACTCAACGGGACTGGCAGCACAGAGTCCTATATGGCTGGGGATGCAGGAACCAGCAATGAAAGTGCATCCCTGGCTGCCACAAATGCCTCTGGAGTTGACAGTACTGTGAACTGATTGGCAGTGCTGCCAGCGCAGGAGTCAGTGGAGCCTGTGTAGGTACTAGTGCTGCTGGTATTGGCTGTTGTGGTGCCAGGGTGGAAGAGTGACCCGACAGAGATCTTGCTCTACTCCAGTCCCCATCCCTGCTTGACTGTGGCACCAGGGATTGCCACTTCTTCGGCTGCTTCTTATGTTTCTTCTTGAGCATCGGGGGTGGGGACTGGTGCAGAGACTCACAACCAGTGGGGGGAGCGCTTCACACCAAACTGAAGTACTTGGTGCGTAGTTTAAGTGTGGCTCTGAAGTGGGTTTCAGGGCTGCCTCCAAAAGAAAGACTTTCAATCTCACCTCCCAGCCCTTTTTGGTGCGAGGTTTGAAGTCCTTGCAAATCTGGCAGCGGTCCTTTCTATGAGACTTCCCCAAGAACTTGAGACAGTTGAGTGCAGGTTGCTCAATGGCATCCATTTGCTGCAGGAAGCATAGGGCTTGAAGCTGGGTGACCGAGGCATGCCTCGGCACTGGGGAGTGAATGAATCTCACTGAGCGTAAAGGAGTCCAACTTAAAAAAAGAAACAAAAAAACCCCCACCTATCGCTACTATAACAACTATACACACTAGAAAAGAAGAAAAATAGCAGAAAAACGACTGGAAAGTTAGCTTGAGGCAACAAGAGTAGTTCCAGAAGTTGTAATGGGTGGTCAGAAGGAACTGAGGGGGTGCAGGGTTCACAAGGTCCTTTATACTGGTGGTATGAGCACGTGGCACCAGAGGGCACTGGAGCTGACTTGATGGAGACCACTAGGGGAAAAAATTCTAGCAACTGTGGTTGGGGTGTGCACACACCTACATTGGAATGGACATGAGCAAGCACTCGAAGAACAACTTATACTTTCTGCATTAAGGAAATCAGTGTAGTACAGGGGTGGGCAAACTATGGCCCATGGGCCAAATCCAGCCCACCAGCCATTTTAATCTGGTCCTCAAGCTCCTGCTGGGGAGCAGAATCTGGGGCTTGCCCCGCTCCGGTGCTCCAGATGGGGAGCAGGGTTGGGGGCTGCTCCATATGGCTTCCGAAAGCAATGACATGACCCTCCTCCGGCTCCTACATGTAGGGGAAGCTAGGAGGCTTCGCTCTCCACGCTGTCCCCACCCCAAGCGCCACTCCCACAGCTCCCAGTGGCAGGGAACCGCAGCCAATGGGAGCTGCAAGGGTGGTGCCTGTGGACAGTGCAGCAGGCAGAGCTGCCTGGCCGTGCCTCCGCGCAGGATCCGGAGAAGGTACTTGCCGCTGCTGGAGGTAAGCGCAGCCCAGAGCCTGCACCCCTGAGGCTCTCCTCGCACCCCCGCCCTGATCGTCCTCCCACCCTCTGAACCCTTCAATCCCAGCCTGGAGCACCCTCCTACACCCCCCACTTTCCCACCCCAGCCCAGAACCCTCTCCCTCTCCCACACCCTAAACTCCTCATTTCTAGCCCCACCCAGAGCCTGCACCCCCAACCAGAGCTCTCATCCTCTCCCTCACCCCAACTCCAATTTTGTGAGCATTCATGGCCCACCATACAATTTCTATTCCAAGATGTGGCTCTCGGGCCAAAACGTTTGCCCACCCCTGATGTAGAATCAAGTTTTCTTTTGGTCCCTTATTTCTCACCATGCTTGGAAGGAATCGTTTCCTAACACTTTCACTGGAACCTTAATTTCTCCTAGGAAGACATCTTGCACCAGGTTTCCATTGTTCCATAGGTCAATCCTGAAAGTTAAAACATTCTTTTTAATGTTCTTGCAAATTATAAGGATAAAAACCACCAGCAGATTCCAGATCATCAACAACAACCACCTTGCATCACTAATTCAGCATGCATACAGACAGGAAATATTAGGATTGTTATACCAATCTAGTAAAGTCAAGAGGAACTTGAATGGCTTATTAAACCCACGAAAGGCAGCCATGGAAACAAATTTAGACAGTGAAAGTTAGAAATCACAGACTTTACATCAGTAAAACATAGTGATACTGGTTGATGTGTTTTCTATTTTGAACAAAATAAAATGAAATGAAATTACTGCATTTCCTTTTCAGGTGTTTGCAGTGAACTTTTACCAGTGTACTTATATCCCTATTTTACTGCTGCAAGTAAAACTTGGACAGACTGCAATACCACACTGACGCATGCGCTTGTTTTTTCAGACAACTGCTTGAATATTCAAAACCTAAAGAGCTATCGCTCCAAAGACATGCACCTGGATTGGATTCGATTACTTCTTACCTCTGACATTTCTGTTAGACAGCAGATAGGTTAAGAAGAACAAAAAAATTAATGCTAGAGTTGTTGGGGCATAATTGCTTTTCTATATATATTTTCATCTATAATCCTACACACTGTACAAATTGATGGGTCACATAAGTAAGAACAGACTTAGAAAGGAGTGAAGTTGGTTCTTTAACGATAATTAAAATTTACACTAAATTTTTTTTTTGGTGCCAACTATGAAATGATCACTAATGCTCAAGTTGTGCCCTCAATTCCTCTCTGATGTCGGGCATGTGTGTGTGCATGTGCAAAGCTGATGAGGCTAAATGGAGGTGCTCTGAAACACTGCTTGTGCAGAACAAATGTAGGCAAACTATTTTAAAGTATGCAGGAGTAGAAAGCGGAAATACACTGTAAGGTGCTTCTTATCTGCTAGAGGAAGGTATTATGCGTGTTCCACCAAACATGCTGCCAGATGCTAGCAGACATGTAAGAGAGACTAGTTCCTGTCCAGGCCCCCGACACAGCTTACTTGGAGCCCCGTAATGTCTCTGGGTGGACTAGACGCCGGGTGGACTTTTCTTGACTTCTTGGTGCTAGTGTCAGCGTTCTGACTGATTTCTGCAAGAGCATGTTGAGAGTGAGGGGCTCTTTGTACCACTTACAGCCCAGTGCAGGTATCCTGAGTTTAGCTCCAAATGTATGTATGACAGAAAAACCACTATTCTATGAACTAATCTGGGACTAAGGAAAGAGCAAAAAATTAATAAAATTGATCTCATAATTACAGTATGTACAGTGTACCAGTTGCAGTATGGCGCATTGCATTGTTTTCTTTTTGTCCTTCAAACCCCTGCAAAGCAATTTCCAATGCACTGAAGGCATCAGAATGTGAGAGGATATCTACTTGTTCTCCATTGACATCACTTTCATTATGTAATTCCCCTACCCCCATCAGGAAAAATGGTTTGTGTAACTGGTTGTACATAAGATTGGCATTCCTAAAATGGAGATTCTGCTGTACTGCCTAAGTAATCTAGGTTCTGAAAAAAAGGATTTTGTTTTCATTGACATTAAGCAAATATTATACACGTGCCAGGGAATAAATATTAAGGAAACATACAACTTTCCATAAATTAAGCTATCTGAAGTTTGAACAAACATTTTAATTACATAAATAATTTTCTCAGATACTCAGAAGAGTTTACAGTTTCACTTTTAGAACTGAAGCAAGTTTACTATGAGGATTTTATTTCTGAAATTGGACGAATCTTCGTTGTAAACTTGAACATTAGTTTTTTACAGTCACGTTATTATAGCCAAATAAAGAAATGTTATGGCATAAAGATTTTAATGTACTTTACAGAAATTGATATTAAATATAGAATCTCAAGAACGTACCTGACTTCCAGCTTCTCTATGTCCTCCTCTTCTACCTGAAACTGGGATTTTTTGGTATAGCTACTGGACCTGGTTACCTGTAAATAAAATCCCTCAATGATTTTTGTCTTTCAGCCTGGTTTTTAAATTACAAATCTTCCATATCTACTGTAAAATCTTTGCTTTTTAATATTATATTGGTCCTGAAAGCAAATTTCTGAAAGTTCTAGAATATTAATTATGTATCATAAACTGAAAAGGAGTACTTGTGGCACCTTAGAGACTAACCAATTTATTTGAGCATAAGCTTTCGTGAGCTACACCTCACTTCATCGGATGCATACCGTGGAAAGTGTAGAAGATCTTCTTATATACACACAAAGCATGAAAAAATACCTCCTCCCACCCCACTCTCCTGCTGGTAATGTATGTGTGTGTGTGTGTGTGTGGGGGGGGGGGGTGAGAAAACCTGGATTTGTGCTGGAAATGGCCCCACTTGATTATCATACACATTGTAAGGAGAGTGATCGCTTTAGATAAGCTATTACCAGCAGGAGAGTGGGGTGGGAGGAGATATTTTTCAAGATTTTCTACACTTTCCACGGTATGCATCCAATGAAGTGAGCTGTAGCCCACGAAAGCTTATGCTCATATAAATTGGTTAGTCTCTAAGGTGCCACAAGTACTCCTTTTCTTTTTGCGAATACAGACTAACACGGCTGTTACTCTGAAATGCATCATAAACTGAGATACACTTAGGAGACAAACCGTAAAAATCCCACTTCCCCTCCCCCACCTCACACAATTTTAACTGCATACTTTAGAATCTGTTTTCACTTCCAGATTAATTTTGTGCTCAATTTATTGCATTCCCAGAAAGCCATAAAATTATGTAATTGCTTTGTAACCACTTTGTTCCAACATTTTAATTCACAGAAAAATTTAATCTGGGATTTCATGAGGTAGAACATGAGAGCTAAAACATACTGTAGGCCTGCTTCTGCAAGCACTCCAATCATCCATTTCTTACTGAAATTAATGGGAGTTTCAAAAGCAGAGTTCTCACAGGATCAGAATCTATACGCAAAGCATTAAATTACATACTACTGTCACAGTACTGATTTTAAAAAGGTCAATACTTTCATATAGCTTGATAACTTGAAAATAAGGGCTATATATTTTACTGGCTATTTTATTTTTCACAATATAAAATGAAAAGCAGAACACAAAGATGGAAAACAAACAGTGGAATCATCTTAAAGGGCCAAATTTTGGGCCTCCTGCACCAAAGCTCAAGTAAGCCAAGCTTGGCGTGAAAGTTCTGCAGTGGTCAGAGGAGGAATATCCACCAGTTTCCATGCTTTAGCTCACCCCAAAACTATGAGGGAGTAGAGGAAGCCACCACAGATTCCTGCTCCGAAGCGTGGTATTTACCAGCTCTGTTGCCTTCAGGGGCTTCCAGACTTGTGGGTAGCTGGTGTCAGGATTTGTCCCATAGTAACTCATTTTGTTTACAGAAAAGCACCATTCTACCTGAAGACTCGCTAGAGCCAGAATTCTATTTTGCACATTGCAATGCATTAAAGTAATATGCAGTTTCAATCTATTTCACTGAAGACTGAATAAAATAACCCACACTCCAAAGGTGATGAACCTCAATACGGATATTCCAAGCCTAGGAGGCTCTAACAGAATGTCAAGCAGTATATTGATCTTCTTATGAAGACAAAGGAGATGAGGGTAGGTCCAAAAACTTAATGTCATTTGTTTTTGGAGACAAGGTTTGATCCCAAGGCTTAAGCAGCAAAAAGTTAAAGCACTTACTTATTCTACCTAGAGAATGATTTCAAAATCACTGATCGCCCTGTAAAATTACTGTACTGACTATAAACAGCCAAAACCTCATTTTTTACTAAGTGCTCTGAGAGATGTTCAAATTAAGGGCCATGTATATACAGTATATTCATTCATACTTCACATCATATCAGAACTGCGACTGATGGCCGCCAATCAAGGGCAATAAATAGCCCTTACATTTGTGACTATGAAACTAGCACTTCTCACTAGGTAGTAGTTGAATGGGACTGCTGTGATCTTTCAGCCTGTTACAAATAAAGGTGACTTAATTTATTTTGAAGTAAATGCAAGTTTCTCCATGAGACCCTCTTGTCGCTAGCATAAACAAACCAAAACTAAAACAAAACAAAACCAAAAACGGTGCATGAGACAAACAGGCAGGCAGGCAACACACATGATTTGAGAGTTTAAATTTTGAGAGAAATTAGTTACCTCAAAATAAAATGTTTCATTAAACTGTGGATTGCTTGTTTTCTTCTTTACTTTTGTCTTCTTTTGGTCATTCCTGTTTCAATGTGGTACAGTTTTACCATATAGAATTTAAAACACACAATTATTAAAACATTCTATTGTCAAGAAATGGCCATCCATTTAACTGTTAGGTCCAGATCCTCAAACATATTTAGGTGCCTAACTCCTATTAATTTCAATGGAAGATAGGTCCTAAATACCTTTGAGACTTGTAGCTATACTGCGTAATTATGTAAATATTGAGGTCATTTAAGATGTCACTTGATATAATGGAAAAATATTGAAGAGAAAAAGTTAATACACATTCACAGCATGGTTTGAAAAGTTAAATGGTGATGTTCAAAAGCTGTACCTATTTACATATATATGTGCACCTGGGAGGTGGTCATATTTAGTTTACCATTTCTATTTTAGTTCACAAACAACATGAAATGGACAGAAGTTGATGCAGATTAAAATATGGAATGGATTGGAATGATTTTCACTCCTGAAAACAGCATTTTTGTGTATCTGCCTCCACATATGAAATATTCAGTGTTCCTTCTCCATCCCCTCCTCTTGCTCCACTCCCGTTTTCTACTTTAAGTGGTGGTGTACATTGTTACTATAACCACATAATATTGCAGCCTTTCTTTCCCGAGACTGAACCTGTCACTTCCAAGAACTGCTCAGGTACTAAGTATTTCCTTCCAAAAAAAAAAAAAAAAAAAAAACACACACACATAAAAAGCCATTGCTAATTCTAAACCAAAGCAGAAAGTATATTTAGTGATTTTTTTCTATGTAAATAAGCATTCTATTTATTTCTCATTCCAGCTAGCAATTCCTGCTCAACACATTACTCAGTGAGAAGAGCAGCAAATATGAAAATTATTATTTTTTGCTTTTAAATAGGATTTATATGGTCTTAACAGACACAAAGGTACATGACTTATACCATACATAACATATGTTCTTATACCATGGACAACCTTAGCCTGTAAGAGATTCAGTGTAAGTAAAATTAACAGAGAAAAAGTTGTGTTACATGAGACTATGTACCTATACATAGTTCAGTGCTGTTTCTAACAGAAGTTTGTGTAGAACACGTACAGTACATCGTAAGAAACTGGTGGTGGGGGGGAATAAAGATTCTTTTCTCCAACACTAAAATCCATCCATCCAATTAATCATTTAACAACTATATAATTGAACACTTTGGTCTAAAGACATACCTGTCTCTTTCCTAATTTAGAACAACATTTAGAAATACTTAATTTGCAATATAATTCAACAAATGTTACCTAGAAGGACCCACAAGAGACACCGTTGCATAAGGGTCACAATTCTGTCCATTTACAAGAGGTAACCCATGGCATTCCTTTATGCTAAAATGAAAAAAAGAGAAACAGAGTTAGTGAATCATGAACTGCGCCATCCCCGGTACTGACAGCCAGTTGCGACCTGACATGGTAGTCACCGACGAGGCCCAGAAAAAGATAGTCAACGTGACGGTCTCCTTTGAGAACAGGACCCCAGCCTTCCACGAAGGCCGAGCTCGTAAACTGGAAAAATACGCCCCCCTGGCCGACACCCTGAGAGCGAAGGGCTACGAGATGCAGATGGATGCCCTGATAGTCGGAGCCCTGGGCGCTTGGGACCCCTGCAACAAGCGTGTGCTGCGGACCTGTGGGATCGGTTGACGCTACGCACGGCTCATGCGGCGCCTCATGGTCTCGGACACCATCCGATGGTCCAGGGACATCTACATCGAACACATCACCGGCCACCGACAGTACCAGGAGATACGAGCCGGTACAACATCGTGCAACTATGAGAAAGGGACTGAGAGACTTTTTCCATCGGACCATATGAACTGGAAACAAACTCACTGAACATTAAATCTCAGCAAATGAGGGTAAATCCATCCTCATCATCGTATCCACTCATTATACTCCACACCTGAACATAGCCATTATATGAACAACATACCGCCATATCTCAATGTCTGTACTTTGATCCGTTAACCTTTTACCCCCCAATCGGGGAGATTGCAGATTATGTATTCCTTACGCCACCCGTTCCTAAATCGAATTTCGCACTCCTTGATAATCTGTACCTTATTCCCTGATAACCAGAAACTTCTATGCTTAAACTCTGTACCATTTTCTTTTTATATCATCTTAATAAAATTAAGAATTTTTGACAAGCTGTCTTTTCTTTTAAAGCAAAGAAGACACTTTAAATCAAATCAATAAAGAGTTAACATCAGCCAGTACATAGTTTCTGCACAGCAATGATTAATATATCTGAAGCATATCCGATTCCACATGATGTTATATGTAGTGTGGATATATAGTACAAGTGGGCTCCACCACCAGACTATCCAATGCACAGTTTTCTAGGCATAACTTAATGCTGGATGTCAATCAGGTGTACAATTAATCTGAAGCAGGTTAGTGGGTCTTCAGGACTCTTGGGGGGGATTAGATACCATGAAGTACTCAAATACCAGTCATGTGTTCAGCATAAATAAAACCCAAGAACTCAGAAATGATACACAGAAAATTACTGTGAATGAGAAGACTGTAGATCTACAAGTTACCTGTTAATTTGACTTAAGAAAGACAAGACGACTTGCCAATAGACTTCATCTACACTGACCCAAAGATAGGGGAAGTGGTAAATATTGGGCCAGCAACAGTGTTCGGAAGCCATCTGAATGGGGATTAAACCTTGTTCCACCTAAGCCAGTTACTAACTTGGGTTGGTTGATCAATGCAGTAGGGTCAAATTGTGCTGGATTCATATTTTAAAGTGCACGTCCAAACCTTTTAAATACATTTGTAACAAGGTTTGTATGTATCTACTCTAGTGGTCAGATGAGAGAAATCTGCTTACCTGGAAGAAGTCAAACTACTTCTAGGCCCTGGTCTACACTACAGAATTACGTCAAATTTAGCCACGTTAGGTCGATTTAAAAAATGGACCGCGTCCACACAACCAACCCCGTTCCGTCCATCTAAAGGGCTCTTAAAATTGACTTCTATACTCCTCCCCTATGAAGGGAGTAGTGCTAAAATCGACCTTGCTGGGTTGAATTTTGAGTAGTGTGGATGCAAATTGACAGTATTGGCCTCCGGGAGCTATACCAGAGTGCTCCATTGTGACTGCTCTGAACAGCACTTTGAACTCCAATGCACTAGCCAGGTACACAGGAAAAGCCCCAGGAACTTTTAAATTTCATTTCCTGTTTGGTCAGCGTGGTGAACTCAGCAGCACTGGTGACCATGCAGTCACCCCGGAATCGCAAACGAGCTCCAGCATGGACCGAAAGGGAGACACTGGATCTGATTGCTGTATGGGGAGAAGCATCTGTGCAGACCAAACTCCCATCAAAAAGAAGAAATACAAATATTTGCCAAAATCTCACAGGGCATGCTGGAGAGAGGCTACAACAGGGACACACAGCAGTGTTGCATGGAAGTTAAGAAGCACAGGCAAACCTACCAAAAGACAAAGGAGGCGAACAGTCACTCCAGGTCAGAGCCCCATACATGCCGCTTCTATGATCAGCTGCATGCCAGTCTAGGAGGGGATCCTACCACTATCCCACCACTTTCCGTGGACACCTGCAAAGGGGGAGTCTCACGCAACAGGGAAGAGGATTTTGTAGATGAGGAAGGAGAATGCGCAGCAGGCAAGCGGTGAATTCGTTCTCCCCAGCAGCCAGGACCTTTTCATCACTCTGGAGCCAATACCCTCCAAAGGCGGGATCCCCGACCCTGAAGCCGGAGAAGGCACCTCTGGTGAGTGCACATTTGTAACTACAGTACAGGGTTTAAAGCAATAGTGTTGAATGACTAATTTGCCCTGAAGAATTGGGATGCATTCATGGCTTGTACAGCTACTGGAAAACTCTGTTCACATGTCTGGGGATGGAGCGGGAATCCTCCAGGGACATCTCCATGAAGCTCTCCTGGAGGTACTTTGAAAGCCTTTGCAGAGGGTTTCTGGGGAGGGCTGCCTTATTTCGTTCTTCACAGTAGGACTCTTTACCACTCCAAGCCAGTAGCAAGTATTCTGGAATCACTGCAGCACAAAGCATGACAGTGAATGGTCCTGGGTTTTGGCTGAATTCAAGCAACATTCGGTCTATATCTTTCTGTGTTAGCCTCAGTAGAGCGATATCATTCATCGTCACCTGGTTGAAATAGGGGAATTTTTGTGAGAGAATAGTAAAAGGACCCCGTTCATGCTAGGCTGTTTGTGCTTGGCTAAAAGGGATCATCCCAGAGAATAGCCACATGGTGGGGGGTGGGAGGGGTGAAGGGATCATCCCGGAGAATAGCCACGCAGAGGGGTGGGGGGAGATGTGTGCTGTACATCCACCTGAAAACTGCAGCTCCTCCTTTCAAATGTGAAACCCAACCCCTTGCTTGCTCTGGGAAAGGAGGGCTCTGCAGTTTGAAAACATTCCCACATTATGAAGGTGTAAGAAGCCAACCACGCGTACTAAAAGGCTTACCATGGCTGCCTGGAAACCAAATTCTGTTGCCCAGCTGTGCGGACGTGTGCGCGTGCGAGATGTTTCACCATAGTGGCAGGCGCTCAATATAAAAGGAAAAATGCGACCTTGTACCTAAAGCACGTGCTGTCTGCTGTGAATTTGATTGATTCACTGTGAAAGAGTCTCCCTTTTGTTCTCAGAAATGTATCATCTTAAATTTTACTCTCCCTTTTTATCTCCCCCCCAGAGGCAAATGTTTCTACGCTCCCCATCATCTCCATCCCGAAGATTATTGCAGATTAGAAGGTGAAAAAAAACGCACTCGCGATGACTTGCTCGCCGAGCTCATGCAGTCCTCCCGCACTGATAGGGCACAGGTGAATGCATGGAGACATTCGGTGGCAGAGGCCAGGAAAGTATTAAGTGAGCGCGAAGAGCTGAGGCAGGACGCCATGCTGAGGCTAATGGGGGAGCAAACTGACATGATGAAGCATCTGTTGGAGCTGCAGGAAAGCCAACAAGAGCACAGCCCCCCGCTGCATCCACAGTATAACCACATGCCCTCCTCCCCAAGTTCCATTTCTGCCTCACCCAGATGCCCAAGAATCCAGACACCCAGCCACTCCACTCCAGAGGATGGCCCAAGCAACAGAAGGCTGTCAAACAGTTTGATTGTTAGTGTGACTACAACAATGTGGCCTTGTCCTTCCCTCCTCCCCAACCCGTGGTACCTTGTCAGTTATCTCCCTTTTTTTTTTAAATTAATAAAGAAAGAATGCATGGTTTCAAAACAATAGTTACTTTATTTCAAAGGGGGAGGGTGGTTGGCTTACAGGGAATTAAAATCAACAAATGGGGAGGATTTGCATCAAGGAGAAAAACACACGACTGTCACACTGTAGCCTGGCCAGTCATGAAACTGGTTTTCAAAGCCTCTCTGATGTGCAGCGCGCCTAGCTGTGCTCTAATTGCCCTGGTGTCTGGCTGCTCAAAATCGGAAGCCAGGCGATTAACCTCAACTTCCCACCCCGCCATAGACGTCTCCCCACCTTACTCTCACAGATATTATGGAGCACACAGCAAGCAGCAACAACAGGAATGTGGGTGTGCTGAGGTCTGACCTAGTCAGCAAACAGCGCCAGTGAGCTTTTTAACATCCACAGGCACATTCTACCACCATTCTGCACTTACTCAGCCTATAGTTGAACTGCTCCTTACTACTGTCCAGGCTGCCTGTGTACGGCTTCATGAGCCATGGGAGCAAGGGGTAGGCTGATCCCCAAGGATAACTATTGACATTTCAACATCCCCAATGGTATTTTTCTGGTCTGGAAAGTAAGTCCCTTCTTGCAGCTGCTTGAACAGCCCGGAGTTCCTAAAGATGCGAGCGTCATGCACCTTTCCCGGCCATTCCACACCGATGTCAGTGAAACGTCCCTTGTGACCCACCAGTGCTTGCAGCACCACTGAGAAGTACCCCTTGCGGTTTATGTACTGGTTAACAAGGTGGTCCGGTGCCAAGATGGGGATATGCGTTCCGTCTATCACCCCACCGCAGTTAGGGAACCCCATTGCAGCAAAGCCATCCAGTATGACCTGTACATTTCCCAGAGTCACTACCCTTGATAACAGAACGTCAATGATTGCATTGGCTACTTGGATCACAGCAGCCCCCACAGTAGACTTGCCCACTCCAAATTGATTCCCAACTGACTGGTAGCAGTCAGGCGTTGCAAGCTTCCACAAGGCTATCGCCACTCGCTTCTCAACTGTCAGGGCAGCTCTCATCTTGGTATTCCTGCACTTCAAGGTGGGGGAAAGCAACTCACAGCATTCCAGGAAAGTGGCCTTATGCATGCGAAAGTTTCTCAGCCACTCGGAATCGTCCCATACCTGCAACACTATGTGGTCCCACCAGTCTGTGCTTGTTTGCCTGGCCCAGAATCGGTGTTCCACTGTATCAATCAGCCCCACTGCCGCCATAATGTCCCAACTGCCACAGCCCATGCTTTCAGGAATGTCTGTGTCCATGTCCTCATCAAAATCCTCCTCATGCTGGTGTCTCTTAACCTGGTTCTGCATATAGTCCAAGATAATGAGCAAGGTGTTTACAATGGTCACAACAGCAGCGGTGATGGTGAGCTGAGAGGGCTCCATGCTTGCCACCCAGTGACCCAGGAAAAAAGGTGACCCAGGAAAAAAGGCGCAAAACGATTGTCTGCCATTGCTTTAATGGAGGGAGGGGCGACTGATGACATGTACCCGAAACCACCTGCAACAATGTTTTTGCCCCATCAGGCATTGGGCACTTAACTTAGAATTCCAATGGACAGTGAAGACTGCGGGAACTGTGGGATAGCTACCCACAGTGCACCACTGTAAGTCGATGCTGGCCATGGTAGTGAGGACGCACTTCGCAGACTTAATGCGCTTAGTGGGGACATATGCAATCAACTGTATAAAATCTACTTCTATAAAATCAACCTAATTTCGTAGTGTAGACATACCCTAGGATAGTGAAGACTTAAGGGTAGATTGTGCCTTTAAGGCACAAGCCTGCAATATGTGGTGGTTTATTTCCGCAGGTGATCCCAAAGACACTGGGCCAAGTCCTCAACTGGTCACAATCCATGGATTATAAGCACAAAAGGGACCATTGTGATCATCTATTTTGACCTTTGATTTAATTCATGTTTGAACTAGAGGATCTCTTTTAGAAAAAATCATCTTGATTTAAAAATTCCCAGTGATGGAGAATTCACCACAAACCTTGGTAAATGGAGCCAATGGTAAATTATCCTCACTGTTAACATTTGCACCATAATACCAGTCTGAATTTGTCTAGCTTCAACTTCCAGCCACAGACTCTTGCTATATTTTTGTCTGCTAAAGTGAAGATCCCATTATCAATATTTTGTTCCCCATGTAGGTACTCTGAGCATGATCAACACACCCCTTAATCATCTCTTTGTTAAAATAAATAGATTAAGCTCCTTAAGTCTATCACTATAAGGCATGCTTTTCAGTCCTTTATTCTCCTGGCTCTTCTCTGAAACCTCTGCAATTTATCAACATCCTTCTGGAAGCATGGATGCCAAAACTGAATACAGCATTCCACTAATGATCGCACAATGTGCCAAGTACAGAGGTAAAATAACCTCCTTATTCCTAATCAATATTCCCGTGTTTATATATCTAAGGACTGCATTAGCCCTTTTGGTCACAGAATCACACTAGGAGCTTCTGCTCAGCCAATTATCCACCACAATCCTACAGCATCCTAAAAGTATAGCCTTCAGTCTGATCCTTGACATACAGCTTCTTATTCAGCTGTGTTAAAATGCATATTGTTTTCTTGCCCCCAGCTCTGTCCACTTCATTATTTACCGCTTCCCCTGTCTTTGGGTCCTCGAAAAACTTCAGTGATGATTTTGTGTTTTCTTCCACATCATTTTTTTTGGGGGGGGGGGGGCACGCGGGAAGAGGCTACATAGCATTGGGCCAAGAATCCATCCCTGTAGAACCTCACTAGAAAAACACCTGCTTGACGACAATACCTCCTTTACTGTTACATTTTGATATCTGACAGCCAGTTTTTGATCCATTTAATGTGTGCCATGTTAATTTTGTATCATTGGAGGTCTTATGGGGGGGGGGGGGAACCAAGACAAATACCTTACAGATATCTAAATATATCAAATCAACACTGTTACCTTTATCAACCAAACTTGCAATCTCATCAAAACAAGATACCAAATTACCTTCCTTTAATTCTTTACTAATTGAGTCCCATATCAGCCATTCCATTATTCGCCTGGGATCAATATCAGACTGACAGGCCTATAATTACTCAAGCTATCCTATTTACTCTTTAAATATTGGCACAACATTAGCTTTTTTCTAGTCTTTTAGAACTTGTATAGTGTTCCAATGAAAATCAACACTAATGGTCCACCATGTTCCTCAGTCAACTTTAAAACTCTTAGATGCAAGTTATTTGGACCCACTGATTTTAAAACGCCTAACTTTACTAACTGCTGCTTAACATCTTCCTGAGTTACTTCTTAAATGGAAAGTGTCTCATCATCCTATGATATGACTACATAAAGTTTTTTACCAAATAGAGAACAAATATTTATTGAACTGTTCTACCATTTCCATTTAATAATGAACCAATACCACTGTTAGGATTCTTTTTGTTCCTAATATACTTAAACTCCTTGTTGTCCTTAACTGCTGGCCATAGATTTCTCTTCCTAACTGGATTTAGCTCATAATGGTTTTTAGCTTTGTTGTGAAAGTGGCCCTTTTCAAACACGTGTGTGTATGTGAGTGAGAGAGAGAGAGAGAGAGAGAGTGTGTTTTAATACATTACATATTATTGCTTTGGTCTTTATCCTGTTTGCACATTACAAATGTGATCAAGTCACGATCACTTGTACTGAAGCTACCACTAATTTTTAGTTCTGTGATCATTCCTTTTTATCTGTCAAGACAAAATCTAGTATAGACTTCCTCTATGTTGGATGCAATCCTTTTTGAATTAGGAAATGGTCATTATCATATTTAGAAATTCTGAGGATGTTTTAGTACCGGCACACGAGACCTCCAGTTTAGGGTCACTCAGACTGAAATCCCCCATGATCACACAGGTCCCTCCTACACATTACATATAGGTGCTTAAGGAGGTTATCCCGTTTCCTAGTGTGATTTGGTGTCTGTAGCAGACATTAACTAGTCCCCATCTTGTGCTTATGTTAGAACATGGATCCATAAGCATTCAAGACCATTTTCGTCTAAGTTGTTAGTGACTCAAACAGATAATATTTTGACAGTGTTATTTACCCTCTCCTTTTGACCACTCGATCCTTCCTAAGTAGAATATACTCACTGACTTTAACAGTCCACTCATGCGACTCATTCCACCAGGTTTCAGTAATACCAACAGACTGAATTTATGCTTATAAATGAGCAATTCGAATTCCCCCCTGTTTCCTAGCACTGGTGTAAAAGGCAAAGAATTCATTCTCCTTGCATACTCTGGTTTCTTGATTAACTTAGTTCCCAACATCATGATTTTCGGCTAAACGAGTGCTCATTTGTTCCTTGTTTTCACCATCCCCTTTTGTCATTAGCTTAATGCACTCCTCACTTCTCTGGCCAGCCTGTTTCTGGGAAGTTTAGCTCCCCTTCTACAGAGATGGAAGCCATCCAAACTGTACAGCCTCCACTCCCCTAGCAGGTAGACCCAATTTTCCACACCAAAACCCTCTACTTTACACCAGATACCTAGCCAGGAATTCACTTCCAGATCTGCCTTCATTCTTCCACAGGATAGGAAGGATCTCCAAGGAGATCACTCGGATACTATTTTTCAGCACCCTACCAAGTTCCATGAAGTCATCTCCAATCTGCGAGACATCACACGATGCAATGTCATTAGAGCAGTATGTACGATTACCAGTGGATCCTTGCCTATAAGCTTCAGAAGCCCATCCAATCTTAAAGTGACATCTCACACCTTGGTTCCAGGATGACAGCACATTGTCCTGTTGTCTGCTTGTCCCTTGAATGTTTTTTCCCTTTCTTCTTAGTATAGATTCCATGAAAAGGATCATCTATCTTCTTTGGATAGTTTCAGACCTCTTTGTGGGTATGCTTGATTTTCTTATAGGTTGGGCTGAGCAGCCATCTACAGGTGTGTCCCATATACCTCTCCACTCCACTCCACCAGATGGATCTTCAGAGAGATCTTCTGCAGTTTCCACGCTAAGGACCCTGTATCAACCTGGAACTTCAGGTTGTGTGGAATTCCTCATGATTCTCTCTTCTCTGATGGTCGCGGTCGCAGACTGCGCATCCTGGCCTGCCTCCAGTAGTATAGAAAACCAGCTTGTCTTCTTGCCTCTTGTGGTTATGAACTGCCACACCTCTAATTTTCCTCCCCACTCCAGTTCCTTGGTAGCCAATTCCTTTGTTTCTTGTATCTGGGGTAGTGAAGCTTCCCAAATCTGGTTGTCCAAGAACCCCTCTCTGATGCTGCATAGTGTCTATAGTTGTCCTTCCAATCCAATAATCTTTTCTTCAAGCACAACCGCCAACTTGCACTTCATACACAGGGAGTTCCTTCTGACATCAGACAGTAAAGAAAACATGGCCCATCCACTGCAGGTTGCAACCACTGATCACTAGCTATCACAATATCGAATGCAGAACTGTACTAAAAAGGAAAACCTCTTTTAGTCCCTCTCCAAACTCCCTTCAAAATTCTCCTGTTTGCTACTCAAGTTCACCAAGCAAATGACTTATTCTAAGCTTCCCTGCTCAGCTCTACCCCCTCACTACCAGGGAGAAATGACCCACTCTGACTTCAAACAGTGGGGCTGATCAAAGGTGGTCAGACCACAGCTACGTGGGCCTTCCACAACATGAACAAACAGATCTGTCTCATTTGCCTACCCAGGGGCTCACCGACCGACCGACCAACCAAATGTCAAAGATAGATGCAGCTCCACTGACTTCAACATTATTCCAGAAACTCTGGGAACAGCCTGGCTGAGAGCAACTCTGTTGCACATTTTAAAAGGACATGTGCACCAACCCACACATGGGCCAGTTTTGCTGGCTCATAAGTAGAAGCAAGGGATATGGTTATATCCCATCTCCTTTGGGAAGACTAGCACCACCATGAGTACTTGCCTCAGACAGTCTGCATGCTCTGTGAGCACAAGTATTGAAGTTAAGTGGTCCCTCAATGGGGGCTTGAGGAACTGCTCCTTAAAATGTAAGAGCTCTGATCATCAAAGAATGCAACATATTGCAAATTATTTCCACTGGTTTATGACAAACATTATACTGTAAATACATGCATATTACCACCATTACTATAACGGAAAGACAAACAGGCATATCAGCAGCAGAACAGTTAGATATTAGATCAGCTAAAGAAAATGAGTGTGAACTTTCTACAGCTCGGTCCCCACATAGTTTATGGATTGTGCAAGTGGACAGATTTCCCCACTACCCACCTCCAGTCCACACAAACAAAACTTGAGCCAACAATTTTAGCCTGTTCCAAGTTTGTTGTTTTCTGCCCCGATCCAGGAAGGAATCAGTTTCTGTTCAAGAGTACCCCTTTTTCCTCAGTTGTATCTATTTAGACTGTGCACTCAACATCACACAGCAAAGTAGTGGAAAAAAACCCGGAACAAAAAACAAATAACTCAGGTCGCTTTGCTCCCAGTCCAATATCTTCTTCACTAAACTACACTCAACAGCCTTAATTCAATAACTATAATCAACAAATGGAAACTAGTCTATCATTTACCAGGTCCTGGATGCAGGAAAGGAGATTAAGTCAGCTACCAAGTCTCCGGGTGGCTGCAGAATTTCACTGTACAGCCCTTTCTGACTACTTCTGTAACCCTACCTAGTGATCTGGAAAGGGGGCATAGCATTGGGCTGAGAATTAATAGAGCCTTATCCCTCAGGGATTCAATCTGTTCAGATGCATACGTGCACAAAATCTGCACAAAGAGGAACTTTTGAAAAAGGATGGTTTGTTCGTAATTGAAGGTCTGTAATATCTCCTCTGTACCGGGCTCCTCGTCCGTTTACCCTCACTGTGTACTTTAAGAATGCTAGTAAATGTTTGGACGTCTACTGTCAGACACACTTGCCCATAAGTTGCTTCTTACTGTGTTACTTCCAGCGGACCTACTCAAAGCAAACTGAATCCAACAGTATAAAAACCCAAAGAGAGATCCTGTTTAGCATCAACTTTACATCCATAGAGAATATATGTATATCCAGATCAGAAGAGCACAAGCATGTAGAATCAGAGGTATAATGCTAATGATGTTGCTTTGTAACTGTGGGGCAAGGACTCCAGCCTACTCACAGTGGGCTGCATGAATATAAAGTCATTTTCTGAAAGGAAAGCAGATTAAATTTACAAGGTTAGCTATGAATGCATTAATTACTGGGGGGATGACAGTCTGATTTTGACTTTAGGATTATACAGAACTTCTGAGACAGCTTGGTGAGCCTCAGTCATTGGTAGCTTCCATGTTCTGTAGGACTAAACCAAAGATACACAACTTTCTTAAGGAGACAAACAAACCAAACACCACACACCACTCCCTTCTCTCCGTCCTGTTCCTCATTCTCTTCTATACAGCAGACACCCATAATTGAAGTTAGGTTATTTCCATTCTGGATCCTTTCGCAACATCCCACTGAACCCAACCTGGAAGGAACAGAGCCCTTCCTAGGAGTCCCTGTTGGGATTCAAATTAGACAACTCAGCACAAAGATGAAAATTTGTATTCTGACGGTGCACATTTTTCCTTTTACTTCTCAGAAGAAACAGTCCCCACACAACCTCGAGATCTGGCTTACTTGTCTTTAGTCTTAACCACCAGGGCTCTACATTTAAACCCATTGTGTTAAGAGGGATCTTCGGAAGGCTCACACATCTTGATAAACACGCTGGTGGGGGCCTAGTTCATACCTGATTGAACTCAACAGGGCACTGGCACTTTCTCCATTAATGTGAGTAGGGTCAGACAACACGGTTGAAATGTCTGTTCCCTTTCTACATTATTTATCATTTTAGTTGCTGCCACTGACTGAGCTATATCTGTGGTGAATTATGCAACTTCCCACCACCCCTGCAGGCAAAGTCCTAGAGGTGCTAGTCTGGAGGAGTGTTGATGCCAGACACTCCACTGGTCTTGACCTCACCCCTTTCTACAGATGGGAGTGCATGAAACCCTTCTATAGTAAGCTGTGGGAACTGCCTGAGTTTAAATTACTTCAAATGTCCACACAGTGGTATTCTGCCTACCTGTATATCCATCCTTCAGCCCCTCCTATTCCCTTCTTTGATTGTAGCAGTTAAAGACATTTATTAAGTTGGTGTCCAAAAGGCCTCAATCAGAATCAACGTTCATTGTGCTACACATTGGATAACCAGATAGCTTCAGTGTCTAAAACTGCCTTTTCACTTCTAGCTCGGTAGGAAACTTCATCCCTTCCTCCCACATGGGTCAATCATAATAATCCAGCATGTAAGTGACAAGTGATAAGTCACTGTCTTAAGTTGAACATGACAATAATGCACAGATTGTAGCTGGTACCGAACATGGATGTCTGCTTCCACCATGGTCTTGGCTGCCATGAGCCTATCAGGCCTCTGCTCAAGTTCTTCCACTGGCTCTCAGTCAATTTCTGTTGACCATTACAGGCCTTTGGCCCAATCTCCAAAGCAATTAGATTAGATCAAACATAGCTGGGCCTTGATCTATGCACCACTGTGGCAGTTGTGCCCCTTTTGGACATTGCGGATCACGATATCCAGGATGAAGCACATGCAAGCTAAGGAAAATGTAAATGCAGCTGAATCATAAGTAGAGTGTGTCCTCAAACCAAATGGACTGAAATTTGGCAAACATGTTGAAGAGACTGGATAAGAAGTTGGAATGTTCAGGAGAAACAGAAATTACACAGAAACAGAGACTAAAGTCTCCCTTTTACAAATGCTTCATATTTAACCAACACTTAGGTGACCAATTGCACCTCTGCATTCACATCCTACTATCACTATTGTAATAATCTTTGTACAAAATAGGTCTTGTGAGGTGTCATTTGAAAACTTCTCACTCACACGTCAGTAATATCTTGGTGAAATTTATGCAGCAATATTAAATGTAAAGTTATGAATTCCCTCTGGATGACGTTGCTAGCACATGTTCAAACCCACACAGGCCTAACTAGGTAGAAGTTGTTAAACAGGTCTATCCTAAACAAAGAGATGTGTTTACATCTCTATTTACATATAAGTAGTAAACAGGGTCCTTGGGTCAGCAAGAGGGGGCAAATTGGTTTCTCAGAGACAAAGGATAAGCTGACACCTCTAGCCAGGTGTTAAAACTGACTGGTAATCACCCATCAAGTGGCCATTCTTTGGCAACAAAGGGGGAAAGGAATTGATCGATCTGCATTTTAGCAAGCAACAACCTAGAACATCTTTCAATACTAGACTCCATGTCTATGTCCTCGCAACAGGAAGGAACTTAATCTGGGGATAATCTTCAGGAAAATGCATTTTAAAAAATGATTGAACTATAAAAGTGAAGGGCAAAAACACCCCAGGTTATATTTCCTCTTCTCCCCTCTTTCACCTAAAATGACAAAGAAACCAGTCCTTTGACTTTGGGAGGGATCCTAATATGAAAATTTGGTCAGCAATGCTGGGAACATGTGGTAAGGATTTTACCTTGAACCAAGTCTAGTTTTTGCTACTAGAAAGGGTATCTTTATTTTCCTTATAACGATTTCTGACTAATACTTTATACTTGTACTCACTTAAAATACTCTGCAGTTAAATACACTTGTTTTATTTTTTAATTCAAAACTAAATTCAGCATTGTGTTTAAGCTGAGCTGTTTGATAGCTCCATCTAAAGTAGCAGGCTGTTTGGCTATTGACCCCCCACAGAGGCAACGGACCTACAATATCTGAACTATCCAGGAGAGGGCTGGACAGTGCAAAACACATGTTTTGGGCAAAATTTGTGACTGGGAGTGTGTTCGGTTCACCCAGAAAATAGTAACCAAGGCTGGCAAAAGCCGGAGTGTTGCTGACAGGTTGCTGGGGTCAGAGCTGGTAGACCAGGGCTGCAGCTATACACAGGCACTCAGGTTGTGACCTACATATTGCTCTCTGGCTATCTGAGAGTGGCCCAAGTTGAAAGTGACAACAGCAAAGCATTGTGAGGCACCTAAGGTTGCGGGGGAGGTGGTGACAACTCCTCACTGGTCTGGATTGCACCCTGGAACGTAACAACTTATTTCTGCCTTGATATTTAAATTTCCATGTTCTGAAAGCCTGCAAATCTAGAACTGCTCTTGTACTCACTCACCCATACCCTCGATCAATTTGGTGCCAGAAAGGGTAAACAAGGATTAGCTGTTTGTGAGAAAGTTGTGAACAGCAAAGATGTTTTTGAAATAACTTTTTACAACAGAATTCCCAAAAGAGGCAAATTTTTCAAGTGTTTGATCTTTAAGGCTGAATTTTGTAAGCACTCAAAACATTAAGCCTGACAGAGTAATTGGGACTCGATATCCAGGACCAGTCTTTTGGACTTAAAGCCCACTTCTCTCCCAAACTTTAAATTTCTGAGGACCCTTTACAAAGGATAAACCACCTTTCACTTGAGAATATTTTGAGCCCATTTAACTGTGAAGGGAACATTCATTCAAAACATAAAAATGAAAACTACAATTGAAAGTTTGTCAGAAGGTTTTTGATGAAAATCATTTTTAGGTATCGTCTATCATCCCTGCATTCACCCAAGGCCATTAAGCCCATGATCCAAATTTTGCCCCTTCCCGGCTAATTTTAGATACCCCTAACTAGTTAGTGGTTAGGAGGGGAATTACCTGTACCACTGCTAATTATGCCAGAGCATCTTCAAACTACATCTTGACCACCAATTGGCAAAGCTACCTCCTCCTTCCCCAAGTTATTACATGCATCTTCCTAACAAAACAAAAAAAGACAGACAGGCATCTAATGATAAATTGACATAGTTCATATTCATAGGCATGAAAAGCTGGGAAAAGCACATCATTCCTCTTCACGTACAAGAATTTTGTAGTTACTTCAAAAAATTAAGGGCCAAAGTCTCCTGTTCCATTTTAGCTAGAACTATGTCTATGGATAGGAGTGACGTTTCCCACTGCTGTCTTTTTGTAAGCTGCTTACTATGGTCTCAAACTTCATATGTTCTGCAAGTTAAGGAAACTGTCAATTTTTAAAAAATAAAGGATTGTTTTGTCTTTTGTTTTGTTTTTTGGCCAGAACCAGTCCCAGTGGAGGCCATAAACCAAGAACAAAAACAGTACTAATGACTACATACAGAATGTTGTGAAAATGCACAAAGTAAACAAACTTCAAAAATCGCCCTTTAATTTTTCAGTTACAGTAATAAGATAGTTGAACATGTGAATTTCTGCCTTTGTTACATGAGATTTTCAAGTTGATTGTATCCCTTTAAAGTAAGACAAACCTAAAGGGCCTCCACACAAATAAATAAAAAGGTCATCTTCTAGGCTCTTCCAGAAATTCTACAATCTTGGAGAATCAATTATTGTTTTATGTGTAGATATATAGGTGTATGTTTAGTATATAAAAATATATATTATGCATAGAACATACAAATGCATTTGCCATCAGTTTTGGCAGAGCATTAACAAATGTGTCAAGTTTTAAAAGGTAAAAAAACTTCCCCACCCCTCATTTCATAATCTCAGATGAAGGCAAAAAAAATGCTGATGTAACACTGAACTGCTTAACGCACAAGTTTCTACCACATCAGTCACTGGATGACTACAGCAACCACGAGAGAACCCTAATTTCCTTTAGATCATTTCCCTCTCTCTCTCAAAGACATCCAAAAAGAAGGTACAGTGCAATAACCCACTTCCTATTGACAATTGCATTCTGCAACAGTAACTTTCTAAAGCAACTTTCCCCCCCCAGCATGAAGTCAAAATAAAAACACAATTTTAAGTGTAAAAACATCTTAAAATAGTTAAGTACTGTTAATTTGTACATCCATGCACTCTAAGTGCAAAAACTGACTGTGCAAAGTTAGGGTTGGAGAGAAATTACAAAATGTTTGGAATTTCCTAACATTCAGCTTTTGCTTTTTGCTGAATCCATGTGGGGGAAGCTGTTCTAGTTCTCCCTCATATGCAGATGTCTTGCTCCCCCCTTTTTCAGTGTCCCCCTATTGGAATATGTACAACACTGATCAGACTGTCAGCCAGTGTGTTTAACTTATGAGCACATGCAGTTAAAGCAAGCTGCAGTGCCTACTTTTGGGACAAAAATAATTGGTTACTAATTTTGCTCCTATCAACAGTGTAATGGAAGAGTCAGCTAGATTCCTTTTCCAGCTTCTGTACCAACTGAACTGGTCAGCCAAATTCAGATTGCATAGTACCACTTCTTTTGTTCTTTATTATATTAGAAACCAAGAATTAAAAAAAGCAAATAATTGTGTCTTAGTTCTTGTCTCCACAGTCCTTCCTGCAGAGGCTTTCCCTCCATCCAGATCTTGCTCTCTGCAGGCTTCTCCATATCAGGCCTTCCACCTGATCTGTATGGAGACTGCCCCTCCTTCCACAATTCTCGGTCTCTTCACCTGCTCTCCTGCACGAAAGGCAGGCAGTCTTATATGCAATTTCAGAGAGAGCATATAACTAGAACAAGAATGTGACTTACAACTACAGCTCCCAGTTTTAAAAGGCTTACTCAGACGCACAGAACTTCTCCAGCACCGGGGCCACGGAGGCAGGGAAGATAAAGCTCCTCTCCAGGGCTGGGTGGAGCAAGGGAAGATTGAGCTCCTCCTGGGGCTGGGGGGAGGCAGTGAGCTTCTGTGCCCTCTCCCCCAAAAAAAGGGTTAAATTTAAATTCCTGAACACACCTCTGACCACTTACATGTCCCAAGCCCAGTGCCTACTTCTAAATGGTATGCATAACAGGATAGCAAGATATACAAAAAGTCAGTGCAAACACACAGTAGCCTACTTCCACAATTTTACGTAGTTGGTTAGCATTATGAATTTATTATTTGTGTATTCACAGGATATCACAGCTCCTTTATGCAAATTAAACAAAACAAGAGCATCTACAATGAATTGAGTCAAGTGACAATATCCAAAAGAGCTCAAATCCAGAAAGCATCCTGCACTTTCCACATCCAATAGTTAAATAAAGTGGAAATCTAAAAAGTGTTAAGATTTGAAATCTGAAAGAACAAGGATATTCAAAATGTCAAGATTCCATTTTTTAGAAGTTCCATATCTGGACACACACACAAACATACTACATATTCAGCACTTGATAAGTCTGAATTCAGAGACAAGGAAAGTGTTCATACCAAAACCAAAGTGCCACCAACTTTCAGCCACTAAAAGGATTAAGTGGAAAGATCTAGCAATGGACAGAGGGAAAGAATTCCGTTCCTCCTCCTGCAGTACTGAAGGATTGAAATGCAGAAGTAGGCTTCCTACTCCCTTGAAACCTACTAAGGATAGAGGGAGAAGAGAAGAGTCACAGGAGTACTTTGACACAAATCTACTTCCCAAAAAAGTGTTTAAAGGTGACTGATCTTGTACCTCCCCCATCCTTCCCAAAGTCAAACTGGCTCCCAGAAGCCAACAGAAGGATTGATAGCCTGCTACACCTCCAAAAGACAAAAGGAAAGCAAGGTAAAAGACAAAAGAGTTGCTATTTTCATGAAGATATTTCTTCACTAGGATCTTTTGGTTTTGAGGTAGACCCTCAACTCCAAGAAATCTTGATTTTAACAAAAGAGCCAAAATACTATTTTTTGCACAGCTTTACCTGCAGAAACCTGGGTTATAGCCGACTATACTGAATGTGTATTCAAAAAGCAGTAGAGCAGAGCTGGGGAGGAAATAATGAACTGGGAAACAACCACCAGATGCATATTGAATTTTGGTCCTTTGTAAGAGAAACACCTTTAAACCGTGCACTGTGGTGTTCTTTGCAAATATGTTTTCTAAATTACTTAGCATTATTATAAGCAGACCCAATAGTGACAGCTCGAGATAAGACTGCTTAATACTTCCCATTAAGCATTTTTCAAATGCTTATAAACTTTGCTAAACTGTTTGGTGGAAGTTTTTCATGTTTCCTCTCTGCCCCATGCTTAGCTCTCTGCAAAGCTTTCTTTTCTAAAGATTTCAGTGAAAACCGTTCATCTATTTTGAAGAATTCGGTCTTACAAAGCTATTTTTATCTATATTAAAATTTCCATCAATTTCTGTGAAGAACTACAGTACCTCTGTGCTTTGGAGCAGAAATGTAAGTTTAGCATATAGACAAAGGTATTTTTTGCTACATGACAATCCATCCAAATTTGGCAGTTATGTCTCTGGAAATGGCAATCTGCATATACTCATTGTTCGTTAGAGACCTATTGCTAAAATTTCAGAACATGCCAATTCCCCTGAGCATGCTCCAGCCCCACTACAACTCTACATGACGGAGTTAGAGCTCTAGGTGGGGAGATGAAACGTCAGTCACTGCTATTCTTCCCTTCAAGTCAAAGGTTCACTGAGTTGGGAGCCAGGAAACCATCATGAATCCTAGCCTCTGTTCTTATACCAACTAGTGTTAATTCTGTGCACTTCACAGCTGTTACAATTAAGCAAGGTCTTAAACCCTTATGTTAGGGTATATCTACACTGAAACACTTGATTTTTCACACCCCTGAGAGATGTAGCTATGCTGATGTAAATTCCCAGTGTAGACCAGCCCTTAAGAGAGAGATAGCTATTCTTTATTCTACAAGTAAGGTAATGGACGTTGTACAAAGTTACTTCTAACAGTGCTTGAGCATAGCCCATCCCAGCCACACTGCCATTCAGAATGTGTGTACCAAATTTATGTCCTTGCTGTGCTACCTAACTAAACATTGGACCACACTGCTCTGCAGAGCAAGACAAAGCCAGCACTCCCCATCTTCAACACTCTCTTGGTACTTAGCAAGTAGCTATTTAAGCTACTTGCAAAAAAGTAGTGCCTAGTGGGACTAGTGGCTGGTCCCAACAGAGACTAATAGTTCTCTGCTGCCAGTTACTCCTTTAGCTCATATGGTAGACGTATGCATGGTGTATTTAAAGGTGCTGGGTTCCAAACTTGCTAGTGACACATCAAGGGTTAATGTGGTTCCACATGATGAAATTTGTTTTTTCAGTTCGCTCCTTTAAAAATCTAGGAGATTACATAGAAAAATATTATGTCCCAAGAACACTAAAGTTGCAAAGTCAAAGTTGCAATCAAAAGCTAGGAAAATCCAGTATTATGAGTATATGTGCAACCTTAATTCAGCCCCATTGCATGTATCTAAACACCACCACATTCTTTAGTTACAGGATCGCATAACATTTCTGATTTTGCATAACATGCACAGTGAATGAGGCGGAGGGTTGCCAGTAGGGAAAAGAGGTTCTCTTGTGTTTAAGACACTAAACTGGGACCTGAGATAGCTGGGTTCTATCCCTGGCTCTAATGAAACCTACTATGATGCTGAGCAAGAACAGCATAATGCATACATACTGAAGGGAGCCAGATTAAGGCAACCCTAAATCTGGCATTTCCAACTTGAGTACCTGACATTGCAATATTAGCATTCTTTAATTTATAGTATTTTGTATAGAATATTGAAAGACATCTGGAGACAGCAGGATCTAGCAGTTAGGTCACTGGACCACACGTCAGGAGACCTGGATTCTATTTAACTTCACCACTGAGTTTCTGCGTGTCCTTGGCCAACTCACTTCTTTTTATGCCAGTTTCCCCTTCTGGAGATTATACTTACCTGCAGTCTCCTTTGTAAAGTACTGAGATCTACAAGGGAAAAGCACTTATACAAGAGATATCAAGCTGTATTCGGTTTCATGTCACTATGACAACCTGAAGTTAAACTGAAGTCTCTGTACCCTTATCCAACTGGTTGATGGTCAGGTCACAGCCATTTCAAAAGTATCTAATAGATGTACAAGACACCTCCCCCCTGCCCACTACCTTATTTAAGTCTAAAATTTGCTGCCAATCTTGCTCCCATTTTCATCTACTGCCCCAATCCGTCTGGCATGGCTATATACTACAGCACTGTCAATTACAGCTTCAATTAATGTTTTTATTTTAACTTTTAAAATATGTATTTGTGTACTCAATATTCCAAGTTTTACTTTTCATTCTGTTGGGAGAGGCAAGAGACGGAGGAAGCAGCACTACTGTAAATTGTAACAGTAGTTACAGCTAAGCAGAAAAATCTATGAAAATCAAATATCTATTCCCACCTAAGTAGTCTCCTGCTTAAGGACATGCTGGGCCAGGATAAAATAATTCTGAAATTAAACCAAAGCTGAGCCTCCCAGATAACTGAAGGTAAATCCACACAGTCTCAAAGCGTCCAAGGCAACTGACTGGGGCTTGAGCTGCGAGGTTAAAAATAGCAGGTTAGATGTTTGGGCACCGAGACCCTCGTTTCAGAGCCGAGATCCAGCCTAAGTCCGAACACCTACACTGCTATTCTTTGCCCCACAAGCCCTAGTCAATTGACCCAGGCTGAGACTTGCTTTTGCAAGCTTTTTTTGTTGGTTTGCTGTGTACCCAAAATAGACTACATGTACAATAGGGAAATTTTGGGAAGTTCCCACCAATGCCATCATCAGTTCAGCTCTGCCAATGGTAGCAATGTTTGAAGTCCTAGCTCTGGCTGCCAGTGGCACTTTTAGCCTTGTCAACCAGACCTGCTTTGAGCAGGATTAGAAGACACTGTGCTTAGACACCAACGCGCAGCTTACATTAGGGCTCCTGACACAGATGGCACTCATGTAGCTTTAAAAATCTGCTTGCAATGCTGAAAAACTTGTGAAGTCTCTCTAGTGTACATATGTCCCCTACAATTAGGCAAATTCGAACACAAAGGCATTTAAAAAAGTTTTGGTGCTGCATTGTGTATAACATTACAACACAGCCTTACTGGTTCTTTTAACATTAAAATCAAGCTCCTTTTAATGATTCATAAATATTCTTACTTTACTACTAGTTGCTGGCACACAGATCCATTATCTGTTATCAGTTCATTCAGTTTTAATTCAAGGTGAACTTTTCCCTGCAAAAAATAAAAATACCATATGTAAATATTTTTGAAATCCTTTATTTCAAAAGTAGTAACAGCACATAGGAAAGTAACTCACACATACTTTTAAAATATAATTTATCCCCCATATAAGATATAGAACTTACTCATTTAAAAAAAACCAGACATGCTGGCAGAAAACGGAGGTAATCAACAGCATACTAATGCTAAGTGGAATATTTCTAGGTAAAGAGCTCACCCCTGCTCCCACTGACTTTAATGAAACCCATTATTAATCTTGCTAGAGGTAACTAGTAATTTAGGGCCCCATCCTGCTCTCACTGAGCTAGCAAAAAAGAGACAAGCAAGCCTTGATATGAATATATGACCAAACACTACTATACCCAGCAATATGGGACTCTAGAACCTTCCTTGTTGCCTGTTCTAACCAGGCTTTGGAGGATGAGAGGCTGCCAGAAATATTTATGAGTTACTTAACTGAGAAACAAGTTGTTACTGTTTATTACATGCACAACACTAGCAATGTGCTAAGTGCTTTCCAGATTGAGGAAGTGACCTCTTCTCGTTATCTGTTTGATCTGAATGATGGAGTATAGAAAGTAGTGAAGAGCAGTGAGAGTGAACTTTACTTATTTCTATGATACATCTCTGCATAAAACTGTTATGTTAGACTGAATCATTCATTAGTGACAGTGAAGGTTTATAAAACAATACTCAAAATATTTATATGCTGTTTGATACAATGAAAGATATCATTTCAAACAGATTTTGAAAATTATTGTGGGGAGTTACTTGTTAATAGACTTTGTGCAGTAGTCGCCCAAATAAGTGTACTTAATGTAGAATCTCATTCATACATAAATGAAACAGCAATTGTTTCAATTACATCTTTATGAGGACAAAGAGTTAACCATTTTTCCCATACCCTCTGTAAGTGATAATGTATCTAACCAACTTTGGGACAATACTGCAAAATTAACATACATACATACATCTTTGGGCTCTTCCTGCCTACATCTGTGATAACACTCATTTGACCTGGATACAAAAACAGACTGGTTATTTATTCTACAGTAACTGCAGTTCTTCTAAAATGTTGTAGTTAGCGTGGATTCCACTGTAGGGGCGTATATACCTCATACACAAGTTCGGACTTTTTTCCTTTTTACTAGCAGTGTCTATCAGGGCTAC
This sequence comes from Caretta caretta, assembly GCF_965140235.1. Lineage (NCBI taxonomy): Eukaryota > Metazoa > Chordata > Testudines > Cheloniidae > Caretta > Caretta caretta. The sequence goes on from NC_134214.1 coordinate 33,109,646, forward strand.
ACACATGCCCTATGCCTCTTTGTGCTCTCACATGAGATCTTAAAGGGCAGGGCAACCATGACCTACCGTCAGTTCCCTCACAAGTCAAACCCCATGTTGCTAAAGCCTCCAAATAATGGTGATAGAGGACAGATCATGGAATTCACACTGACTGTAACAGCTTCATGACCCAGTTTTTGTAGGGTATGCAACTATTTTCTCTTTTTCATGTATGTCAGTGTGGATCCCATGGTAGGAAACGCACAAGCAGTATCCTCACTGGACAGTGGTAACAAGGAGTTTCAGCTGTGTCATTTAAGCCGACTGAAATATTGCTCTTCTGAACCTGGCTACCATGTGAAGTGCATAAAATATTTTAACAAAAAAAAGTTAGAGGGCTGCTTCACATAGCTGCCTTGCAGATCTTGGAGATTTGAATGGTTTGGAAGCAGGCAGACAATGCCATCTGTATCCTGGTAGAGTGTGCCTGGCCATTTGAAGGGAGAGGCTTGCCTACTTGACAGGAGATGGAAATTCACCGCGTGATCAACTTTAAAATGCTCTGCAATGAGCTATCTGGTATATCAAAAGGCCAGGCTGTCACAAAAGACTAGACCTGGTGGAATAGGGCACGGCACCTTTTGAAGTTGGTGTTCTCTAGACGGGGTTCAACATGGGTCTCAATCTTGTCAAATTCACAGATGTGTGAAAAGACCAGTGTGCATTGCCAAAGAAAAGCAAGTCCTCAATTATAACCTGTATCTCTTTAGGCATGGCCCAATGGAGCTTAGAGCCATGATACTCTGTGTGTGGTAGCTACGGTAGCCAAAAGACCTGATCATGATGTCCTAGGCATCCATCACTGCTTACAAAGCCATCTTAACAGCATAATTAAGGAAGGTCAGCTGGTGGTCAAGCTCTTCTCTACTGTCACGAGGGATCTTTGTGAGGAAGGCTATCATCCTGTCTCACATTAGAAAGTTATACTTGGTCAGAAAGGCCTGGCAGTCAGCCATGCACAGATATAGTGACTCTGAAGAGTACAACTTCCTCCCGAACAGGAAGAGGCATTTGGGGTCTTCATCCTCAGGGTATTTTTGTTCTCTCTACTTTTCTTATTCAACACAACTAACAAGTCTAGGTTTATGTGACTGCACAAGTACTCAAATCCTGAATGGGGTACCAGGCACCTCTACATGTTCTGCCATTGGTGGCTGGTGTCTGCCCCAGGGCTTCAGGGGGGCTAGTAGTCCTCTGTTAATGGGGAGGGTAATCCTGGCTGGACCACAAACTGACAGGGTGTCAGCTTGTGAGACTTCTGAAATCTCCATCGGCAGAGTCTAGGGAATCCGTAAAAGGCACTTCTGCAAAACTGTGAAGTTACCGGATACCAAGGATCCTGCTTCATCCAGTGTCAGGAAGGAGGGATCCTTTGATGTTGACATGGGATACTCATGTTGCTCAGCCCTGGATCTGCCTCCTCTTGAAATTCCCCCATTGGTTGTCTGGCCAGAAATGCCCCTTGGGAGGGAGATCTCTTGCTCTTCCTCTGTGGTGGAAACTGGCTCCTCAGTAAAAAGGTGGGCCCCAATGTTCTCAAGAGGGCCATGATGGCATACTGTATGGGTACAGATAACTCAAAGGCTGTTAGCTGGACCAGTGCCAGTCTTGGTGGGACAGTGGTTGCTAGGGCTTGTAGGAGAAACCTGCAGATGTCTCAGTAACACTGATCACAGACCTTGGTTGGCAGGGGGGCGTTCTTTGCTAGATGATGGTTAGAACATACATCACAGTGTTGGTGAGTAGACCTCTAGGAGTAACAAGAGATGCACTGATACAGAGACAACAGACCTGGACTGCTGGAGTCCGGGGTCAATGGCGTGAGGATAGCCAGTGTTGAAGTATGCTGCCTCACAGTCTGCTTCTTCTCTCCACCCAACATTGCGTAAAAGGCTGTTCTCCAGAAGCTGTGTCTGCACCTATGGGAGGACACTGAGCTCCTTCTTGAATTTCTGCCTCTTTCAGAGAGTCCCTTTCGTTGCCTGACTTCAAAACCAGAGACACAGATGATAGCTTCAACATCAAAACTGGGATTGATTTTGGTGTCAGTGCCGGGTCTTTCACTGGCTCTGTCTTCTTTGCAGTAATCTTAGGCATTGCCAGTCTGCTTAATAGATGGTGGCTTGTCTATTAACAGGATTCTGGTGCTTGTTTCCTCCAGGTCTGATGAGACCTTAATGGACTGTTCCAGAAGGTGGAGTTTCAGCTTTGCATCTCCACATGGAAATCCTCACATAGAAGGATAAGCGTACAGGGCATCTACTTGGAATGTGCAATTCCCCCAGGCAGAATAGACGTCCTATTTTGCCCGTCCAATTAGGCCCTGGCAGGAGGGACAGGGCTTGAAGCCCACAGGTTTCAAATCCACTTCTTGAGAACCCCTGTATGGTGGTGGAGGGGGAGGACGGGGGGCAAGGGAGGTCTGACCAAAGAAGTTCAGTCCAGACCATTAAAAATTAGCTCATGGCATTCAAAACAAGAGATCAGAAATGGTTCTGAAGATGTGCAGAATATTTTGAAGTTCAACCTGAACTGAAAACTAGGTGGTTGAACACTCACCAAGATCCATCTCGCTGCCACAGACAATAAGGAAACTGAGGATTGGTCATGGCCAGCCCACCATTCACTCCCTCAAATGGGATCCTGAGGCAGCAAAGGGCACACGTGCAGCCCTGATGGACACTGCTAGTAAAAAAATAATAATCCAGTTTTGCATGCATGAGGCACATGTGCACCTAGAGTGGGATCCACAATGACACAGCCAAAGACTATCCAGTTTTGTCAGCATAACAGCTTAAACAAAAGCCACAACACCAAGTGGAAAATGAGTTTGTGCTGTATCAGCTATTCTGTGTAGCTATATCTATCTGTGGATTCTGGGGGCTTGTCTACACTTACCGGGGGATCCATGTGCGGCGATGAGCCACATAATGAATCGTCAGGATAAACACTAAACAGCTACCCATTCTATAAAAAACATCCATCCATCATGGGTCTAGTGAAGACTTGCTAATTCGACCACAGATCGCTCTCCCATTGACTCCTGTACTGCACCGTACTGAAAAGAGTAAGGGGAATCAACAGGATATCGCGTAGTCTGGACCCCGCGGTAAATTAATCTAAGCTACGTCAATTTGACTTACACTATTCATGTAACTCAAATTGCATAGCTTAGATCGAATTTTCCCTGTTGCGTAGACAAGGCCTGGGAAAATCTGGGCTGCTATTCTAAGGTGCCTCAGCAAGGGACAGAGTGCCCACGGATCATACATATCGGGTGGGGGGAGCACAGCAGAAAACATACAGGGCACTGCACTTTAGGATGTAGTTCTGCAGAGCCAGGAAGAAGGAAAAAAAAAAATCAGCCAAACAACCAAAACCCGCACAACCCTCTACCCTGTTTGGTTTCAGCGGGGTTTTGTGTGTGTTTTTTTTTTCGGGGGGGGGGGGGGGGGGGAGGGGCAGGGGAAGGGAGGGTATGGAAAAAGCCTTTTGTAGGGCTTGCTGGATCCCTAGGCATAGCTAACAGTGTGAACCAAAGTACGCCTTGTCAGAATAGGAGTACTTGTGGCACCTTAGAGACTAACCAAACTTGTCAGAATAGGAACACTTAGGTAGCAGCTAACCAAGTAAGCACCTTCCTGACTAGAGAGGATGATACAAGAACACACCGACCTCTCAAGAGATGGTACAAGGACACACAGACCCTGTGTAAGATAAGGATGGAAGGAGTATAAGGAATGAGGCAGGGAACTGCAAGAAGAGAAAGGATTGTTTCCTGGTTAAGGTAGCTGAATTTAGCCCTGGAGAGCTGGATTGTGTCCCTGCCTGTGCTACACAATTCCTTTGTGATGCTAGGCAAGTCATGTAAACAAAAATTTTCCACAGGTGATGACTAACTGCATGTCCTTCATTTTCTGGGTAACCCACTTTAGACGCTAGAGTCTGATTTGCAGAAGTGGTTATTAGGATATAGATATTCAGGCCTGTCTGTAAAGGCCTATACTCTAAGAACGTAGATATATGACCAGCAGGAGAGTGAGTTTGTGTGTGTGGTTTTTGGAGGGGGGTGGGGGGGGTCAGAAAACCTGGATTTGTGCTGGAAATGGCCCACCTTGATTATCATACACATTTTAAAGAGAGTGGTCACTTTGGATGGGCTATTACCAGCAGGAGAGTGAGTTTGTGTGGGGGGGGCGGAGGATGAGAAAACCTGGATTTGTGCTGGAAATGGCCCAACTTGACGATCACTTTAGATAAGCTATTACCAGCAGGAGAGTGGGGTGGGAGGAGGTATTGTTTCATGGTCTCTGTGTATATAAGGTCTTCTGCAGTTTCCACAGTACGCATCCGATGAAGTGAGCTGTAGCTCATGAAAGCTTATGCTCAAATAAATTGGTTAGTCTCTAAGGTGCCACAAGTACTCCTTTTCTTTTTGCGAATACAGACTAACACGGCTGTTACTCTGAAACCAGTTTATCATTTAGCTAGTAATAGAGGTATACAAGAAAGAATCTGTATAAGGGCCTTCTCTCACTGTGACAGTCTGAGGCCCTGTTCTTAGGCCAATGCCTTTGGCTAAGGAGCAGAGGCAACCATAAGCTGGGAAGCGAACGGTCACATCCACACATTCCAAACTAGTCAATATGGGGCTGTTAGGAAGGTGATCTGATCTATCACCTCCAGAGAAAGGGAAGAACCTAGAAGATGTAAAAGGAAATTTAGGTTGATAGTTTTCTGTCTGGTAAGAACTCACTTACCAATAGACACAGCTGGGAAACCCTTATGTCTTTACAGATGTAGTTGTGAAATCCTCACTTCTGTCATTATAGTTCCCACTTTGCTATTGTTTATTGGCATGGTCTCTGTCTGGTTCTGTGATTGTTTCTGTCTGCTGTATAATTAATTTTGCTGGGTGTAAACTAATTAAGGTGGTGGGATATAATTGGTTAGCTAATCATGTTACTATGTTAGGATTAGTTAGTTAAATTTCAGTAGAATGATTGGTTAAGGTATAGCTAAGATTATTACTATATAAATTAGGGGCAAACAGGAAGTAAGTTGGGATTCGAAAATAAGGAAAAAGGAATTTGGATTTAAGCTTGCTGGAAGTTCACCCCAATAAACATCGAATTGTTTGCACCTTTGGACTTCGGGTATTGTTGCTCTCTGTTCATGCGAGAAGGACCAGGGAAGTGGGAGAGTGAAGGAATAAGCTCTCTGACATCTTGGTGCCGAGACTTGGGTACATCGCATTGGATAGGTGAGTGGCAGCCTGTAAGTCCCCCTCCCCAACAGTCCGCGCAGCTGCTTGGAGGGGGTATGGCGAACTCTCGTGATGGTAGTCGCGGGTTCTGGCAAGCTGGGGTAATGGATTTTTTGAACAAATGGATAAGGAAGAATCAAGGCCCACACCAGGTGCAGGGGTTCACCTGGGATGAGACTGACAAGGAGATGGGAGAGGCTTTGGGAGACCCCAAGGGAAAGGAGTGTGAGGAAAAGGGAACGGTATTACAAGGTTTGTGTGCTGGGATGGCATACTGGGTAAAAACGGAAGCTGATCTCCTCCAGCACATTAAGGATTTGGAGGGGATTGTGAATCAGCAACAGATTTTAACAGAAAAATCTGTGTTAGCAGTAGAGGTAGCGGATTTGAAGGCGTGGGATGCTGCACGGACAGAGGAGTCTTGTGAGGCAATCCGGAGAAAGAGGGACGAACTGCTGGGGAGAGTAGGAGACTTAGGAGGAACTGTATTATTGTAAACATGGGGGCAATGGACTTGGGGACTACAAACCATCCGCCGCACTAATGGAACTGAAGGAGACACCTCCACCACCCTACCCTGAAAAAACACTGTACCCACCGCCAGTGAACGTTGTAAGCCGGCGATCCACAGTTACAGCCCCTGCGAGAGAGGCTACCCGGGAGGAGGCAGGAATAGTGGCCCCGGTTGCGGGGTGGGGGGGGGACCATGCCCCACAAGTAGTAGAACAGGCAGAAATCCGCCCCTTGTCCCTGAAGGACCAGGAGGTAGTACTTGTAGGCAGTATTTGGTACCCCGGAATGATTGGGATCAGTTTGTGCTGAGGCTAGTGGAGGTGGAGATGGAGGGTCTAACTCGTGAGGACCAGGTGATCTTATGGCGTAGTCTTTTGGGACGAGGTATCTTGGGAATCAATGTGGCAGGAGTGGCACACCCATTTCTAATCCCCGGACAGGTGGCAACACAGTTGTTTGGGGTGTACTCTCGTACTGCGGGGGATGAATAAGATGAAGCGAATCCCTGGGGAAACAGGGCAGGATACACTTAATCGCATACAGGCATGGGCACGGTGCTGGGTGGATCCCCTGGATGGTCCATGGGTGATGCCTCAGGCAGGGGCACCGGGACCTGGTGGGGGTGTGGAGCAGGGTAGGGGTGTGGAATTGCTGGAGAAATGGTTGGAGCTCAGCAATCCGCAGTTCATGGGGCATTTAAGGTTGCAGCATCCTGAACTTGCTCCCAATCAGCTACCCTAGTTTCTGGAACAGGCAGATGTGTGGAGGCAGATGTGTCAGGGGGAAGAGCCAGGCCATTCTATTACTGCAGGGGATCAATACAAGGTGGAAAGGGGTGGGTCAGCCTGGAGAGGAGGAGGTAGAGGGAGAGTTTGTGGCTTGGGCGGCGGGGTGAGGGGGGTAGTCAGGGACGAGCATGCAGCTATAGAGCACCAGATCCAGAGACTGCAGGCTAAACTGACTACCCAGGATCTTACCAGATCAGGGGGAAAGTGGCCCCGGAGGCCAAGGGACTGGGACTGCCTGAAATGCCAGACACACAATTTTGCGTGGAGACAGGAATGTGTTTGGTGCCAGGATCCCTGGTCCCACTGTGAACCAGTGGGAGGGACAGAGGTGGGTGCTGCAACTCAGGGGTGCCCTGGGAGGCGTCCTGTCCATGTTCTCAGCTTAGGACGTGATGTATCTGGTCGTCCCACACTCCAGGGGGCAATTGAAACGAGTCCCATAAGGGATTTTTTGATAGACACTGGAGCAGCCATCAGTTTAACCACATGGGGGCAGGGGAGACCCTCAGAAGGGACTGTGACAATTGTAGGAGCAACGGGAGGGGAGACACAATTAACCCTGAGGTGGGGACAAACCAAGGAATCTGGGGGGAAGGGGAGATTATGTGGGGTTGTAATGATATGCTTCATCTGTTGGGGGCAGGAGATTTACACAAACTGGGACTTGTACTGGATTTAGCCAATTGGGTGTGTTTACTGGACGGTCAGGGCTATACCATTCCCATGGGGATAGCCACTATGACCATTAGAGCAGCACATGCCCTCCCACCACCCCCGGCTGGGTGGGAACACATCCATGTGTGGGCGAAGGATAACCTGGATTGTGGTAGGGGCAGCATGGAGGTACTGACGGAGGGAGGGGACTCTCCCCCACAGAAACAGTATCCTATTCCTCGGGAGGCGTTGGCAGACGTGGGGGCAACTATTGGGGAACTGGAACAGAGGGGACTGATTAGGGCAGTTGCATCCCCTTGTAATGCTGCTGTGTGGCCAGTGAGAAAGCCAAACGGTACCCGGCCCCTGACTGGGGATTACAGGGCACTAAATGCTCTGGTCAATTCACCAGCCTCAGTGGTGGCAGCGTACCCTGAAATGTTGGCCCGTATTGGACCCCAATTCCAAATTTTCACTGTTTTGGACATAGCTAATGGGTTTTGGTCTCTGTCCCTAGCTACCTCATGTCAGTATAAAACTGCATTCACATGGGAGGGCAGACACTTCTGCTGGACAGTCCTACCCCAGGCATATAGGGACTCCCCTGCAATTTTTCACAGATACACGAGACAGGCTCTGGAGGGGGTGGATTCAGCAAGGTGCATACAATATGTAGACAACCTGTTGCTAATGTCAAGGACAGAGGAAGAAGACAGGGAACTAACAGAGCAGGTCCTGCAAGCTTTGGCAAGAGCAGGATTGAAGGTCAATGGGAAAAAGGCTCAGATGGGACAGACAAGAGTGACCTACTTAGGAGTGCAAGTGTCTCAGATGGGAAGGGAACTCGATAAGGGACGGGTGCAACTGATCCAGTCCCTGCCACTGCCTACGGATGTTAAAAGCTTGGAAAGTTTTCTGGGTCTAACTGGATTTTGTGGCCAATTATGCAGAAATAGCCCAGCCTCTATTTGACCTAACCCAAGCCTCAACTTGGGAATGGTCAGAAGAGTGTACTGAGGCAGTGAGAGTGCTAAAGGAAAACCTGGCCAGTGCTCCAGTGCTGGCCTCCCCGGATGGGGAGAAATTCTTTTACCTGTATCCTTTGGTATCGGACACTACCATCGGTTGTGCATTAACACAGGAGTATGGAGCAAAGGACCGACCTGTGGCTTTGCCTCTCGACTTTTGAGTGCTGTGGAACTGAAGCATGGATGGTGTGAAAAGGTGCTGTTGTGTTCCTACTGGGGGGTAGGGAAATTCAAATACTTCACGGGAATGCAGAAAGGAATAGTTCAATCTCATCATGACCCCCTGCGGCTGTTAAACATGCATACTATCTTACAGGGACAAGTGAGTGGGCAGCGTATTGCCAAACAGTTGCTGGTTCTACAGGCAGAAAACATAAAAGCAGAAGTGTTAAAGGAACCCATAGTCTGGGTAGCTGGATTACATCTGGCTGGCACCCCACACCAATGTGAAGCCAGCCCAGGTAAAACCCAACATCAGGTGTTTCGGGCAGCTAACCCCAATCAGGTAAAGGAGGGGACACTGGTATGGTTTTTGGATGGAAGTTGTAGGTATCAAGGGGGACGGAAAACTGCAGGCTTAGCTGTTGTGGGAATCAGAGGCAATGAGACAGTCAGCACCATTGGTTTCTCACTAGAAGCAAGGTCAGCTCAGGAGGCAGAACTGGCAGCCTTGCTAACAGCTTTAAATGAAGTGGATCCCAAATTTGAGCCAGAAGGTTGGATGGTGGTAGATTCAGATTATGTATTTCGTGGTGCCATATTAATGCTGAGATGGTGGGCAGATAATCATTTCAGGGCAACAGACGGCTCCACAATCAAGCATGCTACCTGATGGAAGCGAGTGGAGGAGCTCAGTCACTGTTTTACATGGATTAATGTGGTAAAAGTAAAGACACACAAGAAAACAGGACCCCCAAGCAAAGGAAATAATCTGGCCGATGTAGAGGCTAAGTGGGCTGCAACAGAAACACCCCCATGGCCCTGGGAGCCAGAAGAGTGTGCCTGTAGCAGTGTTAACAAGAAGCGGGGTGGATACAGATCGGGGAGGGAGAATTCGAGAGCTGCAGGAATCTGACCCGAGACTGGAAGGCATCATGAAACTTGGGGACAAGCATGTGCCCAAGGTGGAACTAATGGAAGGGATTTGGTGAGTCTTAATAACTAACTTAATAACCAGTAATGTTGTGCCCTCAGGGAAGTCGGATGGCTTTCTTAAGCTGGGTGCACGGAAGTTTGGCAGGGGGACACCCCAGGTTTGAGGAGGCACTGGGAATTTTAAAAAGGTTGTGCTGGTGGCCAGGAATGGCAGCTGTTTTAAAATCACATCTGGAACGTTGTTTGGACTGTGCCACGCACAGCCCAGCTCAAGGTGCTAAGGGGAGAATTAATGAGACAAGCTCCAAGGGGACCATGGGAAAGAATACAGATTGACTACACAGGACCCCTTCCACCAGATCACAGGAAAAACTGATTCATGTTGGTGGTAGTGGATGCTTTCAGCAAGTGGGGGGAAGCTTTCCCCACAAAGTATCAAACTGCCCAGGTAACTGCTGAAATACTGGTAAATGAGGTATTCACTCACTAGGGGATCCCAAATGTGATTGACTCAGACCCAGGAGCTGCTTTTCGATCAGATCTGTTAGGGGAGCTATCGGCCCTCACTGGAATCACACAGTTGTTCCATATTGCTTATCACCCACAGGCTGCGGCGCAGGTGGAACGCATGAACCGCACCATTAAAAGTGAGCTAAGAAAGGGAGTGGAAATGGGAGGAAAAAACCGGTCACAGTTACTGCCCTTTGTCTTAATGAGACTAAGGGCCCGAGAATCAAAGAGCACAGGATTTTCTCCCTATGAAGCTCTCATGGGAAGGCCCATGGAACGGTGGGAAAATCTACTTACTCCAGTACCTGGGGAAGTCACTACACACGGCTTAACACAAGAATGGATTTTAACTCTAATCGAACATGTAAAACACATACAGCAGGCAGTGGCCTGGCGAGACGAGCAAGGAGCAGTAAGAGTCAAAGCATGGTATGACCTGCCTGGGGAGTGTAATCTACCCATGGCGGGAGATCTAGTGATGTACAAGATTCCAGGTCAACAGCATCCATTCCCAGGGTTCCTTCCATTTAGGAGCTATCTTGTCCTTGACCAATTAGGGCCCAGTCTGCTATTACTGGATACAGAGAATGGGAGTGGGTTCACTGCACGCAAATAAAAAGGTACAAACAGGGGATTGGGAAAGGGGACGTGTAAATTTTGTTGTGTGTGTATTACAGGTTAATTCAAAAAGGAGAAAAGGATGAAAATTCCCTGGCCCTGGATGGAACAATTACTAGTGTTAATCACAATTGTCACATTTACAAATTCTATTCAGATCCCACGATGTGAAGTGTCAAAAGGAGGAAACACATGGACGGCTACACATGCAACCTGTGGTAATAAAGCTAATGAAGACTATGAGAATCTCCCCATAGAAAGATATACCACTAATACGCCAACAGGAATTTGGCAGTGTCGGTATATGATTTATGGATTAGATGGGGGAATCCCAACCAGGTGGAGAATATCAAATTTATCAGGAAATATCGCATGGTACTCCCTGGGTGCTGCCATGATTAACGATAATGGAAAACACAGTTACCCAGCTATGTGGTTTGTTACAGAGGGTCCAAAGAATATAATCCTCTGGTCTCCTGCAGCAAATGAACCCTCTTGGGAAAACAGGGCCCCACATTTAGGGTGTGATGTTACCATATGTAATCACAATGGTACTTCCATGGAAGATAATCCCCAAAGGTGTGATTGTTATGTACATATTACATTAGGTGTAAAATCCCCTTTGGAACGCTGGGTGTATGGTGAGTTAACCATTTTACAGAATGTAACCCTACAGGTGATATGGATGCCAAGTTGGAAGAATCCAAATTTAAAGTGGCCACAGCCTGGAGCAGAGAATATTCCCCAACGAGCAAATGTATGGGAGCCATTTTGGGAGCAGGTGCAGCCAGCACTTTTTAACGTGTCCTTTCACTTTATTACATGGGTGGTACACCCCAAGGAATGGTGGGTGGACCAAATTCATCCTAATTGTAGTATGTACATAAAAGGATTGAAACAACAATTCAATGGATGGGTGAGGGGACACACCTGGAATCGTCATCGGAAAAGGGAATTGTGGGAAGCGGTGAACACCATGCTGGGTACATGGAATCTGGGGGACGAGTGGGTAACCAAACAATTAGTAAGCCAAAATGGGAAATTTCAACAAATGAATGGCACAGCAACTATTAGCAGTTGCCACAGGGTGGAGGACAGCAGTAGAGGTAAACTTGCAGTTAACTAATTGGGCAGGGCACCTGGTGACATGGGTAGGGGATGGCTTCAGAAGACTAACATGGGGAGAAGTGTGCATAGGTATTCAAAATGCTCAGTTAATAATGTTAAAGGATATTATGAGAGATGCTTGATCAGAACAATGGCCTTCAGTATTAAATCGGGAGGCTAGCCCATATTTATCCACAATTGCAAAAACATATCCATCTACCTGGAAAACAACATCCCCGACCTGTGGGGACCATTCTTGTGTAATTGTTACTATGATACCATGGGAAGGAAATGCAAATAAGGTGGTTTCCTTGAACCCTATGGGAGTAAGTAGGAAGGGGGAGCGTGTTGGGAGCCACTAGGAAATAAGTCGGGGGGTGGAATGGGTAAATTGGACTTGTCATCACATTAAGCAGTTGTATATCCAGAGGAGGAATATGGATGTGCCCCTCTATGACTATGGAGGAGCAGGATCAATGGCCTATTGGAAGGGGGGGACATTTAGGGGTAATGTATATGGGGTACGGTGTATTCTGTTGGGAATGTATGCAATCCTGCAATATAACAGTAGGAGGCAAAATCCTTCCAGTGTATGACCAAATTATGAACTTCTATACACTGCCACCTGGACTATGGTGCCCCAATGGATCAGTGGACTTAATCGTTGTAAACAATCGAACCAGCACCTACTACCCCATACCGTACCAAGTAGCTGAATTGGTTTGGACAATTGGTTTGGATAAACAGGGAAGTCCTGTTTCACTCCTTGCAACCCATGGAAGGGGCACGTCGAGAGATCTTTGAAGAATTTAGCTCTAACAAGTTTCTACTTGGCAAGTGTGAACTGTTATTTCCAGAGGCTCAAAACTTGGCCAAATGAGGGCCGATCTTTTTCAGGGGTGGCAAAAGGCACTTCCCTGTTGCTAGGGCCGCACTCCTGCCATTTCAAATCCCCAGTACAAAGCATGGAGGTGCTAGAGCTTTGAGGAAACTCTTGCAAGCATGGGTTTTTTTGTTTTTTTTTTTAAATGGACAAAATAAGCATTTCCCCCCAATCTCATGATTGGAAACAGCTGAAACATTTTAGCTGAAACTTTGAAAAAATAATTCAGTCTATAAGTTTCAATCCTAACAACTAAAGGAAACTGAAAACAGTCTTATAATGGAAAGTGTTGGGCAACCTTAATTATAACCAGCACTACCTGTTCTACCTATAACAGATAAGCGGATGCAATACATGCACACACGGAGAGGAAATGGAGAAAATATTGGTCAGCATGATAAACAGTGGCGGCAAATGATAGTTACCTTTATGAAAATTGTGACACCATGTTGAGCATCTGACGAATCGTCAAATCAGCTACACATCACATCACTCCTCCTCCCTTTCCAACTACAGAGAAAGGAAGCATCCTATCCCTCTTTAAGGCAGGGGCACCACTTTTCTTTCCCCGTGCTGAGAAGTAAGCATCTGGTCTCTGTTACTTCCCTCCTCCCCTCCCACCCAAACTAGTTTGTCCCCAGCAGGGCCTTTTATGGGATCTTTCCCAGCAGTTCAGTTTCCCAGTTTGGGGTGGGAGTGGTTGTTACTATCCTGCCATCCAGAGGAAGACCCAGCTGCTCCCCATCGATGAGTCCATTCTACTGAAAGTCCTGAAACATTTGATACTTCACTTGAGGAAGTTTCATCATCTCCTAGACTTTTCCAGGTCTAGTTGTGCACTGTGCATCTTCAACATTCACAGTGCAAGTCATATATTCCCTTCCCTTTATATTATATTCCAGTTTACATAAAAATGAATCCACCACCCACTACATGCTAGTCATTTATCCAACTGTTAATTCTCCTCCAATTCACGCTTTTGAGTAAGGCACAGTTGCTCTCCTTTCTACTCTTGTTCATAGAATACCTGTCCGCTGCACTGGTTCAAGTCACAGTTTATACCAGCACACCATATATACACTAGGGTTTGCACTAGTGCAGCTAAACAATGCTGACAGGCCTAGTGATCGCTCCACTTTTGAAAGCACACAAACTTCTCAACGAGTTATTTAAAAGAATAAAAAAAGTTAGAGCTCAAACTTGGCAAAGCAGAATATAAACAGTTCTCAAATTTTTGTGTTGAAATTAATGAGTCAATAACTGGTTCTTTTAACATAGTCCATTAACACAGGTTTATCTAAAGACTTATGGTGATTAAATATGTACAAGTTTAGATTACCTAAAAGTTAGCTAAAAGATTCTATGGTGAGACACCATAAGATTAGATTCATAAAGAACACACTGCTCTGAAGAATTTGGGGAGTGGGTGGGAAGATACAAGACTGATTTTTACTAGCTGGAACAAGCTACAACTTGACCTATAAAACACTGCTACTGTTGCTGCCCCATAAAGACAATAAAACCCTTAGCTGAGCTCTTGCACGCTTACATCAAAACATGTATATGTCAGAAAAATGAAACGTTTATGTTCTAATTCCTTTGGGGCAAAGGCCGTTTTCCTCTGTGTACATCACTGGATGCATGGGAGGAGCAGAAGAGAGGTGGAGACTTAGAAGTTTCTTTCATAAGGAAGTTTCAACAGTAACTATTTTGGGATCCCTGCCAAGTATTTCGTAAACTGTTACTACATGCACTGAATGACAAGTACATTAAGAAAATATTTGTCAAGCCTTGTGTAAGCACAGAAATGATGTCATACAAAATAGATTTACAGGGTAAAACAATGAGATACTAAAGATGATGCCAGTAATATTAGAAAGAGCTCTTGAATACCAAGTGAAGAGCTATCAGTAGCAGGGTGGATAAAAATGTTTTTAAATAAAAAATTTTTTTTTATTTAAATCAGCTTTTTTCCCTCAAAAAGCATTTTATTAAAAAAATCTATCTAAAGATAGTTTTAATTAAGATACATTGTAGCTCAAAGATATCTCATCATGGAATACGGATTATACATTCTAATTCTATAGTATGAGACAATGTATTCGTGCAATGTTTAAAAAAAGTTTTGTAAATGAGTTGCAATAGTTCATGGTTTAGGGATCCAATCTCATGGGGCTTCAGTATAGATTATTTAGGTTAATCTTTCTATCTACCCAATGGGACCCAGTGCTCAGTCTAGACGATACTATCAGAGATGCTTAGTTTTGCTGTTCTCAAACTGGATTTGTGTATCCAGAGGTAACATGCTTGTTAACAGCAAAAACGTTTTAAAATAAATAAATATATAGAGATGAGAAACAACAGACCTCAACTCTATTGTCCCTCTGCAAATTTGTATACACGGTCAATCCCTTACTCTCTCTAAAAGTAGAAAGTTTCAAAAAGTTCAATGAATAGAAGTTTGTTGGGGGCGGAATAGATCTGGACAAGGAGAAGTCTGGAGATAAATGTGAGAAGTGAGGGACATAGGTTTGTTTGGTTAAAATATTATAGGTTTTCTGTTGAAGAAAAAAAATCCAGAATACTTAACGTTGTTTTGGTAAAATAAAACCTTTTAAATGTCTGGTGATGTTCTCTTCCTAATACAGCATGGCAAGAAAATCCTCCAATTATTAATGATTAACCTGTTGAATTGGAGACAGTTCACCTCCCAATGACTTCATAAATATCTGCTTCAATTACCTTTGATAAATGAAATAACCAAACAATCATTCGTCTTCTGATATAGCTGTAAAACTAATCTGAAAAGTTTTCAAAATAAATCACTGTTTAAAAATGTATAGTGTGTACCTTCTAAAAATGAAACCTACATCTCCGAGTTGTGAAGAATATGTATTAAAAGGTTATAACAACCAATAAGAATGCACTTTTATGTAGAAAACCACAATTAAATTGAGTCTTCTTAAGTAGGGATTTAAATCATGATTTAAATCAAATCGATTTAAATCAAAACCACCCTGATTAACAGTGTTACCATAACATTGTTAGCTTAAAGCTAGCTACAAAAAACTTCATTATATAGCCCCTGATTACTGATACAAGGGACTACACAACTTATGTGACGTTTTTTGTTTTTAAAACCATAGTGAATGGCTTACAGAACAAGATAGTGAAAAACTTCGATTCAGAACCAGAGAACCAGCCTACCTCAGAGAAAGACCCTGAGTCCCTGTCCACAGAGGTGCTGTATCAGGGGATATCAAGGTAGGTTTACCCTAGACTGCAACAGTAGAGAAAACACCAGATGGTCTGATGCTTTATCACCCTACAGTACCAAACCACTAGACTCAAGGAAGCCTATAGCCAGTGTCTGTGCACTCATTGGTACCAGGCGAGCTCTCTCCTATACCATTGGGAACTCCTGCATCAAAGGCTGAATAGGTCTAATGTTGTTGCACATGCCTCTGACATCGTACCAACAGACTCTTGTTGCTGATCTTGTTGCACAGAAGTAGTTGGCACCATGGCAGGGGTCAATCCAGATGGTACGGGTTCTAGAGCTGGAGCCAAGGACCCCTGATATGAAGACACTGGAAGCAGGGAGCTTCTCATGCCAGAAGACCCTTTCCCCAGTCCTTCTGAATGCTTACTGGTGGATGACACCAGGGACCTAGATTGTCTAGTGGACCCAAGGCCTGGTCTACACCATGACTAACGTAGCTGAAGTCAACATACTTAGATCTACTTACTGCGGTGAAGACACCGCGGTAAATTGACTGCTGACACTCGCCCATTGACTCTGCCAGCGCCTCTCGCTCTGGTGGAGTACTGGAGTCGACAGGAGAGTGCTCAGTGGTCGATTTATTGCGTCTTCACTAGATGCAATAATCGACCCCTGCTGGATCGATTTTCTGGAGGTAAGTGTAGACACTCCTTGGATAAATCCAACCTCTTGTGCTTCTAGAAATTGTCAAAATTTGTTGAAATACTGTGGGGTTTTGCATGGTTATTTTCACTTATCTAAAAACCATGTGGCAAACAATGCACTCCCCTCAGAAATGGTAAAATGCACTGCTGGTAGTATAATGCAAAAGAAATCTAGATAAGCTTGTTAGTAAGAAAAAAAAAGTACTTCATGATTCCATCTAGTTTTGCTGCATCTGCAAATTGTATACCAGAACACAGAACAGCTCTATAGTTAATCAGAATTAGCATCTCTATTGCTGACATTTCCTAATTAAGTGTTAATGTTATATCAGCAATGGCCAACATTTTGCCTCTGTATGAAAATTTAGGTCATTCATCAGGCATATGGTAAGCACAGCTTCACTAAATTAATAAAAAGGTAGAAGAGAAAAAAAAAAAGCCCAAAGAGCAAAAAAGTGTATCCTGAATACACCAAAGGAACATATATGCTCCTTCAGTGCCACATCATCCAGTTGCACCCATAATTAGGGATGGGAAGGAGTCAGGTGGAAAGCAGCAGAGAACAGATGGCTAAGTGCGTAGTCTGAAGAGTGGACTGTATAGAAAAAGTGGCATTTACAAGCCGGTTTTGGAAGAAATGAACATTTTGAGCTGTAGCTCACAAAAGCTTATGCTCAAATAAATTGGTTAGTCTCTAACGTGCCACAAGTACTCTCTTTTTTATTTCCTGCATTGTTATTTGAGAGAGCCAAGTTTGATATTTTTCTGTATCTAGAACACTATACACTAAAGTTGTTTATGAACAGCTTCATATTTGCCTAGTACATGTAGAGTATACAGCTAAAAGCAAGCTACTGTTCCACATTTCTTTGCAAATAAGAATCAAGTGTGATACCCACTTAGACCAAAGAAGGGATGACATTTCTGCATTCTGAATGGCTTTCTGGGAGAAGGGTATGGTTGATTAGCACTCACATCGTACTGGAGGGAAGAATGAGATACTAAATTAAGCCTGTTTTGATTTATTCTACTAGTATATGATATTAATTCAGATGTTGCTTTGCACAAAGACAGATTTTCCAACAAGTTTGGGCACACAATTCTGTGCCTACCTGCCTGCCCAGGTAATGTAATTCTACATGTGTATGATTACAATGCACAAGTGGGTAATTCTGGGCATTAACATGTCTACCCTATTTGAAAATCTCAGCCATAGATCCCCCTTTTACAGAAAGTTTCAATCTGAAGGGTTGTGGGTCCTGCCCTTATGTAAGTTTGAGAAAACTGTACTAAGTTTAAGATATATGGTTACCACAACAGCAACTTTCTAAAGGAGGTTCTCAAGAGCCTCCTGTTGAATTTTCTCCATCAAATTGAAAGGAGGACTAATGCACTTTCCCTGCTTACAGCAGAATCCAACTCAACTTTAGGTGCTGCTAAGACAACACTGCCAGCAAAACTAAACTCAGAGGCTCAAGAAGAGAAAAATTATTATTTTTGTAACGTACCCTGTGTCAGGTATTTTAAAACTCCCTAGGAAGGGCACCCCAGAATACTCCAACCCTGAGGTCCTTCAAACACCTTTTCAAATTATATATATTGAACACTGTGCTATACTACCAAGATACTTAAATAGAAAAGACACAACAAGTTTGTATGTTTCCCAGTTCTTCACCCCTCCTCTCTGCAGGCACATGCCTCTTGCACAAGGTTTTCAAGTCAATATATATTTGTAAAGTAAACACACACACACACACACACACACAGTTACTATAATTTCCTTCCAAGATTGCTCTCTCAATAACGTTACTTCTTGAAAAGCTGTCACGAGAAACAATACAACATAGCCATTTTAGAAATGCATGGCTATTACTATTAGAAATGAAGCAGGCATTTAAAAAGTTACAGAAATTACCCAGATGCTCCCCATCCATCTGGCAAAGTTTTCTGTAACTCCTAAAAATAGTTATCTTACTGCAACTAGAACTTTTACCATATATGTAACATTTTTTCTTTATTTTAAGCTTTAATAGTTACCTGGACCTCTGAATTAGAATCAACAGGCTGAATCAGAAACCATGTCTCTTTGCTGGTATATTTGCATAAGTCCTCTTTTTTGATTGCTACCTTTCCTACAGAAAAAGAGAGTGTGATAATGTAAGAAACTGACTTTCCCATGGAAGCATAAGATATTGCTTTTAATAAGAGACAACTTCAATATAAAATTAAGTCTTTTTTTAAAAATTCAAGTTGTTTAACATTGTAAAACATAAAAAGTGGAAAATATACTATAATTTTTAAAATTATTTTTCTCCTTTGATGCTGTATGAAAGACCCAAACAAATAAGGGAAACTACTCACCAAGAGAAAACAGTGAAAAAGGACTATACAAACAGTAAACCAACTGGAGAAAAATCTCTTTAATTATACTCAGTACCTTGGATGTGACAAGTAACATTACTAGGTAAAATTAAACTTCTGCCTGAAAACAAGTTAATATGTCCCTTTAAATGCTAAACAAAATTAATGTTTAAGAGAATAAAGGTGCCGAAGAATGTTTAAAAAATAGAAAATTGAAAGGTAGATAGCTTTTGCACTGATTGCTATTTGAAAAGCGATTATACCAAATTATCTGGCATGCTTGCACAGAGTATTTCCTTCCTCAGTTCAAGTAATGTGAAGTAACTATTTCCACTGAACAGTTAACAAGAGTTTTTAAAGGAACGATTTATCCAAAGAGTCTTCATAAAAGTAGCGGCAAAAGGGCAAGGATACAGTGAAAATGTACATTTCCTTCCATTTTATCAGGTAAGCCCGCTCACGTAAAACATTTTGCAGTATATGTACCTTTTACCCATTTCATGACAAAACTAAATGTCTTAGGAGGTCTTCAGAAAATTGGGTGGGGGTGGGGGGGGTGTAAAGTACTTCCACTATATAGCTCCAAAATACAAGCAATGATCCACATATTTTGTTGGCATAGAGCTGTAGAAACCAAAGGGTAAATTACATATTTTTCTGAAATGCACTGAATATGGCGAGTAATTATATCAAGTTGTTCTATCACCCTCCAAAAGGGCCAAGTTAGAATAGGACAAAATTAAGCAGACTCCTGTACCCAATATAGAACGGTACTGCATTTTAATTATTTTAAACTGTTTGCTGAGCTAAAACTGTCTGTACAAAAAAAAAAAACCTTTAGACCAGGGTGGGCAAACTATTTGGCCCAAGGGCCACATCTGGGAATAGAAATTGTATAGCAGGCCATGAAAGCTCACAAAATTGGGGTTGGGGTGCAGGAGGGGATGAGGGCTCTGGCTGAGGCCAGAAATGAGGAGTTATGGGGGAGGGAGGGAGGAGCTTAGGGCTGGAATAGAGGAGTTCGGAGGGCGGGAGGGGGATCAGGGCTGGGGCGGGACTGGTGATGAGGAGTTTGGGGTCTAGGAGGGTGCTCCGGGCTAGGACCAAGGAGTTGGGGTGAGAGAAGGGGTGCAAGAGGGTACTCCAGGCTTAGATCGAGGGGTTCAGAGGGTAGGAGTGGGATCAGGGGTGCAGACTCAGGGCAGTGCTGACCTCAAACGGCTCCAGGAAGCAATGGCATATCCCTGCTTCGGCTCCTACACAGAAGCATGACCAGGCAGCTCTACACGCTGCCCTGTCTGCAGACACTATCACTGCAGCTCCCATTGGCTGCAGTTCCCGGCCAATGGGAGCTGCAGGGCGGTGCTTGGGGTGGGAGCAGTGTGCAGAGCGGAGCCCCCTGGCTGCCCCCACGTGTAGGAGCCAGACAGAGGCCATGCCACTGCTTTCGGGAGCAGCCCTTGACCCTGCTCCCCAGCTGGAGCACCGGAGTGGGGGAAGCCCCAGACTCTGCTCCCCAGCGGAAGCTCGAAGGCCAGATTAAAATGGATGGCAGACTGGATCTGGCCTGTGGGCTGTAGCTTCCCCACCCCTGCTTTAGACTATAAACATATTTTATATAATTTCAACAGTAAAGGTTATTTTCAGAATATACTAGTTCTTACCTATACGTAGGACTCTTTGTAAAACGCTCTTATCATAAATATAGAAGGACAAACACTGGAATGTTCTTGGAATCTCGAAGTAAAACTCTTCACCAAAGAAAGGACTGGGAAAAAAAAAGGGGGGGGGGGGAGTAACTGTAAATAGCAAAATATTTTGTTGTAGAATTTATAGAAGATGACATCTGCTAAAATTTAGCAAGTTAAATTTTAACCCAGATGTAATGTTTCACAAAAAAAATTAAATTACATGCAGGAGAGATTTTTCTCTTCTCCAGAGTTCAAGAATCCCATTTTCCAAAATGTTCAAGTTATGAAGGGAAATCTCGCTCCTTCCCAGTTCACCAAGTAACTGAGGCACTCCAGAGTTTTAAAGTTTTGTTTACTCATTTGTTTCTGTGGCCACAATATTCTAGTGATATATTATACTAGTAACTACTGAGACAGATGTTCAGGTCCATGATGACAAAGATTCCAGTGTTAAAACAAAGACATTTGTAAATTTAAGTGATCAAAAGAAATTAAGTCAAGCACTAAAATTTCAGAGGAATTATTTAGGTTCTTTCAACATATTTATTCGCATCTTTCCAGAAAAGAAAGCCTGTACCCTAAAGGACTTATTTCTAAAAAAAAAAAAATGGAACCAAGATTTCTTCAAACTTGTGTAGTTGATCCCTGTGGCAGAAAGTGACCCTTTCTTTGTCTGCTAGATCAGAATATCATTGTTCTGTGCACTGATTTACTTTTCCAACTCAGTACGTGGGGTTTGTAGTTTGAGAGAAGTCCAAATTCACAGGTAAATATCCTAATATGTAGTTCTTGACTGATATTTGAAGGTTCCAAAAATCCCCTTAATTCTAGTGTCAACTTCTTTCCAGAGATGTTTAACCAGAGGACATTTCCACAACGTAATTTATATTAGTAGTTGTTACTACAGTAGGACCTCAATTTGGACAAGTGCCTGTGAGACGTACTATTTAATGATGTACCAAGCAAATAAAGTAGTATCATGTAATTAATATACTTTATTTGAAAACGGTCATTTAGGTTTAATTATAAATTTGTAAAAAGTATTGTTTGTAAAGTTAACAATATGACTTTATACACCATTTATCATCATCTATACTCAGAATTGGGAAGAGTTAGCTCAATTAATAAATACTAGTACAACACAGAATGGCAAGTTTCCCCTTTTCTGATTTAATTTGGTATTCTAAATTAGCATAGCAATGAGCCACAATAGGGGTGTGCATTAGTAGACTTTTTACCTCAAGCATAACAGCATGCACCAACAGTCTAGTAACGCACATCCCACTTTGGCTCATTTGCTGCTAGAACATAGCTTGTTTTATGGCATTTCATAGATTTGTACAGACAAAAACCAATGTTAGACTCCACTGAAACAGTAACCATCTTAACTCTTTAGTGAAGTTTTTCCACTTTATTAATATAAGTTGTATGTTGGAGAAATTCAGTGGGCATCCAAGATCCTGAGTTTTCTCAAGAAAAAAAAAACAAAACGAAAATTCTATTACAATGTTATACATCAATAAGATTTAAGTGCCAATTTCTATTATAGTTAAGAGTCATTTGGTTTCAGTATATATAATACACACACACACACAAATTAATTTTATAAATATTGTTGTGATGGGGTGTTCAGATGGGCCAATTTAGCTATTGGGCTGCAAGCTGAGAAAATTAAGACTGAGAGGAAAGCCCTAATTCGAGGAAGCTCACCTGTGTAGGAACAGGCAGGGCTTGTATGAAGCCACTGAGCGGATACAGAGGGGCTGCAGTGACTCCCTGGGAGAGGGGAGGAGTGTTTGGGGCTGCTCAGACAAGTAGCCTGCAGTTGCTCCCTGGGAGAGAGTAGCATAGTTGGCAACCCCAGAGATGGGAAGGGTGCCAGACGGTAAGGAAAGGGCTCAGGGAAAGGCAGCAAGGTCTAGAAGGGAACAAACTTTGGTTGCTGATTAGATGGTCCCTCAGCTGGAAGAGAGAGTGGGGCCGGTTTCCCCTGCCAGCCACCGAGGAAGTGGTACTATGAGGCAGTGAAAGGAAAGACTGCCTGGGATGAGAAGGCAGACTTTGGTATCCCAGAAGTGGATAACATGTATAGTGACCTGGCTGTAGGGCTGAGTCACGAAGAGGCAGTAGTAACTCATGGACCAAGAGAGGGGCTGCAGACAGAAAGAGACTGAATATAAATGCAGGAAAGGGAGTTGACCTTGTGACACTAATCCCCAGAATGGCCAGGAGGAGGTGGTGTCATCCACTAGCGAGTAGAGTGCCCCATCACAATTGTACTGCGCAACTAATGGCTCTCAATGTAGTTATGTTAAGAAGCTAAAAGGAGAATCCTCTTTTTAATAAAGAGATACTTACAAGATTTGGGTACCACCATATAAATGTTCTTATAAAAGTTAATACCGAGAAACTCTGTTTTTAAGTGCACTGAATCGGTAAAGGTTTTGACATGGCCAATAAACCTGAACTTTTACAGTTCCAGTGCACTTAAAAAGAATGGCTACAAACCTTTATTGTATATGTGTATTTATAAACAAATAGAAATGTGCATATTCACTATGTTTCAACACTGGTGACAAGATTTCAGAAGCTTATTTCCAGTGCATATAGCAACTAGGAGAAAGTTACCCAGGCCAGGTCTACTCTATAAAATTAGATCCAAGTGAGCTGCCTTAGGTCGACTAATTGTACATGTGTCTACACTTAAAATTTGTTTCCCCATCACTGTAAACTCTCCATTATACTGACAAAGTAACCCAACCTCTGAGCGGCGTTGAGCCATGGTCGATATATTGAGGTTGATGAAGCGCAAACGTAGGGGTGACAGAGGTAACACACTGTCTAACAGTCCCCCAGAAGTTGTCCCACAATGCCTCAGACTGACTGCCCTGGGTCACAATTGTGACTGTGACTGCCCAGGGGTCACAGAGACCAGAAGGTGCCTCCCTCCTTTAAAGCTCTGCAAATTTTTGAAGTGCCTTTTCTTGATTATCCAGCTTGGCGAGCACACCTAGCAATTCTTCATTGTTGTGCACAACTGCCCAGCTGACCATGGCAGCTGCACGCTCCAGTTACGCTGCAGCTTGGGGTAGACAGGAGATATTGGATCTCCTGGGCCTGTGAGAAGAGGCTATGCAACATCTACAGAACAAACATATCCATAGAAATGTGGCCATCAATGAGCCAAGAGATGCAGGAGAAGGGATATGACAGGAATCATCATGGCAGTACCATATGAAAGCAAACGAACTGTGGCAGGCATTCCAGAAGGCCAGTAAAGCCAACAGTTGATCAAGTGCCAAGCTGCAGACCTTCTATTTTTACAAAGAACTACACCTCTACCCCGATATAATGCGGTCCGATATAACGCGAATTCCGATATAACACGGTAAAGCAGCACTCCGGGGAACAGGGCTGCTTTACCCCGTTATATCTGAATTCATGTTACCACAAGCAGTTCCTCTGCGCTCCCCCTTTTACTTGCTGTGGCCCCCCCGCCCCAGCTCACCTCCACTCCGCCTCCTCCCATGAGCACGCCACAGCTCCAATTGGCACGGCAAGCCTGGGAGGGGGGAGAAGAGGAGCTGTGGAGCACTCGTGGGAGGAGGCGGAGGGGTGAGCTAGGGTGGGGAGCAGTTCCTCTCCCTACCTAGATATAATGCGGTCTCACCTATAAGATGGTAAGATTTTTTGGTTCCCAAGGACCACGTTATATCAGGGTAGAGGTGTACATGCCATACTGGCAGAAAGCCTGCATGTGGTTGTGGATACCTCTAAGACGCCTGAGTCACAGGGCCCGGATGTGAACAGCAAGGATGAAGAGGAGGTGGGACACGCGAGTGGGGGAGGGGAAAACCCAGCTACGACATGAACCAGGACCTGTTTCAGACTCCACCGCAGTTCAGTCAGTCCCAGCAGTCAAGCACAGACAAGCCTGATGCAGGGGAAGAAACATGGAGTAAGTGTGTAAATTTATTTCCCATTACAACTTAGCAAGACACAGCTATGGCTTTTCATTAACTTTCTTGTACTATAATAGGTATTGGTACAACAGAGAAAGGTAAAGTTAGTTGCGTGGGGGTAGAGGCAGCTACATGGAGCAGTTTATGTACACAGGGATGTCCCTTGAATCCTCCTGAGAGATCTCGATGAAACTTCCATGGTGATACCCTGCAATCCTCTTCTGAAGGTTTCAAGGGCAGCAGCTTTATTTCTTCCTCTGTAGCAGGACACTTTCCCATACCAATTACCGATAACTTCAGCAGGCACCATTGCAGCACACAGGCTAATAGCATATAGGCCTCGGCAGCTTCAGCACTCCTGCAGCAGCTGTGTTCTCTGTGTCTTTGTTCCCGTCAGGAGTGAGATGTCAGATTAAAAGAAAAAAACAAAACACTACAGCTTGTGGAAAGTGGTGCCAGTATTCAGTGCCATTGCCCTATTCTCAGTTTCATTCAACCAAGCAATTCCCTCATCCCTTGCAGGACATACTTACATGGCTGGAACAGTGACTGGTGCCAGGCACAAGCACCCCGAAGCAGAAGTGTCAATAAGCATGTCTTGTTTAAAACTGCAGGGGAGCAAGGGAAGGCAGTTCTAAACCTTAACGTTTGCTTTTTGTTGTGATCAAAATGGCAGTAGTACTTCTGTGTTTTATTTCTAGCTGCTGCCATTACAGGCTTACAGGGTTCTCCCTCCACACCCACAGAACACCTGAGCGAGATAAGGAGAAGAGAGGATGCAGGATTACATGTTCAGTGAGATCCTGCAAGCCAAGGCTGCATCAGACCATGAATTGAGGGTCTGGAGGCTGACTACTGCAGACTGTATGGAAAAGGAAAGAGTGGACAGGAGAAAGGCCCAGGAGTTGGAGATGCAACATGACATAATGGGGGTTCTCCATCAGAAAATACAAATACTGCACACTCTTGTAGACCTATGGCTTCAGGAGTCCCAGGCTTGCCTCCCTTTGCAGTCCATGGAAAATTCCAGTATAGCACCTTCCGACCATCTCCACACCCCTCAACTTTGCATGTGGCATCAGGGGCCACATCCTTAACGCTCACTCCACGCCAGGGGATATTAAGGCCAACCACAGCTTCATATATACTAACCTATGAGAGTCACAGTTTATGTATATGTAGCTAAAATGGACATGAATGTTTCTTTTCCTTCTTTAATCTTTGTTCAATGTGTGTTATGGTGTTAATATAATTGCTTTTAACGCGGAGTATTTTTGATGTGGTTGTTACTCAATAAAAACCTCTATTGTTTGGGAAATAAATTCACTATTATTAGTTCCCAACATATGCTACAGAATAGCTGGTGGTATTGAAATCACCCACTTATTTGAGATTGTATACTTGTGATACACTGTTTCTCACTGGTCCCATGAATTGTAAGTCATAAATGTACATAAAGCACCACAAAATTAACAGGCGCATTGTCAGTGTTACAGTCACAGATGCGTACTAAGCACCATACACTTCCTAACAGGCCCCCCAAACTGCAGAGCCAGGTAAAGTGCAGTACATCATAACATATTACCATGGCTTGCTGTTAAAGTGCTCTTTCAAAGCATCCCTGAGTTCTTCTGATAGCCGTTGTATCTGGCTGTTCAAACTCAGGCAGCTGCTCCACCTCCATCCCAGCAGCAACTTTTCCTATTTTGCTTTACAGATACTATGCAGATACAAAAGGCAGGCATAACCATTGGGGATATATTTCTCACTGAGATTTGATCTTGAAAGCAAACAATGCCAGTGCCCCTTCAACCTTCTAAAAGCACATTCAATTGTCATTCCACACATGCGGAGATAGTCATTGAATCTGTCCTTGGTGCTGAGGTGACTTGTGTACAGCTTCATGAGCCACGAGAGCCAGGCTAGGCTGGGTTCCCCAGAAGCACTACTGGCATTTCAACATCACCAATGGTAATTTGTCAGGAGAGCAAGTCTCCACCTGTAGCTTTCTGAACAGTCCTGTGTTCTTAAAAAGACCAGTGCCATGAACCTTCCCTTACCAGCCAACACTGATGTCAGTGAAACATCCCCAGTGATCCATGAGCACTTACATTACCTTAAAAAAATAGCCCTTTCTGTTTATGTACTCTGTGGAAAGGCAGTTTGGTGCCAAAAATATGGCTGTGTGTGTCATCTATTACTTCACCGCAGTTTGGGAACCCCATGGCTACAAATCCATCCATTATGACCTGCACACTCCAGAGAGAGTGAGAGAAACAGTCCTATGTAGCAGGAGATAATTAATGGCCCTACACACCTGTATGACAACGAACCCCACGGTGGATTTTCCAACTCCAAAATTATTACATCCTGACTGGTAGCAATCCAGTGTTGCTAGTTTCCAAAGTACAATTGCCACTTGCTTCTTAGCAGTCAGTGCAGCTCACTTTCGTGTCCCTGCAGTAGAGGGCTGGGGTGAGCTCAGCACACAAATCCAAGAACGTGGCCTTGAAGCCACATGTGGCCTGTGAAGCTAAAAGTTCTGCAGCCACTACTTGTCATCCCAAGCCTGTATTATGATTTAAACCCACCAGTCAGTGCTCGTATCTCGGGCCCAGAAGGAGTGCTCCACTGTTCGCAGGTGCTCCATGAATTCCACCGACAATCATGAATTGGTTCTTGCTTTGTCCCACAGCAATCTGACCTCTAGGAAATTGTCATGTTCCCCGTGACTCTTCTTGCAGCTCTCCAAATACTGGATGATTGTGTGTCCTATGCTTGCAATAATCAGGACAATAGTGCAGGCTCCATGCTTCTATGAGAAATGGCAGACGGTGACAAGGCCTTTGCAGCTTTGTGGGATTTTCAAAATACATGTGAAAATTATTGGATAGAGATGGTATTATGGGGTGGAGAAAGCTGCATGATGGGGACTTGACCCCATAGTCCTTGTCATCCCTGCATGACTGGTTTCTGCCCCACCATGCATTGCCAAAAGAGGGCACTACATGATGGTGAGTTGTACGGATATCAACCCATAATGCACTACATTGTGCATCAAAACAAACTACTGGTGAATATGCAGAATGCTGATGAAAGAAGCCAAGTATGTATGCACACAAGTGATATACTAACCGCAGCAGCTTTATGCCAATGTAACTTGTGTTGGAAAAGTGGCTGGTTTAGCCACTAAAGAACTATACTATGTTCGCGTAAGTTACACGTCCAAGAAACAAGAATTTCAAGAGTTATATCAATATCAAATAAGGAGATACCACAAAAACTAAAGACTGAGTGGGAAAATTTGACTCCTGTACTCTAGAAACAAGTTCTGCAGGATTCAGACACCAAAGTAGAATTCTAATAAAAGGCTGAATAATGAATACAGAAGGCAGAAATAGTAAATTGTATAAGAGACCAAAGAACAAGTGCAACCCTCTTTCCCTTGAAAATATCCAGAATGAGAAGAATGTTCAGTTTACCAAAAGAAGTTGGTTGTGCAATGATTTTCAGTATATATTAAGCATTTCTTTATTTTAAATACTATGTGTGTAGTGCTTTTGAACTAGTTGTTTTCATTTTAGTTACTCTCAAGATTTACAAGTCAGACAGTTTTGTCCAGATCGCAGCCCTCAACTCCCATTAAAAAAACAAAACAAAACACAATACACCACACAGACAGACACAGTAGATAGGATACTACTCAGCAAACAAGAAGAATGAAGAACAGAGGTAGGCAAATATTTTGTATTATGAAGAGAAGAGGGGGTACTTAAGAACTACAATTTAAAAAAAACAAACAAAAAAAACTACAAACACACTACACAACCACCACAACAACCCACAAGACAAGCTATTCATTTCGCACAATGCTAAAGTTACTTCACAGAAACGTAAGTCTAAAAACGTAGATGTACCTTAAAGACTTCTCAACCACCTGTGTACGAAAAACTTCTTCTTGGTCCAAGTTTATGGTACAGAAACAGTCTCTCATTTTGTTGGGTCCAGAGTATGGCACTAAATTTTTGGCTTCACCTGTTAATAAGCAATGAAGTAATTTTAAACTGAGGAAAAAAAAAAAAAAAAAGGTTACCAGCCACTAAAATCTTAGACTTACCTTTTGTAACACTCTACCCCTGAGCAGCACCCTGGAACCTCTATATTCACCACTGTCATAATTATATATTTTGTACAAAATATGTCTTTGTACTAAGTCTTTTTTTAAAAAAAGTCTTTATCTGAAAAAAAAAAGTCTTCATCTAATATCCTGGTGGATTGTATGTACTATCATTATATTTGAAGTTATGAAGTTTTGCTATGTGTGTGATTACTGAAATATGTTGTGAGGTTGGGAACAACCACAACCAGCCTTTCAGGGACAACAATGGAGTAGCCAGACAGTGGTTAATGGCTCAGCTCATCAATACCCATCAAGGAAAGAATCCACTATCCCAGGAACTGTGCAGAATGGAGACTTCTCAGAGAGAACACGTAGACAATGGAGACTTGACCAAAGGGGAATTGACTGACCCCCATGTCACAGCAAAAGGTATTTCCAGTAACCTGGAAGAAACTATAAAAGAAAGAGGGGAAGTGACATCATCACTGGGCCTCACTCCCTCCACAACACAACACCTGAAAACACATCTGGAGGAAAAAGACTTTGAACTGCGGGAGGGTGGTCCCATGCTGGAAGACAATCCCAGCCTGTGTATTGAGGATCTGTGACCTTTTTGTACTATCTGTCAGGGTGAGAATTTGTTCTTGTTTCTTCTTAAGTAACCAACTCTGATTTCTATGCCTGCTCCTTATAATCACTTTAAAAAAATAAATCTATCCTTCCGTAGTTAATAAATCTGTTTTATATTTAACCTAAAACAGTGTGTTTTGGTTGAAATGCTTGGAAATCTCAGCTTAGTTTACAAAAGCTAGTGATGTGTCCTCTTCACATGAAGGGAGGGACAGACTGGGTAATGAACTTACACTGACCAGCCTTCTGACCAGTGCAAGACAGTATAGTTCTGGGATGCAAGGTTGGGGAGCTGGGGGGAATTGGCTGCAGCTGCTCTGTTGTCGGTTTGTGAGTGGCTGAGAAAGCATTCAAGTAATTCAGCTGGGTGTGTCCCTACCTACGGATGTCTGTGTAAGTGCAGTACCTGCAAGAGGTTTGTGGCTTGACGCAACATCAGAGTGAGAGAGATACCCCAGGTTGGTGGGACAGAGGGTGCTGTGGTCCCACAGTCCTGGTTTCACTCCAGAAACCCTGTCACACCATTAGACAAGTAATTTATGCAATTGATATCCAGCCATTTACAAATGTATATTGCACCTTTCATCCAAAATGAGCACAAGATATTATACACACATGAATTACTTCACCCACTACTGTAATGGAGTTACTCGTAGATAGCACAAGGCAACTGTTTAGCAGTACACAGTAAAGCAGTTTTATTAAAAAAAACTTAATATACCATACACAATCAAAGCTTATGGGGAAATTATATATAAAGAAACCAATTAACCATTCCCTACTGTTTCAAAAATTGCCAAAGAATTAATCACAAGTAGCCAAGACTTCTGTGCTGTATTTTATCCAGAAGGAGGAAACTACCAGAAAAGCACACTATACTAAAGACATGGTTCACTACTGACTCAGAAAAACACCACCACCACAGATTCATTAACACACTGATTCAACACCACCACTTCCTGCAACATCTGCACTTTCCCTAGAGAAGTCTCATCTTAGTTATGATTTGGATGCAAGTCATAAGACAAATATATGATTTGGCTGAAATGTTGACAGGGTTTTTTGTTTTTGTTTTTTTAAACAAACTCTCCGGTTTAAGTTGGTTCGTTATAGAAGATCTTAATCACTGAAGCGCCATTTGGTATGCAACTGTGAATAATTTTTATTTAACAGTATCAATGTATTCTCTGTAAGAAACAATACAGTGTATTTTCCTAGCTATTGGGGGAAGAGAAAAACCAATACCTTCTGAAAGAGGGCAACAGAAAGATAAGCAAGAGAGCAAGTACCCTGGAAAGACAATAAAGGACAGGATTTTTAGAAGCAGTAAGTAGTCAATGGGGTCAAAAGGTTGAAGAACTCAGTAGAGGCTCTGGGATTTGGTCAGGAAAAAGGTTACTCAAGATTTCAATAAGAGCAATTTCAGTGAAGTGGAGAGGTCATAAAAGACTTTGATTTCTGTCAATTCTACTTATGGCTAACTTGCTTGGTTCCATCCTGGTCTATTTGTTGCTGGTTGTCTTGTCTCCCTCTTGGCACTGAAACTGAGACTCCCCCCCCCCCCGCCACAATAAAGTTCTTCACACCCACACGTGCCCCCAAACCCTATAAACTAATCAGATTATTTTTCCTACAGACTTGAAGGAAGATAGATATTGTAATTTCTACCTATTTTAAAAATCTTTGAGATACAGTCACTACTGTGATGAGGTCCACACACGTAAAAGTGCCTACCTATACAGGGAGGGTTGGAAGATTTTGTACAGGTTATTGCTTGTCGTAGTCCAGTTGCAAGTGGACAAAATGTCTGCATCCTGAAAGACTGCAGCTGGCTGTCTCACAGTGATCACTAACTAGGAACAGAAAGTCATCTCTCCAGGTCAGAATTTAGATACAGCAATGATGGTATGTGCTTCGCCAGCAATGTAAGAATTCTGTAGCCGTCCCCAAGAATGTCAGTGACTGCTACATTGACTTTAAAAAAAGCAGACGTGTCCCTGAACCTAAACCACCAAAAAGAGAAGTGTTAAGGAGTTATAAGTTTTAATAAAACTCTAAAAAGTAATACTGAACACAAGGTTACAGTCAACTGATGTGGAAAGCCCTAGAAAGCAGCATTAGGGATAGAACATCACTTGATATACGGTATCAAAACTAACTTTTTAGAACTGTTTGAGGAGAAGAAAGATTCTCCTATGAAATTGAAACTAGTAATTCCGACAGTGCTTTTACTGAGATGTGATATAAATTTTATGTAGTTTCCAATAAACATACATGCATGCTTCGATCAGTTAGAGCAAGTTATGCAGGTCATCCTAAGTACCAATAAAAGTTTTATATAAAAAACAGTCTCAATATGCCATATTTTCTGAAAAATATATATATTTAAAAAAATACAGATCTACATTATAGTATTATAGGCACCTTTTTTTAAAGTATGTGGACATTTTGAAATTGCATAGAGTTTTAGAGTGTTAGATGTAGCTATGCCAGAGGTGGCTAAATGGGCAGAGGGCAAACAAAGGCAAAATACATATGATTCATCACATAGCTAGTGCGACCACTCCATGCCTGTGAGGTATGTGTACATATATTTACACACACACAGAAGAATAAAAATCAAGATACGTAGGAAAATCTATTTTAAATGGTTTTTAATGGTTTTTAAGATGTGTGATTTTCTTCTCTCTCTGAAAGTTTTGTACAGCTACTCATAGTAATGAAAGCAGACTTGTTTTACAATGGAGCAGGGTGCAGCAGGGGTGGGGTGGGAGACTAGGGAGTGGGTTGTTGTTTTTTTTAAGTTAACATTTCTAAACTGGGTACACAATGCTGTACACAGGTTTTATACTCATTGGGGTGACTTGCACAACTCCACTCGTGAGTAACAAAATGACACCAAACCAAAGAATAAAAAAAATTACACCACTACATCCACATCCCACCTCACCCCCAATGAAGCACTGTATAGTACTCCCATGGATATCCAAACAGCTCTTCAGAACCACTTTGTGAAAATGCTGCTTTAAGCAGTGAAATAAATGTGGGCTGCATCCTCCTGGGAGCATGAGAAAGACTAGCTGGGGTATGGTGCAAGCAGATCTCAATTATTTGCCTTAGGAACATAGGGACTGCCACACTGGATCAGACCCATGGTCCATCTAGCTCAGTATCCTCTCTCAAAACAGTGGCCAGCACCAGATATTTCATGGTGAAGTGCAAGAAATCCCACAATAGGCAAATACGGGATAATCTGCCCTGATAAAGGTCTCATACTAATCCCTCTTAATTATGGATGATTTTAAACATAGAAGCATGAGGTTTAACATCCCTTCCAAGCTTTTTCTTAGCATTAGCTGTTATAACTCCAGATATTTTCATTATCTATGTGAGGTGTTCAACCTTTCCATGAATCTCACTAAATTTTTTGCCTTAACCATCTCACAGCTTTCATTTTTAAAGAAAGCTGAGACTTAAAAAAAAAAAATCTCTAGTTGTTATACTGGCAAAAGACACCCTAAAAATAAGACACACACACACACCAAACTTCAGAATGTGAAGCAAGCACAAGCAATACAGAGATCTTCACTCATTCAATACATACAACTTAGGATGGCTGTGAAAGTTAACATAGTTACCTATTTTATTGCTCAAAATATGTAAGGAGAGAAAGCATATTCTGAAGATCTACACCAGCATTTTCCAAGGATCAAATAATTAGCTTTTGGGGGATGGAGGGGATCAGAAGATGTGAGATGTGCAAAATAAGATGGGTAGTAGGCCTTTTAAGGCCATATAATGAGGTTTCTACAGGGTGGGAATGCAATTGTTTTTCTGAAGGAAGGCTTTCAGAAATTTGGGTTATACTGAGCTGAAGTGTGGTTCCATGTGGAAATGTAATTATAAATAGGTCACTCAAATTTACATCCAAAATGCTAAATTTATCATTCACATTTGTGAAAGATACTACAATGATCCAAATAGTGAAAAATAAAATGCAGAGTATTGTAACATTTTATTTATTTTGGTTGTTTTGATTTGTCTAATATCAATTCATCAGTCAGGTTGGCCCGGTGTCTGAAATAAACTATTGAGGACAAAGAATGTGTGTAACATACTGCTTTTCTGGTAAATTTAGATTAATGTTTTTAGTGATATATTTCACACGAATATCAAAATAATATTGTGTCCAAACCTGCCTTTCAAAATAAGGTGCAATTTTATAATTCTCAGGAATTGAAACTTGCTTCATTGCCACCAAGGTGGATTGATTTAAAATCAAGGTGACTGAAATCACCAATTTTAATAGAAATTTAAGTCAGCAAGTAGCAAACCTTGATTTAAATCCTCAATTTTAATCTTGTTTTGGATTGTACTTTTTAGTTATTTTCTTAAAGAAAAGTTAATTCTTACTGGTTGGAAATCATTAAAATGTGATGATTTGCAGCTAACCACACATACACACACTTATATAATTACAAACTTAAGACTAAATAAACCTATGGGGTTTTTTACATTTTTTTATTATGCTGGAAAATGGCAAATCACATTTATTGAGTGGATTTTTTTATTCAAGATGTGTGTCAAATTACATTTGGATGGAAACTGGACTTCAATTAAAATGTACAAAAACAGCATTTCAAAATGATTAAATAAAATGACCTTAAAATATGCTAGATACATAAAAAAAGTTTATCAAGACATGTTTTATATTTAAAATTAATGACTTTATTAAACCAAAATATTCTCTGCAGTTTAGTGAATTGAACTAATAATTTTTAGTCACCATGTCCTTCAAGATTTTAGAACTAGCAGATCTCATCCTCTCACACCTAATTTTTATTCATAGATTGGAAGAGGAAAACAAGCTTTCCTACTTTTTCAATCCCCAATAAGTTTTTCAACTTTGAATGAACTACTCACTGAACTGAACTAGCTGAACAAACTGACATGAAGAAAATTCTGCACCTGCAGACAAGGTTACCGCTGCCAAAATCTCGTTTAGCATTTTAACAAAACCTGACTCCAGCTGTTTTCAGCAATTGAGTGGCTAGCTTTCTTTAAAACTTCAGAAGCAAACATGCAGAGGTTGAATTTTTTTTTAATTTAAAATATTTTAATAGATTTAGTACATTTAGACCTTAAAATACATTTGAAATTATGACAACCTAACTTTAATTGGTTTATTTTTAAAAAGAAAAATTTACTTGGATTGAAATAAACATTTTCCTTAAAAAAAAAAAAAATTATTTTTCATCCACCCTAATAGCCACTCAAGTTTTCAGTTCAGGGAAAACACTGAATATAAAAAAAATCCAGACTAATAATGTATGCTATTATCGGCTTGCATTTTGGATAAAAGCAATATTAGGTTTTGCTCCTACACAGTACCTAAAGCTGTCCCACTTCATAATGTACTTTTTATATAAAACAGATTAAATCAAATTAAGGGAAAGCTTGGAACACTGATTAAGCAACAACTTAATTTTTACATTTAAATGTAATTCAAATTCCCCATACTAGTGACACGTTGCAAGAGTTAGTAGTACTAGCATTGTGACAAAGTATCAGAAATAACACCCCATTATCTACACATTTCCAGGATTATCACACTGTCACTCTGAAGCCTAAAATGTCTGTACAGTTAGTGAGACAAGATAGGTAAGGTAATATCTTTTATGGACCAACTTCTGTTGGTAAGAAACTTTTGAGTTTATACAGAGCTCTTCTTCTGAAGTTGCTCCAATAAAATATATTACTTTGCCTACCTTGTCTCTCTAATAGCCTGAGACCAACATGGCTACAAACACCACTGTACATGCAGACAGCTGAAGCAACGGGAACAGCTACAAAGCTGTTAATTGAGAGCTTTTTTTGTTCAGACGATCACTGGGCTGAATCATCACTAGGTTTCATGGTCTGATACCATCCAATTTTTAATTTTTCAGCCATTTTGACTTTATAATGACAAAGTATACAGCTACAGTAAGGTATGCATTTATGCCATGCCAAGAGTCCTGAACCATAGAAGTAACACAACCAAATCACCACCCTTACTCTCCAGCTAATTTGCAAGCACCAATTTCGTTAGTTGCCAGAGGGAGACTCCATAGATGGTGGATTACATGGCCCAAATGCCATAGTTCTTCAAAACCACCCACCAATACCACAACCAGGACACAAAATAACCCCAAACATACCTCACAACAGCACACCCTTCATTTGCCACCCATACACAACACAAATATAATGGGATTCTCTCTGTTACTCTGAAGCCTGCAATGTCTATTGAGTCAGCATGAGGAGATGGAAACAGCTACAAGCATCATTAAGAGCTCTTTTTGTTGAGAATAAGACCAGGTTCAGCCATCACTGGGCCCGACAGGAATCAGGTGGAACGTTAGAGTCCAAGGTTCTGTGGCAATTGAAGGTTCTCTGCCAAGTTCTGTGGCAATTGAAATGTGACAGCTGATCACAGAAGATGGGAACAACAAATGTGGGATAACAAAGTGGTTGTGCCTCCAGTCAGATGGCAACTCTGCACAAACAACGACATTGCTCCCTACAACATAGCACATAGAAACAAGAGTCCCAAAATACTAACCCTCTATATTATTTCCTGTTCACTAATACGTACTGCTTTGCACAGTGTTAGCATACTTACCATTACTGTGGTTCGTGAATGCGTTTCCTGCTATGGTGTTCGGTGCAATAGTATACAGGCACAGTGGTGTGAAGGCCTGCCGTAAGTACTGGACTTATCTGATTCCAAGCCACACAGAACTGGGCAAAAGTGAAAAGAAGTTCCCATACATACTGGTATGCAGTGGCACCGTTGCCAGTACCACTCTAAGCTTTGAGCACAGAAAACACCAAGAAAGCAAGCTACCCTCACCAGCCACACAGGGTATGTCTACACTGCAATTAAACACCTGCAGCTAGCCCATGTCAGCTGACTTGGGGTGGGGGGGCTATAAACCTGCAGATCACAAACATCTACACCACAGTTTTACAGTCCCATAGCTCAAGCCCGAGTCATGGGCCAGCTGCAGGTGTTTAATTGCAGTGCAGACATACCCAGAGGCTGCTAAAGACAAAGGGAGAACACAAAGGAAAAATACATCAGATACAGGACACAGATGGTGGATTACTTGGCCAAACTGCAACATCCATGAGACAGTACATGCTTTCATCTACTAGTTCCTTAACCTGTTAAATGTAGGTATTGCAGCAAAACAACCAACAAGTCCATACTCAGCACCTAATGAGCCATCTTAGCCAAGCAGAATGATGGAATCCTTTTATCAAGTGACATGCACTTGCAATGGATCAAGCAGAGGAAGATATGGAATGACTACTAATGAGTAAGACAGACTAGAATTATAAAATTACAATCAGTTTCACTCAGCAGAAAGTATTGTGGGTATCATACATACATGCAATGCACAATGCTTCCTCTAAACATGGCAGATTAAGGAGATTTAAATGAATTAATATTTAAACATAACACCTTTCATTCCAAAGAATCCAAAAGCACTGAACTACATCCACTACTGAAATGTAGTCTCGTCTGAGGTAATGCAGTGAGCCAGGCCTCAGCCAGGCTATGGCTACTGGGAAGAGAGGCAGACATGAGTCAACACAAAGATAACCGTAAAATTTATATTATTGTTCCTGCCAAATTTCTGGTTTTTTTCCCCTTTATAATATAAACAGAATAATAGAAATAATACTCGCTTAGGAAAACTATAAATCATCACAATAAAAGAAGTTCTTCAGCAACAAACTGTCACCCCAAGAGGGAATCAACTTCTCTTCTCCAGGACTGCAAAAATCCAGCTTCACCCCAGTTGTTCCACCTTCACCTATCTCTGGCTTACGATGCTCCTTTGCTTGGTCACTGCAATGATTGCACTTTTTTCTAGCAGGTCAACCTGTGACTGACAGCTCCTCACCTGGAGCGCCCAAACCGTATTCCCTCTGTCAGCATCCCAGTGGTCAACTTCACCAGTCATATGCTCTGTGCCCCTCACAGCTGGGTTCCTTACACACAACACTCCACAGTGCAGCTTCCTCAGCAAATCTCCTTTTCATCCAGCGCCACCTATTTTTGCCCCCTTCTCCAACCACCTTACACCTGCTCCCTTTGGGAGGATTCTGAGCCCCTTCTCCAGCTCTAGCTGCCCTCTCCTTGGCTCTCCCCATCCCCCTGACAGCCTTCTATGATGCTGCACCACAGCTGAAGCAGGTGCTAGTGCCCGGGCCAGGGTTACTACACTCACACTCCATTAACGGTATATGTCCTCATGCATACCCCTACACTCATAACCATTTTATATATTTAAACTATTTACATTTTACTATAATGTACATTTAGCAGATTCTACCACTCCTAGGGATCCAGTATTTCTATTCCAATCACTTCTTGAATCAATCATTTTAGAGGGATCCCAAGATTTGATCTCACAGATTGCCTGGGGATTTGCAGCATCTTCCCCGTCTCCGATACCACGCTGTTTTTGCTTACAGGAGTCTCCCATGGTATCAAAACACATTGGTCTATTAGAACCCCACATAACTCTCTTCATCAAGAGTGTGACCCTGCCTCTCATGCACAGTCTCAGGGTTGTGAGTTGCTACTTTCACTGGGATATTTACTTCAAACCTTCAAGGTTTCAGCAGGTTCTTGTTTGTGTCTTTAGTCACTTGCTCATTAGAATCCATTCACATTTTGTATTCAGGTAAATTTGCTTAGGGGATATCAGTCTCAATATATGGCTCGGGCATCCATCTGTTATCTAACTTTCCACCCGTTGTGTGTTTCAACCAGACTCTTTCTCCATTTATCAAGGGCTCTGCACTGGGTGGTATACCATAGTATTCTTTTTGTTGGGCCTTAGCTTTTCCCATATTCTATTCCACTTGGGTTCTTGCCACATTCATTTGTTAATATGTCTGAGTATGTGATCATCATAAAGGATATTCCACTGTCTCAACCCCTAATTCTATGTCCATCAGCAACCTTCCATGTCTACTGAAGATCAAATAGTAGAGGACTGTAACCTGTACTGCAATATGCTGAATTATTATAGATATAAATTAACTCAGGTAATAACTTCAGCCTCTGCTCCCACTGCAGACTGCGAATCATTCCAATTATAATCGGATTAATTTTTTTCACACATTTGTCTGCGGATAATATGCGGTTTTCATTTTATGACTGCCATAAAGTATCCAACCACTCACCACACAAAGGGCCAGCTTCCTCTAGGACACAACTGACTTCCTCCACTAACTCCGCAATATTAACAGCCTCCCTCAGAACACTGTCCTTACCACCATGGATGTTACTTCCCTATACACCAACATCCCTCACAATGATGGCATAGCTTCCTGCCTCAAATATTTACAAGACACTGGACAACCCTCAGATATCCACCCCAAACACACTGCCAAACTCATCCATTTCATCCTCACCCACAGCAAACTTACATTCAACACCACACACTTTTTCCAAACCATGGGAACAGCCACGGGAACGAGGACAGCTACCCAATACACCAACCTCTTCATAGGCTACCTTGAAAAATTACTGGACAAAATGCACCACGAAACCAATTATATATCTGAGACACATGGATAGTATTTTCATCCTCTGGACAGACTGCTTAAACTCAATCATAGATTTCCACTACAACTGCCACAAGCACCACCCATCCATTAAACTCTCTCTGGAATGCTCCCATCTTAGCATTAACTTTCTGGACACCACAATCAGCTTCAACAATGGAACCCTACACACAACCATATACAAGAAACTCATGGCTCACTGCACCTACCTTTACAGGTCCAATAACCACCCCAATCTACATCCAGATACTCAAGGTATGTCTTCACCAGCAACGTTAAAATGCTGTAGTCACAGCACCAGCGCAAGGAGAGAGCTCCCCCAGCACTGTGTTAAAAAAAAAACAACAAAAAAAAAAAAAAAAAAAAAAAAACACACACTACCCCCAAGAGGGGAGTGGCTCCCAGCGGTGGTGCACGGTCTACACTGCCACTTTACAGCGCTGAAACTTGCAGCACTCAGGGAGGGTGTTTTTTCACAGCTCAGAGA
Source organism: Caretta caretta (assembly GCF_965140235.1). Lineage (NCBI taxonomy): Eukaryota > Metazoa > Chordata > Testudines > Cheloniidae > Caretta > Caretta caretta. The sequence goes on from NC_134214.1 coordinate 33,148,955, forward strand.
GAAATTTGCAGCGCTGTAAAGCGTCAATATAGACAAGGCCTCAGATACCACAGAATATGCTCTCAGGAGCAAGTCCAAAATATACATCTTAACGCACTTATAACTGCATTGACCAAACAAGGACACTCCACCAGAACAGTAGATCACGTCACTGAATAAGCCACCCAAATACCCCAAAAGAACTTGCTTCAGAACAGAAATAAAACCCCCTCTGAACACACATGCCTAGATGTTGCCTACCACCCCACCTTGGAACCTATACTGGGCATCAAACAACTACAACCCATACTCAATGGGGACCCAATCCTGAACCCCCTCTTCGAGCCTTAAAAAAAAAAAAAAAACCCAACCTTTCTAAGTTCATCATCGGAAGCAAGCTTCCCACAGACTACGACACATCAACTCAAAGGGGCACCAGACCCTGCCTGAACAAATATAAAACCTGCAAACATATTTCCACTGCTACAATGATCAACACCCCCCACATCTTTCAAAATCCATGGGTCCTACACATGTCTATCACAACATACGGTATACCTCATCCAGTGCACTAAATCCAGAAATAATTATGTGGGGAAACCATATAATCATTACACTCTTATATATGAGCTCACAGAGGAAAATGATAAAAAACAAAAACACCTTATCACCTGTGGGTGAACACTTTTCACAAAGCAATCACTCTATATCTGACCTACTAGTTATCCTCAAAGGAACTCTGCACAGCACTTTCAAAAGTTGAGCCTGAGAGCTTAAATTTATTACTCTGCTAAATACCAAAAACCATGGACTGAACAGGGACACTTGATTTATAGCTTATTACTAATACCAATTAGTATTACTAATACAAATTAATCACAAATTTAGTAAAAGTCATTGACAGGTCACGGGCAAGGAACAAAAAATCACAGCCCATGACCTGTCCATGACTTATGCCATAAATACCCAATTGAATCTTAGGGGGGAGGCACTGTGGGTGGGGGGGGGGGGGGAGAAAAGGGGGAGAACCACGGCACCAGCTGCAGGGCAAGCCTGGGGGCTGCTCCGGCCGCTGCCAGGGAGGGGAGGAGGCCAGGGTGGGGTGGGGTGTCAGCTGCTGCTCCAGCCGGAGCCCAGAAATCTACACAGCAACGAAACAGCCCCGCAGCCCAACCCCCATGAAGCTGAGTCAGCTGGCCTAGGCCAACCGCAGGTGTCTTGCTGCTGTGTAGTCACATCCTCTCTCCCGAACAGAAGATATCACCTCACCATCTTGCCTCTCTAATAAAGCGTACAAAGTTCTTTAACAACTGGGACTCAAACCCAGCTCCCTGACTCTCAACACTTCTGTTGTGTATCCATAAAGCCTTGCAAAATATATTCAGAAGGCCTGGGGTATACTTTGAGAAGACAAATCCTTCATGGGAACCTCCACCACAAACTTCAGTCATGATAAGCATATATGTAACTCCATCCCTGCCATATTCCAATTTTAAATGATCTAGTCCTACCAATTCCAATAGGCCATTGCTATCAATAGGATGCAAGGAAGCTCTATCAGAACAAACAACTTTATTTTTTAGGTTGCAAGTTTCACAATTCTGACACCACTGTATGATTTTTTCCTTCATCCTAATCCAAAAGAAACTTTCTTAATGGTCTATTGGAATTGGTAGCAGAGGGTATCTGATGCACATAGGTTGGGAAAATATCTTGGAGCCCAAGGAACAGGTTGGGGAAGTAGGACACCTGCAGACAAGAGATCCAGGATGGTGGGATACATCTCTACACCTGGACGAAGGACACAGACTTGAGAATGCCTTCAGCACCTGCAGAGCAGATAGAAAGATCAGTACAATTGATTAAGAAACATGAAGCAGCTCTCACAACATCATCTGGATTTTTGGTGTGTCACCCAGATACAGCACACCATACCCTCTGGGATACATCCTCCAATTAGGGAACGATTTTGACCAACTGCTCCACGATGTCTTCCCAACCTATATGCATCAGATGCCCAACCACCTGATTTCTGTATAGTGTCATAGGTCTGACCCCATAATTCAGAATCTTAACTGGTACTAATTCTTTTTTCACTGTGAAAAGACTTTTTGCCACTATGGCATCTCCTTCTTTACCCAAAGAAGGCTTCTGTAAAGCAATACAATCTGACCCTGTAGATCAACTTTTGTTTTACAAATTTGAATGGTTTCAGTATTTGGGTGCTGCTTGATGGGATACAGATATTCTATTCTCACTTTCCCATACTGACTGGCAAAATTTTGATAACTTGGCATATGTCTAATTACATTTTTTGTTTTGGTGAGGGAAGCTGCTAACCCCGATCCTTTAATACTTGCAACACTCCTTGTAACTATATTACAGTAGATTGATACCAATGATTACTGGGAGTAAACAATCACTGTTGACATTAGTACCGAAAAAACACACACAAAAACTTGATCTGGTATTTACTAGTTCCAATTTGAATTTCAGCTTCTATATAGCCGACACGTGGGCTAGCCAAACCATTTCTGGCTACCAATTTCACCCTGTTCCTGCTAGTCAACAACCAATTGAGAGTCCAATGTTTCCTAAAACATTAGCTGTATAAGGTGGTAACTTGAGACTCAACATCCAGCAAGGCCTATGTTTCTATCCCATTATTCTTAACCAACACAGTCGGACAGCTCCCCATAGCAGTAGCCTGCCCTTTCGGTCATTCAGGTCTATTCTCTGTCTTCCTGAGACCTGACACCCTCCTTTGCTGAGACGTTGTGTTTCAAGACATGGCATTAGAATTTTGAGACATGCACCTCCTTTCTATAGGTCTCACCTCACTGCATCTTCTGCAAATAGGGCTGCCATCATCATCAAACTTATCTGTTATCCTATGCCCATTCTGACTCCCTGGGGCCTGCATTTCTATTGTCTAGGTGCCAGGAGCTCCTGTTTCAACATATGAGACTCTATTTGAATTTCTCTCCTTATGTGAAGGAGTGCTTTCTTCAAATCCTCTATATCCCTTTTAAAATTTTCCTCTGAAAAAGTATCTTCCATTCCAGAATTACCATCCTCCGATTTCTGGCTAGCCTGCATCACACAGTGCCCACCATCTCCAGGCCACAAGGCAATGACACATTTGTATCCATGCTGTGGACATACTTCAACTGTCCTGTGTGGTTCTCTATGTCCCAGAAGTTTTATAGCATCCTTAAAGTCTAGAAGGAAATTTCTGGATCCTTAGTTATAGTTCCCTCCATCAAGTATCTTTATACAGTCCCTCAACAAATTTGCCCTTCAGCATTTTATTAGTATCTTGGACTTCAAGTAGTTCTAACTTTTCTATTGCTTGCAAAGTCTCTTGTAATTCCAACGTGTATTCCCTTACACTTTCTGCTGGACTCTAGACTGCGCAGAACAACCTCTGCTTCAGCTTTGACAAGGTATGAATGTCAAACATACAGCCTAGCCTTCCAAATACCCTGTTCTACAGTCCCTTTTATATTTTCTGGCCATGTCCGCACTTCCCTTTTAGCTGCATCCTCTAATTGCCCCAGCAGAATCTCTATTTTCTGTCTTTCTGGCAGCTCACGCAATCTGAGCATCAGCTGAAGCACTGTCTTAAATTCCCTAATAGTCTCCTCTAGAAAAAAAAAAATCTAGGCAACAAGGATGCGCCAATGAAATATAGCATGGTTGGGGTGTCTGTAAGAGTTGCCCTCCTGTCGACCTTTCCTCTGCGTTACCCTGTGACTGACTCCTGTTGTTCTAAGATGATTATCTCCTGTTTTGAATTCTTCCTATCCTGTTCATGATGCCAACTGCAGTGACCCGGGCCTCAACTAGGCTATGCCAACTGTGAAGACAGGCAGACACAAACTAATACAATGGAGATTTCCTTTATAAAGTTTGAAATTTAAGGTTAACACAGAAATTTGGAAGGAACAATAACATAATGTAAACAAAAGAGTAACGACACAATATAAACATTCAGTACTCACTTCGGAAAACAAACTCTAAGTTACCATCACAATAAGAAGTTTTTCCAACACACTATCATCCCAACTCGTCCTCTCCCTGGTTGTAAAGTCCAGCTTCACCCCAGTTATCCCGCCTTCACCTCTTTCCAGCTTACAATGCTCCTTCCACATGGCAATGACCACACCTCTTTCCATCAGGTTCACCTGCAAACAGCTCTTCTCTCAAAGGGCTACACCTATTGACCCAGATTCCCAAACTGCATTCCCTGTATTCTGTGAATCCTGCAGACAAGTCATAATACTGAGTTTATTTGCCATGTAAATGACTGCCATCAAATTCAGTTCCTGTGGGGTGAATTAAGAACATATGGTCTGAGAGGAAACAAACTCATTTCAACACCAATCTTAAGGAATTTCACATATTACTTTCTAATCATCAAATACATGTGAGAGGTAATTGGATTTGGAGGAGAAATATCCTCAGGTCTTCCATGGCGTAAAGCCCTTCTAACTATGGTGTTATTAGCTGCAGGTAAAATCTGGAGGGTAATCATCAGGAATAAGATGGTTTCAGAGCAGCAGCCGTGTTAGTCTGTATCAGCAAAAAGAAAAGGAGGACTTGTGGCACCTCAGAGACTAACAAATTTGTTACTCTCTAAGGTGCCACAAGTCCTCCTTTTCTTTTAATCAGGAATAAATATATTGGTTTCAATAAAATAAAAGGAGTACTTGTGGCACCTTAGAGACTAACCAATTTATTTGAGCATGAGCTTTCGTGAGCTACAGCTCACTTCATCAGATGCATACCGTGGAAACTGTAGCAGACTTTATATATACACAGAGAATATGAAACAATACCTCCTCCCACCCCACTGTCCTGCTGGTAATAGCTTATCTAAAGTGATCATCAGGTGGCTATTACCAGCAGGACAGTGGGGTGGGAGGAGGTATTGTTTCATATTCTCTGTGTATATATAAAGTCTGCTACAGTTTCCACGGTATGCATCTGATGAAGTGAGCTGTAGCTCACGAAAGCTCATGCTCAAATAAATTGGTTAGTCTCTAAGGTGCCACAAGTACTCCTTTTCTTTTTGCGAATACAGACTAACACGGCTGTTACTCTGAAACCTGTCAATAAAATAAAAGTCACTCTCTGCTTTACATCCCACAAAGACTCAAAAGTGATCCTATGAGGCTCAAGATAATTGAACACTTAACTGGACACCATTAAATTAGGCTTGAATAAAGACTGAGAGTGAATGGGTCATTACACATAGTAAAACTATTTCCCCATGTTTATTTTTCCCCCATACTGTTCCTCACACGTTCTTGTCAACTGCTGGAAATGGCCCATCTTGATTATCACTACAAAAAGTTTCTCTCTCTCTCCTGCTGGTAATAGCTCACCTTAACTGATCACTGTCGTTACCATACACACTGTAACACCCATCGTTTCATATTCTCTGTGCATATAAAATCGTCCTACTGTATTTTCCACTGCACGCATCAGATGAAGTGGGCTGTAGCTCACGAAAGCTTATGCTCAAATAAATGTGTTAGTCTCTAAGGTGCCACAAGTACGCCTGTTCTTTTTTTGGTGGTACCAAAGTATCACAAGAAAAAGCTGTTTTTGCTTTACTTCTGAACCAATTTATGTACACCTGAAATCGAGAGAAATTCTGAAACCTAACCAAACCTTGAGATTTTGCCTCTTGAGCATGCAAAACTAGGCAACAGCCTTTCAGTAATACTATCTCCTCCCTTTTTTCTCACCCTCCCCAATCACACAGGACACTATCCTATCCTCATGACCTGGTCTTCCATTGACAAAGGTCAAATTCAGACTTTAATATCAAGTTTGAGAATGCACTTGGGTTCTTTTAAAGTATGTTCTTTACTCAAAATATAATTTAATGGGAAATTCAACCTAATTATATCTTTTTTTTTTTAAATTACATCTTTCCTGACTTTAATATTTGACAATAAATGATCTCTCAAATATTTACTGAAAAAAAAATCAGTTAAACTGCCAAGATATCACAAATTATGTTTCTGTATTACAACTAATTAACAGAATGAAATATAGAAATCAAAAGCTAAGAGAAGTGTCTACCCCATATGGTGCTTACAAACCATGGAGATGCATATATCATATCACAGAATCATAGGACTGAAAGGGACCTCGAGAGGTCATCTAGTCCAGTTCCCTGCATTCATGGCAGGACTAAATATTATCTAGACCTGTGGTCCTCAAACTAGGGGCACCGCTTGTTCAGGGAAAGCCCCTGGTGGGCCAGGCCGGTTTGTTTACCTGCCGCATCCGCAGGTTCAGCTGATCACGGCTCCCACTGGCCACGGTTCACCGCTCCAGGCCAATGGGGGCTGCGGGAAGCAGCATGGGCCGAGGGATGTGCTGGCCACCCTTCCCGCAGCCCCCATTGGCCTGGAGCAGTGAACCGTGGCCAGTGGGAGCCGCGATTGGCCGAACCGGCGGATGCGGCAGGTAAACAAACCGGCCCAGCCAAACAGTGGCTTTCCCCGAACAAGTGGCGCCCCTAGTTTGAAAACCACTGATCTAGACCATCCCTGATAGGTTTTTGTGGAATCTCTATCACTGGTGATTTTAAAAGCAGGTTAGACAACCTCCCTAGGCAATTTATTCCACTACTTAACCATCCTGACAGTTCGGAAGTTTTTCCTAATGTCCAACCTAAACCTCCTTTGCTGCAATTTAAGCCCATTCCTTCTTGTCCTATCCTCACAGGTTAAGAACAATAAATTTTTCTCCCGCCTCCTTGTAACAACCTTTTATGTGCTTGAAAACTGTTATCAGGTCCCCTCTCAGTCTTCTCTTTTCCAGACTACACAAACCCAGTTTTTTCAATCTTCCCTCATAGATCATGTTTTCTAGACCTTTAATCATTTTGGTTGCTCTTCTCTGGACTTTCTCCAATTTGTCCACATTTTTTCTAAAAGGTGTGTGCAGTTCTGGGCACCAATACTCCAGTTGAAGCCTAATCAGCACAGAGTAGAGCGGAAGAATTATTTCTTGTGAATATATAAAACCCCTAAACAGATCAAATAAATCAAGAATCCTCTGTGTAATTACAGTTCTAGCCCTCTACATGCATCTTTTAAGTATATAAAAATAAGTTTCATAAAGAGAAGTGAATTTTAATACAGTTTAACATTTTCCCTGGGGAAAAAAAATCATAATTTTGCAGAATTGGATGTTATATTGAAGAATTCTTCTCTAAATTTGTTTGTATTTTACCATTTGAGTTAACACTGATAAATCCAAACATATTTATAACAGATCCTTAATTCTACTCCATTGCCAAATTTAATTATATTGCATTTCACTCTCATGAATTACTTTATGAAAAAGATTGATTAAATGCGTGAGAAAGGAAATAAATGGGTTACATTTGAGTTGTATGAATGCATTTTGATAACCCTTCAGGAAGCCACCACACATCCTGTTTCTCTTCGCTGCTTTGAAGTCCTTGTCAGTCGCATCACACATTATCGTCTCCCTCTTCTTCCCCTCCCCCCCTTACCCGCCACCCATAGGCAATGTCTTAGGGCATTCATCATTTACCAGGTTACTGAACTTATGCATTTTTAGCTATGACAGCCCTTCCTCACCCACCAACAAAAATCAGACTCAGTCTTTTTCTCTCTCTCTCTCCCCTCCCACCCCACATTAACACAAGTTACTATTTCCAGAGTAGCCTTGTACCAACTTCCTGCTACATCAATAATTTCGCAAGATTTGCTTGACAAATAGACTCTTATGCCTAGGGTTTTGTGGAGCTGAGTTTTTGTTTGTTGGCATAAAAAAAATGCTTCACTGAAACATGCACTCATTGCAGCATCTCAGCTGCTCAACAGCATCCTCAACTACATGTCCATTTCCTCTGCATGTGTCATTTCTGCTCCCAATAACTAATTCTCGGCTCTCAAACAGAAACCCATTCCTCCCAGGAACAACTTACACAGTGCCAATTGACTATGCATGCGTCAGTCATGTACCTCGTCACCAAGTCCCTCTGAACTGCATACAGGGCCTTACCCCAATAACTCACTCACTCACTCCCTCCCTCTTACTACCAGCTTCTTCTGCACATATCCACCCAGCTCGCAGCCTCAATAACTCCTTTGCCAGAGATACATCCAGACAGCAACCCATCCCAACACTTACTCCACCACCTCCAGAAGGAAACGCTGATCTCCTACTCATGCTTGCCATACCTTCCAACACACTCAGAGGCCTCCACCCATACCCAGAGTGAACCCCAGTACCACCCCCATCCATACCCACCCTGCCCCCACATTCCCAAGTCCTCCACTCATACCCCTGTACAACCTCCATACATGCCCACACAATCCCATGTCCTCTACCTATACCCCAGTGCCACTCCACCCATACCCCCCCAAACCCAAGAGCCCATAACCCATAGCTCCCACATACACCCAGACCACCCCAACCCCACAGAGCTGCCCGTGCTCATGCTCACCCTTCACACCCCAGAGGCCTCCCCACCTCACACACCATGCCACAACCCCACAGAGGTGCCTGTGCCCATGCCTACCCCGAGACCTCCACAGCTCACACACACACCCGTGCCCACACCCACAGAGCTGCCCGTATCCATGTCCACCCCGCACAGCTGCCTATCCCCTACCGTACCTAGTTAGCACCTCCATTAAGATACCAGTTGCCTGTAGCCCTCACACCCCTTGTCCTCCGGAGCAGAGCAAAAGCCGCCCACCCCGAGACGCCTCCTCTCCCCCTTCGCAGCCACCGCCGCCCCACAAGCCGGGGCAGGAGCCGGCCCCAAGAGGCAGGAAGAGGGCGCGGACTGAAGGGAAACCGGGGAGAAAGGACAGCTCCCGCATGGGGAGGAACGAGGGAGGGAGGGAGCTCCAGGGCAGCAGAGGTGACTCAGTGCGGCAGCCCAGAGCAGAAAAGCCCCCTTGGTGGCCGTGCCCGGCCGGCCCCTCCCCAGGCCCTGCTCCCCTCCCGACTCTCTCACTCACAGATCTTCCCCCGCAGGTTCTGGAGCACTCGGACCCCTTCGCCGTCACCATCCTCGGCCGCCATAGTGCCGCCGCCGCCGCCACCTGCGCTGCGCACTAGCAAGGAGGAGAGAAGAGGAGGAGGAGGAGGCTGCTCCCCGTCCCCTCTACGGCCCTCTCCCTAGTGCGGCAGGGAGCGGAGGCCCCAGCAGGCGGCACCTCGCCGCGCCGCCCCGCCCCGCTTCTGCCATTGGACGGCAGAGCGGCAGACACATACGCATTTCCTTCTCTCGCGCGGGCGATTCAGCCCTGCTGAAGCCGCTGCCCTTTTGATGCCGGGGTGGGGCAGTTCCTGTCTCTTCGCCACGCTGAGCCTCCCCGTGCAGTGACGCCCGCGGCCCGTGACAGCCCCGCCCTCAGGAGAGCTGGGCGGGGCTTCCATCCATGCCCAAAGTCAACGCGCGTGGGCTAGTGGGGCCGTGGCGAGGGTGGGCGGGCGCTGGACGGGCTTGAACGAGGGAGACGAGTGGGAGTCCTGGGGGCAGGACGGGGTAGAGGGACTTCTAGTGGAAACTGTGGGGAAGTTTATGGTTTCCACTCCGAAGTAAACATCTGTAGTGGGTTGGGCTGGGTTTTGCCTTGAGTTGACCCCAAGGCTGCACGTTGAATAGGTGCCTTGTAAACAAACTAAAGTAATCCCATTACTTCCTTGGCGTGTCGCACCCTCCCCCACCACCTGTTGTGTCCAGCAATTGGTGCTCATAGATTTAGATTGTAATCGCTTCAGGGCAGGGACCATCTGGCTATGTGGGTACAGTGCCAGCTAAGCACAATGCGGTTGGGGCCTCTGGGCACTACTGCAATACAAAGAATAATAGGTGCAAAGAGCTTCTTCAGCCCTAGCGCTCCAACCACTTTGCAAAGACAGAATTTGTGGTTTTATTTAACCACCAATCTCACAGTGAAAACAGTCCCCAAAAATCTGGCATTAAGCCCTGCAAATGCTCAAGGCCATGTTTTGCATGACATTAGGACTTTCTTGGGGCTGGCCGGCTGCTTTTTGAAGGACAGTGCTTCTTTTTTACTATCTGCTGCAGCAGCCTAGGGCTATATCTACACTGGAATAAAATACCTGTGGCTGGCCAGGGTCATCTGACTTGGGCTCATGGCACTTGGACCGTGGAGCTAAAAATTGCTATGTAGACATTCAGACTTGTGCTGGAGCCCAGATGCTAGGACTCCCCCCTTTCATGGGGTCCCAGAACTGAGGAACCAGCTTGTGTCCAAATGTACACCGCAGTTTTATAGCCTGAATCAGGCCAGCTGAGGTTGTTTAATTGCGGTACACTATAAAGATGTACTAGATGGTGCTGCAGAATGCCACAACTAAAAAAGAACAAGTTCAGTTAACTGTGATGAGATGATAATCCCACAACTGACATTTTTGCTGCAAGTGAGAGGCCAGAAGAAAGCTGATACTGGGGCTGTGCCAGGAAAGCTGAAAAAACTGCCACCTGTGAACCAGGTTATATATCAAATAATATTATTTTCTTCTCTACTACTGTCTAAAGATAAAGCAGAATTGTATTGGATGATACGCCATTAGGAAAAGAGGTGGGATGATGTAAGCAGAAGGTTTCAGAAGACTCCATGGCAGTTGGGCAGGATAGCAGTTGGATGCAAAGCTCTCTTTAAGGTTGGAATATTGAAAGAAAATTCAGTGGCAGTTGGAAATTACAGTTGTTAGGACTCTCTAAATGTAGAACAGCAGTTCTCAAACTGGGGGTTGGGACGCCAAAGTGGGTCACAAACCCTTTTTAATGGGGTCACCGGGGCTGGCATTAGACTTCTTGGGGCCTGAGGTGGAAGCCGAAGCCTGAGCCCCACCGCCTAGAGCCAAAGCCTAAGGACTTCAGCCCTGAGCGGCAGGGCTTAGGTTACAGGCATCCTGTCTGGGGCTGAAGCCCTTGGGCTTCAGCTTTGGTTTCCCCACCCAGAGTGGTAGGGTACAGGTTTTGGCTTTGCTCCCTCTATCCCCCGCCCAGGGCGGCAGGGCTCAGGCAGGCTCAGGCTAAGGTCCCCCCATCCTGGGGTCATGTAGTAATTTTTATTGTCAGAAGAGGGTCGGGGTACAATGAAGTTTGAGAACCCCGATGTAGAATGTTTGACAGGGCAAGTTTCTATCAGTTTCTGTGGCAGTTATGAATGAACAAGAGTTGGAATTAGTTCTTACTGGTAGATTTTTTTAAAACAAAAGCCCTATCTGCATTCAGAAATTGCTGCATTGCATAGCCAAAGTTGTGAACATCAGTTCTACCTGAACTGGTGCTGAAAATGGTTTACATGGTAGAGTCAATGGGACTTGGGGTCACCAGATGTCCTGATTTTATTCGGACAGTCCCGATATTTGGGGCTTTTTTTAATACGGGCTCCTATTACCTCGCACCTCCGTCCCGATTTTTCACATTTGGTATCTGGTCACCCTAATAGGACATAGCAGTTTGCAGCACCTATAAGAAAACATAAAATTGCTTCCTCCAAATCTCAGACTTTCTGTAATGCTGTCTGAAAACATTTTTTCAACCTACATTACAGTTTTATTTTTGGCAGCAGTTCAGGGCAGCAGTTGCTATCAAACAACTTCAGCAACCTGTAAGAACAGATCTTTCATAGGCACCATTTCTACATTGTATTTTGGCAGAACAGAAGAGATATTGGTATTAAGATTACAAAGTAGTAAGAATAAGTAACCAGTGTTTTGTAAAACCGTGTTTTGTAACTGGTGATGGGAGTTTTATTTTGTTTCTTTCAGTTTCCAAGAGAACATTAACAGTGATAGAATCATAGAAATGTAAAGCGGGAAGAGACCTTAAGAGGTCATGCTGAGAGACTATGATTACTAGTTTCAGTTTTTGTTGCCTTGATGGACTTCGATGCACAGAGACAGATGATCTGAAGGTGGTAGAGATATGGATTCATGCAACATCACACCCTGATGCAAGGGAGCACTCTAATGGTGAATGTGTACCACAACAGGGAAATTTGACAACCTCCATTGGAAGCCTATTTCAATACTTAACTATCCTTATAGTTAAAAAATCTTTTCCTAACTAACCTAACTTTTCCTTAGCTAATCTAAATTGCCCTTGCAACAGATTAAGCCCATTTTTTCTTGTTCTACCATCAGTGGGCATGGAGAACAATTGATCACTCTTTATAACAACCCCTAAAATATTTAAAGAGTGTTACCAGGTTCCCCGCTCAGTCTTCTTTGCTGAAGACTAAATATGCCAAGCTTTTTAAACATTTCGTCATTGATCAGGTTGTCTAACCTCTTTATCATTTTTGTTGATCTCCCCTGGACTCTTTCCAATTTGTTCACATCTTTCCTAAAATGTAGCACACAGAACTGGACACAATACTTCAGCTGAGGTCTCACCAGTGCTGAGGAGAGTACCTCCTTTGCTTTATATACAAAACTCGTGGGCATACACCCCAAAATTACATTAACCCTTTTCTTAACTCCTTAAGTTAAGCATCTCATTTACCATTAACCATTTTAGTGAAGACTGATGCAAAATAGCCATTGAAGCACATACACCTTGTTGTCATCTGTCATTATCTCTCCTCCCTGCTAAGTAGTGGGCCTACATTTTCTTTTGTCTTTCCTTTGCTCCTCATGTATTAAGAGACAATAAGAAGAGGTTCTATCATGTCCCTTGCTAGATGTAATTCATTTTGTACCATGGCCTTTCTAATTTTGTCCCTACATGCTTGTGCTATTCTTCTGTCTCATCTGTTTCTACTTTTTCTAGGATTCCTTTTTGATTTTTCAGGTAATTAAAGCACTCCTGATGAAGCAATAGTGGACTTTCACTATTCTTCCAATTTTGGCTTTGTATATGGATGGTTTGCTGTTCTACCTTTAATATTGTCTCTGAGAAACTGCCACCTCTCCTGAACTCCTTTTTCCCTGAGATTTTCTTCCCAGAGGACCTTACCTACCAGTTCTTTGAGTTTGTTGAAGTCTCCTTTTTTGAAGTCCATTGTCCTTATGCTTCTCTCATTCCTTCCTTTTCTTACAATCACGAAATCTGTCATTTCTTGATCATGTTCACCCAAATTGCCTTCCACCTTCGGACTCACAAGCAACTCCTCCCTGTTAGAATCAAGTGTAAAATGGTTGTCCCCCAGGTTAAAAAGCCATATCTGAAGCCTGTACTTCCATACAGTGAACAGAAGAATTGACTTTGGAGAGATTCTAGCCCACAACATTTGAATGACTGACCCTTACTAAACCAAGCAGGGTATTTTTGCTTGTTAGACATCTAATATGTTCTCCATTGGGCCACACAGCCCACAAGGGAGAACCAAGAAAAAATAATTATTCAAATGTAGTTTCTTTTTCAAAAGAAAAATAGAATATTTATTTTTATACGAATGAGAATGTTCTAGGAAGTGCCACGTGATTCTAGAGACCTGGAAGTAGGTTCCCATTTCCAGGTTTCAGACTTATTCACAATATGCAGGTGTCAACATGCAGTGGCCCGGTCTCTGGCCAACCTTAAATCAAGAGGATAGGTAACCTAATTGTCCTTGAAGAATGAGTCTAAATGGAGTTTCAGAAGTTATCTTTAGACAAGAGTGAAGGCTTTGCCAGCTAACTAGTAAAGCAGTTTGCATTTCTGTTCACTTTCAACTTGTTATTAATAACAAGTGATACATTTTTTTGGGTTTGAATCTTCGTTGCTCTTATTTCTGTTTTATCTACCTTTGTAGGGAAGGTTGGACTGGAATAAACTTGGATTGTCCCAGAACACTTACAGTTACATCAGTGGTGCTTTATACTAGGAGGTTTCAGTTACACCTGCTAAATCATATGTTGCTTCATTTAGGGCTGAATTGTAAGCCACCTTGCACAGGCTATCCACAACATGGGTAGCAGTGTAAGGGGGAGAACATCCTCCATTGCATGACTACCACCTCTCCCCAGGAAAACATAAATAATACCTGCAATTGGGAGCTGATCCTGCAAGGTGTGGAGTGCCCTCAACTTGATTTTTCTCTGAAATTGAAAGCACTTAGCACCTTGCAGGGCTGAGTTCTGAGTGACTGGGATCACTCAGATTCTTTGAATCAGTCTTCACAAGTGGAGTGGGCTATAGAGAGAAACAAACTCTTTCATTCAATCTATGTAGAAATGATGAAGCAGAGTTTTTATGATTAATTCATGTTCTCTACATATGTGGAATATATATAACACTGGCTTACCTGACTTCCTCCTTAACATCAGGCTTTCAAGAAAACGGCAGTAATCCCACACAAATATTTTTCTTGCAGAACAAACATTTTCCATAATATTTCAGCCATTGGCAAACTGGCAACCTGTTTATTAACTTCTTAAAGCTAACAATAAATTGAATCTGTCACCTCAATGACATGCAGAGTCTATGTAGGTTTACTTTGTAGCACTGGTGGGCCCATGCTAGACTGAAAATGTATTAAGATACCCCAATAGTTAGAATGAAAACTATCTGATGACAGTGAAAAAGGAACTTTGGAGTACTTCTCATTAATATTAGCTTCAGTTCCTTGCAGTAGAGATACATTGCAGTTTGTGTGTGTTGACACTACACATCTCAGTTGCATCAGATCTGTTATGGAACAAATACACTTCAAGAAGATGGAAAGGAATAGTTAGAAATGTACTATTCATATCTATTTCCTTAGAGCCATATAGTCCCTTTTTTGAAGAATGAGGCATGGAAATGTCCAAAAATATACAAGAAGTAGTCACAGTAATATGAATACCATTGGATCTGCAGGAAAGCTGTCTAGCAAACCACAAGTGGTTTGACTTGAAGTCCCCTTGTAGAAAGCTAAAAGCCAACAATCCTGTTTTGAGGATGATTTGTAGCAATCTGACCTTTCATGTGTGATTGCAAATGGGGTACAGTGCTAAGTATACCAGAGAGGTATGCAGTGATCGCTTCCAAGCTCATTGTTGGAGATAAGGATTACATCTAATTGCAGATGCTTGGACTCCACTAGCAATTTGTTATGAAGTAAAGAGCTGTGGGATATTTGTTGATAGTAAGTTACTGTTGCTCAAGTGCTAATTCTCCTTCTCCCCCCAGTTATTTTGCTGGCATTGTACTTCTCACTGAGGCTTGGTCTACACTTAGAACTTATACCAGCATAGCTACAGTATTTCAGTCAGGGATATGAAAAATCCACACCCCAGCAATGCCAACTTGCATTGTAGACACATCTATGCTGACAGAAGAGTGCTTCTGTTGGCATAAATAATGCTGTTTGAGGTGGTGGTTTTCCTACACTGGCAGAAAAACTCCTTCTGTTGGTGTATGCTGCATCTACTCTAGGGATGCCGGCTTAACTATGCTGATACTCTTGGGGGAATTCTGCACCAAAAAATTAAAAATTCTGTACACAATATTTTAAAATTCTGCCTATTTTGTCAAAATAACACAATATAATCATGCCAGTTTCAATTATTTGGTAATTTATTTAAAATACCTGTTAGTAAATATGTCTGTAACAAAGAAAAAAGATTCAGGAAATGTTTTTTGACAAATAGATTCCTAGGCATATTAATACAGAACTTTGAGTAATAATTCATTTAAGCTACAATAGAGAAATGTATTTCCTGTACCTCTCAGCAGCAGTGCAAAGGTGTGGGGGAATCAGGGGTAACAGAGAAGCTGAGGGAGAGGGAAGTAACTGCTGGGAAGGAGCCTGCAAGTGAACCTGCAGGGTTGCTCGGTGTGGGTGGGGGGACTTTTTTTGGGGGGGAGGGGCATTGTTAGGAAGTTGGGGAGCCTCCCCCATGCAGACCCTGGCTGACCCCTTGCCTCTCCCATTTAGTCAGTCACATCTGCCCCGTCCGTGTGTCCTTGCATCCCCACTCTCCATTCAGACAGGCATATCTGCACATGTGGCCCTGCCTCCCATTCCCTTCTGTCCCCATGTGACCCTGCCCCCACACTCAGCCAGGCAAAGCTGCCCATCTCCATGTATCCCTGCACCCCCATTCAGCCACCACCACTCCCCCTGTCCCTATGTGGCCCTGCATCCCCACTCCCATTGAGCCCCTGGCTCAATGTTATCACCCTAGATGCTTTTTGTGCCTCCACCCCAGTCTGTCCCCCCTCATTTGCCCTTCTGAACTCCAGTCAGTGTGACCACCCCCAGCAGCCTTGTGTGCCCCACTCTGTCCAGTTCTCTATATCTTGTGCCTCCTCACCTGGCTCCGCAGACAGGGCGCTGTGAGGAAGGCTGCCTCTGCCACCTCCCTCTCCATGGCTGGCTGCTCCAGCCCATGAGCCAGCTGCCTTCTCTTCTGGCACCACATCAGGCCCTACTGGGAAAAAGGTGTAATTGCAGCTTCCCTTCATCTCCCATCAGAATCAATTATTCTCGGGGAAAAAATAAATGTGTGGGGACATTAATTCTGCATTTGTGCAGTGGTGCAGAATCCCCCCAGGAGTAATGCTGACATAGGCTCTGTAGCATAGACACAGCCTCAGGCTTTTCACCAGTTCCAAACACTACACCCTGTAGATCTTCTGTGTGTTATACCAGAGTAGGAGGTTTTAGCTACTTCTTCAGTTTTTGAGGCAAGTTGTGGAGTAAATTGCTCCAATTTCTTGCACACAGTGGTACAGAACCCCCTGGACTATGACAGAGATGCAACAAGTATATGGAGTTTTCTAGGATTTTTGCTATTATTTTTTATGAGATTGAAAACAATATAAAACAGGCAGAAAATGGCTGAACATTAGCTACTCTCAGAGTAATGATTCAGCCAACTGCATATGAAGTGAATCTGAGGTGAATTACTGTAAACCAGGGGTTCTCAAACTTCTTTGCACAAAAAACCCCTTCTGACAACAAAAATTGCTACACAACCCCAGAGCAGGGACTGAAGCCTGAGCCTGGCCACCCAAGGCAGGGGGGCCAGGGCCAAAGCCAGAGCTTCAGCCCCAAGTCAGGGGGCGGGCTGTAACCTGAGCTTCCCCCCCACACACACTCAGGGCTGATGCCCTTGGGCTTTGGTCCCGGGCAGTGGGACTCGGGCTTTGGCCCTGGGCCCCAGCAAGGCTAATACTAGCCCTTGGCGACGCCGTTAAAATGGGATCATGACCCACTTTGGGGTCCCAACCCACAGTTTGAGAACCACTACTGTAAACAGTTCTTCGTTAACTCAAGGCCTAACTCAGCAGTCAACAAAGTGGTGCAGCTTAACCCCACCACATTCTCTTGCCATTGCACCAAGATGTGGACTCCAGTATGAAGTCATTTTAGGCCTTGCTTATAATTGGGATTAACCCTGATTCAGAATTCATCCAGTAACTGGCATATCTGCACCAATGCGAACTCCAAGGGTAAACAAGGAAATCTTCAATTTGCACCAACTGAGCTTCTTCCAGCTTTAAACCAGAGTAAGATCAACCGTATATGTCTACACTGGAGTTTTACACTAGTGCAACTACACTGGTTGCTGGCCTCCAGTGGGTGAATTGGGGCTAATCCCAAGCACAGTCAAGTCCTTTGACTAAGGGCTTGTCTATGCAGTGAGGTAATATGCACTACGGGGGTGTGACTTCTAAAGCACACTAACGTGTTGTGTATTAATTGGTCCCTGTAGACCCTGCTGGTGCACACTAGATGTTCCCAAATGTGCTTTAACATAGTGCTGTTTCAAACACTTCTGAGCTGATATGCAGCAACCTGACCTTGTGTGATTTCAAATGGAACAAATGATTGAGCAGAGTTACAGGAGAATATGTAATGGCGGCAATATTGAAGTAGCTGGAAGAAGACTGTGACACTTTTGTGACTAAGTTTGTACACTCCCTTTCTATATGTTTCAGTGAAATGGATGTTTGCTAGATCCTTATCGTATTTTTCACAGGTGACAGCAATGCGTTCCAGGGGTGATAATTTGTTTTAATTTTTGCACATCTGCTAACCGAGGTTGACTAGCATATTTTATGCCTGAATAAATCAGCTAGTAGAATGACCATAAACTTTTTGGTATTAGCAATATGAAATGGGGAAGGAAGAATATTTAATTGTATGCTCCGTATACTTCTAAACTTCCTTGTTTTGGTTAGACATCTGTTTTCAGTGCTGTCCCACAAATGACCTGAATCACTGCTTTTCTATTACTGTAAGTTAATTTATTTTTTATGCATGTTGCAGACTAGTGGCACACAGCTGGAAGGAAAAATATTTTAATTTGCATTTTTCCTTATGCTGTATATATTTGCACATTTCTGTGTACAAATTAGATATTTTGCATTCTGGACTGTGTGTCCTTGCCCCAGTCCCAAAATAATTGAAAAGTACAGTGTGGAAAACTCATATTCATACTACGTATGCATGATTAGAATTTAGATTAAAATTACATTTTTAATTTGATATTTTAGCACAACTTATTAAAACAGAGAAATGTATCTTTTTAAAGCATATGAAAAATTAAAAGCATATGAAAACCAGTCCTATCAGGTACTGAGTAGTCAACTTTTATTCACTTGAGCATTTATATAAACACATTTCATATTCAAATGTCTGATCCCATGAAATGTTGAGCACTTCCTCTGAGTTGCTGCGTGCTCTCACCTCGTTGTCTCAGCCCCTCAATAGAAGCATTTGCTGTCTCATAGGAATGGACCTTAAGGATGAAGTGTTTATAGACTTTCTTCTCTTGGACAAAAAATGGAATCGTGAGCTTTGCTACTGCAGAGAGAAATTGTATGAACGGTCTAATTGTATAAACAGCAGCTACTAATGTTAGAGATTTAAAAGCAGCAGTTCTGGATAACTTGCATCCATAAATTTTAAAAGATCTGGTTGAGGAACTCAGTGGACCATTAATGTTCATTTTCAATAAGTCTTGGAACACTGGCCAAGTTCCAGAAGATTGAAAGAAAGCCAATGTGCCAATATTTAGAAAGGGTAAACAGGATGACCTGGGTAATTATAGGTGTGTCAGTCTGACATCGACCGTGGGCAAGATAAAGAAGCAGGTGATACAGGACTCTATTAATAAAGAATTAAAGGAGGGTAATGTAACTAATGCCAATCAACATGGGTTAATGGAAAATAGATTCTGTCAAACAAATTGGATATTTTTATGAGATTACAGTGATAGTGTTGATGAAAGTAATAGTGTTGATGCAATATACTTATCCTTCGGTAAGGTGTTTGACTTGATACTGATTAAAAACTAGAATATAAAATTAATATGGCACACATTAAATGGATTAAAAACTGGCTATTTTATAGGTCTCACTGTAAATGGAGAACCATCTTTGAACAGGGTCTATTTCTAGTGGTGTCCTGCTTGAAGCGAGTCTTGGCCCTACACTATTTAACATTTTTATTAATGACCTGGAAGAAAACATAAAATCATCACTGATAAGTTTGCAGATGTCACAAAAATTGGAGGATTTTTTCTGGATCACATGGTAAGCTAAGTACAAGCAAACAATATGTGTGTTTTAATATAGAAAAATGTAAATACATACATCTAGGAACAAATAATGTAGGATGCGGGACTTTATCCTGGGAAGCAGTGTGTCTGAAAAATATTTGCAGGTTATGTGAGCATGGACCTCCTGATGCCAACTGGCAGCGGGGCATACGGGGATGCATAAGGGTACAGGAATCTCCTGGGTCTGATATTTACATTTTCATTCACCAAATGGGGACCTGTGATGTCTCAGACAAAAGCCTGTATCATACGGGTGGTCATCAATATAATTCAAAACACATGTATGGATGTTGTGTAAAGAGTCATGTATATAAAATGAAAATTATGTTCTTAAGGGCTGTGTCTAGGGACTGGTCACCAACAAATGTGAAAAACAGGTTTACTTTCAGGCAAGAAACGTTTGTCTGTTTATATGTAAATTAAGTATTATATGGTTCATAATGGGCCTCCACTCACCAGTCTAATCCGAATGCTAATAAAGGGTTGTGAAATCTTCAAATAGAAGAAAGTAACAGGAAGAAGTAAACTAGGGAAGGGGTGGAGGGAAATCCTATTCTGAGGTGCATATCAAAAGGTCTGTGCTAGTATATTTAGGGTTGCAGAAAGACATCCTAGCATCCTTCACCTACAAAGTAAACAGACAGCGAGTTTGCTTCATGAAAAAGGGATATCAACCAGGGTGTGCTGAAAAGGCTGAAGAGAACTCTGGGTGAGATATGCTTCTTTAGACAGGAGGATAACTTGTTAGTTAAGTTTTGTCTCTAGAAAGTGTGTTATGATTTTGTTTTAAATTAACAATTTATTTTCTAATATTCTTAATATCACTTGAATCTCTGGTCTTTGATAATAAACTTATTTCTGTTTTCACCATAAATATATCTAAGTGCTGCGTGTTCTTTTAGGAACAGCAGGCCTAGTAATTCTGCGAATGTTCAGAGTTGCACACTACAGGGAACACTCAAAGGATTTGTGCGGTGCAGTGTGGCTATTGCTAACCTGTACTGAGAGTGAGTCTGCAGAGGCTTAGAAGCTAGTGCTTGTGTTGCCAGAATCTGGTAGTTTCAGGGAGCTGATCCACAGCAGGCACAGACAAGACTTCCTCACATTAAGGGCAGGTGGTAGGGAAGTACCTCACAATCCTGGGTACTCCTGAGAAGCATCACAGGGGGTGTGGTACATAATCAGCTGAACATGAGCTCCCAGTGCAATTCTGTGGCCAAAAAGGCCAATGCAATCCTTCAATGTATAAACAGGGTAATCTTGAGTAGGAGTAGAGAGGTTATTTTACCTTTGCATTTGGCAATGGTGATGACCACTGCTGCAATACTGTGTCCAGTTCTGGTGTTCACAAATCAAGAAGGATGTTGATAAAGTGGAGAGGGTTCACAGAAGAGCCACAAGAATGATTAAAATATTCGAAAACATGCCTTTTAGTAATAGACTCAAGGAGCTCAATCTAATTAGCTTGACAAAGAGAAGGTTAAAACGTGACTTAATTATAATCTATACATATCTGCATGAGGAACAAATATTTAATAATGGACCCTACAATGTAATAGAGAAAGGTACAACATGAACCAATGGTTGTAAATTGAAGCTAGACAAATTCAGATTGGAAATAAGGCATATATTTTAAACAATGAGAGTAATTAACCATTAGAACAATTTACCATGTGTTGTGGTGGATTCTCCATCAACAATTTTTAAATTAAGACTGGAAGTGTTTCTAAAATAAATGGTGTAGGATTTATTTTGGGGAAGTCCTATAGCCTGTGTTATGCACGAGGTCAGACTAGATGATCAGAACGATCCCTTCTGAAATTGGAATCTATGAGCAAAAGACTGCAAGCCAGACACTCCTTTGGTCTTCAGGATAACCCTGAGTGAAATCCTGGCTCCACTGAAGACAATGCGAGTTTTGCTACTGACTTAAGTGGGACCAGGACTTCAGCCCCGGTCTTTTCCATGTCCTATAAAATGTCCTTATCTTAAAAGAACTTTTCAAATGTTTATTAATAAATAACTATTAAACCTACATTTAGAGAACACTAAGGTTGCATGCACATGCACACAAAAGCTAGGAAATAACCATTAAAGGTTTGCACAAACTTAAAACTGTACATCTGTGCATATGTATTATAGTGTACATCTATGCATATGCATTATATATAATCTTTAATTACACGAGCGATCATATGCTGTTTCTCCTATAATATAATATTAGTTCATGTTGGTAGAAAAGTTACAAGCTAATTCAGCAATTAATTGGTTCTTTTATTCCAATTCCTAGCGGGCCAATATCCATATCACAAAAGCTATCATGCCAATTGGCCTGGAACTGAATGAGGATGGAGACTGAATTACCTTTTTAATTTTTGGCGGTGGACCCTATAGAACAGTTTTGATGATGTTGTAGGGAAGCTTGCAGTAAAAAAGCAAAACTGCTGCCCAGCTTGTTTTCTTTGCATAAACTAAGCACTTCTGTATTCAAGGCTGTCTACCTTTTACGAAACATCAAATTAAATTAACTTTAGAAAATGTTTTTCAAAATGGTATTATTTTGAGTTTATAAATATGGTAGCTACTGTGTTGTCATCCCTTCATACTTAATACAAATTTTATATTGAAATAAAAAATACTAAATATAGCAGATGAGTAAAATAGGAGATACAAATCTGTTGACAATGTAAATTATAAAAATAAGTCAATATTGAAATCATTTTAAAAAATGGAGAGACTTATAAAAATAGGAACAGGTTATTTTAATCAAACACAACCAGAATTATAATCACTCTTTCTAAAAATAAAATAGACTTTTCCCCCAACCCTTAATATCTGCATTTAATAGTATTTTCTAAACAAAAATTCAAATGCAATTATGTAACAAATTACATTATTTTACAGTGTACAATATTTCCATCTTTTACACTTATTTTAATTCCAGTTTGGTCATTAGTACTTGACTCATTACTTCAACATGTTACTTGCGATAAAAGTCCTACAATTAACTATAAACATGACATGGCCATTTTAAAAATTCCTTTGCTATAAACTGTAGAGATATACAGAATTATAAAGTCATTGTGTTTTTATCAAAATATGCAACCACCAAGCCTAACACAAGCTATCGATATTTTTCTTATGAACCATACAGTTATATAAACTATTTGTAAAATTATCTTTTGTGTATAAATATTCTACCTGATTTGCTTTGGTCTAGAACGATCAGCATATAAATCGACTTAGAAAATATCCCCATGTATTTCATTACATTTATATTGTATTTATTTCATAATCCCAGTTGTCTGGACCTAAAGCTGCTATGGAACCAAACCTCTCATTGATTCATATAATTCATCCCTGGCAGAATAAATAAGTGGATGATACTATTATTTCATTGATTACTGCACTATCAGTTCAAGTGTAGTTTTATCATACCCAAGATATCACTTCTTTTATAATGTATAATTAAAAAACCAAATAAGTAAACAAATTGTGTATCATATTTTTATGTAGAATGAAGCTGAGGTTCACCAATCTTTGTCCTGCCCTTTATTTTATAATACTGTATACAGATGAAAATACATGAATAGATAATACAGATGCAGTATTATGGATGCTTATCAGATCAGCCCTATGGTATAAAATGTAGATTACAGTCATCTACCTTCCTTGACCATTTTTAAAAAGTATTTTCTCCATCTTCTTCAAAATTAGATCCTTTGTTCCAAAACAATATTCACTGTAAAACTCTGGTCTTACTGGATGTCTC
This sequence comes from Caretta caretta, assembly GCF_965140235.1. Lineage (NCBI taxonomy): Eukaryota > Metazoa > Chordata > Testudines > Cheloniidae > Caretta > Caretta caretta. Next base: position 33,172,230 of record NC_134214.1, read on the forward strand.
TTTTGAGCTGACCTCTGCCAGCCTTGGTAACACAGGACCTTATAGAGCTCTAAGGGTCACCAAATGAATATTCCTGTCTTCTGGCTGTTGGAGGATGACTATGGCTGAGGAGCCATCATCTAGCAATCTAGGGTCATCAACTGACAGTCTCTCCATTACCAGCCATCCCCACAGGACATTGGACACTACACAACAGCCTGACTGGGGGAATAGGATGGAATTTCCCAGTTGGAGAACAAGGGCAAAAAGGGACAATTGTATTTAAGCGGGGTGGGAGGCCTTCCATTGCCACAAACCAGAAGATGAGACTGGAGCAAGAGAGAAGGTAGGAGTGTCTGCCTCACCTGAAACAATGCTCAGATCTCAGGCTCACAGAAGGGGTTAGATAATGCTAAAAGGAGGGCATCTCAAGGCTGTTCGTTATTTTGCAGACTGCTGTAACTCTTTAGTGCTTTCTTAAGTGACTGTGATTAAGAAATGTCTTTGCTCAGCCTGTATTTTTTGCTTGCCTGCCGTTTTGTAGGAGCTCAAAGCTCCCACACTGAGAGGACACATATAAGCCACTGGGGGGTTGGGAGTGCTGAGGCACTGGCTTCAGGGTTCAAGGCAGGTCAGGCTGCAGTGTCCCACATCCCAAGGAAGAATGGCAGACATGGGGGTCTGTAGTTAGGAGTGCACCTTAGGGCTTGTCTACACAAACAATTAATTCACAGCAAGCTGGGGTGTGAATCTACTCTGCACGAGCCTGCCATAGATTAACTGTCTATGTGGACTCTGCTGACACATTTTAACAATTCATTGATGCAGTCTGATGTGCATCAGCAGTGTCCACATGGACAGTTAATCTGAGGCAGGCTAGTTCGAGGTATTTTTGCTGAGGCATTGGTGGAAGAGATCATGCTTTATTGGATCTTTAGTGTCTCTGAGCTGATTTTTCTGTTTGCATCATTTTGGAGATAAATCCAACTGGAAATTATAGAGGAATCTTTCTGTTAGCAACTGCAGGAAAGGTCCTTGCAAGACTTTTCCTGAACTGTCTTCTTGCTCTTGCCAAAGATATTCTTCCTGAATCTCAGTGTGGGTTTAGACCATCTAGAGGCACTAATGACATGATCATCACTGCTCGCCAGCTGCAGGAAAAATTTAGAGAACACCACAGACCACTATACATAGCATTCACTGACCTGACAGGTTTCAGAGGAACAGCCGTGTTAGTCTGTATTCGCAAAAAGAAAAGGAGTACTTGTGGCACCTTAGAGACTAACCAATTTATTTGAGCATGAGCTTTCGTGAGCCACAGCTCACTTCATCAGATGTTTACCGTGGAAACTGCAGCAGACTTTATATACACACAGAAAAATGGATACTCTCATAAAGAACCAACCTTCCACACAAACTTCCTCGTGGCTGGATTTTACTAAAACTAGACAAGCCATTTACAACGCACACTTTGCTTCTCTACAAAAGAAAAAAGACACTAAACTTTCTAAACTACTACATGCTACAAGGGGCCACAGCAATGGTTCCCTCACCCCACCTAGCAATATTGTTAACCTATCCAACTATACTCTCAGCCCAGCAGAAGCAGCTGTTCTATCTCGGGGCCTCTCCTTCTGCCCCTCCACCCCCACGAACATGATACAGTTCTGTGGTGACCTAGAATCCTATTTTCGACGTCTCCGTCTCAAGGAATATTTCCAAACTACCTCTGAACAACATACTAATCCACAGAGGTCTCCCTGCCAACACTACAGAAAGAGGGATTCTAGATGGACTCCTCCTGAAGGTCGAAACAGCAGACTGGACTTCTACATAGAGTGCTTCCGCCGACGTGCACGGGCTGAAATTGTGGAAAAGCAGCATCACTTGCCCCATAACCTCAGCCATGCGGAACGCAATGCCATCCACAGCCTCAGAAACAACTCTGACATCATAATCAAAAAGGCTGACAAAGGAGGTGCTGTTGTCATCATGAATAGGTCGGAATATGAACAAGAGGCTGCTCGGCAGCTCTCCAACACGAGTTTCTACAAGCCATTACCCTATGATCCCACTGAGAGTTACCAAAAGCAACTACAGCATTTGCTCAAGAAACTTCCTGAAAAAGCACAAGATCAAATCCGCACAGACACACCCCTGGAACCCCGACCTGGGATATTCTATCTACTACCCAAGATCCATAAACCTGGAAATCCTGGGCGCCCCATCATCTCAGGCATTGGCACCCTGACAGCAGGATTGTCTGGCTATGTAGACTCCCTCCTCAGGCCCTACGCTACCAGCACTCCCAGCTACCTTCGAGACACCACTGACTTCCTGAGGAAACTTCAATCCATCGGTGATCTTCCTGATAACACCATCCTGGCTACTATGGATGTAGAAGCCCTCTACACCAACATTCCACACAAAGATGGACTACAGGCCGTCAAGAACACTATCCCCGATAATGTCACGGCTAACCTGGTGGCTGAACTTTGTGACTTTGTCCTTACCCATAACTATTTCACATTTGGGGACAATGTATACCTTCAGATCAGCGGCACTGCTATGGGTACCCGCATGGCCCCACAGTATGCCAACATTTTTATGGCTGATTTAGAACAACGCTTCCTCAGCTCTCGTCCCCTAAAGCCCCTACTCTACTTGCGCTATATTGATGACATCTTCATCATCTGGACCCATGGAAAAGAAGCCCTTGAGGAATTCCACCATGATTTCAACAATTTCCATCCCACCACCAACCTCAGCCTGGTCCAGTCCACACAAGAGATCCACTTCCTGGACACTACAGTGCTAATAAACAATGGCCACATAAACACCACCCTATACCGGAAACCTACTGACCGCTATTCCTACCTGCATGCCTCCAGCTTTCACCCTGACCACACCACACGATCCATCGTCTACAGCCAAGCTCTGCGATACAACCGCATTTGCTCCAACCCCTCAGACAGAGACAAACACCTACAAGATCTCTGTCAAGCTTTCTTACAACTACAATACCCACCTGCAGAAGTAAAGAAACAGATTGATAGAGCCAGAAGAGTTCCCAGAAGTTACCTACTACAGGACAGGCCTAACAAAGAAAATAACAGAACGCCACTAGCGGTCACCTTCAGCCCCCAACTAAAACCCCTCCAACGCATTATTAAGGATCTACAACCTATCCTAAAGGATGACCCAACACTCTCACAAGTCTTGGGAGACAGGCCAGTCCTTGCCTACAGACAGCCCCGCAACCTGAAGCAAATACTCACCAACAACCACATACCACACAACAGAACCACTAACCCAGGAACTTATCCTTGCAACAAAGCCTGTTGCCAATTGTGCCCACATATCTATTCAGGGGACACCATCACAGGGCCTAATAACATCAGCCACACTATCAGAGGCTCATTCACCTGCACATCCACCAATGTGATATATGCCATCATGTGCCAGCAATGCCCCTCTGCCATGTACATTGGTCAAACTGGACAGTCTCTACGTAAAAGAATAAATGGACACAAATCAGATGTCAAGAATTATAACATTCATAAACCAGTCGGAGAACACTTCAATCTCTCTGGTCACGCAATCACAGACATGAAGGTCGCTATCTTAAAACAAAAAAACTTCAAATCCAGACTCCAGCGAGAAACTGCTGAATTGGAATTCATTTGCAAATTGGATACTATTAATTTAGGCTTAAATAGAGACTGGGAGTGGCTAAGTCATTATGCAAGGTAGCCTGTTTCCTCTTGTTTTTTCCTACCCCCCCCCCCCCAGATGTTCTGGTTTAACTTGGATTTAAACCTGGAGAGTGGTCAGTTTAGATGAGCTATTACCAGCAGGAGAGTGAGTTTGTGTGTGTATGGGGGTGGGGGGGATGTGAGAAAACCTTGATCTATGCAGGAAATAGCCCGACTTGATTATGTAAAGAGTTGTCACTTTGGATGGGCTAGCACCAGCAGGAGAGTGAATTTGTGTGGGGGGGTGGAGGGTGAGAAAACCTGGATTTGTGCTGGAAATGGCCCACCTGTTGATCACTTTAGATAAGCTATTACCAGCAGGACAGTGGGGTGGGAGGAGGTATTGTTTCATGATTTCTGTGTGTATATAAAGTCTGCTGCAGTTTCCACGGTAAACATCTGATGAAGTGAGCTGTGGCTCACGAAAGCTCATGCTCAAATAAATTGGTTAGTCTCTAAGGTGCCACAAGTACTCCTTTTCTTTTTACTGACCTGACAGAAGCCTTTGACTTCATTAACAGGGAAGCACTGTGGAAAATCTGTCTGATGTATGGTTGTCCACTGAAATTTGTCACTGTTCTTCATCTCTTTCATGATGACATACAAGCAGTTATCCTCCATAATGGGTCTACTATGGCTCCTTATAAGGTTAAGACAGGTGTCAATCAGGGCTGTGTCATTACCCCCACGCGCTTCTTCATCTTCCTTGCTGCAATGCTTTATTTGATCACGGATAAGATCCTGGTAGGAGTGCAGCTAATTTACCAAATGGATTGCAAGCTGTTCAACCTTAGCTCCTTCCAATCCAGAATGAAAACATCGCCGACTTCAGTCACCAAGCTTCAGTATGCTAACGACACTGTAGTATGTGTTCACTCAGAAATAGATCCTCAGGTAATCATCTTCATCTTTGCTGAAGCATATCAGAAAATGGGACTAACATCCAGAAGACAACATTCCTCCATTAGCAAGCTCCTGGAGCACAATTCCCAGCACCGGCAATACAGATCCACGATAACCCACTAGAGAATGTTGCGCACTTCCCATATCTTGGAAGCCACCTTTCACAGACAGCTGATATTGATGAAGAAATCCAATACAGTCTCAAATGTGCAAGCTGAACTTTTGGTCATCTGAGAGAGAGGGTGTATCAAGATTGCAACATCAGAACCAAAACCAAACTCATGGTCTATAAAGCTGTTGTGATCTCCACCCTACTATATGGCGCTGAAACGTAGACAACGTACAGGAGACATTGTAAGGCACGGGAGAGGTATCAACGCTGTATGCATAAGATTCTCCAAATCAAATGGGATAACAGACACACTAATATGAGCGTCCTGTCACAAGCCAATATTACGAGCATCAAGGCGATGGTTATTTATCATCAACTTCGCTGGGCAAGCTATGTTGTCTGGATGCCTGATTCCAGACTGCCAAAAACAAGTTTTCTACTCTCAGTTCAACCAACGCAAATGCGCCAGGAGGGCAGAATAAATGCTACAGGGACATCCTCAAGGCTAATATGAGGAAATGCAATATTGACATCAACTCGTGAGAGCACATAATCCAGGACTGACAACGGAGAAACTGCTTGACGCAGAGAACTCAGCACTTCAAGAATCAGATGCAACTACATGTAACAGAAAAATGGAAGCGACAGAACGACTGTGCTATGGCCCAAACCAATATCCCAGGTTCACCCGCCCTGCTTGAAAACACGTCTGCAATGTGGCAGAGTCTGCAGCTCCAGAATAGGCCTTACAAGCCATCAGCAGCCCCACAGATAATTTGAAATCGACAATCCATGAAAGACAATCATCCTCGACTTCAAGAGATTCACGCTGATGAGTGCAGGGTAGATTCACAGCCCAACTTGCCACAAACTAAACATTCCTGGAGACAAAAACTCAGAGACCCAGAGCTAGGGACACTGACCCAACTCTAACCAGACCTAGGGGATTAGAAGCATGTGGGATCCAGCAGTTGTGTTCACCACAAAAGACTGGTGTCTGTCCAGAAAAGAACACCGAGCCAGGTTGTGAGCATGCAGCCTCAGAGACTAATCCTTAATCAGAGAGGAGTTGTACTACCTTCTAACAGTCTCAGAATACCGGCTCCTTTCTTACTCAAACAGAATCTGCATCTTTACCAAGACTGATCAGCATATATATAAAAATCAGGCTCATAGCATAAAGTTTGGTGGGGGTTACCTTTCCCTGGATGAACATTGTTCATCTAGGGAAGAACCGTAAAGATGCTGCAACCCAAAGCATATGATTAGCTCTCTATTTATTGTCAGACAGCAAATTGGGCCAGCATGTGGCCCAATGGTTAATACACCACACTCTAAGAAACAGCAACTTGATTATGGGCATGGGCATGGGCCAGGGCAAGCCCCTATCCCCACTAAATTAAAAAGACTGCCAGGGCAGGAGGCCACTCCTCCTCCACAGTAGACTGGCCTATGCCCCAGTTCCACAGGGGACTGTCTCAAATGTGTGTATGGATGAAAGTGTGTAGAGGCAATGACACAGCCCTGATGGACGTATGAATGAAAGAAACTAAATATTCCCCACCCTACCACTCAAAAAAGCAAAGCAAAAGGGTAATTTTTTATTTGTTGGTTTTAGCCCACTCATTTGAAGCCCAAGAGCTAGTCCAACTCCTGCTCATGGCATGTGTGGAATTATTCCAGCTGGAGGAACTCTCATGGACTAAGCATCCTGCAACAAGAAGCAAGATGGTTCAAAAAATTCAAGAGTTGCAGAGCCACTGGAAGGTGGGGAATGTATTTACACAAGGTCTTTACACTGGACAGTTCCACAACTCCTTGATCATGAAGCTGGAGTGTGTTTCATTTGGCTTCTACAACAATAAATCTGGACTTGCCCCTGGATTAGTTGGCCTGCCATACAGTTGATAGCTGGACCTTCCAGGACTAATGCAGCTTGGAAGACTTAATATTTAAGATGAACATTTATTGAATACCACAGCGGTATCATGAATCAGGGTTTCCAATCCTCACTGACACTCAGATACCCACTGCTTATCAATGTAATTGTAAAATTGACTATAGATAAGGTAAAATGTAATATTCATACAACAGTATAAACCAAGGTTTGAGATAGAGAAAAGTTTTCCAGAATTGAATTATACTTCATACTCACATTCAATAAACATTTTCCATCTTTACTGGATTATTTTAAAATACATTAGGCCATGGTCTTTTAAATTTTGTTTTTCATTTATAAACACAATACCATGAAAGTCTGAGTATAACTGCATCACATCATCTTCTGTAGCACAAACTCTTCATAGTGAATGTATTCTGAACCTATATATCTGGCCGTTATGTCATCCAGAGTGATTCAGAATTAAATACAGTATTGTACATTTAAGACAGTTCAGTGGCTAGTTACTTGTAACTCCTATTAAAACAGTTTTGATTGGACCTACTGTTTTCTTCAGTGTATGTATTACAACCGTTTACTGTTGCAGAACTATTTTGGATCAGGCTTTTATTCTCCCTCATGCTATGTTTACACTATTGCAAATAGCTTTTCTGTTGCAGTGTATTTTTTGCATATACTGTACTAATATATGAAAGTTATTTGGATGAAGAAATGTCATCTTCATTTTTTGAACCTGCCCAAATCTGGAGTTTCCTTTGCATTCCACACTTCTATATATTTTTCTCCAATATATTTGTCAGTGCTCTTTTCTTGTTTTTGACAACTGTCACTCAAAGTATAATTTTTGGAGTCATACTCTGTATACTATTCACTTCATTCCCATCTGAGTCAATGAAATCTTGACTTTCCAAAGGTTTAGAGCTTTCATTACACAAATACTCTTTTCTATCCTGTTGACTTGGGCTTTTGAATAGATGTTTCTTCTGGTGCATTCCAAGAGCAGCTGCTGTCTTGCAAATTTTGGGGCACTGAAGACAAGCATATCCTTTTCCATTGTGTTCATGTACATGTCTTTGCTCATGATTTCTTTTGGTAGAAAGATATAAAAAACTCTGTAAGCAGAATTGACAATGGTAGCGTTTTTCTCCAGTATGTATTCTTTCATGTATTTTGAGAGTTTCATTTAAAGTGAATGCCTTACTACAATATTGACAGACAAAATCCTTGACACCCAAGTGAATGCGTTCATGTTTCTGTAAGTTTCCTGGAACTGAAAAACACTTACCACAGGTTTTACAAGTATACGGCTTTTCCCCAGTATGACATCTCATATGCATTTTTAGTGTGGATGGGCTCTGGAACTGCTTTTGGCATAATTCACAAATATAAGGCTTTGAAGTAGGTACATGCCAATGTATAGGTTCTTGGATTTCTTCAGTGGAAGATTTCTCTATCTCACAGAGCTCACAATGAAGATTAGGCATTTCCGTGTTTCCTTCTTTATTAATGCCCTTTTCTTCAGGAATGTTTCTAAGTGCATACTCTCTATTGCACGTATTTTGACTTTCACTACTGGAGTTCTTGTTCCCATGATTCTTCCTCCATTTGACTTTTCTCATTTTTCTTAGCTGTTTAGATTTCTTTTTTGGTTTGTAATTATAATAAGGTCTCCAGGGTTTGTCACTGGAATCCTGATCACTTACATCATCGCACATTTCAGTCAGTTCCATACATTCTGATCTGCAAAGCCTAGCTGGGCTTCTTTCTTTTCTCTCTGTTTCAGTCTCCTGAGGCTGATTGTCCTGTTCAGAGTCACATTTAGACCTTCTTTCTCTTTTATAAAACAGTTTGGATCCTAAAATATGTCTTTTTACGATAGCCTCATTCCCAATTTTTACTGTTATTTGACAAAGAGGAGCAACGTTACTATCAGTAGATGTTCCAGGTAAGGCAGGCTTTGCAATGTAGGTTTCAGTTTTACTTGATTCTTGAAAAGTATCTGTAGCCTTGTTAGATGAACCTCCAGATCCTGTAATATTCTGTAACTCCTCGAGTGTTTCTCCTCTATTGTACAGAAGTGTTTTCTTTTTTTCTTTAATAGTTTTTGCTTTAGTAATACCTTTGCCATAATTATCTGACCCATGTTTACAGTCATCTTTTATGGACTGACTGGCTGTATTATTGGAGGATATTGTCTTACTGCTTCCCACAGAAGTGACTGCATTACTGTGCATTATTACTGATGAAACTCTACTACTGTGCATTATAACCGAAGGTGCTGAGCTGCTATAGTTAATAACAGAGGCTGAATTTTCACTCACATTACTGAAAGGCAGAATGGAGGAATCACATTCCTGAGAACCAGAACTAAGTTCATTTGCAGCTGTGGGCACTGATTTTTCTGCAGTAAAAAAGTCACTTTGTAGGTTAGAATTTAACATTCCTACTGCCCAAGGTGAAACATTCTGAATATTCATAGACAATGTTGCATCATTGCATGAAGATGTATTCAAGGAAATAGTGGTATTGTTTGTTAATATATTATTTTGAAAATTCAGCGAAGGTAGTTCAGAGTTGAGAGAATTCTGAATAATGCAGGTACTAGAAGTTGCTTCATTAACTTGGTTGTTTGCTTGTACATTTTCATACGAAGAATTCTGGTAGGACTTATAAGGTAGCCTTCTGCATTTCATAGGTAAAAGCCTATAAAGTTTGTAAGGATACATGCTAGACTTTAAGCCTCCATTAGCTGTTTTTTTATTTACTGCAAGTCGATGGTCAATTGCATGGAAAGATTTCTGATGATTTTTTAGTATATAATAGGTCATGAAAGTCTCAAGGCAGAAAATGCACTGATAACGCCTTTCTCCTGTGTGCCAGATTTCATGTCTGGTACGATATTCAGCTAATGCAAATACTTTGTTGCAGTAATGGCAAGGATAAGTTCTTCTCCATGAATGCACATTTGCATGTCTTCGAAGGCTGGACAATGTTACATAGCTACGTTTGCAAACAATGCATGTATATAATATCTGCCCATCAACAACTTTAACCAAATGATCTGTTTCTGGCAAGGTGCAGTTTGCACTGGAGTAATCAGTAATATTGTTTTCAGACATCAGAGGCTCTGTGCTTCCATGTGAGCTTCCATTTCTTTCATCAGTAGTAGTATAGTTATCTAAAAATTTTTGTTCATTTCCACTCTGAACAGATATGCTGCCTGAACTCCTGCAGACTTGTTCATGATTCTCCAGTCTGTTAAGATTTGCAAATTGTTTGCTGCAGTATTTGCATATTAAAGGTTCCCGATGATTTGTGTGAAGCTGAAGATGAGTACTGAGTAAAGCTCTGTCATCAAATAATCTGGTACAACAGTTACATCTGTAAACAGGTGGAATAACTGTTCCTATGGATCCAGGGATGTTAGCAGATTTATTTTCCTCTTCTGTGGAAAAAAGTAAGTCTCCTGCCTTATCATGAGGAAGAGGAATAATCGCTTGATCTGTAACTGCTCCTTGTTGAACCTCTTTATTGGTTACTTTGGGGGCTGATATTTTTGCTATAGCCAGACCAGTACACTGGGGTTTAAAGGCCACCTTTGGTGTACCACATGCTTGTTTTATTGGTTGAAGTAGCGATGTTGTCTGGAGAGTTTCATAATTGTCTTCACTCATTTTATTCCGGGGGCTGCTGTCATGTTCTAAAAAAGGAGTTCCTTGAAAAGCATCACCTCCAGAAGAAACTGCATAGGAGTGTTCAGCTAACGTACTGGCTGGCTCAGCATCTTTTCCAACATCATCCCTACCAAGGCCAACATTGGTTACTTTACTGGTCTCAGATACCTTTTTAAAACTCGCTCTCAAGTCAAGTGGAGAAAACAAATTGTTATTATTTTCATTTTCAAAAATTGAAAATGCATTTGTGATTCTTGGCCCGTTTGTGATAGCTGAATCTTCATGTCTTTTTTCATTTTTTTCTTCTTTGACCACCCCTTTTTCAGTAATACAAAATGCAAATGGACAAGGGGAATTTGAAAAATTAATGTCTGTAAGATCTTCCAGAAATGATATTCCCAGTTTTTTCCCTGCAGCTGCAAGGTCTGTTACAGTCTCCTGTCTCTTAACAACTACTGTGGAACTGTAGATATAATTAAGTATTTCAGTAAACACTTCAGCCTTAAGATCATCTAACTCCAGGACATGTCCGGAAATACAGATCGTATGACTCCAAAAAATATTTTTGAAATAAAGGCTTGAAGCTGCTAGTACATTACTGTGGGCTTTAAATTTGGTATCTTCCACAATTATAGTGACATCACATAAAATACCCCGGATGCGCTGTTCATTTAAAATGGAGAGTACCGTGTCACTATGAAAGTCATCCTTGAGATCCTTTGAATGGGACATGACTGTCATCTACAAAAAAAAAAAAAAAAAGTTAATCGTTAAATTTGCTTTTAAAAGCTATTACAAAAAAAATCAGCTCTGTAACTGGGGATATTTTTCAGGTTTGTTTTGTTTTTAATTCAGGTTAAAAGGGAGGGTGAAGTCATGCAATAGCATTTTCAGGTAAAAAACTTGAGTTTGATCCTGCAAACAATACTGATGATAATAGGGTGAGTTGTCAGGGAAGTAACTACAATTCCTACTAGTAAATGTTTGTAGGGTGAGGCCCTGCATTTCAGAATTAATTTTAAAGGGTCCCCTCTACCCCCCACTCAATTTTCATACAAAAGTTGATTCATTCTGTAGAAATGGGTAAATTATCCAAGGAGCTAAAGAAAATAACATTCATTTGTAACTCAAATGCATTTACATACATCATAAGTTATATATTCAAAGTATGTTCTGTCATAATATTTCATTCAAGGTCTACACAAATCTTTAAATAACTTTTACAAACAGATTTGGGATGGAGGAGCTCTGGCAGCTCCGCAGTAGCAGTGACAGGAGAACAAGCATCTCTCTTGTTCATTAATTACCAGATCAGTGCTTTATATTTGCAATCTGGCTGATATCCAGCATTTAAAATCAAAGCCTCCAGCCTTCCAAATGGCCAGTAGTGCAAGTGATGAAGTTTAGCCTGAATGAACAAAGAAACTGAACTCAACCCTAGAGATGGTCCCTCCAAGGTCAGGGTTGAGACGTATTGATATGGCAGTATGAGGAAACTTGAACTGCTGCTGCCCCTATTGTATCTGTTCCATGGATAACAGAGGACTTAGAGCTCCAGGACTGTGTTTGGCAGATAATCACATTTAATAATTGATCTCATTAATAAAAAAATTATAGAAAAATTAGAGGTTCCAAAAATTAAAATGCTCCAATGACAAAATACTGTTTTAAAAACCAAAAGATAAAACACATAAATCATGACTTTAACATCAATATATGTTCTTTTATATAAGAATTATTTTATATAATTCATTTAAATTAGTTGTTGGGCTTTATTAGATAGAACTTTATTAATAATGACTGGAAGTTTCATTGTGAATTACTGAATTTTGTGAATTAAAAATACAGTAATAATAAAAACAAGGATAATGATAAAAATGTATTTTGTTTATTTTGTCATTTTGGTTTTATTTGTAATAGCAGTTCACAGTATCCTAATAACTATGCTTGACTTTTTTTTTAATTATACCAAATAATGAGAGCTCATTGCAATACTCTACTGTTTAATGTTTGCTGAGTGATATTAAGATGCCTCCATTTTATTTTATTGAGGATTATAAAGTGTTCAGACTAGCAAGGCATAGTATAAAGTATATTGTATAAAGTTTCTTCATCAGTTTAAACCACAATGGATCCGAAGGAGAATGACTGAATATGGACACTTTTATGGTTTGTAATCAGGGTAAAATTATACCACTATGTGGTGGGTGAGCCAGTACAGTTTTCTGTGCTAAATGTAAGCTTTCTGTTTAAAAAATTTAAACCACTAGCCCTATGGTCACAAAGATTATCTCCAAAATGTGAATCAAATATATATCAACAGAGTGAGTCTTCTGGAATCTATGGCCAGCCTAAAACAAAAGTTCTGAAAGAGGTGGGAATTACTCCATTCCTCTCACTGCAGCATTAGCTCTGAACTATAATGATAATTTAAAAAAGGCAACTTTAATTACTTCACTGCTAATCAAAGCAGATAAGAAAGACAATCCATATTATGACGATATGCACAATATATTGAGAGAGACATTTTATTTAGGTATCATAAGTGGAGCTTGAGAATAAAATCACTTATTTTTACAATCTGGCTCAGGGCTCCTGTTTGTAATAGGGAAGTTTTAGCTATTGATGCACAAAAGTTGTGTACAGAACACAAGAAATTCAAAGTTATGGTTCACATAGCAAATCATATATGTAATGTATCAGAGTTACAGAAATGAATTCAGTAGTATATACTGTGAGATAAAATACTACATATGCATATAAGCAGGTTATTGAGCAACAGTGCCCTAAGAAAGTCAAATTGATTGTTGCTGGCCCAAATCCTCAGCTGGTGAAAAATGGAAGTCAACGGAGAGATGCCCACTTGCACAAGCTGAGAATCTAGATCGCATTGTCATGCATATACATTTTAAATGATGTTGCATTATGTAGTTTTTTCATTATATTTGCATAGGTTATAATAAGAGATATTAAACATTAATTCACTTTAATTAGAATACTGACCTGAAATTTGTATTAGTTTAAGACCACTATCTCTTTTGGCCCACTATCCGAAAATCCGGATGTAATTAGTTTCTAGTACATGAGACTATCTTCTACATAAAGAGTACTGATAAAAATATGTTCCTTTAGGCAAGCAGCCATTATCCCAGAGTTACTATACTAACAATTATTTTTTCATAGACAATGTCTGACATTACATCAGACTTGCTCATGTGATATGGTATTAGAAACACAAGCATCAGATGTCAAAAACAGATCTCACAAAAGAAGCAACTGAGTTATTTCCTGTGTAAGAAAAAAAATACTGTCAACTCTACCTCTCAGCAACCGAGGTAAGAGAAGCTTGCCAGTATTTTTTTTTTTAAACATTCTTTGTAATAACATAGTTAGTGTTAGTTTGAAAGGACAGATCATCTGACACACTGTTGCTAAACTAAGTACAGCAGATAGCTATTTCTACACTAAAATTAATTTATATACAAAGTCCATAATAAGTGAACTGAAATGTTCGTAATAGAAAGATTGGCTGATTCTTCAGCCAGTTACTTCAGCATACCATCTTTAGGGGAAAATACTCATGATTTAGACTTGTACCTGCATGCACGCAGATAATTTGTAGTCTCTGAATCATGGCTGTTGCACTCTGCTTGGTACAATACCTCTTTGCATAGCTTCTTTGGAGAAAGCAGAAGTTATGATTTGTTATTTGGGCATTAATCTTTATGTTCACCATCAGGTATATTTCTCACTGAAAAACTACATGAAAAAACTCCAATATGGAGCAAACTGTTTTTCACATATAATACTTTTTGCTTCCCTTTGTCTTGGCTAGTACAATCCCAAAATAGTTTGCTTGCATAGTCGCTGACTCCGTGGGTGCTCTGGGGCTGAAGCACTCACGGGAAAAAAAACAGTGTGTGCTCAGCACCCACTGGCAGCCCTGCGGGTAAGTTCCTTCCCTTCTCCCCAGCCCCCCCCCCCCCCACACACACACACCTACAGGCCCTGCCAATCAGCTCCTCCACCTCCCTCCCAGCACCTCTCGTGGATCAGCAGTGTTCAGGAGGCACTGGGGGGGGGGGGGGGGGGAGAGGAGCAGGGGCAGGAAGAAGCGAGGGGGAGGAGATGGAACAGGGCGGGGGTGGGATCTTGGAGGAAGAAGTGGGGGCAGGGCCTGCGGCAGACCAGGGGGTTGATCACAACTCCGCGTGTCCCCCCACCCCCCCCCAGGAACTATGGAAGTTAGTGCATCTATTTGCCTGTACACAAGTATTGATCTCCACTGCCTTGCACCCTGCACAGTCATCTACAGCTGTGCAAAGTGAGTGTTAAATGCTACCCTAACAGAATTCTTCACTCACTTTACACTGGTGGTAGCATTCTACACCCACTTTGTAAAAGGTGTAAATGAGAATACAAGGTGCAAGGGAGTAATCAATCAGGCCTATAGTTTCCAAGGGATCCACACTAAGGTTGTGAAAGCAAATAATCAAGAACTCTTGATGGGTTACAAAGTTACACACTCTCTATAGGAACTCCTCATGTTGGAAGCCAATTTGAAGTATTACTGTTTGAGCGTCTGCTCTCCTTCATTATAGGGCTATAGACAGAACTTGTAATTTTGATTATAGAGTGTGGCCCAAATCATATATAAACTCCATAGTCATGGCAGGTTTCTTGGCTACATTGGTCAAAAGTCTGACCCAAAGGGATTAGTTCAAATTTTTTATGGGCCCATGTCCTTGAGAATGTAACAGGAACATAGAACTGGAAGGAACCTCCTAAGTCATTAAGTCCAGTTCCCTGCTATCACAGGCAACCTCCTCAGACAATCCCTATCATAACTGATCATAATTCTGAGGTTCTACTGTATTTTAAAAATAGAACTTGAACACATCAGGAATGGAGGCTATTCATAACTCTGAAATGATCATAGCTCTGAACAAAATGTTACGGTTGTTCTTTCAAAAGTTTACAATGAACATTGACTTAATACAGCTTTGAAACTTTCCTATGCAGAAGAAAAATGCTGTTTTCAACCATCTGAATTTAAATGAAACAAACAAAGAAAACAGTTTCTTTACTTTGTCAAATTTTTTAAACTTTCCCTTTACTTTTTTAGTAGTTTATATTTCAAATAGCACTGTACTGTATTTGCCTCCCACCCCTCACCCCTCTCTGCTGTTGCCTGGTGTACTTCCGGTTCCAAATTAGGTGTGTGGTGGACCAGTCAGTTCGTAACTCTGGTGTTTGTAACTCTGAGGTTCTATTGGAGTTAGGTTGTTCACCCCCACTATTCCTATTGGGAGCCTATTCCAGAATCTCATTCTTCTGCTCATTAAAAACTTTCTTCTAGTTTCCAGCCTAAATTTATACATGGCCAGTTTATACCCATTTGTTGGGCCAAGACTGTCCTTTAGACTAAATAGCTCTTCTCCATCCCTGGTGTTTATCCACTTGATGTATTTATAGAGCAATATCCGTTCTCAGTCAAGCTCTCTAGTGTCCTCTCAAAAAATAGGCTCTTCATTCTCTGATCATCCTGGTAGCCCTTTTCGGCACCTGTTCCAGTTTGAGTTAATTTTTCTTGAACATGAGCGACTGGAACTGTGCACAGTATTCCAAATGAGGTCTGATCAATGCCTTCTAAAATGGCATTAGTACTTCCCTATCTCTACTAGAAATATCCTGCCTGATACAACTAAGATTGCATTTGACTTTCTTACAGCTGCATTACATTGTTGGCTCATAGTCATCCTGTGATTGACGAATACACCCAGCTCTCCCTCCTCTCTCATTTCCAACATATAAACTCCAGTTTATAACAGAAATTTTTATTAGTTCCTCAGTGCAAGACATTGCACTTTGTACTCTTAAATACAATCCCGTTTCTATTATTCCAGCCAAACCTGAATGTACTGTGGCCACAATGTACGAGGTCACAATGCCATTCACTCAGTTTTGGCCCCACAGCCCTCCCAACATGCCAGAGGTCAAGTGATCCAAATCTGAGTGGGCAGTGTGGCAGCCAGTGCTGCTCCTTCTCAACTGCCAGTGGTACACACTGAGTGTAATGTGTGTATGGTGGCAGGTGCCACTGCATGTGGGAAGTTACTACCCTATCCTCTACAGAGGAGTAAAGCTGTTGACACAGTTTCATAAAAATTTCTCACACATCAAGGACCTTAAGCACAAAGTTCAATAAGACAAAAATTACTGGGTTGCCAATTCTGGCAGCAAATGAAGATTAGTCCAGGCTGATCCTTCAACCATGGAAACGGTGACCATCGCTATAAATAACCTCAATATTAAAGATAAATAAAAAGACTGAAAATTGTGAAATGTAAGTACAAATCTGACTAATCATACTTCAAGGAGGCATAGATAATTATATAATAACATACAACACCACAGGCACCTTATGAGTGTGTGTGTTTGAAGATGTGGACTGGTTGTAAAGTGAAAAAGCTACTGGTGACCCGTCATCATTTTGAACATTGATGTATGGGCTGAGGGAAAGCAGACAGGTGCAGGGGAGCACATGGTTTGGATAGAGACATCCCTTGGGGAAAGCTCTATTAACAGGTATTCTCTATATCCTAATAAAGAAGAGAGGATACAAGTTGATAAAGTACAAGTAGAAACTGAAGAGAAATGGTCAAAAGAAAAAGAGTCCCATTCAATTACATCACATGAAGGCATACAACTAAAAAGTGACACATTTTATAAGTACTTGTATACAAATGCTAGAAGTCTAAATACTAAAATGGGTGAACTTGAGTGCCAGATATTAAAATGTGGATATTGATATAATAGGTATCACAGAAACTTGGTGGAATGATGATAATCCATGGAACATGGTAATACCAGGATACAAAATATATAGGAATGACAGAGTAGGTTGTGCTGGTGAGGGAGTGGCACTATATGCGAAAGAAAGCATAGAGTCAAATATAGTAAAGATCATAAATAAATCAAACTATACCACAGAATCTCTATGGAGAGAAATTCTATGATGGAATAATAATAGTATTTCACATGAGCATTTCACAGTCACCATCCTGGTTAGGAATATACTACCAACTACCTGACCAGGATGGTGACTGTGAAATGCTCAGGGAGATTAGAGAGGCGATAATAGAAAACTCAACAATAATAGGGATTTCAACTATCCCCATTTTGACTGTGTACATATCATCTCAGGATGGGATGCTCAGATAAAGTTTCTAGACACCATTAATGATTGCTTCTTGGAGCAGCTAGTCCTGGAACCTACAAGATGAGAGGCAATTCTTGATTTAGTCTTAAGTGGAGCACAGGATCTGGTCCAAGAGGAGAATATATCTAAACTGCTCAGTAATAGTGACCATAATGATATTAAATTTAATATTCTTGTAGGAGGGAAAATATCAAAGAAGCCCACCATAGTAGCATTTAATTTCAGAAAGCGGAATAACACAAATATGAGAAAGCTAGTTAAAAAACAAAAATTAAAAGTTAGTCACAAGAGCAAAATGCCTGCAAGCTGCATAGAAACTTAAAAACACTGTAATAGAGGCTCAAATTAAATGTATACGCCAAATTAAAAAAATGTAGTAAGAGAGCAAAAAAAAAAAGCCACCATAGCGAAGCAACAGAGTGAAAAAAGTGGTTAGAGGCAAAAAGGCATTTTTTAAAAACTGTAAGTCAAATTCTACTGAGGAAAATAAAAAGGCCCATAAACTCTGGCAAGTCAAGTATAGAAGTATAATTAGGCAGACCAGAAAAAGAATTTGAAGCGCAATTAGTAAAAGACAAACAAAAACCACAGCAAAAATTTTTAAGCACATCAGAAGCAGGAAGCTTGCCCAAAAAACCAGTGAGGTCACTGGGCAATTGAGGCGTTAAAGGAACACTTGAAGAAGACCAGACTACTGTAGAGAAGCTAAATGTATTCTTTTCATTGGTCTGCACTACAGAGGATGTAAGGGAGAGTCCCACATTTGAACCATTCCTTTTTGGTGACAAACCTGAGGAAGTGTCCCAGATTGAGATGCCAGTAGAGGAGATTTTGGAATAAATTGATAAACAGTAATAAATCACCAGGACCAGATGGTATTCACCCATGAGTTCTGAAGGAACTCAAATATGAAAATGCAAAAGTACTAACTGTGGAATGTAATCTACCACTTAAATCAGCTTCCATACCAGATGACTGGAGAATAGCTAATGTGACACCAATTTTTAAAAAAGGCTTCAGAGGCGATCCTGGGATTACAGGCCAGTAAATTTAATTTCAACATCAGGCAAGTTGGTTGAAACTACAGTAAAGAACAGAATTACCAGATACATAAATACATATTTGTTGGGGAAGGGCCAACACGACTTTTCAGCTTGGAAAACGTGTCTAAGGGGGGATATAATAAAGGTCCATAAAATCATGAATGGTGTAGAGGAAGCGAATAAGGAAGAGTTATTTAGCCCTTCGCATAACACAAGAACCAGGGATCACCCAATGAAATTAATAGGCAGCAAGATTAAAACAAACAAAAGGAAGTATTACTTTACACAACACACTGTCAACCTGTGGAACTCATTGCCTGGAGATGTTGTGAAGGCCAAAAGTATAACTGGATTCAAAAAAGAATTAGATAAGTTCATGGAGGACAAGTCCATCAATGGCTATTAGCCAAGATGATCAGGATGTTCTAAGCCTTTAATTGCCAGAAGCTGGGAGTGGATGACAAAATCACTAGATAATTGCCCTGTTCTGTTCATTCCCTCTGAAGCATCTGGTATTAGCTACTGTTAGAAGACAGGACACTGGGATAGATGGATCATTGGTCTCACCTAGTGTGGCCATTATGTTCTCATGCAAGCAGATCAAAGGGTGTCTGCCAGGCCGGCCAATGGCAGATAAAAATGCATACCAAAACATGATTTAATGAATTAGTTCATCTCTCCTTCTGTTAAACTTTCGGAAACCACTGCCAGGTAAGTGCCAGATGTTCAAATACTCTTTGTTGTGTTTCACTGAAGATCTTGTAACCCATGTCTGAAGCCTGGAGTAGAAGCAGGGTGGGAATCAGTGAATAAAACAGAGAACTTACAGTTGTCTACCACTATGCAAAACAAGAAATGACAACATTCTTGACAAAATGGTCAGAACTATTCTTTTTTCATTTTCTTACTACATTTCTACCTTTCCTTATTAAAAGCAAAACTTTGAAAGAGGTGCTGGTATCTCCTGTTACTTATCAGCTCCAGACTGTAAAAGCGTACTTATGGTATTTATCTTTACACTTTATGTTCACCCCCTTTTTTAGGAGGGTATGCACAATTTTGTAAATGCTTATTCAATTTTTTTTTAAGAATGCCTCATATGAACTACAGCATTTTATATCTCAACTCTTGCTCACCTTGGCTCATTAAAAGAAACAAAGGTGGCGATTCAGCCATCTCCCTTTGTTGTTTATTGCCTAATGGACTATAGTCAACACAGTTATATATTATTTCTACAATTCCACTTACATTTCCTGTTTTAGATTCTTGCTTGTTGTGCGTGCCACTGTAAACATAGGATACTACTTCCCTTTTATAGCCTCATTTATAGGCTCTTAATCATATTTCTCAGTCATGTCTTTTCTGGAATGTTTTTTCCTACATTTTAATTCAGACAGGAGTGCCATAATAGGAGAACTTAAATATAAAAGTATTATGTTAACACAGTCAGATCTCTCAGGTCTAGGAGTGTAAACAGCTTCTCACTCCCTGTTAAATTGTGGGGATTCCACTTTCTTCGTTTGGTGGTTCATCACTTCCAATTCACCCTTCACTTCTTGTTGTGAAGTTTCAATGTAAAATTTTCCCATTCAGGTGGGAAGAATCACTAAATCCCATCATCAGTGTCCCCGAGGCAACCTTAATAAAAGAGGGGTACACTGACACTTTCTCATACAGAGTAAGGATATGTCTACCACAATAAAACACCTGCAGCTGGCTTGGGGCAGCTGACTTAGGCCCAGGCTGCAGGGCTATAAAATTGGAGTGCAGATGTTAAGCTTTGGGCTGGAGCCTGAGCTCTGGGACTCTCCCGCCTTGCAAGCCTGAATGTCTACACTGCAAGTTTATAGCCCCACAGCCCCAGCCTGAGTCAGCTGACACACGCCAGCTGCGGGTGTTTTATTGCAGTGTAGACATACCCTTACCGTCTCACCAAAAGGCAAAGTCTTGTCAGTGTGTCCTAGATAGCAGCAGAAAGTACGAGTGCCACCTCAGTGGGCCTGCTCAAAAGTCTAAAGTGTAAAAACGTTTTAAAAATATATTTTCCAATGCAAGCAATATTTCTGGTACCAAGAGATTAAAATATGTCTTTGCTGAAACTCTAGAATTACTTTAATTGTAAAGTTTTCAAAATTCTTCCCATAAAGGTTCACATGCTAAACTGATTCTGATGACTCTAGTAGTTTCCCTCTCTGTGTGTTGCCCACAAGGTGGAGCTGGATTCACACAAAGGAAGCACACTATTCTTTTGTGTTACAACTAGTGAAATAATGGAGTATACAATTTCAAGAATGATCTGAATAAACTATGCCTGCCAGATTGAATGAAGTTATGTATCCTTGTTTATGTAAGAGTGCAATAAAACTAACCTCTCATCTTTGGTGTAGTTACTTCCAATGAATCTGTTTGTTACACTTGAAATGGAGCCTCTCAATCCAACAGAATGTTTGACAGCATTCCAATTATCTAGATCAGTGGTTTTCAACCTGTGATCCGCAGACCTCTGGAGGTCCACGAAAAATTGTTGTTACCACAGAACAGTGATTTTCAACCTGTGGACTGCTGGGGATCGGCAGACTATGTCTAAGATTTCCAAAGCAATCCACAACGCCGTTCAACATTTTTTAGGAGTCCGCAAATGAAAAATGGTTGAAAACCACTGATCTAGATGATAACTTGAGGATGCTTCCTATTTAGGGGATTATAACTATATCCTGGGCTAAATCAAGGCTGTGGCTGAAGGCTGTGCTGTTTATTAGCCTAGAATATGATTATTACTGGTGTTAACTGAAATCACCCTCAAGTTATTATACTGAACTGTCAAATAGTCCACTATATTTTAGAGATAGTGAGACTAAAGTAATTATTCTTTAAATGGAAGAAAAGCAGAAACATTTTGGTCAATGGATGAAATGCTAAACTTTGGTGGCCATATTTGTTGTTGGCATAAGGGTGATAGATTTGCTAGTGCCCTAGAACCCTGAGTGCAGGGATTTCCATACTGTATGGGCAGTGACAACTACCATGCAGCAGCGAGTCAGTAGCAGCATGACAGCCATTGTGCTCTGACTGGCTGAGATTTCGGAATAATCCCTGATAATCAGATTGCTCTGTGGATAGTCAGATGCAGGTCGATCTCATATTAGCTTCTTGTACTCTTCTTTTCTCCTACTTATTAGTGTACTCCTTGAATATATTTATGTTAGCCCAAATCCTTTGAACTAAGTATACACACCATCCTATTGTGTTCAGAACATTAAACAGGGTGTTGCAAGTGTGTTCCACAAGGTTGGGGAGCAAAGGAATCCCCACCCCTCTGGTATGGTCACTAATGCACCCTCAGGTTGCATTAGGCCCTCTCCATGTTGTGCCCCTTCCATGCATAAAGGGTTGGCCAGTTTAGCTACCTCTTCTCTCCGTCCAAGCCTCCCTTTGTGCTGGCAGCAGGGAGCAGCACAACATGCAAATACTGCTGCATCCAGAATCCTTTCCACAAAGGAGGCGCCAGATTGGTCCCTAAAATGCTCATGTCCTAGCTAAATGTAGCTCTCATCTTCACACAGGCCCCAAGCCCATCTTCCTTTCCTAGTCGGAACACACTGGTTATCTTAGTTTTAAGCATATCCAGAATAACATCCATAAAAATGTAATTAGGCTATTTTTCTTAGCTGTAATTCTATTCCCTATTCTTGGTCTCATCAGATTACTTACTGCCTCAGAAAAGAGTGCATTGCTACTACTAGCGCTATGAAAGGCAGACAAGTGTCTGCCTCAATGAAGAAAGGATAGAAAGTCATATAATTTTAAAAGAACAGGAGGACTTGTGGCACCTTAGAAACTAGCAAATTTATTAGAGCATAAGCTTTCGTGGGCTACAGCCCACTTCATCGGATGCATAGAATGGAACATATAGTAAGAAGATATATATATTTACATACAGAGAAGGTGGAAGTTGCCATACAAACTGTAAGAGGCTAATTAATTAAGATGCGCTATTATCAGCAGGAGAAAAGAACTTTTGTAGCGATAATCAAGATGGTCCATTTAGACAGTTGACAAGAAGGTGTGAGGATACTTAACTTAGGGAAATAGATTCAATATGTGTAACAACCCAGGCACTCCTAGTCTCTATTCAAACCCAAGTTAATGGTATCTAGTTTGCATATTAATTCAAGCTCAGCAGTTTCTTGTTGGAGTCTGTTTTTGAAGCTTTTCTGTTGCAAAATTGCAACCCTTAAATCTTTTACTGAGTGGCCAGAGAGGTTGAAGTGTTCTCCTACCAGTTTTTGAATGTTATGATTCCTGATATCAGATTTGTGTCCATTTATTCTTTTGCGTAGAGACTGTCTGGTTTGGCCAATGTAGATGGCAGAGGGGCATTGCTGGCACATGATGGCATATATCACATTGGTACTCCTGTTCTTTTTGCAGATACAGACTAACACAGCGGCTACCCTGAAACCTCATATAATTTAGTTTGGCTATGTTCTTTCAGCTCCAGGATAAAGTAATGGTTATCTTCTTCCTGTACAAGGTATAATGCTCTTTAGTCTGAAATAATCCACATTTACTGACCTTCAATGCAGAGATCTTTCTGAGAAACCTGTTTTCCCAGGCACTCTGGATTGTAAGGCCTGGGGAGAATGGAGCTTTGCATCAGAATGGAGGGTTGTTTATTCTGTTCTTCTGAATGAATGTTTTGCTTTGGCTACTGCATTGGGCTGACTGGACAGTATGTAGTTATTCTGTATAATGTGATGAACAAGATCCTATTGGACAGATGCTTTTTGTTTCAAAATCTCAACAAATGTAATTTGTTAGTGAAGGCTGCTAGCAGGAAATTATTTATTTTATATACACATTTTTCAAAAACATAAATAAGGTCATCATCTTCATCCTCCAGAGGCTAGTAGCTTCAGTTTTTGGACTGCTTGGGCTATGAATGTTATTTGACCAACATTCAGATCTGTGGTCTGTTGTATCAATTCCCTTCCAGCATGTGGAATATTATCAGAGCCATCTGCATGGCAACCACTGCTTAATGTCCATCTGACTAGCTCAATTTATTTGTATCTCATGGTCCTGTGCTCTTTTTACAGAATACTGTCTTGTGGCTATGTATTTAAAATACATACATATATATATATATATATATATATATATATATATATATATATATATATATATATATATATATATATATATATAATAAACATGTTTTTTATGGGATGTCCTTCCTGACATCCCTCAATTTTCACTTGCTTCACAAGACCAATCTTAAAAGTTCAATGTTGCAGCCAAGAAACAATGAACAAACTCCCTGTGGAGCACATCAGTTTCATCCTTTGATCACCCAGAGAGATTCCAGTGTAGAAGTTCTCTGTTCACTGAAGCAAGGCACTTCCTCCAAACAAGGAAGGACTCACTCAAACCAAAGGGCTGCTTCCTTCCCCTTAGTAATTAGCTATTTTACCACAAACTGAGCGTCTGCTGTCAGAAACATATGGTAACAAATGCTGGAGCAAAGGTTGAATTAGGTGAAAAAAAAATGTTGTGTCCCTTAAAACCAAGAGCATGCTCCCAAACTTTCTCTGCCTTCTCTTATTTTTTCAACCTGCAACAATGAGAAATGGGGTTTCTTAACTTCTTATATCCTTCCACCAATTCAAGCCTCATGCAGGACAACCATCATCTAAAAATATATATATATCAGCTCATCTTTTGATCAGGTATAAATGAGCCAAGTTTTCAAAAGCCACCAGCACAATTACACCCAGTATTTTGCTGACACAGTTATTTGCACAGGCAAAGGCTTTTCTTTCCATCACATTTGAGAAGGGAAATTGTGCAGCTTTCATTTAACTGTGCAATTTGTGTATGTAGGCTGGGATTTTCAGAGAAACCTAAGGGAGTTAGGTACCAAATTCTCATTGAATTTTAATGGAATTGAGGTGCCTAACATCCTCAATTTGCTTTGATAATCCCAGTCAATTTCAAGTTATATGCATAAATATTCACATGCCCCAATTTGATGGCAGAAGTGTTTATAACTTCTTGACAATTTGATTCCCCTGAGAGTCTTAATATTCCTATATGCCTACAGCTAACATAATTGAGAGTTGGACAAAAGCATGTTTTTTTAAAAAAACTGATAGTTTATTTTTTAGAGCAATTTTAGCTCAACCAACTTCAAAGTCTTCTTTCAACAGATGCCAGTGCTCTGCCTTAAGTACCTGAAGTTGCTGATTTCAATACGTAAACTCAAGATCTCATGATCTTTAGTCCTTTTTTGTTTTTAAAATACATTTCAAATGAACAAGAAGCCAACACAGGACTATCTTTTCAATGGGGCTTCAACTAAGCTTTTGAATTCTCATGAGTAATTTGCATGCATAATCATTTACAGGCAGAGATAAAAGAGGCTCCAGTCCTGCAATCATATCTGCATGGATGGACCCTTGAGTCTGCACTGAACCCTGTTAACTTCAGTGGGGAGCTGCACAACCAGAAAGGTCTGACCCTGTGCAAATGATGTCAGGATGTGAGCCACAATCTGCATACATAGATTGTATTTGTACATATGAACTGAGGAGTTAGAGATTCAACCAGTATAGTGTGCACCAATTCTATTATTTGGTCATAGAAAGTATTTTGCGTACAACACTGTGCGAACAAATTTAGTATCTTTTTGACATATAGGCCCATGGTATTTTAGAAGTAGATTACTTTTAAATGGTATAACTACACTGTAAAAAATAGTTTTCAAATTTACATTATATATGTTATAAGGAGGACACCCCAGTCCCATGCCTGCTAATATTGAGAAATAGTGGTACATTTTGGATGCTTTCTTATGCACCTGAGATCTGAGAATCTCGCATCTGAGGTCTGAGAATCTCACATCTGGAAATTATGCCATGTGGTACTTTAAGACTATTTTAAACTGCATAGGCTTAAAGGTTCCAAAACTTTCCAATACAGTCAAGTAGTTTCAATCTTAAAGCAGAGTGGGAAACAATATATAAGCTCAATATACACAGAATGCAGTTCAACTATATGTGGTTATTCACACCTGTACATTCAAAGCATTTACTAGACAATCACTGCCTTTCATAATGCATAGATTCATGCCCATAAGTCATGACTCGGGGGGAAGGGAGAAACCACACCAGACAACTTTTGTGCCATTGCCCCCAATCCTATGATGGAGTTCAGACTCCACAGATTCTCTACTGCCAGATCCAGAAAAGAGGCATTCCAAAGATGGACCTGAGTGATAGTATACACTGTACGGAACATAACTCCAATGCACTCTATACCTTCCTCTCCAAAATAAGCCACACTCTAAGTAATCTCTGGTTAACTCTCTGGGAACTGTGTATCCACTCCTGAGCTCTCTACAGCAGAGGCCTACATTGTTTTTACCACATTAATGTCCGCACCAGTTCATCCTAAAAAGGCTTAAAGGCCTAACAGGAGACAGTGAAAATATTGCTTTAGGCATTGAACACAGAAGAATTTACCAACTTTTGCTAACATTATTAGAACTAATGTACTGTTCATATAGATAATGTAATACAATTAATTGAGATAGGGCCAAGCCACAATATTTGAAACCAGATCTCAACTCTCTCAATATTTGAGAAAGTTCAGATCAAACGTTTTGATTTCGGCCCTTCAGGAACAAGTAAACAAGAGGCCAGGAATAATTTCTAAATTTAAGAGCAGAATGTGGCTCAAAGATTGGAAGGGTTTGAGTCAATCTTCTATTTATTAGGCAAATGGTGCTCCTATCTCAACTTCTGGTATTACAAAATAACCAAAGACAGCATTCCAGTATTCCAGAACAATTAGACTTTGTCTCTTTATCTGCCTGAAAAAAAAAGTCAAGCAACTTCATTAAATGGATAAATCCACATTCTTCTGCTAAGCAGAAAATTAAAAGATATGCAACCTGCTCTACAGATACTAGAAACACAGCAGACCTTGCATCTTACTGTCTCTGCTGAACAGTTTCAATATTATTTCCATCTTTGCTTTGTTATAATTTTCTTTTTCTTCTTTTTTTTTTCTGTTCTGGTTTGGCAATGGATCCACCTGCAGGGCTTTAAACAAAAACAGTCATACTGAATTCTGTTACACATTCAACTAGCAGAAGGCAAAATAAAAGTAGTCTAATCTAACCTGTCCTTTTCCAGTTTCAGATTAAACAAACATTCTCTGAATATCTGAGCCAATTTATGTCCGTAATGATCTTTAAAATTACAAATAAGCTGATAATTTTACTCAGACCAAATTTATTTAACATTTTAAAAGATTGCACAAAGTGATACTTATTAATCTGCTATGTTAACATACATAATAAGGATAATTGTATATTTTGCCTATTGTGATTCTATGTAGTAGTTACATTTCTATTAGTATTTAAATTACACACTTTTAAACTATAGCCAGTGAACACAGCCGAAACAAAAAAAAAAGAAAACATTTTCCAACTGATTGTAAAGGTCACTAGCAGTTTCCTTTTCTAAACCAATCGCTATAATATTAGTTTCTCTTTAGAATGGCAGGTACGTGCTATTACTCTCAAGGTAAAATTCAATTCTGCAGAGTAACAGCTCGGGGTCTGCATAGTCAGAACAGACTTGATTAGCCTATTTTAGACCTGGGCTCTGGGTCAAATTCTGCCCTCAGATACAGAAGTCAATCAGAGTCAGCACCATGGATAGGGTGACCAGACATCCCAATATTAGGGGCTTTGTCTTATATAGGCAACTATTACCCACCCTCTGCCCCACCTGAGTGGGGGAAATTGATGGGGCTGGAGGTGAAACGGGGGACAGTCCCAGCATCAAGGGAGGGAGACACTTGCCAAGGCGCAATGGGTGGCTCCTTCCCTGGGAGTCTCTGGCACCCACTGGGCAACTGGGGAAAGAGGGTGCTGATTGGCCAGCATTCCCCAGCTTCCAGGATTTAGCCCAGCACAGGGGCCACATGGAGCCTCTTTCTGCTCCATTCCAGCAGCCCTCCCAACCCACCTGAACTAGGAATGGAAACCCAACCTGACAAATGCTGTGGGTGTAGCTGTTCACCTGTTTACTGGGTCAGGAAATAATTTTTTCTCCCATGAGCCAAACTGGCAGAGGACCATGGAGTTTTTTGCCTTCCTCGCAGCACCTGCAAGCCACAGTGGGTTAAGCAGGAACACAGTTACCACTTAACTGAGGTACTGGGGTGGAGTTATTTATTCATCACAACTTCTGGCCAGTTTCCAGTGCAATTAGGAGAATAAAATAAACGGTTCCCAGAAGTAAAAGACCTGAGATTTTGATGATGGGCCCTGGGCTCATGGGATAGGGTGAAACCTTGTGGCCTTTGCAGGCCAAGGACAGACCTTGTTGACCTCACGGGCTGAAGTCCCCACCCTGCTGCACCGTCTTTCCTCCTTGTGGGGGGCAGGTGCTAGGAATCAGAGAGAAGCGGGTCCTGGGGAGTAGGCTGAGGAGAGTCTACCCCATGTTATGGGTTATATGGTAAAGTGCCCTATAACCCCATCACCAGTAACAGGTTATATGATAAGGACCCCTGGAACCTCTGCACTGGAATCAATTAAATGCCCAGTAGAGAACAGCAGGGATGACAGATGAGGAGTGCCTCGTCCTTGTGTTAAAATTTATTAAAAGTTGCAGCCTGCCACTTAATTCCATGCATGAGTAGGTCCTCATTTTACCACTGTGTCCACATCAATTCAACATGACTACAAGTGTGATCCTGCAAAAGCACACATATGTATGTGCAAACACACATGCACAAAGTAACACCATTAAAATCAGTGGGACAACTCCCTTGTTTCAAGATTATCTGTATAAAGGTGTGAAGGATCAGGTCCTAAATTAACAAATTCTCAGGATTTTCAAAGATTATTTTGTTTTAAATAAACATGGCTCTGCCCAAAGCATACAGCAGTTATTCTAATTTCACATTGTTCCAACTTCACAAAAAGGTGGCAGGTGGCAAAAGTATATCTGCCATGCAAAATTTAAACTTACATAAAAAATCCAATAACTTATCATAATATATCTCAGTTTTGTATGACATCTACCTTTCATCTCAAATTATAGCCAGTGCATTTTAAAATTTTTTATATAGTGTACAAAGCACTCGCTTTAGCCATTACCAAGATACAGTCACATATAAAAGGCACAATGCATCAACTATTCAATATCACACACAATGCTACAAGTCGTTTAGGCTGGTAGGAGATGAACAATACAGAATCCAACTGAAACTGCAAGAGCAGTTTTAGATAAATACAATGTATAAGTTACCCATATTAGAATCTGGCCAGGACATTGGGTTAATTCCTCTACCTTTGCCAAAAGTGCCGTGGGATTTTTTAATCATCACTAGTGATCAGCACCTCTGTTTTATAGATAAGGTCACCCTCTATGAGGAAAAAATCCCTCCCAGAGGACAGGAGATCCAACTGGTGGAGACTTCTGCATGCTCTTGACAAAGTGGTAAAGAGGCTTGCCCCATATCCATGGATCTGAATGTGGTTCATATGGATCTTGGGAGTTTTATAAAGGCTACAGTCATCTGCATGGAGGACCTATGCCTCCGCACTGCTTAAGTGGCAAACCCAAGAAGAGGAACTGAACTACAGACAAGACATCAATACTATTTTGTCGCCATACTTGCAATTCCCCTAAATATCATCTGGAATTCTGTGCACAGAACAAGAGAAACAGACAATTCTAAATCTATGTCTGTAAGGCCCCGTGCACATTTTCATTGCCAAAGTGTTAACCAAACCATTTTAAAACACTACTCATGCTAGCAGGGTTTCAATGTGGTTTGCCTGTTTAGCATAAAGTAGGCATATGTGTTTTACTACCTGTGTTCTAGATTGAAATGTAGGACCTCATCTAGGGTAGAGGACGGATTTTAAAATAGATATGCTTTTTCTTCAATGATGAGACAAGCTACTTTTAAACAGGATTTAGATAACACAGTATGCCAGTGTAGATATGACCCAAGAGACTGGGGACTGCAAAATATTTTCGTTACAACATAGATTTACATTATCAGACAACTCCATGGACTCCCATGGAAGCCAATTTAAAATTGTCTTTGATTTTAAAACCTTTCATGTACCTGCTCCAACATCTCACAGAGCCCTTTTCTTTCTCTTCTCCCCATCCTGTCTCCTCTGTTCTGGCCTCCTTTTCCACACATTCTCACATCACTGTTGGTAAAAGTCCCTTCTCCTAGGCAGCTTCTCCCCTCTGGAACATGCTCCCTTTCTCCCTCTGGTCAGCTGACTCTTCATCTTTTTCCAAATATCATCTAGTTTCTCTCTCCCTCTGCTATTATTTAACACTTAAAACATTTTGGGATAAGGTTTTGTATAAAAGATGCCAACCAAAATCAAGTTGTTTTGTATAATAACTGATAAGTCTTAGGGGCAAGGTTCAGGCCTTGTGAGTCACATGATCTGTACAGCAGTAGTGTTACAACAGTTAAGAATGAAACAGTTAGGTGCCCATCTTCCATTTGCAAATGTACCATTAATCACCTTTGTGAAAACATTAACAACAACTGCAGACTCTGACCTCTGAGCTTCAAATAATAAAGCTGAGCCCATTATATCTCTATTTTCAGTTTTAGCAGAATCCTTTTTAAATATTTCTGTTTTATATGGAGAATGGTTTTCAGCCTGTGGTCCGTGGACCCTGGGGGTGCGCAGATTTTGTTTAAGATTTCAAAGGGGGTCCACACATCTATTTGAACATTTTTAGGGGTCTGCAAATGAAAAAGGGTTGAAAATCACTGATATAGACATTCCGTGGCACCCGCATTTTAACTTAAACAGGGTAAGAATAAAAGAAGACTGGGTCTAACTCAGCAGGATAATCTGAAATAGCAATACAGCAATAAGCCTTCTTATATTCATAAGCTCATGCCAAAGATTCTGATGAGCATGAAGCTTAAAAACACAACTTTAAGGAATCCTACAGCTATCTGGTATAAGGTCATATGAAAGCTAAAAACAAAACACGGCAGTGCTAGGAGTCAGAAGATGCATATCAGGTAATGCACCAAAGCCAGAGAGAGTAAAATGTATGTGGTGTACGTAAGATTTACACATGAAGCCCAATGTGAAAGCATCTGGGCACCTCCCATTTATTAGAAGCATACCATTAAAACCGCACACAGCAATTCATGTAGGATGTGTAAACTCAGAACAGCTTGATAAATTAATAGAATTCCCCTTAATAAGCGAATCATCATGTTCAGCACAACAATTGCTGCTCTCAGGCTGACTATGAATTTTCACAGAAGCCAGGGAAGCAGCATTTATTAGTTCAGTAATATCAATTTAAAAAGGATCCACATTCTGACAAAAGAGAATATTTGCAAACGGAGTCAAAACAACCAGACTGAAACATACTGATGTAACCAAGAATTAGATTTTCATTCTTTAAACATTATGGGTATGTTAATTTGAACCACAGAGACAAAATAAAATAATAATAAAAAAAATTTATTTGTACAGTGTCTCCACTGTCCCGCTGAGACATGGTACAATATACTCAAAATATTTTAAAACATAATACACAGATTGCCATTGCTCAGCTTTAGCTCCGTAGCAACTAGAATTTCCTTGAAAATAATACTATGCAAGGAAAAAACCAACAGTGTTAATAACACCACTGAGGAACCAGCTGCACAGTACATTCCAAGGATAAAATGTAAATCAAATTCTTGCAACCAGAGAAAATGAAATTATGGCTATAATAAAAATTCTACTTTAAAATGTCATTTGAAACATACACTGGTAAATCTATCATGTTTTCACCCGAGTTTCTTTAAATGGAATGGGGAAATAATGACTGTACTGCATCAAACTAATCTAGTCAATAAATCAAATGGGTTTGGAATGATTATTCAGCACTGGCTTATCAAAACAGATGATAGAAGTCATCTTCCTGAACAGTAATATTTATTGGGAATGCACTGAACTCATGATCTCTTTAGAAATAAATTAAAATTAGTTATATCGCAGTGAAAACTGTTAATGCTATTTTTATTAACATGAACTGTGAGTAGAACCAAGCTTGCAATATTTTTTCTGTGATTATGGTTCTGTGCTTGAGCCTCTTCCACATAAAATGTACTTAAAGTCAAGGACATGAAAGGAAAATGGCTACCGTGATGCAAAAATATCTTTGCAGTAAGTATTTCTCAAATCATATACCAAGGAGATTCATAAGGAGATACACCAGGCTATAAGCTAAATGGAGGCATTGAGCACAATTTAAGACTGCCTAAGCAATTTCCTCTAGCACAGATGGGGTTTGATTTTACAGATACTGTTGAAAATGTTAGACAAGCTGTTTTACCTAAGCAATTATTTACTCAAACTGTGCAGAATCTCTGGGATCCGTACATTACAACAAATCACAAATGAGCTTTGCTGATATCCCAACACCTACGAGTACTTTTCGAGAATGGTTAAACATTGTGTTTTGGTTGGACTTCAGAATGGGTTCCGTTTAGTGAAAAGTCCGCAGCTCTATTGTTACTAAATTCAGTGATTGTGAAAGAAGGTTTAAGGACGTTTTCTATTCTCTACATTTCTCAGCTGTCTTATCGTTTTAGTGATACTTGTACAGTAGTAATAACGAAACTTCTGTTTTATACAAATACTGCACAAACCTTGAACTGCACTTCATACTTTGCTTAAAATAAAAAGGTACTTAGGTACATTTCTGGAAGCAATCAATGAAAAACAGGAAAAAGCAGTTTTCTGATATGCACAGTTTTACAAACATGGCGTCTTTTAAGAAATGATAATCACATGGAAACATAAAATGAGATCAGTTTCTCATTTAGAACCAAAAAGTAACTTAACAGCTAAATTTACATTTGCATCATGGCATTAAACAAGAATAACCTTCTTTGCATCTCTACTGTTGCACTTTTTAACAGGATTTGGTTGCCAAGGAAACAGGTTCTGGCCCAGTATTAATCTGAAATAAATTTATTTCAGAAGATGGTCTCTGAAGTACAATACTGGTAATTTATTTTTAAAAATTGCTCAAATTCAGGCTTTTGTATCTAGAGCTATTTGGTTTTAATTTCTGAACCACTTTTGTTTGAAATAAACCATACTGCATTGAACTGATGTTCAGTTTAAGCTGACAGGGCCATCTATATCTATCTCTAAAAACCTTATACATTAAAATAAAAAGAAATACTGTAGGTTTTTTTTTCTGGTACCTGATATAGAAAAATATCTGTAACAAAGCAAATTAATCTTTATTTAAGCTTTCACAGAGCACGTTGAAAGACCGCTTTCTATGGTAAAATTTAAATATTTTTTATTTTTCTTACCCACCTTAACTTTTACTTTTGCATTTTAACTACGAATTCAATAATTTTCAAAATAGATTTTAAAATGTAACTGAATTAATAGGCTTTTCAAAAATTCTTTTGTTGCATAAACGTTGCCACGCCCTTATTACATATGATTATTTTAACAGACATGATTGCTTCACTTTCACAATAGATTCTTTTATCAGGTGAAAACAATCGTCATGCCAATATGTGAAGCCATACAGTTTAGTATTAGGTTGTTGTTTTTTTAATTAACTGTTCAATACATTTTTACACTGAAAGCTACATTTTAAAACTCACTTTATCTCTTTGCAGCACTGAATGAGAAATCTACAAAACATGCAAATCTCAACCTACCTGTGTGTACCTCCTAATGCAGTGTTAACATGGCAATATACCCAGCCATTTTTATGTAAAGCGATGGAGATCAACTGAATTCTCGGTCTTCCTGATAAATTTTTAGAAGCAGTTGTCAAAAATCAGATGGGAAGCAGCTTGAATAGACTGTGATCATGAAAACTGAATTTATCAATAGGTAAAGCAGGAGTGGGGGAAAAAAAAAAAAAAAAAGATGTCCACATCCAAGGTTTTCTGAAACTGCAACACAATGTTGTCTCTCCCCACACCCTGAGAGGGTTCAAAGAGTAAAGCTGACCACTGCAAAGGCCACTTGTCACATTTGCTGAAAATCAGCCTATTGATATCACTGCTGAAAATATAAACTCCACACCCAAAGCTCATTGCACAACGTGGACTGCGTAAGAGTTAAAAATAGATTTGACGTGCCTCCTACCTGCATTATAAATATGTA
The DNA here is from genome assembly GCF_965140235.1 of Caretta caretta. NCBI lineage: Eukaryota > Metazoa > Chordata > Testudines > Cheloniidae > Caretta > Caretta caretta. The sequence goes on from NC_134214.1 coordinate 33,206,032, forward strand.
TGTTTCAAGTGCTTTAATTTGATATTCACATTAATTAACAATACAACATACATTATTTAAACTACAGTAAATGCAAGAAGAAAAAGGGTGACAGCATCTGGAAGCAGAATTTGCTTTTTTTTTTTTTTAAGGGCTAATACTGTATTTTGAATGTGATGACAAGCTAACAGCTCGCTACACTGCAAATGAAAGAGAATTCCAAAGGTGATGCTTAAATATCTAAGCCTGTAATGAAGCACAAACAAGTCTTCACTACCGCATGATATGGTACACAGAGCATTTACGTACTCACATTTGAAATAATAGGCATGGTATTATGAATTCTATACACAGCATGCACACAGCACAAGCAACGTTAATCCTGCCTGCCATTTTAGGCTTGTAGGAGTAAGATACATACTGCAGCACGGCTCTGGTAAGGGTGGAGGCAAGGGACAGCTCACCTTAAATGCAGTATCTGATTAAGGTTGTAAGTGACACTGCACATCAGCTACAGTCTTGGTTCAACTGCGTGGGAGGGAACAAAGAAAAATGTCATCAACTGGTGATGCAAGATGAGCTCCAGTCACTAAACAGCGTTCAGAAAACTCCAAATTCTGCAATAATACAGTAGTAGGTATTTCAAACTCTTATCAAAACCTGCCTCTACAGTGACTGCATCCTTCTGCTGAGGAAAATAAACCAATCTTATTGTAGCCATTCCAGCACTTCTTCAGTAAGCAGACTCTGGATGAAGAAAGATTTCATACAGTATGTATTAGGTTCTGGATGCATTTGCTATGCTCTCAATTTTTTAGTCTAAGAATATTTTATTTAATTAATAAGAGACAATACCAGAAAAAATACCCATCAATGCTAAAGATTTAATTTTGATGCAACATACAGCACTTCTTTTTTTAAAAGCTTATCAAAATTCTGAGCAGTATTGACAAAACCACAAGAGCACAGAGTCTGACTGCACGATCAGCTGTCTGTGTCTATGCTACACACTGTTAACCACAAGCAGTGTTCGAGCTAAATATATCTGCAATGCAGAAATGGCAGATACTTTGTTGTTTAGAATTTCGATTAATTACAACATGTTCTTCCACCCTTAGAAGTAATAAAATAAAAGAGAGAATATACAAAAATGTAATGCTGATTTCCTTTGCATACTGTATATATTAGACACTACAGACCATGAAAGCCATCATAAGTATGCTGACCTAAATAACGCTAAGAAGACTTAAGCAGCATACAACCTTACTCACTGTCAAAGCAAGAAAAACAAAACAACGATTGTCTAATCAAACTGAAAGCAACAACTCACTACCACAGTATGAATTCTACGTACTGTATGTGCACACCTTATGTTATGATGAGATGCAATGCTCCTTTGTTTTTTCCTCAGAGGCTTTTCTTAGCTACAGTTGCACGACATTCTGACATCACGGAGGTCAATGCAGCCACTGAAGTGTTGTCGGTTGTTTTATGACTAAAATGATTTTAGAAAATTAAATCTCATCTGCAAATATACAAAATCTCACACAACATATTTAACGTCTTTCCTCTATTTTCTGAAATTAATACTGTGCATCTTGTTTGGCTGCATACATTAAACGGATATCACCCTCTACAGAGCTTGCGACAGGGTAATTGTGGGAATTAGATTTTTATAAACCAGTAGAGGTACACATTTCAAGGAATGCCACTCATTTTCCTGAAACACTCAAATTACAGTCAAATGTTTAACACGTGGAACAAAAATATACAAAGGTTAAAAAAAAAAGCTGCTTATCTGAGGTTTTGAAAAAATGCTTAGTAAGCAAAAGCTGTTCTGCTACATTTCCATTGTCAATGTATCCCCAAGGGGAGAACGAGAGAGAAATGGAACAGCTTGCTATGATCGGCATTACATTCCCTTAAGGCTGAACTGTCAGGTAAGTAAAGCAAAGCCTAAAATCTACCTCTTTCTACAACCAGGATTTCCTTATTTTTGAAAATGTTTTCTGTGGCTCATCATTTCTTCTTTCCTTCCCTTCCCCAAACTACATACAACTAATACCTCTTTAAATACTGGGAAACAGACTGTTTATTCCTAAATGCTAAGAAACAATCTGAATATATTTTATCAAGGTATTTTTTAAAATTAATCTTACTTGCTTAATGCATCATTGTAAATTGAATGTATTTCAAACAAAAAGAATCAATGTAAATTGTTTCTGCTCTGATATTGAAATAAATGAATGTTTGTGTGCATTGCTAACTACTTTTCTGTGCAAATTCCAATCTTCCGCAAGGGAGAGCTAATAATAACGATACTATTAATTCAGAAAATAAGTTACACAGTAATAACTAGAGACTGCCATACAAATACATATATATAAAATGTAGGCCTTTCTAATAACTAATAGACTACTTGATTAGATGCTAAGGATTCTTTCTTTCGGTTTGTTTGTTTTATTTTGGATAAAGTGAATATTTTTCTCTGAAATTTGAAGATTTTTCGCTATGAAAATATATCTGGCTTTGGCATTTTGTCCTGTTTGGTTTAAAGGCTGGGCATCAGATGATCCAAACAGTGTGTACTTTAAAATATGCAGAATCCTCTTCCATTAATAACACATCTATCACACAGCAATGAAACCAGGCCAGCAACAGAAGAGGCCAGAGTTATAAAAACAGCTTTCATTCTAATATAGGATTAAAAAATAATTGAAAGTTACAAAATAACTTTTTGTTAGGAGCTGTCTGTTTTGTCATACAAATGCAGCAATACACAATTAAAATGGTTAGTCCCAGGAACTCTTAGAATTTGTGAAGGTTCAGAAGTTGGCAAGAAATTTAAGAAGATACCATAGTCTCAGTCCTGGCCATTTTAAAGCCATGGTGAAAGTCACAGTGACTTTAAAGGAAGAGGATTTGGGTCCAATGTCAGTAAAGTATACTGGGCTTACAGGGAAGTGTGGCAGCATGCTAAATTTTTGTGATGGTACAAACCAATTATCCAACTGCTAGGTTTGCTTTAAGATGAGTAACTGCAGCAAGAGGCAGATTTCAACAGGGTCCTGCAAGTAATCTGTCCCTTGGTTCCTGGGATTACCATTTCCCCTAGTAAACTGTAACAGTACTGTCCACTTTGCCTGAGAGAGGGCAAGAAACTTTGTGTGGTCGAGGTAATAGGAGGCACCTACACAGCAATTAGCACATTCCTGATGTGCAAGTGCCTCACCTCCACTGACTGATCAGGGAGCAAGGCTGTTCCTAAACCTGTGTGTGTGTGTCTCTCTCTCTCTCTCTCATTTTACAAACCGTGCACTAATGGACCATTTTCAATGCTTGCATGTATTCCTGTGGTTATGTATTTGCATGATTTTACTTATGGCTCTCTTAACAGTTAATTTCTGTAAAGAAATAAATTTCTGAGGCCTTCCAGACAGTTTCATCTGTGATGAATGATTTAAATAACCAGGAAGAGCTGATATTGTGATGGGTGCAATTTAGGCATTTATGAAAACCAACCCTTTAATTCTTAGGCTAAATTAGAGACTTCAGTCTGGTCTACACACAGATTTTATACCGGTATCACAATTTTGGTTAGGGGGTGTGATTTTTTACATCAATATTTTAGGGCTGTCGATTAATCGCAGTTAACTCATGCGATTAACTCAAAAAATTAATTGCGATTAATTTTTTTAATAGTGATTAATCACAGTTTTAATCACTCTGTCAAACAATAGAATACTACTTGAAAGTTATTAAATATTTTGGATGTTTTTCTATATTTTCATATATATTGTATTCTGTGTTGTAACTGAAATCAAAGTGTATATTATTTTTGATTACACATATTTGCACTGTAAAAATGAAAAACAGTATTTTTCAATTCACCTCATACAAGTACTGTAGTGCCATCTCTTTTTCGTGAAAATGCAACTCACAAATGTAGATTTTTTTTGTTACATAACTGCATTCAAAAACAAAACAATTTAAAACTTCAGAGCCTACAAGTCCACTCAGTCCTACTTCTTGTTCAGCCAATCACTAAGACAAACAAGTATGTTTACATTTACAGGAGATAATGCTGCCCTCTTCTTATTTACAATGTCACCTAAAAGTGAGAACAGGCATTTGCATGGCACTTTTGTAGCCAGCATTGCAAGGTATTTATGTGCCAGATATGCTAAACATTCGTATGTCCCTTTGTGCTTCGATCATCATTCCAGAGGACATGCTTCCATGCTGATGATGCTCATTAAAAAAATAATGTGTTAATTAAATTTGTGACTGAACTCCTCGGGGGAGAATTGTATGTCCCCATCTGTTTTACCTGCATTCTGCCATATATTTCACGTTATAGCAGTCTTGGATGAATACCCACCACATGTTGTTCATTTTAAAAACACTTTCACTGCAGATTTGACAAAAAGTGAAGAAGGTATCAATGTGAGATTTCGAAAGATAGCTACAGCACTCAACCCAAGATTTAAGAGTCTGAAGTGCCTTCCAAAATCTGATTGGGACGAGGTATGGAGCATGCTTTCAGAAGTCTTAAAAGAGCAAGTCTTAAAAGAGAAACTACAGAACCTGAACCACCAAAAAAGAAAATCAACCTTCTGCTGGTGACATCTGACTCAGATAATGAAACTGAACATGCGTCGGTCTGCACTGCTTTGGATTGTTATTGAGCAGAACCCATCATCATCATGGATGCATATCCTCTGGAAGGGTGGTTGAAGCATGAAGGGACATATGAATCTTTAGCACATCTGGCATGAAAATATCTTGCAACGCTGGCTACAACAGTGCTATGCCAATGCCTGTTCACACTTTCAGGTGACACTGTAAACAAGAAGCGGGCAACATTATCTCCTGCAAATGTAACCAAACGTGTTTGTCTGAGCGTTTGGCTGAATAAGAAATAGGACTGAGTGGACTTGCAGGCTCTACAATTTTACATTGTTTATTTTTGAAGGCAGGTTTTTTTTGTACATAATTCTACATTTGTAAGTTCAACTTTCATGCTAAAGAGGTGAATTGAAAAATACTATTTCTTTTGTTTTTTTACAGTGCAAATAATTGTAATAAAAATAAATATAAAGTGAGCACTGTACACTTTGTATTCTGTGTTGTAATTGAAATCAATATATTTGAAAATGTAGAAAACATCCAAAATATTTAAATAAATGGTATTTTATAATTGTTTAACATGCGATTAATCGCGATTACGTTTTTTAATCGCCTGACAGCCCTAAAATATTTACAACCATACAACAACTAGTGTGGATGCAGTTGTTTCAGTATAAAGGTGCCTTAGAGCAGTATAGCTTATTCTCCTTCCCACATGGAAGATATACTGCTTTAACTATAACTGTATAGTTAGAATAGTACAATTTATGTATGTAGACATTAGAGCTGCGTGGGAAATAGACTTTCAGTTTCACAGGAAATTCCATGATTTAGAAAAAATTTTCATTCTGAAATGGAACAAAACCAAAAAAAAATTTCAAAATTTACTATAAAGCAAAATTCCAACTTTTTGCTTTGTTTTAGGTGGATCAAAATGTTTCATAATGAGGAAATCAAAACATTTTTTCCAACACTGAAATTTTTTAACTTGTTTTCCAAATTATATAAAAAACAATTTTGTTTTGAAAAGTCATTTTGATATGAAAAAATGAAATATTTTGTTCCACTAGTGTTGAAATGAGACATTTTGACATTACAGTAATACTTCATTTTGTGTTTTTTCCAAATGATATGTTGTCAAAAATCAACACTTTTACTTGACAAAAATGGCATTTTTAATCAAAATATTGTTTCAACAAATCATTTCGACCAGCTATAGTAGAAAAGGCTTAGAGAAAAGGTCTGTTTGAATCTGATTCTGTTTCACTCAATAATTCAGGTAATATCTTTGTGGCTTGAAGTCATACCTTTGTTTTTCCCACCACAAACACAATAGATCTCCATCTTTTTAGGGAGCCTGTACAGCCTTCCCTCACAACTAGGGTGACCAGATCTCCCAATTTTATAGGGACAGTCTCGATATTTGGGGCTTTTTTTATATGGGCTCCTATTACCCCCCACCCCATCCCCATTTTTCACACTTGCTATCTGGTCACTCTACTCACAACCATGCTCTAGAGGAGGGTTCTTCAGCTCTCAGGATACTCATTTGTGTTTCAGTGGAAGACCACTTTGTGCTACATCCCACACACTAAGGATACATCACACACTCAGGATAAACGGGAAAGTGGGTTCTCTGCCTTTTGCATTTTTATTCCCCAATGATTTTTTGATGAATTTTCTACTGGCTTTTTAGGCCAGATACCCATTATGTTTGAATAATCCATTAACATCAAAGGCCTTGGGCCACAGCTAATTTCACTCTGTTTTTAATGTCATCCATCCAGCATCCTCTTTATCATGGAACTAATGGAGTTAAAAAGACAAATATAACTGACGTAGTTTAGTTCAGAGATTAAAAGGACAAACTGGTCCAAAAATTGCCTTGACTAGCTCCCTTACACAGTTTTGAAAATCCCACCCTAGAATCTCAGCTATGCCTAATGTCCACAGGGCATAGCTGAGAGGGATGGGACCATAAAGGAGCCAACTGTAGTTCCTTTATTATCGTTGTCTATTATTTGTATTATCATGGCACCTAGGAGCCTCAGGCATGTACCAGGACCCCACTGTGCTAGGCACCGTACAATCAGAGGACAACCAGACAGTCTCTCCCCATAGAGCTTAGTTCCTTGATGCTATGACAGGTTCTATACTGGGCCTTATGTACTTAAGAACATTTACTTACTTTCCTGGTTGTGCTAATCTATGCCAGCTGGGTACAAACCCTAAATGCCAGTATTCCAGCCAAGAGGAATACTCTAGCTATTACTCCTTTCCCTCCTCCATGACCTCTACTCTAGAGGCTATATGACCGAGAAATGTACAAACCAGTTGTGCCTGCTATGCCAGTTGAAATTGTCTGCACACCAGGACAATCCTTAGCTGGGGAGATCTGGTGGCCTTTTTCACTGGAGGAGCAATGCAAAGGGGTGAAACTGCAGAATAGAACATGTCCCGCTGTCTGCCTCATGTGAATTTATCCACGGAAATCAACCTATTGTCAAAACTGTGGATAGAGAAAATAAGATCTGTTACACAGAATTCACGACCATTTCATCAGAATTTCAAATGTGATTAAACTAATATTAGCTTGCTGACTACATGGAATAAATCAATGTACCTGTGTATATGCAGTCTCAGAAAGGGCAACCCAATTTATGGCCAGACATAATATCATATGCAAAATTATACTCAATAGTTTAAACTAATCCTTTTCAAACACACTGTAGTGAGACTCTCCCTCATTTTATTAGCAGCATCTTGTCAGATGTGAACTACTGTTATTAGCTGGTATGCCTTTCTGCGTTGTTTAAAACAAACACCACCAAGAACAGATAATGACTTAACATCTTTGGTTACTGAGAACATTCTTGCATTTTAATTTACATATTTATCTGCTGTCATAATGGCTCAGCATTACACAGACAAGTGGTAGCAAGCAAATTATATTCTAAGGGTCTTATCCTGCAGAAAGTGTGTGCCACGTAATGGGTACACATCTTCCATCCAAGTGGAGTTCTGCAGTTGGCAGAGGCAGAGATGGCTGATGACCAATATAAGTGGTGGGGATGCAATTAGCAAGGTGTCCCCTCCACTTCCCTGTCCTCAACTCTCTCCTTCCCCTGCAGGTATACTTTGAAAAGGAAAAAGGAAAAAATGGTGATAATTTTCCTATTTTTTGTGATGGAATCTAGATACCATGGTGATGAGTGTTGTATAAGCACATTAGAATAGTTTAGACAGATAGGTGTGCTCTACCTCATATCTGTGTAATTTTTCCATTACATTGTTGTACACCTTTATTTTGCATCAGACACAGGGCTAAATCCTGCTGTATACTGCCTGGGTGCACAAGTGAATAGGGCTCATAGAGTCTCTTCTCTCTTTAGTGCACCCACACAGCAAGACAGCAGGATTCCTAATGCTTGACAGCGTGAATCCTATGGCCAGCTAACATGCTTTCCGGCCCTCTGTAGATCCAAAGGTTCATGGATTGCCAGCTAAGGGATGTGCACAGGCCAGAACAGGAGGGCTATAGTAGTCAAAGGCAACACTGGACAACTTGCTGGCTAGATGGTGTTGATCACATCACACGAATGAGTATACCAGCATATTTACTCAACACCACAACAGGACGCAGAAAACCTGGAGATGCACAGAAAATTGGGTTCGCTGCCACTTGCTGGGCTTTGCAAAGGTGTTTGCTGATTCTCCAGGGATAAGGTGTCTACGCCATAGGCTGTAGGTGATATGCCATATTCCAAACACTAATGTAAGAGGGAAGGTCAGGAATAAGGGACAATGCCAAGGATGAGTAGACATGTAAAACTCCAATGAATGTACTTCCATTAAAATAAATAAATAAATAAAAATCAGTGTATAACAGAGGCATGGTTGGGCAGAGATTAAGATTTAAAAAAATACACAGTGTGCCTGTATGCTGAGTGATTGTTTCACAGAGTTTTGCTCTTAGCAACAACAGCATTCACATGGTCCACAATAGGCTATGAAATTAACACCTCAGTGATATGAACAGAGCTGAGTTCACACGTTTGCTATACTTGTTTAGCAAGGTATAGTTTTCTGCACAGCTGGGTTAGACAGAGCAGCAATTTATTAGTTACACTGAGAAGGCTACTGCTCTTTTTTAAAATGAAAGCTAAGACTCTGCAGAAAACAGTAAAAATTGTAAGATATATAATGCTTTTTGGGAAGGTGTGACCATGCCTAAACTGTGTATAAGGGGATCCACCTTCAGCTTTTGCTTAGGGGGCAATTATATATTGTTATATCCTTGGTTCAGCCCTATCTTTTCATAAAGAGGGGCTGTATATTGGTGAAGCATTCAGAGCAGACACAAATGCCTGTGCTCTATAGACAAACTACAGAATCATTTTACAGTTCCTGAGATTTTATGAAAACAAATTGGTGTGGACTAAAATGCAAACGGAACCCCTTTAAAAGAAAAGCCCTTTCACAGAATATGAAAGATGCGATGGCTTTATTGACCTGTGCGAACACCCCCACAAGTTGTTTCTCAATATTCTTCCTGTAACATGACATCCAAAATTGTCACAATACACAAAATGTGGCCTCACTGTCTCTTTGAACAGTGCCTGAATGACCTCTTTTGATGTGTGTGTGGGCTAACCCTCTAGTTCTACACCGGAAAATCCTGTAGCTTTCTAAACTGCTACCAGACATTGCACTGATGCTTTCAAATATCTACCCCCATCACTCCCATACCGAACTAAGGTATTGCATTTAAAGGCAGAATTCCTTTTTTATTTTTTTACACTGCATTCATTACTTTAATTTTTTCTCCATGTTAAATTCCACGAATCACTTGTCAGCCCAAACCTAAATATTTCCTAAGTCTTTTAAAATCTAATTTCTTTTCCCTTTGGCCTTTATAGGCATTTCTACATCCCCTACTTCCTCTCGCCTCTGATCTTAGTGAGAGCCAGCAGCTCCCTGTAACACAGTATCAGACACTCATATGGCCACACTGCAACAAAGACCGGTGATTGGCCCGTGTCAGCTGACTCAGGCTTATGGGGCTGAGGCTGCAGGGTTATAAAATTGCAATGTAGATGTTTGGGCTTGGGCTGGAGACTGAGCTCTGGCTCTCTCCTCTGCCTCTCCCACACCCCGCTCCCAGCAGGGTCCCAGAGCTCAGCTTTTGGCCTGAGCCTGAATGTCTACACTGCATTTTACAGATTCACAGCCCAAGCCCAAGTCAGCTGACAAAGGCAAGCCACAGGTGTTTAACTGCTTTGTAGGCATACCCACTAAGATCCTGGGTAGAGAGGGGTTCCTCTGAGCCCATCAAGTGCTTGCCCCTGGATAGAGATACATAGGCATATATGCTAAGTCATGCTTATTTATGTCAGCCAGTATATAAGAGGAGCAATGGGGAAATAGGGTTGAGACAAAGGAAGTCCTGCAGGAAAATGCTAGGGACTGGGAGAAAGCTTATGCTGAGCCTTGTTTTTTGGGAAGGTTTTTTTTTTTTTTTTTTTGCTTCTTAAGTTACCAACAAAGTCAAACTCAAGGAGAGCGTAAATTTGGATTGCATACAGTCTGTATGTACTCTGTTCATTGCAGGTGCAGATTCCACAAGCTCTCTCTCTCTATAGTTCTGTGGTCCCCAAACTTTTCATGGTCGCACCCCCCGCATGGGAGCCAGAGCTGGGAGTGGGGCTGCAGCTGGGGGGTCGGGGCCATGGACAGGGGTAAGGGGGCTGACTAGGCTGGGGCCACAGCTAGGGGCAAATCTGGGGCTGGGAGCGGAGCCATGGCTGGGGCTCGAGCCAAGAGCAGAAGCCGCGGCCAGGCCACAGTCAGGGGCCACAGGTGGGGGCAGAGCCAGAGCAGAGCACTTCCTCCCTGCCCCGCCCCCATGGGGGTTGGCCTGGGCTCCACCACACCCCCCAAAAAATATTGTCCATGCCCCCCAGGGGGAGCGTGCCCCAGAGTTTGGGGGCCTCTGCTATAGTTAAGGTTGCATAACACTCCTTTATACACCCATGTTTAAAGTCACTCATAGCTGTCTGAAACTTTGCCTTTCAGGCTAAAGTTTTGCAGGTTTGGTCTCATACAAAGATGCTTCCCTTCACCCCACCTCAGCCCCCAAGTTTGTTCAGAAACTCTTCAACTGTTTGGGAGAATGAGAATGAAAATAATACACTTTCCCTATTATTAAAAACATTCTTGCAACTTTTTTTGAACAGCATCAGTGCCAGAACAAGCAGGAGAGAAATGTCTTCAGATGTTCCAGTAGAAACAGCTTTGGATTTGACAGAGTTATCATAAAATCAAACATCACTTAAGAAGTCAGAGAGATCCCACTCTTAAAACCTATGTGAACACATGACTCTCTCACCAACTCTAAACTGCAGTCTTCACAACTTGCATAGAGTCAAAACTCACTCTCTTGTTGGGGGTCTGACTTACCAACAATGAACATTAGAACAGTATGAAGTCCATTGCAAGCCTTCGCCCTCAGCCTTGGATGCCCCTAAGGTTCCTACCACGAGGCTGTTCAGCCCACCTACTATGTCCTCTCTGATTCTGACCCAAGATTCCTTTGACTGTGCAGCCCAGCTCTGAAGCTTGCTTTCCCCTTTTATTCCCTCCTGGCAGATGATTTTGGGTGGGGCTGGCTTCAAATCTGTCTTCATGACTATTAATCAGTTATATATCAATGACCAGGACTATTAACTGTAAACCTCAGATTTTTAATTTCTTCTTTTCATGTTCCAGGTTGGGGTTTGTCCAGCCAGTCACACCTCATCTTATGCTGGCCTCATCCTATCACACCCATCGTATACGGGTCTCACTGCCATGTTTATGAACCATTTTACAGCTCTTCACCCCAAACAGCCAAACTGTACTGGTGTAGCACGAACTGTGTTTAAACTTAGACATGACAACAAGGTCAGTATAGAGGGGGATCTAGCTGCTCTAAAAAAGAAATAGTCCTACATCACCTGACAAATTAAATCATTTTCTCTAAACACTCAGCACCTTTCTGGCAGCCCAAAAGTGAAACTCCTCCTCCCGTTTCCTGTAGGGTCTGCACAAGGAGGCAAAGGCAGAGGACACTCTCCTCATCAGAATGAAACTCTGTTAATTTTCAGAACAAAACTAGTCAGCATCTGCAGCACTAACCTGTTAAAACGAAACTGCAGAAAAGGCTCTATTAATAACAAGGCATTTCTATAGCACATTTTATCCAATGATGCCAATGCTGATTACATACATTAACTGAGCCTCACTACAGCCCTGTAAGGTGTTATCATCCAAATTTTACACATGGAGAAACAGAGAGGGGTGAAGTGCCTTGCCCAAGGTCACACAGTGTTAGTGGGAAAGCCAGGAACAGAACCCAGGACCCTATGCTCAAGCCACTAATCCTACAGTTGCACTGTATGAAATAAAGAGACTTTGCAACGCTCCTCCCAGCTAAGAAGGATCTTTGTCTGTCATGTGAAAAGGGGATATTAGATACAAAAGCTCAAAAAGGGATTCCAAACCATGCTACATTTGCTAGGAGGAAGCAAACAGTAGACTTGGCAGTTAAGTGTTCTCTGAAATCTGGTGGGAACCAAGTGACATTCTTTCACTTCCTCCTGGAGGATTCGAAAAGCTGATACCCTGAACTACAGACTTCTCATGTAGAAAGTTCAACATTTGATGAATCAGGCTTTGTCCTGGTAAAATCCCAATACAGCAAGTCCAAAATGACAAAACTCCCCCATACCTAATCCAACAGCCCTTTTATCTTACTGTAGCCTGTTGGAGATTTCCTCATCGCACCTAGGGTCACCTTCAAACTATCCTCCCAAAGAATGCATTCCACATCTGTTCTATCTCTGAATAATTGCATTTAATATACTGTAAGGTACTTTTAGTTATTACAGTAACCTTACATTTATATTGTAGCTTTCATCCTGAAGGCTGTAACTATCTACATTGGGATGTTGCCAGGGCAGCAGGGTTAGCACCTTATTTGTTGTGGAAACGCTACAGTGTCTTCAGAACCAATATTTTTTAAAAAGAAAACTCACATGTATGCTAGCACTGTTACAACAACTAAGCATGCAACTCAGGTATTTGCATGGAGAAGTGACCATTTAGAGGCGTAAGTGGCCATCTGCACATTAAATTGCAGTAACTGCATGAGCAAATGTAGGCGGTGTCTTTTTGAAAACATGGCCCTTAATGATCAAAAGTGATCATGTTCTCAATTTTACATCATTGGAAAGAGCACTTCTAGCAGCACACAGTGCTCCCTAACGTCTTACAGAAGCACTGGTTTTTTAATAGACACATGCGGGGAAGTACGTCCATCTTGTACATGTGGAGAAATCTCTGCTCAGAATGGAAAGCAGAATGCAGTATTAAATCACAGAACAATTTACATTTAACAACAAATATAGCCTGTTCCGGTCATATTACAAACCTAAAATAATAGAATTTAATAACCTTGAGGTAGGGACCATCTTTCTGTCATGTGTATGTAGAGGGCCACTCTGTGTTGGCCACTGTGGATGCTACTACAGTACAAATAGTTATAATACTAACAGAGAATTATATCCTTATTTTAAGTATTTGAAACATCCTAAAACCCTCTACAACAGGGTTTTAATTTTGATTAATCAACTCTATAGACAGGTTACAGTTTTGTATTAAGTTTTATAGGACTTTTATATCAGGGATTTCAGCCAGATATCCAAGACTAAGACATGCTCTGTCCATAAACAAAGATGGACGTCATTTTACTGAGTCTCAAATGCTGAAAATGTTCTATTAATAAAACTCTCATTCCTTGTTTTAGGGGAGTACAGTGCTTTTAACACAGAAAACAAACAAACTAAAACTTTTGGCATGCAATGAGTATGTATCAGGAGTTCAAATGGAAAAGTGAAATGGCCTCATTTATTCACAATATCTACAGGAAAAATATAATTTAGCAACAAAATATCGTGTAATCTCATTTTATACTACCCTACATGAAATACCCACATCACTGAACAGTACAATACTTTGTACATTACTCTGTGTTTTGCTGCAGCGGTTCTCAACCTTCCAGGCTACTGTGCCCCTTTCAAGAGTGTGATTTGTCTTGCATACCCCAAGTTTCATCTCACCACTTGTTTATAAAATCAGACATAAAAATACAAAATGTCACAGCACACTATTATTGAAAAATTGTTTACTTTCTCATTTTTATCACACAATTATAAAATAAATTTACTGAAATATAAATAGTGTACTTACATTTCAGTGTGATACTTGAGCCTGTTTTTTACTTATGAGCCTTGTCTGAAGCCGAAGCCCTGCTGCCCAGGGCTGACTCACGTAACTTATCTTCGCAGGGCCCTGGGCAGTTGTCCTGCTTGCCACCCCCTAAAACTGGTCCTGCACTTGCAATCCCCTTAAACCCATCCCATGACTCCCCTGCGGGCTGCAACCCCCAGGTTGAGAAACATTCATCTGGATGAGTTGATGTACCTCCTGGAAGATCTCTGAGTACCCCCATGGATACATGTAACCCTGGTTGAGAACCACTGTTTTACTCTGAATTAGTTTTGCTTCTAGCTACCCTGATTTCATTCTTGCTCCACCTGTTTTCATGACAATCTAGATCTAATTTTTAAATTCCCATTGATTATTGGCAATTAGCTCCCTTCTTTTGCCTGACACTGTAAAAGGACACTGTTTTACATTGACTTAAATAGGATCTAACCCTATTTCAGAGATTTGAAATCTTCGCTGGGTTGTCAGAAGCTAGTGCTTACTTGCCAAAGAACAAGTACACTAAGTTCTTCTTCACCTTCTGGAAGACATGAAGAAGAGCTCAGTGGAGGTCAAAAGCTTGTCTCTTTCACCACCAGAAGTTGCTCCACTAAGAAATATTACCTCACCCACCTTGTCTTTCAATCTAGAGAGTTCTTTAAGCTCCACCACCCATTATGCAAACATGGCAGCTGCTGCTCAACCTTGCCCTGGAAGAATTTGGTATGGAGTTGAAGGAAGTCATAACCCTTAGAAATTCACATAACAGACTAGACCCCACACAGAGGTTTCAGACAAACAGAACAAAAGGATGGAGTTTGTGGATAAATCTGTAAAAGAAACACAACAACCAGCTGTCAGGAACCTCCTCTACTAAATTTGAGATCTCTGTAAGCATTGGAGAAAAAGAATCAGCAGTCATGTTAAATATATATACACAACAATATCAATGTTTATATATTTATTAATGATTAGATCAGGCAGACTCACATAAATATTTGTTCAGTGCTTATGAGCCAGACTCTGATCCTGCAGGTATGCTAAAAAAGGGAAAAATACTAGCTTGCTAGAATTATTAGAGAAAGATATGATAATCTGTGCAAGATTTTTGCAAGAACTGTGAAGTAAAGAATAAATATTTTAGCAATGTACTAACCACAATAACTAATGAATGTTTGAATTAGCAAAATATGATGTACCCACCAAAAAGACATAAGCAAACAACAGATGTCCAATTATGCAGTTGGAAATTTATTAAATGGGACAAAAAGTTATGAATGATACTAAAAATAAGATCTGTCTGTGTGTGGAAAGGAAGAAATAATGGACATAAAACTGTAAACAGCTCAGGTATAAGAATGACCACCTATAAGCAAATAACGGAATTGGAATGGTATAGAAATCAGACTGTCATTAGCTGCAAGGCTTGATTCTCCAGATTTTGGTAAAGTATTCCTTTCTGTTATTTACTAACAACTGTTTAATAAACTCAGTCAAGCTGCATTATCTGATATCTCTTTAATTACTAAAATTCCAATCCCTGAAAAACATTACTTATTGATTCTTATTATTGATTACAATACACAAAACCACCAGTCTCTCTTTGTAAAGAACTACTAAGATGCTGAACTTGCAGCCATTGCACCTACAGCTCAACTGCTTCTTAAGACCAACTTCAAGCATTAACCATCCTATTAAACCATTTAAGGAAAAATACCAGATAATATTAATATTCTTAAGAAAATGTTATTTTCAGGACATCTGACGGTAGGACACACCTTCCTCCAGGAATTCAGTCGCACTGTTTTTTGTTCTCACAGGCCACGATTATCCCATACTTATGCCAGTTTAAAACTGATGTAGCTCCATTGACTTCAATGTACACTAGTGTAACTGAGAGCAGAATCAGGTACCTGAAACCTCCCATTTGCTTATGCTGCACATTTCCTCTCCCTCCAACCCCCCCTTTTTTTTTGCATTCTGGCTTTATCATATTTGTTTCCTTGACAGGATTATAAAATCTTCCTTCGTTCTTCATCACCTTCTGAGAGAGGCCACTGAAGCCAAATTATTTTTATAAACTAATTTAGAATATGAAAGCACTGGATACTGAAGCCACAGAACAGGTACAGTGCAGTCAGCTGCAGTGCATGTTTCCCCATGAACCCTGCCAGCATGCCTAAACTCAGACCTGGAGAAACTACCCTTAGGAGCAGTAGAGTGGCTCAGTCTCCATGCCTAATCAATCATTAATTTCTCTGCTGGGATGTCTACAAGGGTACCAGTTGTTACACAGTGTCTTATGTTGTGGATAGAGCCTTCAAATGCTAACAACTTTTGAGCGCTGCCCAGCTGAACCAGATCTGAACAGTGACTTAGCAGTGAAAGGCTGTTATTCATGATATTACCAATGTCCTGAGATGTCTAGGGTCCTCACGTAAAACACCTTTAAATCACATGGACCTTTATATTGAACAAAACATAACAATGGAAACATCACATCTTAAAACATTAATAATGAAATTGTCATTTAATAGCCATGACTCCTCACACAACTGGACTAACAAAACCAGGCACAGAGTTGTTATTAGATCCCGACTCTGTCTGTTCCTGGATGCCTCCTGGGAGATGCTGAATACCTTCAGCTATCATTAGCTTCAGTATGAAATGAGTGTGCTCAGAACCTTGCAGGACTAGACTTAGATATTTCTGTTTTTAAGCTTTATTTACCTATCTAACAAGGACCAAAGTGACTTAGAAATGTCATTGCACATAATGTGCCATTAGAAAGAGAAATTGATTTTGCATGTCACACTTCTTTTTCATCATATAGCTGTGGTAGATGCTTTGCCAACACAATAGAAGACAGGTCACCGCCTCAAAGAGATCATATTCTAGATAAATTTAAAACAAGGAAAAGTCAGGGCTAGGGAGAAGAGATGCAACGTGTTTAACAAGTGCCTGTTTTCTCTTTCCACACCTATTGTAGTAACCCCTGTAAGGGATCATTTATGTTTCATTAAACAATAGTTATTTGTGTTTCAAATTACACTAGCAAAGTAGAAAATTCAAACAAAAATTAAATGTTTTGCAGGGCAGGGGTGCTACCTGGACAAACACTGCCCTGAAAACTGATTGTTTAAGAGCAGCATCTTCTCAGTCAACTACATGTGTGCATTCAGTCATATTGACCAAGTACAGTGATATAAATAAGGTTTTACTGATTTTTACTCTTACTATCACTGAAGAATCAACACAGCTAAAAGAGCAGCAGTTGGATCCTTTTCCTTCTTGACCAAAATCAGCAGCATGATTTACTAAGTTTCAGTCTGCAACCTCAGTGAAGGTAATATGATTGCTGCTCACGTGCCACTCAAGGTCTAATTTGAAGGCTGTGGAGTTGCATAGGTGTTATTGAGGGCATAGTTTCACCTGCAGAATCTTTATGTCACTGACAATTCACAAGAAGTATCCTGCTTGACTTCGGGAGCCCATGCTGAGTTTGCTGATTGCAATTGAGAGGAAAGAAAGCATCTTTTTTTCTGTAATCCAAATACGTTTGATCTGGAGTCAATGAGACATAATAATCTGAGAACCCAATGATGCCATTTTCATTGAGTTGCTTTTCAGAGTGAAAACACATTTTAAGACCCTATGCATACTCCAACAATTCATTGCTCCTGAAAGCGTGTGAAATCAGCCCTAGAAAACTGTCAGTGAAAGCAGTTATCGTCAGCAGATACCAGTCTGTGCAGAAGGGGCCAAATTTACTACAGCAATTGTTGAAAGTTGCTCATTTGACTGAAAAACTGTTTTCAACCATTATTTGTAAGAATTTCCAGCCCATAATGATAGGGGGGCAAAACCACACTGCCTAAGAGTATTACCAAGAATTGATGCAGCAAAGTTTTTGAGGTCTGGGGAATGTCTGTAGTGAGGATGGGCTTATGGGGCTATTTCTTGGTGCTTCAATACATCAAACTTCTTCCTCCCCCCCCCCCGGCCCCGCCCCCGACACATACTAACTGAAGGAACAGTCCCACCAGCAGATGATTTTTCCCCAAGACTGAGCATCACCACTTCAAAACCCTCTGTGAATATTTCAATGCACACCCTCACCACTGAGAGACAAACCACTGTAACCATAATCAGCTGTGTCCCATTCCCCTAATACAAAGGGATGGGGAGTGGGCTAGGGCAGAGGTTCTCAAACTGTGGTCTGTGGATAGTTCCCTCTAAAGTGTGTGCCTGGGCAGCTGCACATGAGACAATGAAGGGCTACCCATCTAATTAGTGGAGCCGCGCAGGCGTGGCTCCACTAATTAGGTGCCTGGACCTGGAGGACGCACGTGTAAGGTGAGGTGGTGGCCATGGAGGGAAGAGGGGATAGGTGGGAGAGGGCAGTGAGGTGAGAAGAGGGGATGGGGGGGAATTTGGTACATGCAGGGCAGCAGCGGCCAGAGAAAGAGGTGACTTTCCCCAGCTCTAGGGCTGCAGCTGCTGAGGAGAGACCACCCTCCTTTCCAGTCTCAGCTCTGTGGCGGGGGAGAGATCCCCCTCCTTCCCAGCCCCATCTCAGGGGCTGCCACAGTGGGGGAGAGAGAGAGAGACCCCCCCCTCCTTCCAGCCCCAGCTTGGAGGCTGCTGTGGCAGGGGACAGAGGGCACATCCATTGCATTGAAAGGTAAGACTAGTACTGCTATTAAAATATGAGTTGTGTGCTTTTATTTTTAGAACAAAAAAATAATTTTTTTAAAGGTGTGTTGTTGTGTTTGTTTTTTTTTATATAGCACTTTTATCCAAAGAGCTAAAGGTACAAACAAAATTTGGAAAGATCATTAAGTGGTCCGCTGAGACCCTCAGCAATTTTCAAGTGGTCTGTGGGGAAAAAAAAGTTTGAAAACCACTGGGCTAGGGGACAATGAGTCTTCCTGTTACTTTTTGTTGCAGCAGATGAAGGGGTACTGGGCTTGGAGACACATTTTCCATCCTTACTAATGAAGGGAGAGTCACAGATAAGCATTTTCTCCTTTCTAAGAGAGAGAAAAGGGGGAGGGGGGAAATCAAACCCCAGCCGCCATCATATTTTCCTTTCTTCTCCAGATACAAAGTGGCAGGAAGGGATGAAACAGGGATTTGAAGCCCACTCCCACTGCTTTTTTCCCTCTGTATATTTTACAATGCATTTGCCCGTGTGTTTTTTATAAAGTTGCACTTTCTGTCACAATCTTTCATAAAATATTTTTAAAAGTGGTAGCTACGTGGGTGCAAAAATACATTGGACACCTTACAGAAGTCTAAAGGTGGGCTTAAGAGACACAGCTGACAAATCATATGGGGAAGGGGGGTGGAGCCTTATGCCCACATTTACCTTCTGCTCACCTCCCACTCAGGCGGAGTAGAGGGACCTAGGAAGGATCCATATTTTTACTTCCTCCTCCAACCTCTTAAACGCAGACAGGGTGGGAGGGACCCCTGGAAGCCACAATTCCTCTGCCCTTCCCAGCTCTTTCCCCCAAACTCTGCCCAGGAGGCAGGAGTATATATCCACATTACCCCTTCCTCCCAAACGTGGAAGGGGGCTTGGAGTCATACTTGCTCTGCCCCTCCACCCCCATTTGGGGCAGTGCTCAGGGGTGTCCAGGAGTCCCAGCTGCATACTGTCGGGCCCACTTTCTTACGGCAGAAGAGCCATCTCTTCCCACTCAGCCCCTTCCACTCACTCCCCTCTTCCCAATGGAGACACAGCTTAACTGTGGGCCTCTAACTTTTCCCACAGGTCCCTATTTATGATATGAATTACTGCATCCTACTCACCTGGGGACAGCATGATTTCTGCTCCCGCTCACTGGACCCCTCTGCAGCAGCTACAGAATGGAGCACTAGCTAGAGAAGAACAGGAAGAGGAGTACCACTTCTTAATCTGCCCCCTGCTGGCGGTAGGATCAAAAAGCACAAGAACACAGCAAAGTTGCATGTACTGTATTAAAGACACACTTGCTGTCAAAATCCAGAGGAATAGTGGGAGTTTCTGAATGTATTGTTGTTTACTGTGAAACCTCTTTTTACTTAAATTAAACCTTATGTTACTGTCTCACTATGCAGGAGGTCAAGGCTGTCATCAGGGTCAGACAGGCAGGTTGTGTCGACGTCCCAGGCTCTTCATGTGCCCAGGAAAGGGGCTTGCTCATATAGTCTATGATCAGCAGGGAGAGTTGAGTTACTTTCTCTTTCCATGCCAATGGCCTGATTTTCAGAAGTGGTGAGCTGCACTCACAGCTTTAGCTGAAGTCCAGCTCGGCATCCCTGAAAATCAGTCCCAAGAATCTTACTTCAGAGCAGAGTTAGTAAAGGAGGCTGCCACTGGGGCTAGCATGATCAGAGCTTCCTCCCCCCATTGTTGCTCCCCCATTTCATTCATTTGGGGGTGGGAACTCAGAAGGGAAGGATTTTCCGAGGTGGTACAGAAGGGTAGAAGACCCTTACCCTGCAAAGTGGAGCATGAGTGGAATGAAGAGAGGCACTGCTTGTAAAGCCTGAAAAGGATGGCCCCAGGGAAGAAAGTGTTAAGATTACACAAGGGAATAGGAAGAGGAGGAGATTAGAGGGAAAGGAAGACACTTCACAGAGAGGAATGGTAGAGACCCTAAGTTAGGGAAGGGAAATTTGAAGGGAGAAAGACCCCTGTGGTGGAGTGGGAAAGGGAGGAACTCATGCTGTGGGACGTGGGGGGAGAGAGGAGTAAAGGTAATGGGGAAAAAACAGAAAAGTAAAGGAAAGAATGCTTTTGTAAGAAAAAACAGAAGTCCAGTTACGGCTGAGTTTAGAGATTAATTTTAAAGACTATTATTTCTGTCTTAGTTTTGGAATATATGTGTATTAAGTCAACTCACATAGTTTTGTTCATGATTCATTCATATTTTGCTCTCGAATGAATCCTTTTAATCCTGATGTGGTCTAACATTTCTGTTCCTGTTCAGACAAGTAAAAACATTCTAAGAAGAAGTGAGTTAATGATAAAAGGATGGTTTCTACTGGGCACATTCAGATCACCAAAACCACAATAATGACTGGCACAACTGGCAATAGCAAAGAAGCCAAAAGTTGAATGGGCACAAAGTATATAACTACCCCTCTGAGTCCTAAAAGTGGCACCTCCAGGTCAGAGCAGAGGCATGTTAGCAAGGCAGTCCTGTACCTTGTCTATGGCTACACAGAAGTTTTCAATTTCCTGGGCTGCCAGATACCATTCTCAAGCACTAGTTCTGTTTTTTCAGAACCACAAAACACAATACAATGGCACTGCTGATATTCAGACAAGTCATGTTATATTTATCATATATACATAGGATGTGTCAGAAATTAGCCTGATAGCCTAAATTTTGAGTCCATTTCTGCAAAGGTTGTTACATTTAATAATACCTCGGACTCAAACCCAACTGTTTGGCCAATAGTGGAACAGCTATTGCAGAAAATGGGCTAGAGAACTGATGGGACACTTCGCAGGTGTACTGAGACCCCTCTTTGCTGCTTGTTGAACCATTTCCAACACTACTTGAGGGATGATTGTGAGTGTAATTAATGAGTCAACAAGGAGTCTTTTTCTCATGGTAGACAAGGCCTCAGTCTCTGGTTATTCACATCTCAAAACCACCATACAATTTAACACTACAACTTAAAGAGATCCCAGAATAAGAATAATATGGGTATTGTATGTTAAAACAGAAATGCATTTGCAAGCTTCCTTGCACAGATCTGCTTTGTACCTGTATGTCTGTTGTTTGGCTTAAGTCTTCTGGTTCAAAAATGTTTACGGGATCTAAGTTTGCTTTCTGTGCATTATTCTCCATTGTCCACTTCAGATTTGGAGTTGAGAGTATTCCTGTCCATAGAAGATTTGCAGAGAGCAAACGCATCCAAAGCCAGTTCCATTTTTTATTAAAGTGAATATCTTTTTTAAAAAAACCTCAACAATAATCCTTGTATCTTGAAAACCATATTATGGAAAGAAGCAGTGCAGAAGTGCCTTACACGTTTCAATTTTTTTCAAATGTACACTATATTTTAAAAACAGTTATAAGAACCATGTTCAAACTCTGCTTGACTCAAAAACAGCACAGATGAACCATCGCAGTAGTGCAGAAAGGTACCCGTTTAGTGCCTTGCAGCAGGGAAGATCTTTTTCTTCTGTGTTTGTACAGCGCTTAGCCCAATGGGGTCCTGATCTATGACAAGGGCCCCTAAGCGCTATGGTAATATAAATGATAATAACAGCAACTAGTTATCCCAGCAAATTACCACTGTACAGAGAGTGATTGGTGTTTGCAAAGTGGCTACTTCCAGACTAGGAAGTAAACAGGTTTGGAACAAATACGTATTTCAATATTTTGTATCTGTGTTAAGGCCCTTTCAAGAATTCCATTTCCATAACCACAGTGGAACATATTGGAATGTCCTACATGCACATCACTGCACAAGTGCAATCATTTGCACACTTTTTGTTTTCACAAAGTTTTCAAGGGTCTTTGCCATAGCATAAGGTAAATGAATAAAAGCAGTATCAGGAATTATGGTGTAGGGGCACTGCCAGCCCACAACAGACAGTGAATGGCCTCGATGCCCCGAGCAGCTGTCACACAAACTAAAATTAGGCCTTCTCTCGACAAAGTCGAACAAAGAAAATGTCTCAGAAACCAATAACAAGTAGAAGTGAGGTTTTCTACAACCAAAGACTTAAGAGGAAAAAAAAAATCAGGCTTCTTATTGCCACAACCCCTTAAGGTTTAAGGCTTCTACAGTCAGAGGGCCAGACTCACAGCTGGTGTAAATTGGCATATCTCCTCTAAAGCCAATGAGACTATAGAGATTTACATCAGCTGAGATCTGGTCCAGAGTCTTTACTTCTCTCCAGGTTTTAAGAAGTAAGTTTCCTGCAGAAGTTGATTTCTTATTTGGAAAGACACTGACTTCTAACCCATTCACTCCTTATATTTTCCCTTCTAATGAGCAATTATCTCCAGTCGATCCCGCCCCATTCCCCACAGTTTCTGGTCTTACTGTAGTCCCGTGAAAGCAGATTCTGGTTCCTCTCCTACTCACTAAGAGGGTTTTCTAGCCCTCTCTTTGCCAAACACTAGACAGGATCTATACATCCTCTCATACACAATTTTCTACTGTACTTTTTCCATGTATTGCAAACCACATCTTAGAGATCACTCTAATAAGGTTACAAAATGGTTTAAGTTACACAGTTCAATTACATTTAATCATTGTCATAATAGAATAAGGTTTCAGAGTGGTAGCTGTGTTAGTCTGTATCAGCAAAAAGAACGAGGAGTACTTGTGGCACCTTAGAGACTAACAAATTTATTTGGGCATAAGCTTTTGTGGGCTAAAACCTACTTCATCAGATGCATGCAGTGGGAAATACAGTAGGAAGATAGATGGTGTCCAGTTTGCAAATTAATTCCAGTTCTGATTTTAGTTGAACTAGGCTGAACTAGTTGGGGCCCCAAATGAAAACCTCTTCAGCGCATCATCAAGGATCTACAACCTATCCTGAAGGACGATCCCTCACTCTCACAGATCTTGGGAGACAAGCCAGTCCTCACTTACAGACAGCAACCCTGTAAGCAACCCTGTAAGCAACACTTACAGACAGCAACCTAAAGCAAATACTCACCAGCAACCACACACCACACAACAAAAACACTAACCCAGGAACCTATCCTTGCAACAAAGCCCGTTGCCAACTCTGTCCACATATCTATTCAAGGGACACCAGCATAGGACCTAATCACATCAGCCACGCAATCAGAGGCTCGTTCACCTGCACATCTACCAATGTGATATATGCCATTATGTGCCAGCAAGGCCCCTCTGCCATGTACGTTGGCCAAACCGGACAGTCTCTATGCAAAAGAATAAATGGACACAAATCAGACATCAAGAATTATAACATTCAAAAACCAGTCGGCGAACACTTCAACCTCCCTGGTCACTCGATTACAGACCAAAAAGTCGCAATTCTTCAACAAAAAAACTTCAAAAACAGACTCCAACGAGAAACTGCAGAACTAGAGTTAATTTGCAAACTGGACACCATTAAATTAGGCTTGAATAAGGACTGGGAGTGGATGGGTCATTACACAAAGTAAAAACTATTTTCCCATGCTAATTTTTCCCCTACTGTTACTCACACCTTCTTGTCAACTGTTTGAAATGGGCCATCCTGATTATCACTACACAAGTTTTTTTTCTCCTGCTGATAATAGCCCACCTTAATTGATTAGTCTTGTTAGAATTGGTACGGCAACACCCATTTTTTCCATGTTCTCTGTGTGCGTGTGTGATCTATCTATCTATCTATCTATCTATCTATCTATCTTCCTACTGTATTTTCCACTGCATACATCTGATGAAGTGGGTTTTAGCCCACGAAAGCTTATGCCCAAATAAATTTGTTAGTCTCTAAGGTGCCACAAGTACTCCTCATTCATAATGGAGTAAGTTCGTGTTAGGAGTATGCAAGGCCTTATTTTATACTGCTGGATCAAATGTTCTCTTAGAAAACTAAGGATCAGGAGTGCTGCATCTAGTATCAATTATCTCAGAGTCATTCAACTGTTCTGGTGTCTGAGGCTGCTGTATGTCACTACCATTTATCATGTAGCCAATACATAAACTAGTTCTTTGCCTATTGAATAGCTTGGTTTGCATCTCTTTGTTTCGCAGACCATAAACCACAGGGCTAAAGCACTGGGCAAGTGAGAAAACAACAAAAGCTGTTAAATTTAAAATAAAATAGTCAGAGAGTCTTTTAACAGCTATTATTATCAAAGGTGGAAATAGAAGCAAACTCAAATGCAATCCATGAATAATTATAGTTTTTCTGGCCTTGTTATTTGAGCTATTGAAATGACCAGCATGTTTTCCTTCTTTACATAGGAGGCAGTAGCTAACTATGATGATGGCCCCAAGAAATAAAATTAAAATAATTCCAGTTGTTCTGGCAAAAAGACCACCCAAGATGGTTGAGCAAGAAGGTACCACTTCAAACATGTCTTCTGGAGACTTGTCTATGCCTTCTATCAATAATAAGCACATAGATTTGAACATTGTTATTATCCAAACACAAATCATGACTTTGTGTTTGACTGCATGCACCAAGGATATGTATCTAAATGGCCAGCAAACAGCAAAGCATCTGTTAAGTGCCATCAAAGTCAAAGTTATTAGTACTCCTTCTCCAATTGCTACTTGAACTCCAAAGATTATCCAGAATACAATTTTGGGACTTTTCACGGCAAGTGCTCGTATTATATTGTATGCAACACCAAAACAGGAGAATAAAGAACAACATAGAAGATGATGGCACAGGAGAAAGTATTGAACTTTTTTCTTCATTTCAGAGTTCTGCTGCACTGTCTTAAATATTAACAAACCAATTGCAGTAATGAAGATGAAATCAAACAAGTAAAGGGATGCCTTTATTATCTCTAGTTCTTTTGTTTTTGTTGTATCATTCAGTGACTTATTGGATGAACGCATCATCTTCAAATCTAGCACTTTGGTCCTGGTGAGGAAAAAACAAAACAAGATGAAGTTTATCACAATGTTTTCCATATTATTTTTTTCTACCATGAGTGCAATTATCAATCAGTATCAGGGTTAGTATTTGATTGTATACATTTATCATCTGTTTAGACACAGACCTTTACATTAGATGTCTTAGTTTTAATTACGAGAAAAAATGCATACCGGAACCTTTAAAGTATATGCTGTTCTTTTAGTGGCCTACTTAAATATCAAATTTTTTTTAGTGGCCTACTTAAAAAGAGTTTGCCCTTGACAAGTGTCCACGTAACAACAAACACCACCACACCACAGCTGGTCTAGATGGCCCTTTGCAGTTTAGAAGAGACATCAAAGACTAAATGGGCAAGGAGGCTGAACTACCCTCCCCCACCCTTCCTGATCATCCCTCCACATTAGAGTGGGGGCATGCTGATGATGCAGCATGGGAAAGGTTGTATTACCACTGCTCATATTCTGTGGATAAATACAAAAATTCAGTCTCCAAAACTGAATCTCAGACCTTTCACAAGCACTAAATTCTCTAAGAAAACAGATGTAGATCATAGATCCAGTAACTTACTCCCCTAGTCAGACCCTTCAGTATTAGGATTTCCCCACATATGCATAGGGCAGCCCCCAATGTCCTCCTTACTAGCAATCTCAGAGTGGGTAGTATATTTGTTCCTTTATCAGTATTCATTGCATAAGGGGCTTGTTATAAACAGCAATTATATAAAGTGATAAAGAGCAGAATAATAATAATCAATAAGTCTGAGTGGTTTTACTTATAGCTTAGAACATGGAGATTTTTGAGACCTAACAATGGATTCAGGAATTGGCAGGACAGTTTGTAAACAATATGGGGAAGTCAGTGAAGGGGCACCTAAGGGGCATAAACCCCTCTGAAAGTTTATTTTAAAATATTACCAAGGTATGAACTTGGTAATAGGAGCTGTCACCATTCTGAAAAGCATACAAAATACTTTTCTCCAGAAAAAAATTCATTTTTCATTTGTCCAAGTCAGTTTAATTTTGCCAATTGTCACTGACAGAAACATTAAAATATTCACTTATTGACTAAAAAACCCTTAAACAGGAAAAATCAAAAATGTTACCTGTGAGCAAAAATCTTTCGAATTTGGTCTATTATACACATTTCTCCATGTTAAGTATCCTCACACCTTCACCTGTCTAAATGGGCCATCTTGATTATCACTACAAAAAAGTTTTTTTTTTCTCCTCGTGGTAATAGCTCATTAATTAATTAGCCTCTTACTCCACCTTTTCATGTTCTCTATACGTGTGTATATGTATATCTTCTTACTACATGTTCCATTCTATGCATCCGAAGAAGTGGGCTGTAGCCCATGAAAGCTTATGCTCAAATAAATTTGTTAGTCTCGAAGGTGCCACAAGTACTCCTGTTCTTATTTCTCCATTTCTGTGTAGAGGTTTGCATTTCTGACACAGTGTGAAAGGACGCTAAAATTAATGTTTTCCTGATCTTATGTGACTACAGAATCTTGGTCTTCTCAGGGAAGCAAGACCTTTCCTTACCAAGTCCTGTTGCTGTCTATCTTTGTGCTTACTTTTCAGAGGCCATAAATTAGATATTCCTATCGTCTCAACAAGATACAGACAAGGAAGAAACAATGATGAAGATGAGACTAATACATGAGAATAAGAGACAAAAAGAAGATGCAGCAGAAGGACAGGACACTACAAAAGGTTTAAATATAAACTGCTTTTTCCTTGTGATTGGCACATGAAAGAAAACATTATAGGGACACAATACATAGTGGATAAAAGTTTCAAAAGCACCAAAGTATCTTCAGAGTCTAAGTCCCATTTTCAAAAATGACTTAGGTTTCTAGTTGCCCAAGTTTCACGGAAAATCAATGGGACCTAGGATCCTCAATCAAATTTTACCTACTATGTTTAGTGGCCGGTGATCTAGATATGGTAGCAACCATTCTAAAGGCCAATATTTTATTGGAACCTTTTCTGCAAGAAATAGTGTGCTAAAATAGAGATTTCTTTGATCCATACACAGTCTCACAAATCCCTCACTGTGGGGAAATTCACTTTTCAGTGCCTCCGGCAGCACATTCACATGCTTTCAAGGGTAGACAAAGGTTTTCTACATCACTCATAGTACAGAGAATACTTTCCAACACAGAGAAACAAGAAACAGATTTGTTGTTTAGATTATGGTTGTTAAGAGGACGGCTTGATCTGCAGTAGCTAAATAAAAATGTACAATGGAATACTAGTGATATAAAACAGAGGCGCATGGTGCTGTAAGGTAGAGGTAAATTGTGTGTGCTGACCAGAAATTAGTTGGAGACATTTGCATTGATACACTCTAGACACTGGATCTATATTACATGCTGAAAGGTGATTGTAACAAGCTAACAATTGAGATTGAAAGCTGACACTATATTATTACCACCACTAGCCCTAATTGATATATCTGAACTCAGGAATGATGATCATCCTCATTTATGTTTGCTTTTTAAATCCCAGCAACATAGGATTTTTAAAAATATTTTTCCATAGAGAATGCTTTCCTACTCAAAGGTTTTTTAAAGCAATTCTTCAATAACTGAGGGACTTTCCATTATGAATACTTATTAGCAGTTGGAGCCCTGTCACATACTAAGAGTGGTACTAGCTATTTAACAGAATCAACACAGTGTTCTAAGTAGCAGACAGAATGGCCTTCAAGTTCCTTCTCTAATGACTGCCTGCCAGTAAACCACATTTATTAGAAAAGCAACTATGCAGGCTTTTACTCTGCTTATAGCTCACTGCTGCTGAGCTGTCAGCCACAGGATATAAAGTTTCTACATTCCAAAATCTGCTATGAGCATACAGTGGGACAACATCGAGGCAAATTTTCATTGTGCCAGGTGCAAACCTGGGGCTGCTCCTCAGCAGTAGTGAGGCATAACCATAAGGATATGTTATCTGATGTCATTTTTTATTTGCCAAACATAGTTTTCATATCAATTTATAGTCATCTTCTTCAAGAATCCTTCCAGATACAGACAGGTTATGGTGGAGCATGGGCAACATATCCTCACAGCGTCTGAGTACTGCAAAAAATACCATTGATCACCTGAGACACCGCCATTGCAGTATCTTAGCAGGCAGTAGGAATATGGGACTATATTAGAGCTAAAAATGTGCCTACACGTATCTGAAAGGATGTGGTCAAACACTGAGTATGTGAAGTATATTTTGATGAATAAATCCCACTTGCAGATGCTGTGTGTTTAGGGAGACCAGATAGCATAAGGGAAAAATCATGACAGGGAGTGGGGGTAATAGGCGCCTATATAAGACAAGCCCTGAATATTGGGATGTCTGGTCACCCTATGTGTTTTTCCTTTTCACAGAAATAGAAACACAGAAAATACTTTCTTTTTAAGGCAGGTGGAAAGCAGTAGCTGTGCAACACAATGCATCCTTTGCATGAGGCAGAGCCACTTTTTCCTCACAGCCTACCCATGGTAATCTATCACCACAGAAGTGATATTATGGCCCCGATCTTCCAAGATACTTCACATAGGCAGACCTCTGCCTCCAATAAGGCTCCATGCAGGTATAGGGCTCCAGCCCTGTGGACTGGGGATTGCACGACTGGGGCCTGTATCTATTTTAAAAATGCATGTCCTTGTGAAACAGCAGCCTTCTCTAAGCTCTGAGAGCAATTTATGTCCCAGCTAAAACATTTATCTCATTTGACAGTAAAATAAGGAAGCATGTCTTATTTTACATTATGTAGAGGGACAAGCATATTCAGTTCTCAATACATAAACAAATAAGAACTATTGTCCCTGTTAGAACATACAGACTATCCCTGATGAAAGACACACTGTCTCCTGTGGTTGTGTCAGGCCTGGTAATCACCCCTTAAACACAGATTAAGTGTTTGCTCTGTTCAGGCATTAGTGAGGCAGAATGAGTCCTTTTCCATATATGGGCATAGAGGAAGCAGCAGCTTAAGGTCCGTGTCTGGAGCTTAGATTTGAAGTATATTGACAAATTGCAGAATTTTAATCTATGAATTTAACAGAGGCTCTGGAACAGAGCCACAGAAGCCTGTAAAGAACCTTTCACAAAGTCCCTTTCAACAACTACAGCACTGATTCAATTCTAATGTGTACAAAGTCTAGGCACTGTGTGTACTCTGTAGGAAATTCTTAGGCTGCTATTTTCATCTGCCATGTATAATTCACTCTTGGTAAAACTGAAAACTCTTTGTAGTATAAATAAAAGAGACAGGGTTTCACAGCCTTCTTAATCCAATGTTTCAGTTTCAGCAGAATTTGTATTAAAAGTTAAAAACTGAATCACAAATATGGGGCCAAATCTTGCTTGCCTTACTCATGCAAGTTGTCCCATTGGCCCTGACTCTCTTGTCACTTTGAGTACACTGGTTTTACATCAGTATAACTCCATTAACTTCAAGGAAAT
Organism: Caretta caretta; assembly: GCF_965140235.1. Lineage (NCBI taxonomy): Eukaryota > Metazoa > Chordata > Testudines > Cheloniidae > Caretta > Caretta caretta. The sequence continues at coordinate 33,236,005 of NC_134214.1, forward strand.
TATTCCTCATTCATATCAGGGTAAGAGAAACCAAAATCTGGCCCAGTGGGATATGTGTGTGACTGAAGCAAACAGGATTGCCAGAATAGTGAAGATGTAAAAACTCTACTCAAAGTAAATTTCCAACAGACATCAAGGCCCTGATGGTCAGTTATGCCAGAGCTTTAAGCCACCTTCCTGCTTCGCTGAACCCTGGGGCAGCTGGGGACCAATTGAACACTAAGGCTGCTCTAAGTTACATTAGCTCCCTGGGGGATGTTACAAGCTGTTATGCTAGCTAAGGATCATCCTAATGAAGTGTATCCTGTCTCTACCTCCTCCAACCCGCAGTACACAGTGGGGAATTCTCAGCTGCTTGTTTTGGGAATCTTTAAGGTGCTTCATTGCCTACTTAAATAGATTTTTATTCTTTGTTACTATTACAATATTTATATTGTGTGCATCTATATATCCCTCAATGGGTGCAGGAGGATGTAATACAAACCAACCTATACCTGTTGGGACAGCTGGAGCAAGGGGAACAGCAGTTTCACCACCACCCTCATCTGATGCATTTCTCTGGATAAGGCAGCTTTAAACTCTGTCTGGACCTCCTATGGAGCCATTGGGGGAAGAGATTGCTTGGGAGATGGAGAGTCATGGCCTAGTGGCCTCCTCAGTGAGCCCTAACGCTTTGTGAGCTTCATCAGCCAACTCCAGGACCCCAGCAAAGCAGGAGTTGGAGATGGCTTCTTCCACTGAACCCCTGGCTCCAGGAAAATTTTCTGCTGCCCTCTGGCATAACCCAAGTAGTGAATTTAATCTGTAATTTTTCAATTCTCACTACAGTACTATGTCACTTTGTCAGTTCCATTGCCTGAGACTGTACAAGCACCAAACCTGGCATAAAACAAAAGTCTTCATTTTGCGCAACAATAATGAGAAAACACACACAAAATGCAGAAGCTGAACATGATGGGAAGTGAGATTTCTGTGTGCATCAGTAACCTCCACAGAACATTCAACTCTATGACTTACGGATCAAGGAGAGAATACCCAAATCAGTGGCCAGCCAAATTAAAACAGGCAGACAGAGAAAAGAGCTCTTTGAAATACTGCAAAAGAGTGGAGGGTGTGGATAATGTCTCAGAATGGAAGATAGGGTGAATCAGCATATGATTTTGTCTCATCCTACTGCAGCAGTCTGCAGATGTTGTTGGTCTTCAGAAGTGCTGAAACAGGAAATAGTGTGGTTAATTAAAATTCATATAGATGTTGAAAGCTATATTTATACTTGAGGCCATAGCTTAAACTTCACTTTACAAATATCACATCTTTCATATGAAATTGCTGACTGACACTAAAGTGAGTTCTGACCAACCCAGGGGACTTCAATTAAGCTTTTGAGATGGCAGATTTTGGTTTCTATTTTTTAGTTCTTTTGCCAATTTAAAAAAACTCCAAATATTAAAGGCAAAAGCTGGTCCAAGCTAAGTAGCAATTATTTTATTCTTTAATACAAATAGGTGTAACTAAAAGTGAAAGCATTCCCACAACGTTTCTTACATTCTAACTTACGAAACCAGCCCCAAACTTCTTCCAAATATAATGTAGTTGAAATTTCAACAGGAAACATCTGTACAGAACACATGATGGTTTGCTCAAAGCAGAGTGGAATATAATTCCTGCCCATTTTTTTCCCCAGTACAAATCTACCACTCTATAGCGAGGGGTATTTTATTCTGGATAAAATGACAGCCATAAGCTCAACATTAGTACTAGCAGGGAAGGATGAATATCTATCAGTAATCAGGGCCTTCGGAGTAGCTATCACTTTTATGGTGTTCCATTAAAGGTTTATCCAGAAGAAATTACACGCAATCTTTTGGGGCAGACAAGCCCCGAGAGAACACTTGTACTGTGCCTGGATTGGACTGACTGGCCCAAAAGAAAAACTTGAGGGAGTTCTTGAGCTGCTTAGAAGGAGACGAGCACATCTAACTGACCCCCCTGCAGCCCCATTAAATCCCTTTCTCAAGTCCAGTCTCACTACTGAGGTTGCACAGCTCTTGGTAGTTACTACACCCATCCTTGGGGCTGGAATAATCCCATGCACAAGCATACTGGAAAACAGGAGGAACAGATGGGTCTAGGCTAGGCTGCTTATTTTTAAATTAAACTCCTCTCCCTCCCCTCCCGCACACACCTCTATTAGCATTTAGTTGTATATGGGGGAACCACAACCCTATAGCTGGTTTGTGGGAATTCTCTGGTTGAAGGGGTTTCTCAACCCTGTTAACAGTCTCAGGGGAAACATTAGTCCAATAATCCTCCACTTTTTGATAGAGATGTTACTCTCAGGATAGACAGTCCCTTTGAAATGTCTTCTCTGACAACCCCACAATGGGACTTGGTATCCCTAGTGTCATTCTCGTAAGCCTGAAAGTCTAATATGGCTCAATTCCTGGGATCAGCATCAGTGTTCATCTACTTTAATGGCTCTGTAATGATAGACAAGATCACTAGGCAAGATCCCCTGACTGTCAGGCTGCTGGATACTGCTCTGGTTCTGAGGAGCAATTTACAGCAGCCTTGGGATGTTCTAAATTGCTAGGACCCCTAAGGTTGTTTGCAGTATACATAAGCAGAGCTCTGTATAATTTCAAAAGCTTGTCTCTTTCCGCAACAGAAGTTGGTCCAATAGGAGATATTATCTCACCCACCTGGTCTCTCTAATGATCCCTAATGGACAGCTCTGGCTACCAAAGATCACTGGAGCATAGCAGCACTCTAATACTCTGGCCATACCCGCTTTACCAATGCTCATTTCATAGGGGGAGTGATGTGGAGTCAGCAACTTTGGCTCTGCATTGCTCAGGGACTTCCCTATGCCACAGAATCTCTAGGTAGCAAGTTAAGTAGGTTTTTGGCTGGAGTACTGCAAAGCAGCCTCAGGAGCAGGGGTGGTTAGTTATATGGGCCCGTGATGCCCGGGCTCCAGCAATATTCAGGGCCTGGGTGGCCCGGCTCCACCAATGTATGGGGCCAGGTCTCTCCCCCAGCCCTGCCTGCCACCCCGCGCGCCTCCCCTGGAGCATCCCCCATCCCCGCCTGCTGGACCTGAGAGGGGCCCTAGGAGCACGTGCAGTGATAGTGGTGCGGGGTGAGTGTGCTACCGTGGAGGAGAGGGGAATCCTCCTCTCTGGCCCTAGTCCCAAGGCAACCTTCTTGCACCCCAAACTCCTCATCTCTGGCCTTGCCCCACCCCAGCACCCACACCCCAGCCAGAGCCCTCACTCCCCCCTCTGCCCCAGCCCTGAGCCCCCTCCTGCACCGTGAACCCCTCATCCTGGCCCCACCCTGCAGCCCTCACCCCCACACCCCAACCCTCTGCCCTAGCCCTGAGATCCCTCCCACACCCCAAACCCCTCATCACCAGTCCCACCTCAGAGCCCTCATCCCCACCCCCACACCCCCACATTGTGCAATATAGGGAAACTGTTAAACGCTTACCGTTTCCACTCCATTTTTACATTATTTTAAAATATATGTATTGGCTTACAAGGCAGGTGTGTGAGGTGGGGGGTGTGACTTCGACCAGTTCTGCGCACCACCAAAAGTTATATAAACCTGCCGCCCCTGCTCAGGAGGGCTCATGATGTAGCCTATTTTGCCCAGATGTAAATTACCACTCAGGGTGCAAAGCAATGAAAATCAGGACTGGCATCTAATCCTGATTATTAGTATCATGTATTACTATTATAGTATAAAACATGATAGCTTTAGTTTGCATTGCGTTTTTATAGCATGTTGCGGAGGTGGGGTGGGGGCTCAGAAAGAAAAAGGTTGAGAACCCCTGGTCTAAACTACATATGCAAAGTAGCCAAAAAAGAGACCAAAGAACTCGTCCCTGATATCAGAAAAAACACCTGTAATTTCCATTGAAGGAAATGGCCCTTCTCCCATTGAACTCAATGGGAGTTCTGCCATTAATGTCAACTTCAGGGGCAGAATTTGACTCAGTAGGAGTTCTGGATGTTCTAAAGGTATTCTCAAGATTTGTCCCTCACATTTCTTCAGAAATACAGGGGGGGAAATGTACAACATGGTTATCATGCTGATTACAGATAAAAGTTAAAATCTAGAAGTCAAGAACTATTTTGTTTTCTAACCAGTAACCTATTAGGAACTTTAGGATTGTCTCTTGAAGAGATTTAAAAGAGCTCTGGATATATATTTCTAAACATATTTATTAGGAATATTATTCTGATGCAACTCAGAATGTATTTTTTCCTCTGAGAAAGAAGAACTAAAAAAATTGTGGGGGAAAGGGAGGGTTTACATTTATTTTTAATCATTCAGAATATTTAAAGAAGCATATGTCACTATATTTTAGGGACAAGGTTTATTCTGAGTTTCAGACAAAAGCAAATTTTAAAGCTGATTTTTTTAAAAAGAGCCTTTTTTTCTGAGATACTGTTTGTGTGGTTCTAATACTCCATGAAAGTAGATTTTCTTTGGCAGAAATTGAACTTCCGGATGAAGAGAACAATGCTTTGGTGAATTCACACTCTTCCCCCCTTCTACCCCACAAAAAACAACCTTAGACTTGTGGTAATATTTTAAAGATATTGATTATCCAAACCCTGCCCTTAGGTTCATCTGCGTGTTGTGACACATTTAATGTGGAGCTTCTTCAGAAGCTGGCACCAATGTGGACTTTCAAACTCAACGTTGTAAAAAGATGTAATTCTGTCTGCTCCAGTTACACACACACACACACACACACTCCCATGCAATGGTAATCAACATTCACTAATTAAAGAAATATAGAAATAATTTTGATTGTAAGAAAAGCTTACCTTACCTTTTATTTTTCCCCAGCTGAAATTAAAGTTGTTTCCTACTCAGCTTTAGGAAAATATTGTTCATCAAAAAAAGAAGAAGCAAACAAATGCAGAGAAGTTCAGGACTATATGACGTGTAACCAGCAAAAACAAAAAATATCCTGAGGTTTTACCCAGAAGAGTTTAGAATGTAGTTCATAAATACTATGAAGTTACATTATTCAGGGTCTTCTAGATTATTGTGAGTAAAGACACTTAATTTTAATATATAAGCAATTAAAAAAAACAACATCCTGCATTCTGAAAAGAACATCCATAGTAGTAATCTGACATTTTCAGGAAATTTGCAGTTTTTCTACTGATGCTGATAAGTGATGATCTAATCTGCACTTAGTGGTTATGTGCAAGGTTAATTAAATACACTGTATGTGGTTGACAAGTAAATGGTGAAAATTTATTACACTGTTTACTTAGTTTAAGCATTTAATCTATGTTTGTTTAGCACCTACCTCTCTTTTATGACACCACATATTCAATCAACAAGATAACAGCTACAAGGAGAGATAAAAGTATTGCAATAAATTCATGGCCATCTATGATCACATGGTTGTCAGTATGCTGCATACCATGGACATTTGGAAATTCATACTGACAGAAATGATAGAACTCATATGCTCCTACTCCAAAGGAAAATCTCTGTTAGCAGTCTAGGGCCTGTGACACACAGCGGAGCTAATTATATCTAGCAGAGGGCAGTGGTATATGTTCCCTGACCAGCTCATTACAGTATGGCTGGAAAGGAAACTTCAACCATCCTTTCAGTGCTCAGAGTTATACATTTGACAAATGCATCTTTCTGCTACAGAGGAAGGGAATCCAAAGTTACTTTTTTTTGTAGTGGGAGAGGACTCTTCCTGTTCTGACTTCCTGTTACAATGACTACACCACTCTAAACTTAACAGGCAATTGAACTCAGCGATGGGCCATGCCAAAAAATCCTGATCCAGACCTCAATCTGCCACATCCAAAGTTCAGGCCACTACAGACCCAGGGTTTTGACTCATCCCATTCAAGACATAGGGGACATCTGTGAAATTTGTGCCCACAAATTCCAGGATGTTTGGATTCAGGGTTTTACTTCTGCCCCACCTCTACTGGAACCTCAATTAATTTGATACTCTAAATATCTGCTCTAGTGTGGAGACCTAAGACAATGTTAAGGTGTATCCCCCTCCGTACATGCACAAAAATCCCATTGTATCAATGAGATTGTGTGCATATATCATAAAAGGAAATAATCCCAAGTGATGAAGTCTCTCCAGGTAAGTTTATGGTGGTGGTGTGTGAAGTTCAGGAGGTTTGGATATGCACCAAAAGTATGGGTGCTCATGCCACATATCTGAAACCTTTGGGACAGAAAAACTGGCCAGGAAAATTATGACAATAGGTTCTCTCATGAAATTTCTGATATTTCCTACATCTAATGAAGTGAGAAATACTGCAAGAGAAGCAGCTCTTGTGATATTTTACGACTTCTGCTTCCAGCCCCAGGAAGAGGAAAGGACCAAGCTGTGCAAACACAGCCTTCTTTCATAGTTGCATCAACCTCAATAGTGTTATCATGTAGAAACTGGAAATCTTTAATGCAAGTCCAGATTCACATCACAGCACTGCAGATTTCCTGGCTTGTCTTAAACCTTTCTAGTTTTAGATTGATAATGTAATGTGTCTTCAAGAAGCATGACAAATTAAACAGTATTATTATCCCTTTTTGACCCAAGTGGTTAACCGAAATTCAGGATCCTGAAAGTTGTTTCTCTTAGGAGGAGATATTGACAATAGGGTCAGTTATTTCTTTAATGCAATCCTGTTTATTTACAAAAAATGTACAAAGTCCTGTTTCCCTGAACACAAGAGTAATCAAGCAGCAGGAGATCATTTCTTTGCTTACTGTTTCAAGCCTCTTTCAGCCAGAACTCAGCCCAAAAGTTTATTCTCTTAGCTTTTTCTCATGGTGACACTACCAGTATTTCTGGTTTCAGAGTAGCAGCCGTGTTAGTCGGTATTCGCAAAAAGAAAAGGAGTACTTGTGGCACCTCAGAGACTAACAAATTTATTTGAGCATAAGCTTTAGTGAGCTACAGCTCACTTCATCGGATGCATTCAGTGGAAAATACAGTGGGGAGATTTGTATACATAGAGAACATGATGTATCTCCCCTCTGTATTTTCCACTGAATGCATCCGATGAAGTGAGCTGAAGCTCATGAAAGCTTATGCTCAAATAAATTTGTTAGTCTCTAAGGTGCCACAAGTACTCCTTTTCTTTTTTACCAGTATTTCTGTGGCTGTGGCTGGTGCTTCCTTGCTGCCTTCTCTATCTCCTGTGGAGTTTCTCCCTGGACCAGAAGATCACTGTAGGGGAAGCTGAAATGACCATTGTGATCCTTGGAGACTTCACCTACCCCTTAATGACATGGCTTATGAAGCCGTACATGGGGCAACTTGACAGCAGCAAGGAGCGGTGCAACAACAGGCTGAGTAAGTGCAGGATGACTGGTGAGTGTGCATTTGGCTGTTTAAAAGCCCGCTGGCTATGCCTGTATGGGAAGCTGGACATGGCTGATGACAATATTCCTATGCTCATAGCCGCGTGCTGTACGCGCCATAATATTTGTGAAGGGAAGGATGAAAGCTTCACTCAGGGCTGGACCGCAGAGATTCAGCGCCTGGAGGCTGAGTTTGAACAGCCAGAGACCAGGGCTATCAGAGGGGCATAGCATGGGGCCATAAGGATCAGGGATGCCTTGAGGCAGCAATTTGAGGCTGAAAACGACTAATATTTGTTGCTATGCTTGGGATTGCAGTGCTTGTAATGCTAGGAGGTGATTGGTGCACATGATGCAAGAAGGGGCCTTAACATAATTGTATGTTGCTTTGCAGTGCTCTTTTTGCTTTCACTCAAGAGAATAAAGATTGATTTCAATCAAACACAATTCTTTTATTAAAAGACAACAACTGGAGGAGCGAGTCAAACAAAAAAATTCATCAGCAGGGAGGGAGATGGGGAATGGGAAGGTATCAAGAGGAGGAGGGGTCCCAGGATGGCTACAGATTTGTGTATGTCCAAGGATCATATCCAACCTTCTCCTTTGGAGTACAGTGCAGTGGGTGCTGTACTTCAGCAGAGCCAGACTGCAGAGGGATGGGTGTTGAGTGCAGTGGGTAGTGGGAGTCCGCACTGCTGGATTGTGAGGGAGGAGGAGTGGAATGGGTAGACAGTGGAGCCAGGAGGTTGATAACAGTGTGTTGGCAGTCTGGGGTGAGGGTGGGGGGCGCATGGGAAAGAGTTTTGTGACAGCGGCTGCAGGGGAGGGTGGGCACAGAGCTGCTTGGTTTGAAGAGCTAGTATTGCCTGGAGCGTGTCCACTTGGCGCTCCATAACATTTAAGAGCTGCTCCATGGCTTCTTTCTGGTGTGCCGCATTCTCCTTTTGGTCCCTCTTCTCGCTGTCCTGCCACTCCTTCAAATCCTGTTCTTCAGCGGCAGAGTGCATCATAACCTCACGGAGAAAGTCCTCCTTAGTTCTTCGTGGCCGCTTTCTAATTCTGCGCAGCCATTCTGCCACCGATAAGGGAGGCTGGGCTCCCAAAGTCATCTCTGTGAAGTTTAAAAGTAATGTTTTACAGAAGCAGTATTGTTTGCAACACAAACAACACTGATTCAGTGCTTTAAAACACAGCCAGTACTCACACACCAGTCACTAACTGGCTGACCCCAGGCAAGCACACATGAGCCACAAGACCCCCAAAATGGTGAGTAGCTGCAGAGGCAGGGTGAATCACTTTTCCCAGACCCTGCTGTACATGGCTTTGGGGAGAGCTAGCACTGTAGGCGGGCGGGGGGGGGGGCGGCGGGGCAGGGAGCTTGATCATCATTCCTGTCCCCACATTTTCCACAGGATGTGATCATTATGGAAGCTGTCTCATTGCTGAGGGTGAGCAGGGAATCAAGGGAGGGTCATCTCCAAGCCTGTGGCTTTCGTCCTGGTGCCTATGCAGCTTGCCTGTGTGCAGCAATGGTCCCCCTGCCGCAACAGCACAGTGGTGTGGGAAAGTTACTGTTAATGGGGCAAGAAACAAAGCAGCTCTGCCGAAGAACCTGCAGCAGTGGATTGCCCAGTATCTCCACGAGTTTCCTGGAGATCTCGGAGGGAGATTCCCGTGAAGTGAGGGAGTCTATCAACAGCCTGTTCCACTGCTCAGACTAGGCATGTGGTGGGAGACAAGCCTGCTTTCTGCAACCCTCCTGCCCCCAACAAATCGCTTCAGCAATTCCCAAAATCAGATCCACTTACCAGGGGCCTCCTCTCCTGTTCGCGCTTCGCCAAGATCCGACAGCTTGTGACTGCTAGCATCCTCTGGGGTAGAGAAGAGCTCCTGACTGCATTCATCTCTGGCCTCTGAACCATCCTCTGCCTCTGGGTCCCCCCCTTCGTCCAAGATTTCCTCCTCCTGGCTCAGTCTACTCTCAACTGGCACATGAGCCAACGAAGTATCCACAGGGGCCTTCGCAGTGGAGGTGGGGTTGCCACCGACTATCGTGTCCAGCTCTTTGTAGAACTGGCAGCTCGTGGGCGCAGCACTGCAGCAGCGGTTTGCTTCCCACACCTTGTGTAGGCATTCTGCAGCTCCTTCACTTTGACCCTGCACTGCACTGTGTCCCAGTCATGGCCCTTTCTATCATACATTGTGAAATCTGTCCGTAGGTATCATAATTCCTATGGCTGGAGCGCAGCTGGGACTGCATAGCTTCCTCTCCCCAAATGCTGATGAGGTCCAGCAGCTCGGCATTGCTCAAAACAGGGGATCGCCTGTTGCGTGGAGCAGGCATGGCCACCTGGAAAGATGTGAAGAGACCACTGCACGCATCACCAAGCAAACAGGAAGGTGATTTTCAAATTTCCAAAGGAATTTACAGGGTGGGGATGATGATTGGTCACCTGAGGGCAGGGCAGTAGAGTTCAAACCGATGACCAGGGAGGCGAGAACAGGCATTGTGGGATACCTCCCGGAGGCCAATCACAGCGCTGTCATCGACCAGGGTGTCTACACTGGCACGGCAGCGCTGTAGCCCCGGCGCAGAAAGCTCAATGCCTCTCATCAGGGTGGTTTTTTTACAGCGCTGCAACTGCACAGTTTCTGAGCGCTAAGTGGCTTGGCAGCGTGTACACCTCGGGAGTTACAGCGCAGAAAGCTGCTTTACTGCGCGGAAATTTGCCAGTGTAGACAGGGTCTTTGTGGTAGTGCTCAGACATTCTACCTGTACAGGACAGAGGTTGATCGAATGTTTCTGGGAGATCTCAGGGCAGCAACACTTACACCTTCTTCTGAAGAGTGATGCAGCATGCATTCTTCCTGGGACTGATTGTGGGTTTACTGTTATCTTTGGGACAAAAAGCACTGCTGGATGCCTTGGCTAGCTCAACAGTCCAGTACTCCAGGGAATAATGGAGCTGTATTCTGGATGCTTCTTGCGTGAGTGTGCTGGAAAGAAAGATATCCTATGCTCTCTTCCCTCCCATTGTACCCATGCAAGGGACACATGATTTAGCCTATAGATTTATATTATTTTCCAAGGTCAACACCAAGTAGGTGAAATGTGCAAATATAGGAGTGAATTATGCAGAACACCAGTTTAAAATGTTTTTGTGATATGGCAGAAATCTTATATACAGAGCAAGAGGCAAACTTCTTAAGACTCACAACTCATCATCTCTGAGATCTCATCTACACCTCTTTGGACATGATCACACTATCTCCCATTGAAATCAAATGATGGGATGGTTAGGCTCACGCATTTCCAATGAGGGGAAATAGTTGAATAGTTTAAATTTGTTGTGAATATTTTCACAAATAAAAGAGAGGCATTCTCTGTTTGGGGGGGCTTGTGTTATTCATCATGTACAACTATATGAACAGCCGCACAGATTTGAGAAAATATTCACAAATCCCAAATGGTGCATGAAAAAATTCATACCTGAAAGTAAGTTTCCTTGATCTTACTCTATGAACTTCATACATATAATCAGAGAGAAGAAATAATACTTGTAACAGAGGTGACCAACCTTACAGCAGAAACAACAAAGTCTGAATAGCACAAGTCATAAATAAACCATGAACCAAAAATCTATTCACCTAAACTATCTAGGAACCACTCATGAATAACAGATATATGTGATTGGGTCCACACTTGGAACCAATAATATCTATAACAAGCTGTTCACCCAGCTTTACTGGGAAGAGCCCCAAAGAAATGAGGGAGAGATGGAGTTCTGACGCAACAGCTCATGGCATCTCTTCATTTGGAGATAACCCCCAGCTTGGTTCTCTTCCCTCCCATCTTTGGGAGGCTCAACTGGTGTATCTGTCAAGCTCTTCTGATTGTTAAGTTTATAAGTAATTTACCCATGAGTCACCCACGGGATGATTAGTAGTTGGATTCAAAGAAAGTTTCTCTCAAAATCTTTTGGGAATAAAATAAATTGTTTGTGAATTGCAAACTTACTGGGCCATGTTCAGCACTATTAAAAGTGAGCACAACTCCACTGAATTTGAAGCATACACCAAGACTGAATCTGACCCTTCCACTCTAGTCCTTTTATAATTCATAATTCTTTCCATATACCAATTGAGTTGATGCAGCTCATCCAATCCATATTTTTAACCAGTCAACCAGCCCGAAAACAAAGCTTTATCCCCATTTGTCATGAGGTTTTAAAATTTCCATAGAAAACACAAAACTCTACAGGTAAAATAAAAGAATTCTTAAATAATAAAAACTATATGAGCAGGAATGGTGGGAAAAGTTGACCAAACATGAATGATGGGTGAGTCTTACAGTGTCCTGAGGTTCAGTTAAGATAAGTTTGGATAAACAAGATGTGAACAGACTGAGTATCCATTGCTGCAATGCTCATCCTGCCGCACCTGAACCATTCCTTACTGCACACTACACAAACGATTGCATCATGTCAGCTAGATCAGCTCTTCCCAGGAGGGATTACATCTTTTCATTTGTAAATTGAATTGAACCCCTATGAAGGCTCCCTCTCTTCCACCTTCTTTTGGGATCCAGCAGACTACGGCCCCATGACCTCTGTGGATGAGGTGGCCCTCTCCTGCCTCTGGTAATATGTCTGTGCAAAGGGGGCCGTCAGATGGAATTTGGGTGACCTTCTCCCCTTCTTCTCCAGCAGATGATTTTGGGCCTGATTTTCCATTACTTTGTTCCTTGTGTAGTAATTTACACCCGTGCAAAGTGGGTGTAGAACACTACCAAATCAGAATTCTCCACCACACCAAGAGTAGCACTTTACACTCACTTTGTACAGAATCAGGTCTGTGTCTTCAGAAGGATGGATGGCCTCATATCCCCTACAACAGGTGTTCATGGAAAAGCAGAGGTAGGCCTTCCTTCACCTTCTAGAAATGATTTCACAAAAAAATTTAATCTGCAGTCAGAAGAGTTTATTTCTGATCGCCAAACATGCTGCTGCACAGATCACTGCTTACCTGTGACTTTTTCCATCTTGCTCCAGCACTGCTACTCCAGATGTCTACGGCTTGCATATTGTCCCCTTTTAGTGGCATGGCCCAGTAGCCTCTGTGCTAGGCACCATTGTAGCATTAGACCCCAAATGTATCTCCATTATGGCACTTCCTTGGACCTTATGACCCAGAGTGCATTCTACTCTTCTAAAATCACAGAATAATTTGAAGCGCACAAGAATCTCACTTGAATGTAGGAGAAAAACCCCTATAACCTGACAAGCATAAGAGGGAAAACAAAAGCAAACATACTCAGACACATGAACCAAATTCTGGTCCCAAGCACTAAAACAGAGTAACTCTTCCTCCACCACCAAATAGCTGCATATTCATGCTGAAAAAAAATGTTAGAGCATGTCCTATTCTGACCATCCTCAGCACCATGAACAGTCCTGCACATGGGTAATCTGCAGCCAGGAATATGCTATGTGAGAGGAGAGATCTGTGTGAAGTCATAGGGTAAAGCAGGTAGACTGTGCCCCCTGACCCTTAAGCCCTGCTTTCGAATGCTCTTCCTTTCTTCTGGTCACCAAAGGCTTGCAGGCGAGCCAGAAATGGGACAGGCAGTTTCCACTTTGTGATTCCCTTCCTGGCTGCAGCCTTTTGGGTATTTACGTACTCAGTCTAACTCAATTTGGCCTATACACTTGTGACCCACTAAATTTCATTCATTTCGGGACTCAAAGAGTTAAAGGTAATCCTGCTTGGTTTAAAGCGGTTCTCTAGAAATCTTTAGCAACCTGCTGCTAGTTATCACTATGAATATAATTTGTAATTAGCAACTTTCCTATTAATATTAAAGGCTGAAGGGCAGAGAGGAGCAATATCCCAGCTGTTCAATTAGTTCCCACAGTACCTGTCAAGTTATCGCTCTGGGAAAGCTTATCAGGAAATTGTTATTGCAGTCCAGTCTCTAGCAGCCGAAGCCAGTGCAGGCCTGGTGCAAAGTCCACCTGCAAAGGGATCTCCACCCTCCCTTCTGCCAGGGCAGCCAATGCAGATATAAAAGTGAGTGCAGTGTGAGGAGCAGGCGTAGGCAAGGTAGACTGAGTCAGTCAGTGGAGCCATTGGTGGAACTAAAGCTGCCGCCCATCAGGGGTCTTTCATGATAATAAGTTTTCCCTTGGGAGCAGCAAGTTCAGGAAATGCAATTTGCACCTCATGATGCTAGTCGTAGTGAAACTGAGCGAGTCAGCCTCTCAGAGCTTCATTTTTCAGCTTTGTTTCTTACTCCTCATTGTTCTAAGATGAAAGTGACATAATTATCTAGTTATAGTAAAAACAATTGTATGCACTATACATCATCTAGGGTCACAGTCCTACTGACCTCATTGCCAAAACTCGCATTGATTTCTAGAACTGTCAGATAAGTAAATAAATGAGTATATTATATGTACAAAAATTAAATGTTATCAAATAAACACATTGTATTACTACCAAACAGTCAAAAGTGACCAGTGATTTTGGGTGTCAGTTTTTGGGTGCTCAGCTTGAGACATCTTAAGGAGGTCAGATTTGCAGAAAGTGCTGAGTACCTACTGTCAAGAAATCAGGCTTTTAAAAGATGACTCAAATTGGGCACCCAAAAAAATCAAAACATTCAAAATCTCTAATCCCTTGAATTTTGGACCTAGATGTGTAACATATAAAAAACCCAAATACCCAGAAAAAGTATATTAATCATACAGTCCCAGATGTACAAGCACACTGAAGAACCGGATCATTAGTGTTAAAAAGCTATGGCCCTGGTCCTAACAAACAAATGCACAAGTGCTGATGCCTGATTTTCGTTGGACTCCATGCAGGCAATTACCTGAATTGACACATATACTTGCAGAATCAGGATCTATCTTCAATTTATCCTCTCATTTATTATTAGAAAACATTGATAAAATATTTTATTCATTATCAATAGGCAGAGGAATAGGAAATTTGCTTTTTTCATGCCTGTTTATAAATAATCTCCAACAAGTGATTAATAAAGTTTTGGGTAAAACTGTTTAAAATCTTCAGCTTCCATGTTTTAGTGACTGTTTCCTTCCATTGTGTTTTCCCTCTGAAATCATGGCTTGGTTATCAAGAGATGACTATTTGATTCTTGTTCTGGGATTCTCCTTGCTGCTTCTGGGAAAACCAAGGACCCAATCAGACCCCTGGACAGAATATGAAGGAAAGCTGAATTCTGCATTCTTGCAATCCTCATTTAATGAATTTTTTTTTTAGAAATTCTAATATAGCAAAAAGAAAAGGAGTACTTGTGGCACGGCTGTTACTCTGAAACCTCTAATATAGCAGATTCTGATCTCACTTACACTGGTATAATTCCACTGATTTCAGTGGAATCACTCCTGATTTACACCATGAGAGAAGAATCAGGCACACTGTATATAGGATACCTTATTGTTGAGTTGCTGTTTCATACATGCCAAAATAAAGATAGATGTGTGCCAAATATCAAGGGTATATAACAGAAAAAATTAAAAAGGTAAATCCTTTATCACACTCTACACTATCTGTTGCTTTAATAATTGTGTTCATGCTAGTAAATGACAATGTATTGCCTGGGACAGTGGAGAGCAGAATTTGCCCCATGCACACAGAAAACAAGGTGCTGTTTTAAAAATTGATTGTTGCTTTCATTTCACTCTTCATTTGTCACTACGCAGAACAGCGCCACCTGGAGGGACAAAAAAGTCATCTCCATTACACCCTCATTCTTTTTGCTCCATGGGACAAATTATGTTTTTCTTTGTATTAGCTGCCATCTGGAGAGAAGTATGAAGCACAGTAACAGAGAGAAGGAAGCGCTGACAATAAGCAACCCACAATACAGGGCAAAAAAAAAATCTCAACATGGAAAAGATCAAAGGAAGAGCAGTGGCCAGAGGGCTAGAACTCTCCTCCCCTTTTTTCCTTTTTAAGAAAGCTTAAATTTTGCAGCAACTGCCAATCCCAGGATCTGCCATTGATGTTAGTTACGGCTTCTCATTACAAAGCCTGATAAGAAATTAAATGAAGAAATAAAACCTAGGGACTGGAAGGCCAGAGACAAACTGAACTGAATAGACAGGCTTCACCTCTGCATATATCCTCTTTAATATTTATAGAGAGTAGGGTAGGGTCCTTGACATTTAAATGGAACCTAGAAAGCTGCAGTTAATGCATTCAAAAGCAAAGGTGGACTGAAATCACCAACACCTGAGAACTCTGAACATGCTAATATTTGGGAAAACCCTTTCTATAAATTAACAAAAAGTGTTTGAATGACAGTGTTTGCTGTCATCCAAAGTGGTTTCTCAAGGATAAGAGCCATTTACCCTCTTTTGTCAACATTAAAAGTCACATCTGCACTTACTATTATTACAAAAAACACCAGAGATTACTCTAACTGAGTAATATTAGAGAAAGTGAAACAATTTCTCTATTCTTTTTTACTTTGTGCATTTGACAACAACTTTGTGTGTAGCCCATTTCAGTGTTCCCAGTCCATTTCTCCTTAAGCTTGTGTGAGTTTTGCACACAGCAAAGTACGAGAGAAAAACAATTTTTAAAAATAAGACAATGTGATTGTAAAAACACAAAAAATAGTAAGTGGGACTCAGGAGCAGGAGAAGAATCTGAAACTATTTTTAATGTATCTTTTGAACTTGATGTTTCAAATTCATGCTGCTCCTGTAACTTAACTACAATTATCCAAATCCTACAGAGATTATTTTTTTAAAAAAAGCTTTCCTTCTATGAGTTCTGAAAACAAACCTGCCATGGAAAACACAGTAACATGGATCTAGAGAGGGGGGAAATGGTCTTGTTCCATCCTATATAGATTTGGAAAATGGCAGTCAAGAAGTTATTTGTATATCTTGAAAAATTTCACCAGTACTGTATTTTAATAATTCCCAGTACTAATTATGGTCTCACTTAACCCTATAAATCATTACTTATGGAGGTGGTCAATAGGACTACTCAGCATTTAGTCTCATAGTGTGAAATGCAATGGAAAATTTTCAGATTGACATTTTAAAAATCAATTTTTCTAGAGATGAACTTGAAGCAAAATCACAGATTCAAATACCTCCAAACTTTGAAGAAACTTGGATCTGCATCTGGGTTTAAATGTCATGGCTGGTTCCATATTTCTATGATCTTGCATCTGAACTCCCAAGCTTCAAATCCAGATCAAAACTTTATAACTTGAGCCCATATCTAGTTTATTTAGGCCCCAATCTGCAAATACCTGCGTGCATGCATGCTTAACACATGAGAGTATTCCCATTGAACTCAGTGGGAATACTCATGTGCCTAATGTTAAGCATGGTTAACCTTTTCATTTATCTTTATTTGCTGTCATGCGTTTTGTCCTATTTAAATATCTACATACAGAGAAATGTAATTACATATTTTATAAATACTGATATAATGAATGAATTATTTACTTCTGAAAGAATATAGTACTCCTTTAGGATAGTATATTACTTATATTGTATGAATTATATTTAAATATGTATACCTTTATCTTAATATTAGTGTAAATAATCATTTATTTAGCAGTGTAAATTTAAACTATATTTTCTAAACATAGATTAAGACCCATTCCTTGTCTCAAAGAATTTTCAATCTATCTGGAGCCTTATTACTTGTAGAATTATATATCTGAAGAAAGAAAGAACTAGTTTTCTGTTATCGGAGAGTCACTTGTTGCTAGGCAGATTATGGTGAAGATTTCCGACTGCAACATTTAAAGGGATACAGTCAGATTTTTAAAATAGTATCTAAATATATTAAAAATGTAATCTGTGTTAATAATAATATCTTAGTAAATGTGAAAGAATTTTAAATCTAACTAACTTTTGACTATTGATGCTCTTTGGTTACTTTCTAAACTTCATTCCAGCTGGACAATGAAAACAGACTAGCCAGCTTCATTTTGTCTAGTCTTGTTCCAGTCAATGTCACATTCACATTCCAGTCACTAGAACAATATTTTGGATTACATACACTCACAGGAAATATTTGGTTTCTTTAAAAAATATTTGACAAGAAATAGCAATAGGAACAATAACAATAATATAGAAACATTTCTACTAATTACACAAAATAACTTAGGCTTGTTAGGAGTGTGAGCAGGATGTGAGCAGTGATGTTATAACTTTCTTACTTATGCCTCATTGTGTTTGCTGCTTGTTTACAAGCCAAAGCTTGAATTCAGGCCTTGCAGACAGAATCATTCTACATTTCAACAGATCAAAGACATTTGGGCATCATGGTACTCCCTGGATAACTAGGCAGAAAATATATAATAATACCCTTATGAGTCATGTCCTCAGATACTAAAGTGATGGGCACACTATAAAAACCTATATAGATAGATATTTCTTGCATATTCAGGCATATTTCATATTTCATATACATATACCCACAATAAGGACCATGATGCTCACATGAATACAGTCCACCACCTACAATGTTAGGGAATCCAGCTTAGGGTGACCAGATAGCAACTGTGAAAAAATGGGACAGGGGTGGGGGTAAGAGGTGCCTAAATAAGAAAAAGTCCCCCAAAATGGGACTGTCCCTATAAAAACGGGACATCTGGTCACCCTAATCCAGCTGTATCAAAGAACCTGGTCTTGATGGTCTGCATCAAGTTCCTCATCTGCAGGAGAAAACTTCACACAGTTAGCTATGTGCAGCATTGTGGAGTTCAAGAACTGAACCAGGTACCAGGACACAGAAGGCTGAGATAAGCTGGCCAGCTACGGACACCAACTGAACCAGTTCAAAGCCAAAAAAGAGAAAGATGCCAATTGTCACAGATCTGGGTACCCTGCTGGCAGCCCACCAGACTGCTGTGAGGGGACCCAACCACTGGAGGATCCTCAGGTGTTTTACACCCAGGGGAGTCTGAACAGAATCTGGTCCTGCCTTGGAGTTCCTAGACCCTCTTGGGCTGCAAATCCTCTAGTTAGCTCTGTCATGTTCCTGTACGGGTATGAACTGGCTACAGTGCTTCCTTTTTAGTGAGGTACATAGCAGAAGTGTTCATCATAAGATACTGTAATGCTCTGCTAGGTTTTGGCTGAGGATACCTTAAATAAGGTTTTTACACACAATGCCACCTAGTGACTGAATAGTAATACTACAATTTAGCATTCCATTACAAGCACCCCTTCCTGAGATCCCAGGGCCCAGCTGCTTAGCTCCTGAATTTAGTGCTGACTCCTCAGACTCCCCTGTAGCTTAAGCACTCCTTTCCCAGAATCCCACCACAGGTCTGAACCTTCTGAGTTACAGTTTCACTCATGTGGTAGGCAGGGCTGGATTAACTGTTTGTGGGACTGGTGCCAAACATATTTGTGGGCCTCCATGGGGCAAGGTGCAGGGGAACGGGATGGTCAGTCTCCAGAGTGAAGGTTGGGCTGGGGACAATGAGGCACAGTGCGGTGGGAGCAGCCCTGCTCTGTGCAGTCGAGCAGGAGGGCAGGGCCGTCCTTACCCATACACAATTACCTGGTGCCCTGCGCAGCTGTGTGCTGCTCGAGCCCCTGCTCCGCCTCTTCCCCATGGCCCCAGCCCCACCTCTTCCCACCCCTGCTCCACACCCACTCCGCTGAGGACTGCAGCAGGGCCGGGCTTGCACTCACTGGCGGCAAGAAGTGCAGTGGCCCAGCCCCAGCCACGCCACCGGTGAGTGCAGGGGGGTGGTGCTGGTTCCGCCCTGTCCCCCAGGACAGCCCCTGTGCTCCCCTCTGTGGAGGCCCAGCCCTGTGCTGCCAGCATGCCCCTTCTCCTTGAGGGCGGGCATGCCCCGTTGCCGAGAGATCTCCGCCACAATCTCTATGCCCAGCCCCCACCCCTCCCAGAGACCTCCCCTGCTGGCCTCCCACCACAACTGCACAGCACCCTGCACACCACACCGCTCACCCAGCACCCCCTGCCCATAGACCTCCCCACTGCCCACCACCTTCCTTACAGTCCCACCATCACAGTTGCACAGCACCCCAAATTCTTGAGGGGATTCTGCACCAAAAATTTAAAAATTCTGCACACAATATTTTAAAATTCTGCTAATTTTGTCAATAAATAAATGTGGCGGTTCCAACATGGCAGTGGGGAGCACAGGCCACTGGTTGCATGGAGGTGGGAGATCACCCTGCAGCCTCCCCTCACCCCACTCCGGGACAGGGACTTGGCAGTGAGGCTGCACGCGACCCTGACACAGTGCAAGGGCCAGGCCTGGCCCAGAAACACCCTGGGGCCCTGCCCCCCTGTGCCAGGTGCACCAGGTGTGGGTGATCAGTGGGTGAAGGTGTTTGGGGCTCAGCAGGGGGGGTCTAGGTGCAGGGGAGGTGGGGTTCATTTGGGTGGGGGTCCAGGTGCAGGTGTTTGGGGCTCAGTGGGGAGGGTGTCTGTGGGAGCTTATCGGGGTGGTACAGATGCAGGGGAGGTGGGGCTTGTCAGGGTGAGGGTTCGATGGGCCTGCTTAACAGGGGAGCCCCAGCTTCTGCCACGGGGATGCTGTATGCTGGGCTCCAGCTTCCCCCATCCCCTTCTCTTCTCCATCCCATGCCCCTTCCCCACCGCCCCATCTCCTCCCCACCCCACATGGAGGCAAATGAACAAGAGAAGGCAAAATGCTGCACATACAAAATGGAATTTACACTTTGGTAAAGATAAAGGGATATGAAGAGCTCTCAGTAACAAAAGAATTCAGAAGCTGTACAAACAGATTCCCACATCATTGCACCAACACCTTCTGAAGTCTGGGTGGACCACTTGGTGTTTGTGGCACTACCATCCCAGGCACAGGTCCAAAAGCACTAGCCCAAGCAAATGGAAACAGTAGGTACACTCCATAGCCATCAGAGAAAGGAAATGAAGAAAGACAGAAAAGAAAAGAAGTGTCCTGAGAGCCTTACATGCAGATTTTAATAGCAGTAGTGCAGTACTGAGAGTTACAATTGACTATGCCTGAAAAGCTGCAAGTATGTCATACTGAAGAAATGGATGGACTAGGTTTTCATTTGGAGCAATGCCAAGTGAATCTCAAGTGGCCTGTTAACACCACCCCAGTCATAAGGGAGAAAGGAGGAAAAACGGCTGGGGATGAGGGGTTTAGATTCCCACATCATCACACCAACACCTTCTGGAAGTCTGGTCCCTTGAAATATGTGTTAACTACTTATGCTAAGCAATCTGTTCCATCATGTATTTTGCTGACACTCTGATTACATTTCTCAGACCTGAACAAAAGCTCAAAAGCTTGTCTCTTGTACCGACAGAAGTTGGTCCAATAAAAGATATTATCTCACAACACTGTATACAGAGTTTGGTTTTGACATTTATTAAATGTTACAATTAAAAAAAAGTTTGTTTTAGATTAAGCTTCCCAATGGGTCCACAACACTTCACTAATGATCTACAAATGGTGGTACACAAGGATTGCTTTATTTCTCTCTCAAATTCAGCCACTTCTAGTGTGAAGTATGGTCACTGTAGAAGTTCAACAGCAACTCCACACACTAGTTTTGAAATAAAAAATATTAATATAAGCAAGTGACACTGGAATGAAAATTCAGATAGGCAGAAAATATCTACCAACACTGGAATTCAGCCAGGACAGCTAACATCTGGTGGTCTACAAATTATTCTCTTAGATCTCCAATAGCAAGTGGTGCAGGACCGGTGTTATTTATTTCATGCAAAAATGTTATTTTCAGCAGCACCATGCCCCCTAGCATCATGCTGGTACATTACTGCAGGATGACAGAGAGAACAGCACCGACTATGGAATAGAAACACCACTTCCTATAGCACCAAGATGCTCCTTGAAAACATCTGATCCAAGTACTGACCAAGCCCAGCTTCTAAGAGCTGATATGATAACAGCATAATGTGATTTAGCCACAAGCTGAATGTATCCATGATCATGGCTAAAATGTTATACAGCCTCTAGTTTTATGACATATGTAGTGAGAGTTCCATTGGGTACAGTGGGGTACGGTATACATCCCACACCATGCCCCTGGCCTACCCATTTTTCATACTCTCTGGCCTCATATATCATAAGCCCACAGCAGACAGGATCTTGGGAAGGAGAGGATGCAGATGAGCCCTTTTTCTGGGCAGGAAGAGGAGATCTTTGCTGTGGAGTCCCTTTCATGCATGAATCTGAGGAGCATGATTGGTGTCTCAGTTTCCATCCATTATGGTTTTGTTGTTACCATTTAATAAAAACAATCATATTTCATACATCATATTTCCTAAAGAACACAACATTCTGGCAATGGGAGATAGCAAAATACAACAAACCAAATTTACTAGCACTTAAGCCCTTCTACAGCAGAACACCTGATCTATATGCAGAATATACAACATGGATAGAGGTTTCAGAGGAACAGCCGTGTTAGTCTGTATTCGCAAAAAGAAAAGGAGTACTTGTGGCACCTTAGAGACTAACCAATTTATTTGAGCATGAGCTTTCGTGAGCTGTGAGCTGTAGCTCACGAAAGCTCATGCTCAAATAAATTGGTTAGTCTCTAAGGTGCCACAAGTACTCCTTTTCTTTTTAACATGGATAGAGGAATCCCTTCTGATCCTGAAACTTTGTCAGTGGACTAGATAAAGCAGAGGAGAGAGTGAATGAGCAATATTACCACAATCTACAAAGAGGCACAAAGGGGGATGGATATATCTGAAAAGACAAAGGCTACACTAAATACTTATTTCAAACCACAAAGAAATACAATTTCAGGAGAGTACAAATTCAGACAGCTACTGCAAGTACCTGATGAATACTGAGGGTATGTCTACACTACGGAATAAGGTCGAATTTATAGAAGTCGGTTTTTTAGAAATCGGTTTTATATATTCGAGTGTGTGTGTCCCCACAGAAAATGCTCTAAGTGCATTAAGTGCATTAACTCGGCGGAGCGCTTCAACAGTACCGAGGCTAGAGTCGACTTCTGGAGCGTTGCACTGTGGGTAGCTATCCCACAGTTCCCACAGTCTCCGCTGCCCATTGGAATTCTGGGTTGAGATCCCAATGCCTGATGGGGCTAAAACATTGTCGCGGGTGGTTCTGGGTACATATCATCAGGCCCCCGTTCCCTCCCTCCCTCCGTGAAAGCAAGGGCAGACAATCATTTCGCGCCTTTTTTCCTGAGTTACCTGTGCAGACGCCATACCACGGCAAGCATGGAACCCGCTCAGGTAACCGTCACCCTATGTCTCCTGGGTGCTGGCAGACGCGGTACGGCATTGCTACACAGTAGCAGCAACCCATTGCCTTCTGGCAGCAGACGGTGCAGTACGACGGGTAGCCGTCATCGTCATGTCCGAGGTGCTCCTGGCCACGTCGGCTGGGAGCGCCTGGGCAGACATGGGTGCAGGGACTAAATTTGGAGTGACTTGACCAGGTCATTCTCTTTAGTCCTGCAGTCAGTCCTATTGAACCGTCTTATGGTGAGCGGGCAGGCGATACGGACTGCTAGCAGTCGTACTGTACCATCTTCTGCTGAGCAGCCATGAGATGTGGATGGTATGCAGTCCTTCTGCACCGTCTGCTGCCAGCCAAAGATGTAAAAGATAGATGGAGTGGATCAAAACAAGAAATAGACCAGATTTGTTTTGTACTCATTTGCTTCCCCCCCTCCCCTGTCTAGGGGACTCATTCTTCTAGATCACACTGCAGTCACTCACAGAGAAGGTGCAGCGAGGTAAATCTAGCCATGTATCAATCAGAGACCAGGCTAACCTTTTTGTTCCAATAAGAACGATAACTTAGGTGCACCATTTCTTATTGGAACCCTCCGTGAAGTCCTGCCTGAAATACTCCTAGATGTAAAGCCACCCCCTTTGTTGATTTTAGCTCCCTGAAGCCAACCCTGTAAGCGCCCCTCCCGGTGTCAGAGCAACAGCAAACAATCGGGCATCTGAGAGTGCTGTCCAGAGCAGTCACAATGGAGCACTCTGATGGGGCTAAAACATTGTCGCGGGTGGTTCTGGGTACGTATCGTCAGGCCCCCGTTCCCTCCCTCCCTCCGTGAAAGCAAGGGCAGACAATCATTTCGCGCCTTTTTTCCTGAGTTACCTGTGCAGACGCCATACCACGGCAAGCATGGAGCCCGCTCAGGTAACCGTCACCCTATGTCTCCTGGGTGCTGGCAGATGCGGTACGGCTTTGCTGCACAGCAGCAGCAACCCATTGCCTTCTGGCAGCAGACGGTGCAATACGACTGGTAGTCGTCCTCGTCGTGTCCGAGGTGCTCCTGGCCACGTCGGCTGGGAGCGCCTGGGCAGACATGGGCGCAGGGACTAAATTTGGAGTGACTTGACCAGGTCATTCTCTTTAGTCCTGCAGTCAGTCCTATTGAACCGTCTTATGGTGAGCGGGCAGGCGATACGGACTGCTAGCAGTCGTACTGTACCATCTTCTGCCAGGCAGGCAAGAGATGAGGATTGCTAGCAGTCATATTGTACCATCTTCTCCCAGGCAGGCAAGAGATGAAGATGGCTAGCAGTCGTACTGTACCATCTTCTGCCGAGCAGCCATGAGATGTGGATGGCATGCAGTCCTTCTGCACCGTCTGCTGCCAGCCAAAGATGTAAAAGATAGATGGAGTGGCTCAGAACAAGAAATAGACCAGATTTGTTTTGTACTCATTTGCCTCCTCCCCTGTCTAGGGGACTCACTGCAGTCACTCACAGAGAAGGTGCAGCGAGGTAAATCTAGCCATGTATCAATCAGAGGCCAGGCTAACCTCCTTGTTCCAATAAGAACGATAACTTAGGTGCACCATTTCTTATTGGAACCCTCCGTGCAGTCCTGCCTGAAATACTCCTTGATGTACAGGCACCCCCTTTGTTGATTTTAGCTCCCTGAAGCCAACCCTGTAAGCCGTGTCGTCAGTCGCCCCTCCCTCCGTCAGAGCAACGGCAGACAATCGTTCCGCGCCTTTTTTCTGTGCGGACGCCATACCAAGGCAAGCATGGAGGCCGCTCAGCTCACTTTGGCAATTAGGAGCACATTAAACACCACACGCATTATCCAGCAGTATATGCAGCACCAGAACCTGGCAAAGCGATACCGGGCGAGGAGGCGACGTCAGCGCGGTCACGTGAGTGATCAGGACATGGACACAGATTTCTCTGAAAGCATGGGCCCTGCCAATCATAGAATCATAGAATCATAGAATCATAGAATATAAGGGTTGGAAGGGACCCCAGAAGGTCATCTAGTCCAACCCCCTGCTCGAAGCAGGACCAATTCCCAGTTAAATCATCCCAGCCAGGGCTTTGTCAAGCCTGACCTTAAAAACCTCTAAGGAAGGAGATTCTACCACCTCCCTAGGTAACGCATTCCAGTGTTTCACCACCCTCTTAGTGAAAAAGTTTTTCCTAATATCCAATCTAAACCTCCCCCACTGCAGCTTGAGACCATTACTCCTCGTTCTGTCATCTGATACCATTGAGAACAGTCTAGAGCCATCCTCTTTGGAACCCCTTTTCAGGTAGTTGAAAGCAGCTATCAAATCCCCCCTCATTCTTCTCTTCTGCAGGCTAAACAATCCCAGCTCCCTCAGCCTCTCCTCATAACTCATGTGTTCCAGACCCCTAATCATTTTTGTTGCCCTTCGCTGGACTCTCTCCAATTTATCCACATCCTTCTTGAAGTGTGGGGCCCAAAACTGGACACAGTACTCCAGATGAGGCCTCACCAATGTCGAATAGAGGGGAACGATCACGTCCCTCGATCTGCTCGCTATGCCCCTACTTATACATCCCAAAATGCCATTGGCCTTCTTGGCAACAAGGGCACACTGCTGACTCATATCCAGCTTCTCGTCCACTGTCACCCCTAGGTCCTTTTCCGCAGAACTGCTGCCTAGCCATTCGGTCCCTAGTCTGTAGCTGTGCATTGGGTTCTTCCGTCCTAAGTGCAGGACCCTGCACTTATCCTTATTGAACCTCATCAGATTTCTTTTGGCCCAATCCTCCAATTTGTCTAGGTCCTTCTGTATCCTATCCCTCCCCTCCAGCGTACCTACCACTCCTCCCAGTTTAGTATCATGCATCATGGTGCTAATGGGGCAGGTTCATGCTGTGGAACGCCGATTCTGGGCTCGGGAAACAAGCACAGACTGGTGGGACTGCATAGTGTTGCAGGTCTGGGACGATTCCCAGTGGCTGCGAAACTTTCGCATGCATAAGGGCACTTTCATGGAACTTTGTGACTTGCTTTCCCCTGCCCTGAGGCGCATGAATACCAAGATGAGAGCAGCCCTCACAGTTGAGAAGCGAGTGGCGATAGCCCTGTGGAAGCTTGCAACGCCAGACAGCTACCGGTCAGTTGGGAATCAATTTGGAGTGGGCAAATCTACTGTGGGGGCTGCTGTGATGCAAGTAGCCCACGCAATCAAAGATCTGCTGATATCAAGGGTAGTGACCCTGGGAAATGTGCAGGTCATAGTGGATGGCTTTGCTGCAATGGGATTCCCTAACTGTGGTGGGGCTATAGACGGAACCCATATCCCTATCTTGGCACCGGAGCACCAAGCCGCCGAGTACATAAACCGCAAGGGGTACTTTTCGATAGTGCTGCAAGCTCTGGTGGATCACAAGGGACGTTTCACCAACATCAACATGGGATGGCCGGGAAAGGTGCATGATGCTCGCATCTTCAGGAACTCTGGTCTGTTTCAAAAGCTGCAGGAAGGGACTTTATTCCCAGACCAGAAAATAACTGTTGGGGATGTTGAAATGCCTATATGTATCCTTGGGGACCCAGCCTACCCCTTAATGCCATGGCTCATGAAGCCGTACACAGGCAGCCTGGACAGTAGTCAGGAGCTGTTCAACTACAGGCTGAGCAAGTGCAGAATGGTGGTAGAATGTGCATTTGGACGTTTAAAGGCGCGCTGGCGCAGTTTACTGACTCGCTTAGACCTCAGCGAAACCAATATTCCCACTGTTATTACTGCTTGCTGTGTGCTCCACAATATCTGTGAGAGTAAGGGGGAGACATTTATGGCGGGGTGGGAGGTTGAGGCAAATCGCCTGGCTGCTGGTTACGCGCAGCCAGACACCAGGGCGGTTAGAAGAGCACAGGAGGGCGCGGTACGCATCAGAGAAGCTTTGAAAACCAGTTTCATGACTGGCCAGGCTACGGTGTGAAAGTTCTGTTTGTTTCTCCTTGATGAAACCCCCCGCCCCTTGGTTCACTCTACTTCCCTGTAAGCTAACCACCCGCCCCTCCTCCCGTCAATCACCGCTTGCAGAGGCAATAAAGTCATTGTTGCTTCACATTCATGCATTCTTTATTCATTCATCACACAAATAGGGGGATGACTACCAAGGTAGCCCAGGAGGGGTGGTGGAGGAGGGAAGGAAAATGCCACACAACACTTTAAGCACAGCACTTTAAAAGTTTACAACTTTAAAATTTATTGAATGACAGCCTTCTTTTTTTGGGGCAATCCTCTGTGGTGGAGTGGCTGGTTGGCCGGAGGCCCCCCCACCGCGTTCTTGGGCGTCTGGGTGTGGAGGCTATGGAACTTGGGGAGGAGGGCGGTTGGTTACAGAGGGGCTGCAGTGGCAGTCTGTGCTCCAGCTGCCTTTGCTGCAGCTCAACCATACACTGGAGCATACTGGTTTGGTCCTGCAGCAGCCTCAGCATTGAATCCTGCCTCCTCTCATCACGCTGCCGCCACATTTGAGCTTCAGCCCTGTCTTCAGCCCACCACTTACTCTCTTCAGCCCGCCACCTCTCCTCCCGGTCATTTTGTGCTTTCCTGCACTCTGACATTATTTGCCTCCACGCATTCGTCTGTGCTCTGTCAGTGTGGGAGGACAGCATGAGCTTGGAGAACATTTCATCGCGAGTGCGTTTTTTTTTCTTTCTAAGCTTCACTAGCCTCTGGGAAGGAGAAGATCCTGTGATCATTGAAACACATGCAGCTGGTGGAGAAAAAAAAAGGGACAGCGGTATTTAAAAAGACACATTTTATAAAACAGTGGCTACACTCTTTCAGGGTAAACCTTGCTGTTAACATTACATACATAGCACATGTGCTTTCGTTACAAGGTCGCATTTTGCCTCCTCCCACCGCGTGACTACCCCCTCAACCTTCCCCCCTCCCTGTGGCTAACAGCGGGGAACATTTCTGTTTAGCCACAGGCAAACAGCCCAGCAGGAATGGGCTCCTCTGAGTGTCCCCCGAAGAAAAGCACTCTATTTCAACCAGGTGACCATGAATTATATCTCACTCTCCTGAGGATAACACAGAGAGATAAAGGACGGATGTTGTTTGAATGCCAGCAAACATACACTGCAATGCTTTGTTCTACAATGATTCCCGAGTACGTGTTACTGGCCTGGAGTGGTAAAGTGTCCTACCATGAAGGACGCAATAAGGCTGCCCTCCCCAGAAACCTTTTGCAAAGGCTTTGGGAGTACATCCAGGAGAGCTGCAAATGCCAGGGCAAAGTAATCCTTTCACATGCTTGCTTTTAAACCATGTATAGTATTTTAAAAGGTACACTCACCAGAGGTCCCTTCTCCACCTGCTGGGTCCAGGAGGCAGCCTTGGGTGGGTTCGGGGGGGGGGGTACTGGCTCCAGGTCTAGGGTGAGAAACAGTTCCTGGCTGTCGGGAAAACCGGTTTCTCCGCTTGCTTGCTGTGAGCTATCTACAACCTCCTCCTCATCATCATCTTCTTCGTCCCCAAAACCTGCTTCCGTATTGCCTCCATCTCCATTGAAGGAGTCAAACAACACGGCTTGGGTAGTGGTGGCTGAACCCCCTAAAATGGCATGCAGCTCATCATAGAAGCGGCATGTTTGGGGCTCTGACCCAGAGCGGCTGTTCGCCTCTCTGGTTTTCTGGTAGGCTTGCCTCAGCTCCTTCAGTTTCACGCGGCACTGCTTCGGGTCCCTGTTATGGCCTCTGTCCTTCATGCCCTGGGAGATTTTCACAAAGGTTTTGGCATTTCGAAAACTGGAACGGAGTTCTGATAGCACGGATTCCTCTCCCCAAACAGCAATCAGATCACGTACCTCCCGTTCGGTCCATGCTGGAGCTCTTTTGCGATTCTGGGACTCCATCATGGTCACCTGTGCTGATGAGCTCTGCATGGTCACCTGCAGCTTGCCACGCTGGCCAAACAGGAAATGAGATTCAAAAGCGGTTCTTTTCCTGTCTACCTGGCCAGTGCGTCTGAGTTGAGAGTGCTGTCCAGAGCGGTCATAATGGAGCACTCTGGGATAGCTCCCGGAGGCCAATACCATCGAATTGTGTCCACAGTACCCCAAATTCGAGCCGGCAACGTCGATTTAAGTGCTAATCCACTTGTCAGGGGTGGAGTAAGGAAATCGATTTTAAGAGCCCTTTAAGTCGAAATAAAGGGCTTCATTGTGTGGACGGGTGCAGGTTTACATCGATTTAACGCTGCTAAATTCAACCTAAAGTCCTAGTGTAGACCAGGGCTATGACTCATATGTAAATGCCTTAAGGGCTAAGCCCTGGTCCCACTGAAGTCATTGGAAATGTAACTGTGAATTTGGTATATCTGCATCAAGCATGATCCATGATCAAGTCATAGCATGCTCACAAAACACTAAGAAATCCTTACAACTGGTGGGTTTGACCCTAGAAAATGCAGTTATCATAGCACAACTATATGAGTCACCACAGGAGGGACCTGGTGTCTGCTAAGACAGTGGTTTTCAACTTGTGGTCCAGTGACTCCTGGAGGTCTGCAGACTATGTCTAAGATTTCCAAAGGGGTCTGCACCTCCATTAAAAATTTTGTAGGTGTCTGCAAATGAAAAAAGGTTGAAAGCCACTGTGCTAAGACTTTAGATGTGAGCATAACCAACTGCAGCCACACCTCAGACTGAACCAGTTTCAAACCAGGAAGTGAGGTTACAGCATGTGAAAAATGTATTTATGTTACTAATTCAGATAATAATTGTGCCTGCTATTGTTGTGAATTGACTACAGAAACGCCATATAGAAGTAGAGTAAGGAGTACCAATTGCCTCTTCTGTAGAAAAATGAAACATGTGGCTGGAGTTTGGGGAAAGAAAGCAAACAATCAGAAAAACACTGGACAGAAAAACACTGAAACAATCAATCTCAAAAGGCAGGGAATGGGAGTGCCCCACCTGTTCTGTAGAGTGACTCAGAATTGGATGAATGTTTATTTTATGTCTTCAAAAGTAAAATAATCTTTTATTATTAGTGAACAAAGGTTGCCAAGTGAAGTAAAAGAAATGTAGGCCCAGTCCTGTAATGAACTCCACAGAGGCACAGATGTCTTGCTCATGCAAAACTCACTGCAGAAATGGAATCTTAGTGTTAAATTTTTTAATAATCCAGAAACATCCAGAATTAATTCCAAGCATTCAACTTGTTTTGTATAATGTGCAGGCAACACCAATTATGTTACTCAGGATACTGCAAAGAACAGATTAACTGGAAAAGACGTGTGTGATGACATGTATATGCTATTGATTGAAATATCATAACCTTATTAAACAGGAAATCTAGTTTTGATTTAACATATACTACAAAGGAGAGGCAAAGTGAATCAAGTACCAAGTCCAAGACACTCACTATTCAAAGCCCATAGACCAGGGGTGGCTAACCTGTGGCTCCAGAGCCTCATGCGGCTCTTCAGAAGTTAATATGCAGCTCCTAGTATAGGCACCGACTCCGGAGCTGGAGCTACAGGTGCCAACTTTCCAATGTCCCGGGGGGCGAGGGCTCAGTGCTCAACTCCTGGCTCTGCCACAGGCCCTTCCCTCACTCCACCGCTTCCCACCCCCTCCCCTGAGCCTGTAGTGCCCTTGCTTCTCCCCCTCCCCCCCAGATCCTCCTGCACCCCAAGAAACAGCTGATCGGGAGGTGCAGGGAGGAAGGGGGAGGTGCTGATCAGCGGGGCTGCCGGTGGGTGGGAGGCACTGGGAGCAGGGTGGGGGAGCTGGTGTGGGGCTGCTGCTGTATTACTGTGGCTCTTTGGCAATGTACGTTGGTAAAGTCTGGCTCCTTCTCAGGCTCAGGTTGGCCACCCCTGCCTTAGACTGTACTGGCACAAGGTTGTAACAGAGATTAAAGTCACGCCATTAAGCCCCAGTTTGTCACCCAGTCAATGTGTCACAATAGAAGTTGTGAACCAGGAAGTGGATAAAATGCTACATACAGGCATTAATGATGACATGTAGGAAAGAAAATGGATATTACATTTTCTGTTAGTGCCTGAAAAGCATATGTATGAGATCTGTGTGTGTAACAGGGCATCAGATCCTAAGACAGCTAACAGTGGCTAATTCACAGGTGTAGAAAAATAAATACATAAAAACTCAATATGTTTAAATATAACAATTAAAAACAGTACGCTTAAAAGATTTGAAACCACCATGTTGTGCACACAGGTAGCCTATGCAACCTCTTAAAGATATTCCTGTTATCCTCTCCTTTCCCTTTCCCTGTATTGTTTGTCATGCTTTTGTCTTGGCATGCCATGTCTTGTGAGCATTTTGGGGCATCTTTGTATGTGTTCATTCACTGCCTTTCACAATGGGATGATGATCCTGGTTGGGATCTGTGGGTGTGTGACTGCAATATAAACAATAACATTCATAATAATAATCATAGACACGCAAGACTTTTTTTGAGCCATCCTGATATTAGGTGCTTGAATCATATATAGAAATGCAAATTATTTTTGACTCTCTCTGTAGTGATTACAGGTGGGGCCTTTTAGCTCTATAACAAGAAATAAAAAGGATTTGAGTGCCTATATAAGGCAGAACAAACTAGGGGTTGCGATTGAAGGTCCTACAGGGAAAACTTTAAGAATATCTAATCCTAGGAAAAAGCTTTGGTTGATGATTATGTATAGTTATTTCTGTTATTTAAGTTAAGAATAAAGGCAGAAATAGGGGAGATTTGGACTTTAACCGTTGCAGATATAATTTTTTCAAAGTATGGTGGAAAGTCAACCTGCTTACAGTGTAATTGTAAGCAAGGTTAATAAGGTTGTTTGTTAGAGCAGAGGTTCTCACCCTTTTTCTTTCTGAGGCCCCCCTGTGATGCTCTGTACCTCAGTGGAACACCCAGCACCCCCATGTTCATCCTTATAAAATGGTTGTGTGGTATCCAATGCAAAGTTTGTCATGTCAGTTGTCTTTGGAAGGCTCATGATGCACTGAGCATTGTTGTTATAGTAAAGTTATAGTAATGTTATATGTTATAATTTCATGTATGTAGTTACGAGGCTGAAAATGTATCCTCATGGCTTAAAATAAGCCCAGGCAAAAACTCTCCAAGAGCAGAGAGGCAGTTCACACCTCATCAGGGCAGGTATGGGACAAATCCAGCCCAGCCTCACAGGAACAAAGGATGCTGGCCTAGGTAGCAACAAAGGATCTGTTGGACTCTCGAGTGAGTCACCCCGCTACGTTTGGCCAGTTTGGGACAGTGATGAGGTAATGCTCACCTGACTCTGAAGTGGGGGGGGCAAAGCCAAGAGGGAAGAAAGAACATGATAAAAGGGAGAGACATTTGCCATGCTCTCTCTCTCTTCCACCTACATCTACAGACACCACACCAAGTGACTGAAGCGCTGATCAAAGGTGAGAACCTGGCTGAAGAGCAACCAGTCAGCCTGTGGTGAGAAGCATCTAAATTTGTAAGGGCACTGAAAGTGTTAAGATCATCTTAGAATGCATTTTGCTTTTATTTCATTTGACCAAATCTGACTTGTTATGATTTGACTTATAATCACTTAAAATTTATCTTTGTAGTTAATAAATCTGTTTGTTTATTCTACCTGAAGCAGTGCATTTGGTTTGAAGTGTGTCAGAGACTCCCCTTGGGATAACAAGCCTGGTACATATCAATTTCTTTGTTAAATTGACGAACTCATATAAACTTGCAGTGTCCAGCAGGCATAACTGGACACTGCAAGATGGAGGTTCCTAGGGTTGTGTCTGGGACCAGAGATATTGGCTAGTGTCATTGGGTCACACAATTCAAGGAGCAGCTTACACACCAGAGGCTGTGCGTGAACTGCCCAGGAGTGGGGGTTCTCACAGCAAAGCAGGGTAAGGCTGGCTCCCAGAGTCAATGTTTGGAGTGACTTAGCAGATCACTGGTCCAGATAACACCAGAGGGGAATGTGACACCCCCAACATGCTATAAAAACTCCACATCCCACCTGTGCCACAATAACTTGTTTTCTGCATATAAAAGCCAGGGCTGGCGGTAGGGGGTTGCAAGCAGAACAATTGCCTGGTCCTCCACGAAGCTACATTGCTCAGGCTTCAGTGCAGCCCCGGGTGGTGGGGCTCAGGGACCTGGGCTTCAGCCGGCTTTGGCTTTCTGCCCTGGGCCCCAACAAATCTAATGCTGACGCTGCTTGGAAGCCCCCCTAAAACCTGCTCGAGGCCCCCTAGGGGGCCCCAGGCCCCTGGTTGAGAACCACTGTGTTAGAGAACATCACCCTGTAACTATAAATTATAAGATACTCCACATTATATGACAGGTTTCAGAGGAACAGCCGTGTTAGTCTGTATTCGCAAAAAGAAAAGGAGTACTTGTGGCACCTTAGAGACTAACCAATTTATTTGAGCATGAGCTTTCGTGAGCCACAGCTCACTTCATCAGATGTGTACCGTGGAAACTGCAGCAGACTTTATATACACACAGAGAATATGAAACAATACCTCCTCCCACCCCACTGTCCTGCTGGTAATAGCTTATCTAAAGTGATCAACAGGTGGGCCATTTCCAGCACAAATCCAGGTGAGAAAACCTGGATTTGTGCTGGAAATGGCCCACCTGTTGATCACTTTAGATAAGCTATTACCAGCAGGACAGTGGGGTGGGAGGAGGTATTGTTTCATATTCTCTGTGTGTATATAAAGTCTGCTGCAGTTTCCACGGTACACATCTGATGAAGTGAGCTGTGGCTCACGAAAGCTCATGCTCAAATAAATTGGTTAGTCTCTAAGGTGCCACAAGTACTCCTTTTCTTTCCACATTATATAAGGCTCAAAAGATTTTGCTGAGCTTAAGGCTAAATTTAATAAACATCTTTAACTGAATCCAGGAATATGATGACTTTGAAACTCCCTGTAGTTAGTACAGATCTTCCAAATTTCTTTTTGGTCTTTCTTATGTGCCTCAGGTTTACCAAAAAGCTATGTATCCAGTACTTTGCAGATGGCCTGGTACTGTTTGGAATACAGATGTTGTTTGTTTTGCTGCTAATGCAGAGGAGCTAGAAGGAGAAGGAGAAATTTTTGATTGATTTCATAAGAGGATTAAAATTGGACAGAAATAAATATATTCAGACTCCTATTTCTCCTCAGATGGTGTTTAGACTGATCAAAAGAAATTGGAAACTGTTCTTAAGGCTCCAAGGCTGGAGAATATGTAATTAATGCCTTAAATTCTGGGAATTTGTGGCTTCCTTATGAAGTTTATTCCAAAGTATATAAACATTAGTCAGCAGAGCTGTTCTGAAATCAGGAAAGATATTGAGTAAGAGTGCAATTCTAAAAAAGAATCAGCTTCTTGGGCGCTAAGAAGTGCTTTAACCAAAGAACTGTGTGGAGCATAACTGGATTCACCAACATTTGTAGTAGCTGATGATAGCCTTGTAGATTTATGTGCAGTTCTGCTCTAAATACATAATAATGGATCAAAAAATCATTGATATATGCAGTTGCTTGCCAATAAGCACAAAACAGCCTTTGGCTCTGTGTGGGCTATAGAATATTTTCACATGTACCTCTAGGGACATACATTTATTCTAATGACTGATTCAATTTAGTTCTCAACTCCTTTTCCCATTTACATGGGGTCACAGGTGCCCATGGTTATTTGCCACTCCTTTTAATCCATAGCACGGGTGCACAGGTCTTGGAGTTCCAGTCCCTTCCTCTTCAAACTTCTCTTGACAGTGTCTTTCCATTGTATCCTCTAACCCCATGTCCTTTCTTGCTGCCCAGTTCTTCCCATGCTGGTTGTTCTTCATGTATTTTCCACATGTCCAGCCCACCTCAAATGTGCACTCTCTGGACTATCTATCAGTGAGAATCCCAAGTTCATCTTCCCCCAACTTTTTCCATGCACACTGTCCACCCTCCTCTTGCCTGTCATTCTCCTCAATATATTATTTTCTACAACCTGTATCTCCTTTTCTTTCATCTCCATGAGAGCCACTGTTTCTAAACCATAGAGCAGGCAGGGACAAACACACGTAGCATGCACTTTTCCTTTCAGTTTGTTACTTACTTGCCAGTCCCACAGTACTCCTGCCCCTTTTTTCATTGCCATCCATGCACATTGGCTTCTCCTCTTCAATTATCCAGATCTCTCTCAGATGGCACTAAGTGTACTTCCCAAGTACAAATTCTTTCTTCTGATTCTGCTTCTCTCCTGAAACATCAATCAACAGCTTTTCTTCCACCTTTCCTACTTGCATAACTTCAGTTTTCTTTGTGTTTACCTTCAAAACTTGGCCTTCAAACACAGATGCCCACTCTGATACCATATTCACCACTTCCTCCTTACTGTCATCCAAAAGGGCCAAATTGTCAGCATACATTCGTTTTCTCTTTGTCTCCTCAGGCTTGGTTCTCCTACTAATTAACTTCATAAGTAGGAAGAAGAGAAGTGGATTTAGTACACTGCCTTGTCTCAATCCCACAATCATCTCAAAACTCGGAAATTCTATGTATTGTTACCACTTTACCTGTTGACCCTTGCTATAGCTCCTCTATCATCTCTACTTCTTGAAGTCCCCCTCCCATCCATTCCAATACTCCAAACACCAGCTCGGTGGAACCAAGCCATATGCTTTCTCAAGATCAATAGATGCTACATAGCAGTTACACCTTCCATTTATCATTCTTTCAAACTTCTGTCTCATTGCAAATGTGTGTCAAGTAGTGTGTCAACACTACTCCTTCCCTTCCTAAAGCCACATTCTAATGACTGATCATAACCGTATAATTCACATGCTAAAACCTAACAAATCTATTCTGATTCTACATAGAATCCACTGCCAAGGATGGAAAATTCCACGATATGATTTTACCATTGAACACATTAGAGGAGAAAGTACTGTGGCTGATGTTTTGTCACATCTTCCTCCTCTAGAACCTGCATCTGATCAGCCAGCAAAAGACTATGCGTGTTAATTTTATATGCATTGCAGATATGGAGGCATCAGAAAGAATGGCACACAAAAGACCCAATGACTTGAGCAAGTTTCCCAGCTTTCCCCAGTTGTGTGGAGCTGAGAGCAGGACCACAAAGGTGGCAGCTGCAGCTCCCTGATTTCAAGGCCAATTGTACTTACCTAGCCACCTGCCAGTTGGGGATCACAATAATAGCAGAAGCACTCCGGCCATACCCCCTCCCACTTCCAGGAGACACTGAGGGCAACTGGGTTCTTTCAGCTCTATGCAACTGGGGTCTCCCTCACTCTGGGGAAATTCCCAACATGGGAAATAGGACTGTTTTCTGACCTATTTGCATTGCCACGGCAGCTAAAAGGGGCCAGACTGCAACTCAGAATCTGACCTATTATCTCTGTTCTTTGACATTTACTCAGTGAGCCACAGCTGTACACTACCAACATCTTCTGTCTCTGGAGGAATATAAAGATTACTCATCTGCTGTACATGTTTCCTTCTGCTGAATTCTCTGGATTACTCCTCTCCTGTTCCATTTTTCTTTCCTCTTTATTTGTATCTTCTTTTCACCACAATGAGCTGCCTCCCCTCCCCTCTGGGTTTTATATTTAGCTAAAAACCAATTAAAAAAAAACCCCACAGGAATTGTCACACTGGATTAGACCTAAGGTTCATCTCGTTCAGTATCCTATCTACAACAGTGACAGTATCAGAACCCTGTGTAAGAACCCTGCAACTTCTAGAGGAAGCCATACCACTCAGCATATCTATATCTATATATATTGCTCAGCCATAATCTGCCCCAATATTAGGTTTCATTCTGATCTCTAATCATTAGAGACTGGGTTATATTCTGAAGCAGAAAATTTAATATCCCCAATAAAATTTGTGTTATCATGAACTATTATAACTCTAGATAACTCTATTATAACTCTATAACTCACAGAACAACTGACAGTCAGCAGAGGGGTCAAGGCCCACTTGGATATAAAGGTGACATTGCTCTCCACAGGCCTCTCTTGTGCGAACATTGTTGAAGAGGTGTGGGTAAGCTTTCCCTGCTGGCTGCTCTTGCTGAACCTATTTTGTAGATAAAGGGAAGACTTCCCTTTCCTAGATTGCCAATCGGGTAGGTTTCACAAGCACTACATCCACTTAAAATTTTTTTAGATAATAAATATTAATTTGAACCCGAGGAAAACAAATACAATTAAAATAAACAGCTCACATCATTTTTTTTATCTTATACTGCAACATTTCAATGCCTTACTTGGCCAATTAACATTGCAAGACCATGGCCATCCTGACGAACGTTGACCTGGCCTCAGTTATTCATGCCTTCATCACCTCTCGGCTGGATTACAGCCATACAATAGACCCGGGCATGAAAACTTCTGCTCTTAGGAAACTCCAACTGGTACAGAATGCTGAAGCACATCTTAGTAACGCTGGCTACCACAAACTTCAGACCTGTCGTCTTCTCTCTGTGCTGGCTTCCCATAGACTACTGAATCAAGTTCAAGATCTCAGTCCTTATCTTCAAGGCATTCCAGGGCCTAGGCCCAACATATCAAAAAGACCACATAAGGCTCCAGGATAAAGACCCTGGCTGACAACTTCACTCCTCTAGCACAACGGAACTTTCTACAATAAGGGTAAAGCTTGTCTGGCCAGAAGATCAGGGGCCAGCCCAAGACTGTAGAAGGAAATCCCAAATGAACTAAGGACCATTGCAAACCTCATCATCTTCTGTTGTAAGTGCCATGCACATTTCTTTGACCTTGCCTTACCTAACAGAAACATCTAGCAATATATATGAAAATAAAATGATTCCAAACCAAAACACTCTACTGCACGCCCTTCTCCCCTGATCCAGAGGATGAGAGAACAAACAGGTGACAGATGTTAGTCCCCTTGTTTAATGCACTGCTGGAAAATACTCAACTACTACCATGAGGAGCATGTTATCAGAACCTATAGAACAGAATAACATGACAGTATCCTCCTTGGTAAATTCACTCTCAAGAATGCCTCATTAAATGCCACATTTGGACAGCTGGACAGGTGAGACTCTGTGTGGTGCTTTGAAAACTCAGGGGTACATTTAACTCATTCTCCCGATGAAGGAATATTTTTCAGCACACTGCATTTTGCCAATCCTGCAAGCCTTACTCCTGGGGTGGCTGGAAAATGTGTGCTCTACCGCAGCCACAGGGAAGGTTACACAGCCTAGTGAAACTGAATTGCCATTAAAAACTTGATTACTAGCCGCTTTTATTGGATTACCTCTTGTAACTCAGAGCTAGATGTAAAGTTCCAGTAATAACCTGTGCAGCGATAAACTTCATCCGACCACAAGAGTGTGCATGTGAGAGGACTGCAAATCTCTTCCCCCAAACCAGAATTAGCCGGTATCCTTGGCACATGAGAGAGCGTGCAGATCTGAAATTGCCCTGAATGGATACAGGATCATGCAGAAAACGAGCTGTTCTGGGGACAAAAGGGCAGCGATCGGCCGCAGCCTCCTCCCAAAAATAAGCCCCAGTCCAGCACCCCTCCGGGCCAAGGGGAGGGAACCGGCTGGCTAGCAGGGGGAGGTTGAGCGGAGCCTGGGCTGAGGATGATAGGCAGGACGGCAACAAAGCCAGGGGCTTGGAGGAAAGCTGCAAGTTTCGGCGAGAGCCAGGACTAAAGCCCTGCGGGCGGCAGGGCTGGCTCGGGCCCGGAGCGGTGAGTATGGCTGGGACGGCGCGCTCCAGGGGAGGCTGCTCGAGAGGCAGCGTGGATCACAGGGGCTGAATGGCACCGAGACATGGCGAGGGGGCAGGATCCGTGTCACGGAGCCGCACAGGGAGAGAGGGAGGTTCCGGAAAGGGAGCTGAGCTGAGCTCAGCTCAGCTCAGCTCAGCTCAGCTGCGTGGGGAGGCGGCACCGCTTTGTCTGTGGCTCCGGGCGAGAAGCGCTGCAGCAGCAGCAGCAGCAGCGGGGTAACTAGCGGTCATTCTTTGTGCTACCGTCAGGCAGAGGGAGGCTGCAGGGCTGGTAACCTGCCCGAAAGCATCATCACGGCTGGAGGCATCTCCCCTCCGCCACCGGAACGCTCTCCCGCTGACAGCGAAGGAGCAGCTTACTCCGTTTCCTCTTATTTCCCTCCTTTCCCCCACACTCAGGGGCAACCGTTAACCCCTTTGCATTCAGTGATCTCTGGGGTCTGCCAGCCTCTGTCTGTGTGTCTGTCTGCGGAGGCTCAAGTTCTGAGAAGCGTATTACGTGGTATTACTTTCTGAGTCAATGGTCCTGATTTACATTTTGTGGGGGACATACGATCTGAATCCTGGAAACCCCACATGTACAATCTGGAAAAAACATCCATTTCCAGGAATATTTTCTAAAACCATTTCCACAACAAGCATTTCATTAGATGTAAGGCTCTCCTTTACTGGAGCCCAATGGGAGGGAAAACAAATCTGTTCTCAGATCTTAGTTCCATATTCTGCTTCCCCTAATAACCATGTTACATGCTCCTAGGGAGAGAATAATATCAGGAACAAGATCCATCATACAGATCCTATAACAACATCAAAGAGTGAGAAAAATAGCCAGAGAGCAAGAAAGATAGCGTTGTAGTTGAGGCACAGGACTAGGAGCATGGAGACTTGTTCTTGTTCTCATTCTGCCACAGACTTCCTGCATGACCTTGGCCAACTCACTTAGCCCAACATTTTCAAAAGAAGTCTCCACACTAGATTGCCTTCATGTTTGACTGTGCAAATGAAGACAGGCATGATTCATCTAAGTGCTGAATATTCTCAATTCCCCTGAAGTCAGTGAGGTGTTAACCTGAAAATCAGGCTAAATGTGTTTCAAGCTCGGCAACCAAAAATTAAAGCATCCAAAATTGGAGGCCACTTTGTAAATGTTGCCCTTAACTTTTCTGTGCCTTGGTAAAATGGGGATATTACTATTTAGGGTACCCAGCAGGGGTGTGGTGAGGCCAAATTCATTACTATTTGTAAAACAATTAGAGTTCTTTGATGAAAGTTGCCATAAAAGTGCAATATTCTATACTTTTAACAGGAAAGATAATCAACCACTGGAACAGGTTACCTGGGGATATGGTAAATTCTCCATCACTTATACTCTTTAAAGTAAAGTATACATCAAGACTGGATGTATTTCAAAAATATATGCTCCAGTTCAACCACAAGTTGTGCTAGATGCAGGAATCACTGGATGAAATCTATGGCTTAAGTTATACATGAGGTCAGAATAGATAATGATAATAGTTCTTTCTGGCATTAATATTTATTAAACTATTAATTCACCTGAGAAGGCCGTTAACATCATGCAAAAGTTGCTTCTCGTTCTCCTCAATTAGTGACTTAATACTAATTCCTAACAGTCCTGCATGCAGAAATCCCATTAGACTTAATGGGTCTTATCTAGTAGATGAAACTGCTATGTTGGGTGCACACTGGATGAGCAGCCTTTGAAAATCTAGCCTTGTTTTACAGAGGGAGTTGCTAGGTCCTGAGCACTTTAAAAAATCTGGTTCTTATTAATGTGTCTAAATGGGAGCTGAGCTCTTTCGAAAATTTGGCACCCCTTATGGGTGCTGAACATTTGAAATCTGATTCTGAGCTCTTTTGACAAACTGGCTCTTAGAAGCTACTCCCACATCCAAACCCAGTCACAGGTGAAGGGAGTCAGGGTGGGGGTATCATGCCTTGTTGTTGTGACTGAGGACCTCACAATCTTGTTTGGTTGTGGGAAATATGTATGGCTTTGCATATAAGCTGTTGGAACTTTTGCTATAATTTCTTTACGATTTT
Source organism: Caretta caretta (assembly GCF_965140235.1). Classification (NCBI taxonomy): domain Eukaryota; kingdom Metazoa; phylum Chordata; order Testudines; family Cheloniidae; genus Caretta; species Caretta caretta. The sequence continues at coordinate 33,276,480 of NC_134214.1, forward strand.
GTAGTTGCAAAGAGTGTCCTCTGCTTTTCTGACTTCTAAGGTACTACATTCTACTTAAATACATCCACAATGCAATGCAATAGGTCAGGGGTGTGCTGAGTCATGAGTGAGGAGAGCAGCCAAATGTCCAATCCCAGCTCTGTTTATCATTTGAGAGTTTGCACAAGTATTGCAAGTGACCTTTCCTGCTTGTGGGTATATTTACATAAAGATTCTGGACTAAATATAAAAATGAGACAGAATCCAGTTCATACAGGGTAAAATAAGCATTTCCCTTTTACCCAGGGTTAATGGATGTTGTTGCAAGTCTGGCACTAACTCAGATCACTTTGTTATATCAGTTTATTTGTTTGGGGCCATCCTTACTGTTGTCAAGTGAGCAGTTTCTTTGCTATTGTAAATAGGATGAGTATCATTAGACATAAGTCATTTTTGTTTTAAATTATTTAAAAAATACACAACATTCATTCGTGTCAAAAAAGAAAAAAATGACTATGTACAGTATCAGTATTTAGAAAGTTTGATATAATGTTCAGTGAATATATAACCCACATATAGCTAAATCAAGACTACATTTTCAATGACTAGTGGTTTGGGGTGCCTCAATCTTTGGGCAATCTGAGACAGTTTATAGGGCTTGATTGTGAGAGAGTAGGTACTGAGCATTTCTGAAAACCAGGCCCTTTAAGGTGTTTCAAACTGTGCACTCAAAACTTGAGGCACTGAAAATTACTCTTTATTTTTGAAATTTAGGCCATTAATATTACTTTGTGGATTCCATATAAAATCTATGGAAAAGCTGCACAGTTAAGCACTTGAGATCAGGAAATACAAAAACTAGGGTTCCATATTCAACCTTCACAGATTCACACTTATGGGCAATCTTTAGTGAGATGATGACATATTATTTCTGAAACAATAGATTATGTCAATCAAACATTATTTTCTACAATCTTAGACAAATGGTGTAATATATTGCATTTTTTCCCATTCTTGTATCCCTCATTATATTCATTACCATAATCATTCAGTAGATCTTTATTGACTTAGACTTCTTATACAATTAGTTCTCTTCTCTCTTGTGTATGGGCCAGATCCTCAGCTGATGTAAAAGAGCATAAATGGAGCTACACTGATTTACATCAGTTGAGGATCTGGCCCAATGAATTTTAATATAGGGATAATCTGAGCCTTTAGGCTCACTGGGCCTTTGTAAAGGGTGGTGTATATCTTTACCACCCAGGAAGAACTCCAGGAAGGAACTGTAACTCAGAGGCACAATCCCTGTCCTCTTTCCCTGTTGCTTTGAAGACAAGTGGGTATTAAGTCACTTCACTCCTTTTCAGGGCACATCTGCTGGAGCCTGACCATTTCTGCTGGTGTGTAGTGGAGCACAGCTATGGCATTCACCAATTCCTCCAGACCATTTGATTGTGGGGAGGAAGTATGGAGTCCCTGCTCTCATGCATGTAGTGGTCTTTATTCCTTCCTACTCCCCTATGTGGCCTGGTGAGGACTAGTGACAATCTAACGGAACCCGTAATCAGCAGCCATGTACTTTAGATTTGTCTTTCAACTAGCAGCGCAACCTTCTTTACACATAATTCAGTGAATGAGGCATTTCACTGTGCCGTTACCTCAGCTGAACACAGACATGTTTCTGTGTTCCTTAGTTGCAGTGCAGCCGGTGACACAGTTAACTATGAAGGTAACTGAGCTACAAAATTAGACAGCTTATGTATGCAAGCAATTTTTTACTATTGTTTTGTTATACTTAATCTATAATATACTGTGCAAGTACAGCTTTCTATGTATTTTTCATATAAGCTGACTGGCACACACACTAGTACGGTGTACTGCAAGAAGCTACACGTGTACTGCAAGAAGTAAATGATCATATCATTAAAGTCAGTGGCCAAATCTTCTGTTAATGTAAACCACTCTTAGCTCCACTGACAACACCCGAGGAACTAACTTTGTATCATGATGCATATGTAAAAGGGATCAGAGTTAAGGTAGGGCTGAATACTGTAACCTTGATGTCTGCATTTTTTTTTTACTTTTGATTACTTAATCTGCTTAATATAGTTTTTATATGGAATTTTTTACATAGAGGCAAGACATAAAAAGAAGTTTTGCTTTTGACAACTTTGAAGTTCTGCTGGCTTGCAAATAATTGGCAATAGCATGTGTAAATGCCATAATCTGGAAGTGTTTGGATAACCTCTTTCCTGGTGTCAAAGTCAGATTCAAGACTCACAAATTTGTCAGACCACTCTGTTTATTAGCAATGCACCCAGATATGTGTGAGCCTCCTGCCAAAGCTCAAGCTAACTTATTTAAACAGATAAGGGAAAGCCAGTTTAACATAAGAGACAAAAGGAAGAACTAACAAATATACATACATATCTTATTTGCATACTAACGTTTACCAATCTCCTAGCTCAGTCTGAGCTCTAAGTTAATTAGTTTGAGGACCCATTGTCTCACACGCCTTAATGTTTCTCTTCCTGACAACTATATTTCAACAAATCCTCCAAGCAGCATTTCTTTAATGAATTATAATTTCAATATAATTCATTCTACTTTCACACTGGGCACTTTAGGAAATTCACAGGAGATAATTTCTCTCTTGTAAATCTTTGTGGAACTTTTAACGTGCATCCCTCCTGCACATCTTAAAAAGTGGGTGAGATCCCTCTTTCAACCCCTGGCAGTCTTTACCTGGTTGTTTAAAAGAAATATTTACTGGTCAAATTATGCTCTCGGCTTCCCAAGTGTAAAATCTTGAGTGATGTCACTGACCTGGAAACTGCTATATTTGAAAACAGAATTTAACCCAGAAGGAGCCCTGATATTGACATAATCTTTTGGCAGTGGGCACTTACACTTTTCTTTATCAAAAACTTCTTACTAGGTTTACCGGATAGCAACTGAGAAAAAATAGGATAGGTGGTGGGGGGTAATAAGCATCTATATAAGAAAAAGTCCCCAAAAATGGGACATCTGGTCATCCTACTTCTTACTAATTTGGAAATAAAATTTAATAGATGAATTCTATAAAGTTTCAACGGTTCTTCCCAGTCACTATAGAAAATAGTTTAGTCCCAGGACAACTACATTTTTCCTAGGTTGTCAGATTGCTATAAGTTGGCACAGAGAAGCCCTTTTCCAGTGCTCTTCCTAAAATCCATTGGATGGAGGACCACTCTACTTTATCCTGTAGTTTTGATAACTGTTCATGTAGATGATTTAAGTGGGTACCACATATTTTGCTGTGTTACAGTAGACTTCCAAGTGTACCCTGCTAAAAATGGTTACTGCCTACTCACATTACACTCAGTCCAGCTTCTCAATTGTTTTAGAAATGGGAGGTGACATACAACAACAAAACTCAGTGCTCTTACTTTATAGATTTTTATTTATTTATTTTTGTAAAATATCATAGCCTGAGGGAAGGAGCACAGTATACATATTGAAGTTTGCTCTGAGCAGCAAAATGCCTAAGGCCAGTCCTGCTCCTAATACTACTGTAATATTTGGTTGCCATGATCACTGCTTCATTATAGTATCTTATCCTATCATATTTGCCTATGACCCATTAATTTTATTTGTTGATTCTTATTTCTTGGCATTAAGGAGACATTGTCCGAGTTCAGAATCAGTTGCATACTACGCTTTGCTTTAATGAATTTAGACGTTTTGGACCCAATTTTCCTTTAAATTACACCAGTGTAAATCCAGAGTAACTTCGCTTATTTTGGTGGAATTACTCTGATTTATACCACTGTGAATCAGAGCAGAATTTTATCTAGTGGGCCAAATTCTGTCCTCCTTTATACCTATATAGCCTTACCAATGTCACCATTCTGTGGGCTTTGTCTTGTTTGTGCCTTGCCTATTAGGTCTGTTTATTGTTGTTTATGTGTTGATTATTGTTTGTGTGAGGCTGTCACTGAGATGTACTAGAAGGCAACATTTGCTCCACTGAATTTAATTTATCATTTGAATTCTATAGGAACTGGATTTTGTTAGTGATGAACAAGGTCTCATTTATTGAAAAACATCACACATATACTTTTAAGTTATGCATTTAATCTCTTCAAAATAGCTATTGTTTCAAGAAGCATATTATACTATTAAATGTGGTACATAGAATACCACCAGAAATTGTTTCACTGTTTCTAATATATTTTCTTTTGTCTGTTTCTGAAGCCACCTCCTGTTTCCATTTCTTCATGGCGAGAGAAAAAACACACCTTATCTGGTAACTTGTACCACTAAAGTTCCCAGTCTCCATGGAAACCTCTGTGGTGCTCCACAGTATTGTAACATTTCAATACATCACAGGATAAATGGAGAGTTGGCTCGGCATCTTGACTCGTCCAGTTAAAAATTGCCTGTGGAGTCACTTGAAATTATTTTTATTATTTCTGGGTTGTGCTCTTCATTTGTGGGGACTAACAAACCCAAAGTCAATTTAATTTATTTGAGACCCAGTCCTCCATACCATATGCACCCAAACCTTCCCACTGTGCTAGATTCTGATCTACATTGACATAAATTTGGAGTAACTGACTGATCTCAGTGGAGTTACTATGGATTTACACCAGCATAACTGAAAGCCTAACAATATAATTATATATCATACTGACTTTAATGGGAGCTTGAGTTGTGCAAGGAAGGTAAGATCAGGCCCCTGCTCTATAATTTATGTAAGCAAAACATCTCGAAGATCACGGAATCTAAATATTTTTTCATTATTTTCTTCTTTCACTCTTGTCCCACCAATAGTAAAAATAATAAATCCCAAGATTACAAGTGGTTTTCGCTGCAGAAAGAATGGTAATCTTTTATTTATTATTTCCTTTTCATTAAAAGCTTTATAATTTTGAACACAAAAACACATAATCCAAGTTTACTGGGAGAGCAGAAGATGCTGCATCATATATAGATGACACTTGTCCTATTATGGGACCACAGTCACAATCCATGAAGGCTACACATTTCCAGTCTTACGTGAGTAAAGTTAAAGCAGAAACATATAGGCCCAGATCTACAAAGGTATTTAGGCTCCAAACTTCTATTTGTGGATCTGGGCCAAAGTGACAAACAAGGCAAATTATAGTCACACATACATCACATAGGTAAGTACAAAAACCAGAAAGACACAACACACACACACACAGTGTATGGTTTTCCATGCGTTTTATATTTAAATTTATTGAAATGCTGTTATACTACTAAAAACCACATGAAGGACACATCTGCATTGAAACGCAATAGTGAAAATATGGCTATGGTCCAAATTTGTTATAATAGTTTCATTTTTAAAAAATCATGATCTAAATCGTGCCCCAAGCCCTCCATGTGTGGCTCTCATCCCTTCCACATGGGAGAAAGGGGTACCATTCACCTCTGCAACACCGTCCCTGCTTCATGAAACCCAGGAGTGTGTGGGGGAGTAGAGTAGGCAGGGCTATCCTGAGACTGGCTAAGGGAGAGATGCACATCATAATCCCACAGATTTTCTCATAGAAAACAGTACATAGAGGTGGTAAAAAAAATTAGAGGTTCAAAAATGTTAATTTTAAAAATATTTCAATTAAAAAAACAAACAAGAAACTTTGAAAAAAGTTTGTAAAATCCCCCTCCCCCATTTTTGGAGCTATAGAGCTGGTTGATACTTTATGACATTTCAAAATGTTGAAAATGCAAAACAAATTCAGAAATATTTGTGTAACATTTTTTTACCGGCTCTAGCCGGAGGCTCTCTTACCTATTTACTTGTAGAAGTGGAGTTAAGGTTGTGGCTGAATAATACTGCCCTGCAGTCCTCATACTGTTACTGTATGCAGAAACCCCAACAAATGCTGGAAAATAGGTTGGGGAACTAGTTTAATCTATACTATTAAAAAATAAAAACAAATAACTATTACAAACCTGTACCTGTTTTCTGTGCATACTGAAAGCATTTTTTTTTTTTGTTTCAGAATACTGTGGGGAAAATGTGCACCACTCAAGAAGATATTGCATATGATTTTGAAGATGATTCAAAAGATAAGACTAAGACACTTAAGCCTAATCCAAACATTGATGGCGGATGGGCTTGGATGATTGTCCTTTCTTCCTTCCTTGTACATATACTCATCATGGGGTCACAAATGGCCCTTGGAATACTTAACATGGAATGGCTTGAAGAATTCAGTCAAAGTCGAGGCTTGACTGCCTGGGTTAGCTCCCTTAGCATGGGTATTACATTGATCGTAGGTACGTTCCAATATAATTATATTGCAAAACTGTATAGGTTTAATGTAGTATTTCCCCCCATGCAAGTATTTTCTTGCACTATTCAAATATGGTAACTGAGTAGGCCATAGTGTTCTTGGACTATAGTTTTAAAGTCACCAGGCCAAATTCAGTTGTCTACCACAGCAACTAATTTGGGCTGTGGGGCTAAAAATAGACATTCCCACTGGGGTTGGAGTCCAGGCTCCAAGCTCCTCCTTCTAGAACTTGGGTTCCAGGCTGATCTCTAAGGTCTACACTGCTACTCTTAGCCCTGCAGCCCAAGCCATGCAAGCCTAAGTCAACTGACCTTGGCTCTAGGGTTTTTCTTTGCAGTTGTAGACATACCCTGGCATATGAGCCATGTAGTCAGAGGGAGGCAGGGAGCAGCAGTGAAGCTGGGGGAAACAGTGAGGTGAGGAGGAGCAGTAGGCAGTCATGTAACATACATCTGATGGTCCCAGCTAATTACCTGGTGGGTTGGATCAGGAATGGGAAAAAATAGTCCCTCCAAAAAGCTTGGAGTCTGTCTTAGAATCTACTTGGGAGGTCAAGAGGTAAGGCTGGGAGGAACAGAATTAGGGACTGATTCTTCACTGTCTGATGCTTTGTGCTGTCATTTACATATGTGCAAAGTGAGCGCAAAGTCTTATATCCACTTTGTGCTATACACCTATTTTACACAAGTGTAAATGACAGCACAAGGTGCAAGGCTGTATAGAATCATATTTAGAGTCTGTCTGAGGTGTGTACCACTAGAAAGAACAGCCCACCTGGAAGAGGGGAGGCTTGGAGGAAGATGGAGGAGTCCCTAAAAGACCCCAAAATATTAGTGTAGCTGGGTCCCATTAAGTCTTAGTTCAACCCAGAAAAATGAGTATATTCTCTAATCTATGTTATGTGAAATGTCTGTCAATGCTGCTGGAGTTAGGTGTATACATCCTACAGGATTAAACTTTGTGCAATCTCAGTTACTTCAATGGGGTGCCAAGGAGTCCAAGTCAGGGCAGGATTTGACCAAACCTCACAGAGGGCAAGGTAAATCTTGAATCATGCTAGGACAGTCCACATTTCCCTGTATCTTCCTAATACTCAGAAACTGTAGTTTATTTTTGGTCTTCAAGAATGAAAGGAAAACAAGTAACTAAAGTATCTTTTAGCTGAAATATTGTCAATCATTAATAATTAACAATGAAGATAATTTGGGATACAAGTAAGTTCCAAAGTCACAAAAGCTTATAATAGTTAAAATATCATTAAAATCACTAAAGCTCTCAGAGCAGCATTTAACCACTTATCCTCTGTGCTTATTTACATATTTCTTTGTCAGAGTTTTACAGAGAGGCCTCTTATTTTCAGCTGAGTGGTGGGATGCACCACCTGCCTCTGCAAAAGTTGTTACCATCACTAATACTTAAATCAGTGCAGGGAATTCTGCTTTCTGTGCTATTTAAAGGCTATATTATATATATGGCAAGATGTTGGCTTTCAGAGATCTGTACAGTGACTAAGCTAATCTAGATCAACAGGGTTGCAGAAGCAATTCCAATCCTTCTCTACATGCCAGGTGTATTTATCTGTTGCATGAATGCCTGTGAGAGGGCTTTCCAGGTCTGCACTCCCAAGGATATAAGGTGCCATATTTTGTCTGTTAAACAGACCACATTTATTTGTTCCCCCCTTCACCTGAGTGTAAATAGATTATCCTGTAGTACCTGTCACAGGCTCTGTGAAACATTTATAAGGGTGGTTAAATAACAGCATCAAATGGGATCAACAGGACAAAGTGCCATGATAGATTAAACAGAAACAGGACCAATCCCCAATTTTTGCCCCAGATCCCTAAATGACCCCCTCAAGGATTGAACTCCTAACCTTGGGTTTAGCAGGCCAATGCTCAAACTACTGAGCTCTCCCTCCCCACCACTGCATCCATGACAAGCAGTGCAGGGCCATCCACTGAGCCTGACTCACTAACATGAACAGTTTAGGACCAATATTAGAAGAGACAGTAGCAATTTAAAAGACTCTGACATCCTGCTGAATCTTATAATTTTGTTAGGTACTCAGGTACCTAGGTAGAACAAACACATAATTTTGTTAAATCAAATGCAGGAATCACATTGAAAAAGCAAAACATACATCTCATAAGCAAAGGAACAGGATGTTTATGTGCAGTAATATCAACCACTGCTCAAGATACAAATCTTACTTCATGCACACTAAATACATAGACATTCTACAGATATGCATGCCCCTGAATGTGACAAGACTTATACTGTAGATGTTGTTTTCACTGTACATGGTGGAGTTCCTTCACCCATGGTATTTGACAGTGGTTCATAGACTACTGTCATCTGCCTCCTCACTAAGTTTGCTGAGTGTTGTGATGCTTGACATTTCTGAAAGTTGATGCGAGGATCAAGGATAGTTCAGAGTGAAACATCTGGGAAATGGATTATATCATTCACAAGGTGTTGAGGGATGTATCCTTCCAAGAACGTCCAGGATCAGCTTGATATGATTGGTTGCTAATTTATGCTCTGTGATTTACCATGGACAAATCCCCGTGAGTAGGCTTATAGCTACTCCAATGTGCTGCACTGGCACTGGAGATATACTGGGATGTTATAGCTGGCAAGCCCTAGATTTAAGTGTCAGGGAGCTGTTGAAAGGGTGTTCCAGAGGGCTCAAAAGTTTAGAATTCATTTTCCTTGCTGTCCAGAAGAGCCCATCTGTTGATCTTTAAGGCATGGAACAAGACCCATCTTTTCTCAAGAATTTAGTTAATGGGGAATGGACCAATTATGTTATTAAATTCTGTATATGTACCTAAGTCATAACAGAGTACATTGTATAGTTCAGTAAATAAATCAAATCAATTAATTAAATACAGTATCTCCACCGCTCCAGAGACTGTGAAACAGCAACAAATCAAACTAAAGGGTGGATCTTTTCTGTAAGATATGGCCTTCATTTTCACACATTTTGAGTCAGCACAATGTTTCTCAGCTGTAATGGATAAAATGTTTCATTTCAGCTGGATCATGACACCTCTGGGAGAGAGAAAGCCAGTGTGAATGTGGTCCTCGAGTTGAGGAAATCTTTCTTTAGAGCAGGGAAGCAGACATTTTCACATTGCAACAGACAAGTTAGTTGGTCTTCTGCTTAACTCACAACTTGCCTAATGAATCTCTTGAGGAATGTAGATTCAGTGGCTAGAATCTTCATTCCACCTGAAACTACAGTGTGTGGGGAGGGGAATACTGCAGGTAGAGGGAGGCAGTTACGGTTCCCTCATCCCAGAGGAGCGGGGGTTGGGGAGAATAGCTGGATTGGGGAAGCAGCTACACCATCACTGTGGACTTTCCTCTAGCAGAGAATTAAACTCCTGAGGGGGAATTCTTTGCTGACCATTTTTCACTAATTTGGTAGAAGCAGCATGAAGTGGACTTAGGAGCAGGATTCTGTGGTCTACTAAGCGTTTGCACTATCATAAGCCACTGCAGGTGAAATAAAGAACTTTGAATTTAGGTACTGGCAGAGTTATTAGCCAAGGGCCTAAAGGGATTAACTGAATGACATTTTTGAGGGCCTAAAGGGGTTAACAGGAAAAAATAATCCTTTTAATTGCATTTAACAATTTCAATTAAACTGTTTCATATTTTGTTTGAAATGATAATTAAGACTTTTAATAAGTTTCACAGTAAGGGCTTTACACTAACCTTTTAGCAAATTCTTCTTCATGTTCTGTGACAGGTCCTTTCATTGGTTTATTCATTAACACATGTGGGTGCCGCAAGACAGCAATAACTGGCGGGATCTTGAATGCCCTAGGCTGGGTATTGAGTGCCTATGCCTCAAATGTACATTACCTCTTCATTACATTTGGTGTGACAGCTGGTAAGCAATATTTATATTTGGAAATTCTTTTAAATGGTGTCAGTGTCTTCTGGAAGTCTATTTGCTGAGAACATGAGAGAAACGAAGATCGCTCTTGGGTCATTTTAACATTTGATTTTTTTTAAACTTCTGATAAAGTGATTTTAGGTGGGGAAATACCATTTAACAATTTTTCTTTTAGTTTGCAAGCACAGTTTTAGTTTTTTTAGTTAGCTTGCACAGTCAGACCAATGTTATTGTTCTATAGTTTTAGACATAATAGGCAAGGTTCTGCTCTCACTTGGAGGTCAGTGGAGTTATTCCAAAATTAATACTGAGGCAAGTGATAGATTGTAGTCCAATGGGCCTGATTTCTATTCCACACTGTTTTTACATTAGTGTAACTCCATTGTCTTTAACAGAATTATACCAATGAAAGTGAAAGCAGCGTCGGATCGAATGGCTATTTTTGTCATGCAAGTTCTATCATTCAGCATGTGAAGATGTTTTGTCAGTGGTGGGATGGCATAGAGGTCACCCAGGCATGCCACCTTTCAGTCAGGGATGGCACCACAGGCAGGTCCTGCCTTGGTTTACAAACAAGTCCAGAAAGACCTTTTTTAGTCAGAGCACCCCCCCTCTTCCAAGGGTTTAATTTATTAGTAACAGTCACAAGCATAACTAGGACCTTACTCAGATAAACCGGGGACATTTGTCATCTCAGGCTCAGTCCTGCTAGTTCCTTCCTTCAAGATACTCTTTCTCCCTGTGCCTGGAAACAGTCTCGTATTTTGTTCTGGAACTTTTCCCCATTCCTTCTTTAGATTCCTCCTTTTCTGTGCTTCCTTAAGCAGGAGTCCTCAACTTGGAACTGTGCTGTATTCCTTCCCCCCCAGCTCTAGTCTCTGAAAGTCGGTTCTTTTTATCAAATCTTCTGGTCCTTCTTAAGCTGGAGCCCTCAGTTCTTCTTCCTGGAGCTGAGTCGTGGGTTAGTCAACTGTAGGGCCTTTGCCAGCTTCTCCCTCAGCTGGCTCTTTCCCTTAATTAGCCCTCTAGGTGCTCCACAGATCAGCTTTTGCCTGCTGATATCTCCTAGTATCTGCTCTGATATGAGGGAGGAGGCTATCTTTATGCTGGTCCCCTTCCCCCAGTTTATCTGCAATTTGTTGTGGGAGAGGGGAGCTCTGCCCCACCCTCTCCAAAAGGCTCCTGGGCTCTTAAAGAGAGAGTGATGGGATTTACTCCCACTCAACACTCATTCCAAGGATTGCTTCCTCTCTATCCATATCTCCCTTAGCTAGATATACACACACACACACACACACACACACACACACACTGTATATATATACATACATACATCACACACACACACCCTCCACACTTTATATCTATATATAGATAGGATAGTCTGCCCTTTAAAGGCAGTTTTGCCTAGAGGTCAGCCCATCCTATCACAAAGCTTCCCCCTCAAGAGCTAATCTATATCCAAAATGTAGACTCGATCAAATTTATCATTACCCATGTTCCCCAGACAGGGAGGCACTTTTTGTTTAGCCGCTACCAGGAAGTCAACCAGTATGCTTGGCAACATCCTTATCATGGCAACCAGTCCTTGGCAATACCCTTATTTTCATCAGAAAAAATTAAGTAACCAGGATCTGAGGTTCTCTCTGTTGCATGTAGCCCATAGGATGCATGTGGTCATCCATATGCCATGGCATGTCATAATTTACACCAGGCACCTGTGTACCTAGATGGTAGAATCTCTTTGCCACCTCCTGTGTTGTCAACAGAACTGGTATTTCACAACAAATAAACTTTTCTGTGGTAGTGGCCTCCTGGAGAGGAGTCTCCCTGGCTGCACGCATCTAAGTTAAGGATCTCTCTGTTGAGGTTCAGATCCCTTTCAGGGTTTCCAAAAAACAGAGATTGTACTGTTTTGCTCACAGCTTATAGTATCTCACTTAAGAACACCCACTTCTGTTCTTTCCTCAGCCACGCTATTTTATCAATATGTGAAAATAACCTTTATCTTCCTTTTTCTTTGGGGTAGAGCTCTTTGGTGGGTTTTTTTTTTTTTAGCAGGGGTATGGTTGTGGCTTTGCCTTGTAGCTTTGTCACTGTCACATGTCTTTGGATTATGATCTTAGCTTCAATCAACTGATGTACCTTCTGGCTCAATCCATCTTTTTGTTGTAGCGGCTTCACCCAGCACGATTTCAGTTCTTTTCACAAGGCGGTCACTTCAGCCTAGAGGCTCTCCAGCTTTTTACCTTTAGCCAAATTGGTGTACCTTAACTGAGATGCAGCCAAACCTTTTTACCATACAACAATTTCTCTTGCTCTCTCACAGAAAATGACATAGGGATGTCAGTTAATGGGAAAACCATTTACACTTTTAATGAGCACAGTAGAAGAATATAAATTAGTGTGTGTGCATATATATATATATACATACATACACACACATATATCCACTGAAATGAAGGAATTGTAGCAAGCCTAAGAGATGACTAAACTTATAAAGGAAGGGTTTGGTGATATGTTCAGGGTGAGGACTACATCTTTACAGCACTATACCATAAGCAAAAATCCTTTATGTACAAAAAAAAGTCTCTATTTGCATAGATAGAGGAAGAACATAAGCCTTTGTTGAGCAATGACTTTAGTACACCAAAGGTGTCAGTAGGCTGCTGGCCTGCCTCCCCAGACCAAGGAATGACACCACACCCAGAATCTGGTTCAGGCCCTTTTCTCCAGGGCTTCAGCTTTATTACTTCTACAGAAAGCTAGCACAGCACATCAATCATTCCAGCCTCTAACTCCAGAGTTTTCTACAGAGACCTACTGTTCCCTGGAGGTTTCCACTGTACAGGACACCTGCCTGAGAATTATTCACAAACCCTCCTCTTCCCCCTTACTCCCCCATCCAGGGGCTTCTTGCCAGAGCCCCCCTGCTCCTGGAAGCTCTTACCTCAGTTCTTCTTCTAACTCTCTGCCTGGGAGTTACCCTGCTCTAGGGAAACTACTTCCTATAACTACTCTTTCAGGAACCTCCCCACAGCTGTCTCTCAAATAGCCTACTTGTTGGCTTTCATAATCATCACCTGATCCATAGCTTTTCAGTCTCAGCTGGGAGGTAGCTGAGTCATCACAGATGAGTCTGAGCCCAACTCCCCTTAAAGGATCAGCTGCCCTGACAAGGACTATCTTTCCAAAATCATTAGTCACATATTGTAGATTGTTGTAACTTCTCAAATGGTCTGAGCTTTTAACACACTGGTTGTCTGTCACACACTAGAGTACCTCCAATCCCAGAATCCCTCATCAGAAGGTAGTTATTCACAGCTGTGAGACAGGATGGCAGACATGACTGCAAGGAATAATTAAGGGATAATTTTTGTGTTTCTTATCTGAGCAACACTTCCATTGAAGAGGCTCTGGATGTAATGTCTCTAGAAAGATGCATTTGCAGCATGAAGCAAAGTATAGTTCAGGCTCTCACTGAGCTCAACTGGTGGAAAAGAGATTTGAGTTCTGGTCTTTCCCAAAAGGATAAATCAGAAACTACAAGTTGTGTGAAAAAACTAAGAGTGATGAATATGGACAAAATAAATCTTTTTGGAAATTTTGGCGAGATTGAAATGAAGCTGCCTGCCCCCAAAAATCCCTTAAAGAAATTTCTACAAAATCCACAGAATTTCTGTAAAGAATTTTCTTCTGCTTTTCTATTATGGTTGGTATCATTTTATTGATTCTATTAGAGATCACAATGATATCAAAACAGTGATGTATAATTAACTCTCATCAGGGCAGGGAGCCTTACCTGTACGACTCTTTCCTTATATCTGGAGTACCCTTAGGTACAAAGGAATCAATTCTCTTTTTTTCATCCTGTCCAAGGAAACCAGACCAAAACTATTGAACTGCAGAATGTAATATATAGAAATAAATAGCTAACATGAAAACCATATCTGTGTTCTCTAGAGGAATCTGACTGGATGTTTCAAGTGAGATTGAGAAGAACTGAGACACTATCAGTGGAGTAATTCTGGTAAAAAATTGGAGATATCAGGGATATTCCTCTGCAATGCCATAAGACCTCCCTTCACTGCAACACCAAAAAAGGTTCCCACACCTGTTGTTTTCTCTCCATTGCCCTTAAAAAAGGGCCTCCAGCACTTACTTACCTTGGCCTCTGACCAGCAGTGCAGTTAGTGTTCAGGTGGCTCATTGCATGCCCACCCTCCTGCTAACACCATCAGTTTATTTTTTTTCCTCTTCCCAACTCCTCTTGATGTACAGTCTTCCAAGACCCACCTATTTCCAACAAACTCCTCCAATGTCTTCTCTCCAACCCGCAGGCTCATCTCCATGAATCTCTCCCATCTTTCTCCCCAGACTCATTCACTCACAAAGCCCCTCATTCTCTCTTCCCCAAACTGCCTGTCACCCCAGGCTCTTTCACTTCCCCCACATCCTTCCAGCTTCTTGTACCTTTCCCAAAATATCCCTCTTGGCTTCCCCTATGTCCTCTCCAGTGCCTGTGCACCCTATCAGCTGTCTCCCCTTCATCGTGGCCCCACATCCCCCATAGCTGTGTCTCCTGGTTTTGGCCTAAGGGAAGGGACTAGAGGGAGCCAGACCCTTCAGCTCCTCAGACCCTCATATCTGGAGGGGAAGGGCCCATATAAGGATCCTGAAATGCCTGTCCAGCAATGGGAGAAGAGGGGACAGAGAGCCCTCTGTTGGCCGGAGGATACAATTACAGCTGCCCCACCTATCTATTAGCTGATATGGTAATACCTTTATTCTTAGCTTCTCCTCTCTGTCCTCTCCCCTACACAGCCAGCCAAAATCAGGGGGCAGAAAGGGGGAAGAGGGAATGGCATTGTCAGCCCCCTCCCTCACAGCTGAAAGTTAAGGGGAGATGTTCCCCTCTGTCATCTTCTATTATTACACCTATAGATACTGTGTTGCATGCAGTGTTGCAATGGGCTTTGGATCAGCAGCAAATGTAGCCCATGGAGTTCTAAAATGTATCCTACAATCACCCCACTCTGTAGTTGCAAAGTGAGGAAAAACTGACTAGCTGCAAGTTTTCATCACTCGTGAACTTAAAAATCAAGCAATGTCTATTTGCTGTCAAATAAGATACAGGTACAAGAAAATATTATGGCTGTGTGCATATACAATTAAAAATTAAAATCTATGTACATTTATTGCCACCTCTACCACTGACTTGCTGCATAACCTTGGGCTAGTTACTTGGGACCTGATTTTCAGAAGTGCTGAACGCTCACAGCTTCTGATGATGTCATATTGAGATATGACTGCTCAACACCTCTGAAAATATCAACAGCCATTAGCCTCAGTATGGCTCGGTTTTTCTATATGTAAAATGGGACAATACCTACTTTGCAAGGATTAATTAATTTGTGTTTGGAAAGTACTATGAATACTGGATTAAAATAAATGATAAATGCAAAGTATTTATTTATTATATTTATATACAAATTTGGTATGGTCCTTGTATTACTGGTATGTTGCTAATGTGGCTCTTGCTGCTGCAGAGTTTGGGCATCCCTGTTGTATACCTTGCTAAATCTGGATGATTTCAGTAGAGTAGCATGTGATGTTTTTATTTTCACAGGTGTTGGGAGTGGCATGGTTTATCTTCCTGCAGTGGTCATGGTAGGACAGTATTTTCAGAAGAGAAGAGCACTAGCTCAGGGACTTAGTACCACTGGAACAGGGTTTGGAACATTTCTAATGACCATTTTACTGAAGCATCTGTGTAAGGAATTTGGATGGAGGAATGCAATGTTCATCCAGGGTGCTGTGTCTCTGAACCTGTGTGTCTGCGGAGCGCTCATGAGGCCACTTTCTTCCGGGAAGGATGCCAATGAAAAAGGTGTTAAGAGAAACAGTAGTGAAGATTATCATGCAAAAGCTCTGTTCCACTCTGCAAAGCCCATAAAATCTAATGGGGTATTACATGAAGAGCAAGAGAAAAAAGAAGGACCAGTTAATGACAAAGTGCTTGATAATATTCAAGCTATGAAGTGCAAAGGTAAAACCAGACGTGGAAAGCATTTGTATGCTCTTTGCATTCTCAAGAGAGTGAGCCAGCTGACTGTTACAATCAAGAAGGGGTTTGGAACATGGTACTCCAGCTACTTTGGGGCTGCATCACTTTTTACTAATAGAGTATTTGTGGCCTTTGTGTTTTGGGCATTGTTTGCATACAGCAGCTTTGTTATTCCTTTTATTCATCTTCCAGAAATCGTCAAACAGTATAATTTATCCACACAGAATGATGTATTTCCTTTGACCTCGATTATAGCCATAGTTCATATATTTGGTAAGGTGATCCTTGGAATCATCTCTGATTTACCCTGCATCAGTACTTGGAATGTCTTTCTGACAGCTAACTTCACTCTTGTCACCTGTATTCTTATTTTGCCATTAATGCATACATATATTAGCCTGGCAATGGTTTGTGCCCTAATAGGATTTTCCAGTGGATATTTTTCTCTCATGCCTGTTGTGACTGAAGATTTAGTGGGGATAGAGCACCTTGCAAATGCTTACGGCATCATACTTTGTGCCAATGGGATATCTGCACTGCTAGGACCACCATTTGCAGGTAAATAGTTCAAGTTTCAAATCAAAATGCATATCTGTGACTATATCTGAATTATTATATACTTGTGATATTATAATAATGTGGATAACAAAATTACAGCAGCTCCCAGTCTGACTAGTGTCCCATTTTACATGTATGTGTTTACAGAAGACATTCCCCACCCTCAGTACAAACTGCCATCCTTGCAAGTCATTCTAGCTCTGTTACAAACTATCATTTTTATGGTACATTGTTTAAAATAATTGTATATAAAAATTTTCTAGCATAGAAAGGGTTAACATACAGGGCCGGCTCTAGGTTTTTTGTGGCCCCAAGCTCAGGTGGTGCTGGGGTTTGCAGGTGGTGCTGGAAGCAGAGGGAGTAATGTCACCTTCTCCCAGCGCCTGCAGGGGCTTTACCTCCTCCTCCGCCCAGCCGCGCAGAGAAGCCCCGATATAAGGGGTGGCACAAGGTAGCACAGCAGCTAGTGCGCAGATGAGGCAGCGCAGCCCTGGCTCCCCGGCAGGACTCGCCCTCTCCTCCCCAGGTAGAGGCTGGGCCCTGGCAGCTCAGCATCCTGGGGCTGAGGCTTCCCCTTCCCGCTGTGGCCGGGGGCGCGGTACCGTCGCCCTGTCTAAGTGGTGCAGCTCCGAGAGCGCAACTGCCCCGAAAAAAAAGGGTGGCTGGAATGCCGCCCCTGAAAATGTGCCGCTCCAAGCACATGCTTGCTTTGCTGGTGCCTAGAGCCGATCCTGTTAACATATTTACTCCTGTGTTTGTGTATCACAGTTTACACTTGAAGCATGCATATTTCCAGATGAGAAATATGCTGTAGTAAGAATTGCCACTGTGCATCATGGGAGGGAGATTTCATCAGTGGGGAGCACAGACTGGTTTGTACCATCACCTTCTATGGTGGGTCCATCAGGTAGATTTAAATTGTGTTTGTGCTCCAGCAGCATAGGCTGCCCAATGGATGTGCTGATAAAGCTCATCACCAGCTGCCTTGGCTTTGGCCGATTATCAGCCAACACTGTCCATTTTGGGGACTATATTGCATGCTCCCCCTCACCCCTGGGAGAAGTGAAGTTGCAAGCATTGCTACAGCTCCCCTCAAATGAACTTAGAGGGAATCAAGCCCCTTCACTGTAAGATATCCAGTACAAAGGAATGGGGAGGCAGGTGACAAAAATACTCCCTAAAAATAATACTTTGGCCCAGACTGTGACTGTCTTTTTTGGGTGCATGAGTCAGAAGAAAGCAATAAGGTGCAATAGGTCATCTTCAGTAGGGGATAGCATGGTCACTGAGCTGGGTTAGAGCCACCACCAGCACTGGGAGATCTGTAGTCCCTCTCTCTTTCTCTGTACCTGTCAGCACTGCTGTAATGACGTAGACAAGAACACATGCTGAATCCTTTCAAAGGGGAGCAAAACTACAACTCTTCGGTGCATTTTCCCAAACCCTGTCAGCCAGAATTGAGCCCAGTAACAGTTAACATGTACATATCTCAAGGGAGACTTTGGCCTTTAAATAATTTAAAAAAAAGATACAGTGATTGCTCTAAAACAGCTAGCCCTTCTGCTTTTATATTATGAACCAATGTGAATAACATGGTAACAGGAGTTTATTTTATGTATGGTGTTTTGTGTTTCAAACCTTTTGAAACAATCTGAATGCAGAATTGAAGTGCATCAGTCAAGGAATTGAGGTTGCCGTATGGGCTGTCACGATGCTGAACTCACACTTCTTGAGAAAGATCTTAGAAGGACTTTAACTATATGTGGGTTCTTAAAAGCCTTGTTTTCCTTGAACAAGAAATGTGGACAGCTCCTTGAAATGTGCTTGTACAAACAGCAGTTGGAACAGTGTCCTGACTTAACCTGCCTGGCACAGATGTGGTATCAAGCATTCCAAAGGGGAAATAGTGAGGCAATAGCAAAGACTAAGTGAAGCAACAGTTGGCTTCAATTTCCAGTGTTATTTTAGCTCAGATCTGTTAGATGCAGGTTGTGGCAGGTATATAATTTTGCGGCCAGCATTGGTTAGCATCTGCAAATTTGAGCCCTCCTTTATTCTAAACTTTCAGTGGAGAGAGTGAAGCTATTTTTAGAGATTGTTCAATATAGAAAACATATTGCATTTTAAGTTTTTAGGTGATCTACCACAATCTTAATTTTGTTAAGTAATATTGTTATTTATTACTTGAACTCAGAACACCAGGATGTGAAGATATACAGAACAAGTTTTCTAAAATATCTCTTTTCAGTGAAACTGCAGCACTTAAAAACATTTCTCATTGGCACATGTCTGCCAGAAGACTTGCTTATGTTGATCTTGGGCAGAATTTTAATAATTTAAACTCTATTTCTCCTCTTCTAGAGGCCCATGTTCCATAGGAGGCCAGCATATCCCCGAAGTAGGGTGGTGTTAGCCACAAAGGTGTATGGCCAGAGCTGCCTTGGCAGTTGTTCCATAATTGTCCTTTATGGGGTTTCTTCAGAAGCATCTAATTCTGGCCACTGTCTGTGAGAGGATATGGAGCAGATGGAACATCGATCTAACCTAATATTACAAATCCTATGTATTGATTCAGTGCATCTCTTCAGAAGTATCTGTTAGCAGCATTCCTCTGAGCTCTGGCCATAAACTAAAGCTTCCCCCAGTAGGGAGTTACACAGGGTCACCTGGAACCCACAGCTCCAACCCTAAAACTTCCAGAATCTCAAGGAATATAAAACCAAATCCCAGTTTATTAACAGTAATAGAGGAAAACAAATTAAAAAAACAAACAAACAAAAATCAGGCAAATCCCATACCCTGAAACTGGGCTCTTTAGTTAGGCTCTTTACTACAGGCCATTGCTTAACAAGAGCTTCCCCCACACTGATTTCCCCAGACATCTCTTTTAAGCTTAAACTAGTTGCTGAATGGCTGGGCTGTCACAGGGGTGTGTCACCTGGGCCAAATAATCCACCATCTGTGCCAACTGCCTCATACAACCAATAAAATTGTTGCATGCAAATTAGCTAAATGTGTAAGGGTGGTGATAGGTTAAGTTACCTCTGCTATCATAATGGTCTAGGTTCTTGGTGTGGCATAGATACATGCCTTGCTGTCACACAGGTGTAATTTGTAAAGTAAAAAATGGTTGAGAACTTAAAAATTGGATGGCAACAGACCACAAATCCCAGTGATGATTGAACCTGCTGGTATGTTAAACAAAAAGAGCTCTCAATCATGCTTGTAGCTGTTTCCATTGCTTTACATTGACTCAACAGACATTTTAGGCTTCATAGTGACACAGACAATCCAGCAATATTATTACATAGACTGTTATATAGATAGTGGAGAGGATTCCTAGACTGCACACCTGTTAAAGGAATAGCACTCTACTGCACTATTTATCTACCCTATTTGTATGAAATCTATCACCACAGCATCAGAAGAAGTCCTTATAGACATTAATATATTTATCTTTACAACACTCCCGTAAAATAGAGAAGTATTATCCTCATTTTACAGATGAGGAAACTGAGGCACAAAAATAAGGTAACTAGTCCAAGTTCATACACAAAAATCAGGAGTAGAATCAGAAATTAAACCTAGATCTCTGGGTCTCAGTCCAGGACCCTAACCACAATAATTTAACACCCACAAATTCAATTGCCATTGGTAGTAGGTAGCAGGAAGGGGTAATGTACGACTCCTGCACCAACTTTTATTAACCTGGCCCCATGATTGACTCACTCAAGAACATAAGACTTGAGTAGTATAATGTTTTAAATTTACTTTTAAAAAATAAATTGTTTTCAATCGTCTTATGATATAATTAACCAAAACTACATTTTTGCTTTCATTCATTCCGATGAAGTGAGCTGTAGCTCATAAAAGCTTATGCTCAAATAAACTGGTTAGTCTCTAAGGTGCCACAAGTACTCCTTTTATTTTTGCTTTTGATACCAGAGAGTAGTTTCATTACATAAACATTTATTTTGTAACTAGTATTAAATGCAACATATATTAGGTAAGGTTATTTTCTTGAAGGAGGGAAATGATATTATTTCCAACATTTGGTCTAAATAATGTACAGATCAAGAGTCTTGTTCATGAGACAATTTTTCATACTATTCCACAGAAACTCTATCTTCCTGTGGGAACAGTGACAATACTTTGCATGTTATAGAGCATTTCATCAGAAGATTTGACTATGTTTTACAAATATTAATTAGTTATCACAGCTACCTAGTGATTTGGGTAAGTATTTTATACCCATTTTACATTTGGGTAAACTAAGCCACAGAAGAATGTATTGAATGCACAAGATCACACAATGAGTCAGTGGCACAACTGGGAGTAGGACCCAGGACTTTTCTTTAACTATTAGACAATACTCTGTCTCTTGGAAAATAGAGAAGATGGTGGACTGTACTTTTTCTGTTTGTCCCAGTAAATTTTTTGCTTTGTTAATTCAGCTGTTTTTTCTCTCATGAACAAAGTTAACCTCCTAATTGTGCAATATGCTGGGCATAATTCCAGGAGTAGAGGAAGAGGGGTGCCAGCAGGGAACAGAGCAAACTAAAAGAGAAGAGGAGATACCTATGCAGTTATACATAAGGCAAATTTGTGAAGTCATATTTAAAAGAGATTGTCAACATTCAGCAGCCCAAATAAAAGGGTCACACATTCTGACAATGTGCATGCCTGTTTACGCCATAATTAATTACCATTATTAGGCCCTGATCCTGGAGCTCTTATGTGCACAAAACTCCCATTGAGGTAATTGGGAATTTTATATGACTGAAGACTGCAGGATTGGGCCCTTCATGACTTGGGCTCAATTGTATCTTCAACCAATCATATGCAACACCAATTAGAACGCATGCTGTGGTCCTTTTTAAGACAATACTCCCATAAACATCAGAGGGAGTTCCATCTATGCAATGACTGTCAGATTGGGCCTATTGACTTCACCTGGAACTGTATGCATGTATTCAAGTACCTATGTTGGCCTTCTGTATTTAGTACCAACTCCATCACCTACAAAATCACATACATATACCGTAGCTGGGTTAAGTAAAATAAACTGGGTGAAATTCACCCTGTGCACAGTGCTAGCATGAGTCCTATGTGTAAGTTAAACCTTCATGCTTCCCTTTACACAGAGGTGAATTTCACCCAGAGAGTTTTTCTGGACTTTTGAGTTAGCAGTCCTGACAGAATAGATTTTTTCCATTTAAAATTATTTCCTTCACCTTTTCTTTATTATAATCAGAATTTTTAAAACAACATGCAGAAGTGGCAGGGACAATATGGGTCAGAGAAAGAACAATTAAATAGGGTTAGCCAAGCTAGCCCCTTTTGTACTCAGAGGGATGTTAGAAGCAATTTGCTTTATTCCTATCTGTAGCTGCTGGTATAGGATTTATATTTGTTGTCTGGGCTGGAGTTGATGAAGATTGGAGAAACAGAAGCATTCAGAATTTGGTGATCTAGCTTTGCTATTGGGATTTATGTACCAAACAAGGATCAAAATCATACATGAAAGAAATCTGAATAAAACAGAAGGTTTGAGTTACAGACTTTAGCAAATGAACAGTGTAGGGTCTTCAGATACCTATATCACATATCCAGAGACTTACGGGAGCCTAGGACTAATTTAAACTAATAAAACTCTACCTGAGTTTTGAATTTTTGAGCCATTCACTATCTGTGACTTGTTCTAGAGCTTGGATGGAGGACTGAAAACATCTCCGTTTACTGTTTACATAGTTAGGATAATTGAATAGCAGATTGATTAGGAGTCTGGGAGCCAGGAGCTCCTAAAGTTTAATACCACCTCTGCAACTAACTCACAGTATGGCTTGGGGTAATTTCTTACATGTAAGTTTCCCATCTGTAAACTGGGATAGTAATACTGATCTTTCAATATGTGGCCTGATTCTCCACTGCCCTGTACCTTGTATAACCATTTATACCTGTGCAAATGTGAATGTAAAATGGTCATTCTGATTTAGCGGCATTTTACATCGATTTTCCACAGGTGTAAATGACTATACCAGGTGCAAAATAGTGGAAAATCAAGCCTGTAAAGTGCTTTGTAAATATTAAATTAAATACTAAATATCAGTTGAGCCAGATCCTTACAGTGTAAATCAGTATAGCTCCACTGAAGTTAATGAAGCTATGCTGATTTACACCAGCTGAGGATCAGGGTGTTCCCCAGTGCCTCTGTAGTACAACAACATGTTTTTAAGTTTACTTACAGTTAACACATTCATTGACAAAACTGATATTTTCACAGTTTTCTATTCTTTATTCCAAGAAAGGAGGCTGGATACATATGGAAATAATGTTAGTAGTAGTAGTAGTAATTTGATCACATTTTTCTAGTTATGTGAAAACATTGCCCAAAACAAGAATGGATTAAGGCAGGAAGATTCCAAGTGGAGGGGCCTAAGTTTATAGAAAGAATCTATAAACATAGGCCCCTCCACTTGGAATCTTCCTGCCAGACTTCTAGGATGGCCTCTTGTTTTCACCCACACCTGAGTCCTGGCTCTTTCTGGCAAGTAGGTAGCTCAGCCCAAACTCCCATTCAGCCTTGTGCTGCATCACAGCCTGATGCTCTCCCTCTGAATCACTTATGTTTTCTGTCCCTGGATCCAAAGCATTCTTCCTTAAGCTTCCCCGTCCAAAATGTTTTGAAAGTCCTAACTCCATATACCTCACTTCAGACAGGGAGTGAAATTCTCCCTTATGGAGAGGACCATCAAAAGGCCTGTGCATATCCGAAGCCCCATTTTGAGGATTTAAATGGGATATAAGTGATGCACAGGCCATGGGTTGGCTTTCTGCATAGGACTGAATAAACCACTGGTTTTTGTTAGTTCATTTCTGTTATTATTGTCTAAAAGATGGAGACAATTTCCACTTCATTTCTTTTTTAGAAAAAATTGGTGACTTGAATGAAGTGTCACATAATAGGATGCATTCATGAGATAAATATGCAGTGTTTTTTGAACATTCCTGTTTTATGTTTCTCTGATATGCTCCCTACTGAAAACTGTCTTGTCCTTGTTTTGCAGGTTGGATCTATGACATCACACAAAAATATGATTTTTCTTTTTACATATGTGGTTTGCTTTACATGGTAGGAATAATCTTTTTACTCATCCAACCTTGTATTCAAAAGAAACAATCAAAAGACAAACCCACTGAAAGCACAAAAGTATAGTTCAATTTATGGAATGTTTTGAAAAGAATATATTGGGTTCATGTCTCTGTTATATAGCAGTATAAAATTGTTATTCTTACAAGACCAACTGCATTGAAGAGCATCACAGTGAATAATGAATGAGCTGCAAAGTGCTGATATTAAATAATTAGTGGAAATGTGCTTGTAAAAGCAAGTTGACTGTCATACTTATGATTCTTTGCTTAGAACTGTCTCTTTAACAAATACTGATGTTAAGAGCTTTCCAGATGTAATATTGCTATTTTTACATTTGGTCAGTGGTTGAAACATTAGTTCTGATTCACAAAAAGAAAAGGAGGACTTGTGGCACCTTAGACACTAACAAATTTATTTGAGCATAAGCTTTTGTGAGCTACAGCTTCACTGATGAAGTGAGCTGTAGCTCACGAAAGCTTATGCTCAAATAAATTTGTTAGTCTCTAAGGTGCCACAAGTCCTCCTTTTCTTTTTGCGAATACAGACTAACACGGCTGCTACTCTGAAACTAGTTCTGACTCTTAATTCATGTACAACAGTTTTACACTGATGAAACTATTG
Source organism: Caretta caretta (assembly GCF_965140235.1). Taxonomy (NCBI): domain Eukaryota; kingdom Metazoa; phylum Chordata; order Testudines; family Cheloniidae; genus Caretta; species Caretta caretta. The sequence continues at coordinate 33,301,076 of NC_134214.1, forward strand.
ACTGCAATGCAGTTATTGCTGATTTACACTGCTGTGAGAAAAGAATCAAGCCTCACATGAATACTTTCCTACTCTATATTCCAGCTGATCAGAAATTTGTTGTTAAGCACAAGAAAATGGCTACATTTCTCATCCAGCTACACAAGTGTGTCACTACAATACTAATGATAATTCAAGGATACACATAATTTAATATATTTAAAAGAATGTTTCTGTGATATAAAATTGAAGATATCTTATATTTTTCTGAAAACACTCTCCAGTCCAAAGAACTCTTTTTGATGTTTTGATTGCAGAACAAATTATCTATTCTCAGCTCATAAGAGAAATGATAAATGAGGTACTTAAATATATTCTGATACCAAACAGCACTGAAATAGAACAAACAAAAACTGGGGAAGGATGGGGCATATTAATGGGGTTCTGCAGCAGAAAGGACAGGCAGCAAAACTAGACAATTTATTGCAAGAGTCTATAAGAAAAGTTAATGCATTCAGGTAGAGTTTATGGGCCTCCCAATTCTGATCTCAATGCAGCCAGAATCAACTTCAGTAGTTACTCCCAATTTATATTGGTGCCACTGAGAACAAAATCTGGCCTTTCCTATGATTCTAGTTTTGTTTGCATCAGTTTTACACCTGTAACTACATTGGGCCAAACCCAATATACATTGGCATAGGTCCATTGAAGTGGATTTCCATCAACTAATTATCAGGCCCATTGACATCAATGGAGTTATTCCGGATTTACATCAGTGTGAGATCAAAATCAGGTCCTGTGTGCTTAGAGCAACGTTCTGGAAGACTGAACTTGGCCCTACTCTGCTTACATTTTATCACCATACAGAAAGGGCAGGTCTACACTATGGGGGAAAGTTGATCTAAGCTATGCAATAGTAGCGTAACTCAAGTCGAGGTGGCTTAGATCTACTTATCGCAGGGTCCACACTAGGCTATGTCATCTCCCATTGACTCCCTTTACTCTTTAAAAAAGGGAAGAAGGAGGATCCTGGGAACTACAGGCCAGTCAGCCTCACCTCAGTCCCTGGAAAAATCATGGAGCAGGTCCTCAAAGAATCAATGCTGAAGCACTTGCATGAGAGGAAAGTGATCAGGAACAGCCAGCATGGATTCACCAAGGGAAGGTCATGCCTGACTAATCTAATCGCCTTTTATGATGAGATTACTGGTTCTGTGGATGAAGGGAAAGCAGTGGATGTATTGTTTCTTGACTTTAGCAAAGCTTTTGACACGGTCTCCCACAGTATTCTTGTCAGCAAGTTAAGGAAGTATGGGCTGGAAGAATGCACTATAAGGTGGGTAGAAAGCTGGCTAGATTGTCGGGCTCAATGGGTAGTTATCAATGGTTCCATGTCTAGTTGGCAGCTGGTATCAAGTGGAGTGCCCCAAGGGTCGGTCCTGGGGCCGGTTTTGTTCAATATCTTCATAAATGATCTGGAGGATGGTGTGGATTGCACTCTCAGCAAATTTGCGGATGATACTAAACTGGGAGGAGTAGTAGATACGCTGGAGGGGAGGGATAGGATACAGAAGGACCTAGACAAATTGGAGGATTGGGCCAAAAGAAATCTGATGAGGTTCAATAAGGATAAGTGCAGGGTCCTGCACTTAGGATGGAAGAACCCAATGCACAGCTACAGACTAGGGACCGAATGGCTAGGCAGCAGTTCTGCGGAAAAGGACCTAGGGGTGACAGTGGACGAGAAGCTGGATATGAGTCAGCAGTGTGCCCTTGTTGCCAAGAAGGCCAATGGCATTTTGGGATGTATAAGTAGGGGCATAGCGAGCAGATTGAGGGACGTGATCGTTCCCCTCTATTCGACATTGGTGAGGCCTCATCTGGAGTACTGTGTCCAGTTTTGGGCCCCACACTTCAAGAAGGATGTGGATAAATTGGAGAGAGTCCAGCGAAGGGCAACAAAAATGATTAGGGGTCTGGAACACATGAGTTATGAGGAGAGGCTGAGGGAGCTGGGATTGTTTAGCCTGCAGAAGAGAAGAATGAGGGGGGATTTGATAGCTGCTTTCAACTACCTGAAAGGGGGTTCCAAAGAGGATGGCTCTAGACTGTTCTCAATGGTAGCAGATGACAGAACGAGGAGTAATGGTCTCAAGTTGCAGTGGGGGAGGTTTAGATTGGATATTAGGAAAAACTTTTTCACTAAGAGGGTGGTGAAACACTGGAATGCGTTACCTAGGGAGGTGGTAGAATCTCCTTCCTTAGAGGTTTTTAAGGTCAGGCTTGACAAAGCCCTGGCTGGGATGATTTAACTGGGATTTAGTCCTGCTTCGAGCAGGGGGTTGGACTAGATGACCTTCTGGGGTCCCTTCCAACCCTTATATTCTATGATTCTATGATTCTATGATTCTTCTTGTTCTGGTGGAGTACTGGAGTTGACGGGAGAGCGATCTGCGGTCAATTTAGTGGGTCTTCACTTGACCTGCTAAATCGACCCCCGGTAGCTCGATCGTCGCAACCTCAATCTGCTGGTAAGTGGAGACAAGCCCAAAGAATTTGCCTATGTGCAGAACAATCCCTTTAATAACTTCCTCTAGCTGATTTGTTGTACGGGATGTTTGAGATCTAAGACAGTTACCAATATTACGTTATGGCATGTTATGTATAGTTTCCTAAGCCTGATGCTTTGCAGGTGAAACATCTTGCCAAGGATTTTCCAGACTGGAGGATGCTTCCAGAAAAAGTTTGAAGTTCCTGGCTACCTTACTTGTTTACACAGTTTGCAACTGTAAAACATTTTTATTGCAGCCCTTCCTCAGTAATTAATTATTTAACCTAAATAACCAATCTCTCAGGGATAGAACTTGAGAATATTGGGTGAAGCTGGCCAAAGTATGCATTTAGGTTTAGGAACAGTTGCATGGAAGACAGCATGATATTTTATTGAAATTTATTTCACCACAAAAGTTATTAAATTACGACTAATTGTGTTGCAACGTAAGAGCACAACATTCTCTATGTAAAACGGATCAGATTTTTTCAGTGTTGTTTACTTGCTGTAAAATTAGCTATGTAATGCAAAGCATGGAAAAGAGAAGTGTTTTAACTATTTAAGTGCATTGCCTTGCTTTTTTGACAATATCAAATAACAGAGGGACAATACAGAATGTTTTGTATGGTGCTACATTAATATTTTCCATGCTTTGAGAGACACAACTTGTGATGTAGTGCCTATATTAACTACAAAGTGTCATTTTATTTTCTGGGTTTAAGCTTTATAAAGGTTATTTTTTGTCATAAATGAGGTTTCTGCTTTAGTATTGATTTATGCTGCTGGAATCTATTGAAAACAATTTGTGGTATCCATATAAACAGAACAAATAAGGGGAAGTTATGAAACCAACATCAATTCTTTAAGTGCAGGTTCAATGTCTTGTTTAGTATGAATGTTGCTGATAGCTTATTTTAATCAAAGTGACTTATTTTGTTGGGTTACTATATATATGGAAATGGTGATCTTCCGTCAATTTCCTTCTTTTTTTTTTTTTTAAAGATATGTGTCTTTTATACTTCAAACTTCACTTTTCCATTTGTCCAAATTGTTTTTATTTCCATATGACTGTAATGAATTAAATGTTGTTCTTTTAAGATATGTGCATATGTCTTTCTATAGAGCTTCTTCTTCTTTTTGGGATAACTAGATCATGTAATGAGAATAAACTTTATATTATAAAATATTTCAATATTTTTTCCTTCTTTAATTATGCACTTTTTCATTTTAAAAGTAAAGATACTCCTGCAAAGTAAGGGCTAAATGATTCTCCTCACCTCTGCAGAGGGGACAGAAACCTGGTTGGTCCAGGAAGTGGGGAGATAGCCATTCTTGGCATCATCGCCCACTCAATCCAGCATAATTACCAATTTAAATTAATGCTGAATTTACGTGGCTTCTCCTTTCATAATCTGAAAGGCCCCCTGAGCAGATTCTGGGAGCAGAAACTGCCAAGGAAATCCAGGGAAATCTAAATCCACTAAGCTTTCATGAAGGTGAGGAAAGAGGCTCCATTGTCGAGTAGCTATGTTCGCTATGCATTGCAGTTCTTTATAAATTCCTTTTTTATTTTAGAGTTGCCTTTGAGTGTTTTATTCTCTAAGGACTGGAATCTTGTAAACATAGTATCTTTAAATAAAATCACATAAGTCCTGATCCTACACATTTATGGACACAATGAATTTATAAATGTAAGAAGTCCCAGTGACTTAAAGTGAACCACTCACATGGATAAAGTTAAAAATATGCTTCAATGTTTGAAAGGTTCAGGGACTTCTTCCGAATGCTCTTTACTATTAGCAAAATATTTAGGGGATATCTGTATATAATTCCAGTGCAAAGTAAATTTACTCCGATTAGCACATTTCTTCCAAAATTTAAAGTACTACTAGAATGACATATTCAGAAAAAAATATGAAATAAGAGAAAATATATTTTGGACTATCTGAATAAACCATTTTGTAGAATCTACACTTTTATTTCTTAATTAACAATTTACAGTAGATTTACAAACTGCATTTTTAATACTTGACATTTAAACCAGTTTTTAAAAATCATGGGCCAGCATTGACGATAATGGAGCTATGCAAATTTGTACCACTTGAGAATCTGGCCCAAAGAGAATATGGCATTTGTTCTAAAGTAAAGTAACTGAAGAACATCACAAAAAGGGAAAATATTCCTCTGGCAAACTGTTGGCAAGTAAATAGCTTTATAGCATGAATATGGTCACATTTATCTATAAAGTCCAAGGGTATACCATACATTGCATGTTTTACAAAGATTAGAAACTTCCATAGAATATATATTTAATACCATTTCACTTTGAATGGTGACCTTGGAGAAGGAGGAAAATGGTGAAAAATTGGCACTAGATACAAAGAATCACAACTTATTTTATGTTTAATATAATGATAATACAAGGCTCCATCAATAAAAAAATAACACACCACCCTGTAAAATTAGAGAAGTTAAAGATCAAAACTTGTCTAGCTGCCTTTCATGCTACTGTAATTAGCACCTTAGTTTGATCATTACACTTAGTTTGATCATTTATCAGTGCATCAGTCACCCTGGTGGCCATACTCAGATTATTGTAGAAATTGTTAGTGGCATTTGGTCAGGATTAAGTTCCTTATATCTATTCTTACTATAACCAAAATATACATGGCTCTACTAAAACATTTCAAAAAACCAGCTACATATTTAGGGGTCCAATCCCAGGAACCCTCTCTCACAAGCGTAGTCCTTACTCATACAATAAGACAACAATAAGTTAAGTCTTGGTTTCAGTAAGACTACTTTTGTGAATAAGGACCATTTGCATTATAAAAGTTTGTGTTATAAATAAACTAGGTCACTTTGAGCATTTTGGCTTTACTTGGGTGCCTAAAGCTAATCACCTACATCCATATTTAGGCACCTAAACAAAATGACCTGATTTTCAGAGGTACTGAATACTATGAACTCACATCAACATCAGCTCAACATATAAAATAAATCAGGCCACTTTTTAGTGAATTCAGGTGACTAACTTTAGGCATTCCAGTGCAACCACGTAGGCCTTATTTTTTTGTGATCATTAGTACAGTGCCAAATCCTGCAGGCCTTTCTTAAGAAGACTAACTGAAGTTTGTGGGAGTTTAGCTGAGTAAATCATGCAGCTTTTAGGCCATTTTATGGAAAAAATGCAAGCATTGGTATTAATGCTCAATATTTAAACCTAGTCAATAACACATGGTAGACATTAATTAATAATTTAAGGATAGTAATACTTGACCTCTGGATTGTTGACGTTAATGTTGTAATTAACAATTAAGATGAAATTCTAAGCTATGTAAAATATTTTTTTAATGGATTTGTCAGCTCTGTTTGGTAGGAACATTATTGATGTGCTACAATGCAAAGAGCCAATAGTAAATATTATTTTTTAATTGAAAATATACTTAAGTGAATGTAGAACTCAAAGGTACCAGAGTCACAACACAGGCAACTCTAGTCCATTATCATCAGAAGTTCCTGCATAGACAGAAGCAGTGAAAATTTCACCCATATACCATCCTTCCAGTGTTCCCAAACCATGACCTGAAGTAGCTGTCTAAAAGGAAAAGGGTAATTTGGTATACATACCCATTCAGTTCTTGGTCTCTAATGACGTTTCCCCTTAGTGACAGAGTGCTGATTTGCTTATTTGTTTGAATTTTAGATATCTAGACTACAGAAGACGTTCACTAATTTTAAATTCATTTTAATGTAGTTCAAATTTTGGACCCAAGATACATGCTGGTCACCTTTTAACATTTCACATTTGCCATGGTGGCCAGTAAACAGTCAGCATTTACCAATGGTTTCTACACAATAAGAACTGACATACCACATTTCTCCCTATTTCTTAGGAAATAACTGTGGCAACATTATGATATCTGTTGTCAAATGCTGACTGTTTGAATGGTAACCACTGTATATGTAAACTTATTATATCTCAGAGTCAAGAAGTTCAAGGGAGCTTGAACCTTTTCTATTGCTGGTGGTAGCTGGGAGCCTGATTAAAAAGATTCCAGTCTATAAAAGGTAATGTTGTTTATGTATTGCTTCCATTATGCTTTATGTCTACTGTTTTAATAGTCTAATTCTTTTCAGTAAAAGTAACCAATTATAATGTAATATACAAGTCCGCACTTGCAACTTTTGCCCATAATGAAAAAGCATGCTGCTTTATTTAGTCTTTGAATCATCTTGTTTCTGCCTCCTTCTTCGGAGCTGCAGCTGAAGCTGAAGCTTGTTTGTGAAGAAGAACTGCTTCCAACCCACTTCCTCTGCCAGTGCTCTCATTTCAGGGGTAATTGTACCACACAAATTCTGCACAATTTTCTCCCACAGTGTGTCAGAGTTGCATATCTATTTATAAGAGAAAGTAGGCAGGGTTAATCTGGTTTAAACAAACATAGCCAGACCTATTCAATGTTTACTGACCATTTTGTTTGCAAAAACCCGGCATAGGGCAACTCAGCCCATTGTATATTAAGTTAGCTTTATATATAAGAATGTGATCTTTTGGGAAAAAAATCCCACAGACCTTCTTTAGGTAAATTTACAATAACTTCAGTACAAGTTTTGCCCAAGTAAGGACTGAGTCCAGGTTGTAGGATTTGACCCTTGTTATATGTCTTTGTTGGTCTTGTACATGGTATTATATATTCTGTAAATTATTGTCATGGTTTCTTTCAATATACTGTTCAAAAATATTTTCTCCATCTGTTGTGACAAAGAGGACACAGGGCCACACTGTCCGCTGATATATATTGGCACAGCTCCACTGAAATCAATGGAGCTGTGCTGGTCTATACCAGAAAATTTGGCCTATGTTATTTACAAATCATATCACAAATATATATACATGTGTTTGTGGTAAAGAAAAAGGGACAAATCTATTTATTTGTGGTGTTATACTATCAGACTCTCTGGATTTACATCAGATTAATTTGGCCCAATGGCCCTATGCAACTGAAAGAAGCTTTCACAAGAATTGTGAGCTATTCAGTTCTGGAGATGGGTTGTGATTCCTGGGTGACGCTTCCCACTTTTGAATGACTGCATAAATAGAATGGTGTGAAAACAATCATATAGGCCATTATAGCATAAGCAGAAAGAGTAAATGAAGGTTTTTTTCAGGTATGATACAACCATCATAAAAGAGTAATTATTAGGAAGACTGGGTGCATCAGTATAATCATTATATCCAATCTTTAAAATAAGTGATCCTGGAAGATACTGAATCTGATTCTCTCCTCACATAAGTTTTACAATGAGTTTATTGGTACAACCCCTCTGTAGTCAATGGAATTGCACTGATGTAATACTACAATTTGGTTCCAATATCTGTTCCACTGCTGAGCAGTGGTGGTTATATTACCAGCATATTATATGCTGGGTTGTCTGACCAAAATAGGAAGACAGGGATCATGGGAAATACTGCTTCAAATACTGCTGAAAGAAGAAAAAGGGATGAATTTTAAAAGCTTTCCTAAAATTTCTGATTGATTGTTATATTTCTCTGTTCTGTTGTGCCTAGAAAATTGGTAATTGTATTAAATTGAAAATATTGGAGACAATCTTTTTAGTACTTCATACACAATATTAAAACATACAGTGCAAATCTCAATTCAATATTATTGTTTTCTTCTTTCAGTCACAGTGGATTTCAGAATATATAACACAACAGCCAGCTTTCAGTGTTAGAAACTTTGGTGAGATTATGCTCTCTATTACAGTGGCTTAAATTGGAAGTAACTCCCCAGAACTCATGGATTTACACTAGTTTTACACCAGTGTAAGTGTGAGCAAATCAGACTCTATAGTTACAGAACATCAGAAATGTTTATCTTCAGGTTTGCATCGTGGATATAGCTCCCTCTGGTGGTTATTTTAGTTCATAGAAAGATAAGTAACAATTTTTACAATTAAAATAATTGCCTTTATAGAACCATTTAAAATCCACAAACAAGGTAAATCTAAGAAATCTACTGAGACTGTGATGGAAAATACCATGTTATGTATTTCAGTAAACACTGATATTTTGAAAAACTCGCAGTGCTTGAGTGGTGGTGTTCAGATTACGGCAACTGCAGTCATTCCTTACTTGATTTTATAAAACAGCTTCTTTTACACTGTCTTTGTTTTAAAATATTACACAGTGAAAATACAAAAGTAAAAATACTTTGAAACTGGCATTGGAATAAACCTACTAAATTCTGGACAGAAAAACATGATGAGATTTATGCTTAGAATTACCTGGTGAGAAAAGAAATAAACATGTGAGTATGCAAGCAAATAAAAGTGAACATATTTAAAAGTGTAAGAATATTTTTGCTGATAATCTGGGTCTTTGGCAAGAACAGGAAATAGAAGGTGGACTGTAGTAATAATGGGATGGAGGGCAAAAGATGGCACACAGCAAGAGCCACCAGTAACAAAACTGGATATTACATAGGAGTCTTTGCAGGATACTTGTGGCCATGATACTTAGCCAGAATATTTGGTAAGGACTGGAAATGAGAGGACGCAGCTACCTATTTCTTTAATTTATCTTGGAAAGGAAGAAAAAAAGCTTTGGGTTGATAATTTGGTAATGAAAAAGGGCCCTGCTGTGTCCTGCAAGGATCCATGGTTGGGAAAGAAATGATAAATAATTTACTACAATCTCACAGAAATAGCAGTCTTTTCATTCCCTTGAACACAAAGACTGCTCCAGTTTAGTGCTCATGGTCAGTGTTTCCTCTTCAGAGAAAATGAGGGGCAGAGTCATGGCACTGCCCGAGCCCTAATCATTGGGCCCAGTGATCAGGACAGTGTACCCAGCAGGGGTAGTCAATAGGCAGACTGTGAGCCAAATCCAGACCGCCAGATGCTTTTGAACAGACCCCAACATCTTTTTATTTATTACTTATTATCATCGTTATTTTTTATTATTTTCTCTGGAGTCTGGATCTTGACTATACCTTGACCAAGAAATTTGGACCGTGACCAGAAGAAAAAAAAATTGACTATCCCTGGTCACCCAGTTCAAATATGGCACAGCAGCCATGTTCACCCTCCACTCCTGGAGGCACTGTATGTACATGAGGCAAAAGCCTCCGGAAGCTTTGGCTGGGCTGGTGAGTCTATTCCATTGCTTCTATTGCATGCTTTGCTTTACTGTCATAACTGAGCCCAATGTCCACAAGAATATTAGCATAGTTTAGAAATATTATTTCTCCTCAGTTGAGATTCTGAGTATCCAAAAGGTGAAAAAGAAAGGTTTACTTTGTAAAAGAAAAGACCTAAATACTATTTGATTATATGGTCAATATTACATCATGCACTCACTGCCAGAGTGCCCATTCATGTCAGTTCACAGTGTTGCAGAGACTCATCCTCTTTACCCTCTTGTGTCCTGCATCTGCAATGGTCTGCCACCTCAATGGCCTAACCCTCTGGCCAGGTCAGCTCTCAGTCCAGTCTCTTTCCGGGGTTAGAAGAAACCATATTAAACGTGAAATCAAAATAACCACATGGATGTTAAAGTCCATAACAAACACTAGTCCTTCATAGAGACCCAAGGCCAATGTTGTCAAGGCTAGGCCCCTGGCTAAGCCAGGTTTCTTGGGTTAGGACACTGAAGATTATCTGGCTGCAAACTGGCCCAATAAAACTAGTCAGTCCAAGCCAGCTGACCCTGTCCTGGCCTCATTCAGAATTGGTTCCTAGTAAAAGCTGCCAGCCCTTTTCATCTGGCCTACTGGGCTTTGATTGGCTCCTGCCTGCTCCCAGCCCTTCTAGGTACCGGAGGACCAACTCTCACTGGTTCTGTTTGCAGCTGATCAAGAGACACCTCTCTATGCAACCTCTGGAGGTCTGAAGTCACTGCTCTTCCCTTCCAGCAGGGTACCTTCTTATGGTAGGATGTGCCAAGTTGGTGGGGCCTCTGGCAGGGGCAGCGAATACCTGGTAAAGCCCCTCATAGTTCCATATAATAAAGCACTCCACACCACAGGTGAATTCGCCTAACTAACTTAACTTTTGAATACGGTTGATTCTGAAAACAACAATACTGATATTTTTGTACTGCTAATTGTAATTGATATTACATTATGACAAATTATAGCCTCAGCTGTATCATCATAAGCCCACTGACATCAGCAGGGTTGCATGGGTAATTTTCTTTAAAATATTTCTATGATTTCTTTAAAGTTGAGACTATCCATTAAGAATGCTTTTGTAATACACAAGAGTGTAGTATCCTCCATGGAGCCTGATCTTGCACTGCTAAAGCCGTGCAATGACAGCAAGATCTTAAATACTCTGTATGCTATAAAGCATGGGTCCAATCCTTCAAATACTTAATACTAGGAATAGTGTTTATTACCTGAATAATCTTAAAGGTAGACATGTGTAAAGGATGTGTGTGTTAAAAGTGAACTAAATGAGGAGAATGTGCCAAAGCAAAACTAATACTTGAAATAAATTGTAAATGTTTTTTACCGTTTCAAATCTGTGTGAAACTTGAGAAAGCCTGGCAATATCTTCAAGCTCCAGAAAGGAAATGATGTACAGGAGCAATGAGTCAGGAAGCCGTTCCAAGAAGTCAAAGTTACCCCGGCACAGATTGAAGATATGCTCCAGAATGTTGGCACCAAAAATTACAGCAATTTGAACTGTGATTCAAAGAAACCCAACAAAGAAAGAGATTTGTAAATGCCTTTACATTCCCTCCCAATGCATAGGGATAATCTTACATGTATCTTCCAAAAACAGAACAACTCCAATTTAAAAAGGTAAGCAGATACATTTCTGGATGTTTTCTAGATAAACACAATTCTGAAAACCCTTAGCATTTATAATATAAAATATAATATTCTAGTTTTGTTCCATGAACAGAGCTACCACAAACATCAATAGGAGTCTTGCATAGGATAGGATATGCTCAAAATTTGGACATTGACCAGCATACCTCTAACTCTTCTCTGCTCATTGCTGAACTTTGATGTCAGCAAAGCAGCAGCAACAAGACTTAGCTGAAACCTGTCCAATCCCATTTTGCGCACATAAGAGATATTAAATACAAGTTTTTTATATTGTGCTATGAACTAATGAGTAGATTTAGAAAACAATGAAAATTGTATTCATTTTTAAACTGGTTCCAACTTTGTAATTTTGTTGCATTGTTCCTGTGTTTATTGTTTTAAACATCTGTTCTTCAAAAAAAAACAAAAAAAAACAACATGTTCTTGAATGTGCTATTTGTTTATTTAATTTTAATATGCATCTTTATTAGTGATCTGTATTTTTTGGAGATTTTGGAGTTGTGTTTTGTTTAAGACCTAATTACAGGAGCTCTGTAATTTAGATTTGGAAAGGGATATGTTCACAGTGGGCTCCCCTTTCATTTCAAAACAAAGCTGCTTTATTTACAGTTAACAAATTATTACAAATCCAAACTAGTTTTCTCAGATTTGAGCTATAAATTCTACTAAGTAAGGAGTGGTATGTATATCTTCTGGCATATGTTATACTCACAAAAAAATACAAATAGAATAATGGAAGCTAAGAGATGGAAAAGGCCGGATAGGCAATTTAATCCATCATCTGCCAATGTAGGATTTTTCCTTCCAGTATATTTTAAAGTATTTTGTCTAGGCTAACTTTAAATTATGCAAGCTATGAGGTGTTCATAATTCTCTTGAAACATTCTTCCAAAAATCCAGCAGACCTCACTATTAAGATTTTTTTTGGTTTATACTCAAACATTCTCTTTTTTAATTGCGTTCCTTAATTCGTATAGTACTTATACCCCTTTGTACCACCTCGTGTAATTCCTTTTCTTCTGTGGTGTTTACATCCTCTTTTAATACTTGTAAACAGCTAAATCCTTTTCAATCTTTCCTGCTAAATCAATCCCTCCAGTTTTTTAATTTTGTTTTATTCTTCTCTGAATTCTCTCCACTTTGTCTATATGATCCTGGTACTCAGGCACCTAGCAGTAAATGCAGTACAGTAGGACCTCAGGATTATGAACACCACAGTTACGAACTGACTGGGCAACCATACACCTCATTTGGAAGTAGAAGTATGCGATCAGGCAGCAGAGACCCCCTCCCCCCGCAAAAGCAAATACTGTACACTATAGTACTGTGTTAAATGTAAACTACTAGAAAAATTAAGGGGACGTTTAAAAAAAGATTTGACAAGGTAAGTTAACTGTTTCTGTATTAGTTTCATTTAAATTAAGATGGTTAAAAGCAGCATTTTTCTTATTCATAGCAAAGTTTCAAAGTTGTATTACATCAATATTCACTGCATTTGAGTTACATGTCCCAGGGTGCTGCCTTCCAGTCCCTCCACCACAGGCTCAGATTGACTTAGGTGATAACTTTATTGACCTGGATGCAGTCTGGACCATGCAGATTCCCCTAAGGCCCAAGCCTATTCCAGACCTAGTAGAGACAACTGACTGGTCCCTCTATCCCGCTGGCCAGTGGTCACAGAGACTGTGGCTCTGCATGTCACCATCCAAGGGCACCGAGAGATGCTGCTGGTTAGTGCCATTTGCTCCTTTCATTTTCCCCTGATCCTGGGTATTTCCTCCATAACCTTCTCATTCACTGGCATGAACTAAAGGGTCAGTTTCTTTTCAGAATATTGCTGGCTGCACTGCTTGATCCCAGGACGTAGAGAGTGCATAGTAGAACCCCAACAATCACAAGCCGGTTGTTGGTCCAACAGACTCTCTCGTTGATCCTGCGCCTCAACTTCTACCCCAGCACAGTGATTTTGCCAATGTATTTGAAAAAAGAATGGAGAAATCCTACCCCCCCACAAGGATTATGACTGAAACTGGGAACAAAAATACCATTTGGTCATATTTATGCCATGTCTGAACCTGAACTGGTCGACCTTCGCACCTTCCTGCAGGAGAACCTGCCCAAGGGCTTTATTACAAGTCCACCTCACCTACTGGGGTACCTGTCCTCTTAGTTAAGAAGAAGGATGGTAGCCTCTAACTTTGTATGGACTACCAAACACTATATGAGGTCACCATTAGGAACTGATACCCCTTACCTCTAACTCCTGAATTACTGGACTGCATGGGGCATGCCTATATATACACAAAGTTGGACCTCTGAGGTGCATATAACCTTGTAAGGGATAAGAGGAAGGCTGCCTTTTGAACCCACTGTGGACATTTTGAATACATCATGAAGCCTATCAGTTTAACCAGTGCCCCTGCCACATTTCAACATTCCATTAACAATGTGTTCCAAAATATTCTGAACCAATATATGATATACCTGGACAACATACTTATTTTTTCAGACAGTGCTGAACAACACACTATGCTTATCCGTTGCATCCTTGGATGGCTTCGCCAACATTGTATCTACGCTAAGTCGAAGAAGTGTGTTTTTGGTCAGGCCTCCATTCAAATTCTTACGGTTCATCCTATCCGCCGAGGGTATTGAAATGGACCCTTGTAAGACGATGGCAGATCTTGAGTGGGCAGTTCCACAGAACATCCAAGAACTACAGAGCTTCCTGAGATTCGCAAATTTCTATCGGCGATTCATCCTGAGGTTTTCAAAGCACACTGCACCCCCCTATTGCCCTACTTCACAAAACTAGTAAGTTACTTTGGTCTCCTGGGGCCCAACAGGCCTTTCAGCAATTGAAAGTTGCATTTACCTCAACTCCCACACTAGATCACCTAGAGACGAAACAAGCCTTTATCATTGAAGCTGACGCTTCTAATGTGGTGATCAGGGCAGTATTTTCCCAGAAACACAGCTCTCAGCAACTATTATACCCATGTGCCTTTTACTCCTGGAAACTCACCCCCGTAGAACAAAACAATGGTATTTTGGATAAAGAATTCCTGGTGACCGAAACTGCCTTTGAGGAACGGGGTCACTATCTTAAAAGGGCCCTGTACCCTGTCCATAAGAATTTAGAATAGTTGCATAAGGTGAAAGCTCTCATCCAGCAGCAACTCCAGTGGGCTTTGTTTTCTCATGTTACAACTTTGTAATCTCTTATTGTCCAGGAACGAAAAATAGCAAATCTGACACTCTGTCCCAGAAGGGAGAACACTACACTGACATGATGGGCTTGAACTCCAAAATCTCCAACATTCTTAAACCTCATAACTTCCTGGGTGGAACCTCCCACCAAAATCTGCTTGCCCTGATATGACCAGAGGATCCCTTCTGATGAGCAGGAAGCCATAAGCAGGGAGCCCCACGACATCTGAGCTGGGATAACCTACGTGAAAGGGCACATAGGTTATCCCAGCTCAGATCCTCCTGGATCTCCAGGAATTATGGCCCAGGAAGTACGACTCACCCTTCACAGGACATTTTGGTAGAGTCAAGACCCAATGCCTAATTTCTCATCTTTCTAGTGGCCTCGCACGTCACAGTGGAGGCCTACACTGCCTCTTGTAATGTGTGTGACCACTCCAAGGCATTGCATGACAAACCCCTCAGCCTCCTGCAACCTCTCAAGGCTCCAACTAACTCCTGGGCAGTCATCACCTTAGATTTCAGAGTAGAGTTACCTGAGTCCAATGGGTTCACAACCATCCTGACTGTGGAGGCAGGGATCGGCACCACCATGTTGCGCAACAGACACTTGACAAAATTACCGTACTTAGTGATCGACATGGTGGGGGGGCGGGGGCGTTATGTCATTCAGTCATTCGATTTTTTAAAAAATTATCACAGACCTCAAAATTTTTACCACGGACACTTGTGTCCATGTATGGACACGTTGCTGACCCCTGCGTAGTGGTTCTCCTCACCAAGATGGCACACTTCAACCCCTGCACTCATCTGCCCTCCACCCAGAAAACCATCCAGCTCTGTACAGATCAAGTTGTCCACCTCCATGGCCTTCTGGAGTGCATCTACATCTCTTACTGTGATTCATAATTTCTCTCTCACTTCTAGCATGGAGTTCTCCAAAAGTTGGGCATTTGCTCCCATCTCTCCTCCACCTATCACCCCCAGTCAAATGGTCAAGCAGAAAGAACAAACCAAATTTTGGAACAGTACCTACCGGGCTACATAAACGATCACCAGAATGACTAGTCCTCATTACTACCCCATGTGGAGTTTACATACAATAACACAGAACATGCCTTTACAAGACAGAGTCCCTTTTTGTCTATTTTATCCAGAATTACCCATGACCTCTCCCAACCAAGCAGCCTTACACTGGGTACAACAGATCCATTGGACCCAAGATGAACCGAAAACCTCCCTAGAGGAAGCTACACGGTGTCAAGTGGAGTGCCCCAGGGGTCGGTCCTGGGGCCGGTTTTGTTCAATATCTTCATAAATGATCTGGAGGATGGTGTGGATTGCACTCTCAGCAAATTTGCGGATGATACTAAACTGGGAGGAGTGGTAGATACGCTGGAGGGCAGGGATAGGATACAGAGGGACCTAGACAAACTGGAGGATTGGGCCAAAAGAAATCTGATGAGGTTCAATAAGGATAAGTGCAGGGTCCTGCACTTAGGACAGAAGAACCCAATGCACAGCTACAGACTAGGGACCGAATGGCTAGGCAGTAGCTCTGCGGAAAAGGACCTAGGGGTGACAGTGGACGAGAAGCTGGATATGAGTCAGCAGTGTGCCCTTGTTGCCAAGAAGGCCAATGGCATTTTGGGATGTATAAGTAGGGGCATAGCGAGCAGATTGAGGGACGTGATCGTCCCCCTCTATTCGACATTGGTGAGGCCTCATCTGGAGTACTGTGTCCAGTTTTGGGCCCCACACTACAAGAAGGACGTGGATAAATTGGAGAGAGTCCAGCGAAGGGCAACAAAAATGATTAGGGGTCTGGAACACATGACTTATGAGGAGAGGCTGAGGGAACTGGGATTGTTTAGTCTGCAGAAGAGAAGAATGAGGGCGGATTTGATAGCTGCTTTCAACTACCTGAGAGGTGGTTCCAGAGAGGATGGTTCTAGTCTATTCTCAGTGGTAGAAGAGGACAGGACAAGGAGTAATGGTCTCAAGTTGCAGTGGGGGAGGTTTAGGTTGGATATTAGGAAAAACTTTTTCACTAGGAGGGTGGTGAAACACTGGAATGCGTTGCCTAGGGAGGTGGTGGAATCTCCTTCCTTAGAAGTTTTTAAGGTCAGGCTTGACAAAGCCCTGGCTGGGGTGATTTAATTGGGGATTGGTCCTGCTTTTGAGCAGGGGGTTGGACTAGATGACCTCCTGAGGTCCCTTCCAACCCTGATATTCTATGATTCTATGATTCTACCAGCACTATGCAGACTGCCAACAACAAGAAGGACCCACCTTTTCTGTAGATCAGATGGTGTGGCTTTTGCCCAAACATTTGCACACAGAGAGGCCATCTCATAAACTGGATTAAGAGTTCCTGGGCCCATACTGAATTCGCTGCTAAATCAATCTAGTTACCTTAAACTCCTCTGAATCCACCTGGTGTTTCATGTATTACTTTCTAAAGCCCCACTACCAGGCCATATTTCCTCACTGCTCCTCACCCCGACCCCCGCCAATACATGTTCAAGGTCAGGACAAATATGTTGTCCAAGAGATCCTTGATGCAAGAATGAAATGGACTAAACTCTGATATTTGATTGATTGGGAGGATTATGGTCCCAAAGAATGCTCCTGGGAGCCCACAGAAAATATCCATGCCCGGATACAGTAAAGACCTTCCCCAAGAACCATCCTGGAAAACCCAGCCCACTAATGGCTAGAGGGCACCCTCAGGTTGAGGGTGATGTGGGGGATCGCAGGTCTCAAATCTAGGTCTGTGGGTCTCTAGGCAATCCTCAGACCACTATCCACCACCCGGCAGCTCACTGGTACCATCAGGGAGTGTGGGCTGGTGGGTGGACCCTAGCTCACCACAGGCCCAGCCCACAAAGCTCCCAGTTGGAAGAGATGTCCATTTCTGACTCTTGCTTGATTTCTGGCTCTGACCTTTGGCTCAGTTCCTGACTCCAGTTCTGACCACTAGGTCTGACTGCCAATGTCCCAGTCTATCACACTGGTCTAGAATGCAGTTATGTGCAGATTTGTAGATCAATTCATTGGAATTACAGTTATCTAATTTTTCTGGTTTTTTTTATACTATGCTCATCTAGCTGTCATGTGCACATAGTCAATTGTCTTCCCATTGATCTAGGTTATAAAACTGCAGTGAGCTCTGGTGCCAAGAATTTGCTTAGTAAATATAAGGCAAGGTCAAAGAAGTGGGTTTGCCTTTTGCTATGAAGGTTCTGAGGTTCTTGAGCATCCTAATATATTCAGGAGAGAGTTCCACAGTCATGGGCCAGATGGCGAGAAAGTGATGTTTCCTGCCCACTCCTGAGGTTGAATAGTGTATTCAACATGAGACCAGGTTGCAAGATGCAGTTAAGGGCTGACTTTCTTAATATTGATTACACGTTGGATAACCTATAACAGCAAAATGTTTAGGAATAGGTTTTAAAAGCAGTATGTAGGTCTTTCAGGCACAAAGGATATTTACTGAAGACCCTGGCAACAAAGATAGGAATCTGAGGAAACTCCTCTCTTTCCCAAATACTATCTGGCTAGACATTGACAGCTACTCAGTAGTCTCATCCAGTTAAAATGTCATAAGACCATACTTTGAACATGGCATTAATATTGTCATGATTCTTTTTTTCATAACTCGGTTAAAAAGTTGCAGTATACCCCCTACTGTAATCCTCTTTTTGAGGAAATTCCCTTAGTAAATACTGTAAAGATCTAGACACAAAAACAAAAGTGCTGGATAGCCCAGGTAATCAGACTCATGCATGACAAAGAGTCAACTCTTTATTAAAAAAAAAAGTCCACAACACGTATCTACGTCATGCTAAATGGCTAACCAAAAGGCTACAATCCAATTCTTTGCTGCTTCAATAAAAATGAGTTTTTATTACACAATGAAAGTGTCTTTCTACATGTAGGTATGAATGTTTTAACATATGAATTGTTTGTGGATGCTCTCAAAATGTCTTTAGCTGTATTTATTTTATTTCTGTAAAAATACCTTTCGTATTATTTCTGCAGCTGATGGTGGCTTAGACATAAGGGTATGTTTGAATACCCTCAGAGCTCACTGAGATTTTCATGCCTAAGAGCAATTGATAGTATTTAGTGACTTGCACCAGTTGTTCATTCTTTCGGGGACTTAAAAGGATTTTATCTCCTTCCCTTGGAATGTGAAGATCTAGAATGTGTGCCTTATACTATCTTCCATGAATGTACAGTGATGCTGTAAACCAGCCTTGAAAAAATCATAAAAATTTACTAACTCAGAAACCAAATCTACACTCTCCACCCTCCTCTCATCATCACTATGATAATTATGATGAGAAATGAATGATCTTACATAGCTGTCAAAAAAAATACTCACTCTAAACAGATGGATAATTAGTATTTTAGAAGGCTGCAGTTTATGGTCTCAAAATTGAAAAAATATGTGTAAGGCTGTTTTGAGGTATTTCTCCCAGATTATATTATGAAACCATTTTGTTCACGGATTTTACACAATAATGGAGGCTTGTTAATGCTGCATACTATATGAATGTTTCTTTCAGTGTTAAGAATTGCAAGTCTATTTATATGGTTAAGAAAGTAGATCAATGGTTTACTACTATGCAGCACATGCACTGAATCTGCTCATAGATTGGTATGCACCTTTGTTATTACTACAAAAACTACAAAAGCACAAAATCAGCCTACAGCCTTAAATGTGAATGTACATGGTTGTCACTGACTTTTGTTACTACTCTATAGAGTTTGTAGAAATCTATGTAAACAGGAAGTATTAAAAAGGTTATTTTAAAATGACTCTTTCATAGGCTTTCTACTAGATGCTTTGAATGCCTGCATGGATTAGTGGCACGCATAATGTTTTATTTGCAAGGGAATATATTTTACCTCATGTTTGCTTGATAAGAATAAATCAAATGATTTTGTCATAACACTTTTTTTGTGAACATCTCTAAGCACTTTAAGTTACAAAAAAAAGCCATAAAATTAAAGACTAGCTATGGGAAGGCAATGTAAAATGCTAATTAATTCTTAAACTTATATATAAACTTAGCTATTGGCCTAAAAGAGTGCACTGTCAGCAGAACGTACTACATACACTGAGGGTCAAATCCTGTCCCTACTTAAGTCAGTGGGGATTTTTGCCACTGACTTCAACTGAAACTGACTTTGGCACAAATTTCAATAAAAATAATTAGATCACTGTTTCAACAACAGTTTTGGCAGCAAAGTTTTGAGCAACCTGTGAATATATGAGGGAAAAAGTAGCAAGACTTGTAAGCCAGGAGATGAGAAAAAGATGCAAAAAAGTCTTAGTATTTATGTGAGACAGCTGGAGAGGTGATCTGGAATAGTTCCAAGACTGCCAATGACTGCTTTAAAATACAATAATGGTTAATATGATCCACAAAGGAAAATTTGGTATATAAAAAAAGTGACCCTGAGATTATTATCTTTGGAAACAGGAAGAAACCTTTTCACAGTAAGTGGGACAAACTGACCTGGGCTTCAATAGTGATGTGATGAAGTTCAGAAACACCAGTAGTACTTTCAAAAGAAGCATGCAAATGCAATACAGATTAGATCCCAAGATACAACCTTGAATGGATCTAGAAACGTTTTTAGCAACACTAGAAATAGAAGCACCGAAGAAAAAAAACTGCATATGTTGGTAAGGATTTAACTATTTGAACAACATGCCAGATATTCCAATACATGTGTTTCACTGTGACATTAAACGGGTATCAAATGCCACAGAAAGGTCCAACAATATATACAGTGACACAAAACCTTTGCCATTACATATGCACAGGTCACTACAGAGCTGAACAAAAGCTTACTTATGGGTGCTAAAAGAAAAACAAATTACATTTGTCAAATAAATCATTAGGAAGTGTTGCTAGAATTCAGCTGTAAACACTGTTAGCAACTTCTCACAGGAAACAAAGGGTACAAAAAGGCTACTCATCATTCACACCATATTTCCTAGAAAGCTCAAGTTTTCAAAATTGATATTACCACTATCAAGTTGAAACACTGTGGAAGACAACTGCATCTGAAGAAACAGGGATATTAAAAATATCAGCAGTAAAAGAGCTTAATATATTCAAGGACTTCTTAAGCACCTGCCAAGGATCCAATTAGCTATCAATTTTGTTCAGTTTTATTGCAAATTTGTCATTTACAAACAAAAATTTTAAAAAAATTATGCTATAACAAGAGTTAAATTTAAAATGAACTAAACTTAATAACTTAAACCAACTTGATCTGTGGTCTTGTTTTTCTTTCAATCTGAAGTTGATATATATTCCCAATTGCTTTCATCTTTCATCGTGGTGCTTGTGTTCCATCACTTGGAAGTGACATGTCTTTACAGATCATCATTCAAAAAAATGTGATAAACCTGAAGATACCATCTGCATTCAAGATATTTCTCTGCATGTGCACATCCATGACAAAGGAGCATCTAATCAAAAGTGTCACAGTTACCAGGTAACTATACCTCTGTCCCCTCTTGGTCTCTTTGAGTATATCTACAGAGGGATAAAAAACCCATGGGCTCTCCCAGGTCAGCTGATTCAGGCTCACAGGGCTTGTGCTCCAGGGTTGAAAAATCGCTGTGTAGATGTTCAGGTTCGGGCTAGAGCCTGATGTCTGGGACCCTGTGAGGATGCAGGGTCCCAGTACTTGGGTTCCAGCCTGAGCCTGAATGTCTGCACAGAGAGTTTTAGCCCCAAAACCCAAGTCTGAGTCAGCTGACCTGGCCATGCTGTGGATCTTTTATCCCTATGTAGACATACTCTTTGAGTGCACTCCTTCTCAAATCTCAGGCCTTGAGCTGTTACCTCTCTTGGAGTGAAATCATGTGATTCTTCCACTCTTAGACCAGCCTTGAGCTACAGTTTCCAGGTACTAACCAGGATTACCTCTGCAGGTCTCAGTTAGGTTCAGTCCCTGTTGTTCTGTTCCCTCCAGGACCTACGACCATGGTGTCCAATGATCAGATAGCCTTCTTTAAACAAAGTATTGTTTACATAGAACAGTGGTTTTCAAACTTTTTTCACTTGCAGTCCCCTAAAAATTTCAAATGGAGGTGGAGACCACTCTGGAAATCTTAGGTATTGTCTGCAGACCCCCTCGGGGCTCACAGGCCATAAGCTGAAAACCACTGTTCTATCGTAATTACAATCTGTTGTGGCTCCCTTAGACATAGTCTGTGGACCCCCAGAGGTCCACAGGTTGAAAAGCATTGATTTAGAACCAAAGCATTTCAGAGAAAAAGATCTTAAAACAAACAGATTATACACTTATCTAGTTAAGGAAGGGCCCAACTACTTCAGATGTTGCCACAGGACCTGTTTCTATGTCCCTGAAAGTCTGTTCTCCCCAGGAACAGCTGAGAACTCCCCTCCTAAAGTCTTTTTAACTTTTTCATGTCCCTTTGAATTATTGTGGGAATCTGAAAATAGCATCTTAACCGATAACAACATTGTCATTATCTTGTAATCTCCCTGCTAGGATTCGTTGGAAGTAAGCTTATCTAGAGCTTGTGTTGCCTTTCTGCTTCTTTTTCCAACAGCCCCTCATTAACTGAAATGAATACGTTCATATTGTAAAGCCCAATAACCCAGCAGAAGCTATTTCATTAACCTATAACATACAATATTTATAAAATTACAGAGCAGTGTTCCCAGATTATTACATAGAAGTTCCATGTCTGCCACAGTAAGTGTATAGTCTTTTTCTAAGTCTTACTCTGAAGAGATGGATCATCCAAGAAGTATTCATGAGATTCTTTAAGTTCCCCAGGCTTTGTTTCACGAAATTCACTTCTAAGAGAGATTTTCCACCATCTGAAAATTACCTATGATTGAAAAGAAGATATTGGCAAGAATTAACAAACATCAAATACTAGTGGATATAATAGTTCTAAAATTCAGGATTATGGTTATGTAACTACTATTTCATTTCTAAGTACGTATAAATTGTCATACTGGATCAGACCATAGCTACTCCCAATGGTCATATCTGATGCTTCAAAGGAAACAAACAAAAAAAACCCCAATCACCTTAATGCACCTAGACAAGTGTGAAATACTGTATATGCAGGGAATATTCTTTCTTTAGCCCTGCATGAAAACTGTTTATGCCCTTAAGCCTGAGGTTGAATTAATTATCTTGACTTGTATAACTACAAATATTCTTTTTCATTCTGCATTTAGCAGCAGATTTGTGTGTACCAAAGGATAAAATTTAAAATACATATAATGAAGATGCACTGTTTACATACTCTAAATCATGGGTTCTCAAACTGGGGGTTGCGAGGTTCTCAAGGGCTCGCGCAGTTATCACATGGGAGGGTCGCAAGCTGTCAGCCTCCAACCCAAACCCTGCTTTGCATCCAGCATTTATAATGGTATTTTAAATTAAAAACATTTTTTATATATTTAAGGGGGGGGGTTGCACTCAGAGGCTTCCTATGTGAAAGGGGTCACCAATACAAAAGTTTGAGAACTACTGCTCTGAATGAAAATTTCAACTAAAAATGCTGATTATGATCTGAATAATGAAAGGCTCTGATGAAAAATGGGAGTACAGTTCACTAGATAGGTGTTTCAGAATAAGCAAATTAACAACCTTAAAATTAAAGAGTTAAGTGTTGACATTTAAATTGTTATCTTTATGTTTCAAAGTTGATACCCTAAGATGAATGCAGCAGTTCCCATCTCTTAGAGCTATAGTTTCCAGCTCCCTGCAATAACTACATCATTTTACATTCAATTAAGGGTTTTAAGGTTCACTTTGCAACAAGGGGGGGGCTAGAAAGATTTTTTTTTGTTTGAAAAACAATTAAAACAGATTATCGAGCGCATAACTGAGGCAAGAGATTAATTCAATGGTGAATCCAGTGGCCACGGAACTGTGAAATACAAGGCGCCCTGCTTAATAGTCATTTTCCTGGATCGGATCTCTTTTAAAATACTATGTAGCGTGCTTGAGCAGCTGTGTTAGACTCTCTCCTTTTAATATCTTATTACTATTATTTTAAATAAGACAATCCTCACAAATCAGGAAAAATAGATACCATACTGTTAACACTCAAAAATCAAGAGGCTAGCCTCTAAAAATCATAAGGTTTGTTTAAAAATCTTGTGATTTTTAAAAATAGCAAGTATTGGCTTCTTTTTATTTGCTTTCTGAGTTTTTGGGGTGCACTCAGTGAAGTTATACCACAGTAGCTCTACCAGTGCAAATCCATAGTACGTACAAAGCACTGACATGTACCAGGTACCGCTTACCCTGATTTGAAAAAAACCAAGTGTAGACCAGCTATAAATAACTGCCTTCTCTGTACTTATCT
Organism: Caretta caretta; assembly: GCF_965140235.1. Lineage (NCBI taxonomy): Eukaryota > Metazoa > Chordata > Testudines > Cheloniidae > Caretta > Caretta caretta. Next base: position 33,325,050 of record NC_134214.1, read on the forward strand.
GATATCGTCTCTTATGTCACCCTGACTAGTTTGCTTCACCAGCAATGCCAGCCTTGACATTCCATTTGCCCGTCTTCCTCATATCTGTGCACATCCTTCCACAATTCCTTTTATATATGGAACACTGATCTTTCTTGAGTTGGAAGCTGCTACCCTCTCCTAATTTAAATCCCTCTGGAATACCCACTACTTCTGCAATACCCACAAGAAATTCATTGATTAGTCTTCTGCTTATTCGTTCTATGTATCTTGTTACTTATCTATTGTATTTTGTCTGAAATCAATTTCCTAAAAATCAGGGATTATGGGTGAAATCCTGGCCTTACTGAAAGTCAATGGCAAAATTCCCATTGAGTTCACTGGGGCTAAAATTTCACCCAATCTCTTTTCTCTATATTGAGAGGTACCTCACACATTGGTGGGTAATATAAATAAATAATAATAATAATAATGAGTTTTTTTACACACACACACAATCCTGATCCTCTTTTTTTTCCTATTAGCATATACAGGCTGGAGGACTAATCTCAATCCCTACAAAACTTTCTGTTGACCTAGTTATCACCAGTCAGCGAGATGGACTACCTACACCGATGGGAGAACCCCGTCTGTCAACATGGGTGGTGCAGCTGCAACTGTGCTGCTGTAGTGTTTCAAGTGTAGACAAGCCCTTGGATAGACAGGATTCATTGTTACCAACCCATGAAGAAGAACGGAGGCATTTCACAGCTCCCTTAGGGTAAATCCTACCTCCTTTTTTCCAAGGTCACAAAAGACCTTCTTGCAGTGGAACCAGTGTGTTTTCATTATCCTGGGATTGGGACAGAATTAGAAAGACCTGTGCAGCAAACTGTGCTGCTATGAAGCATGTGGATTTGTGATCTACCACTCTGAGGATCCTCCAGTCACACGACAGCTCTTTAAGAAAAGGACAGTGAGTTTTGGACCTCCAGGGTTGCCTAGAAAGGCCCTTCAGGGTTAACAGCTGGTGGAACCAGGAAGACTTAATCTTTCAGCAGCTGGAAGGGTTGGTGAACAGGCGGCAGCCAGTCAGGGCCCAGCAGGTCAAATTAAAAAAAACTGGCTACTTCTATCAAATGGCAGTTCAATGGTTAAGTCAGGGGAGGGAGGAAGGAAGGAAGGATCTTCCCTCTACCATAACCCACAAAGCCACACTTTGTGTTTTGGTCACTGAGGGACTTTTTGATGTACTCAGTGTGAGTGTAAGGTCCAGGCAGGCTAACCTGAGTAAGACGCTGGACTACTGAAAATTAGGTAAATTCACTTTGCAAGATACCCACTGGCTCAGGCAAGCTGGTGACAAGGCTTCAGGAACAACAGCAGCATAGTGTCACTGACACAGAATAACCAGCAGATAATAAGAATTTTCTTTCCCTAGTCCACAGCCTAGCTGTTTGCTGTGTCCCAGATCTCTACCTTAGAATCCTTCCTGTTGTTTCAGGTTGTGTGTAAGAAGATTCCAGAGACAGCACTCCATTACTTACAGGTTACTGTCACAGGCATAAAGCCTGAACACTTATGCTTAATTTTCCATAGTGTAATCTAAATTTGGGTCTCTCAAATTTTTGGATACCAAACTTTGGACACCTACAGTTGAGGTTCAGAGCTGCTGAGAACCCACAATTCCCACTGACTTGTCATTCAACTTTAATTTTATTTATTTATTTTTAAACAAAAGCTCAAATTGCATAGACACTTAGGTGAGGCCACACTTTCACTAGGTAATGTTTCCTTCTTGGAAATTGGGTGTGGATTTGTCATAGTTTGCTTGTATTTGGTAGATATTTGATCTACAGTGACAATAAATATGTTTAAACAAAAGCTTAGCATATATATTTTTAATATCAAATCTAGCCATTCAAAGAACACGCATGATTTTTGCTATTTTTTTTAACGTACTGTGACAAGATAACCGATGTTCATATGGTTGGTCCTGTGCTTTTCTTGGGGCATGGGGGTGCTAAGACGCCACGCCTTGCCCCTGCTCTTGGGCGCCAAGGGCCCTGATAGTACCTTGGAAGGTGACAGAGGAGGGAAGTGGGGGAGGGGTCTGGGTTTGCTCCTCGCTCTGAGTCCCAGCCACTCACAATCCCTGTGGGTTTCTTACCCTCATCCCCCTTAGGTGGGGTTACCCTTGGTCCTTAGATGCTGCAGGGAGGGAGTCTCCCTGTCCTGCTGGGGCAGGGTCTCCCTTACTTCAATTCTCTGGTCTTCCAAATCTCACAACACACCTCCAAGCTCTAGTCCTAGTCCTAGTCCTAGTCCTAGTCCTAGTCCTAGTCCTAGTCCTTTCCCTTTCTCCTCCTCCTCCTCCTCCGACTGCCTGAAGCAGGGGATTTTATTAGGTTCCTGACAGGGCCTTAATTGACAACAGGTACTCCAGTTAACCTGTAGCAACCCTCCCTAGTCAACAGGGAACCACATCTTAATTAGCCTAGGGCTTATATATTTCCTCTCTAACACTCTACCACTGCTCCCTGGCCCTCCTGTATCACAGTACTATAAGAGTATTGCCCAGTTGCATTTACTGGCTTATTCTGTAAGCTTCCTTTGGGCAAAATTTCACTATAAATAGCCAGTCAGGCTTAACTACAGGGTTCTTTTACAGAACACTTAATAGGTAAACAGAGGAAATACATAACTAGTTTTTTCACTTAAGCACACATACAATCATGGTTTAGTTGAAGACATAACGCCCATCCCCAAATAATATCCCACTACATTCCCAAAACTGGAGACACAAGCCAATCATCCCACAGGTTCTCTGCAATACAGGGTAACTACAAGTAGTAGTTGCCCCTTTTAAAGGAAAACTAAAGTAAACCCATCTTAACCGTCCTAAGAATCTACAAGTTGATAGGCTAAGAAGAAATGGCAGCCTTGAATAAACATATATTTTATAGTTTTACAATTGGTATTTCTGAGCTGAGTATTATAGTCACTCATCTTGCTAAAACGTCATTTGTGACACTGGGAGTGTGAAAACCCAATGAGAAACTGTAAACCAGTGACCATTCTGCTTGAATGGTGATCTGACTATTTTAAAAACATTTAGATCTAGATTGCACTTTTAAAACAACCAGAACTGCATGCAATATTCAATATGTAGGCATACCATGGATTTATATATTTTCTGTCTTATTATCTTTTCATTTCCTAACGGTTCCTAATATTCTGTTTGGTTTTTTTGACTGCTGCCACACATTCAACAGTTGTTTTCTAAGAACAATCCATGATGACTCCGAGATCTCTTTCTTGAGTTGTAACAGCTAATTTAGACCCCATTATTTTGTATGGTATAGTTGGGATTATGTTTTCCACTGTGACTTACTTCATACTTAACACTGAATTTCATCTGCCATTGTGTTGCCCAGTGACGCAGTTTTGTGAGATCCTTTGGTAACTCTCCGCAGTCAGCTTTGGACTTAACTACCTTGAATAATTTTGTATCATCTTCAAAGTTTGTCACCTCACCCTTTTTCCAGATCATTTATGAATATGTTGAACAGCACTGGTTCCAGCACAGCTCTCTGGGGGACACCTCTATTTACCTCTCTCCATTCTGAAAACTGACCATTTATTTCTACCCTTTGTTTCCTGTCTTTTAACCAGTTACTGACCCATGAGAGGACCCTCTTATCCCATGTCTGATTAGTTTGCTTAAGAGGCTTTGGTGAGATACAATAAGACTTTCAAAAAAAAGTCAAAGACTTTCTGAAAGTCCAAGTATATTATATACACTAGATCGCCTCTGTCCATATGTTTGGTGTCACCATCAAAGAATTCTAATATATTGGTGAGGCATGATTTTCTTTTGTGAAAGCTGTGTTGATTCTTCCCCAACAAACTATGTTCATCTATATGTCTGATATTTCTGTTCTTTACTATAGTTTCAAACAATTTGCCTGGTACAGGCTGGAAAGTTAGGCTTTCCAGCCTGTAATTGCCAGGATTGCATCTGGAGCCTTTTTTTAAACATTGACATCATACTAGGTGTGCGCCAGTCATCTGGTACAGAGGGTATGTTAAGCACCAGGTTAGGTACCACAGTTAGAATTCTTGCAATTTCACATTTTACTTTCTTCAGAACTCTTGGGTGAATACTATCTAGTCCTGGTGACTTCTTATTGTATCATTTATTAATTTCTTCCAAAACCACCTCTACTGACACCTCAGTCTGGGACAGTTCCTCAGATTTGTCACCTTAAAAGAAAGCCTCAGATGTGGGAATCTCCCTCACATCCTCCGCAGTGAAGACCATTTCATAGAATTCATTTAGCTTCTCCGCATTACCCTTGTCTTCCTTGAGTGCTCCTTTAGCACCTTGATTTTCCAGTAGCCCCACTGACTGATTGGCAGGCTTCGTACCTCTGATGAACCTTTTTTGCTGTTAGTTTTTGAGTCTTTTGCTAGTTGCTCTTCAAATTCTTTTTTGGCTTGCCTGATTATACTGTGTGACAAAGTTCCTCCTCTGCCTTGGTTGGTCCTGTGCTTTCTGGCAGATTTGCTAGCCTCAGGGGTTGATGGCAGCCCTCAGTTTGGCAGCTTTTGCTAGAGGCTCAAACCTGCTGTTCACTCAGCTAACCTCATCACTGGCCAGCATGGGGAAAATGGAGAACAATCTCCGCGGGCTCTGTTGTCCCACGTAGTGGGTCGGGGACAGGCCAGATCCCTTTCCAAATTAGGCCTTCCCCTCTGGTGTGTCTCACAGACCAGGTCAGCTAGGGAGTTGGGGGGGTGCGGGGAACCCGGGCCCACCCTCTAAACTGGGTTCCAGTCCATGGTCCTGTGGATAGCAGCTGTCTATGTCTCCTGTATCAGCTGCGTGACAGCTACAGCTCCATGGGCTACTTCCCCGTGGCCTCCCCCCAGCACCTTCTTTATCCTCACTGCAGGACCTTCCTCCTGAAGCCTGAAAATGCTTGTACTCCTCAGTCCTCCAGCAGCACGTCTTCTTACTCCCCGTTCCTTGTGCCCCCCATTAACTGATGGGAGGTCCTTTTTAAACCAGGTGTCCTGATTAGCCTGCCTGTCTTAATTGATTCTAGTAAGTTCTTAATTGGTTCCAGGTGTCTTAATTAGCTTGCCTTTCTTCATTGGTTCTAGCAGGTTCCTGATTGCTCGAGGGCAGCTCCCGCTCTGGTCACTCATGGAACAGAAAACTATTCATCCAGTAGCCAGTATATTTGCCTTCTACCAGACTCCTGCACCCAACTGGTCTGGGTTTGTCACATATCCCTCCCCCCTGCTCAACACCAAGGGGTTGGGCAATTTGGGACACCAGACAATGCACACGTGACAAGCCATCGGCATTGCCTTGACAGCTCCTTGCTCTGTGTTGCACATGGAACTGGAAAGGTTGGAGAGATAAGAACCATCTGGTCACCGTTGCGCTCTTCTCTTGTAGCTCGTTGTTCCGCTGCATTCATTGAAGAGGGGCATGGTCAGTCACAAGGACAAATCTGTGCTGAGCAGGTAGTAGCGCAACGTTTCCATGGCCCATTTTATGGCGAGGCACTCCCTCTCCACCACTACATATTTTTGTTTCCTCAGGAGTTTCCTGCTGAGGTAGAGAATTGGGTGTTCCTCCTCCCTGACCACCTGTGATAGGATGGACCCCAAACCTACTTCTGATGCATCCGTTTGCAGGATAAATTCCTCGGTGAAATCTGGGGCTATCAGTATGGGGTTACTGCAAAGGGCAGTCTGTAGGTCTGCGAATGCTCTCTCTGCTGCATCAGACCATCTCACCAGATCAGGTCCACGGGCCTTCACTAGGTCTGTCAGGGGGCTTGCCCTTGTGGCAAAGTGGGGGATAAATCATCAGTAATACCCCACCACACCTAGGAATGCACGGACTTGTTTCTAGCGAATTGGTCGGGGACAATTTTGGATGGCCTCTAACTTATTTAGTTAGGGTTTTACCAGACCTTTTCCCACAATGTAGCCAAGATATTTGGCCTCCGTAAACCCTACGGCACACTTGGCAGGGTTTGCTGTAAGGCCAGCTCGCCTGAAGGTATTGAGGACTGCCTCCACCTTCTCTAGGTGGGTTTCCCAGTCTGGGGTATGAATAACCACATCATACAGTTAGGCAGCAGCATAATTGGTATGGGGGTGTAACTGCTTGTCTATGAGGCTCTGGAAGATAGCTGGAGCCCCATGTAATCCAAAAGGGAGGAGAGAATATTGGAAAAGACCCTCTGGTGTAGAGAAAGCAATCTTTTCCTTCGCGTCTTTGGCAAGGAGAATCTGCTAGTACCCCTTTGTCAAGTCTAGGGTAGTCAAGTATTGGGCATTGCCCAGATGGTCCACTAGTTCATCTATGCAAGGTATGGGGTACGTGTCAAACTGGGATACCTCATTTAGTCTCCGGAAGTTGCTGCAAAACTTGTGGTGCCATCAAGTTTGGGCACCAGTATGATTGGGCTGGACCACTGACTGGGACTCTTTGATGATTCCCAACTCCAGCATTTTTTTTACTTCCGCTTTTATTCTTCCCTTTTGGCCACTGGCACCCGGTATGGCCTCATTGTTACTCTGGCCCCGGGGTTCATGATGAAGTAATGGTATGTCTCAGTTGTTCGACCCGGTTTTGTTGAGAACACACCTTGGTTCCGGAAGATCATCTCAGATACCCCATTCTTCTGGTCTGGTGTTAAATTGGGAGACACCGTCACCTGTTCAGAGGGTTTATTTTCCTGGGGTAGGTCTTTTTGGATAGCTACGCATGCCTCTTGTGCATCCCAGGGTTTCAGAAGGTTGACATGATATATTTGCTCTTGTTTCCGACATCCCGGTTGTCGCACCTTGTAATTTACCTCCCCTACGGGTTCAACTATTTCGTAGGGTCCTTGCCACTGGGTCAAAAGTTTACTCTCTGTTGTGGGTATCAACACCAATACTCGGTCTCCGGGCTGGAACTGCCGAACTTTGGCTTGGAGAGTGTAATGAGCTTGTTGGGCCTCTTGGGCCTTCTCTAGGTGCTCCCGCACAATGGGAGTGACCCGTGCGATCATAGAACCATAGAATCATAGAATATCAGGGTTGGAAGGGACCTCAGGAGATCATCTAGTCCAACCCACTGCTCAAAGAAGGACCAATCCCCAACTAAATCATCCCAGCCAGGGCTTTGTCAAGCCTGACCTTAAAAACCTCAAAGGAAGGAGATTCCACCACCTCCCTAGGTAACACATTCCAGTGCTTCACCACCCTCCTAGTGAAGAAGTTTTTCCTAATATCCAACCTAAACCTCCCCCACTGCAACTTGAGGAACATTACTCCTTGTTCTGTCATCTGCTTCCACTGAGAACAGTCTAGATCTATCCTCTTTGGAACACCCTTTCAGGTAGTTGAAAGCAGCTATCAAATCCCCCTTTATTGTAGCTGTTCCCTCATTTGTAACACATGCTCAATTACATTCTTCCCCTCATTGGGCTCCTCCTCCCAAATTTCCTTGGCTATGTCCAAGATGCCCTGGGGGTGGCACACATATAATAGCTCAAAGGGAGAAAACCCAGTTGAGGCCTGAGGTACTACCTGGATGGCAAACATAAGGTATGGTAGTGTGTCCCAATCCTTCCTGTCTCGACTTACCACCTTCCTTATCATAGCCTTCAGAGTTCGGTTGAAACTTTCTACAGCCCATTGATCTGTGGATGATAGACTGAAGTCCTCAGGGTATGTATATGGAGTAGGACACATAGATCCATCATCAGTTTTGACATAAATGGGGTTCCTTGGTCTGTATCTCCTTTGGTAGCCCCACTCAGGCAAAGATCCCCACTAGCTCTTTGGCTATTGTTTTAGAGGCTGTGTTCCGCAGGGGGACGGCTTCTGGATACCATGTAGCATAGTCCAGAATGACAAGTATATATTGGTGACCTCGGGTCGTCTTCTCTAGGGGTCCCACTAGGTCTATGGCTATTTGTTCAAACGGGACCTCTATGATGGGAAGGGGTACCAAAGGTGCCCTCAAGTGGGGACGGGGACTGTGCAGCTGACACTCTGGGCAGGAGGCACAGTATTGCCACACTTCTTCGTGCACCCCAGGCCAGAAGAACCTTTGTAGGATCCCTGCCAGGGTCTTCTCTATCCCTAAATGCCCCCCAAAAAGAGGACTATGAGCGAGGCTTAATACTGCCTTCTGGTGTTTGCGAGGCACTAGGAGCTGCTCTATCTTCTGTCCCTGTACTGGTACAACCCAGTACAGGAGATCCTTCTTTATGATGAAATAGGGGCCGGGTCCTGGGGTTTTCCATTTCACGGGGACCCCATCTATTTCTGTTATCTCCTTCCTAATGTTGTCGTACCTTGGATCTTAGGCTTGGTCCCATCCGAAATTTTCTCTCCCAGGGCTGGTCTGCCCAAGTTCTAGGGGACTGGTCTCTATTGCTTCTGCTGGTTCGGAGGCATTAGGGTTGGGATTTGGCTCAGGTGCTTCTCCCTGCTGGGTGGCCTCCTTCTCAGCTGCCGGGGTCCACCTACCTACGAGAGCGACCCTCTGGCTTTGGGTCAGTATTCGGGTTTCCAAGGCCTTAGCTGCCCTTCTTTCCCTTTTCGTCTTTCTGCCCCGCCTGGGAGTGGAGAAAAAATCTGGGGATATTTTGGAGAAGATTGGGGGTTGACAGTCTACTGTGGACGCCTCACTAGCTTCAGGGTCCTCCCCTTTCTCCAATCCCCCTACTGGGAGTAAGTCATCAAATCCTGGGAAGTCCCTCCCTATGAGCACCAGGTAAGAGAGTTTAGGCACTACACCTGCTGCTACCTCTGTAGCATTCCCCTGGATTTTAATTTTTACCGGGATGGTGGGATAGTAACTAACCGTCCCATGGACTCATGTCACCCCTGGGTGTTTTGCCTGTAGTAACTGATTATGTTTCACAAGTTTTCCTGAGATGAGTGTGATGGCGCTACCCGAATCTATCAGTGCTGTGGTCTCTACTCCATTTAACCTCAATGGCCTGGTATATTTCTGTGGGGTTAGTGCAACCCCCACAATGTGAATTAGGGAGCATGAGTTTTCCCAGTTTCCTAGGTTACACTGCATACACTCCTCTGCACGGGGGCTCTGTGCAGCTATGTGTCCCCACTCCCCACAGGTGTAACATCTGTATGGGGCACTAGGCGTTCCCTGGTCTCTCGGTTTGGGCAGTCTAATGTCATGATCCTCTTCACCCTCTTTGCGCTCTGACTTTTGGTTGCCTCTGGTGGGCCTTCAGCCCCTCTCTTTTTCCACCTGGGCCTTCCTGGGGGCTCAATTGCCTGAGCTCTGGAGGTCAGTGCTGCTAGTTTAACCTGGGGCGCCTCTTCGTTAACTGATTGGATCAGTTCCCTCACCGTCCTTCACCTCTCTACCAGTGTGACCACCTCATTGCAGGTGGACAGGTCGTTCTGGCTTACCCAGGTGCGAAGGTCTGGCAGTTGTCCTCTTACGTACCGGTCAATGACCAGAACCTCTAGTATTTTTTCTGGACTCTGAGACTTGGTTCGTAAACACTTTCGGGCGAGATGGATGAGGTTGTATAATTGGGACTGCAGGGTTTTGTTTTCATGGTACCTGCACTCATGATACTGTTGGGCCAGCACTGTGTTCGTTACCCCAGATCTGGCCAGGATCTCTGCTTTCCACTGTGGGTAGTCTGCCGCAGCCTCTTCAGACATATCATAGTAGGCCTTTTGAGCCTCCCCACATAGGAATGGAGCGAGGATGCCAGACCACTGATCTCAGAGCCAAGCGTCCCATAGGGCTGGCCTCTCAAAGGCCAGGAGGTATGTCTCCACGTCATCCTCCAGCGAGGATTTCTGCAGCCAATTGATGGCCCATATGACCCATGTCCCATCATGGCTGCAGTTCAGCTCTGTAAGGGCCTTCACCTGATTTACAGTTCCCACAACATAGCACAATCTTGCGGGGCCTGGTCCATCAATAGGCGATTGGTCTCTTGCTGCAGCCGCACTACCTCCTGTTGGGCAGCTGCCTGGACACGGGTAGCCTCCTGCGGGGCAGCCATGGCTTGTATCAGTGCCCGCACTACGTCCTCCATTGTGGTAAAGAAAAGAAAATACACCCTCCTTATTTTTTCTTTTTTAACACCCTCCTTCTTCTGCCACACTCTGCACCAAATCCCACTCCTGACATCAGTGTGACAAAGTTCCTCCTCTGCCTCGGTAGGTCCTGTGCTTTCTGGCGGATTTGCTCGTATCAGAGGTTCACGGTAGCCCTCAGTTTGGCAGCTTTTGCTAGAGGCTCAAACCTGCCGTTCACTTAGCTAACCTCATCACTGGCCAGCATGGGGGAAACTGAGAACAATCTCCACAGTCTCTGTTGTCCCACGTAGTGGGTCAGGGACAGGCCAGATCCCTTTCCAAATTAGACCTTCCCCTCTGGTGTGTCTCACAGACCAGGTCAACTCCACATGTGTCAGATAGGGAGTTGGGAGGGTGGGGAGAACCCGGGCACCCTCTACACCGGGTTTGAGCCCAAGGCCCTTTGGATAGCACCTGTCTACAACATCTCCTGTATCAGCTGCGTGACAGCTACAACTCCCTGGGCTAATTCCTCATGGCCTCCCCCCAGCACCTTCTTTATCCTCACTGCAGGACCTTCCTCCTGAAGCCTGATAACGCTTGTATTCCTCAGTCCTCCAGCAGCATGCCTTCTTACTCCCCACTCCTTGCATCCCTCACTAACTGATGGGAGGTCCTTTTTAAACCAGGTGCCCTGATTAGCCTGCCTGCCTTAATTGATTCTAGTAAGTACTTAATTGGCTCCAGGTGTCTTAATTAGCTTGCCTATCTTCATTGGTTCTAGCAGGTTCCTGATTGCTTGAGGGCAGCTCCCGCTCTGGTCACTTATGGAGCAGAAAACTATTCATCCAGTAGCCAGTATATTTGCCTTCTACCAGACTCCTGCACCCAACTGGTCTGGGTCTGTCACAACTGTTACACTTTACTTGCCAGTGTTTATGCTCCTTTCTATTTTCCTCAGTAGAATTTGACTTCCAATTTTTAAAGGATTTCTTTTTTCTTCCAACTGCCTTTTTTACTTTGTTGGTTAGCTCTGGTGGCATTTTTTGGTCTCTTCTTACTTTTTTTTAATTTGGAGTATATATTTAATTTGAGCCTCTATTACGGTATTTTTAAAAAGTTTCCATGCAGCTTGCAGGGATTTCATTCTTGTGACTGTTGCTTTAATTTCCCTTTAACTAGCTTCCTCATTTTTTGTGTAGTCCCCCTTTCTGAAGTTAAATGCTACTGTGGTGGACTTCTTTGGTATTTCTCCCTACCCCCACTCACAGGGATGTTAAATTTAATTATATTATGATTGCTATTACTGAGTAGTTCAGCTATATTCACCTCTGGGACCAGATCCTGTGCTCCACTTAGTGCTAAATTAAGAATTATCTCTCCCCTTGTAGGTTCCAGGATTAGCTACTCCAAGAAGCAGTCATTAATTTTGTCTAGAAACTTTATTACTGCATCCTGTCCTGAGGTGATATGTACCCAGTCAGTATGGGGATAGTTGGAACCCTCCATTATTATTGAGTTTTCTATTTTTATAACCTGTCTATTCTCCCTGAGCATTTCACAATCTCCATCACCATCATGCTCAGGTAGTCAGTAGTATATTCTACTTCTATACTCTCACTATTCAAGCATGGAATTTCTGTCTGTAGAGATTCTATGGTACAGTTTGATTCACTTAAGATTTTTACTATATTTGACTGTATACTTTCTTTCACATATAGTGCCACGCTCCCACCAGCACAACCTACTCAATCATTTCTATCTATTTTGTACCCTGGTATTACCATGTCCCACTGATTGTCATAACAACTTTCTGTGATACCTATTATATCTATATCCTCATTTAATACCAAGCACTCAAGTTCACCCATCTTAGTATTTAGACTTAGTATTTCTGTAAAAGCATTTATAAAATTTGTCATCTTTTAGTTGTCTGCCTTCATGTGACGTAAATGAATGGGACTCTTTTTCATTTGACTGTTTCTCTTCAGTTCCTACCTGTACTTTAACAATGTCTATCCTCTCCTCTTTACGAGGATATAGTGAAATCCCATTAATAGATCCTCCCCTACTGGAAGGCTCTGTCTGAACCTTGTGCTCCTCCTCACCTGTCAGCTTTTCCCTACCCCTTAGTAGAAGGCTAAAACATAGATGCCTAGGTAACTTTTACCCTGAAAACTTAGGTGCCGAGTGAGTTAGGTACCTCCAGAGTTTGGCAGGAGTTCTGTGGATAGCAGTGGAGCCAAACTTGCACTTTGGCATCCAAACTGGAGTCTTAGGTGCCTAAGTCTGGGGTACCTTAAGTACCTTTGTGGATCTTGGCCTCAGTTCTTTTGCTTCCTGAGAACAAGGACAGCCATAAAATTGAGAGGAGTGTTGGGAGAGAGAAAAGAGGTTCCATCTGCTCGTTTTCCACCTGGTGCACCTGTGCAAAACAGGGCACAACTGAACCATTAATGTTCTTCTAGGATAGCAAAAACCATTGTTAAAGCAGGATGGGAACTTGCTTACATTCCTTTCTATTACATTCTCATACTATTATTGTCAGAAGTGACATTTCTTTTCAAAGAGATGGCACCTCCAGCACAGAAATGCCAAGTGTAATTAAAAACTTAAACAAAAACACTTACGATAATGGATTCAAGATGACAAATGCTTTTTACCTTTTGAACTTTTATACTGCCTAGTTGAGCAAAATGTGTCAACTTCTTTCTTGGTCTTTCTACTGACTTAATGGGAGTTACAACAAGGATACATTTGGCCCAAACTTGGTGAAATTAAAGATCTGTCCTTTAACACTGGCTTCTCTCCTAGAATTATTAATTTGTGATCATTCATACCTGAATGTCTTTTACTAACACAAGTCTGTAAGTCTAATTCTTGTAAAATTAGAATCAGGATGCTTATTGTATTACATTATGGAGTTTTGGAACCTGTTTTAAAGTAAAATTAATTAAAGTAATATTTCTCAGTGTTGGAAGTCCATATCCTCCAAGCAATAAAATAGAGTGTACAAAAAGAAAAGTTACTGGCCCAACTTCAGCATTGGTGTCAGCAGGCACAAGCCCAGTTGAAGTAAGTTTAGTAGAACTTGCTTACACAAAGGGTACCTTTGCCCTATCGTCTTGCAGGAGTTGGGATATGTTTATATTTTTATGAGTAATTTATAAAGATGTATGTAAATTAAGGCCCAGATCCTGAAAAATGATCCATTTACATAAGCATTTATGCCCATGCGGAGTCACATTGATGTTGGGCATAATGGTCAACATGAGCTGAACACTCTGTTGGACTGAAGTCTAAATAGATGAAAAAAGCTCTTTCTAAATGAAACCTACAGGCAGACGTTGATTCCAAGCCTTCAGCAAAAAATGAGTACTAAGACCATGAGATATTTTGCAAATAACTACAAACCTATCAGAAATAGCCTTCATTTCTGAAGACAAATAGCACACACATCTTACACAATGCAGAAATATTTTATAGTGTATGTTTATTCTGTATTGGCAATTATCTTCAGATAAATTAATAAATAAAAATGTTGGGCCTGATCCTCAGCCTGTAAATCAGCAAAGTCAATGGAGATATGTTGTTTACATCACCTTAGGATTTGGCTGGCTGCTTTTAATGTAAACACACACCTTATTCCAATTGACTAATGGCTGGTGTCCAAAATACCCTTGCATCAAAAAGCCTCCAAAATGGAACTTCCTAAATCAAGAAGGTTCAAATGATGTAATTCAGTACTGTTTTTAAAGGAAATGCACTAGATGATTGTTTCACTAGGTTTACCACTTAAAGCTTGGGATTCCTTATCAACCTAATGTAGTTATCTAGTACTACTGCTAGAATAAACCTCTAAAGAAAGAAAACTAGAACAAATATTAACAAAAGAAAAATGTTAAAATTAAACTATTAAATGTGGTTCAGAGGGATCTGTTGAACAAGGATAATTATTCAATCAGATATAAAAGACTGAGGCTCCAATTCTGCAAACACTTATGCATATGCTTAAGTTTATGCACAAGCAGTCCCAATGGGACTACTCATGTATGCCAATTAAGCATGTGTTAATTTTTACTCAGTCAGGGATCTAAGTGAAATTTTTAATATAATATAAACTGAACATTTTAAATAGGATGATTAAGACACGGCATACAATTCTGAATGAAAGAGAAATACAGTATAATTTAAAAGGTGTAATGTAAAAATGGCTCAGTTATAAAAAATGTTGCATTGAATTTCAATTACATTTAGGTAGTACACTATTTCAAGAAAAACTGTAGTAATTTTTAATACTGACTTTGGGCCCTGATACTGTAAAGACTTATTCATCTGCTTAACTTTACATACTGTGAGAGTAATCTCTTCAATGAGACTATTCATAAAGTGTTAAATTAAACAAGTGCGTAATAAGCCTGGTGTCATCCACAGATTTTATGAGCATACTCTCCACTCCATTATCCAAATCATTAATGAAAATATTGAATAGTAATGGTCACAGGACAGACCACTGTGGGACCCTGCTAGATATACTCTCTCAGCAAACCATTGATAACTACTCTTTAAGTACGGTCTTTCAATCAATTGTGCACCCACCTTACAGTAATTTCATCTAGGCCACATTTCCCTAGTTTGCTTATAAGACTATCATGCTGGGCTGTGTGGGCTACTAAAAATAAAGTTGTATCATGTCTACTTATTCCACCCATCCACCAGGCCAGTAACCCTGACAATGAAGGAAGTTAGGTTATTCTGGCATGATTTGTTCTTGATAAATTAATGTTGGCTATTACTTATCACTTTATTGTCCTCTAGATGATTACAAATTGATTGTTTAATCATTTGTTCCAGTATCTTTCCAGGTATTGAAGTCAGGCTAACTGGAGTGGAGATTATGTTTATAAAATTTGTGGATGACACCAAGTTGGGAGGGGTTGGAAGCACTTTGGAGGACAGGAGTAGAATTCAAAAGGACCTGAAGAAATTAGAGAATTAGTCTGAAATCAACAAGATTCAATTCAATAAAGACAAGGGCAAAGTACTACACTTAGGAAGGAAAAGTCAAATGCACAATTACAAAATGGAGAATAACTAAGAGAGAGGAGAGTCTAAGAGGTAGTACTGCAGTTGTGAAAAAGGCTAATATCATTTTGGGATATATTAACAGGAGTATAGTATGTAAGACACCAGAGGTACCTGTTCCATTCTACTCAGCACTGGTTAGTCCTAAGGGTATGTCTACACTACGGAATAAGGTCGAATTTATAGAAGTCGGTTTTTTAGAAATCGGTTTTATATATTCGAGTGTGTCTGTCCTCACAGAAAATGCTCTAAGTGCATTAAGTGCATTAACTCGGCAGAGCGCTTCCACAGTACCGAGGCTAGAGTCGACTTCCAGAGCGTTGCACTGTGGGTAGCTATCCCACAGTTCCCGCAGTCTCCGCTGCCCATTGGAATTCTGGGTTGAGATCCCAATGCCTGATGGGGCTAAAACATTGTTGCGGGTGGTTCTGGGTACATATCGTCAGGCCCCCGTTCCCTCCCTCCCTCCGTGAAAGCAAGGGCAGACAATCATTTCGCGCCTTTTTTCCTGAGTTACCTGTGCAGACGCCATACCACGGCAAGCATGGAGCCCGCTCAGGTAACCGTCACCCTATGTCTCCTGAGTGCTGGCAGACGCGGTACGGCATTGCTACACAGTAGCAGCAACCCCTTGCCTTCTGGCAGCAGACTGTGCAGTATGACTGGTAGTCGTCCTCGTCATGTCCGAGGTGCTCCTGGCCACGTCGGCTGGGAGCGCCTGGGCAGACATGGGTGCAGGGACTAAATTTGGAGTGACTTGACCAGGTCATTCTCTTTAGTCCTGCAGTCAGTCCTATTGAACCGTCTTATGATGAGCAGGCAGGCGATACGGACTGCTAGCAGTCGTACTGTACCATCTTCTGCCAGACAGGCAAGAGATGAGGATGGCTAGCAGTCGTATTGTACCATCTTCTGCCGAGCAGCCATGAGATGTGGATGGCATGCAGTCCTTCTGCACCGTCTGCTGCCAGCCAAAGATGTAAAAGATAGATGGAGTGGATCAAAACAAGAAATAGACCAGATTTGTTTTGTACTCATTTGCTTCCCCCCCTCCCCTGTCTAGGGGACTCATTCCTCTAGGTCACACTGCAGTCACTCACAGAGAAGGTGCAGCGAGGTAAATCTAGCCATGTATCAATCAGAGGCCAGGCTAACCTCCTTGTTCCAATAAGAACAATAACTTAGGTGCACCATTTCTTATTGGAACCCTCCGTGAAGTCCTGCCTGAAATACTCCTTGATGTAAAGACACCCCCTTTGTTGATTTTAGCTCCCTGAAGCCAACCCTGTAAGCCGTGTCGTCAGTCGCCCCTCCCTCCGTCAGAGCAACGGCAGACAATCGTTCCGCGCCTTTTTTCTGTGCGGACGCCATACCAAGGCAAGCATGGAGGCCGCTCAGCTCACTTTGGCAATTAGGAGCACATTAAACACCACACGCATTATCCAGCAATATATGCAGCACCGGAGCCTGGCAAAGTGATACCGGGCGAGGAGGCGACGTCAGCGCGGTCACGTGAGTGATCAGGACATGGACACAGATTTCTCTGAAAGCATGGGCCCTGCCAATGCATGCATCATGGTGCTAATGGGGCAGGTTCATGCTGTGGAACGCCGATTCTGGGCTCGGGAAACAAGCACAGACTGGTGGGACCGCATAGTGTTGCAGGTCTGGGACGATTCCCAGTGGCTGCGAAACTTTCGCATGCGTAAGGGCACTTTCATGGAACTTTGTGACTTGCTTTCCCCTGCCCTGAGGCGCATGAATACCAAGATGAGAGCAGCCCTCACAGTTGAGAAGCGAGTGGCGATAGCCCTGTGGAAGCTTGCAACGCCAGACAGCTACCGGTCAGTTGGGAATCAATTTGGAGTGGGCAAATTTACTGTGGGGGCTGCTGTGATGCAAGTAGCCCACGCAATCAAAGATCTGCTGATATCAAGGGTAGTGACCCTGGGAAATGTGCAGGTCATAGTGGATGGCTTTGCTGCAATGGGATTCCCTAACTGTGGTGGGGCCATAGACGGAACCCATATCCCTATCTTGGCACTGGAGCACCAAGCCGCCGAGTACATAAACCGCAAGGGGTACTTTTCGATAGTGCTGCAAGCTCTGGTGGATCACAAGGGACGTTTCACCAACATCAACGTGGGATGGCCGGGAAAGGTACATGACGCTCGCATCTTCAGGAACTCTGGTCTGTTTCAAAAGCTGCAGGAAGGGACTTTATTCCCAGACCAGAAAATAACTGTTGGGGATGTTGAAATGCCTATATGTATCCTTGGGGACCCAGCCTACCCCTTAATGCCATGGCTCATGAAGCCGTACACAGGCAGCCTGGACAGTAGTCAGGAGCTGTTCAACTACAGGCTGAGCAAGTGCAGAATGGTGGTAGAATGTGCATTTGGACATTTAAAGGCGCACTGGCGCAGTTTACTGACTCGCTTAGACCTCAGCGAAACCAATATTCCCACTGTTATTACTGCTTGCTGTGTGCTCCACAATATCTGTGAGAGTAAGGGGGAGACGTTTATGGCGGGGTGGGAGGTTGAGGCAAATCACCTGGCTGCTGGTTACGCGCAGCCAGACACCAGGGCGGTTAGAAGAGCACAGGAGGGCGCGGTACACATCAGAGAAGCTTTGAAAACCAGTTTCATGACTGGCCAGGCTACGGTGTGAAAGTTCTGTTTGTTTCTCCTTGATGAAACCCCCCGCCCCTTGGTTCACTCTACTTCCCTGTAAGCTAACCACCCGCCCCTCCTCCCGTCAATCACCGCTTGCAGAGGCAATAAAGTCATTGTTGCTTCACATTCATGCATTCTTTATTCATTCATCACACAAATAGGGGGATGACTACCAAGGTAGCCCAGGAGGGGTGGTGGAGGAGGGAAGGAAAATGCCACACAGCACTTTAAGCACAGCACTTTAAAAGTTTACAACTTTAAAATTTATTGAATGACAGCCTTCTTTTTTTTGGGCAATCCTTTGTGGTGGGGTGGGTGGTTGGCCGGAGGCCCCCCCACCGCGTTCTTGGGCGTCTGGGTGTGGAGGCTATGGAACTTGGGGAGGAGGGCGGTTGGTTACTGAGGGGCTGCAGTGGCAGTCTGTGCTCCAGCTGCCTTTGCTGCAGCTCAACCATACACTGGAGCATACTGGTTTGGTCCGCCAGCAGCTTCAGCATTGAATCCTGCCTCCTCTCATCACGCTGCCGCCACATTTGAGCTTCAGCCCTCTCTTCAGCCCGCCACTTACTCTCTTCAGCCCGCCACTTACCCTCTTCAGCCCGCCACCTCTCCTTCCGGTCATTTTGTGCTTTCCTGCACTCTGACATTATTTGTCTCCACGCATTCGTCTGTGCTCTGTCAGTGTGGGAGGACAGCATGAGCTCGGAGAACATTTCATCGCGAGTGCGTTTTTTTTTCTTTCTAAGCTTCACTAGCTTCTGGGAAGGAGAAGATCCTGTGATCATTGAAACACATGCAGCTGGTGGAGAAAAAAAAAGGGACAGCGGTATTTAAAAAGACACATTTTATAAATCAGTGGCTACACTCTTTCAGGGTAATCCTTGCTGTTAACATTACATACATAGCACATGTGCTTTCGTTACAAGGTCGCATTTTGCCTCCCCCCACCGCGTGGCTACCCCCTCAACCCTCCCCCCTCCCTGTCGCTAACAGCGGGGAACATTTCTGTTTAGCCACAGGCAAACAGCCCAGCAGGAATGGGCTCCTCTGACTGTCCCCTGAAGAAAAGCACTCTATTTCAACCAGGTGACCATGAATTATATCTCACTCTCCTGAGGATAACACAGAGAGATAAAGAACTGATGTTGTTTGAATGCCAGCAAACATACACTGCAATGCTTTGTTCTACAATGATTCCCGAGTACGTGTTACTGGCCTGGAGTGGTAAAGTGTCCTACCATGAAGGACACAATAAGGCTGCCCTCCCCAGAAACCTTTTGCAAAGGCTTTAGGAGTACATCTAGGAGAACCGCGAATGCCAGGGCAAAGTAATCCTTTCACATGCTTGCTTTTAAACCATGTATAGTATTTTAAAAGGTACACTCACCAGAGGTCCCTTCTCCACCTGCTGGGTCCAGGAGGCAGCCTTGGGTGGGTTCGGGGGGTACTGGCTCCAGGTCCAGGGTGAGAAACAGTTCCTGGCTGTCGGGAAAACCGGTTTCTCCGCTTGCTTGCTGTGAGCTATCTACAACCTCATCATCATCATCATCTTCTTTGTCCCCAAAACCTGCTTCCGTATTGCCTCCATCTCCATTGAAGGAGTCAAACAACACGGCTGGGGTAGTGGTGGCTGAACCCCCTAAAATGGCATGCAGCTCATCATAGAAATGGCATGTTTGGGGCTCTGACCCGGAGCGGCCGTTCGCCTCTCTGGTTTTCTGGTAGGCTTGCCTCAGCTCCTTCAGTTTCATGCGGCACTGCTTCGGGTCCCTGTTATGGCCTCTGTCCTTCATGCCCTGGGAGATTTTCACAAAGGTTTTGGCATTTCGAAAACTGGAACGGAGTTCTGATAGCACGGATTCCTCTCCCCAAACAGCGATCAGATCACGTACCTCCCGTTTGGTCCATGCTGGAGCTTTTTTGCGATTCTGGGACTCCATCATGGTCACCTGTGCTGATGAGCTCTGCATGGTCACCTGCAGCTTGCCACGCTGGCCAAACAGGAAATGAGATTTAAAAGTTCGCGGTTCTTTTCCTGTCTACCTGGCCAGCGCATCTGAGTTGAGAGTGCTGTCCAGAGCGGTCACAATGGAGCACTCTGGGATAGCTCCTGGAGGCCAATACCATCAAATTGTGTCCACAGTACCCCAAATTCGAGCCGGCAACGTTGATTTAAGCGCTAATCCACTTGTCAGGGGTGGAGTAAGGAAATCGATTTTAAGAGCCCTTTAAGTCGAAATAAAGGGCTTCATTGTGTGGACGGGTGCAGGTTTACATCGATTTAACGCTGCTAAATTCGACCTAAAGTCCCAGTGTAGACCAGGGCTAAGTTAGAGTACTTTATGTCCAGATTTGGGTGCCACACTTTAGGAAAGGTGTGGACAAATTGGAGAGAGTTCAGAAGACAGCTATAAAAACAATAAAAGGTTTCAAAAATCTGACCTTTGATGAAAGGTTAAAAAAACTGGGCAAGTTTGGTCTTGGGAAAAGACAACCAATGGGGGCCCTGATAACAGTCTGATAAATATGTTAAGGGCTGTTATAAAAAGGATGGAGATAAATTGTTCATCATGTCTGTTGAACGTAGAACAAGAAGTAATTGGCTTAATCTGAGGTAAGGGAGATCTAGGTTAGATATTAGGAATAACTTTCTAACTACAAGGTTAGGTATTGGAATAGGTTACAGAGGGCGCTTGTGTAATCTCCATCACTGGAGGTTAAGAACAGTTTAGACTTGTGGTTCTCAACCTATTTACCATTGTGGGCGCATATGCAGCTGTCTATGTGTTATGTGGGCAGCATCCACACAATATATATATATACTACCTGTACATCTACTCAAAAAAAAGGTTTATTATTTGTTATATGACAGCAATACGATTCAAATCAATAGAGTACCTTTCATTTTAACACTGGCAAATGTCTACCAAGAGCATTTTAAATGAGAAAATAAGTCAAAACATTTCTGTTAAAATTAATTTACTGCAAGGGTGGCATGGCATGCTTCACTACCACCCTCACTTCTGTGCTGCTGTTGGCAGTGTGGCTGGGCTGAGCACCCAGAAAGTGCGGCTACAGAGCCTGCCTGCAAAGATAGGGAGCCCTGCCCAATGCAGTGTGCCCTCCCAGCCAGGGACTTCACCCCATGCACCCATCCCCCCCACACCAGGGAGTGCCCCCCAGCCCCTCTCCAGACTGCTCCCCAGCCAGGGAATGCCCCCCACCACCCAACCTCCCTGGGACTGTCCCCCCAGCATCCGGACACCCTCCCACCGACACTGGGCTGGCACACATGCCTGCCATGCAGAGACAGAATACCCTGTCCAGGGCAGAATGCCCCCCCCGGATTTCCCCCTCCAACATCCAGTCTTCTACCCAGGGACTGCCCCCACCATGCATCCACCCCCGCTCCGAGGGACTGACCCCTGCATCCCTCCAGCAACTGCCCCCAGCACCCCAGACTGCCACCAGTCTCCCCCCACCTACAGTCTGTCCCCCATACACTGGCTCCACCCCCTCCCTGAAGCCCTAGCTCCCTGCCCCTCCTCCTTAGGCCCCAACCCTCTACACCCCCTCCTTGTGCCCCTTGTGGCCTTAGCCTCTCCACCGCCTCCCTGTGCCCGCTAGTCTCCTACCTCAGCTGCACATAGCTCAGCTGTGCACCCCATCCCACCCTACCTGCCTGCCACTGCGGTCCCAGTGCCATGATCCTGCTCCAGCCAGGGTCACTGGACTCGCGATCTTGGGGGGGCACTAAGCCCCCTAGTTTCCTGCCAATGCTACTGGGCCTGATCCTGCGGGGGTGAGGGGCTGACACTAGGTACAATTTTTTAAAATGCCTAAGTCCCCTTTTCAAAAGTCTCTTAGAAGCCTAATGTCATGTCTATACTTACAAGTTTTGTGACTTTAACTAGTTTTGAGGGGCAACCCGCCCCCCACCCTCCACCAACTCAGCCCGCAGTGTAAATGCAGTTATACAGGTAAAAGAGTGCTTATGCTGCTATTGCTTATTTCAATTTGGGATAGAAAATAAGCTATCTCAGTATAAAATGCTTTATACTGGTACAGCTATGTATCTACACTGGAGCTTTTACCAGCATAACTATGTCAGCAAAAAAAAAATCACATCCCTTATTGATATAACTATGCCAGTAAAACTTTTTAAGCACAGATAAGCCTAGTCTCATTGAAAGTCAATGGGATGGAGCCTATATCATTTCTGAGAATGCACCTTAAGCATTTTTAAATATTTTACTTCCATAGACTTATCCTGGCACCAAAAGATGAAGGAGGAACACAGAGTCAGGCAAACCTTGTAATAATCCCAGGCTATATTTGGAATAGAAGCCAAATTTGCTGCATCAAAACCACACTAATATTTGCAGAAACCTACAATGATATTTAAAATAACTGTCCTACAAATGTAAAGAGCAGAACTGATTTGAGACTGGGCAACTGCGTTGGCAAAGATTAAAGTAAGTGAACTCTAATTTAGCCCTCCTGGGATATATTTGCTAAGGAATAATAATAAATGACGCATATGGACAGTTGTTTCATACATGGCTACCAACTTCAGACTATGGTTATCTTAAAAGAAAGAAGTAGATAGCTGTTGTGCAGTTCAGGCACCAATTAAGATCTAGAAAGATTTCACTGGGGTTGAGATAAGAGAAAAAGGCAGATGTTAACAAGGAAAACAATAAACCTCTGCATAAACAAACATTACCCCTCTGTCTTCATACAATTTAATAAGTGAAATACAAGCATTTCACTGAATGTTGTTGAATATTCAGTTAATGGAGTTATGTCCGGTATGAGAGTGGACAAAATTAAAAAAAGCTATTCCATAGAATATTCCTCAGAATTCACTAGAGACTGGGAGGGAGAGTGGAAAACTGAAAACTTGTTAAATGACAATGGCAAAGAGACACAATTAGATAGTTCTAACTATCAGAGTTTGTCAAAAAACTACTTTGTAAATTGTAGTATTGATTACTAGTTCTTGCCTCCTGGCCAAGTGCCTCTTTAAGGCACTGAATTGAAACCTTCATGAATGATGACTTCTTATGGATTTTTTACTACTCTTTGAAAACTAATTTCTGTCCTGACGATATAAACTCATTCCTAGCTTTTCCAGATGTTTAAAATCTTGTCTCTAGCTGTTAATTATATTGTAGATAACAAAGACTGAGAGTTAGGGATTATATTAATTACCTATATAATTATGCTATGCTAGGGGTGTTCACATCTATAGGGCAGTGGAGAATATATAGAAAATGCATGGAATTGTTCCTAATACAATTGCATGTGTAAACCCCCTAGGCATTTTTATCATGCCAACTGGTACTTCATGAGATCTAAAATAAAATATGTCACAGTACCCTCTGAAAGTAAGACAGGAGCAATATTTTCACATTTGTGATTTCTTTCTCATGCAGGCCTTCTTTTCACACACATGTTCTTTAATAAAAAATAAGGTACACAATCTAAGGAAAGCCCCATTCTTCATGTCTGAATTTATGACCCAACTATACTATTACCAGGGCTGGCTCCAGGCACCAGCAAACCAAGCAGGTGCCTGGGGCGGCCAGTGTAAAGGGGCTGCAGGACATCGGGCTCTTGGGCGTCAATCCACCCTCGGTGGTGGCGGGAATTCGGCGGCCGCTCCGTCACAGCGCGTTTCGTGCTCAGTAGCAATTTGGCGGCAGCACCATCACTCCACCTCCGTGTTCAGTGGGCAGGATTCTGCCTCCCCGTTCGGCGGCAAGTTTGTTTTTTTTTCCGCTTGGGGCGGCAAAAATGCTGGAGCTGGCCCTGACTATTACAGGACAATAATAAAGTGAAACATCTTGTCCGCGCGCCTCTTGTTTTCTTTTTAACAACACTAAATTATTTGAAAGGTGTTGCATTGTCAGCACTAGCACTTTGAATACTTTACATATTCATGGGGGAGGGATTCTATCTCATTTGTACCAAAGTCAGTAAAGTTACTCTGGATTTACATTGGTTTAATTGAGATCAGAACTTGGTTCATTGTGAATAAGTATCAGAGGAACAGCCGTGTTAGTCTGTATTCGCAAAAAGAAAAGGAGTACTTGTGGCACCTTAGAGACTAACCAATTTATTTGAGCATGAGCTTTCATGAGCTACAGCTCACTTCATCAGATGTTTACCGTGGAAACTGCAGCAGACTTTATATACACACAGAGAATATGAAACAATACCTCCTCCCACCCCACTGTCCTGCTGGTAATAGCTTATCTAAAGTGATCAACAGGTGGGCCATTTCCAGCACAAATCCAGGTTTTCTCACCCTCCACCCTCAAGTCTTGCTCAAAGGTGATCGGCACACGATTTGCAGTGGTGGTGGCAAAGTGGTGTAATGTCATATTTGTGTTTCCCAGTCTTGTAGCTGGCAGAGATCTATTTTGGCCTTGCTGCAGCATACAGAACCCTCAGGGATCCTCTACATCCAGCCCAGCTACCTGTCACTCTAAGGCAGTGGCTCCAAAACTGGGATTCATGAACCCCTGGGGGTTCACAAAATGTTACAGGGGGTTCTCAGGAAAAAATTCCCTAGTGGCGGACAGAGCCGTTCATAGGGACGCTGGGCAGCACGGGGCCAGCAGTCCAGAGCCTTGGGGACTTCCAGGAGCTAAGCAGATCAAAGCAAGCATATCTATAACACTGGGGAGATTTAAACTTCAAGAGTCCTTTTACGAAATAGAATGGGAGTTGGATATTTTTGCTGTTTTTAAAATTAAATAGGCTGCTAGTGTTGTTTTTAAATTATTATGGAGAACAAGTTTAAGCTTTGTTGTAACGTGCGTTGTTTGCCTGGACTGCGCAAGACCTAAATGCTTGTGTAGGAGGAACTCTTTGAGTTGGCTTCTTAAATACCTTCATGCTGTTTCACATCTGATATTCCTTGATGAAACATAGGAGCCAGAGATGCCAGTATGGGGAGGCGACAAGGGTCACGTTCCGCCCCTGTGTCGGTGCCCCCCCCACAGGTCCCTCCCCTTTTTTTCCGTGGGCCCCCGCAGGCCCCGGGGTGCATGGGGGCTTTGCTCCCATACCCATTTTTTCTACTGGCGCCTCTGATAGGAGCCTTGTCTTATAACAGGTTTAATCAAAAGTGATACAAGCTGCAAAAGTGAAATCTTGGAAGAGTGTTGCCATTTTTATAATGTAATAAAAATACTGTAAATGATAAATAATAATAAATAGTGTGTAATAAGCATGTCATAAAAACAAATTTTATATTTCCAAGATCACTGCTTTTATAACTTATGCTAAGGTAAGAGAGAAAATCCATGGAAATATTCATTTTTAGGAGGGGCTTCATGAGACTTGACCTTTTAGTGAAAGGGGTTCGTGGGTTGTTGAAGTTTGGGAACCACTGCTTTAAGAAGACGTTTTGGCAGCAAGGGATTGTCTGAGTGCAGCCGTGCTACCAACTCCCATTTTTGCACAGCCATACCCCTACACTATCCGGGGATTCCTCAATGCCAAGGAAATCCTCATCTGGCTCAGTTAGCCTGCTTCATGCCCCTTTATGTTGCCAGATCAGGGCAAAGAGGCCAAAGTAGGGCTAAGAATCTGACCTACAGTGTCCCTTTACATGGAATGGAGAGAGGAATCCACATGAAACCTCCTGGCTGGAGAAACAGAAGCTGCTATCCACCCTCATTCCATGTGAGAGAAGTGAAAAAAAAGAGATGATCTTTTCCCCCACCTATCTCTCCTAGCAGCCAAGTAGGGAGACAGAGACGGAGAGGAAGGCCCCACCTCTCAATTGTGTGTTTATTTCAGGTTAAAAATATACCTACAGCCTCTTAATTCTGTGTTCTTATTTTGGAGGTCTTGGAGCTGGCTGTATTGCAGTGAGGACTGTTGAAAAGTTATTTATTATACTAACTTATTGTTAATAAAAGATTAAACTATATCCAAGTAATAATGGGAGATCCCACTTTATAATAGGACATATATTGTTATGACAATAATTAGTGTAATAAAAATCATAATATTATCCAACACTCCTTGTAAACTGTCTATCAGATTTTCTTCAACATTTATTTTAGATACAGCAAAAGTATTTTAGCAGTACATTATCTAGACACATTATATGATTTCACTAGCATTATAGTGAAATTATTGACTAACTCATATTTGATTAAATTATTTGTTTATTTACCAGGTAACTTAGTAGCCACAATGAAAATTAGCACAATAAAGCTTATTGTATAAATGAGCGTGATTCTAGATCTCTGCCTCATTCATTTGATAAATTTGCAATTATGTCTCTTTATAAAATGGCTTTATGATTTACTGGGTGATATTGGTGATTCTTATTAAGATGTCCCCAGACAGAAAACAATGCTGTATGAAACAGGTGGCAGAGAGGAACTATTAAGAAGACCAGCTCAGTACAGTAGTTTTTCAATTCTTCTTCCAGTGGGTGTTGCTAAAAGAAATGCATGTGGCTGTGAGAAACAAAGAAGTTGAATGGATTAGCCAATATGTCCAACCTGCCCCCTAATTATACACCAGAAGAAAGACTTAATACATCTGCCAATTAAAATAAAAGTCTCCAACTGCCATGGACTAGCAAAGCAGGCAAGTCAGTACTGCTGTAATATGGTCCCATCTAGAATTTCTTTTAATTTCTAATCAGTTGCTTAAGGACAATGGGTCCCACCTGTTTAGATCACCTAGTAGCTGGGAAAGAATCCCCTTGCTAACACTTTCTTTTAGCTTGGCATCTGTATAATTATTATTTATATATATTTTCTTCCTAGCAGAGATTAATATACCTTGGCAAACATCTCCCAAATCACCTGTATTACACAGGGAACCATCTCAACCACCTATTATTGACAGACAAGTTTATTTAAATCTTTAGTATTAAAGAGATTATACATTTAAGATCTCTTATTCTTATTAGCAACCTTGCTTTAAACCAGGCTTTTATAAAAACCTGTTTAAACTTTCTGAAGTTTTAGATATTCATCAGTAAGGCTGCATTTTAGTCACAGATATTTTTAGTAAAAGTCAGGGACAAGTCATGGGTGGTAAACACAAATTCACGGCCCGTGACCTGTCCATGACTTGTACTATATACCCCTGACTACACCCTGGGTGCTCTGGGGCAGGAAGTGTCCGGGGGGCACTACGGGTGCTTGGGGGGGGGGGTGCGGCCTGGGGGGTGCCATAGGTATTCGGGGGTGCGGGCAGCAGCATGCAACCCGGGACCCCTGCTGCTGCTGGGGGGAAGTAATTGGGGGGGAGCAGGGCAGTGTTGTGTGGCCCGGAACAGCTGCTGCTGCTGGGGGTGACGTGGGCGGCCTGAGACCGCCGCTGCTGCTGTGGGTGTGTGTGCGTGTCAGTCATGACCTCCATGACAGACTTGCAGCCTTATTCATCAGTAAATGAATGCACATTTTAACATAGCTGGGTATAGACATTTCTTTGTATTTGTGTAAGAAAGAATGGTTCCTGGAAACGGCAATAATAATTTAAAGTAATGATCAGATTATCGGTACACAAAGCAGGTAATCTTAAAGATGAGTTCTTATTTCTTCTCTCTGACACATTAAAATCCACATCTAGTAGCGCCTCACAGCTATGCTGCAGTACCATGAATTAAAAGTAATAGTGAAAATAGAATACTTATGATTCAGTTTTCAAAATATAAAATCTTAAAAAAATACTAGTAGATAAATGAAAAGAATGAATCTTAAAGCAGTTGCGTGGCCACTTATGGCCATTAAAGCGCACCCAGGCATGTTGGGGGTGGTGCAGAGCTGCATTTTCCCAGGAGAAGTTCCAGAAGGTACAATGGCTGTCCAAACTTAAGAGTTTGCAGGAGGGGACATGCCACTGTACCATAACTCTGTTTCCTTCTGCACAGTCTTTATGTGATCACAAACTGTTTCCTAACCAATATAATACAATAGTTTTTCTACAACCCTGGATAAACGTGTGAACCTAGGGTCGATTATATGTTTTTAAACTTTACCGCAGATAGAGTTGAGTGTATAATTCATAATGAATGATTGGTATAATGTATTCAGCCTCTTTTTCTGCTAGTTGAATATTTATAAACAGGTCATGGTATTTTTAAACTGTATTTGCTATTTGAATTTGTACAACAAATACATTTTCACACTTTTTATTCTCTGGTTGAGCATGAATATTTAAAATTCAATCTGTGTTGCTTAGTTGTGATTGGTCAGATAAGTCACATGATATTGTTGAGTTCCTGATTTGATGTAGATGCAAGCTCTCCTGGGATGTGCTATCTGCTAGCCCATGCGTTCTGGGCTTTGCTGCAGGAAGGTATGTGCGGTAGAACAGCATGCTGGACTAGACTGCTCTGATATACACTCCAAGAAAACCAGAAGAATATAGATTCAGCACACAGGTTCCTCAGTCTGCCCTAAGAGGAATGATAACAAGTGCCAATTACAGGAAATTTTTATACTTCCATCTGCTCTCTCAGCTACAGGAAATGAACTGGTGTCCGGGTTCAGTATTGCAGCATTCCAGCCAGGTGAAAAAACCTGGCCAAGCTGCCCCTGTTGCTCTGAAATGGGCAAGTCTAAAACAGAAGTGATGTCTATGTATGAGATTCTTTTTTCAGTGGGAACATTGTATTTAATGGATACTTCAAAACTCCCAATGTAAAATATGTAAATATGTCCCATAAACTACACAGGATTTCCTGGTTGTGATAGCACGCAATGAAATATTATTTGTTTTTAAATATGAGAAAATTGCAAGATATTATATAGCATTCAGGAATATACAAATTATCTAGCTTGTGTTACTTCCAAAGTCATAATCCACTAGCCAAAATCAAGTGCTTCATAGCTGGTTTTAAATTTAACTGAAGATTTTCATGTATATCTAAGAAACAGAATCATATAAAAATAAATATACCGAATAACATTCTATACAAGATGCGACTTGGTTAATAAAAATGTTTTTAATGTGAAAGCCTTGTGATATCTAATCCTACACTAGAACATACCCTCCAGAGGAAAAAACCTATGGGAAAGGATAGGAGGAAGGAAAACTCTATAGGGCTCTTTGAGGAAATTTCCTCAGATAATTTTATAAGAAGGAGGTGGGGTGTGTCCAACTGCTTGAAGTAAACAGCTCTTCTTGCAGGAGGCAAACTAATGCCCTCCTAGAATCTAGGGAAGCCCCTGTAAGTGTTACAACTTGAATAATGCAAAGACCAACTTCCCCAGATTAATTCAACCTAAGAGTATTGAATAGAGAATAAGTAATCTTCAGATAAATGAATCATACCCTGATAAGCATAAGAAGCTACCTGTAGGCCCTGATGATGAAGGTAGGTAGTTGCCAAACCAAGACACTCAGCAAACACCTTGTAGCTACTGCTTGTCCAAAAGACTAGACTGACACAGGTTGTCTCCAACATATAACCCAGGGGCGGGAAAACTTATTGGCCTGAGGGCCGCATCGGGTTTCTGAAATTGTATAGCGGGCTGGTTAGGGGAGACTGTGCCTCCCCAAACATCCAGGCATGGCCTGGCCCCCGCCTCCATCCCACCCCCCCGCTTCTTGCCCCCTGACGGCCCCCCCGGGACTCCTGCCCCATCCAACCCCCCCGTCCCCTGATGGCCCCCTGGGGACCTCTGCCCCATCCCCCCCATCCTCTGACTGCCCCGACCACTATCCACGTCCGTGATCACCCCCTGAACTCCCCTGCCCTCTATCCAACCTCGCCTTGCTCCCTGCCCCCTTACCGCGCTGCCTGGAGCACTGGTGTCTGGCAACGTGGCTGTACCAGGACAGGCAGCCACGCCACGCCACGCAGCACAGAGCACTGGGTCAGGCCGGGCTCTGCAGCCCCGGCTCTGCAGCCCTGCCGCCCAGAGCACTGCGCCGTGCGGCGGCATGGCTGCAGGGGAGAGGGGACAGCCTCCCAGGCCAGGAGCTCAGGGGCTGGGCAGGACGGTCCCGCAGGCCACAGTTTGCCCACCTCTGATATAACCTGAAGTACTCTTTGGGCTTTGGCCTCATGAAGATGTAGAGGAGTGCACTCTGAAGTTGACGGGCCTAATCTATTTTGTGAATTGAAAGCTAAGGATTATAATGTTCAGAAATACAGTAAGGCTCTCGCATTGTAACCTGTTATGCCCTCTGTTTCCAGAAGAGATTGGACTTCACTGTATAGTAGTCTACTATGAGAAGGATTGATTGGTTTGGAATTTGACGTGACTTCAAACTGAAACAATGATTCAATAAACTCCAGGTTCCATAGATTGGAAGAGAGATCCTGCCAATTATCCCAATGTTTAACCAAAACTGTAAAAGCCAGAGTCCAAGAAAAAATCTTATTGTCCAGCACCATAGGACTACTAATAACCAGTTTGGGACAACTGAATTTTAAATACATACTGTACAAGCTGCTAACTTGAACTTTAAAGTCCTCTGAGCATTGAATGACTAGCATGTCTGATCTAAGGCCGAATGTGAACATTGGTACCCCATCTCAATTTGTGAACACCACTAAAAAGCAGAATGGATTGGACTGTGTGGGCTTCTACTTTGCTAGTTTTTTCAGCCAGTTACACCCGAAGTCACACCTTTGGCAGAGTGGATATTTAAATATTTTCTCTCTCCATAATGTATTATTTATGTTTGGTGGCATTTATTAAGGCAGATGTTCAGTTTTCATTTGAAGCCTCTGATCAGATGCACAGGCCAGTTAATGCACTCATGATTTTCAAGTGCAGATCATATCAGCGTTTACCCTGGAGGGAAGGGACACAAAAGACAAGAGCATTCCTTCTGATCAACATCACATTAGACAGTTAAACAATAGCCACATCCTGCTCCTAGAACCCTGCATGGACTCTTCTCATGAATTTGCCATACTTTTAAATTTTATTAATTTATTTGTTTATTATAGAATATCGGTATAGCAGTCAATTACAAATGGCATAGAAAAAACACTAAAATGTTTCTTACACTAAAAAATCTGCTAGTACCATACTTCAGTTTTGATGTTGCCATGTCCACTAAATGCTTGCTTCCAGTAGCATGTTTGCATGTTCTCTCTCAAACACCAGCACACTCAGTTATGAACCATCACGGATTAAAGGACAGAGGGAGGAGAGAAACAGAGTTAGTTGTGAGAAATATGGTGTTTCTCCATACACTCAGAATTGTTAAATAAGTGTACAGTGATGAAACCTACTAAGGACATGGATCCACATTAATATTTTTCTTTATTTTTGAAAAAATGAGAATGTTACTAAGTGTTAAGAAATAAAAGAGAAAAAACAGTCTGGACAACAAACAAGCAAACGCTTGGTAAATATGTGTAGAAAATGTAAACAAATGTAGAAGTATGACCTGACATGACAATAACTACAACTGGTGCATGGTTTATGGATTGCAGACTCTAATGCCACAGGCTCTCAGCTAGTAATTAGTGGTATAAAAGAAGTTTTCTTATACTTTGTTTAGAGAAACTGTCAGCATGTCTTCTACTTATGCAGACCTGTGAAGTACTCCGATTTTGTCAAAAGGAAAAAGAAAAGATGAATTATTATTATTTTATTCTGATTCCTGTACACAGAAGACTGAATCAGTAGCACTAGTGTATAACAAATGCAAAAATAATGGCAGATGGAAGAATTTTTTGGATAGAAGACAAGAATACAATTTCATGGATCTCAGTTAATAAAGAGGTAACATAAGAAAGGGTGGTTGGTAATGATTCCAAAAGGTCATGTACAATAACTAGTAAACTGAATCACTATGAAGCTATTGCGCTAACCCCTGCTTTACTCAAATACTCCAAAACATGAATCAATTCACTCGAGAGCATAGCTAGAAAAAAAACTTTTCTGCTTAAAGTTATTGACAAATGTCAATGAAATACAGGAGGGGTGAGGAGCAGGAGGCTTGGGAAAGTATTTATGATCCTCTTTTGGGGAAGGGAAAGGGAGAGGAGAGTCCAGGTAGGAAACCTACCTCCTTGTCTTTCCCCTTCCTTTCAGTCATGCTCCTGTCTCTCACCTCCCTCATTCCTACATTAGCACGTTTGCTGATCTGCTCTGTGGATTCTTGCAACACAGCGGAAGTGATTATAATTTTGATCATACAGTGTGAATGCTTCCAAGGCTGGAATGTCTGCTATACAGACCTCTACATACAGAGCATAAGAAAACAGGACAGGGAGAGAATAAAAAAATTGAGACTGAGACAACACTATCACAGGCAATAAGAAATTACTCTTGTCTTGAGGATCAGAGTCTTCTATTATGTGCACGATGCTTTCCATCTAATAATAATATATGATTAAGTAAGCAGGCAGACAGGAGTGTCGTAATTAGATTATTCTCCTATTTAAGAGAACAAAGGATGCTAGCTAAATGTGAGACATAACGTTCCCTTCCAGATGATAAGACATTGACAGGTTGCATTTGAAGCAGTGGTTTCTCTCCAATTTCAGTTTCAAGGTCTCTTCATTACAGTTTCAGGCCTGGTCTACACTTAAAAAGTTTTGCTGGCATAGCTATGTCTGTTAGGAGTGTGGGGAAAAAAAATCACATCCCTAATTGACATAGCTATGCCAACAGTAGCTGTAGCGTAGATGCAATTTTATCAGCAAAAAATATCCTTTTGCCAGTATAGTTTATGTTTTTGGGGAACTGGTATAAGCTATACTGGCAAAAGACGTTTGCCAGTATAAGCTGCATCTCCACTAGGAAGGTTTGCCAGTATAGCTATACTTATACTAGCAAACACTTTTGAGAGTAGACGAGTCATTGGTCTAGTTGTACCGTCAACTAACTTCTTGGACTCCTCTGGATATTTCTATTTTTATTCCTTCCAGGAATGTCTCTTTTGACACCTGAATTGAATACATCTGTAGTTTTTTATTTGTACCAAAATTGCTTTCTCTAAACTTCTCTCCTTGCTTGCTCTTCCTCAACACTGAAATCTCTGAAGATCTACTCTCTGCTATAGCTTTATTTTACTAGTAGTCCCTGCAATTTAATAATGTATTTTTCTTTACTCTTGTAATATACACTTGATATTCTACTGTATTTTCTTTACTATCAATTTAAACCCCTCTAATTCCATCTGACAGCTGTGACTGGAACACAAAGGGACCCATCACATTGTGCATCATCCTGATGGTCTAGGCTATTGCCAGGGGGTCCCTGATTTGCCAGCAGCAGGGATGGAGACAGGCACACCTTTCTCTTTCTCCATCTGCGTTAAGGGAAAATGGATAATTTTTTTCTGTCTCCTTTCTGTTAGGACACCATGGGCTAGTCAGAGATATAAGAAGTCCTTCTGTGGTCACCCTCTTTCTTTGAAACCATGTCTCCTCAACACTGTTGGTTACAAAAAAAGTTCAATTTTAGTTTTGTTTTTTCCATTTTGTTTTTCATTGAATTGTTAATGTACTAATTAATTATAGATTTTGGATTCACTGTTACTGTCTGCACAGTTCACACCTACATATCTCAGCTGTGGTATTTAGTTCCTCCGTTGTTGATATCTATCACATTATTATCAGTTTCCTATTCCCATTTGAGAAATGCAGAAGTGTAATGATTATACTGTATATTGACTATCAAAATCGAGTTCTCTGTCACAAGTGACTGCTTGCTTCTCTGGTGCTCCCTATCTTTCCTATTGTTTTCCTTCTCTTGCTTGCAGTTTCCACTTGCCCCCACTCATTTCACTCCATTGTTTACTATCATTCCATTATATTATTTATAACTTCAACTTTTTACACTCACTGAAATCTCCCAGGTTTCTGCTTCTTTTAGGTCACTTAGCCTCCCTCTACATATGACTTTAGGCATTGTACAATGCACTTCTTATTCCTATCTAGGGTTGTCAACTTTGTAATATTTAAAAACCAGACACTCCAACAGAAGTGCAAGAACCTCCCCTACCCTCCCCCCTATTCACTCCTCTTCCGCATTCCTCCCATCGCTCGCTACTATTCCTTCTCTCCCCTTCCCGGGTTGGGGGACTTACCTGTGGAAACGCGGCTGGGAGCTGCAGCCGCACAACGCAGGTAAGAGGCAACCCTGGCTGAGTTGGGGTTGGCACAGGTGGTGACGTGGCGCCTTCCAGCTGCCCCCGCCCATTGGACTTTGTGTGTACAGTAACTGGACTTTGCGTGTCCGGTCAGTAGATCTGACCGAACACTGTCAGACCCCTTTTCAACCGGAGTTTCCGGTTGAAAACCGGGCACCTGACCATCCTACCTATGACTCATCTTCTTTTTCCCCCAATTATTATATCCTACTTCTCCAGCTAATCTTTTAAGAGTGACTTATTTCAGTTAAACTTATTCCAAATTGATTTAAATTAAATCAAAATAAGCTTGATTTAAACTGGAATAAGACTGTCCACATAGTCTTTTGTATCAGTTTAAGCAAAATGGTTTAAAATTACATCTTAGGTTAAACTGGTACAAACTTCTTGTGTAACCCTAAAAGCTTGTCTACAGATGGAATTGTTTCTGATTAACTCCATGTGTGGACACTCTTATTCCAGAAGACTGCCTTGTTCCTGTTTAGCTCAACCCACTTTGAAAGAGGGGGCTAGTTTACCTACACAGACTCTTCCGATACAGCTACACCATCACCAGTATAGCTATACTGGCAGAGCTCCTAGCATAAAAACAGCGTATGCCAATAGAAAGAGTTTTTCTGCTGGTAGAGTAAAACCACCTCCCTGAACATCATTAGCTATACTGACAGATACACTCTTCTGTCTGTACTTCTGCATGTATGCTGGGAGTTTTGCTGGCACATTTATGTTGGCTGAAGTGTGTGCATTTTTCCCCACATTTGTAACAGACATAGCTATGTCAACAAAACTTCTTAGTGTAGACCTGGCCTGGTTTAAGCTAGACAGGAGTAAGGCACTCTTGTTTTGCAATAAGAGTGCCTGTGATTGGAGTTAAAGAGGAACCGCTATTGTATTTTAAACTTACATCCTACCTTAATTTATGTTTATTTTCAAGGTAGACAAACCCTTAAACTGAAATAAGAGTGTCCACAGAGTGATTTGCACCAGTTTAAACTAAATTGGTTTAAAAAACATTTTTAAGTTAAAGTGGTGAATCTTCTGTGTGTAGACTTTGGCACTTTCACTTTCTGTGACTCAATCCTATCCTTCTCCCAGATCTTCTTACTACATCTCCCCACTCCTTCCCTTGAACAGGCCTCTTTCTTCCTTTTTAACATTATTGCATACAACTGTATGCCAACTTTACAAAAATTATACTCACTCTGGATACTTCTTTTGTGCAGAGGAATAAAATATAGTTATTATATCATCATGGTATGGATGGACAAGTAAATTTAGTGTCCGGACAGGGGCACTTTCATGACAACTTTGCTAGGCAGTTATATGGCAACAAGAAAAAAAGAAAATGTGCTATGAACAATTAAAAGACAACAGAAAACAAATGATATATAACATAAAAGCAACTCAGGAGCAAAGAAAGGAAAGTTTTACATACAGTTTTAGAAGGTGGGAAAAAAAATAGAATTATGTTGAAGAATTCTGCAGATGTACAACAGAGTAAAAAAGACCCTCATAGGTTATGTACCATCCTAAGTAAGCTAAGAAGCAAATACAATTATTAAACAATTAAAGATTCATAAAGAAGGACAAGCAGTGATATATTTTTTGTCCAAACAAGTCTGTAAAGGAGCCAGGTACAGCTGGAAAGTATTATTTAATGAAGAGAAGATAGTTTTCCCATGGTAGGTATGTCCTATATTATTTACAGACATTACGTACTATATTATTTACAGACATTACACTTCCATGACCTGACAATTATGTGCATGGCAGGTAGAATTATATCTCTGTAGATATCTTTGAAGTTATCCATCTTCAGTGCCGTTATATATAGTCCATGCAAGAAATTCTTTGGTAAAAATAAGAGATTAAGTCATGTAATTTGAGTCCCGGTATCATTAATCATGTACTAGAACTGGGTTAAGAGTGAGCAAAATCACCCTAGATAAAAGAAGGACCCTGTCCCTTGATAGGACTTTATGAAAACTGAAAAATAAACCAGTATTTTATTTACAAGTAACTGTGATATAATCTCTGGATTAATTTTAATCTGTATTTCTTTGCAGAAATATAGTACATAGTAGGACTGGTCTGAAAAATTCTGTCAAAAATGTATTTCAACTGAAAACTGGGTTTTTGACTGAACAAAATGTCACTCTGGTAATTAATGGCTTAAAATGTGAAAAACTAAAATTTTTTAAAACTTGTATAATTTTATAAAGTCTCTCTCTTTTACAATAGTGGTCCAATTCCACAGCTGTTGTAAATCAGTGTACCGAGACTGAAATCAATGGAACTATGCTGATTTACATCATCTGCATATCACCACATTGGTGAAAAAGGAAATTGCAGAAACATCAGTTTCCGCCATTGTTACCAATGTAATCTCTAATCATATCTAATGTCCACACCCTACAAGGTCTCAGAGTCTTCCAGGCAGGAGCCTCTCACTCTTTGCAGTCTCACTACAACCTCCTGAACTTCCCCTTTACTAGATCCACCTTCTGCTCTTTACAGGAAATTGCCTGACTTGCTTGGCCACAGGTTCTCCAGTCCAAGGGCAAGCCCCTGTGCTAGAGTCAAAATTATTACCTAATTAGTTGCTGATTAGCAGAAACAGCCATCTAACATGCTTGATTCAAAGTGGCATCATTAGGTTTTAAGAACTACCACCTCTAAGAGCCTCAAGATATGAAGGCTCTTTTTTAAGCTATTGTTTAAGTCTGTAGACTGAGATTTTCAGAAACGCTGAGTAACTTTCACTGATTTCCTCCCTACTTTTAAAGAACAGTAGGCCATAACTGACTCACAACAAGTTACCAGTGATTCCTACTCTTGTGGTTTTATAATAAGTCAAGCTTTCCTCATCAACTATGAGGGGCAGAAAATTTACTTTTTAAAAAAAACGAAAGCTAAGATTCTCATGTAATCACATGACTACAAGAGCTGGCATTTAAAAAAAACACATCAAATATTGCAAGACTTGCAATAAAATTACAAAAGTTAACAACACTGCACTCAGAATTTATTGCAGGATTGGGCCTAATTTAAAACACAACAAATTGGTAACAAACAATAGAAGGTAAAGAGGATGAAGAAGAGCAACAGCAATAGGAATACTTGGTTACACACACTAGCTATTTGTCTAACTTGACAGTTCTGAATCTATTGGTTAAAAAAATCTGGGCATTGATCTCCTACTGCACATGTAGGTGTGCAGGTATGTCTTTGCTCGGATGCAGTTATGCAGGGAAATTACATGAGAATATTTGATAAAACATAAAAGTTGTTCCATAAGTACTATGTATTACTTTTATGGCTAAGTGGTTAAACAATTTACCAACATGAAGCAATCCCATGTCTAGTCAAGCATTTGCTAATGGAGTGGGTGACAGGTGTATTATTAATTACATGTTGAGTAGATCATTCTCTGGTTACATTCCTAATGTAACCATCCTCATTTTCTAGTCATCAGGCCATTCCCTCAGGAACTTAAACACCAGACTACTGTTTGTCCTTGCTCTGTGTCTCACTACAGAGACCCCACCATCTGGAATAAACTCCCTGAACCTTTTCAAATCCTACTTTTTCTTCATAGCCTATTATCCCCAGTACAACAATCAAACTTCTGGAACTTCCAAGTTTTCCTATTTCCAATTATGTTCCTTTAACGTGACTATTATATGCTTTTCTGCCACCCACCATGCCAACAGATGTTAACTCTATCATAGTTTGTAATCAATGCTAGACAAATCACTAACCAGAAGTTTGATCCTACTTACCAACAGAACATGCAAGAATTGCAGAACATGCAAGGTGTGGGGTGCATGAGAGGGAAAACGTGAATCAATCCCCTATTCCAGAGAGCAATTTTGACGATAAAACTAGGAGAGACAAAATATATGCCCTTGCCTACACTAGGGAATTTTACAAAAAATGTCCAACCCATACTACCATCAGTTCCAGAAGAAGTCCTAGCATAGACAAGGCTTTTTTGGCCAGAACTGTTTTTTACCACTATGTTATTTAAACCTGGCTCTTAGAGGCAAATAATCCTGCCCCTTCCTCCACAACAATGTAAAGCACTCTTAAGAATAGCCACACTGGGTCAGACCAATGGTCCATCTAGCCCAGTATCCTGTCTTCTGAGAGACGCTGGTGCCAGATATTTCAGAGGGAATGTACAGAACAGGGCAATTATCAAATGATCCATCCTGACTTTGGCAGGGAGAGATTTAGGGACACCCAGAGCATGGGGTTGTGTCCCTATCTTGGCTAATAGCCATTGATGAACCTATTAGCCATGAACTTGTGTAATTCTTTTTTGAGCCCAGTTATACTTTTGACTTTCACAACAACCCGAGGCAACGAGATTGATTGTGCATTGTGTGAAGTACTTCCTTTTGATTGTTTTAAACCTGCTGCCTATTAATGTCATTGGGTGACCCCTGGTTCTTGTGTTATATAAAGGGGTAAATAACACTTCTTTATTCACTTTCTCTTCACCAGTGTTTCCCAAAGTGTGGTATGTGTACCTCTGGTGGTACGTGAAAGGGTTTCAAGGGGTACGGGGCAGAATTTTTTATTTTACTTTATCATAACGGGACCCCCGGCCGGCAGTGGGCTGAGTGGGGCCGGCGGACAGAACCCCAGACCTGTGGCGGGTTGAGCAGCTCAGCCCGCTACAGGTCTGGGGTTCTGTCAGCTGGCTCCTGCCAGCCGGGGTCCTGGCTGCCAGCCCCGCTCACTCTGCTGCCTGCCGGGGGTCCCGTTTACCCAGGCCAGCAGCGAGCTGAACGGGGCCGGCGGACAGAACTTCAGCCCCGCTGCCAGCCTGAGCAGCTCACCCCACTGCCAGCTCCTGCCAGCCGGGGTCCCAGCCGCCGGCCCCGCTCAGCCCATTGCTGACCGGGGGGTCCCATTCACCCAGGCCGGCAGCAGGCTGACTGGGGCCGGCGGACAGAACCTCAGACCCACTGCCGGACCCACTGAGAGGCTCAGACCCGCTGCTGGTCTGGGGTTCTGTCCTCCAGCT
Source organism: Caretta caretta (assembly GCF_965140235.1). Classification (NCBI taxonomy): domain Eukaryota; kingdom Metazoa; phylum Chordata; order Testudines; family Cheloniidae; genus Caretta; species Caretta caretta. Next base: position 33,364,008 of record NC_134214.1, read on the forward strand.
CCTGCCAGCTGGGGTCCTGGCCGCTGGCCCCACTCAGCCCGCTGCCAGCCCGGGGTTCCATTCACACCGGCTGGCAGCCAGGGCCGGCTCCAGCTTTTATTCCGCCCCAAGTGGCGAAGAAAAGAAAAGCAGAAGTTGTACCACCGAAGAAAGCACAGAAGAGCGGACGCAAACCACGTGTGTGCGTTACCGTGGCTAGGGCAATACACTTGCCTTTGTGGCATGTGCAGCAGTCATATTGATGGATAAAAGTGAATAACTACTCTAAAGATCGTAGCAAGTACATACTTGGTGTGTATTAATATACAAATTTCTCTAGTTTTGTTTTCATTAAATCCATTTACAATGGCTCGCTGGCTAAAAACGGGAAGTTTGAAACGTACAAAAGAAAATTATGAAGGAAATACGAATGTTAGTGATAATTATGCCGAAAAATGCAGTGACATGGCTACATCAGACAACTGTGACGACAAAATTAGTGAACCGTGTGAACCATTTGTAAGTTTATTTAACGTATCAGCTGCAAAGAAAAAGAAAAAAGCCCGCAAATATGTTGAAGAATATCTTAAACTGGGATTTTCATGGACTGGCGATGAGGTGGAGCCTGTTCCACTATATGTGATTTGTTACAAGACTCTCACAAATAAAAGCATGAAACAATCCAACCTAAAACACCATTTCAATAGCAAACATAAAGAATATGAGGGAAAACCTGTAGAATTCTTTGAAAATAGGCGCAAAGATCTCCAAAAGTCCCAGAAAACAATTCGTAATGTGATGGGAGGTGAAAATATGAAAGCACTGAAAGCTTCATGTAGTGTGGCGTACTTAATTGCAAAGTCCAGAGCTGCTGAAGTGATTGGTGAGACATTAGTGAAACCTGCAGCCAAAGTAATAGTGCAAGTGATGACTGGAGACAAGGCTAGCAAAGCTATAGGTCATGTCCCCCTCTCAGATAACACTGTTCATTGTAGAATCACAGATATGGCTGAAAATGTAAAGCAGCAATTATTGTCAAGAGTATAAAAGAGTCGCTACTATGCATTGCAAGTGGATGAATCCACTGATACTGTGAATTTAGCTAATCTTTTGTTGTTTGTCAGATACGAGCTGAATAATGAAGTCCATGATGACATTTTGTTCTGCCAACCTATACCAACGCATACAACTGGAGAAGCTATTTTTAAAGTTATTGATGACTTTAAAATCATGTGGAATTTGGAGCACTTCAGAAAATGCTACAACTGGGGTCCTGGATTTCAAAATATTACTGAGCACTTGCTCCCCTTTCTCCATTGCATCAAACACAATCTACTTGTCTTCACTTTCAAGGCTCTTCACAGCCTATCCCCTTATGTATCCTCTCTTATATGCTATCAGGATGCCAACTCCCATCACCACTCTGCCAGTGATGCTAGCTTTCATTGTCCATTTTTTAAAATTACAGACAGGCACCACCACTGTGCTTTCTTTCTTTTTTTTTTTTTTTGAAGCAAAAGATGTTTTTTTATTTGCATAACACACTTACAAAGTAAAAACAGCAGCATATGCAATGTGTAACACAGCAACCAATCACAATTATTTTCTCATTAGCTTCAGGGGAGGGAAGTGTTCAAGCTTGCCTGGGCCCAGAGCAGGAGGCTTCCTCGACTCTCGTGGTCTTCCACCCTTCTGAGTTACCTGGTGGTCCAGAGCAAGGGGGCTTCATCGACTTTCGTGGTCTTCCACCTCTTCGAGTTACCTGGCGCCACGCCCGAGTGTCACCAACAATTCCCTCCTCTGAAAGCACCCAACAAGAGGAGCAGGCTGTGGGGTGGACAATCAGGGGAGTGGGGGGGGCACGTGCTCCCACGTGTGAAAGGACCCCTCTAAGGTGGTGGCGTTCGCAGCAGCAATAGCTGAGGCTGGGGTCCCTTACTCTCTCCCCCAGTCAAAGGGTCAGACAAAGGGACCCGGACGGGGACACCGAGCAGAGAACCTCGGACAGCACCCACCGCTCCTCAAAAGCATCAAGGGAGTCGGTGGACGCCGCCCAGAGGAACTCCACCTGGATACGTGAATGGACTGAGGATCGGAAAACGGCCCCACAGTCACAGGAAACTCCATCGGCCAACCTCCTCTCTCTGGTTTTATAGATGGCCGTTTTAGCCAGGGCCAGGAGAAGGTTAACTAGGAGATCCCGCGACTTTGTGAGGCCATGGATGGGGAGTGCATAAATAAAAAGGTGAAGGGAAAAATGCAACCAAAAACATAACAGAAGATTTGTGAGGAGCTGGAACAGGGGCTGCAGCCTGGTGCACTCCAAATATATGTGCGCCAGGGTTTCCCTCACACCACAAAAGGGACAAGTATCTGGGACGGGGGTGAACCGCGCCAAGTATGTGCCCGTGCTCACAGCTCCATGAAGAAGCCGCCAACTGATGTCCCCGATGGGCCTCGGAACCAAGGTGGAATATAGGCTGGCCCACCGGGGTGCTCACCCTCCAAATGTGGCAGAAGGTCTCACCATTTTGTATCTGGGCGGGACACTAGGGTGAGGGCGTGAAGGGTGTGGAGCACGAGCGTGTACAGTTCATTCAGCTGGCTTGCAGTGAAGGGGTGAGGGGGTCGATTGGGTCTGCAGGGCAGGGGTCCAATTAAAAGGTCCGGCGGGCCTGGGGTAGAGGGTGGGTGGGGCATGCCCTCGAGCAGAACCTGGTCAAGGTAAGCTCGAGCAGAGAGTGGCAAAGCAGCCTTCGCCTCCTGAAGTACGCGCCGGGGGGGTGCGAGGTCTGGAGAGCCCCATGCACCGGGCGAGCGTCAGGGGATCCAGCCAGTCTCCCCGGTTGTAGTCCAGGAGGTCTCCGACTCTCGTGACTTCTGCCAGGATCAAGCTCTGGCGCACCGAGCGGGACTCCGCCACCTGCACACAGAGCTGGGGGTTGTGTAGCAAGGGCTCCGCGAGGAGATCTACCCCCTCAGTGACCGCCACGGACCTGGTAGTTAAAAACAGTTTCCAAGTCTGGAGGAGGTCCTGGTAGAAGACCGGCAGCCCTGAGAGGTCTTGTGGAAGACCTCCCGGACAGAGATAAAAGAGCTGCCGGTCATATCGGAGCCCTCGGATGTGGCGCAGGATGGCGTGCGCCAGTGTGCTCCACGCCGAACTGCCTGCACCATAGAGGAGTCTCTGTAGGGCCTGGAGGCGGAAGACATGGACCTGACACTTGAAGACACTTCAGGCCCTGTCCTCCTTCCTTCAGGGGTAGATGAAGAACCCCTACAGGGGCCCAGTGTGTTCCTGACCAAAAGAACCCCAGAATCGATGTCCGGAGGTTGGTCAGGAAACCCGGGGCCGGGACCAGGGTGTTGAGCCAGTACCAGAGCATGGACAGGACTAGTTGATTAAGCACCAGCGCTCTCCCTCAGAGGGAGAGACATTGGAGTAGTCCCGTCCATTTCTGGAGCCACTCTATCACCCCGCCCTCTAAATTTTCCCAGTTTTCCAGTGGAGAGGGATGCGTGGCAGAAAGGTAAACGCCAAGGTAGAGCAGTGGACCCACGCTCCACCGGATGGTCTGAAGCACTGGTGGGAGGGAGCTCACCTGCCGCCAGTCTCCTACTGCCAAGCCAGAGCTTTTGACCCAGTTGACCCGGGCGGAGGAGGCTGCTGAATAGATGGCCTGGCAAACCTCAACCCGCGCCAAGTCTCTGGGGTCCTGGATCACGAGGAGCACGTCATCAGCGTACGCCGACAGGACCAGCTGCAGCTCCGGCTCCTGCAGCACAAACCCTGTCAACCTCTTGAGGAGGAGATAGAGGAAGGGTTCGATCGCCAGAGCGTACAGTTGGCCCGAGAGGGGGCATCCCTGCCGTACTCCTCGCCCGAAGCTGACCGGTTCAGTCAGGGCCCAGTTGAGCTTAACCAGACACTCTGCGGAAGTGTACAGCACCCAGAGAAAACCCACAAACTGGGGTCCAAAGCCAAACGCCTGCAGAGTGCTCAGGAGGTACCCGTGGTCCACCCTATTGAATGCCTTCTCCTGATCTAAGGACAGGAGGGCAAACGACAGACCGTCTCTACGCCCGAGTTCTAAAAGGTCCCGAACTATGAATAGGTTATCAAAGATACTGCGGTCCGGGATGGTGTAGGTCTGGTCTGGGTGGATCACGTCCGCCAGCACAGACCCTAGCCGCAGCGAGATTGCTTTCGCTACGATTTTGTAGTCCGTGCTGAGGAGCGAGACGGGACGCCAATTTCGTAAATCGCGGAGGTCCCCCTTCTTCGGCAATAAGGTGAGCACAGCTTGCCTGCACGAAAGAGGGAGGACCCCGCTCTGGAGAGACTCGGCCCAGACAGTGACTAGGTCTGGGCAGAGGACGTCCCAGAACACACGGTAGAACTCCACGGTCAGCCCATCCATGCCTGGAGACTTATTAGTGGGCATACGACGGAGGGCTTCCGAGAACTCGGTCAGAGAGAGGCAATTCTAGCCGGTCTCGGTCGCTCGCACTGACCGTAGGGAGCTCCTCCCAAAGCACTCTGCAAGCGCTAGGGTCAGTCGGATCCGGGGAGAAAAGACTTGTGTAGAAGGCTTGGGCCCTCCCGCACGTCTCCACCGGTTCCGTGAGGGGGGTGCCGTCTTCTGCCAGGAGGCAGGTGACGTGTTCCTTAGCCCCTCTCGTTTTCTCCAGGGCATAGAAGAAGCGGGAGCCGCGATCCATCTCCCGAAGGAGGCGGATGCGGCATCGAACAAATGTGCCCCGGGTCCGATGGTCCTTGCAGAGGAGCGGATCTTCGGGGCTGGCGGCCAAACGCCTCTCCAGCTCTAAGACCTCCTGTTCCAACTGCTCTATCGACGCATTTCTCTGTCGGCTGGTGCCCCGGGTGTAGTCGTGGCAGAAAAGCCTGGTGCGCACCACCTTCCCCAGGTCCCACCATCGCCACGCCGAGGGAAAGGCATGCCGCTGCCCTCGCCAGGCCAGCCAGAATTCCCGGAAGGATGTCACGAAGCCTTCATCCTCCAACAGGCTGTTGTTAAAATGCCAATAGGCCGGCCCTGGCCTCTCCACACAGAGGGATGCTGTCACAGTGGCTAGGTGATGGTCAGAAAATGGGGCCAGCCGAATGCTGGAGGAGTGGGCTCGTGAGAGATGGAAGCGTGATAAATAAATGCGGTCCAACCGGGAGTGGCTCAACCGATGGGCTTCCACCCGGACAAAGGTGAACGTGGAAGTGTCATCCGGGTGGTGGTCACGCCAGATGTCCACGAGGGAGTGATGTTCAACTATCTTCCGGAGGGTGTCCGCGGTGGCCGGGCTCTGCTCGGTTCCCAAGCGGTCTCGCTCCTCGAGGGTGGTATTAAAATCCCCTCCCAGGACCAGGCACTTGTGAGAATCTAAGGTACCAAGGAAGGCGGACGCCTGCTGATAAAATTGCAGCCGCTCCGGGCCCGATGTCGGGGCATAGACATTAACGAGGTTAACCACGAGCCCCTCTATACGGACCCAGAGATGCAGCAGGCGACCTGGCACGGCCTCGGCAACCCCTAGCACCTCGGGCCGTAGGTCGGGGGAGAACAGGGTCGCCACTCCAGCCTGCCAAATCGTGGAATGGCTAAAGTAGACCCTGTCCCGCCACTCCAGCCGCCAACTGTCTTCGGCGGTCGGATCCGTATGGGTCTCCTGCAGGAGAATCACAGAGTACCCTCCCTCCCGAAGGAAGGAGAGCACCTGGGACCTGCGGAGAACCATCCTACAGCCCCAGGTGTTCAACGTTGCGATGGTGAGAGGTGTCATGTGGGGGGGCCGGGGGGGATCCTCAATGGCAGGGACGCTCGCATCCCGCAACGGGCCACGCAACAGTCCTTGACCCATCCCGTAGGTGAGTAATTGATCATGGAAGACGCGGACCCGCCAGTAGGCCGCGGCATCCTGCTTCCCCGTCCCTCTACCTTCCCCTATGAGGGCCCTTGATGGGCTGGAGCTTCTAGGCCTGCCTCAAGCTCTGGGGCGATATGGGGCGGTGGAGGGAAGATAGCAGCTTCTAATGGGTCGGGGCAGGAGAACACAAAGGCCGCTCCCTGGGGGTCATCAGTTGGGAAAGGGAAGGAGACAGCCCTGGTGGCGGCAATAACATTGCAGGAGGTAAATTGGATAGGGGTAGGGGCAGGGGCAGAGGCGAGGTTCTGGGTTTCGGGAGGCAAGCAGCTGGATGGTGGCGCCTCCCGATCAGACTCGAGGGTTAAGGGGGTGGGGAGGGAGCTCTCAGTGATACCAGGCGCGGGCTCTATGGTGGATTTAGCGGCCACAGCATCAGGAGGTGGATTATCTTCTGTTGGGCCCCCGCCTGGGAAGGAAATCAATTGCTCTGCACCAACGAGGGGTGCCCCTGGTGACTCGTGTCCCGTCCACGTGGTGCCGGCTGTCACCTGAGCAGGCTGGGCGGTCTTCAGCGGCCGGGTCAATGGAGGAGTCCAGGGGCTCCTCAGAGGTGGGAGCAGAAGCAGCAGTTAGGGGGAGGGAGCATGGGGAAAAGAGAGGTGGAGTGAGGTCACCCAAATTGAGGTTTGGTGGCAAAAGGTCGTCCTCCCCCTGGGCGACCGGGGACAGATCTAGGGCCTCGATCTCCGCGAACATGGAGGAGAGGACACTTTCCGTCGCCCCAGGGTTCTCCCCGCTAGCACCCGTCACGACGGTTGCCTCGGGGTTCACGGGGGCTTTGGGTAGTGTCAGGACAGAAGGGGCTTCCTCGAGGGTCTCGGAGGGGAGGGTCTCCCGTGGAGGGGAGACACTACCTTTCGGTGCTACCACATCTTTCCCGGCTGACACCGGTGGATGGGATGCACTCGTGGGCAAAGCGGAAGGTTCGGCATTGGTGCCCCCCTTCGGGTAGATGAGGCAGAGCTTGAGCCTTCCGCTTGCCTCGCTTCCCCTGAACTAGGGCCCAGCCCTCCATGGCATCATCTGGGGGCTGGTTAGCAGGGGTCGTGTCGGGGGTAAAGGCGATGGCTCAGGGACTTGGGGGGGGGCGATGGGGCGGCATAAGGGAGGGAGGATTCTCCCTGGGGCAGGCTCTCTCCCATGCCTGGTGGTATCTCTGCCACATCCTCCTCCATAGGCCCTGCCAGATTGTCAGCAGTGAGGGTGGGGCTCTCCCGCTCATCTGGGCGTTGTAGGGGAGGTGCACCTTGGGCCTGAGCAGGAGAAGCGGTGGTCCGAAGAGGAGGGGGAGCAGGTTTGGGTATCGGGCGGCCAGGGCGTCGGCAATGACGGGGCCGATGTCCTGCCGGGTCTCGGGGACCCCAGATGCCCCTCCTTGCCAGGCTAAGGGGCAGTCCCTCCAGACATGCCCTGACATCTGGCAGAGGTAGCACCGGGCTTCCCCCGTGGAGAAATACACCCGGTAACGGGCCCCCTGGTGGGGGACTAGGAAGGACCCCTTGAGCGCCTCTCCGTCACGCGCCGCCGATGGCAGTAGAAGCGGCACTTGCCAGCGGAAGGAAAAGATGTGACGGAGGGTGGAGTCGTTGCAGCCCAACGGGAGAGGACTGATGACAGAAACAGGTTTCCCCAGGGTGGAAAGGGCGGGTAACAGGGCAGCACTGAGGAGAAAAGGAGGGACAGAGGTCAGGACCAGGCGGACGCCCAGGTCCTCTAGCGGCTCTAGGGGGACAAACATCCCTCCCACCGCCAGGCCCCTCTCCACTGCCTCCTGGGCGGCAGCCTCTGATGCTAAGAAGAAGACGACCTTCCCATACATTTTGGAGGCCGCCACAATGGCCGAGGGCCCCACCACCCTCGCCAATGCCCGCACATAGGTCTCCACATGGGGCGAGGCGGGCTCCAGGAGGCATCGGACACCGTGCTTCCCTGTCATGGTGGGGAAGGGGCCCCGGCCGCTGTTGATGGTGGCGGAGGCGGTGGGCAGGAGAGATGACGAGGAGGCAGGCGGGGGGGCTTCCGCCGCCCGGGCATACATCCTGGGGGCTGAGGGAGGGACACCCGCAGAGCTGGTAAAGGGAGCAGTGGGGAGGGATGCCGTGGTTGGTGGCAGGGCCGCAGCAGTGGGGGTGACCCCTGCCACAGAGGGCCTGGTGGTTTTAGCGGGGCCCTTCCCCTTCTTCTTGCCCTGGCCTTTCCCGCCGGCTGTGGGGGCTCCCCTAGAGTCTGGGGAGGCGGTGGACATGGCAGCGGCGGAGGTCACCCCGGTGCCCTCCATTGCTGATGCCCCAGCGGGGGCGGTGGCAGGTGGTTAACAGGAGTTGGGGTCAGGTAAAAAGGGACAGGCTGTGGGATGGGCAGTTCGGGGGGGGGGCACATGAACCACCGTACGCTTGTCCTGAGAGTCCTGTTTGGTTGGCTTGTGCTTCTGGCCCACACGGTGGAATCAGGGCGAGCAGCTAAGTCCAGAGGCAGATGTTAAACCGCCAGCAATGACGGTGGAGGAGGCAGTTGTGAAGATGGCAGCGTGGGGGTTGGGAGGACACAGATGGATCGGGGGGCGGCTCCGTGCCACACCCCCTGTGTCCCTACGAACACAGTCTCGACATAGTCAAGGCCTCCCCCCACATGAGAGCACAGTTCGAAAGTTACTCAGTCTTGGGCCCTGTCCACGGCGATTTGTAAGTTCCCCGGGCGGTGTTCCTCTGGTAGACTGCTGTTTCTCTGTCTGTTCTGGGTTTTCTTTTTTGCATTCCAGAAATGCCGGAGCAAGTGATAAGATTCCTCTCAACCGGAGACGGGTCCGCAGACAAACAGCAAGCGGCTGGGTCTGGGTCCTTCCACTCCCCCCATCCGGGGAAGTGGGCCGGCAGGCCCCCCCTCTCTCGGGGGAGGATTTCAGCTGGAGTGGCAGCAGCATCCGAGGGCGGGCGGGGGGAGGGGGGGGTTACAGCCGGCCAGCAGCTGGCCAGCACTCTAGCAACAGCGGAGAAAGAAAAAAAACAACAAAAGGAAAAGAAAGGGGAGAGAGCGTCTGGCCCAGTTGGGGGGGAAGCTGAAAGCAGGGGCAAAAAGCAAGGAAAGCCCAGGCCAGAGGGCAGCAGAGCAGGCTAAGTAGGTCCCTTTTCCCTGGGTAACGTAACAGGGAAGGTTCGAGAACCATCAGGAACCTTCTGGAGACAATTAAGACAGGCTGATTAGAACACCTGCAGCCAATCAAGAAGCTGCTAGAATCAATTAAGGCAGGCTAATCAGGGCACCTGGGTTTTAAAAAGGAGCTCACTTCAGTTTGTGGTGTTCCTGTGAGGAACTGAGAGTGAGAATGTGGACTGTTGGAGGACTGAGGTATACAAGCATTATCAGACACCAGGAGGAAGGTCCTATGGATAAAGAAGGTGTTGGGAGGAGGCCATGGGGAAGTAGCCCAGGAGTTGTAGCTGTCGCACAGCTGTTCCAGGAGGCACTCTAGACAGCTGTATTCCACAGGGCCCTGGGCTGGAACCCAGAGTAAAGGGCAGGCCTGGGTTCCCCCCAAATCCTCCCAACTCCTGGTCAGACACAGGAGGAGATGACCTGGACTGTGAATTCAGGAAAAACGGCCAAGCTGAGGGCTGCCGTGAAGCTCTAAGGTGAACAAATTCGCCAATAAGTGCATGACCCACCAAGGTAGAGCAGGAACTTTGTCACACTGCTCTGGATGCTCAAATAGTTCATTCAAATAGTCATAAAATAAATAAAATAGTCATGAAATCAAAACAAAATTTTTCAAAGCATGCTAAGCAACTATACATCAAGGAGGACTAACTTTATGCTAAGGCTCTTATCCTGTAAACATTCCTACTTTTACGCACACATAGTAGTTCCACTGACTTCTATGGGGCTATTCACATTCTTAAAGTTATGCAGACAGGTAAATATTTACAAGATCTGGCCTCAGTTTGAATTACCAAACCACTGCCTTTAAAAAAAAAAAATCTACCTGAAGTTCTTTTCAGGATATCTATGTGAAAAAAATAGAGGTTAAAATAAGATATTGTTATGGGTTGGGTTAAACCTCATTGAAACTGCCGGATATTAACAGCTGCCCTTCATTTTGGGAAAAATGTAAAGAACAATTGAGCTACTTTATAGAATAGATGGATGAAACGATAGGGGCCTTTGCCCAGAATAAAGCCACACCCAAGGCTGGAGTAGGTTTTAGCCATGTGGCAGGAGGTCCCTCTGTGATCTTGGGGCAGGGTTTGATTGGACTCAAGTGGTGTGTGTTACAGGGAAGCAGTGATAAACACCATAGAAACAGACACAGAAAAGAAGACAGCAGAACAAGCAGTTGGAGCATGGCCCTGAGAAAAAGTCGAGAGTGAGTGAGCAAGAGAGCGCTTTTTGTGCTAAGTGCTGGGTAGAAAGGGACTTGGAATTGTGAGCAAAGTAACTGTCTTGCTGGTTAATTCCTGCTGTGTTTAGAGAAACAGGAATTTGTACATTCCTAATGAATAAACAGATTACATCAAAGAAATACCTGACTCCATCATCAATTTCTCTACCCAACTGAAACAACTCTCGGGGGCCAAATATTGCCAAAGTGCTCATGTCATAACGGGGCAACAATATATATATATTTTAAAAATAGCAGAATGTAATGAACATTTTTTTTAAATCACCTTAGTCAGACACCCAGTGTGGAAATTTCAGCCTCAAAACAGAATTTTTCAGAAAGAAGTAACTGAAACTTTTGAAATTTTAACTATTTTTGTTGCTACTGTTGACTAGTATACTTTCATATTAATTGGGGAAAAAAACAACTAACAATTACTTATAGTGGCACTTTTAAAAGGAAACTAATAAAAAAAAAGCATGTGGGACATAAAGATCAAAGCTTGGAATTCTATTCATTTTGGAGTAATAGATTCAATTTTGGTTTGCTTATTTTACAGGCCTGACGACTCTCACCCGATTGGAGGGAAGACATCTTTGTCGTTTTGGATTAGTTTTAATGACATGTAAAAAGTATCTCCTTCTTGTGACAAGAAATTTGGCTAGGTGTTTTAATGAGACCATTAAAATCTCACTTAGCATATTATTTTTGAAATCTCACAACATTAAAACTGATACACACAACCTGAGACAGAGCTCAGTATTCATATCTTGCACCTGCTCTCTCCATGCAATACCTTTACTTTCAAGATCAAACCTAGTCAAATTTAGGGTAAACATGAAACAAACCTGAAGTACATCTTTAAAGAAGCGGAAAGTAGTCCCATCATTTGCTGGAGCGACTCTCTTATTGGAGATTAATTTTAAAGCAGTTTTAAGGGCATCAGTCTTACTCTTGTGATAAAGGATTTTGCAGTACGTTTCAATAAGACACTTAAAATCTCACTCAGGGTTATTTTGAACACTCTTCTGAACCACCCCTGGACATTACCAGAGAAATAAAATTCTAACTAACCTGCCAAAGAAGTGTCTTGACATGTATTATCCTGTAAGATTATGAAAATGTATTGGCTTCCTGTCCCAGGACAGGCAGATTAATTCTTCTTAGCTATTCACTTCACCTTCCTGGCAGGATATTTCAATGGAAAACTAGTGATTTGCCTGTAAATTGTTTGTTCCAGCTCCTTTAAAACTTGCTTTTCCTTAGGAAAAGCATTGTGACTTTTCTCAGCATTGTGTTGTTTTCTCTAATCACTGGATCACTTATTTGTGACAGTCTTTGAAGGTCCCTTAATTTGTTCTGTATTTTTTTTCAGGGTCACAGTATCTCATACAACTGTGGAATGTTTTCAAGGTTACTGAATCATCACTCTGCAACACTTTTTCATACTCAGTTGGTGACTTTCCTATTTTACCCCTGAATTTCTTACTGGGGATACTTTCCAACGCGTAGTGGATCCTCAGATCTCACATGCTTTACGTGCACTACTACTCAGATCCCATTCAGTGATGATACACCCCCCCCCCCTCCCCGGATACTTGGTCAGCGAGTTTTCCCCCAGGCAATGCTTTTCCATACATTCACAAGCACGTTTCAGTGACGCTTAGGAATCCTACGTGCCCTCCGTACCAACCTTTGGTGGTGTTTCCCCACCCGCCTGCCCGACTCCTAGTCAACGGCCTTTGCCAGGCCCCCCTCTGGATTCCCGACCGGTGACAGATCCGTGGACCATCCCCAAGCTGCGGGTTGCCCCGACAGCCCGTTGAGTTGCCTCATCTGCGTGCGAGCCGGAGCAGCAACAGCCCGGTGGGCAGCTGGCAGTGGGATGGGGGCGCTGGCGGAGGCCACAGGCAGGACCTCCTTCCTTCGTTCACCCACCTCCTTCTGGGTGACGATCAGCTGGTAGAAGTCCTTGCTGGGGGCTGGGGCCTGCGCGCGGGTCTCAAACAAGTTCTCCTCCAGTAGAGACGCCATTTTGGGACGCTGGCAAGAGGTGACTATGGCAACCAGGAAGGGGTGGGCATCACGAGAGGTCACTGGGAGCCCAGCCCCCTCTTAAAGGAGCCGGGTCGATATTAACGCTCTAGCCCAGCGGGGTCTTCGCCCCAGCGGCGAGGAGGGTCCTATACACCCCTTAGTTGGTAAAAACTGTTCCTCCAGCCCCGCTGACCTGAGGGGAAATACTTCCATGGACCCAGGGGTGACGACCCCGGCGGAAGGATACCGCTCGGTAGGCCAAGAAACGCCTGGAAGCGCAGGGAAGCAGGACGAGCAAACCGCCGGTCCGCGGACTTCGCGGGGGGCGGCCAGCCGGGCAGGGGGAGCGCCTTTAGGCAAGGGGGACGGGTAGGGGCTGCGGACCCCGTTGGGGGGGGGTAAAGTAGTCCCCAGCCTCCCCCTGTGCCACTGGAAGGGGTTCGGCTGCGGAAGCGGACGGCGCGCTGGTCGGTGCTGCGGCTTCAGCTGATAATTGAAGGGAAGGGAAGCTGCTGCTGGGGTGGCACGGAGCGTCTGCGGAGGCCGCATCGGGACAAACTAGGTACATGGGGCTCCTCTCCCTTTTCCTAGGCACTGAAGATGTGAGTGGGGCGCTGGGCCCCCTCAACTGCCCTAGGCTGGCTTGGTCAGGCCCGTTGTGTCACCCCCGGTATGAGCTCAGCTGCCCTTCCCGGGGCAGGGGGGAGGGGAGAAGCGCCATCCCAGGCATTGTTTGTGGGGGAGTGAGTGTTGGGGCCTGGGAGGAGGTGTAATGATCGGGAGAGGCCAAGGGGGTGGAAGGGCGAAGAGGGCCCTGGGTTTAATAATGGGATTCTGGTGGTGAGGCCTCACTGAGGAAGGGATGAGGGGGTGGAGGTGGTAGAAATGGAGCTGACAAAATGGCCAAGCAGCCACTGGAAGCTGACTTCAATGCACCCCCACCACCCCCAAAATATTAAGGGGGGGAGGGGGAGAAGCTGCCCCCAATCCCTACCTCACACAATGCCCCCGACAGCCTGGAGCCCCAAGGTGGAGGACTCTTCTCCGCACCAGCTACGACTAGCTCTGTAGCCTGGGTAGTTGCTAATACAAAAGGCTAGTGTCAGGGTTGACGCTACTGAACCAGATTTGTATTTGCCTCCCCCCATAAACCCCCTTTCCCTGTTGTCGTTGTTATACTTATTTTTAAGGCGCTATCGAGTCACCTTTTTTATAAAAGCAACAAAAACCCAGTCGGAGAAAGAAAAGGCAAAATAATCAGCCGCCGTCCATATTTCCCAGGCGAGGGGAGAGGGTGTTGATTCGAGTTACAATACTGACTACCCACGAGAGGATTATTTCTACCCGCATCGGTTCAGAGCTGATTCCCCCCCCCCCCTCTTTTTTTCCTCTCTTCATTTTTGTTGCTTTCAGTGAAGTAACCAGTCCCTTGGTCCTGCCGTTTGTTTGCATAATGCTCACACGTAAATTCTCTCTTCCCCCGTCACCCCCCTTACTGCTAGTCCCGTGATACTGTATCGGTGAGAGTGGCTGGGTATTGGGGAGCCGTGAAGATTTTTGTGTGTGGGGGGGGTGCTCGCACTACTCACGCCGATCCCTTCCTAGCTGCTGCCCTGGCTGTCTGGGGCTGGTAAACAAACCGATGCCGGGGCTTTTACCAGACCTGCAGGCCCATCTTCCTGCTGTTCAACTTTTTTATTGTTCCCCCTCCCCCCGCCTCCTAATGCACTGGCTCATCGGGTTTCTCCGTAGTTGGGTGTTTTAAGGGATCGGGAGTCTGAAAGTCTAGACTGTGAACCGGAAAATAATAGGGGGAAAAGTGGAAAGTCGTGTCACGGGCTTTGGGGGAAAAACATCAACGAATGGAACAAAGGTCCTGCCTGAAATGGAGAGAGAGAGAGGCCTGCATGTGCGGCTCGATTGTGTCGCATTTATACAAGGGGAAAGAAATGAGAGCTTGGCATTGGCCTAAATTCACCTCGTAAGTCTGGCATACGGTTTGGAAATGCTTTTAGAGTGCGTTCGGTTTGTTTTCAGGGTGGTTTTGATATGTGCAACCATCCACTAATCATCCTAATTCAGGGTGAGTTTCAGTGTAAACAGTCGTCTTTCTTCATCCTGTTCAGCAGCAGTATTGATACACTGGATTTAAGGCCACATCATAAAAGTTTACTTTAAGAGGGTGACTCTCTGAATTTCTCTATTTGAGAGCATAAGCTTACGTTTATACTTAAATATTGAGTTTCATGGAGTTCTCAGGGCTGTCATCTTTTGACAAGGCAACTTGAATAAGGGATACTGAATTGAAACACACAGCCAAATCCTTTATCACAAGAGAGAGAAACTTTAAAAACTAAATTAAAAATAAAAAATGAAGGCGTTTTCCTCAGAATGAATAAGATTTGGTTTGTCTCTGCATATGTACAGGTAGAAATATGTATAAGTCAAGCAGCCGCTAACAATCTTGTAATTAAGGAGGTCATTATTTCCACTTTGTGCCTTATTTTCCTTTTTTCCCCTCTCCTCCCCAGGAGTTCTGAGGTTTGGTGGCTGTCTTTTTAAAGACAACTGAATTCTCAATATTTATATTTTTAATGAGTTTTTTAAAGTGTCTGATAATTGACAGTTTGTTTAACTTTAAGCATAACATATTAAAAGGCTAAAATTGTCAGATGAGTACAATGAGCCTAAAAGCAATATTTTAGTGAGTAAATACTGTAAATAAGGCAGTCTATTGCGACAACTTATTACTAAGTGGTATTCAAAATGGTCTAACAAACTGTGGTAAGCTTTAACTTTTATTTACCACACTTACTAAATTTCTAAAAGGCTTTCAGCTATGCGATTCAGGTGTGTGTACATTTATGTTCCTTGTATAAAATGAAAGAACGCATCCTCCAAAACTTGCTGCACCCACAAAGCCTCCCATCCTTAGAAGCCTGAGGAAAAGAGATGGGCTGTCTCATCATTTCACTCAGTGGTTGTCAGACCAACTTGAGAAATGAGTTTACATCACTATCGCTCTTCCCGAGAAAGCATAATCTCAAACCTCAAGATGGTTAACATTCAGGGGCTATGAACAAACAGCTGTTTAAGACACCATATTGACAGCTTCAGCACAGCAGAGACCCCAGAATTTTCAGGATTTTATAGATCAGCTAATGCTCCTCTTTCAGAGGAAAGAATGGAACCAATTAAGTACTACTCCAGCCAGGGACCACAGGCTAGGTGCCAGTGTTTTGTTTCTGTGACTGGATTATTTATCTCTTCAAAACTAGACCCTGAAAGCACACTAAGATAACATTTAGTCTGATGAATCTTCAAAAGCAAGGAAATGTCTAATTGTATCTAAGATGCAAAGCCTTGGATAACAAAACATGAATTGCAAAAGCCTCTAAACAGTGGGTGATATATTGCAATGTCTAGGCAGAAAAGGTTTAAAAAAATCAGCTTTGAGTTTTCTTGCTTGCCTCTGTTTAGTTGTCAGATCCTTAAGACTTTGAGGCCTATTTACACTACTAATAGAACCAGTAAGATAATCTGACTATAGAACAGTTGTACCCTTAAACCATGTTATCTAGTTTAGTTGGGAACGTGGCTAGAATGTCTCTGTGCTATATGTTGTGGTTCAGGAGCTTGTATTTGTAGGGTAGATGGGCCCTAAATACAGCTTTGGTAGTTTTGCTAAACAATATGCTGTAACAACTAAGGATTAAAGATTCCAAAGGCTAAGTAACGTAACTTATAACCACCTAAGAAACCTATTAAATGGTGGGTACTGCTTGTCATAATTTATTTACATTGTAACATTCTAAAAGATATATCTTTTGTTTCTGCTATTTCAGTGATGCCACACCTATACACAGATTCCGAAGACACCTCTGTAAACCAGTAAACATAATTGAGGCCAATAGAGCCCTGTAATATCTCAAGAGGCATTTTTGGGGTAGGGTAAGGTGGGCTCTTACTATGAAGGCAGTGTAATACAGTGCACTGTCAATTGGACAGGAACTCAGGAGACCTGGATTCTGTTCCTTAGTTTAACCTCTGCCACTGGTGTACTGGATCCCATGGCAAATCATGTCACCTCTCTGCTTCAGTTTCCCTACTTGTATAATGGGGCCAATATTTACCTTCTTTGTAAAGCTATTTGAGATGCAGGAATGATATCCAAGTATGTGTCCATTGTAGATTACTTAGCAGTAGTAGACCTGAACTGTAACTGTCCTTTCCTGGTTCTGCTGTTGCTCAAGGAAGGCAGTGGCACTGTTATAATAAGATTTCATGGTTAAGGAGTCTTAGCTTTGTCTACATGTTTTGAAGTAAATTTTATTATGAACTAACTCTTGATATACTGCTCTACATGTAGTAATATGAATCAGTTACATGTTTGAGGATTTTCCTGCAAGAGCCATCAGCTAGCTATTGCTATCTGGAAAAGCTGAAAGTGGCATGGGCTTAGTCTTTAGGTACCCCTTTCTTCCTTGAATTCCCAGCTTCTGCACTTTACATGAAGTCCTGTGTTTCCTATGGTAGGAAAGTATCTTCACTTCTCATGCTTGAGAATAAACATCTGTTTCTGATAAAAACAACATTCTGCCAAAGACAATCATGAAACAAAAGCCAGTTATAAAACCTGGAAGCAGCAGTATTCTGTAAATAGAACATTTCTAATAACGTTTTTTTATGATATCAAATGTGCTGTCAGTTTTAAGAGCATGACTTAGTTAACTAGTCTCTTTAAATGAATGATATTCAGGTGATTGGGGCAATCAGTTTTGTGTGGACAAATATTTTTCCATCCTGCCATATAATAGCCCTTTCTTATCGGGTTGAAAGAACTTGGCTGCTTTGGCTATGCAAATGTGCAATTAGTGGAATTGTCTTTACTTCCATCTGGCAACTCATGTTTTAGCACACATAACCAAATTGTCTATGGATAGGGAGTCTAGTAGCAATTTTTTGCAATGTGCTTACTGAGACCAGTGACCTTAATCTCTTGCATATCACCCAGTACAGAATTCAGCCATATTTTTAATGTGTATAAGGAGGAGGATTGATACTACTGCTAATTAATAGTGCTATCAAGATTATTGGAAAACTAAGCACAAAGTGGCTGACTTCAGTTCAAGACATGCTTACTGAAAACATTTGAATGTAATATGAGACGGTGTTGCAAATACTGTACTTAACGAATATTCTAATCTTTTGAGCCATGCATCATTTTCTCTGTTCCCCATCACCCCCAAACAGATATGGTTAATTAGTGCTTGGAAAGCTAGTTAAGTATTATCTGGTAGAGCTGTTGGCATTTAGTATTCAATTAGAAACTTCGTAATAGCTTTATTTATTTATTTTTACACCAGAAGGCAAAGTTCTGAATCTGACTGCATCCACACATTTGTTAACTTAACAGGTGTTCAGTTCCTACAGCTTACAAGATGACACATTATCTTGGTGGCTAATAATATAGCTGTTGTCTGTTTCTTGGGTGGAGGGGAGGCAACACATCTGCAAGCAACAACATTTTACAATCGTGAGAAGAGGGTTGTCTTTAGTAAAGGATGCTTGTACATTTGGTGGGGGTGGGGTGAAGGATTCTTAATGTCCATACTGAACAGACAGGAGTACTTTTCTAAGGTCTTATCCAGAAGACTCAATACACAGTAAAATTCAGTCTTCTGCAATTATCTCCCTCAGAAGACTGAAGGGCTAAGTCCTCCTCCTTGGGTTTTGAACATGGGGTTCCAGAAAGTATTGGTATTTGAAAGTGGAGGCTGAGGTATCTGGTCAGTCACCTGATTCCACATAATCTCCGATTCCAGGTTCACTGTGAATTCTTCCAAAAAAATTTCTGGAAAGCAAGATGTTCTTTGTTCTAAAGATGTGTACATTTTACTGACTGTACAAATTCCCTTTTATTGTATTGTATCCATGTAAGTGTAAAGGTGAAAATGAGCGTATTTCAATATAGTGACTAAAAAAAAAAAGGCTGGGGGGGGGTTAGAAAACTTTCCTAAGGCTGCCTGTAAATGACAGGCACTAGACTCTTACGAATAGGCATATTGTTGATATTCCTTGAGACTGGTGATTGACTGCAGGTCAGTACAATTTTATATGTTGGAATATGGAAAAAGAGGTAAACTATAAGGTGGCAGTGTTCACATATGGTTAAGTCCAAAGCTGACTGCAGAGTTAAAAAAGGATCTCACAAAATTGGGTGACAAAATGGCAGATGAAATTCAATGTTAAGTGCCAAGTAATGCACACGGGAGAACATCCCAACTGTACATAGACAATGATGGGGTCAAAATGATCAGTTACCACTCAGATCTTGGAGTCCTAGTTCTCTGAAACATGTAGCAGCAGTCCAAAAAGCTAACAATTTTAGACACCATTAGGAAAGGGATCGATGATAGGACACAACATATAATGCCACTACATAAATCCATGGTATAGCCATACTTTGAATGCTGCATGCTGCTCTGGTTGTCCCACCTCAAAAAATATGTATTGGAATTGGAAAGGGACAACAAATGATTAGGATTAGGGGACAGCTTCCGTACGTGGAGAGATTAGAAGGACGGGGACTGGTCATTTTAGAAAAAAGACTAAGGGAGGGGGTCTGATAAAAATCTGTAAAATCATGAATAGTGTGGAGAAAGTGAATAGGGAAGTGTAGTTATTTGTTTACATAACACAAGAACCAGGGGTCATCCAATGAGATTAATATGCAGCAGGTTTAAAATTAAAAGGAAGTTTTTCACGCTACGTAGAGTGAACCTGTGGAACTAGTTGACCTTTGCAGCATCACCTGGCAAAAGTATAACTGGGTTCAAAACAGAATTAGATAAGATCATGGAGAATAGGTCTATCAGTGGCTCTTAGGCAAGATGGCCAGGAACGCAGCCCCATGTTCTGGGTGTCCCCATCATCCAGGCCCAGCTTTTGGCAGTCAGAGGTTTAGGATGGATCACTTGATGATTGCCCTGTTCTGTTCATTCCCTCTGAAGCATCTGGCACTGGCAGAAGACAGGATACTGGGCTAGATGGACCATTCATCTGACCCAGTATGGCTAGTCTATGTTCATGTTATTAACATAGTTCTTATCAATCATAGTGCCATGTACTACTTCTTACAATCTAAGGTCTGCTAAACACAGTGTGCTTTTAGGGATAGCAGTTTGTGAAGGGATAGTAGTTTGTGTAGTTGTGAAGCTCAAAGGTTGCTTGAATGTAGAACCAAGCACATGGACAGAGTAAAGGCAAGTAAATGAAGGGAGCAAAACAAATAAAAATGGCTGGACAGACATTTAATTTCACATCCTCCTTGAATGCCTGCTTTCAATCCGACCTTTTTCTTTTTTGGAGGGGGGAGGCAGGAAGGGAAGGTGAGACTTAATGTGAATCTTACTGATCTCACCACTGTGATACAAAAGCTATTTGAAAATAATGTCCTGTATCTTAATCAGATTTGCATAAGTTCCTGACACTAGTTCGCTCCAATTTTAACTCTAGTTTAGTTTAATGTTTAAGGAAAAGCCTACTGGTTTCATTGACTCCAAGAGATTGAGCCAGAGTAGGCTTTCTTCATTTGAAGTGTTTTGAACAAGAATAACTTTTTTTTTTTAATTTGTCCAAAGTGTAGCAGTGAAACATGGGTAACATTTCAACATGTTAATCAAGTGGCAGTTTATCCATTTTAGCTCCAGTTTGATTTCCAGTGTGGACTACTCCTTCATGAAATCAACACATCTCATATACAGACTCTTAAAACTAAATTCATCTCTGGGGAAAATGCAGACCTACATCTAAGGGTGCGGGTGTGTGGAAACAAAACTAATTCAAAGCAAGAAATTGGTAAAATACTAGTGTGTTAAATAAGCATTTGAGGGTAATGGGCAGTAAATTAGACACACATAATGTAATACAGCATGGTGGTATTTTTAGTTCCTGGGCTGCATCTGCAGACATATGTCAAGTCATGGAGCAGGGAAGGTGATGATAATACATCTCTGTATTATCTTGGTGACACGGCACCCAGAATACTGCATTCATCTATGGACTCATCTTTGTCACAAAGATATCAGCAAATGGGAGTAAGATTGGAAGATAGGGAGGTGGGTATTGATTTGAGGAAAAAATTAGATGTGTACTAATGGGATAAACAGCAACTGGAGAGAAGTGGTGTGTGGATATGACTGCCTTTCAGGTATTTATAAATTAATACCAGTGATGGAGAAGAATTATTTAGGGTGATACAGGAGGGCACAAATAAAAATAATATGGTGGCATTTAAAGAAAATAGGCCTCATTTTCAAGAAGCTTTTTCTGGCTTAAATTGCAGCTGTTAAACTGACATCTCTTTAAGCAAAGTATTATAAGCCACATCACTTAAGCCACTTGAGACAAAGCAGTAAAACTTGTACTACAGGGAACAGCCCTGCATAGGCAATAGGGTAGAGTAATAGGTATCTTCCAGTAAATAATCTGATGATGAAAATTAGCTAGGATTAGTAACTAAAACAGGATAAACATTGTGATTGTTACAAATAAATTATTTTGGTAGAAATAATTTAGAAAGTTCACTTTCATGTAACAGGGAATGAAGGTTTACATCATGCCACTAGCTTTCAGGGTGAGGGTCAAGTTAGTGGGGGATGGCGGGGAGGGGGAATCAAATTTGTGTATGGAAAAGCTTGGCAAACAAAAACAGGATTTCCCTGCCTGTGGTGAATGATTGTGTACCTTTCCTGGAATATGATGATTTTTGTGGTATGGCTTTTGAATTGGAGCTTAATAGAAGGCCTTAATACTACAGCATGTGGACAGTCTCTGGTCTAATAGTCAAAACTAGTCAATGATAAATTTGCCATTAGGTGTAGGTAGGCTGTTAAAACATAAATTGTCGTATCACGTGTCAAAATATACAAAGTTGTTATTCTTAAGTCAAACAAAGTTCTCAAGTGTCATTTTTCCTGTTACCTATCTATAAACTTTTTGTTGATTGATTGTATAATGAAATCAACATTTACCAAAAAAAAATCTAATCCTTCCGAGTTTACGCATAGATTATGTCAATCATTATCTAATGTGAAATATATAGGTGGGAGAGCGCAAGTATTGAAGCTTGTCTTTTTATTCAAGAACCTGAAACCCTGGCTCCTTTTTTCTTAAATTAAGGAAAAACTTCTGGTTTTGCAAGCAGTTTCTCTTTTACATAAATGTTTGTTCCTAGGACTTCAGATCAGTTTATTCTTTCGATACTGCCTGTTGTATTAGAGTTAGTTTCTTATTTGCTAGGATATAGGAATTTTGGGGAGTGATTTGATATTTGCCAAATCATGCACACTTTTAGACACATCCTTGATCTTCAGTATCACTTTAGAGTGAATGTTTCAAATAGTCTCTCTGGTTAAAATCTATGTACTTAAGCCTTGGTCAGAGCAAAGGCTTCAGCCTTTAGAGCCAGTTCTAAAGTGCATAGATGGGAATCTTGTTTGGAACAGTGTTAGAATTAATCTGGTGTCACTTGATGTTCACACTGTAGATACAGTAACAGGTCCTAGTTTACTTGAACCAGGAAGTTTCTTGGGTATGTTTAGCCCTCTTCCCCAATCGTCAGATTTTCACCCTTCATCTGTGAATAAAATTTGAAAGCATATCCTCATTACTTAAACTGATTTTATATTTCATTAACTATTAATGTTAATTACCATTGTTTGATAGGCTAAATGGATTAAAATATTCCTTTTAAGGTTTGTGCTGGCTGGTTGAAAAATAGTTGCACAATTTGTCTACTAGGTTACTTTCTGAACTAATTGGGACACTTCTTACCATTATTCTGGAATAACTATTCTAGAAGTAACACTTTTCTAGATACCGCAGTTGTTATGGTGTAGCAGTTTAATCAAAAGTTAAGAATGAATTTACCTAACGCAATATATTTGTAGTTCTGCTTTTATTCTAGTACTGAACAGATAAGTAACACTGACTTCAACTTTTAAAACAGGTTGTGTCTGCATTTGTATTCCTCATCATGTATTTAGCACTGTGGGAAGAAAGTGTGAGGTCTGGGCATGAGGAGCTTTACCAGATAGCATTTCAGGTCTAGACCTTTCTCTGCGCTAAATACACTTCCCACTGGTGGCAGCTCTAGTATAGATAAGATGGTTCTAGCCACCATCCAGACCAGTAAGGAGCCGGACATAATGATTGGTAGCTGGCCTACACTAGCATTCCTACAATTACTCATGCCACCTGGCATCCTGTCTATAGTAGAGCTCCCAATAATGCTCACACCAGCGGAGCTGAACTAATGTTAGTAATAGTAGAAATTAAAAAAATGTTCCTGCCTCCATGGAGCCAAAACTTCATGTATTTAAATAAAAAAAAAAAACCCCAAAAAACAGTTGTTGCACAGCTCCTAAAGTCATTTCACTTGTCTCAACTGTCAAATTATTAAATCATCCTTTCCTCCAGCAGCTTATGTTGTCTCCTTCATGTCCTTCCTAGCTCTGAACACTGTCAGTCTTTTAACAAAAACCCACTTGCTGTCATGCCCCTCCTATTTAATGGCTTTTGTTGCAAAGTCAAGCCAATGTGATGGCAAACGGAAATCTACATAGTAGGTCATATGACTGACTGCTTTAAAAACGAATTTCTTATCACTTGTGCTCCATCTACCAGTCCTGTACTCCTTCCCCAAATATTGCTTGTTTAATCTTGCTTGCTGTTAACACTCCAATTAATGTCTTTCAAAGTTGTTGGTTGGGTTTTTTGTTTTGTTCTACTATTGGGTTGACTCAGTTGGTTTGCTTTTCTGTAGTAAAACTTGTTGCCATGGCCTTGAGGTAGCTGCTTTTGCTTTCCTAAGCATGTAGACTCTTCACACTTTTTTCCCCCTCCCAGCTGGGAGATATCAAACGTGAACACACATCTCCATGTGTCATGTGTGCACTGAATGACGCAGCACTAGAAAGATCAAATTGTATAGTCATAGTATAACTGCACTACTTAAGCATATTCAGAGAATAATAAACCCCTCTAGAAATCAAATGTGTAACTTTTTAAGAGCCATAAAAATCTAGATGTGTTGTCACTTGGTGCAGCAAGCTTCTTTGTGGAGGCCTATCACTTTTTCTGCCTCTCAAGAAAGGGTGCTGGTGTCACATAGCCAGTGGCAGAAAGAAATACCTAGAAGACTTGTGTTTAGTATTTTTCTCCATACCAAATGCTACTGTTACACATGAGTTCCAGTGCAGTAGTGCTGTTCTTGCCCTCAGCAGACTATCCAGCTTCACACAGATATGTGGGAACACACCCATGATATTAGGAATCGGTGCTGGTACAAAGCTGGGTAGGGCAAGTTAAACACATCCTGTGCTGATGCTAGTGCTTGGCTCTAGAGTTAATGTCTTCTATGCTGTCTCCTTCCTTCCCTCTCACCACCTCCCTTTTCATTATAGACCCTAGCTCAGCGGGTCTCAAACTGTGAGTTGCAAGCCCGTTTTAATGGGGTCACCAGGGCTGTTTTAGACTTACTGGGGTCCAGGGCCCAGGCCCAAGCCCCAGGGCTTCAGCCCTTGCTGGCAGGGCTCAGGTTACAGGCCCTCTGCCTGGGGCTAAAGCCCTTGCGCTTGGGCTTTGGCCTCCTGCTCTTTCTCCTTCTCTTCTCCTCCCTCCCCCCCGCCTCTCCTCCGGGGCAGTGGGGCTTGGGCTTTGGCCCCCCTCACCACCACCCTGGCTGGCAGGGCTCAGGCATGCTCAGTCTTCAGTCTCCTCTCCTGGGGTCATGTAATTTTATCAGAAGGGGGTCGCAGTGCAATGAAGTTTGAGAACCATTGTCCTACTGCTACAATCACAAGAGTGTTGATTCCAGCTGCTTCCTTAACAAAGGTATATCTACACTACAGAGCTGTAGAGTGCCCTGCAAGAACTGAGTGCACATATGCTTTGGCATTCCCGTACATAAATTTCTTCACTCTGAAGATGTCTGTTTCATCTTTAAGCAGTTGGTCTAGTAGGACAATCCAGATTAGATTACCAGTCTTGCAGTTCCATGTCTTGTAAATATGAACTAGTCATTATAGACTAAATACTGTCTTAATTTTAAGTTGCTCCACATCAGCATGTAGGTGTTGGGGTTAGAGAAAGAAGTGGAAATAGAACTGGAAGTTTTGACAACTGAATAGAGGATGTTGCGGAAGCTGGAGCTTTTGTCTTCAGGGGAGGTGGTCTGGGATACTGGGATAAACATACTAGTGGGAGACTTAGGCTAAAATAGTCAGTGATATAACTAATCATGCTGATTTTGAAATTTGCGTATTAACTCTGAAATAAAACGAATTCAGATGAATGGGTTAGTTTAACCTCTTTAGAAATAGTATTTCACGTTGCCAGTAAATGCAGGAAGACAATGCTGCTTTAGTTAACTTTACATTTGGAATGCTTCTCCACAGCCATTGTTTCTAACAAAAAAAGGGTGAGGGCTTGGATTCTAGAACAGAGCAGCCATGGGTGGTTTAGCCTAAATATTTTATGGCTGCAGGATTGTGGGATACATGGGGTCCTGAGTACAAGGGTGGATTGATGGGGGGGGCGGGGGTGTGTGTGTGTGTGTGTGTTTTTTTTTTTTTGAGTGGCTGTGGGTTTTTGTTTTTTTTAATCAGGTTTAAATCAGCAAGCAGGCAACCTTTCTTTAAATAGTTGATTTTTATTGTTTTGGATTTGTACGTCTTAATTTCCTAAAGAGAGGTTGGATTCTTACTGGTTACCAACCTATAGGATGTGTTGATTTGCAACTGAATATAACCTTTATTTTAAACTTGGTGCTTTTTTGCTAACAGGATGATACATCACACACATTTTTAAGCAACTATATAGCTTAGTGTACACTTCTTCAGATTTCAGAGTAGCAGCCGTGTTAGTCTGTATTCACGAAAAGGAGTACTTGTGGCACCTTAGAGACTAACCAATTTATTTGAGCATAAGCTTTCGTGAGCTAAATCTCACTTCATCAGATTGTTAATATTTACACTTTAGTATGTTAAAAATGAAGTACTTATTTACTAAATGTGATATATATATATTTTTTTTGTCAAGCTCTTTTCTGAAGGGAAGTAAAACTCGATTAACAGTGCACAAAAACAGCATTTAATTATTTTATTAAATGTACCTTAACTGTAATGGACACAAGAATAAAGTTTATCAAAGCAAGTTTTGTGTTTAAAACTGATTTATTAAACAGTTTACCTGAACTATTTATTTTTTCTGTAGGTAGTTAGTTGAACTGATGCTTTCTGGTCATTCTGTCCTCCAACGCTTTAAAACTAGTAGATTGCACCCTTGCACAATTAGTTTTTATTCATAGTCTGTGTGATGGAGGTGTATAAACCTTGCACTAACCTGGAAAGGTTTAAGGAACTGCTCTGGTTTGGAGTAGCCCTGCCCTTCTGCACCTGCAAGTCATGCCAGGAATGGAGGAGGCATTTAAAAGGGGAAAACTCAATGAGGAAGGGCAGTTGTGTGAGGGAGCAGAATGATGAGCTTTCCACCTCCCAGGAAGAGGCCTGGTGGTGAGCAGAGCCTACAAGCTTGCCTAAAAAAAAAAAATCCAACTCCCTTAAGAATAAGGGGTGCTGTATTCTATAACTTCAGTGGACTTGAATTCTGACTCTGAGAGAGTAGAGGCTAGTGTTCCCATTTGAGCTATCTGTGTCTCTTCTCCTCGTTGTTGGGTGGTTTTGCTACTCCTGAGTTTTGTTTGTCCCACGGTTCTCTGAAGGTAGGAAGTATTCAGAAAGACTCAGCTGGAAGGAAGGCTGAGAATTCATCACTGCTGAAGTACTACAGAGTGCCCCTACTGGAGTGACTGAACCTGATTTGAGTGTTGTTCTCTCAAAACCCCAGTGGGGTGATGTGTAAGGACCCTGTCAGGTCCCTGCCAGTTTGGAAAACGAAAACAAGCTTTTCTGATTTTTCAACCCCCAAATGGTTATTTAACTTTCAACTAGTTCAGGTCAATGACTTGTTCAAAAAATGAAAATGAAGAAAATATTATCTCTGCACCTGCAGAAGAGGCCAATGCTGTCAAATGCTGGTTTAGCAGCAGATTGGTTCCAGGAGCTTAGCCTGTGACTTTCACCAGTTTAGTGGTTTGCTGCCATACACTTCAGAATGTTTTGTACTTCTACTAAATGACATTAACAGATTAAATTGAAAAACGATATCCTATGTTAAGGCCTAAACGTACATTTATTTAAAAAATAAATTATATTTAGATTAAAAAATCCCTTGTCTTAAAAGAAAATCGATTTTTATCCACCCTACTCATTACTATTCTAAATATTAATACTTCTATCCAAGGATCACTCTATTCATCATAAATGTTAATGAATTCAAGTTTCTACACATAAGCTTTAGCTCAGTGAGGGTGTTAAGCAACCTTAACTATAAGGAGTACTCTAAGTGTTCCTGTCCTAACCACCTGTCTTCAAGGAGTCATAACTTTCTGAAGCATCGCTTTTTCAAGTTGAAATTTTTGAGCGCTGGCATCCTCTCATAGGTACTTTTTTTTTTTTTTTTTTTTTTAAAAAGGTCAACCTTCTGTCAGTCTTGCTATTTAAAAATAGTAAGTATGTTTGGGAATAGCCCTCACTGACCAATGTCTTGAATGTTTGGCCTACTAAAAAATTCACTTCAGCCATGCACAGCAAATCTTGTACAACTTCACAGCATTATTTATATTTGGAGTACTATGTACTATGCATGACTCTTTTACACACAACTTCCTTAGTCCCCCAAATTACTCAAATGGGACAGCACCCATTTCCAGCTGTTTCTGGGAAACATCAAGTCTAGTAAAGGGATCCTCCTCATGCTGCTGCTATTGAACATCCAACCACAATGCTTTTTAGCTTAGGCTACAGGTTCCTTAACTCTAGATTGTAGACCCCTGGCTTACAGAGCACTTGGGGAGTGCATTTTGGAAACACTTGGGCTATGTCTACACTACAGGCAGAATCAACACTCTCTGAGATTGATCTATGAGTGTTCGATTTAGCAGGTCTAGTGAAGACCCTCCAAATTGACAGCAAATCTCTCGTCTGTCGACCCCTGTACTCTACCCCCGACAAAAAGAGTAAGGTAAGTCAACAGGAGCATTTCTGCTGTCGACACCCCACCCACCTCCCCCGTGCAGTGTAGGCCCTGTGGTAACTCAGCCTAAGATAACGTCAACTCCAGCTATGTTGTTAACATATTTGGAGTTGTGTAGCGTAGGTCGACTTACCGCAGTAGTGCAGACGTAGCCTTGGTTGATCGTGTGGTCTGCTTGTTTCCAGCTGAGAAACTGAAATAGATGGGTGGGGAAAAAAAAATCAGTGAAGAGCACAAATAGTTGGTCTGAGAAATCTGTCCTTTTTTTAAAAAAAACAACCACCCCCCTCTGCTAAATACAGTAGTAGTTTACAAACAGTACTCATGTAATCAGTGCCAGTAGCTGCTCAAGGGGAGTTATGGATCATCATGCTTCCATGAGGCTATTGAAGATGTTGATCCTACACGCTTCAAGAGCTCTGGCCTAGGAGAATGTGAACAGGGCTAGGGAGCCAGAATTCTGTCCCCCTCTATTCCAACAACTGCCCTTAATTTCCTACCCTCTCACGCTTATTTAGTGAAACCACACACCAGCTTATGGCATAAACTGATGTACGGTCCCCACTGTACTGATAGGGCAGTTGAGGCACTTAGTTTCAGTGCCTTTGGTTGCATGCCTATGACAAAATTGGAAACAGGCCCAGATCTGTGATTCTCAAGCTGCTGTAAATGTTTAATTATGCAGCCTTTTAAAAATGGGGCAGTTGTGATTACATGTGTCATCTCTCTCAGATAATGTGTTGTGAAATGGTGTGGTGGTATCAGGCCCATATTACACAAAGGCTGTCTGACTTGCAAGATTTGCAGTATGGTTTAGGTTAAACTATCAGACTGTAAGTTATTTGCTGTGTGACTTTGGGTAAGTCACTTAACCTCCTTCCTCTTCACAAAGAAAATGGATATTAACTCACTGGAGCACTGAGAAGATTAATTAGGGGTGATCAGTTCTGTGAAAAATTGCTGTTTTCTGATCACCTGCAGATTGGAAAAACTGTGTGTTTTGGAGCAGCTCCTCTATCTTAGCTTTACTGCTTTTTACGCAACCCAGAGAGGATGGGAGGATCTTTTTATAAGAAGGGTCAAGTAGGGTAGGGGAGTGTTTTAAATATTTTTCTTGAGAAGCTAACTTGAAAGTCACAATTGGTACCCACAGTAGCAATGATGCTTTCAGGTCCTGTTGGAAAGGATGGTCTGGTGGTATAAACATCAGGTTTCACATACTTTCCTTGGAGACTGTGGTCAAAATCTAGACCAGGTATTTCAGACACTCCTCTTCAAGGTTGGCATATTCCCTCCCTTTACTATATTTTAATTTTCCAGTACTACTCCATTTTATTTAGTAGTTTTAAATAGAGGGATGCCATTTCATGGACAAAATAGCTTAGTGTAAGAAACTTGTCCCATGGCACTATTTTTGTAGCAACTCATAGGCACCATCTTGTCTTTCCTGTAACTTCTACCAATAAGAAGCCATTGGTATGAGCTAGATTTTTAACCCTGTCATTCTCCCTAAATCAGCAAGGCAGATGGGGAAACAGAGGCACCAAGAGACGTGAGTTGCCCAGTGGCACACAGCTGCTCAGTGGCAGAGCCAGGAACAGAAGCCACATATCCTGACTTAATCTAGTCTATCCACTAGATCACACTATCTCTCTTGGAAGAGAGATGAGGCAGGGGATTGCAGGAAGAGGATGGTTCTGGTTAAGGTAGTTGAATGCCACCCTGAAGAACTAGATTCTATCTCTGCCTCTGCCACAGAGTTCCTATGGGATGCTAGACTAGTCATGTAATACAATGTGCATTCTTCATTTTCCTCTGCTCAGTTTCCCCATATGTAAAAGGGAGATGATGATGATACTGGCCTCTTCGGTAAAGCTCTTTTTGAGCCACAAATGAAAAGCATTATATAAGAGCTATACACCTTCCAACTTTTTGCAACAAATGAAGCAGGGCTCTGGCAACTAAGCCTTTCGCTACACAACTCTCATTCCTCCCATTCTGGGTCCATTCTGTGCATTGAGGTAGGGATCCTCGGGATAAGGGGGCAGTATATAAACAAGTAATTGAAGACTGTTTCATAATGCCTACACACATTATGGAATTAAGGGGTGGAATTAAGGCTTCATAGGCAGCCTTAATTCTGGGATTTCCTAACTTTTCAGCGCTTGACTTTGGAACCTTAATGTTTTAACTGTTTTGAGTGTAATAATTGTACATGGGGATGGATGAGTAAATCCATGTTATCTGCATATTGCTGGCACTCGAGTCTATGGTAAGTCTAGCAGCTGCATGTACATGTTGAATAGGACTGGAAAGAGAATTGATCCACGTGGGACTTTACAGATGAGGGGTCAAGTGGCAGAGGTATAGTTTCTGATTACTCCTCTTTGGGTGCATCTCTGAAGGGTGGATTTAAGTATTTTAGCATATTTTCCCATAATCCCTACTACTCCTCTTTAGTGGAGAGCAGCATTTTGTGAAAAACTGTTGATGAGCTTGTAATTAGTCTTTTGGCTAACTCCTTCAATATATGAGCAAGCTCAGAGGTTTGATCCTGGAGAGTAGTTAATTAAAATGATGGATCCAGGGTGAAT
Organism: Caretta caretta; assembly: GCF_965140235.1. NCBI lineage: Eukaryota > Metazoa > Chordata > Testudines > Cheloniidae > Caretta > Caretta caretta. Next base: position 33,394,092 of record NC_134214.1, read on the forward strand.
TTCTTCACTATTGAATTAGTGTGTGTTTTGAAGGGGAAGATTTCTTCCCTGAATGGGGTCTTCTGTTCATGACCCATTCACCAACTAGGAATGGCATGGTTTGGATTCATAGGTCTATCCAAGACCTATCTAGGGTGTCAGTATTTTGGGAATGCAGGCTGGGTGTTCATTGGCTGGCATGGAGGAGCAGATCTATGCTAGTTAAGATGACTTTTTCCAAATGTGTGTGTGATCTCTGCAAAATAGGATGATTTTTCCTTCAGAGTGCTTGGGTTGAGTTCTGTGGTAGGTTGTAGGCCCTTGACACTGAAGTGGTTCACTGCCCTTAAAGTGGGATTTGATATCTTCAATAGAAGCTGATAGGAAGGTTCTCTTGGCCTAAAATATAGCCTCAGCATAGGCTTGGAGAAATTCTGTTTCAACATGTCCGATTCAGCCTTTGTTTTTCACCCTCTGTACTAGAATTTGACCTTCTCTTTACATCTGGCACAGGGTGTCAGTAAACAAAGGAAATCCTGTGTGGACAGTGGGGAGCAAGGAGGCTTTTTGCGACTAAAGTGTCTGACAAATCATCCATCCTCAACTACTCTTTGTACTGTAGGTGGAGAGTTGCTGTCCTTTAGCATAAATTTACATATTCTGCTCTCTAAATTACTGTTGCTGTGGGGCCATACTAATCTAGCAAAAATCTCTGAACTGTGATTGAGTTACGTGCATACTCTCTAAGGTTAAGATTCTGTCATAGATATTTTTACTAGAAAAAAGTCGATGGGTCATGGGCAATAAACAAAAGTTCATGGAAGTCCATGGCCTGTCCTGACTTTTAGTAAAAATATCCTGGTGGGGACAACTAACAGAACGCTGCTGGGGGATGACCTCTGGCAGCTGCTCCAGCCCCATGGGGCTGACCCAATCCCAGCTGCTGCTCTGGTGGCCCTGGGGCTCATCACTGCTCTGGTCCTAGTGGGGCTGGCCCAACCCTTGCCGCTGCTTCAGCCCTGGGGCCACTGCTGCAGCAGCCCTGGGGCTGACAGCTGCTTTAGCCCTGCCTGGAAGAAGTCACAGAGGTCCCAGAAAGTCACAGAATCTGTTACCTCAGTGACAGAATTGTATCGTTAATCTCTCAACCTAGGTCTTTTTTTTTTTTTTTTTAATTTTTTTGACTTCGTCTCCTGAATGATGTGATGTATATCCGTGCTACACAAATGAGAATTTCAATTGCCTGCTAGTGCTGGGTGGGGATGGAGGACTGTAAATTATATAATACAGTACTGAAATGGATTTCTTAGCCAGTCTGAGCTTCAGAGATGAGTAACTATACAGTTTGGGGGGAAATGGGGAGTGTACAGTCCTTGCACTTCTTGGATGTATTGATCATACTAATAAGACACTTTTTCAAAACTCTGTATTATGAAATTCCTGTATTTTGGCTGATGACTGTCAGCCAGAGTAAAACATTTATAGAATTATTTAATATTCATATCTCTTCTGACTGGCCCCTTTTCTGATTGGATCTGTTCTTAAATGGCTTTCCTCCTCTTGTCCCTCAGTATGGTCCTCTGTTGGTATTATGACCCTCTTCTTGCCGATATCATTGGTTTAATGCCCCTGCAACAACAAAGATATTAACTGAAGCAGAAATTCCAAAACCTACACCAAAAGTGTTCCTATTTCTTTCTTGTACGTCTCTCTAGTTCCTATTTCTGCAGTGCAGTAACCAACTAGAAGAGTTTTAAAGGCATATGCATCCCTTCAGTGTTTATAAATGCATTATATTATCTCTCCCATGCAATCCTAACGTCTTGTTCATATTGACTACTGTTCTGTACTGAGCAGAAGCTTTCACTGAGATATCCACAATGATTTAAGTAGTCAGCTACCTAAGTGGCAGGCGCTGAGCACAATATATCGCAATTTTTCCCTCTACTGAACGGATTGCATAGATGGGCTTAGCAAGGGCCGGTGTGGGACTAGTAAGTCTGAATGAACTAGTAGGTGCCAGGTCAGTTACGTGCATATCTCAAAACTTAAGAGTATTCCTGGAGGTGGCAAAAATATCCACGATACCACATCTAACTTAAATTAATTGTAGTAGACTGCACTCTGTTTTGTGTGTTCTGCAGACACTTTATAGAACCAGAGGATGTCTCTTTGGATACTCTCCGCTGAGGAATGGGTTCCATACTTCGTTTCCTGTTTTGAATTTCTTGGAATAATTAAGACTGAGGCAGGGACACAGGTATTCATTCCATGATCACAACACAGCCTTTGCTGCAAAACTGAGCCTCAAAGTCCATTTTTGAAAACTGTTTGTTTTCACAGCCTTATGGGTTAGAAACTTGAAAATATGAACCATGTAAACTGATGCAGTGCGGTCTTCGAGTGTGCAGATACCATGAAACAATAGCTGTGAAGATGGTGAACTGCCTTGTTGATATGGTGACGAAAAGTAACTTGAAACGTAAACATAACTAATTTGCTAAATAATGTTAGCAGAAAAAATCAGCTAGTATTCTCATCCCATAGTCCTGAACTGCCTTCTACATGTTCTCAGATGCCAAAAGCTCCATTTGTCCACTGCTTAACTATCCAAACCTTCGGTCTTGACCCTGACAACTTATATGATGCACAGTTCATATGAATCTTCAGCATGTCAAACTAGAACTGGGAACTGCATAAAATAAATGAAATTCAATACTAAATAACTTGGGGAAGGGGACTGTTCATAGTTCTGATTGTGTTCAGTTTCATAGTTAAACTCATAACTCTAAAAAATTAAATGAAGCAGCCTTACAGTAGAATTCAGGTTGCTGCGGAGTATCCAGGCCTTTCTATAAAGCCTTGGTTTGACCTTCTTGCTGCTGACAGATCTCATCCCTCCTGTCTGTCTCCAAGACCCCAATCTCCTTGACTATAGGTCACCTGGGCTCTCAGTGCTCAAATGAGCATTTTAAAGGGAGCTCAAGTTAGAAATTGTGTTTCAGGGGACTGGGCATATTGCCCTATAAAAACAATATTAAAAGGATATCTGAGATCTATAGAGTCTGATGGAATGGGCTGGAATTATTTTTTTGGCATATATAAAAGGAAGTTATCGAAAGTTGGTTGAGTGAGTTGTCTCTAACTCTTCTGGAATAGCTGTGCCGATTGGGTCTGTTTTTAAATGCTTTTCCTCCTCTTGTCCGTTAGCATGGTCCTTTGTCGGTAATATGAAGCTCCTCTTGCCCTCATCTTTGATTTTAATGTCCGAGTTCTTTTACTGGGAGGTTCTGTAACTTGATCATTATACTGTCTGAGAGAGCTGCACGTTTTCTGCCAGATTCGTATGTTAGTGCTACTTCTATTCCTGCCTCAACTTCTTGATGTCTTCGATAATGTCCTAATAGGTCTCAATATCCAATAGTGATATTGTTGGTCTAATCAGGACTTCTTCATTCTAGTCTTCGGTGCAACTTTTCTTTAAATTCAGGCAATGATACTTTTAGATGTCAGAAAAGTCCATTGACAGCTGAATCTGTCTGCTTGCTCCGTGGAGGTAGTATACACTAAAACTACTCTAGCTGAAATTGTTTAAGAAATATATACAAGAGGTTGATTAAGTAAATGGAAAGTTCTGTGGAGTGTGAGGTTAAGTATTCTGCCAAGACATTGGCTTCCTTCCTGGGTGGAAAGATGTATCTGCAGGAATGTCTGTAAAGTAGTGGTACCTAACTCACCTTTTTTGAGAGAGAATACTTGTGGAATTTGGTTTCTAAAGTGAGTAGTACTAGAGTAGAATTTCTCCCTTAGCCATGACAAGAAATCTGTTGCAACTTTCTAATATTGAAATTGTTGTTTTTTTTTTATCCTCCAATCTTGACTAGTTTAGTAAGAGTACAGAAATAGAAACTTTACCTGTTAATTGGATTTCTGCTTCTCAGCAGGAACAATAATTAGATTTAATTGGAGGCAAGTTTGTAAATTGTACTAAATTAATAAGCCTTGGTTGTATTCTTATAATATGTGGATCTAAAAATCATAAGCATAGCCTACTGCCAATCTTTTAGGTATGGTGCTATCAGGAAAGGAAGTGTCAGCAGGCAACAGCCCTGGAAGGTGCCAGAGTTCACTGTTGGTGCACTGTTGCCAGTTAGCATAGACTAGAGGTGGGCAAACTACAGGCCACATCCAGCCTACAGGGCCTGGCTCCTGGCTGGGGAAACTAGCCCTCGGCCCCTCCCCCATAGGCACAGCGCTGTGGGTGGCTGGGCTGTGAGTTCCTGCAGGGCAGCAGCTTGTCTGGCTCCTGCCGGGCAGTGCAGCTGCCAGACATGCTGCTTTGAGTGGCATGGTAGTGGGGCCAGGGGGTTAGATAAGGGGCTGGGAGCTCCAGGGGGGCAGTCAGGGGACAGGGAGTAGGGGGCAGAGGTTTGGGGGGCAGTCGGTTGGGGATGGGGAACGGGGTGGTTGGGTGGGGCAGTCGGGACAGGGAGCAGAGAGGGTTTGGATGGGGCAGGAGTCCCGGGAGGGGGCAGTCAGGGGACAAGGAGCAGGAGGGTTGGACAGGAGGTGGGGGTCCCAGGAGGAGATGGTCAGGGGACAAATGTGTACCAGGTTATAAACAACCTAAGTCAGTCTTATATTTCCATAAATTGGAGTTGATTCACTTCACTACTAAGGCACAACAAAATTCCCATCATTAAGTTATGTCAAGAGCTTCTAGAGTATATGAATGGATATTGGGTTTTAATTTAAAAATAATGAGCAAAAATAAAACCTTCCTAAATTTGTGGCATATTCCCATGAATAAACTGTCACCAGCTGAAATTTAACTTGGCAAAAAAGAGCTCCCGATTTCCTTTTCCCTCCCCTTCTTTCATGGGTACATAACTCCTCCATTCTTCCTGTTGCTCAAGCTGGTAATCTTGATTTCACCATGGGGCAGAGTCAATCCTGATCCCACGCATCCAGATCATGTCTAATCCTTATTGCTTCTTACTGCATAGCATCTGTAAGATCTGACCATTTCTCTGTCCCTGTGCTGTCGAAACTCTTGTCCAAACCCTGATCATCTTGCATCTTGAGTATTGTAGTTGCCACTAAACTTCTCCCCTCCAAGTTCATTTAGAATGCTGCTAAAATAATCTTCAGGCTGCTTGACTAGATTATCCTTCTAAATCCCTTCATTGGCTCTTCTGCTGTATCAAACTGATCCTTATTTTCAAAACCCTTAACAGCTCTTCCCTGCCTTACCTATCTACCCTAATTTAGTTCAATCAACTCCTTCCTTCACGTAAGTGAACAAAGCTAGAAATCATTGGTAGATTGTCTACTTCACCAACAAGTATTTCTCCTGTGCTGCCCCTTATGAGATGAAAAAGCTTCCAGTCCAAATCCGTAAAGTCCTTTTAGCCTCTAAATCCTTTCTCAAAACTCACCTTGTCAGTGAACTAAGACCTGATAGCTACGTGGTGTGAGGTGAGTTGATTACTGCTCCTAAGAACTGTTCACTTATTTCTCTCATCTACACGTTTCTTAAGATTGAAAACTCTTCGGGGCTCGACATTGTAGAACACAATATTTGTACAGGACCTAGAACAATGGGTCCAAATCTGGCTGAGGCAGTGCTACATGCTACTGCAAAATGATGTGCTTTAGACTTTGACAAAAATAAACATATATATATACACACCATTTCATACACAGTGTCTCAAGGGCCACTGTGCAGTCCTTTTTCTAGCTTCTGAATAAATTTTCCAAAGACTGCTAGTGCAAGCTTTACCAGCTCCGCTGACATATCTTCATTCTGATACAGAGTGACAACTTCAGGGTGAAAGAATGTAGTTCATTCAATATGTCCATTTAGCCATTGGCTTCAGAGGGGGAGCAACTGTAGTGGGGCATTTTGTGGATTAATCTTAAGAGCTGGGCTGATCTCACTTTGTAGCTCACCAAACAAGCATTAGCTGGTGTGTGTTGGCCCCTACCAATCTGAACTGAACTTGAACAGACAAACAGAATGTCATATGATTTGTGTATCACTAATAAAACACATTGATGTTGTCAAGGCTGATGCCCCACTCTGGTATTTCGAGCGCAGAAGGTGGGAGGCCCACAAGGATTCTAAAAATTAATACTGGCCACTCCAGGCTTGTATTAAACTCCCAAGGTCACAGCTTCTCTCTGACCTTTGGATGGGTAGATGCTGCCACCACCCAAGTGCAAAAACCCCTTTGAGAACTCAAGAAGGTGCACTTGGGAATTCCTTCCTGTGGGGTACCCATGAGCCCTTTCATCTCCTCTCAGCTCTTCCTGGGCAGGGGAGAGGGGGGAGAAGGAACAAAGGAAATCAGCTGTTGCCATCAGCTAATTAAGCATGTGCACAAACCTCTCAAGATACAAAACTCCAATCCTGTTCTTAAAAAAAGGTAACTTTTTTTTTTTTTAAAAAAGGGGGAATAAATACATCTGAAACCTCAGGCTATTGCTAGATTTAAAAAGAGCAAATACAAAAATGAAGAATAAAGAATAGCTTTCTTGAGGTGCAGTTTGAAGATTACAAACAAAACAAAAGCACCTGGGGTTAGCACAGAGGAGACCACAAGCCATAAAGAAATAAGAGAAACCTAATCGCATCTTCCTAGACATTTCCTGATCTACTTACATATCTGGGGTTTCAAAAGTTGCTTTTAGTCTAATGGACTCTCAATGCTTTTTTTGTGGAAAATATGGGGTTAGACAGGGATCTACTGCAGGGACTCTAATCGATGTGCATGGAAGAAAGGTCTAGACCCTTTTGAAGAGTGTGGCAGAGCGCTGATCTTTAATGTTCTTGATTGATTAGCTCAATACCTTGTCAGATAGCTTAGCTTATCTGAACACGATTATTTTAAACAAGTTGATCTCAATGTCCGAGGTCAGAGCCATAGGGTCATCTGACTCAAGTGTACTTTTTTTGTTGAGCCTCTAATCTTTTTCTGAATAGAATATGGAAGAGGCAAACCGCAATGTGAGAAGGGTGCCAAAATACTAAGCCATGATTTGCTTCCTCTGAGAGGAGTAACCCATTAGTTACAAACCAATCAATAAAGATACTGAATGAAAACTTCAAACCAGAAGGTAGGGCTTCAGAAACTGTCACTTATTAGCCAGAAAAGTAAACCTAATCTTACTTCTGTTGGCTAGGCAGGGCAGCAATAGAAATGAAGGGAAAAGGGGTGCAGCAGTGGAACTATTAAACAGTTTCTTGATATGAAACCAACATACTTTAGCCTCTCATTTTCTTGGTTGATGCGGGGACGGGGGGAGGGAAGGAGAGAGACACAGGTTGCTGCTGTTGTAGCTCTCTTGACTACTAAAGGGAGGTAAAAGGCTAGTGTCCTCACCACCCTTTCTTTTTTGCTCTTCCTTTGAGTATGCATACGTTTTTGGCTTCCAACTCCATTATTGCTGGCTATGAGAAGGAATACCAAAGCCCTGGACAGAAGGTGCTGCTGCTTGCAGAGTACTTGATTTGCATCTCTTGAGAGCAGAGATGACTTCTTACTTCAAGCACGTTTTAGCTTACATGGAGATGAAAAAATGGCCTAGAACATCTACACTAGGATTTCCACTGCTGCTAACTCAGTTCAGTTGAACTGGTGGAAGCATTATTGGAACTCTGAAATTACCTAGTATATTTTTTGTTTTAGAGCATAAATGTATACTTATGTCTCTGCTCCTGCATCTAGCAGCTTCCTAGCAGGGAACAGCAAGGTTCAAATACAAAAAATTCTATCTTACTCAGCTGCAAGTGGTCCTGATCTGCAGAAGAATTTTCCTAGGTCACATGTCTGCATGGGACAGTACTACTTTCCTTAAGCCAAGCTGGTTCTCTGCAGTTTAAGGCAGGAAAAGTAAACTAAACGTTACTGGCTTAGCTTCTAGACTCAAAGTTTAGAGTGTATTATTCCTCTTTTGTAAAAACACTTTCATACTACTGAGATGGCTTGAATGCTTGTGAGCATTGTTGTCTGAAGCTTGACTGTTGCATTTTAATTTGCAGATGCAAAATATCTGAATGGGTGGAAAAGAACAAGTTCCAATTCTACTGAATATTAGTTGATTAAATATTTAGGTTATTGTGCTTTTAGTAGCTTTGAAATTTTATTCTGGACTTGGCATGTTTACTGATTGCGGGACAGTTTGTGTTGAAATAACTAGTAGAAATATTTCTGAAGTATAAACTACTCTTATACAGATAACTAGTTGTGGTGTAGGAATATGTATAGGGGAATTCCTATTAGCGCACTATCTAAAAGAGTTGAAAGACTTTGGAGGTTCTAGCAGATGTTTCTTCAATGTCAATATATTCAATTTGCTGTTGAAAACAGTATGAAAAGTTAGTGCTAGCAAACAGGAAACTCCTCCCAGTCAATCCAGGTCAGAAGGTGTCCTGGTAAAACTCCACCCTTTCATAAGCTAGTTGTATTAGTTTAAGGATGCTTTAACTTTTTCAAGGATTTGTTTCTTACAAATGCCACCTTCTTTCTTGTGTTGAAATCTCCATAAATCAGGGATAGATGGGGCAATGAGTCTAGTCTTGTAAATAAATGTGTAATTTTAAACTAAGTGAGAACATAATTTCAGATACTGAAGTACCACAAGTTTGTCTTATACTTAATCTTCATTTGTATATGAGTGCATGATTTCTGCTCTTCCTTTTTTTTTTTTTTTTTAAGGTAGGGTGAAGACCTTTCTGCTGCAGCGTGGTCCAAACAGCAGCATAAAACTGTGTGTATTCTCTGTGCTTTAGATCGGACTGGTGGGTGGGGTGGGGTGGGAGGAGGAGGTTGTCCTCTCTCCTCTTCTTTCTGCTTCCAACTAGGGCTGTCAAGTGATTAAAAAAATTAATTGTGCTGTTAAACTGTAGAATACCATTTATTTAAATATTTTTGGATGTTTTCTACATTTTCAAATATATTGATTTAAATTACAACACCGAATACAAGGTGTACAGTGCTCACTTTATATTTTTATTACAAATATTTGCAGTGTAAATATTATAAGTAAGTTTTTCAGTTCACCTCATACAAGTACTGTAGTGCAATCTCTTTATCATGAAAGTTGAACTTACAGATGTAGAATATGTACAAAAAAACCTGCATTCAAAAATAAACTTAAAACTGTAGACCCTGAGAGTCCAATCGGTCCTACTTCTTCAGCCAACTGCTAAGAGAAACAAGTTTGTTTACATTTATGGGAGATAATGCTGCTCACTTCTTAATTATGTCCCCTGAAAGTGACAGCAGGCATTTGCATGGCACTGTTGTAGCTGGCGTCACAAGATAGTTACTTGCCAAATGCACTAAAAATTCATATGCCTCTTCATGCTTCGGCCATCATTCCAGAGGACATGCTTCCATGCTGATGACGCTCGTTAAAAAAATAACGTGTTAATTAAATTTGTGACTGAACTCCTTGAGGAAAATTGTATGTCTCCTGCTCTGTTTAACCCACATTCTGCCTTATATTTCATGTTATAGCCGTCTCAGATGATGACCCAGCATGTTGTGTCGCCCCCCCCCCCCGCCCCCCGAAAACTTTCACTGCAAATTTAATAAAATGCAAAGAAGATACCAATTTCTAAAGATAGCTACAGCACTCAATCCAAGATTTAAGAATCTGGAGTGCTTTCCAAAATCTGAAAGGGATGAGGTGTGGAGCATGCTTTCAGAAGTCTTAAAAGAGCAACACTCTGAGGAAGCTACAGAACCCAAAACATCAAAAAAGAAAATCCGCCTTCTGCTGGTGGAATCTGACTCAAATGATGAAAATGAACATGTATTGGTCTGCCCTCCTTTGGATAATTATCGAACAGAACCTGTCGTCAGCATGGACGCATGTCCTCTACAGTGGTGGTTGAAGCATCAAGGGACACATGAATCTTTAGTGCATCTGGCATGTAATTATCTTGTGACTCCAGCTACAATGGTGCCATGCAAATGCCTGTTCACTTTCAGGTGACATTATAATTAAGTGAGCAGCATTATCTCCTGCAAATATAAACAAACTTGTTTGTCTGAGTGATTGGCTGAACAAGAAATCAGGAGGAAGTGGACTTGTAGGCTCTGAAGTTTTTACATTGTTTTGGTTTTGAGTGCAGTGATGTAACAAACTACATTTGTAAGTTGCACTTTCAGGATAAAGAGATTGCACTACAGTACTTGTATGAGGTGAATTGAAACACTTTGCACTGTAAAAAGTTTACAGTGCAAATATTTGTAATATAAAGTGAGCACCGTACACCTTGTATTCTGTGTTGTAATTGAAATCGATACATTTGCAAATGTAGGGGAAAAATGCAAAAATATAACATTTCAATTGGTCTGTTGGTTTAACAGTGCCATTAATCTTTTTAAAACTCATTCAGTCTTTTAAAATTTGAGTTAATCGCATGAGTTAACTCATGATTAATTGACAGCCCTACTTCCAACTCTTCCCACTTTTTTTCTCCCCTCTTTTGAACAGCACTGAATCACTCTTCTTTCCACTCCTTCTCCATGCTGCTGTTTACCATCCACCCAACTTCCTATGAGCCTTCCTCTCTGATTTCAGCTGCTGGTCTCTTCTCTCCTCAGTCTCCCATATTTGTCCTCTGTGATGTCAACTTCCATGTTCGATGACTCATCCAACCATGTGGCTCATGTTTCCTCTCCCTCATCTTGTCATTTTTTGATTTTGCTCCTACCTGCTTCAACTCTCCCACTCATCCGATCAGCCATTCCTTTGACTTTATTTTCACCAAGCACTGCTCTTTCATTTTCCCACTTTCTCCCACCTAAGACCATCTACCTGGTCTTTACCATTGCCTATCAGTGTCGTGGCCCCCCCCCCCCCCCCAGCACTCTTATTTGGCCTTTCTGTGACTTCCTATCCATCAGTATTGATGACTTGTCTGCTCTTAACCCTTTCCTCTCTATCTTCTCTTCCATTTCTTCCACTGATAAGGTGGTGGTTTCTCTCCATGCTTCATCCTTTTTGCTCTTTTCTCCCATTGCAAGGTCTAATTTGTCAACTTCCAGCTCAGCCTTACTCCAACTCCTGTATGTATGTAATTTCATTTTTGTCAGAGATCCTCTGCAGCACTTCTTGACGAGGCTGATTTGTTCATCACAAGTTCATTCTCTCCTCCTTAATTTTTGCCAACATAATTGAATTCCCTGTCTGCAATCCTAGTTATATTCTCACACCTTTGACTAATTCCTCAAACGACAGGATTTTTCAGATTTCTTCCAAGAGAAAATGACACGTTTCCTCCTTCCTCAGCTCTTACTTTCTCTGTCAAGTTCAGAAGTCTCCTCTGCTCTCTTCTTTTAACCACTTCAGTTCCAGTGACCCTGGCCCATCTCCTGGTAGTCCTCACACTCACTCTTGTCCTTTCCCATACATTTCTCTTTAGCCTCTCACTTTCCTCTGGGTCTTCCTTCACAGTACAAATATGGTCCAGTTGCTTCAGTCTTAAAAATACCATTGCTCTGCTTGCCTCTCCAACTATGTCCCTTCTCATTTTCATCTCTATAATCATTAACTACACTGTTTGTTTGCATTGTTGTCTGCAGTTCCTCTTCTACCCCTTGCATGTCTCTGTCTCTCAAATGATCTCTTACTAGTCATAGATCGGTCTGCTGCCTTCAGCCATTGACCATGCTTGTCTTAAAACTGTCCTTCCTTGGCTTCCAGTACTCTGGCCTCTCTAACTACTCCTTCAGCATGTTGATAGGAAAATCCCCTATCTTCCCCAGCTCTGTGTGTGGGTTCCACAGGGCGCTCGCTCGCTCTCTCCACACGTGGATAATCTCATCTGCAGACAAATTCAGTACAGTCTCTATGCTGAGAACTTGCAGATATACCTTTCTGCTCCATACCTGTTTCCTTCTGTCCAAACTAAAAACAGATTTTCTCTCTGACATATCCATGTGAATGTTGAAGCAATCACTTATCCTCAAACAGGCTAACACAGAGCTCTTAATCCTTCCTCACTCTGCCAAACCCTTTTCATTACCTCCTTTCTCAATCACTGTGGACATTGCCATACTACCTGTTGTTCAGGCCAGTAACATGGGTATCCTCTCTGTCTAGGACCTCTTTAGGGTGTCCCCTTTAGACATAAGCTGTGTAACAGGATCTAGTCAAGTCTTGCAGATGCTTTCCACATAACACTTCTAAGATATGTGGCTTTCCCTGTGTACCCACACAGCTAAAACTCATCCAGGTTCTCATCTTGCATCTTGATTACTGCAACATCGCTTTTTCTCTGGCCTTGACAGAAGTATTTTTTCCTCTCATCCATTCAGAATGCTGCTTCATAGACCATTCTCCTAGCCTGTCATTTTGATCATGTCTTTTGATCATGCATTTTGATCTTTGCATCCCTATTTGCGACTGTTTGTGCTTCCTACTTTTTGAAACTTTAGGGTTTCTACTTTGCTTGGTTGGGAGGAGAAGAGAAGTGGCTTTGAAGTTGTTCCTTTTGCGGGTTTGGGGTTGGGAAAAGCCAATGTTGTCCTTAAGAAGGATGAGGAATTATTTTCGCTTTTTAGTAGTGGATAATGGGTGAAGGGTATTGCTTGTCAATATCCAAGTTGTGTGGAGGTAGGAAAATGTGTTCATCCACAAAAACTTCTTCTCATTCTGGAAGCAAATTACTTTTAAGAAGTATCAGACCTTTCCAAGTGAAGGCGAAAAGTTACTACTTGATTTTTACACTTTTTTCTCAAGAGATTAACTGTATTGACAGATTCCTTCTAACAGTTAACATTTAGGGTGTATTGGTATCCATGTAATAAGCAAATATAATGGGTAAATAAGGTTTTTAGAATATGTAATCTTACATGCATTTTTCCTCTAAGGTTTTATGAAGTGCAAGTGCTGTGAAATTTTTTCCTTAACTACTGCTCACTTCCATATTTCTAAATGTTTAATTGTAACATTTCTTGGTATCATGTACAGAGGCAACCTCAACTGGTTGTTTGAATTTTTTTTATAAAGCCAGACAGCTATGAGGATGTTTCCCCTATAATCTCTTCTGCTTGCTTTAATGACTAAAATAGTGGACCTTTTTTTTTGTTGTTGTCATACTGCTTTGTCCTGTTGCCGTGGAGCCAGCACAGCTAAGAGAATGAGGCCAGGTCTATACTACAGACCTATATCAGTATAGCTACATGGCTCAAGGGTGTGAGAAATCGACACCTCCAGTGACTTATGTCGGTATAACTAACTCCCATTGACCTAGCACTGTCTACATGGGGGAGCTTTTCCCGTCGACATGGTTATCGCCTCATGGTGAGTTGGATTAACTACGCTGAGGGGAAAAGCTCTCCTGTGTAGTAGTGTATTCACTAAAGCCTTACAGCCGTACAGCTGCACTAGTGCAGCTGTACGTGAAGACAAGCCCTCAGTTGAGAGTATATTCTTTTTTCTAAAATGGACCATAATAAATATTTGTTAATGTGCAGTCAGTTACATATATGCAGACCTGTTTCACACAATAAAATTGCACAAGTATCAGGCATAATTTAATCTGCTGACGTTATTTGTGGCTGTTTGAAAGGGACTCGGGCTTAATTTGTCACAGGATGTTTATGGGGCATGCCAGTTCTCTTTGCTGCTCCCCCCCTCCCCCCCCCCATGCTGACTACTTTACTTGGATTGCATAGATATTGTTGAAATAATGCATGTGGAACCCTACAATACCATTTTCAGGGTTATTCAGTTTAACAAATTTTCTGAAATTAATTTTTTTTTGTTTTGTTCTCGTTAGTAGGGATTCAGTTGAGGTCTTAAAGCAGGCCTTGATATCTAAAAACATATCTAGTTGATCACATCAGTTGAACAATGTACTGCAAGCTAACCATAAAAATGCAAGTCAAATTTGACTGTTTGGCAGCAAAATTGGAAAGGAGGACTTGCCTTGAATGTCTATTTCAAAATGTGTTGCATCATATGAAACCTAAATGAACACAATTCACTTGCTGAAATTGGATGCACAATACTGTGAGCACTGTGGATTGTGTAGTGATGTCTCTGCATATTTTGCTATTGTCGTTTGGTTGGTGGTGGTTTGTTGAAGCTTGTAATTCCTTCCTTTAACCAAAATGTTGAAGAATTTAAAAAAAACAAAGTAAGCCTTAAGCTGCAGAACTAATTTGGTATAGTGACATGTTACAGGGCTTTGATTATCCTGAGTTAGCATGTGTGGCTTTTTGTTTTTTGTCTGTCTTCCCATGGCATTTCAGGCTTATTCAGTATTAAGATGCTTGTGTAATAAATCCATACAATTTCTGTTTTTAAAATGACCTTTTCATGTTGACACTAGTAAGGTATTGTCTGCTTCAGCTAGCTTCTCAGGATCAGTTTTGCCGAGTATAAACCAGATTGAGTGGCTGGGAGTTTGAATGTCTGCCGTTGCGTTGACTGATGGGACATAGGCTCTCCTGTTTCTATGACTGTAGAACTAATTAAGGATTTAAAAAAAAATCCTTATGATCTTGGAGTTAGAAATACTTCTCTAACAGTTCCAGCTACAACAGCTCATCCACTATGTTAAACACAGTAACTGGGAATGGAAAGGCATATCACTTGATATGAAATCCCCCTCTTTCTATGCTAGGCTGAACATATGTTGGTGCACCCTGGAATATCCCCCAAACGCTTCACCAGCAGAGAAACAATTTGTCATGCTTCCTATTTAGGAAACTTACTGGCTTATTTCCACCTGCTGGAGAAAGGAAACCATTTGTTGCTTAGTATAGCCTAAAGTGAAATTGTTGAAAGGGACTAATCTTTCTCCCTTCTCTAAACTTGTAAAGAAGTTACTTTGAAGGAGGTGGCCTTCTGGTAAGCAATAGTCCTACTACATACTTGACAGCAGAATGAGGTGGCCTGATTGCTAATCATGCTCTTGAGTCAACCCTTGTCAAGAGTGATAATTGGAGAGGTCTGCTGGCTCTGCTTAACGTAGATCTGTTGGTCATACATGAGCACGAAGTAGAAACTGCTTGTGTAGTCCAGCTGGGGCTACCAGTGAGGCTTTAATCTGCTTGCAATTGTTGGGTTTGTCAGGCCCCTACGGACACCAGGTCTTGTCCAGGAGCAGTACTGGTGAAATGGTGGACTCCACATAGTGGTACCATAACATCTCTGCATCCAGAACTTGGTGTTTGCTTATTCTACCCTACTAACCTTTTTGCCTTTTTTTTTTTTTTTTAGACTTTTGGCATGAGTATGTGTGATAAATATGGTCTCCATGATCTTCTCTGGCCTTTCATAAACAGAACCTAGCTGGCAGTTGAGCAACAAAGAAGTACTGTTCTCCTTCTCATGCTCCAACTGCAGGTAACCTTTGACAGAGACTAAGGGGGAAGGTCAGTGGTGAGATCGAGTTCTGCGTGACAGACATGCATAAAGCCAGAGTTCAGACAGTCACTCTTTTGAGGCTCATCTTTGCCCAGCAGCTGTCATTGGAGACACATTCTTGGCAGATATTCTTTTAGTCCACCTGAAGCACACTAAATTAGTAGTAGCAATGGTCCACTGGCTGCAAATACAGCTAATGCTTGGCATTTAGGCACAGATCAATGTGAGTTAGGCATCTAAATTCATCTGAGGATCTGGATCTTAATGCTTTTACTAAGGGATATCAGAACACTTCAGTATAAGTACTAAAATCCATTTTACAGGTGGGGAAACTGACACATTGGACAAGTCATGCAGTGGTTGAGTGATAGTTGTAGCAGAGCTCAGGTCTCCAGACTCTGTCCCATGCTGTAACTGCTGGAACTCACCTGCCTATATCTTGGCACCTTTATTGCCACCCTTCCTATCATATCTGGCCTCTTGAAATGTCATTGCCTGGGAATCACTGTTCCAACTCCTGCCAGGGGCAGGAGGGCAGTTTGGGTGCCAGACTTGTTAAATGTCTTCAAAAGGTATGTGGTGGGATGTGCTTGAAACATTATACACTGTCCTCTCAAGTTCAAGACTGTTAAGGACCTTGTATGTGAAAGCAAAATAGCTATGGACCAGTACTTTGGCATTAAGCAGCAATGGGATATTTCTTCTGTATGAAAAAGGCAAGCCAGTGAAACCTTGCCTAATATTCCGTTGCAAATAATGGGTATTGAACATACACAATCTTAGCAGTTCACTTGCTGTATGTAATGTCTATAACTTTACATGTTAAATCAGCACCCTGCTGATGTAATTTGAACAAACTTTGTTAAAATTACATGTCATAGTAGCTATAAACAAGAAAGCTAAGCTGTGCCTTGTAGGCATCTAAATAAGGGAAGAACGATTACAGTACTGTCTGTGTGGGGCTTCTTCTTGAAAAGATAAAGGAATTCAGTGGATGAGAAGGGTCTCAGATTTACTTATGAATCTAACCACTTCTGAATAAGAAAAGTACTGAAATTGCATGATGGAATTCTAGGACAGTGTGTTTCAAAGTGCAAGTCGTGACCCAGTACTGGGTCACCTTGCTCAGCACCCAGGGACCCTAGCAGTTCTGGTCAGCACTGCCGACCGGGACGTTAAGTCTTGTCAGTGGTGCTGCCCAGCTAAGGCAGGCTAGTGCCTACCTGTTCCAACACTGCGCTGCCCCCTGGAAGAGGCCAGCAGCGGGTCTGGCTTCGAGGCAGGGGGCCACGGGGCTCTGTGCGCTGCCCCCATCCTGAGCACTGACTCTGCATTCCCATTGGCTGGTTCCCACCGATGGAAGCTGGGCAGGGGCGGTGTCTGTGGGCGAGAGCTGTGCAGAGCCACTTGCGTGCACCTCTGCCTAGGAGCCGGACCTGCTGCTGGCCCTTTCTGGGGCACAGTGCGGTGTGCAGCACCAGGACAGCTGTGAAGCCTGCCTCTGCACCCTGGCTGCACTGCTGACTAGGAGCCGCCGGAGATAAGTCCACACTCCAATCCCGGGCCTTAAGCCCCACCCCCCCCATCTGGAACCCCTTCCTGCATCCCAAACCCACCCATCCCTCTGCACCCAGAGCCCTGATTCCCCTCCCACACCCTAAACCCCTCATCCCCCCAGTTATGTTGGATCACAGGCAATTTTCTCAAACTGGGTCCCCAGAATAAAAGTTTAAAAACCACAACTCTAGGAGAATCGGAATAGAATCCTGGGCTCCCAGGTGCAAGGATGTGGAGGACCCCTTCTTCTATAATAAATCTTGGCACTCCTTAATTAGGTCTCCTCTTCAGCAGACACAACTACTGAATCCTCCAACTGGAGACCTGAGGAGGAAATGTTGATCATGGAGACTAAAAACTGATGTGAAAGTTTCCTGCACTTGCTCATCAACTAAAGGTCTCTGATTATACGGGGAACACAATAGTTTTGGGTCAGAGCAAAATAACATGAACAAAAGGAAATCTTGAGTAGAACACTTGAGCAGTAACACTGAGGTCTTAGATTGTATCTGTCTAAACTCAGAGTATGAGCCTATCCTGAGATCCTGAAACAGCTATTAAATAAGTATAGGAGATGGTAGCAGTTCAGTGGAAGAAATGTCCCTAGATATGTATGCTTGTTTTGTTTATATTTGAGCTTAACTACTTAGAAAAATCCCATATGCTATGCTGGATAATTAGGGGGGTGGGTCACAAAGCTGCACAAAATTCTGAGGCAAACTAGAAGCAGTGAGACAGGATTACAGTTAGTAATCTTAAAAACCAATTATTTATCTGAACTCCAAAAATGCACCACACCATGAAAATATCAGCACACATTTGAACTTCAGTGGTAGTAAATATCACTTGCAGGTGGGAGTCTCTTTGGACTGATTTGGTTTAGGGATCCATGTACGGTGAGCAACATGAGGGACAGAATGAGGATAAACATTGTTTTAGAATTGGGAGTAGACAGAGGCTTGCAAGAAAAAATAGCTATCCTCCCAGGCTTTCTAGGTAGAGTGGAGCTCCACTTCTCTGGGTCTGAATTGCCTTCTCCTGTTCCATATCTTCTAAGCTATTTGGAATGGAATTCTTCCTCTGTGACATCCAGCCTTTTCAATTTGAGAGCCAAAACATTGACTCTGATTTTTGAAATTCTTCCTACATAAAACATTTTCATTGGTGTTTGCAGTGGGGTCGTAGCCGTCTTTGTCCCAGTATATGCGAGAGAGAAGGTGGGTGAGGTAGAATTTTATTTTTCTTTTTTGGATTAGTTTCTGTTGGTGAAAGAGACAAGGCAAGAGGACTGTTTAAGGAATTGTTACCTCCTGCAACAGATGCCAGAGTCCTGTTCCAACCACAGCATTGTTCCACTGCCTAGCAGAAATCTGGGTGCTTGCAAGTCAGTTTGTGGTGAAGGAGTAATTAGTGACCTGAATCAGAATATATGCTGAGAGTATCATGCCCTATTTTTACTTACACCCATGCATACATGTGCATGTGTGTCTGGCCATCTCATTCCAGGACGTGTACAACTTTCAGTGCAATTGCTTCTTGCAGGAACTTTAGGCCAATGCCACTGCCTGATTCCAGAAAGCAACTCTGCTTCAGAATTTGATACTAGCCCAGGGGTAGGAAGCAAACACTTCTGCTGATGCTGTTCCTTCTCCTAAAAGATTGCTCTACTAAAAAAACTTGGGCATAATTTAAATTACCAACAACATATTTTAAGAATCAATACCAGTATTAAACCTCAAGAGATCCAAAAAAAAACAAAACAAAAAAAACCAATTATGATTTTTGAAGGGAGCCGAAGACGACTAGTGCGGGAAAGGGAGGGTGGCATTTTAATTTTTTGCAACTCCACCTGCACATCTCCTGTGTGAGACAAATATTGTTGTCCACTCTCCCAAACTTTTTGGGTTATGGTCATTCTTGCCCCTGCATCTGCCTGTCTGCTCCCCAGCAGTTCTGCTCCAACTGTCATCGGCACACTCTCCCAACCTCACCTCTACTCTCTTCGGTTCCTGACTCCACTCCTAGGCTGGGTATTGCATGGGGGAGGGATGGGGGGCAGAAGAACTGTCCTGTTCATGTTGCTCCCTTCTTACCCCTCCTCCTCCTCCTATGAGAATGGCTTTGGGTTGCTGTGAGGAGGAAGAGTGCAAGAGGTCTGCCTACAGCAGCTTTGATTGCCCCACCTCCTGGGTGGATTAACCAGACAGGTGGTCATGGAGAAGGCTAAATTCTCTGGGTTGGAGCGTCTCATGTCACTGAAAAACTGGCTCCAGTCTAGCTCCTACCAGAATCCTCTCTTGATTGGGACGGGACCACCAGAGTTGGCAACACTGCAATACTTGCTCACTCGCTGAGCAAAAACATAACAGAACCACCTGCTAGTGCCTTCCATAACAGTACATTCCATTTCTCTGGGATTCCTGCAATCTAGATCTCAAGCAGCCTTGCCTCTATGCATTTTAATTTCACTTGATATCCCCCCCACCCCCCACCCCCCCCGGTAGGGAGAATTTTTACTCTCTATGTAAGTAGATAATGTTAATGAAATGGCTGTGGACAAAATGTACTTTTAGTGCACAGGCTGCCAGAAGAAATTCTGTCACCATTTAGTCATGTAGCTGGAAATCTTATACAATCTCTCCCATGAAGAACAGCTCAGGTCTGTGGGGTGGTTGTTTTTTTGTTTTTTTTCCCTTCTTGCAGAGGAGGGGGAATGCATCAGAGCTATGCTTCTGAAGGGAAACTTGTACATTTAGTTGAATACTGTACAGTTGACCAACTGTGACTTGGCAAATGCTTCAAATGAAAGATTAGTTGACTTCAGTCTGTGTAGAGCTGGTGCTTCTGGGAAAACCAGTGTGGTGGTTCTCTTGCAGATTATCTCTAATATTGTGAGGTGGGGAATAATGTAGGCATCCTGTGCCTAATGCTAATCCCAGTCTGAGTTCTACAGAGACTCCGCAATATGCTGCAGCTGCACTAACAGACAAGAGCGTCTAGTATTAGTCTTCCACTAGTCTAGCATCGTGATCACATTACAATGCAACATTGAAATCTAGATCTTGCAAAATCCATGTGAGCAGTTGTGATATCCTAGGGAAGAGATGGCAAAAGCCTGTGAAGGCGTTGGGAACATTAGTGTTATCTAACAGGCATGAGAAATCTAACTGGTCAACTTGTCGGATCCACGAGGACTAGTGTTGGAATGACATGCCTAACACTACTTTTAATAATCTCTAGTACTGGTTTTGGATATCTGCTATTCAAAATACCTCTCACTAATATATGAGAAAACACAAGCTTTTAAAATGACTTCAGTGGCTGCGCTAAGTGCTGAGCTATGCTTCAGCTCTCAAAATGTGAGCTAAAAATTCCCCTTAAATTATCACTACTTTAATATCTGTTTTAACAGATACTGCAGTCCAAGTGGTGGTTCAAAGTTGTAACGCTTTGGACCTTATCCAGTTCCCCTGTCCTCTTTTTACTTTCATTTCAGTAATGCTGTATTCTTTGTTGCAGCTATTTTTTACCTGCAAATCCCCTTTTTGATTTTTTAAAATTATGGATTGAGTCATAAATAAAAATAGGTTTACTGACCACAGTTCAATTGCTATCGGCTTGCCTACATAAACACAAAATAGCATAATTTGCTACAATGAGGTGGTACTCTTTCTCTGCTTAGGAACTGAGCATGCATACATCTCGAAATACCTTTCTATCCAAGGATATTGGCAGGACAGTATGGGGTCTTGTCATTGGCAAAGCAATATTTAGAAAGTCACAAGGTATCTGAGAAAGTTGTAGGCCTCCCAAGATTAAGAAATATAAAGGCATCATGTACCTATTTTACTTCAATAAGTGTTACTTGAGTTGATTATCTTAAGGTAACTTTTTTTTTCTCTAGCAATTGTTGGGAGCACTGAATTTACGACTTTAAAAACAGATTACATTTCATCTGATTTTTGAACAAGAATTTCTGGCTGATGACTGCATCTCGTATGCTGAATGGTTATATGTTTATGTAATTCACACGTATGCAGAAGTTTAACATTTTCAACTACTGTACTTTTAAAGCATCTCTATTTCCTCTTTAATCTTGTGCATCCCTTCTCTCAGGAATTGGCAGCAATACAACTGTGCCACCTCCCTCCATAAGGAAGTGTACAGTTTCTTGGACACTTGTTTAGTTGTCAACTTAATAGTGTATGTAGGTATGTACAACTAAAAAGAATGGATTTCTCCCTAAATATATTTACAATTGCTGTGGGTTTTAAACAGTCCGTATCCTATGTCTTTCCACAAAAGCATTTAGTTTGTGATGCTCTTTTCTAGAAAAATCTCTAATATAGAATGTCATGTTGGCTAAATAACCTCATTATTGCTCAGTGTATATTGGTTATCTTTTAGAGTATCCCTTGACTTGGAACAGACTTAAGCCTTCCATGAAGATACTTCTCTTACTTAATACAGTATCTTCAGGAATCCTTTTCTGTGTCTGATCTAAGTGTATTGACTTTTTTTTCTTACAGTGAATGGTAGTGTCTAGAAAGGGTATGTCCCTTCAGGAGAGAGGTGCCAATGTCCAACCGGCCTAATAACAATCCAGGGGGGTCACTGCGACGTTCACAGAGGAACACTGCCGGGGCCCAACCACAAGACGACACAGTAGGAGGAAGGTAAGATCACGATTACCTACAAGTATATTTGAAAATCTCTGAACAAAAGGCATATATTAGTATGTAAATACAGTATGACTTGATGCTATTAAATTCAGTCTTTCAAATTCTGTAATCCTAATAAGTGGAATTGCTGCGACTTCATTAATGTGTTTTCATCAAATTACAGCTGCAGTGCTGTTGTAGGCTGAAATGATCAGGTGAAGTGTAAAATACGTAATCTGGTTATATAATCTTCCAGCTAGCATGAAATCTAGACACAGAATGTGGAAAATTAAATAATTTCTTCTCCTGAGCCACATAGCCCAAGAGTGATTGTGAACTCCCAAAAAAAACAAAATCTGTCCAGACTACCCCGAAATGGGATTTATTTACATATCTCCATTACAGCAAGTAGACAGTGTAAACACCATTTCAGGTTAACTGACTCCTTTTAAATGGGACAAGTGACTGACATGTTTTCTCTTTTACAAAGTGAAAACAACTACTTGTATCGTGTCAAAGCATTTTGTGTGACGAGGCCTGTTTGATCTCAAATTAGATATTTTGCTGCTTGATTAGTTTCTCAAAACACCTCCTGTATTTAAGAGACAACATACAAAACTGACTAACGAGGACTGCTGCCTTGTGCTGTACACACAGGAAGAGTGTTTCTTGGTAGTCAAGGAGGCATTTGGCCACGCTTTGGTCCACTAATGCTAGTTTTAGTCTATCCATTGATATAAATAGCAGTACGGTCACAACTGTTCCTCGGTTTTCTCTTGCCACCAGTGGCAGTCAGATGAAACAAGCAGTGTCTGCCCACTACCTTTAGTAGAATTCACTTCTTGTAGTTGGGGATCTTGAAAGGAGTAAACCTCTAATTTATTGTACCTTGGGGGGGAAAAAAACCATTTTCCTCAGCACTTTATGCCACCATTTTGGCTTAGAATGGTGGATTCAAAGCTCTAAGTTTCAAAACTTGCCTGCCCTGCAACAGTCTTATTCCACATTCAGATGGCCATAGTCTGTTGTCTTGGTGAGAGCAGTGTGTGAGACTGTTGCATGGTTAGCTGTTCCTTTTTGACCAGGACAAGAAAATCCAGGTTCACTTTGTTCAAGATGCAACTTGAACCATCAGTAAGGCACTTTGGACCCCAAGGAACAAGAATCTGTCTTCAAGGTAGAACTGGTCTTAAGTTCTAGTCAGCCATTGTCTTTGCCAGCACCACACAACACCCAGTGTTGGTGCCTGCATTCGTGCCACTGTTAGGCAAGGATTTGGGGCAGTTGTAAACCACCTTCTAAGCAATCACACTGGCAGCAAAGACCAGCATTGGCTCCTCACCAATGCAGGGGAGATCCAAACACCAAGCTGTAAAGACTTCTCAAACAGAGTCCCCTCTTCCATTCCTAAGACACAATAGGGAACACTAAGCTGGCTCATTCAACAAGGAGATGTAATGCTTTCTCAGTCTGTGGCTCTGTACTGAAAAGGTACAAGACCTTTTCAGTACCTATACCTGACCATTCTGGTGACCTTGAACCACAGGTATCAACATTGGTCCTAGTACTGACATCAGCATGGATAATAGAAACCTTTAATGGTACAGGCTGATTTCAGTGTGCAAAGAGGTTGCTATGTTTCTGGCACTGATGTCCTAGTTATGGTTTCTTGGTACCTTTTTAAATTTAGAGTATCGCCTCTGCAGGGAGCTTACGCGTTGTCTCCTTCACCAGGGCACACTTTCTCCCCACTTTATCAGGGAAACTTCCTCTTTGATCACACTAATCAATGAGAGAGCCTCTCTGCAGAGCAGGGACTTGAATTTCAGAGCTCTGTCTCATCCTCTTCAGGCATGACAATGGCCTGGTCAGTCATATTGGAACCAGCTGTATCCCTATAATATTCCACCATGACCCTGTTGGATGTACTGGGGACCAACATCCAGGAGGTGCCCTGCATCCCATTGGTCAAAAACAATAGGAAGTTCTTCGAGTGCTTTCTCATGTCTGTTCCATTCTAGGTGTGTGCAAGACCACGTGCACAGTTTTTGGACATATTTGCTGTAGCGTATCAATAGGGCCTGCCGCGGTGCCCTCTGGAGCACTGCGCTCATGCGGCGGTATATCAGGTGCCACTGGCCCTACGCCTCTCAGTTCCTTCTTACTGCCCGTGACGGTTGGTTGGAGCTCCTGATCTGTCTTAGCAAGAGCATTAGCGATTCTTCACTGTTCAGATCATTCTCCTTTTGAGATTAGTTGAGTGATTAGTTAGCTGTTAAGTGTTTTAATAGTAGGTTAGTAGTTAGAGTCCCGGCTGGGACTTTGTCCCAGAGCGGGGCATGCCCCACTTCCCAGGCTTCAAGCCATGTTCAGAGTGCAGCCAGCCGATGCCCATCAGTGACCCTCACGACAGCTGTTGCGACTCCCCCAGGAACGTGCATAGAAAAAGTGCCAGATCTGCAAAAACGTTCATTCCTGGACTCGGAGTGGGACGTTTGATTTAGGGCCCTCATGGAGGCTGATCTGCACCCAGCATCGGAGCCCTTGCACTCTGACTCCATGCCCAATACTTCAGCATTGGCATGAAGTGTTCCACCAGCAGCGGACTCTGCCTGGCGCTGTTCCCCCTCACCGGTACCAAAGAAGCAGTCTAAGCCGACTGGTCCGCAGGCACCACACAAGAAGGGAACTTCAGGCAAAGGACCAGTGTTAGACCTTGTGCCCCCTGTGGAGGCTCTTAGGGGTACCGCTATGGTCAGACCTCCTAGCCAAGGGAGGGACCTGCTTCCGACTCCAGGGGTAGGGGTACTGGCCCATCACAGGACCATCTGCGTGTGAAGTGGGCCCAGTGGCCAAAGAACAGTTAGGCCAACCTGGCCGTATGGCGGATCCTGCCAAGACACTGGTACTGACTATCAAGTCAATTATGGGACTGCCTCTGAAGGCAGTGGAGCGTTGCTGTCCCTGGACTGAAGGCGTTGTTCCCCTTGGCCAAGGATCCTGGTATCGCAGCCTCAGTCTCCAGCCAGGAGGCCCAGATCTCTTGTGCCACAGTCCCCACCAACGAGAATGCATTGACATGGGACTCCGGAGTCACGACGCCAATCCCTGTATTCATGGTACTGTCAGTCCTCCCACCAGAGATCGCCAGGTACTGATTGCCATCGCCTTGCAGATCTCCCAGGCATCAGTCCCCTCCAGTATGGGACTGTTCCTGGTCATGGTACCAGTCACTGGGGTCCCAGTACCATTCTTTGGGCAGTCACCAGTCCTGGCTGCCTCCATACCAGTCACCAATGAGGGTCAGTTGAAAGACTCAGGCTTAGACAGCCCCACCCTGGTCACCAGAAGGACAGTGGTCTGGGTTGGAGGGCCGGTTCAGTCGCCGCGCCTCCCCCCTCCCCCCCCTCCCCCCAAAAGAGTGAATAGTCTCCTTGGCAGGAACCCACCAAGACACCTGCGGCACCAGCATGTGATCAACAGCAATGGCCTGCCCAGCGGTACATCCCTGGAACCCTTGGGATGTACGTGTTATGCTGGCACCATGCTCCCACCGCTCCTCCCAGGCTGCATTGGACAGGCTACCCCCAGTGCAGCTGGCACTGGAGTTGGGGCGTGCTGCAGAGTCCGAAGCAACTTCACAGGAGACCCTGGAGGCCACAGAGAAGTTCCCAATTGAGCAAGGGGACACCACCCTCTAGCAATGCAGTTGTCCTTGTCCCCAGACGAGGTGGTGATGGGGCACTCACAAACCAATAGCAGAGGGTGGCTGCCAACCTGAATTTGGAGGTTGAGGAGGTAGCTGAGGAGTCGAACCGCTTCAGTGTCATCCTCTCCTTTGCCTCAGCCCTGGTCGCATGGCCCATTCACCCAGGAGTCCTGAAAATTGCCAAGTCTGTATGGCAGACCCCATCTTCCATTCTGCCCACAACCAAGAAGATGGAAAAGAAGTACTATGCAGCACAGACATTCCATAGCCTCTCACCTCCCAGGGGCCAAAAATGCTTGGGCAGACCGCCTCAGCAGGACTTCCTTATCTCACCATAAGTGGTCCCCTCACCCAGTGGTGGTCAGTTCTACCTTCCACAAGTGGGCAACTCCCTGGATGGACCTATTTGCATCCAGGCAGAACAGGAAATGCCACTTTTTTTTTTTTCTGCTTGTTTCAGGGTATGGACGCCTTCCTGCTCCCATGATCAGGGGCTCTGATGTATTCCTCCCCTCCGGTGCCATTGCTGACCAGGGTCCTCATGAAGATCAAGCAGGACAGATCTTCCATCCTCCTAGTGCCAGCATGGCCATGCCAACACTGGTTCAGCACTCTGCTGGACCTCTTGGTGGTGACCCCATTCCAGCTGCCGCTCAGAACCACAGTAGTCTTCTGGACCCAAACCTAGCCGCACCGCATCTGACAGCTTGGCTGCTGTGTGGCTAAATGTATAGGAGGGGCAGTGCTCAACCAAGGTCCAGAGAGTCCAGTTGAGAAGTAGAAAGCCCTCCACCAAAGTGACCTACCTGGCCAAATGGAAGCCGTTCACCTGCTGGATGGCGGATAAAGCTGTTTGTCCTGAGCGAGCTTCATTGCAACTCATTTTAAACTACCTCCTGCGTCTCAAGCACCAGGGCTTGTTGCTCTCCTAGATCAAAGTCCGTCTCACAGCCATCTCAGCCTTCCACCTGCCACTCTAGGGCAGGTCAGTTTTCTCTCAAGGTATCACTGCCAAATTCCTTAAGGGCCTGGAGAGCCTTTACCCACATACCAGGGATCTTGTTCCTCCCTAGGACTTGAATCTGGTGCTGTTGTGGCTCACAGGTCTCCCCTTCAAGCCTCTGGCTTCCTATTCTCTTCTGGAAGGTCACGTTCCTGGTTGTGGTGACGTCAGCCCGCCGGTTCCGAGGTGAGATTTGGGCCCTCACCTCGGAACCTCCTTACACGGTCTTCAAGGACAAGGTCCAGTTAAGACCGCAGCCAGCCTTTCTTCCCAATGTAGTCTCTGTTTCATTTGAGCAAAGACATTTATTTACCAGTCTGGCTTCTTTCCAAAGTTTCGTAAGTCAGAGGAGGAGTGCAGGCTACAGGCCTTGGACATCAGGAGGGCTCTGGCCTTCTACATTGGCAGAACCAAACCATTCTGTAAGTCGATGCAATTATTTGTCGCTGTGGCCAACAGAACGAAAGGTCACCCTGTATCCGCTCAAATAATTTCTTGGATCACTGCTTGCATTCGCTTTGTTATGATCAAGCGAAGGTGCAGCCCCCAGTGATTTGTGACTGCCCACTCTACCAGGGTGCAGGCCTCTTTGGCAGCTTCTCTGGCCCAAGTGGCTATTCAGGACATCTGTAGGGCAGCCATCTGGTCATCGGTCCATACCTTTATGTCCCACTGTATGCTTAGCCAGCAGGCCCAGGATGATGCTGGCTTCAGTAGAACAGTACTGCAAGCCGCTAAGGTGTGAACACCAAGCCCACCTCCACAGATACTACTTGTGAGTCGCCTAGAATGGAATTGATATGAGCAAGCACTCAAAGAAAAAAACTGTTTGTAACGGTGGTTCTTTGAGATGTGTTGCTCATGTCCGTTCAGCACCATTTGCCAGACCATTATCTCAATGAACAAGAACAGCTGGCAAAGGAGGAATAGGTTGGTCTTGAGCCTTTTGAGCAATGCCTTTCATCCCCTCCCAATGACCTGTCATATTCTCCTGATGTCACTTTCTTCGACTCCTGACTATGGAGGCTTCCAGGAGTTTCGGAAAGAACTTAGACCCTTGAAATAGAGACTTTGATGATGGAAGATAAAGATTACTAACTTTTTGATACTTCGTATTCTTCCACTCCTGCCAGAATACCACTACCAATTATTGAGGATGAACCAACTAATATCTGGTAACAGTGCTTGTAACTTTGTTCTCCACTCAGTACCCCAAAAGAGGTTGGACCAATCTTACACCTGCATAATACCAGATTCATTAGTGGTTTTTCCAGTCCATGAGAAGACTACAGTCTGAAAGGACCCCAGAAACAACGACCCTAAGAAATAATATCTTTTTAGAAGCGGCTTCTTGGTCAGCATCATTCCAGCTACAAATATCAATATATCAGGCCTTGTTTACAAAGTACCCTATCCAAGTTGGTAAAGTTAGCTCCTTTCTAGCCAATGTCCTTCAGGAATCCAGAGCAGAGTTGAAAACCATCAATGGCAAAGATTGAATTCTGCTGCAAAATCTCTACAGGCAGCTATGGATGCATCAGACACTGGGTAGGTCCATGGCCACTGCAGTAATTATGCACACAGCATCATGGCTAAAAATCTGACATCCCTAGTGTGGTGGAAAGAACACTTGAGGACTCTACCCTTTAAGGTTACAGACCTATTAAGCACATGCACTGACCATCTAAAATCTAAATTTCTTAAGATTACAGGGCTGCACTTAGCTCACTGCCCAGCTCCACCTGAACCCCAAATTACACACTTTGTAGATATCAAGGGAAAACCAGAGAAGATTCCCACCTACCTTTAGCAACTGTTCTGTGGGTTTCCACCTAGAAAAAAGTTGTCATTCTCTCAGAGGTGGCAGTCGTTTTCCTCAGTTGCTGGCCAGTTTTCATCTGCTTCCAGGCAGCAGGTTTGAAGCAGGATCCATGCTCAGATAAGACCAGAGCCATTCTCATACCTAACATTGGGATGCTGGCTTTCCCCCTTTGTGCTTGGAGTGCAATGTTGACTGACAGATGGGTACTGGAAACTGTCAAGGCTAATTCCTCCAATTTCAGTTCTTGTCCCTACCTACCCCTCTTGCCTGTCACTCTTTAGGGACCCTACTCCATGAAAAACTTAAAAGAAATAGCTTCCAGGCCAAGACAAGAAGCAATAAAAGAGGCTCCATATACTGGTATCTCCTTATTCTGCAGAAAAATAGGTGTCTTTGTCCTACTCTGTACCTAAGGAGACTGAGTATTGAACAAATATATGCAGTCTCAGACTGAGGCAAGCTTTGCCATCTTGAATCATCCCTTCAGGTTCAAGACTGGCTTGTAGCTCTTCCTCAAAGGCTTATACTTCCTGTGTGCCAGATGAATTTGAATATGGAAGTATCTGGGATTTATAGTAGGACCCAATTATTAAGAACATAAGAACTGCCATACT
Source organism: Caretta caretta (assembly GCF_965140235.1). Taxonomy (NCBI): domain Eukaryota; kingdom Metazoa; phylum Chordata; order Testudines; family Cheloniidae; genus Caretta; species Caretta caretta. The sequence continues at coordinate 33,422,833 of NC_134214.1, forward strand.
GGGTCAGAACAAAGGTCCGTCTAGCCCTGTATCCTGTCTTCCAACAGTGGCTGATACCAGGTGCCCTAGAGGGAATGAACAGAGCAGATAATCGTCAAGTGATCATCCCCTGTTGCCTATTCCCAGTTTCTGGCAAACAAAGGCTGGGGACACCATCCCTGCCCATCCTGGCTTATAGCCCTATCCTCCATGAACTTATCTAGTCTTGGCCTTCACTACATCCTCTGGCAACGAGTTCCACAGGTTGACTGTGCATTGTGTGAAGAAATACTTCCTTTTGTTTGTTTTTTTAAACTTGCTGCCTATTAATTTTCATTTGGTGATCCCTGTGCCCTGTGTTCTGAGAAGGAGTAATTTACACTTCGTTACTTACTTAGACCTCTATCATATCCTCCGTTAGTCCTCTTTATTCCAAGTGCTACCAATACCATACAAAGCTCTACCATTTATGCTCTCCACAGCCCTGAGATAGGAAAGAAATGCCTAGCTATAGTGGCTACATATTTGAAGAGGTAGGGCATTCACATATACCCAAATCTATTTTGGATGGTCAAAGGCAAACTTCATCAGGACAGCTCTGATCTGTCCTTCACCTGTTCAGGCAGCTGGGCATCAAGGTAGATTATAAAAGTCTCCCAAGTGATTTGTTCATAGGAGTAGTTATCCACTCCAAATCTGCAAAAGTATGTGATCAGGTTTCACTCTATTCAGACAGTGGTTACCAATATCAAAAGGAATCCATCAACCACAGTAAGAACCTGCTTGAGATTTCTGCACCACATACAAGTTTACACATACATAACATTGTTAGCCAGAATTCACCAACATGGACTTCAGCCAACCATGTAATGGATGTATCTCCCCCTGAGGTATCAGATGAGTATGAGTTGTGGTCCTAGGTCTCATGGACCACCAGTCCAGTGACTACATAATCCCAAGAACATTCAGAAGGGAGTACTCTTCACTTCCTGTAGACACTGATCATAGTTTTCAGGGCTGAGTGGTGAAGCTAAAGGTGTTGGAGGCAGCTGGTGGCGGTAAGAACCCAGATGTTGGGGAAAGTGGGTTGGAGGTGACATGGGGGCACAAGCGAAAGTTTTGGGACAAGGTCTGCGTGGGAGGGGGGCGGGCACGGGCGCGGTAGTGCTCCACCTGTATGGCTATGAGCGCCTGGATAGAGTCTGCTTGGCGTGCCATTGTGCTCATCAGCCCATCTGTGCTTTGCTGCCAGAGCACTGGGCTTTTGTGCCGGTGCTCCTCATTCTGCTGGCGGATCCTCCTTTCGCTGTCCCGCCACTCCTGCACTTTTTGATTTTCATTACTTGAATGCTGCATTATTTCATGCAGCATGTCTTCCTTGCTTCTACGTGGCCTCTTTCTGATTCTTTGGAGTCTTTCGGCCGGTGATGACACGGATGGCTGATATCTGAAGGTTGCATCTGTAAAGGTAAAATGCAACACTTAGCAGAGACAGCATTGTTCACACCAGAGCAATGATTCCCTCATACTTAAGGGGAAGCACAGTCTCCACAATAGCATAATTTGCCTGTCCCAGAGCAAGTGCACATAACCCACAGGAGCCCCAAAATGGTGAGTAAGTACAATGTCCAGCATGACTGATTGTTTCATGGCTGTACTGTCCTCTGGGTTTCTGTACCTTGGGGAGAGCCAACAGTGGTGGGGGCCCCTATACTGAACACGGTCCTCACATTTTCCACAGGAGTTCATCCTGGAAGATATCTCGCTGCTGAGGGTGACCTGGGAAGCAAGGGAGGGTCTTCTAGCGCAGTGGGGCTTCCTCCCTGGCCCATATGCAGTTTGCCTGTGTGCAGCAATGGTCCCTCCGCTCCCCACGGCATAGTGGTGTGGACAAGTTAGCCTTACTGGGACAAGGACCACAGTGGCTCTCTTGAGAAACCTGCACAAATGCGTTGCCCAAGTTCTGAATGAGACCTTTGACGAGATCACTGAGGCCGATTACCGGGATGTGAGAGAGCACATCAGTGCCCTATTCCACATCTAGGCATGAATGCAGCCGTAACCCTCCTCGCCCCAAGAGCCCACACCGAATAATTTTCTTCCCAAAATAAAAGCCGCTTACTGGGAACTCCTCTGGTGTTTTGTCCTTCCCCAAGCACCGGCCGCTGCGACTGGCTACCTTCCTCCTGGCTTGAGAACAGCTCCTGACTGCATGCATCTAGGGATTCTAGGGTGTCTTCCTCTGCCTCAGCACTCTTGCTCCTGCTTTGCTGCTGCTGCTGTTCCTCCTCCTCATGCCTTGTAGAACTGGGCTCTGGAGTGTCCATCGTGGTACTCTGAGTGGAGGTGGGGTTGCCCCCAAGTATCACGTTCAGCTCTTTGTAGAAATGTCAGGTCGCAGGGGCAGCACCAGAGCGTCTGTTTGCCTCACAGGCTTTGCGGTAGGCTTTCCGCAGCGCCTTCACTTTAACCCTGCACTGCAGTGCGTCCTGGTCGTGGCCCCTTTCCATCATGTCCCTTGATATCTGCTCGAAGGTGTCGTAATTCCTATGCCTGGAGTGCAGCTGGGACTGGACAGCATTCCTCCTTCCCTCCCCCCCAACACGGAGGTCCAGCACCTAGCCATTAGCCCATACTGGGGATCGCCTGGCATGTGGAGGCATGGTCACGTGGAAAGATTTGCTGAGAGCACTCCACACCTGGCTGAGCAAACAGGAAGGGGATTTTCAAAATTCCCAGAGAATTTAAAGGGCGGGTCTGATAGTTGGTCACCTGAGGGCAGGACAGTAGAGCTCAAAGTGATGACCAGAGTGGCTAGAACAGGCATTGTGGGACACTTCTGGAGGCCGATCAGAGCACACTAACAGACCAGGGCGTCCACACTGGTTCCGCAGTGCTCCAGCAGGGGCGCATAAAATGTTATTCTACTCCCTGAGGTGGAGTACCAGGAGTGCTCTACATGCCTTGCCAGTGTGGAAGGGTAGTGAGCTCCTTTAATGTACTCTAACTCGCAAGTGTAGCCAAGCCTTTACTTACAGTGGTGCAGTTGCATCAGTACAGCTGTGCCACTGTAAGTTTGCTAGTGTAGACATGGCCTTAGTCTTGAATGACTTCTTAAAAGTAGCTAATAGAACACAAGTGGAATATAATCTAGACTGTGAAAAAGGCTTGTGAGAGTCTGATGCTTGAGGCAAAGCAAGGTGTCAAATCCTGTTGTACACTAAATTGGTTGAAACCTAAAGGAATGTGTAAGAATAAATAGCTAACTCTCAAAAGATTAGTATGGAAATAACAGCGTTCAATCTTCTCTTCTTCCAAGAGAAGATATTTAAGTAGCAAAACTGGACACTAAAATTGTTCAAGGCTAGTGATCATTGAGGAAGACTGAAAAAGTAAACTCACAATACAATGGTAGATAGCTTTTTGTGCAAAACTTACTGTAATGCATACACTAGAGTATTACTTGGAAGCACTGTATAAGCACTAATCCTTGACACACTCTTATGAGGTAGAAGGGAGATTGCCTTTCCAGCTATAGGGAGCTCAGTGTCAGAGCTAGGATTCATCTACAGAGTTTGCTGGCTTCCTGAACTCTGCCCAAACCAATAAAAACGACTTCTGTCTCAAAAATCCAATTGTCATTTATGTGCAGTTCAGCAAAGATGTCTGCTCCGTTGTTCTGGTGGTCCCTTTTCTTCTTCTCTCCCTTCCTACAATGATTTGATAACCATAGTGGGTTAATTCCTCTTAACATTTGACTTTGTCAAATCTGAACAGCTTCCTTTAGCATCTGAACTTACTAGCAAGGTTGCTATTTTATCCTGGGTGGAGAGTCCTTATGCTTAGATTACAGCTTTGCAGAGCAACTACCACTTTACACATACTTGGTAACGGTGGACTGGATGCTATCGTTTAGGTCGGGGTAGTTAATAGGTGGCCTACGGGTCAAATCTAGACTGCCAGATGCTTTTGAACAGACCCAAAAATCTCTTATTTACTTACTGTTTTTTTGTTGTTTTTTTTAATTTTTTCGGCAGTTTAGACCGTGACTATACCTTGACCAAGAAATTTGGACCTTAACCTAAACCAGGGGTAGTCTGTTGTTAAGCCAATATACCCAGCTTCAAGACAGGTGGTGAGAAAGATTAGATGACGAAAAATAAACTGAATACTCTGAATGTGCAAGAGAAAATTGATGCACAACCCTGCCTGCAAGCAGTTTGTCAAAATCACATTAGGAGTGTTCAGAAAGGTACTGTAGGTGGTCACACTCTCTAGAGTAATTGACCTGGGAGGTTCTTTTTGCTTGTACTGAGTCATACTGGAAGTTCCAATTGCTTAGGGTTGGCCTGCTTACCTTTGTCTCTGCACCTTTTTGTTTTTATTCTCTTGTAATGGAACAAGCTACACAGAGCTCAGGTTGAGGCAAGTGCATCAGAAGGAGTGCTTTATGTATTTTTAGCACTTACGTATTTATACTTGTGCTTATGTCCATATAGTAAGGCTTCAGTTGACACCCTACAAATATCAGACTTGTGATGGGGAGCTGCTTCTCCTTCACTGAAAAACACTTGCCTGAAGAGTCCATAGAAAGTTGATTTTTCTCCTTTCTACTTTGAGAATCCATTAACTGTCTAGGTGACAATCCTTTGGGCTCAAATTTCAGCAATATGCTTCCTGCCAGCAAAGATTTATACATCTACTTGTTGGCTAGACTACCTTAATGCTTTCTTTATAATGCTGACTATTGTCAAAGAGGAATAGGTAAATGGCTCCCTAGCTATTCCAGACTGAGTTAAGCATCCTGGTCCTAATTTTCAAAGCCCCTCCAAGATCTCCCATTGTGAACCATTCCATAAATGCTGTAAAACAGGGGTGCTGTTCAGTGCTTAGGAGAAAGCTAGCCATCTCCTGGGATGAAACTTTGTGAATATTTCCCAGTTGTGTGTGTATTACTATGGCTTAGGATGAGGTTATGCCTTTTCTCCTTTATAACACCATGCAAGATGCACAGGTCATCCCTCAGTGGAAACCGTGCCCAGGTGTCATTCTTCTATATACACATTCCTAAAGAAACATCAGCAAATTCATTCCCACCGAGGATGGAACAGAGTATGAACCTTCAGATTCGGTCTAAAGCTGCCTAAAATTCTGCCTATAGCTCTTATTTATTTAGCGGTGAAAAGTTTCAATGCATGGAGTGATAGTGTTGACATTGATAGTACTTACAGAGGATGGGAGCATCAAGGGTTTGAAGGGTAGGATATCCGTTTTCTTCCTTCTTAAAAATGATGTCTCTCACTGAGTGCTTTTAACACCCAGGGACAAGTCTGAGAAAGCTTTGAATTATGGAATAAGCCTTAGGAATTTTTTGTGCCATCTTTTTTTAATTAAATGCCATTTGCAGACTGTTTTCAGTTGCCAGTTTGGACCATTGATCGTGTGTACAGGTCTGAATTCAACTGAGTTTTCTTCTTTGTGGAGGCTTAAGGTGCACCAGGAAGAACCAATTCCCTTTAAGATCAGACTGCCATAACATCAGATTAACTATTTAATACTAACTGAACCCAAGTGGAAGAAATTGAAACTAAATGGGCCTGTTCTTCCCTTTTCTGGGGAGAAAAGTGGTGCACTTTTAAAATCTTTCATTTTTCAAATGAAAACCCTTTAAAATCTCATTGCAAATGCCGTTTGTAACTTTGCTAGCTCAAACCTGAGCTGGCAGAATGCTTTGTATAGAGTGGACTGGGGTACCCTGATCTTCGAAGAATTTAAAGCAGCCTAAAAATTCTTAAGTCCTCCTAGACTGAACTCCCCATACTACCTAAAACTTTTCTTCCAGCTGTCTTCTTAAAGTTCTCAGTCTTTGGGTATTTCATATTCAAACTATCCAACACTTAATCTTTCCACAATCATTGAATGAGCATAATTGGGAGAAACACAAATGTATGATCTTAGACAATTTTCAAATATTTTTCGTAAACTGTATATGATTTCTTGGAGCAGTTTCAAATTTGCCTTGCCTGCTTCCAGTGATGTCGGAGAACAAGAGATGGGATTAGAAGAAGGCATTTTCAAATGGATTTATATGGTATATGTAACTCACTTGTGACATCTCAACCACATATGCTACAAGTTGTGACAGCTTCTTAAGTGCTTTGACTGCCCATGAATTAAAAATACTGCACATCCGTGGATGGTGCTTTCAAACTGAATGTATCTTTAAAGTACATTATGGAAAGGTCACCTCCAATAGTGGGCCTCTATGTCCCAGCAACTCTGATGGCTCATTCTGTTCATGGACTCATTTTAGTCACTTTCTGCATCCCTGCTTTGAGCCACTACTGTATTACCTTTAGATCAGTTAACTTTACTGGATCCTTTCTTTTGAAAGGGTAACGTACAGTCTCTTGGCGTGGCCTGTTGGAACTTCTTTCGCTATGGTAAATCAGTTGCATTAAAAATACCACTTGATTCCCCCCTTTCCTCTCCTCATTAAGTTTTAAAACTTATTTTCCTCTAGTCACAAGCTACAAAAACCCATATAGAAAACAGTTACACAGGTTTAAAAGTGAATAGCTTTTTTTTATGTGCTAATAGAGCGCCCTTTTTCAGTCCATGGATCATAATCTCTTTGACTTTGCAGCTGTTTCATAGCTGTTCTTTCTTAGGTCCATTATTCTTATGGCTTGCCTGTTTCCTTGGTAAGATCACTTTTGTAGATTCTCTATAGGGTTTTGGAAACAAGCTGTCAAAAGGCTTTATTAACCTGTTAAAGCTGGGACACCTGCTGCTCTCTGTCAATGCACAACTCCTCTGCTTTCCTCCCCATCACCCTGGTGTCTCTAAACAAACTTTAAGAACTAGATTTCTCAAGGCCGGAGGCGCTCACAATTTCTAACCTTCCCCTACTTCAGTATAATTTGCAAACGATCAGGAAATAGACATGCTTAGTTAATAGCATGTGTAAAATTCTGGTTCTTGGGTAACTGGTTATGTCTAGGGCCCTACCAAATTCACAGTCCATTTTGGTCAATTTCATGAGCATAGGATTCAAAAAATGGTAAGTTTCATAATTTTGCTTATTTAAATTGGCTATTTCATGGTGGTGCAGGGTCCTGACCCAAAAGAGGGTTGTAAGGTTATTGTAGTGGTGTCGTGATATTGTCACCCTTAGTTCTGCACTGCTGCTGGCGATGTCGCTGCCTTCAGAGCTGAGTGGCTGGAGAGTGGTGGCTGCTGGCTGGGAGCCTAGCTCTGAAGGCGGCGCTGCTGCCAGCAGCAGCAGTGCAGAAGTAAGAATGGCATTGTATGGCACCTTTCTGCACTGCTGCTGGCGGGGTGCTGCCTTCAGAGATGGGTGCCCAGTCAGCAGCCACTCTTCTTGAGCCACCCAGCTCTGAAATCAGCGCCACTGCCAGCAGTAGGCACAGAAGTAAGGGGGACAATACCATGACTTACAATAATCTTGCGACCCCCTTCCCATGATCCGCTTTTGTGTTGGGACCCCCAATTTGAGAAATGCTGATCTCCCCCATGAAATCTGCATGTTTACAGGGTAAAGTACACACAAGACCAGATTTCAAGGTCCGTGATGTGTTTTTCACAGTCGTGAATTTGGTAGGGCCCTAGTTATGTCGCTTGAATATCTTCTGTGTTACTGGAAGAAGCAAGTTACGTTCTGGAGTAGCTGAAGCATTATTGGTGATTTTTCTTAAAGCCTGGTCCTCTTCCTATATCATATTCTGCATAATAGGGTTTACTCTTACAAAGTCAAAGTAGCAACAGTGGAAGCACATGAACATTAACAGGTAAAATGCAGCAGATGAAATATACCTAACAGTATATCCCCGTGGTACAGTCTATGGATAACTTATAAAAGCTAAAGAATTCTTCCATCAACCTAGCTACCAGCCCTTGGGTAAGTGGATTACCTATGCCCATGGGAGAACCCTTACTGGTGGATTTGTGAAATTGAACAGCAAAGGGCAAACTTGTAAACACCTTTTATTGGATTAGCTCTGATGCATGGAAGCATTCAAGGTTGATGTGTTAATATTTTTCCCTGTTCTAAAACAATTGCCCTAATTTTGAAAGTTTATTTGGTCATGTCTTGTTTTTCATGCTTGAGTGGATAATTGGGAATTGGATGGGCTTGCATAGCAGAATAACTGCAGATAATGTCATGCTTAACAATTCTTTAGGTTTGAAACTTTTTTACAATGTCTGTCTTATTCGAGATGCCCCAAAATCATTTGGTTAGAAATCACTACTAAGTGCATTTCATTTTACAAAACATTACATGACACTTTAGAAGAATAAATTTTAGTATGATCTTGTTTAATGAAAGGTTGATGTGAAGAAGTATGTGAAGTTGTACTTACACTAATATATTTTTGTATAAAGTACAAAAAAACACCTTCCACCTACAGGCTTTTATCTACTTCTCAGACTCCTGATAGCTTTCTGTTTTGACTTTCTGCTGACAGGTCACATTTAGGGCAGGCAAAACATAAGGCACATAGCCCTCCTGAGAGTAAAAAATCTATTTCAAAGACACCCAAAGTGCAGTCTAATACTACTTCTGAGCAGTCCACGGGACACTTTTCTAAAAGGTAACTGCTTCATATTCTTGTTAACAAGTGTAATGTGCACTTCAAGAATGTACATAATATTCTAACCATATTAGATGACTCAAATGTCTGACATCTAGTTTTTACTAATCTAGGCTTAATGTCAGCTGATGTAGGTCAGTGTCTGAAATGTTCATGCATTGCATTATAACTAAAAGTCACAAATTGAAACGCCATTTCATCAGTGATGGGGAGAAAACAAATTCTGCATAACTAGCTCTGGATTATATATTGAAAATTGAAACTTTCCTACATGTTGGGTAAGATGCAAATTTCCCAAACAGTTCTGAACTCTGTAATATATTAAACCAAATATAAAATGATCTGGTATCGGGCTGCTTTAGTGATGAGAACCTTGGTGATGTCTTATTTGCTTACCATTTTCATCTTCCTGCCCCTTAAATTAGAATAGAATAGATCGGATTTCAGTCCTGTTGAAGAGAACTAAACCATTTTGAAATATTACATGTGACTGTAATAAGAGGTAAATTGCAATCACTTTATAAAAAAATTCCCACTCCTCTGAAATCCAGTTGACTGGTTATGCATTACTGAATACTCCTTGGTTTCTTGTGGAACTTAGTTCTGAAATATTTATATAGTGGCTTGAGGTATTTTGGTTGTCGTCTGTGAAACAAGAGGTACTATACTCCAAATGGTATTTAAAATCCTCTCATAACTCCCCTAAAAATCCATAGATGGCAGTGTTCCATGCTCTTATTTTGCAGCTTTTTTTATTTTAGTTTGGTCTTGCTAGTAAAGTGACATCATTGAAATCTGGAATGCAACCTTTTTCATCTAAGCATGTTTTCCTTTTTAATGTAAACCTTGTAATGGACCATGATTAGGATATATCTACATTTTCTTGAATGCCAACAATTAGTATAAATTGGTCTCAATTATTGTAATAATGTAAAGTTTCTTGTAACTTAGTATTGTATTAACTCTGTTTCTGCTTACTTCTGCAGAGGCTGTAGTTCATCTGCAGTTATAATACCACAAGAAGACCCAGACAAAGTCAGTACTTCAGAAAGGCAAAAAACGGGGCAGGTGCCTAAGAAAGACCATTCTCGAGGAGTGAAACGCAGTGCTAGCCCAGATTATAACAGGACCAATTCCCCTAGCTCTGCTAAAAAACCCAAAGCACTTCAATATACTGAAACTTTCTCGGAAACAAACAAGCCACATACTAAATCTAAGAAAAGACCCTTAGACCAAGAACAGCAGTCGAAATCTGCACAATTGCCATCAACGAGCAAGGCTCATACCAGAAAGGGTGGAGCTACCGGTAGCTCCCGAAGTCAGAAAAGGAAAAGGACAGAGAGCTCATCTTGTATAAAGAGTGGTACAGCAGTTGAATCAACTGGCATTGAAGAGAGGTCTGCAAAACCCAGCAAACTGGCTTCAAAATCGGCGACCTCAGCCAAAGCTGGGTGTAGCAACATCACTGATTCTTCTTCTTCAGCTTCTACATCCTCCTCCTCTTCTGCTGTTGCCTCTGTTTCTTCCACAGTTCCTCAGGGTGCCAGAGTAAAACAAGGAAAAGACCAGAGCAAGGCGAGGCGTTCCCGTTCTGCATCTAGTCCCAGTCCCAGAAGGAGTAGCCGAGATAAAGAACCAAGTAAAACAGGTGGCTCTTCAAAGTTTGACTGGGCCGCTCGCTTCAGCCCAAAAGTTAGCCTGCCTAAAACAAAACTGTCTCTACCAGGCTCTTCAAAGTCAGAGACATCAAAACCTGGACCTTCAGGATTACAGGCTAAACTAGCAAGTAAGCTGATAAATATTTTATTTTATTTTGGAAGGGTGAAGTGTCTTATTTTTGAAACTCAGCCTGGAAAAAACTTTACATAGACATTTTTGTTTTGGTTCTGAAGCAATCTGCAAAATAGTTCCGCTAGACCTAAACTCTCTGGTAAAATGCATCGGCTTATGATTAAGTTTTTGTCTGTTCTTGATGATCAAAATTCAGTCTTGTTGGCTCGTTGTATATGGTATAGACGTCTAATAAATGCTCCCCGTTAAACTTTATTTTTAGATGAAAAATGACTATTACAGTTAAGGGCCAAATGCTGAGGTACTGAACATCTGCAAATTCCATTAAAGACTACGGGAGCTCCAGATTTTAATCACCCTGGCCCTCACCCTCCGCCCTAGAATTCTACTTCAGAATTGTATTGGGTAGATGAGTGTACCTCTCTTACTTTTAAGTATAGACATTTGACTCATAAAACATAAATAAAACTATAGACCACCTTCTTATAGATTCCAAGGCCAAAAGGAACCATTGTGGTGATTGTCTGACGTCTTTATAACACCGGTCATATAAGTCCCCCAAAATTCCTTTTGAACTAAGCCTATCTGGAGGGGGGAAAAAAATCCTTGTGTAATCAAAATGAGAATACGGTGGTACTACTCTTTTTCTCAAAGCTTGGGACTTGACTATGAAAATCTACCAAAATCAGGCCTTCACATTTACCATACAGAACATTTAACTTTGTGTGAGGTTTTCATGTTGACTTCTGATCAAGTTTTAAAGGCAAAATGTAGAGATCTTTAAAATGTTCAATGATTGTGTGCCCTGGGGTCTTTCTGCTGATTCTTGGGGCATCCTTCTTGGTTGCATCTTCATTGGATAATCACCTGACTTATGAGCTTGGACTAGGACTCGGGTGACCTGTGTTAAATTTCTAACTCTACCACATACCTCCTCAAAGTCACAAGAAATATCTTAATGTTTGCTTCCATTCTGTATTTGTAAAATGGGAATAATAAGTCTTTCTCACAGCAGAGTTCTGTGGATAAATTCATCAGTATGAGATCCTTGAATGCTATAGTGATGGGTTGTATATAAGAACCTAGATAGAATATCAAGGTCATGCAAAGTCACCTTTAAAATTGAGCTCCTGCTACCATTTTCTTCAATTCCTTTGCAGGTCTTGGAAAACTAATGACTTCATTTCTACTCTAATTTCTCAGCTAGACTACATTCCCCTAACCTCTTTCCCTTTTAGGTTGTACTCGGATAACCCCAACACAGGAGAAGTAATCTAAACCAGTGGTTCTCAGCCAGGGCTGTGAGCCAGTTTCACAGGGTCTGCCCCTCTTCCTGCTGGTGGCGCCTGGGGCTGCGTTTGCCGCTCTACTCCCAGCCCTCTTTGACTGCTGGCGCAGCCAGCAAGAGCCGCCCAGGTGGGGTGACCTGGCTCCAGGGCTTGCAGAACTCTCAGGAAGCAGCAACCGTAGTGGGGGTTACCCTTCCAGCACACAGCCCCTAGCTACCCCCTGCTGGTTTCCTGAGCAGGTTTCAACCTTTTTAACCTGAGCACTCTCCCTCTCCCTCTCTCTCTCTCTCTCTCTCCCCCCATCACTTTGAGCTATAATTTTTGGTTGCACCCCCTCAACCCACACAGGCTGGGTAGCCTGCTGAGGTGAGTCACACAACCCCTTCTTCCCTCCCCCCCCGCACCCCTCTGAAAGTCAAACTATGCCTGTGTCAGAGGGGACCACACCCCTTGTCCAGTGAGACTGAGGCCCCCTGCTGGGCCCTGGATTTTTTTGCAGCATGTTTGGAGTGGGGCCTCATAAAGAAAAAGGTTAAGAACTCCTGATTTAAACTATTGCTATAGGCCTGAAAGGCTGGAGCTGTGTTTCTTAACCTTTGGTCTTGTTTACTTCAGCACCTTGTTGAGATCAAAGGGGATGTAGCCTGCCCCCATCAAGGAGGACTGGCTGTACCAAGGTGGAGCCTTCAACGCCAGAATGCTGATCTGCATGTGGCTTTCCAATTTGGTGTTCTAGACCAACCCTCGCCTAAATTGATTATCTGTGTGATGCATTATACTTTCTCAATATGCTCTTAACAAAAAAATACCAAACCCAAAACCTTGCACTGCGTGTCTCAAAGTTTGAGTAATCAGATTTTAGTGAAGCTTAGGGTGTCTCTGTCACTCATGGTTGCTCCATCCTCAGTAGTCTGCCCCAGCTGGGGCTAGTGTACACCAAGAAAACTAGGACTTGTAACTACCTTCGTGGAAACTGTAGTGGAGACCTGACTTGTGCATATCTTGTCTTTGTGCAGCTCTGCTCAGAGCATGGTTAAACGAACTTAAGTAAAAACACTTCTCTACTACAACTACCCGTAGTGGTGAATTTCAGGTCATGATTCTCCTAGAGTAGGAGAGGCTCAGAAGGCTGGTCATCTTTCTGGACTGCAAATATAGGGGTTTATGAAGTTTATATGTAGCACTACCATCTTGTAATACCATCAGTGATCCAAATAGTATCAGATGCCAGAGAGCATTCTCTCTCCATTAAAGTGAAAGCAAGTACAGCACAATTATAGATTTGTACCCCAGTTCTGCATTTGTCTTTTTCATATAACTAAAGCAGTGATTCTCAAACTTTTGTACTAGTGACCTCTTTCACATAGCAAGCCTGAGTATGACCCCCCCCCTTATAAATTAAAAACATGTTTTTATTTAACAGCATTATAAATGCTGGAGGCAATGCAGAGTTTGGGGTGGAGGCTGACAGCTTGCAACTCCTCAATATAATAACCTCGTGACCCCCTGAGGGCTCCCGAACCCCTGAACTAAAGGTTTGGGAGAACAAGGTAGATTGGCAAACAGCCTGTGCTGAAGATGGGAATCCAGAATTGCTGTCACATAAGGCTTTAACTAGTTTTTTGAATGCTCCTTAACTCCTTTTCTAGTTCAGCCTGTATAGTTCCTTATTCTGCAAACTCACTGACTAACATGCATGTTCAGCATGCAGATAGCATGTGAGAAAGGAGATAGCCATAGTCTGTTTCTTGCCTTATAAGGAGAAATTCATAGTTCAATCTTAAAGTTTTTTATCTTTAAGACTGAAGCAGTGGTTGAGCAAGAACTGATTAAATATATAACTTTCTTTGCAGTTATTCACTAATCATAATTCCAACCCTGTGAAACACAGGCTTTAGTGAGAACTATGTATACTACAGGAATCAGTGCCAAGTAAATAACTTTCTCAACATGAACAACAAATTAATTCCTTTGAAATCCCTACTTGCCTCATGTGTCACAGGATGTCACAATCTCACCTACCTAATGTCACCTGTTTTACTTGCCAGATGGTGTTGCTGAGCTCATTTTACGTTCTGTAACTTCCATAAAAATAGGGCTAACTCACATTTTAAGAGACTATTCTAGCAAAACTGAAAAATGAACTTCTATTTATATAGAGCTGTAAATATACACAGCTTTTTACAAAAACTTTGGCCTCCCCACCCCGCCTCCCCAAGATCCTACTCAGAGTTTAGCAGTCCAACTCACCTATGGGGGGCAGAATTATTCAGGAAGGTGTGGAAATACTGTTGGTAAATTTAGGAGGGCTTTGTAAACAGTGGACCTTAAATGAGAGGAGGGGACTTTGAGGAGGTTCAGAACATAGGCTGAGGTAGAAGATACCTTGGTAGATAAAAGGGGACAATTCCAATAAAATATATTACCTCACCCATCTTGCCTCTCTAATATCCTGGGACCCACAGGGCTACAACTACACTGCATACAACAGTAGATAGAAAGGAGCATTTAAAGGATAGAGGAGAGAATGAACAGTAGGAGATGAGGTCAGAGTTGTGAAGAGTATAGGAACCTGGCATTGGAAGAAGGGAAGCTTGCAGAGAGATTTGGGAAGTGGAGTAGCATGGTTGGAGCAATCAAAGAGGAAGACTAGCCTAGCAGTTTTCAGGGTATATCTACTCTGCACCTGGAAGCATGCTTCTCATTGTGGGTAGACATGCATTAGCTCGAACAAAACTATTACACTAAAAATAGCAATGTAGTTGGGGAGCATGGGCAGCAGCTTGGGCTAGCCACCTGAGTACAAACCCACCCTGACCACCTGAGTATGTACTGCAGTGGTTAGTCTAGTCCCAGTGTCCATAGTACCCTGGCTACATGGCTACTTTTAGCACATACCTGTTTACCAGTGCTGGTAAGCACACCTCTATCCATAGTGTAGACCTATCCCTGGACTTGCTAGCCAAATGGCCTTGTGCTCATCCACAGAAGACTTATGTAAACTGGTTTGGGATTTAATTTGTATTTATTTATTTTAAGGCACGATACTATAAAGAGGGGTAACTTAAGCATTGTTTGTTGACCTAACTCATTTGAGTGGAAGCAGGGCTAAGACATCACTGTGTGCTTTAAAAAAAAAAAAAAAAACCACACTCATCCTAAACTTTCAGATCAGGTTCAAATGAGCAAAATAAATATTCACACCAATTTGTGCAAACTTTCAAGAAGTGCAAGTTGAGTATTGGCTTTTCTAATCTGTCAGATGGTACCCTTAATATGGCATATACAGCTTTGTGTAGTCTATTTTTCTACTTCAGGATTTAAAAAGAAAAATAAAGAGATCAATCAAGTGTATGACTGAACAGAAACTTAATTCACAATTGTAAAATTTCTAAAATGCATATTTAAATTAGATATGCATCTAGATATGTAGCAAAATTTCAGCTGAAAAATCACTGTGCTGAGGAAATGTTAACCTCTGTTCTGGAGTTGTCATAGGGCGTTAGGGGAAATGTGCATATTAAATTATTAGAAAATGTTTGGTTTTATTTAAAATAGTATGAAAGCAATTTTTCATTTTATTCTTTTAAAAGCAAGTTGGATTTCAGTACAATGAAGTTAAATATGTTAAAAATATTGCTTAGGCCGACATTTTAAATAGGCAGGCCAGAGATATACTTTCAAAAAGAAAAACATGGGACAAGACCTCTACAGGTTCAGGGTAGAGGCTTGGGGAGAATTTTAGAGACCCTGCTACTTGGGTTGATTGGAATCCTAGAAGATTAGAGTTGGAAGAGACCTCAGGAGGTCATCTAGTCCCACCCCGTACTCAAAGCAGGACCAACCCCAAATAAATCATCCCAGCCAGGGACTTGTCAAGTCAGGCCTTAAAAACCTCTAAGAATGAAGATTCCACCACCTCCCTAGGCAACCCATTCCAGTGCTTCACCACCCTCCTAGAGAAATAGTTTTTCCTAATATCCAACCTAGACCTTCCCTACTGCCACTTGAGACCATTGCTTCTTGCTCTGTTGTCTACCACCACTGAGAAGGTATTAGGATTTCTGCCAGAGTGCTGTTCCTGAACCTGGTTGGATGTGTTTTGGGAGGTGGGGGAACAAAGATGCAGTCTTACCTAGTAACTTTCCCCAGCAGTAATATGAAACTAACAGTTTCCAGGGTTATGAAGAGTATCCCTGAAACTGATAATGTACTTTCTCAAAGTTTGTCGGTTCACATTAGGAAGGCTCTCTGCAATCATGAAGACTTTCTCTGCAATCATGTGGGCAGAAACTTATTTTAAAATATTTTAAGGCTACTATTTTCAAAAATAGGAACCTAAAGTTGGGGTCTTAAGTCACTTTACTTAATTACCTAAATATGGAATTAGGATGTTAACTTGAGGCTTTGAAAAAATCTTGGGGTGGAAAAAACCTGAAAATCTTGGTCTAAATTCTGCTTAAAAAATGATTTTAGCTTCTCTTGATCACCAGGGAAAGGTTGCCCCAGAAACATTTTGGAGCCCTTCCCTTTGTGCTGGGCACACCACGATAGCAATAGTCTCGCTTGCACACCCAGCCCCTCTTCCCCACTCCCCCCCCCAGGTGATTTGTCTCCCCTGGCTGCTCCCGATTCCCAAACCAACACACTATCTTGAGGCTGCCGCTTAGGAGGGACATGTGACCCTTTTCATGGCTTCCCTTCACCTCCCCATGAGAATCAATTATTTTGCATCGGGGAGTGGGGAGAGAATCTGTGGGGCCAACCAATACTGTGCTTGTGCAGGGGCGCAGAATTCCCCCAGGAGTAGATATTGCAGAGACTTAGAGGAAACTGCAGAGTTAAAATGAAAATTGAGCTAAAATCTAGGGCTGTCAAGTGATTAAAAAGATTAAGTGTGCAATTAATTGCACTGTTAAACATAATAGAATATGATTTATTTAAATATTTTTGGGTGTTTTCTACATTTTCATGTAATTGAAATCAATATAACACAGAATACAAAGTTTACAGTAACACTGTTTTTTACAGTGCAAATATTTGTAATCAAAAATATAGAGGAAATAGTATTTTTCAATTCACCTAATACAAGAACTGTAGTGCAATCTCTTTATCGTGAAAGTTGAACTTACAAATGTAGAATTATGTACAAAAAACCTGCATTCAAAAATAAAACATAAAACTTTAGAGCGTACAAGTACACTTAATCCTACTTTTTGTTCAGCCAATCACTCTCACAAACCAGTTTGGTTACAGTTGCAGAAGATAATGCTGCCTGCTTCTTGTTTACAGTGTCACCTGAAAGTGAGAACAGGCATTTGCATGGCACTGTTGTAGCTGGCGTCTCAAAATATTTGTGCCAGATGCGCTAAAGAGTCATATGTCCCTTCATGGTTCAACCACCATTTGAGAGGACATACATCCACACTGATGACTGGTTTTGCTTGATAATGATCCAAAGCAATGCAGACTGATGCATGTTCATTTTCATCATCTGACTCAGATGCTACCATCTTGCTTTTCTTTTTTGGCCGTTTGGGTTCTGTAGTTTCTGCATCGGAGTCCTACTCTTTTAACACTTCTGAAAGCATACTCCATATTTCATCCCTCTCGATTTTGGAAGGCACTTCAGATTCCTAAACCTTGGGTGGAGTGCTGTAACTATCTTTCGTAATCTCATGTTGGTACCTTCTTTGCATTTTTGTCAAATATGCGGTGAAAGTGTTCTTAAAACGAACAATATGTGCTGGGTCATCATCCAAGACTGCTATAATATGAAATACATGGCAGAATGCAGGTAAAACAGAGCAGGAGACATACTATCCTCTCCCAAGGAGTTCAGTCAAAATGTAATTGACACATTATTTTTTAGCGAGTGTCATCAGCATGGAAGCATGTCTTCTGGAACGATGGCTGAAGCATGACAAGGTATAGGAATCTTTAGCACATCTGGCATGTAAATACCTTACGACACCATCTACAACAGTGCCATGTGAATGCCTGTTCTCACTTTCAGGTGACGTAAATAAGAAGCAGGAAGCATTATCTCCCGTAAATGTAAACAAAGTTTCAGAGTGGTAAACAAAGTCTTTAGTCTGAATCAGCCAAAAGAATGAAGAGTACTTGTGGCACCTGAGACGAACAAATTTATTTGGGCATAAGCTTGGGTTTTAGCCCAGAAGGCTGGATAAGGATTAACATGGGTGAACAAAGAGAGGATCTGGGGAATTAAGACCTGCCAGCCTAACTTCAATATATGGAATGAAACTTAATGATTAAACAGTTTGGTTTATAAGCGCCTAAAGCAGTGGGCAACAACTGGTGGATCGCAGAAGATCTCCTGGTCGATCGCGATTTCTGGCAGTGCAGTGTGGCTGCCACTAAGGCAGACTCCCTGCCTACGCCAACCCCACACTGCTCCTGGAAGTGGCCAATGCAGCCCCAGGGGCAGAGGTGCAGGGGTCTCCCTCTGCGCACTGCTCTTGGCTGCAAGCACCACCCCCTGAAGTGCCCATTGGCCAGGAGAGCTGCAGGGGCAGTCCTTGCAGAGAGGGGCAGCACACGGAGCCACAGGTCCCCCAACCCCTCACCAGGGGCCGCAGGGGCACGTTGGCCCCTTTCGGGAGCAGTGTGGGGCCGGGGTAGGCAGGGAGCCTGCCTTAGCCTCACTGCACCCACCGCCGACTGGGAGCCCCTGGAGGTAAGTGCTGCCTGGCTGGAGGCCACACCCCAATCCCCATTCCTGAACCCCCTCCTGGAGCCAGCACCCCAAACTCCTCCTGCACCCTGTATCCCCTCCTGCACCCCAACACTCTGCTCCAGCCTGGAGCCCCTCCCAGAGCCTGTACTCTGCACCCTGACACTCTCTGCCCCAGCCTGGAGTCTCCTCCTGCACCCAAACTCCCTCCTAGAACTTTCACCCCTCATCACTTCCTGCACCCCAACCCCAGGCTCAGCCCAGAGCTCCCTCCCGAACCCCAACTCCCTGCCCCAGCCCAGTGAAAGTGAGTGAGGGTGGGGGGGAGCGAGCGATTGGTGGAGGGGGTGGGGCTTTGGGGCAAGGCGCAGGGCAGATCCTAAGTTGCCCTTACATTCAGAAAGTGATCTTGGGCATAAAAAGGCCGGAGACCACTGACCTAGAGGATAATAAGGCTATAAAGAATAGCCAGCATGGATTTGTCAAGAACAAAGCTAACCTAATTTCTTCCTTAAACCAGTAAACCCTGTAAAGAAGATAGTAAGGCTTTTAACAAAGTCCCACATGATATTCTTATTAGCAAACTAGGGAAATTCGGTCTTGATTAAATTACTATTAGGTGGGTACAAAACTTTTTGGAAAAACTT
Organism: Caretta caretta; assembly: GCF_965140235.1. Lineage (NCBI taxonomy): Eukaryota > Metazoa > Chordata > Testudines > Cheloniidae > Caretta > Caretta caretta. Next base: position 33,441,851 of record NC_134214.1, read on the forward strand.
CATTTTCAGTGGCACACAGTCCAGCTGTGAAGGAGTTTAGTGGAGTCCCACAGGTGCCAGTAATGCCTCTGTGACTAGAACAATGGAATGCAAAATATGCTTATAACTCGCAGATGACCCCTAGGAGTTGCAAACACTTCGGTGGACAGGATTAGAATTCAAAACGACCATGATAGATTAGAGAATTGGTCTAAAGTCAACAAGATGAAATTAAATAAAGACAAGTGTGAAATAAAAACTACACTTGGGAAGGAAAAGTCAAATGCACAACTACAAAGTAGGGAATAACTTGCTAGGCAGTAGAACTGCTGAAAAGGATCCAGGGGTTATATTGGATCATAAATCAAGTGAGCCAACAATGTGATGCAGGTGCTAAAAAGGCTGATACTGTGGGGTGTAATAACAAGAGGAGGGTTTGTGTATAAGTCCTGGGAGGTAATTGTCCTGCTGTACTTGGCACTGGTGAGACCTCAGCTGGAGTGCTGTCTGTTTCTTGACACCACATTTGAAGAAGGATGTGGACAAACTGGAGAGAGTCCAGAAGAGAGCAACAAATATGATAAAAGGCTTAGAAAATCTGACCTGTAAGCGAGAGTTAAAAGCTGAGTATGTTTGGTCTTGAGAAAAGATGGAGGTTGTTGGGCGGGATCTGATAAGTCTTCAAATACGTTAAGGGCTGAATTATAAAAAGTATGGTGATCAGTTGTTCTCCATGTCTGCTGAAGATAGGACAAGAAGTAATGGGCTTAACCTGCAGCAAGGGAAATTTAGGTTAGATATTAGAAGAAAAAACTTCCTAAATTACAAGGATAGTTACGAATTGGAATAGGTTTCCAAGGGAGGTTGTGAAGTCCCTGTCATGGGAGGTTTTTTAAGAACCAGTTGGACAAACACTGTTCAGGGATGGTCTAGGTTTACTTGGTCCTGCGTCACCAAAGAGGGCTGAAGTAGATGACCTCTCAGGGTCCCTTCCAGCCTTACCTTTTTTGTGATTCTATAAAAGAAATGGCATTCTACAATTCAGAAGCTCTTTTCCTGTGCGTTAAATTGGGGGCGGGAAACCCTAAACCTTTTTTAGGGTCTGAAATCTGATCCTCTTTGAAAATGCTTTTCAGGAAATTAAAACTTTTGTGCTGATTAGGAGGGGTTTTCGTAGCCAGTCTTGACTGACTTCAGTTTTCAGTTGACCTAAGCTGAATACATGTGTCCTTGTGAATTTTTCCAGTAGCTTAAGAAAATAGGAAACTTGCATAGAGTCCACAGCTGAGTAGTAACTGCATATTAGTGCATCAGTTTTTTAGGAGTCAGATATTTAAAATAGTGAATTTTGTAAATGGCAAGACTAAGAAAAATAGTGTCAGGTATTCATGTGCTACAATGAGCACTAATATAGAATTCATTCTTCTGGTGGCACATCCGTCCTAAAAAACTTAGCATATTATATTGTGATTGGGCCTATAGGTCCCAGTCAGGACCCCTCTGGACTAGGCACAGTAAAAATAAATATTTTTTTTAATTTATTTATTTTCTAGTTTAGGTTCTTGGCTCTTCAGGGCAGGGACCATCTTTGCATCTTAAGACTTTAGAAGCAATGATTCACAGACAGTTTTCATTTAAGAATCCTGTTTTGCCTATACATTTGGGCAGTATGGTAACGTTGAATGAATTTTGTCCCCTTAAAGTTAAGATTGGCATACAATTGTGGCTGAGATGAGCATTAAGATCTAAATCCCTATTTTCAGTTTAGCACATATTTAAAAAAAAAAACCAAAACACTTTGCATTGCCATTCTTAATGTGTTGGGTCTTGTGGGGTGGTCTCTTATTGCATTTCTGTACAACCAGAGAAGTGAAATATTGTAAATCATCATGCATAGGCAGTGACTATAAATTTTAGTTGTCTGCACAACTCCTCAGAGACTTGGAATGTAGTTGCAAAACCCAGCGTGGGGGGAAAGGAAAGTGCTGCAAAAGTTTACCCTAGGAGTAAATCTATGGGGTTTTGGAACAAAAAGCACTCGCATCTCCAGTTTTAGAAAAGGCAAAATTCTTCACTTTTTCAAGCTACCTCGTGCTCTCTTATAACTCAGATAGGAGAACTTTCATTTTATCTGAAGATAACTATTTTTACTTTGTTATTCTTGCACACTTGACCGAATTGCCTTGTGCTTCACCTTGAGAGAGTTGCATTGAGAACAGCATTATTTGTCCTCTTACGAGTCAGTCCTCTCCCACAGATTGTTGGTAACATTAAATCGGAGGACTGATCTTAATAACTAGGAACTGTGAAGGGAGAGTGTATCAGAGGAGTTGGAGGGAAAAGCTGACAAGAGTAGATAAACATTTGACAAAAAGCCTGTATTCACGCAAACATATTTAATAAAATGGTAAGATGAATGATGGGCAAATTTTCCTTAAAATTAAGGAAATTAACTGCTAAAGGAAGAAGAAAAGGTGTACTTGTGGCACCTTAGAGACTAACCGATTTATTTGAGCATAAGCTTTCGTGAGCTACAGCGAGCTGTAGCTGACGAAAGCTTATGCTCAAATCGGTTAGTCTCTAAGGTGCCACAAGTACGCCTTTTTCTTTTTGCGAATACAGACTAACACGGCTGTTACTCTGAAACCTGCCAAAGGAAGGTGTCACGATAGTCTTGGAGACCTGAAGAGCTCTGGTCAAAACAAACACAAGCAGATCATGGACAAGGGGTAGTGCAAGCCTCTGACTATTGACTAATGTACATGAAATCTGATTTTGAGCAGACCACATCTGTGGGATGAGGGTCTTACTTTCAACACAATATTTCACCTTTTTGGACTGCTCACATGAGTCAAATGTGACTTGTGATAGGATCTCCCATATATGAAGAAACTGACCTCAGCATTTCACATAAACCACCAATTAGTATCTAGAGCACCTACTCTACACTAGCTTGATCTAGATAAAAATTGGCAATGTACCGGTGCTGAATCTCTTTCCCATCACTCCCTTATTGTGTTTAAATAGAATGTTTTCTGCTTACCAGTATGTCTAAAGAATGAACAGCTAATATATAGAATGCAACATCCTGTAACCTAGTACCTGTCGTAGGCAAGGCCTCCCATCATTGCTATAAAATCATATAGAAAGTTTTGCCAGATGTCCAAAACACATTTTAATAATTCCTTTTATTAATTGTACTGAGTTGTGTTGCTAGGCCATTAAAGCTTTCCTTCAATGTTAAAACACAAAAGGCTTTGTTGTGGCAGTTAAAAGTAGGTGGGAGGCTGAAAGAAGAGGAATTTATTGGTGTCTTTTCTGTGAAACAACACTTTGACTTTTCTGTGCTTCTCTACTTGCTATGTACTTGAAAACAAAGACTGGATTGGATTGAAGTGTTGTCCTAACTCTCTGTATTATGTATACAGGTTTAAGAAAATCTACGAAGAAGCGCAGCGAATCACCACCTGCAGAGCTCCCCAGTTTGCGGCGGAGCACACGGCAAAAGACCACGGGCTCCTGTGCTAGCACGAGGTAAATCTTAGATTCGGGATTATGAGCTGTGAATGACTATTACTGCAGTTGATCCAAGAAAGCTTACACCTTCTGTTGATGGAAAAGGGCTTCAAATTGCTATTGTGTAAAAGTGGCTGTGGTTCAAATACCCACTGGGTCACTGAGATTTATACGAACATATAAGTATGTGTGGAGTTTGGCATCCTCCTACATGATGCTACTGACCTCTAATTACCGAGCAGGGAAGGACTACAATATAGTAGGCTAGCTCAGCAAATTGGTGACAAATGTATAGTTGTGTCGTCCGAGTCAGAGATGGGGGAAGGCTATTTAAGTGGGACACGCTTCAAGGTCTCTTCCATAATTTTTAAAGAAATCATTGGTATGCAGCTGTTTCCGGAAGACACTTTGCTTCGAAGAAGAATAAAGCTATAAGTCACTGTTGGTTTGTGTTTTTTAGAAGGTGGTTATTTTTATCAGAAAGGCAGGTGATCATAAAAACTTGCTAGCCAAGCCAGGGTACTAGTAAACTACAATTTGATTTATTTTATTTTTTGCAACTGCAAATCACAGTTTGATTTCCTTTTAGGAGGAAAGGATCCTCTGATTGTCCAAAAGAAGCTCTTGTTAATCATACAAAATGCAACATGAGTTTAGGAACGGTCACCATGTTTAACACTGTTCAGTCACTAAATATTCAATTCAGTAGATTTTTTTTTTTTAATATACTGTGCAACTGCAAGCCAAAAAAAGCCTCTGATCCAAGATTCAGGCGCTAACATCTGCACAATAAACTTGGGTCTGGAAAGTCTTGGGAGTCTCTCTCGGGGAAGTATCTCAAATATGTACAGGAAGCTAAGTGGTTTTGGTTTTGTTTTTTGTTTTTTTACTGTGCTAGTTCATAGTTTCACCAACAGCCCTGTAGGTGACTGCATAATCTAGATCACAAACTTTGGTTGATGCAAGTTACATTGGCATAAAACTGTTCATGTTAGTATATTGGTTGGCTCCTTGCATTGTCACTGTGTACTCACCAAGAGTGCTTGTGTCAATGCACTGCAGTGCGCTGTGGATAGGTATCCCAGCATGCAACTTGCCATTATCCAGCATACTGTCTTTTGGGAAATTTTGGCAATGAATGTGTCATGTTTTTGGGATGCAGTTCAGATCAGTGAGGTTGCCACCTCCTCCCCTTTAGCCCTGGGTGCCTTAAATGCTCTGCTGCTCTCGCTCCCTGTCTGGCTGCTCCCAGCCAGCATACAAATGAGCACTGAGTGTCTGCCGCCAGCAGCCTTCTTGTTATGCCATAGCTAGGGCCCTTCCAATTTCATGGTCCATTTTGGTCAATTTCCCGATCATAGGAACTTAAAAAAAAATAAATTCCATGATTTCAGCTATTTAAATCTGATATTTAGTGGTGGTGCAATTGTAGGGGTCCTGGTCCAAAAAGGAGTGGGGTGGGGGGTTGCAAGGTTATTGTAGGAGGTGTTGCAGTACTGCTACCCTTACTTTTGCGCTGCTGCTGGCGGCAGAGCTGGATAGCTGGAAAGCATCTGCTTCTTGTCAGGAGCCCAGCTCTGAAGGCAATGTGCTGCCAACAGCAGCTCAGAAGTAAGGGTGGCTTGGTATGTTATTGCCACTTTTACTTCTGTGCTGCTGCCTGCAGAGCTGGGCACTCAGTAAGCAGCCGCCGCTCTCTAATATAACCTTGCAACCCCTCTGCAACTTCCTTTTGAGTCAGGGCACCTAATTTGAAAAATGCAGGTCTTCCCCATGAAATCTGTATAGTATAGGGTAAAAGCACACAAGATTAGATTTCACAGGAGGAAACCAGATTTCACAGTCTTTGATGCGTTTTTCATGGCTGTGAATTTGGTAGAGCCATAGCCATACTCCAGTCTTATTCAGCCTTGGCTACTACTAACCAAGTGACGCCCTCCCCCCACCCCTACCCCAAACATACCCCAAGACCTGAATTTTCTCCAAACTCTCTGTCCTGAAATGTCCAGTTGTGTCCTGGTACATTAAAGGAGCAATGAACCTTATTACTCCTCTGAAAGAAGCAATAAGCAATCCTTTTGTCTAAACTGGAGTTAACAATCACTTCAACTCACATGCAGCACTAGGTTGGTTTAGATTAAAAGTAAAACAAGTTTATTAACAAAAAGAGGTTTTAAGTGAGTTCAAGTACAAGGGATAAAGACAAAAGTAGCTACAAGCAAATAAAAGTAAAAACCACTTTCTAGTAGCTAAGACAACAAGCTACAGTCTTGGTTCAACATAGGTTTCTTACTGTTCTTTCTAGCCATGGCTGACTTTCTCTCAGGGTATGTCTACACTAAGAAATTAGGTCAATTATTATAGAAGTTGATTTTTAGAAATCTATTTTATACAGTCGATTTGCGTATGTCCACACTAAGCGCATTAAATCGGTGGAGTGCGTCCTCACTACCGTGGCTAGCATCGACTCACAGAGTGATGCACTGTGGGTAGCTATCCCACAGTTCCCGCAGTCTTTGTCGCCCATTGGAATTCTGGGTTAAGCTCCCAATGCCTGATGGGGCAAAAACATTGTCGCAGGTGGTTTTGGGTACATGTCGTCCCTCCCTCCGTGAAAGCAATGGCAGACGATTGTTTCGCGCCTTTTTTCCCACGCAGATGCCATACCACGGCAAGCGTGCAACCCGCTCAGCTCAGCTCACTGACACCGCCGCTGTTGTGTCCTGGGTGCTGCTGGCAGCGGACGGTGCAGTAGGACTGCTAACCGTCATCATACACCGCTTCTGCTGCAACTCTGCTCTGCTGCTATTGTCTCAATAGCGAATTTCTCCATGTTGGCTGTCACGGGGTTTCGGGTATGTGTGTTCTTCCTGAGGAAATGTGCGTGGTGCTAACCATCATCCTCCACCTCTTCCACTGCAAATCTGCTCTCATGAATCCACCTCGCAGGTCCTCTCGTCATTCTCTATAAATATCTATTCTTGTAGCATCTGTCAGCCACCGCTTCCACCGTAACTCTGCTCTCCTGCAGACAGTACCATAGAATTGCGTCCACACTACCCCAAATTCGACCCGGCAATGTCTATTTCATCGCTAATCCCCTCGTCGTGGAGGAGTACAGAAATCTATTTTAAGAGCCCTTTAAGTCAACAAAAATGGTTTCGTAGTGTGGACGGGCGCAGGGTTAAATCGATCTAACGCTGCTAAATTCAACCTAAACTCGTAGTGTTGACCAGGGCTCAGTCAGGACCTTCTACAGAAGTACAAGGTGCTGGTTTCCCTTTTCTTCCTTGGTGAAAGATCTTTGCCTAAGCAGGTTTCTCATCTATGTTAGGTTCTCAGAGACTTCAGTTCCCTTGGTTGGGGGATCCGTCTTTCTCTGTTTGCAAGAGCTCTGGCCCCTTGTATTTGTCTAGTGATGGGTGCCAAGATGACTTCTTCTCTTGTTACATCTTTCCAAAGTCACTGTTTTTAGTCCTTGGGATGACCTCACTCTGTTCTTCCCTGTCTGTGGATTCCTACCCTGCTCATTCATATGTAAATAGTGTCCATTGTTTGTGTTCTTACCTTGCTTAATTCCACTAGAGAAGACTGGTAGATAGCTGCCTTCCCGTGTGTGTGTGTGTGTGTGAGAGAGAGAGAACCTGTTTCTCTCTTTGTTTGGTCACTGACTTTGAAACGTATCACGTGTTCACAATTCCTCATAATGTTAATACATTTTTTTAACTATTTTATATTCATTACCAGTGTTCTTAACTTTCATAAAAGACCTTACTTAAACAGTTTTTTATAATTGTATATCATTTGAGGTTCAGACTCTCACAACAGGCTATCCCCACTCTCCCACCCCCACTTGTTAGGTTGATGGCTTTGTTTATCTTTTATGCAAGTGTACCTTCGTTGTCTCTGCATGACAGACAGGCTGGTCGGACAAACAAATACATCTTCCTTTGTCCGATGCAGACTGTGCTTTATGTATTGCTTGCCAAACACATTTGCAGAACATAATTTTAGTACATATTCATAACTTTGTACACTACCTGTACACACACCATGCAAGAATATGAATGACCAGGGAATTACTAGTTTTCCAATGAGAACCTGCATGACCCTTTTTAGATACAGATTATGACAAGTGTATTAGGTGTAAAATGTGTCAGGATTGATGACTCTCACTGACACAGTGTGAACAGCATGGTGGGGAGAAGAAGTGAGTTGAGCAACGGGGTAAGTTCCCATCATGCAGCTTTCTCCATCTCATTATGCCATCCATAATCCAATAATTTTTGTGCCTTTATTAAAAAAAAACAAAACAAAACAAACACAAAACCACGCAGCACTTCTCTGTCCGCCATCTCTGAGAGAAGCGTGGAGTCCACACAGCACTGTGCTATTGTCATGAATGTGGCAAACACGGACAAACAATCCTCCAGTATTTGCAGAGCTGCAGCAAGAACCGCAGCAGCAGAGGACATGGCCATTTTGTAATAGGCAGATGGCTGTGAGACCGACATAGCAAAAACCAATTAAAGGTGGTGGTTGGTGGTGATCACAGAGCAGCTACAGACGGTGGTGCATTGCTTATGGGCCCAAGAAGCAATCACTGAGTGGTGAGATTGCATCATAATGCAGGTTTCGGATGACAAGCAGTGGATGCCGAACTTTTGGATATGAAAGACCACATTTTTGGATCTGTAGCCCACCCCAGCTTTCCAGTGCAGGGACACCAAAATGAGAGCTGTGCTGATAATGGAGAAGTGAGTAGCAATCTCTGTGGAAGCTTGCAATGCCAGATTGCTACCAGTAAGTGGAAAATCATTTTGGAGTTGGAAAATCCACAGTGGGGCTGTTGTCATATAAGTGTCCAGCATCATTTAATAGTCTCCTGCTACACAGAACTTTTTCCTCACCAGTGGATTACTGTTGCTAGTAGTGATCCTGGGGGACCTAGCCTACCCCTTACTCCCTTGTCTGATGAAACCATACATTGGCCACCTTGACAGCACCAAGGAAAGATTAAACTACTGTCTCAGCAGGTGAAGAAAGACAGTTGGATATGCTTTTGGTAGATTGAAGGGATGCTGGTAGAGCTTACTGACAAGATAGGATTTCAGGGAACAAAATATCCCAATGGTTATAGAGTGTGTGTGTGTGTGTGTATAGTGGCCTGTTGTGTGCTTCATAATAAATGTGAAGCAGATGAAGGGGAAAGCTGCTGCTAGGGTCAAGGGCAGCGGTGGAGTCGCTATCTGCTCATTTAGAATGAAATGCAAGGGCCATTGGAGTTCCATGTGGAGCTATGTGGCTGAGGGAGGCCTGGAAAGAGCACTTTAACAGTCAGCCACAGTAACGTGTTGTGGTGAATTGTGTTCTATCTGGCCCTGAAGTTTTGGGGGCTCTTTGGGATTGTGAAGTACTTGTTGTACACTTATAGATGAAACGGCCTGTTAATGCACCTATTAATTTTGCAATGCTTGCTAAACACCTATAATTACATGTTTATCACTGACCTTATGAGTTCTGTCACCTTACACAATAACAAGTAGTGAGTGCTTTCAGTAGCACTAAGCATTCTCCCACATATGTAGTGAAATAATAGATGAATTATTTACCAGAAATAGCTTCTTATTTCAGAACAAAACTAGAGCAAAAATGTGGAATTAAACATCTACAATAAACTTTTGGAAACAAATCAATTGAACAGAACTTAAAGGGGAAGGAACATGCATGTTCATTTTGGCTACACATACTACCTGAGAGCACCACGGTTGCTATATATGTGCAGCTGTGGTTCTCCCTACTGTTCTGTGACATGGAGTGGTGGGAATAAGGTTGCAGTCCCTGATACCATGTGGATGGTTTAGGGGGTGTAGGGAGGTGCTAAAATGGATTTCTCCATTGACTGCAAAGGGAGGTGAGCCCGAGATTGTTGAATTTGTAGGTCAGTGAGTCTGCGCATTTGTTTACTTCTAAGCTCCATTATGTCCTGATATCTCTGTCTTGACTCCTGGGCCCTTTTTCTGTATTTTTTTTCCCTCTTCATACTGTCTGCAATAGTCATCCTTCATGCCCTCTGTTTGCAGTCTGATGCAGCATCAACTTTTCAGAATCTCACTGAATATATCCTCACATGTTCTCCTTTCTTCTCCTTATCATGGTCAGGCATTCTGCAGTTGTGGAGTGGGGACTCCTCAAGGCCACAACAGCAGCAGCGTTAGATAAAATCCAAAGATGTGATGTATGTATAGTCACAACAGGATGTGAGAGTTAAGTTTCAGAACTCCCTTCCCTTGGTCCCCTAATGTTTTTAAATGTGACATGCTTGTTGACACTTTAGCCTTGGAGTGCCTGTGTACACCACCACTCTCCAGCCCCAGCCATGGAGAGTGTGGCCCAGAAAAGGTGTTAGGGAGCAGGGAGGAATGAGGAGTGTTGCTTGATTGCATGAAAAAATAAAGACCCCAGTTTCCATAGGTATGAGTGCAGGGCAACAGCACTGAGCACTTTCACGGTTTTCCACAGGCGTTGGTGATTTTAGTTGATATCTCACTCTTGTGGGCAAGACAGTGGCTGGCCTGTTGACTGGCTACAGTGAAGTCTGCCAAAGTCGTCACCAGCTGGTGTGGGAAAGTATCCTACCACAGAGAAAGAAATAAGACCGCTATCCCTAAAAACCTATGGGAGAAGATTGCAGAATACCTCCCATGAAAATTTCATTAAAATCTCTCAGGAGGATTCAAGGGACATCCTTTTTTTATGTAAACTGCTCTCCATGGCCACCCAACTAACTCTACAGGAGAATGAAAAGCAGATAACTATCTCTGGTTGTGATGTGATATTGTCTTTTCTAGAATGAATACATTTTGGTCGAGTGCCATCTGTACATTTAAGCATGGTAGTGGGAAAGGCACCCACACACTTAACAGAATCTCACCCATATTTAGCTGCTGGAACTGATTAGACAGTGCTGGAGCTTCACACAGATCGTGGCTCTTGGCATAGCTGGACCTCCCCTTTGCATGTCCCACGTTGTCATCCTCATTGTTTGTGGCAGGGGTCTGTGTGTTTGGGGCTCCTCAAAGCCACCTAGGATGTTCTGTGGGGTGTTGGTGGGGTCTCCACTAAGTATGGCATGCAGCTCACTGGCAAAGTGGCAGGTCTGCAGCTTGGCACCAGATCGACTGTTGGCCTCCCTGGCCTTCTGGATGCCTCCTGAAGTCCCTTTTACTTTTGCACAGCACTGCTGCTGATTCCTGTCTTACTCAGTTCAGGGTGGAGTTGATTTAAATCATTAGTCAGGAAGACTCAATTTAATCATGGATTTCTACATAAAAGTGCATTCTTGTTGGTTGTTATAACCTTAATCCATATTGTTCACAACTCAGATGTAGGTTTCATTTTTAGAAGTTACACACTATACATTTTTTAAGTGATTTATTTTGAAAAATTTCAGATTAGTTTTACAGCTGTATCAGAAAATGAATGATTGTTTGGTTCTTTAATTTACCAAAGGTAATTGAAGCAGATATTTATGAAGTCACTGAGAGGTGAATGAACTATCTTCAGTTCACCAGATTAATCAATATTTGGAGGATTTTCTTGCCAGGCTGTATTAGGAGGAGGACATCACCAGAGAGACATTTTAAATTGTTTTATTTAACTGAAACAACTACGTTCTGGGTTTTTTTCTTCAACAGCAAACATACAATATTTTAACAAAACAAGCATATGAATTTTTGAATTTAAACATTCAAGTTTTTTAAAGTCAGGTTTTGTTTTTGTTAAAATTTTTTTTTTTTTTTAAATATTAAATTTGTCAGCCAGATCAACACGAGAAACTTAAAATACTGGCTTCTGTAGCTAACTCAGTCATCTTCACTTTCATTTTCCTGTTTATAATCTGGAAAAGAAAAACAAGCTTTCCTGCTTTTTCAGGTCCCAAATGATTTCTCAATTTGGAATGAATTAGTCCAAAGGAAGAAAATATTCTTTCTCCACTGGCAGAAGAAGCTACTGCTGTTAAAAGTGAGATTATCACATCAACAGTCTCTGAATCCAAGTGCTCAAGTGACTTCCACCAGTTCACTGGTGTGACTTTCTTTAAAGCCCCCTCAGCACACACACATTTCTTGAATGGTTCACCCTTCACTCTGAAGTTTATTATAGTTGGCATTATGGAGGGATGATTGCTGGATGTCCATGTCATAGCCAACTCCTCTTCTTCAGCGGTTAAGGTTTGGCCCTGGTATTGAGAATATTTGCAAGAAAATGAGCTGGAGATGGTGCTTGTCCCATTCTTTTTTTTTTTTAATGCTTATTTAGCTCAGTCATTGCACATTTCTCTTTTTAAGATCTCACTCAGTTCCTTTCAAATTTCAACAGCGTCAGCAATAAAACATTTATTTCCCTGCATTTTGTTCAAGGCTACAGAAATAGGCTTTAGGGTACTCAGCATGTGTTCAACATTTTTCTTAAGCCCAATGTTGAGAACTTTGGCTGTGACAGTGCCATCTATTTTTTCACGATTTTGTTCACAAACTGTCATTAGATTAGGCCAGTTCTTGATACAGTGCTCAAAACAGTCCACTACTGAGTTCTATCGCACGTCTTGTGGGAGAGTTAGCTTGGTTCCTCCCACTTTTTTCAGAACAGCTGCTGCAAAGTGGTTGTTATGGAAGTATTTTGCTATTTCAACATTAGCCTTTATTTCTGGAACGCTGAAGTTTTTGGCTAGGAGGTGCATCAAATGAGCACTGCAACCGTATGTTGTCATCTTGGGACTCTCTTCTTAATAGTTTCTTCTCATCTTGGATACATTTGCAGCATTGTCTGTGACCAAGCTGCATACTAGACATTTGCGGTTTTTTTCAGTTTTATAGCTTTTACTGCTGCTACTTGTAAGTATTCTGCTGTGTGTGCATTTCCAGATGTATCAATTGTTTCTGTAAGGAATGACATTCTCTTCTTCTGTTGTCACACAAGCACATACAAAATGATCATTGTGGACATTGCTCCACCCATCAAGAATCAGGTTAACAATTTCACCCTCTAGACTTTTTGCACACTACTCAATTTCTCTTTCATACACATTTTATCCAGCAATTTGCCTGCGACATCTGCTCTTTTGGGTTGACTGTATCCTGGTCTTAATGACTGCACCATGTTAATGAAGTTTGGGCTCTCAATCATACGGAAAGGAGAGTTTGTTGCATTAAAAGCCAGGCAATTTTTTTTCATCAATTACCTCCTTTTGTAATCTGCTGGTTCTTATCACAAATTTATCTATGGTTGGTTCTGGGGGATGATCCAGTTTGAGAACTGCAGAACTAAGCATCTCTGGTATCTTCTCGACTGAGCACTGAGTCCCATTGGGTAGATAGAAAAATTAACCTAAATAAATCTATACAGAAGCCCCTGGAGCCCCATAAAATTGGGTCTCTAATCCATGAACTATTGGAACTGATTTACAAAACTTTTCTTAAACGTTACATGACTATATTGTCTCGTACTAGAGAATTTATAATCCCTATTCCATGTTAAGATATCTTTGAGCTATAGGTGTTTTTAGGTAGGTGTTTTTTCTCAAGAAGCATTTTATCAAAAAAAATCTGGTTTTCGTTTTTAAAATCATTGGTTTTTTATCCACCCTGACTTTGTTCCCTGCATCCTCTGTGCCATCTGCTCATAGATGTCCACATTTCTACAACTAGTCCATAGTTGTTGTTGCATAGCTTATTCTCCCTATAAGACCAAGAGATCCAAAGCTTCTATCCAAGCAGGAGTACGTCTGGAGTATGTAGGTGGCATGGTTACTTTGAGCAGTTGCACACAAGGGAGAGCTGCCAGGTGTGCTCACCAAGCTGGGCAATTAGGAAAAGGCATTTCAAAAATACATGAGGGTTTTTAAAGATGTGGGGTGGCTTCAGGTCTCTGTGACCCCTTGGCAGTTGAGGTCACAATTGTGACTAGAGCATCAGTGTTCACCATTGTGGGACAGCTGCTGGAGGACTGTTAGGTCTTGTGGTATCCATGCTTGCTCTGCATTGACCACAGTTGGTCGACCATGGCTCAATACTACTCGGGGAGGTGGTGTTACTGCGTTGCCATAAGGGGCGCTTCTATCGGCAGGAGAGAAATTAGTATAGACACATGCGCAACTAGATCAATGCTAAGTGACCTAAGTAGACCTAATTTTATAGTGTAGACCAGGCCTGAGTCAATGAACATCAGATTTGTGCAAGATGAGAAATCAGGTACTCAGACATAATAGACTTGGAACTTGAGATAGCTGCTGGTATCAGATGGCGAATAAAAACAGCTTTAAGATTTTTGGAATGAGGTAAAAATTCAAACTGGTTAGCTTGAATTTAGAGGGTGTAGCAATAAAGGCTGCTTGTTTGTCATGCAATCCAAACTTAGATAAAATACTTTCTGGTGTTATGGACTACAACTTTGAACTAGCTGTTTTTGATCTCAGGTTATCCAGAAGTAAAATTTTTACTGTGTTTAAGAGATTCAAACTTTAAAAGTCCCATTAAGATGATTACAGCTGCGAGCTGTTGGTTACTTTGAGGCAAGTTAGTTATTTTAAAGGTATCCACCATGTAAGCCAGAAATTTGAAATACATAAGTCTAATTTAGCTGTAACCAGAAAGTTATGCTGGAACATGCCGAAATGATAAGTCCTTAACATTACATTAAAACCTGCCATTACAGGCATGTTTGCAACTATTGCTAATCTGAAGTTCTATATCTGGAATTTAAGCTTTCAAGCCAAGTAACTAGGAAAATGTCAAAAGCTTTTCATATCTGTGATGAAATTTCAAAAGTTTTGGAGCTACACAATGTCTAATTGACACTTTTTAAAGTGCTTTAGGTGGAAAGAAAAGAACAAAGCTTGTTAAATTGGATTTGATGACTTTATTGGTAGGCAGCCATTTTTCTAACACTTTAGGAAAAACTCTGAAGTGTGTTACTATTCTGAAAAATTATGAATTTGGCATCATGTTGTTCAGTGTTTTCTGAATTCAGACAAACACCTTGACCCCATCACAACTACCAGTGCAACAAACTACTCTCGCCTCTGAAAATATGAATTTCTGTCTCATACCCTTCCCCATTTTAAAAAAAAAAACTTGAAACAAGCAGCAAAGCCAGTTGCATTTTTTCTTTCTTGAAATTTTTTTTTTTTTAATGGTGGCATAATCTAATACATAAGGATGCTGTCATGGATGCGCTAGAACAGCTCTTAATCTAACCCAGGCAGGGCCCTCTTCAGTACGACAACCCCTCACAGCACACTTTCACTAGGCGAAGCCACCTTGGCTTCAGTGCCTCCTGGGACCAAACTCTGAGCCATCAGCATCCTTGTTCCATGCCATGAGCTCCCCGTAGGGAGTCCACCTGAATAGGACACCTTATACTCGTCCTCTTTTCCCCCCCACACACACAAAGGGGAGTCATACACTCCCAGCTTTCTCAGTCAGCAGTGACTCTCAGCCGGCGATGTAAAACAAAGGGGTTTATTGTCTGAACACAGTGTAGAAAAAGTCATTGTTAGACTTAGCACAGAAACCAGAAAATTACAGCTATCTTGATCAGAGCCTTGATTTTGACACAGAGCCCTGATTCTCCCGCAGAGAGACCCAAAACGGGAGAGAGCTGCCTGTTTCCGGCAATCCACCCTATATCATGCCCATTTGCTCCTCCTCTGTCCTTTGTCTTTCTCTAGGAAAACGGGTCACCTGGCCTCCACCTCAACTTTTTATTCTCCAACTTGTTGCAGCTGGCTGGCTTTTTGCAGAGGGTGGGCCTCCTGGTCATCACTTTCTAAGTTATGAAATGTCCAGCCACTGTCTGGGCCCAGGCAGCCAGGTGACACTCACACCTGGTCTGAGTCTCTACAAATATTAAACCACCTTTCCATCCATCTAGGTAAACATGCAGCACACAGTACTCATGCAAAAATATTAAGAAAATTCCCACTTAGTCACAGATGTGCACTCAATTGTCTGAACTTAAATTCTAGTGATGGTCAGTTATTCAGCATAAGTTTCAAAATATGATCAAGATTCAAGTATTCACTTGTTCTGTTTATAACATTCTTCACTATATGTGTGTAAATGTGGATACCAAGAACGTAAAATGGATGAAATTGCATTCAGGTCCACTTTAGAAAAAAGCTAAAGAATGTTCAGAGGAATAGCTATGAATGTCAACATTGCTTTATAATACTCCATACTAGTTCTTGTTTTTGAGTGGTCTCGTGTTAGGTAAGAAACTGGTGTCCATTTAATTGGCAATACCTTGAATTTTACGCATTATACTTTCTTTTATAGTCGGCGAGGCTCTGGCCTGGGCAAAAGAGGAGCAGCTGAAGCTCGCCGACAGGAAAAAATGGCTGATCCTGATAACAACCAGGATGGAGTTAATTCTTCAGCTGCACGTACAGATGAGGCTCCACAAGGAGCAGCAGGTAAGCAGAAACACAAACTTTGCAACACATGTCTGGTGCTCTGTAAAACATTGATGTAAACCTTAAAGTATCAGGCTTCTTCTTTTTTTTTTTTTTTGAAGGGGGGAAGGCATAAATGAATTCTTAATGTCGCTTTTGGATGCTGACTGAGCAAGGCACTACTACTCTCTTGAAACTCAGGTGTTAAGTTATAGTTGTGTTCAGAGGCCTTTTGGTTATGTGACATAACTTTGAACTCTTCTTCAAACTACTGTACTAGTAATGTTACTCTTATCCACCATATAGAAACATAAGTTAGTGTGCTAATTCACAAGCTACTGTCAGAATCTGTATCTAACCAGTCTGTCCTTTTATAGTAAACGTCTTTTGGTTACCTTGTGATGCTCAGTTGTGAAAGCATTTTTGTACCTTTTGATATTAACCTATGTATTCTAGTTGTATGGTACTTATAGAAAAATGTATTTTTTTCTAATAGTCTTGGCCAGTATCTAAATTATTGGCTTTTCTGCACTGACTATGCTGCAATAGGAAAAACTGTTCACAAAGTTAGTGATATCCTCACACTGAAGAGTACCTTATTTCCCAAACAGTCTTACTGAAATAATTGCAGAGTAATTTACAGTTCAGTATAAGCAATCCGGCCCTAATTCAGCACATCAGTTTATTTAAATTCTTCAACAATTATGTTGGCTTTTAGAAAAAAGCTTTAAAATGTTCAGGCTTGAAAATAAGGTATTGATTTGCTTCAGTGCAGTGTAACAAGTTTGGTTACTTAAACTGAGTTCAGACTTTATCCAAAGCTGTATTTTAACTTTTTCAGATATACATGCACCATTTCAGAAGTACAATTACATTTTCTGTGGAAGTTCATGATGGAGAAACCCTAGAACTTATATATGAGTTGTTCACTATAAATTTTTTGTAAGAATATAGCTTAAATGAATCCAAACTCAATACAAAGTATCTTAGAATCCTAGTCCAATTGCTGCTGAAGTCAGTAGGGGTTTAGTTATCGATTTTAAATAGAAGCAGCATTAATGTATCCAATACTCTTTTTTGAAATAAATTTTAGACAAGTCAGTGTTACTCTAAAATATTTTCTTTCTTTAGCATCTAGCTCTGTTGCGGGGGCTGTAGGCATGACCACTTCTGGAGAAAGTGAGTCAGATGATTCTGAGATGGGAAGGCTACAAGGTAAAAAGCTTTTACTAGACTTATATGATGGGTTGATACCTGTATATATGTACATGGTGTTATAAAAACATTATTCTGATATTTTTCTCTCTGCTGATACCCATTCAAAAACCCTACTAACTATTTCCTCCCCCCCTCCCTCCCCAAGTGAACATGCTGTTTTGCCTACTATAATTATGAATAATGTAGTGGGAGAGATTGTGGTATAGTAGACACTCAAAAATTTGGCAGTACTAGAGCAGGCTGAACTTTAGGTGTCTTAACTGTTGTAGTGTACTACACTTTTTGCACTGATTACTGATTTCCCAACCCAATAAACATACTCTGCTTGGCTAAACGCTTTTTTTTATGATGAAACAGAATGCTTAATATGGAATACAGTTCATAAACTTGTTTGTTCCTCAAATCTGAAAAGATGCTAGTAATAGCTTTCAGTTTACAAAACATGAGTGCAAGTTTAGTTAGGCCTACCACTCTTTCTTGTATCTGCTCTTAGATAAAGATGGAGTTATTTGCTTCTTCAGCACCCACCTGTATTCCCAGATTTTGACCAAATAAAATCCACTTGTGCTAAAAAATATGCTTGATGCCTGGGCTGTACAGAAAATGCATTTCCTTTCAGAAACTGACAACTTGGACAAAATTCTGCATTTAACTTGCCTGTCTTCTGTAAACACTTCAACAGGTTTCTACTACTTGGGTGCAAGGAATTATGGTGGTTGCTTCCTCTGCAAATATAGGTTTGGGGTAAAAATCTGGATCTTTTATTCTTAAATGCTGGAAGAGCTGGGGGAAAAGAGCAATTGTTTGCTTGCAAACAGTTCCTCCAGTGTTAGGCAAATTGACTCAAATACTATTAATGGTTAATTGCTAACCACCCATTTGTAGCACTGATCAGCAATGTTCAGACTTGCTGCAGTTAATGAGAACCCCCCTATTTGAAGTCAACTCTCCAGACAAGAAAAACAGGATGACTTAATATAAAATTAACAGATGTTCTGCCGCTTCCAGAAGTTTTTAGACTCTAGCAAGTGAGCTCCCCTAACAGTTCACAACTCCATTTGCCATGCTTTTCTCTCCAGTCAATAACATTATCTACTCTACTTCTCCTATACAGCTTACTTGTTCTGCCCAGTTCCATTGTTTTTGCCATCCCCTTTAACTGTTTTTACAATAGTTTTCATTCAGACTGAAACTAGAGCCTACTATTTTTAGTATTAAAAATAAAATAAATGTTTATTTTCTTGTAAATACTTCAGAGAAACTGACACAATTCCAGAATTCCTCCTGGCTCTTCAAAAAACAGTCTTTTCACAGTCTTGATTCACATGTGACTTTAAAGCCACGCTTGAGTAAAGGGTAACCTTGGGAGGACAAGTAGTTCACTTGCCTTTACTGGTGTTAGGAGAAATCCATGTAGCGTCGTCTTGTCTTTTTCTGTGTTAAATCTTCAAAACTCCTATAACTTTATAAGTTCATGAGACTTAGTTACATGGAAACTTTTTATGAAAATGGCCGTTTAATATTCTGTGTTTGCTTCTAGCTCTGTTAGAGGCTAGGGGTCTTCCTCCTCACCTGTTTGGCCCTCTTGGTCCTCGGATGTCACAGCTTTTCCACAGGACAATTGGAAGTGGAGCTAGTAAGTAAACTATATCTTGTCAGATATAATTCTGTCAGCAGCTTTCAGACTGGTTAAACTTGGCTACTAGTAAATCTAATGTTTTATCTGTGTAAGGATTTAAATGCAACTAATTTTTAAGATTAAATCCAGTGAATAATGTTAGATAGTATAAGGAACTCCAGCACACTAAAACTTAAGTTTCTTCCCTCCTTTACTCCATAGTTGTGGAACATTGGCTACAAGCATTTAACTTCATCTTCCTTTTAAGAAGCTACGTTTGGCTTAACTTTTTTTTTTTAGTTTGGCTTATATATACTTCTTTAACAAGAAGTAACTTAATTGAATTGAAACAAGGCTTATTTTAATTTTTATGGTTTTTGAAAAGCCATACTCAAGATCAGGTTTTGAAAACTGCTTTGCACATGGCATCCCTAATGCACAATGGTCAGATGGGCTTGAAATCATTTTAGAGGGATAATTGTTTGTTTGAGCACCTCTTTGAAACACAGGTCAGTGCTGTCCGCAGGGACTACTAAGGACCAAATTCTATCCTCTTCTTACCTCCAGTTCAGTATACCTACAATGCAGCAGGCTGGGATATTTACCTAGCAGTCAAAAGAACTAGGAGGAGGACCAGGCCTGCAAGCACATCACAACCAACAAGGGGATGTCGTCTGCCAGCTAGAACAGAACACTACCCTAGTAGTATATGCTGCTTCCTTCCTAAAGAAGTGGTATTTACCCCCCACCACCTTAGCCATCCTGTCTTATGCTAGGTAGATCGTTTTTGGTAAAATTAGCACAGTTGCTCCTGTATGCTCATTTCAGCTGCATGGCAAGGGAAGCTAAGAGCAGAATTTGACCCAAAAAAAAAAAAAACCTCTGAAGTCACAGAACACACAGAAAACAAACTTTCTGCTTGGTAAGATAAGTGATCACAGCATTAATTACCCTAAATATTTACAAGTATTAATAGATCTTTACTTTCCTAGGTTCTAAAGCCCAACAGCTTCTTCAGGGGCTCCAAGCCACTGATGAAAGTCAGCAGCTACAGGCAGTAATTGAGATGTGTCAGTTGTTGGTCATGGGGAATGAAGAAACATTAGGTGGATTTCCAGTCAAAAGTGTTGTACCAGCTTTGGTAAGGATCAAATTTGTTTATATATTTCTGTGTGAAACATAGTATTTAAACAGTATAGCAAAAGGATTCAACAGTAAAATAGAAGTACTCTTGAAACTTCTAAATTTAAGAGGTATTTGGTAGCCTCTGGTTCATCTGGACTCAGAAATAGCATTAAAGGCTTATGATACCAACAAAATATTTTCACTTTCAACAACTTCCTCTAATCAGACAATAGTTTAGTTAACAAACTACTAAACTCCTCTCCTCCAATTTTAGATCCCATGGCTTTTGCACACTTGCTAAATAGTAAAAGGAAAAAGTACCCTATAGGTTAATTCTGTACTCCTACAGATTGCTTTGATAGCTGTGAGGCCCCTAACTGGAGTGTGAGCTGGCTGGAGAGAGAGAGAGGGCATTGTGTCCTTAAAGCAGGGTTGGGTGAGGGGCAATGACTTTATGTAGCCAGTGTGGTGAGTACCCTTTCTAGACTGGCTCATGGGAGTATTGATACATAGAAACTTCATAAAATTCCATGTATGGATTGCACTGCAGAGGACTAGAAAGATACCTTGAATATAGAGGGTAAACACACCCCGACCCCAATCATAAATACGTACTTTGACAGGCCACTACAGCATTCTTCCTGAGTTCTAATATGTAGTCAGGTACACACAGACATGTCTGTGCAAATGGATAGCTTTCCATTTACATATTAGTACCCAGGAAGACTGCTGTGGTGCTCTGTCAAGGTGTATGTATGTATATGAGGTCTGCTTACCCTTTTTCATCCGGGGTGTGGCTGTGCCTCCCTCCCCACACAACACATGACTTAAAAAAAAAGTTTCCTTTTGGGGTTTATTATTCTAGTGCTTGTTGTACACACTTTGGCTTCCATAGATTCCTCACTAGTCTGCTAATACATCTTCCACCCATGTATGAGTGGTAACAGTCCTACCATCCTTCAGCCGCAGGGGTTCTCTACAGCCCTGTCACTAGGATCTATGAACTGTCCTTCCAGAAGTCCTTGATAGTTCCTGGCAATCTTGGGCCTTCTTACGTAGGCCCACTCAAATCTCTCTTGCTCTCCTGGAAGAAGCCTAGTGGCCACAATTGTTCTCCTTTAGGGCTCCCAGTAGTACACTCCATGCTGTCCTGTACATCTACAGCAGCCATGCCTATAAGCTATAAATGCCAAGCCCTCAGTGTATCAGCAGGTGATCCTTGTGGACTTCAAGTCCCATATTCCCTGGCATTAAATGGACTGTGGACCCATAACAGGTGTTAAGTTGCACCGTGCTCTGTTATAGCGTGACTGCCATCTGTTACGATAGCATGTGGGAATTCCGGTAAAACTGGGTCTTATTGCACTAGGCACTGTATAGACAAGTAACAAAGGATATCCTTGCCCTAGAAAACTTTACAGGTATCTGGGTATCAAGACAGACTGCAACAAGTGGACACGAGTGGAAGTTAGATTGAGATGAATACAGTACCAATAAAATTACTTTAGAATGAAAGTAGAAGTCACAGCTCCTTGTTCTCTTAACCAAAGCCAGCCAGGAGTGACTTGTGAGCAGTGTGAGAAAGGTAGAGGTCACAGAACTTTAAAAGTGGATATGTTGGCGGCTTTATGAATTTTGATGGCATCTTTCCTGTGCATGTGGGTGATATGGAAGAAAACAGAAGTGCTTGAGGAAGAACTTTCCATTGTAAACTCCTATTTCAGGTGTTTATCAAAGACTTAAAAAAAAAATCACTCCTGATACCATCTGTGTTTAACGACACAGTCCAGAAGCAACATGTGTACAGAAATCTTAATCATGAGGATAGAAGGGCTGTGCACGTGTGTGCGCATGCACACAACAAAAACAATGAACGTTCTTTACATTGACTACATTGCCTGGTCAATGGGCTTTGTACATTTGGGGGGGGGAGGGGGGCGGGGACTCCTCTAAAGCCAATAACCTGTAATGTGTAATAGCAATCAAAAGCTGCTTCATCCATATGAGCAGAAATATTTTTAATGTGTATTTTAAAATTCTTTAGCTTTCTCTGCTGTAGAAAGTGTATTTCTCCTTTTAAATTGGTTTTTGGATTCCTTTAAAAATTTTCATTAAATGCTATAGGAGCTGTTGTGACCGCTTCAAAAAGATCCAGTGTTGCAAGTGAAACTAAACTGAAATGATCATAACAGGTTTTCAAATATTTGTAGAATGTAAGAAAAACAATATCCTTTTGGTAACTTGTACCAAATCAGAACTGTTTACTCATTTCCTAATCTTTTTCTTTATAGATAACATTGCTGCAGATGGAACACAACTTTGATATTGTAAGTGACATAGATATGAGCTAATTGTTTTCCTGTGAACTTAAGTTTTTTTCCATCTAATTGTTTGGTTTTTTTGTTTTTGTTTTTTTTTTTAATAGATGAACCATGCTTGTCGAGCCTTAACCTACATGATGGAAGCACTTCCCAGATCATCTGCTGTAGTGGTAGATGCAATTCCTGTCTTTTTGGAAAAGGTAGCAATAGTCATGTCCCTAAATAATTAAAATTAGTACACAAAACTTAAGGACAAACACTTACCTTTGAGTAATCCCCATAACTCTCCACCCATGCAAAAAAGTGCATTCTTTTTATTATTATAACCATTGTAATTAATATAAAATGCATCAGAAGAAAAAAACTAGCCTTCAGTGTTGTAAATCAGTACCTGGTTTACGGGAAACTCAAATTACATTTCCAAATGACACTGCAACGAAATCTATATATATTAATTTTTTATTTTGAGTTCTGACTAATTCAGTTCACCACCAATACTTCCTTTTTATGCTTACACATGAGCACACAGGTGTACAGTAAGGTATCTTCTAGAGAGCTCCTTGACTTACAGGTCTGTCTTGTAGGTTTGCTGACTGAATGGAAAAGGGTGGTGGCTCAGTCTTGGTTTTGGGGCTTCAGAAAGACGTTTAGTTTTGGACTACATTCCAGCCTGCTGGTGGCTTTTGTTTTATGGATGTGGCTAGAAGTTTAGATGGCTTCATTTCAAACACATGCAAGCAACTTGCTGGTAATTGGTCACCTGGTGTGCTCCTAGCAAAAGGCATTCAGAGAGGGAAGTTAAATTGTACTTGAGAAGCCTAAAGTAAATTATGCCTGGGGAAATTCTGCTGGACTGCACACCCACAGACCCCCGCCCACCCGCAGAATGCCCATGCTTCCCTGTGGAAAACAGCAGGGAAGCAAAGGGAAGCTGTGGTGGGGGAGACGGGGAGAACGGGACTGTGGGTGCAGTTTATTTGGGGGGTGGGATTTCCTCCCAAACAGAGGCAAGGCATGGGGGGGGGCACACGGGGTTACTTGCCACTGCCCCCCTCTCATTTCTGCAAGCGCAGAGCTCCCCAGCTGAAGGAGGCTGCATCTCAGCTCAACTGACTGCAGCTGAATGCCGTCTCCTGGATCCTAGTGCCAGTCATGCTCCCCTTCTGTGTGCTGGGAGCCTTATTGTTTTCTATGCAACAGTGAGTGCCCATGGTGGGGCTGGGTAGGAGGAAGGGAGGAGGCAGAGGGGAAGGGGAATGTGGGAGTGAAGGGAGGGGGATGGGGGTGAGGTTGTGGTGGGGAGCAGGAGCCCAGCATATGATGTCCCCTCAACAGCAGCTGGGGCTTCCTTGTCAAGCTCCCCCCCCCTCTCCCCCCACCGAGTCCCATCTCCTAGCACCCAGTCTGTTGTTGCGTTGCCCCGCCCCCTGACCAAGTCCCATTTCCCCAGCACCTGGACTCCCTCCCCCCCCCCTCCCAACGCTCCCGAGCCCCTGGACATCCCCCACACCTGGCCCCCATTTCCCCAGCACCCGGACACCAACATGCACCCGAACACACATACACACACCTGCCAAGTCCCATCTCCCCAGCACCTGGACTTGACTACGTAGCATGCAAGTCTTTTAGGTGAAACAATAACCTTTGTTTGTTAAAATTAATCCCCTTGATCGATCAGTCCATCAGTCCTCATATAGATTGTGCCGATCACATGTCTTCCATTCTTCTCTTATCCTGGCCTTCCTTCTCCATGTGCAGCCATGCCTTTTTCACGATAAAATTTTCCCATCTCTTTGGAGGTCGGCTGAGTGGTTATTTCAGTTCCCGTGGATACCACTCGGCGACTGCTGCAGTTCATCGATTGTCAGTGAGCCTAGCTGTATGCCCGACCCATCGCGTTTTACTGTACCTGCTTTTCAACAACAACGTCCTGCACTCCGCTCTCCTGTCTGATCACTTCACTGGGGATTCGGTCACGGATTGAAATGACCAGAGTTCTTCTTTCCATGGCCCTCTCCATTGTTGCTCCTCTATCTTTGTCTGTGCCCATGTTTCTATGTTGTACAACACTGCCGGCAGTACTGTTGAGTTCAAGAGGTTGGCGTGTTTTCCTTGGAGGACATCCTTGATAGAACTGAATGTGTGCGCCTACCAGCTCTTTGTTCACGAGAGTTCACCTTCCTGATAGTGACATATGTTAATGTCTTGACCCAACTAGAAGAATTTGAACTATATGCCTATTTATTCTCCCTTGACTATTATTTGGTCTTTTGGCAAGGCATCAGACCGCATGCATTTTGTTTTAGAGCAGTTTATTTTCAGTCCGAATTGGCTGCTTTTTGTGTTGAGCTCTCACAGCATTTTCTGTCGTTTGATAGTGTTTTTGGCAATCAACACAATATCAGCCATGACTCTGAGGTGGTTTAATTGCTCTCTGTTGATGCTGATTGCACCCTTCTAGTTCATCTGCCTCATTACCATTTTCCGGCAGGCTGTGAAGAGTTTCGGTGAAACTGTCTCCTTGCTTCACACCTTTTTTTGACTGGCATGTGAAGGAGTACCAAACAGTTGTGTGGGGTTTTTTTGTTTTGTTTGTTTTTTTTATATCCGTAGTGCAGTCAGAATTTGCTTCCTTTAGTAGTTTGATGTAGTTGTGTCAATGCCGTGCTCTGCAAGAGCTTTCAGCACTGCATTGATCTCTAGATGGTCAAATGCTTTTTCCTAATTGACTAGGGCAATGCATAAAGGGAACTTGTATTCTCTTGAGCTCTCCAATCACTGGTTTATAATGAAGTTATGGTCCATTGTGACGAAATTCCTTTGAAAACCTGCCTGCTCTTTCGGCTGCTGTTTGTCCAGACTCTGAGAGTCACTTTTTGTTGTTGTTTTGGTGAACAGTTTGTAGGCATGCAAGAGACTGCATTATTGGACGATAGTTCTTTAGATCTTCACGATTGCCCTTCTTGTACAGCAAAATGTGTTGGACTCCTTCCAACTAGATGGTATCTTCTGCATTTCCAAGTAATGGCTAAATCTCTGAGCAAGGGTTTCCCAGAAGTCTTGGCCTCCAGCTCTAGTCATTTTGGTTGTCAGTTTTTTCCTGGAGCTTTTCCTTCCTTCATTTGGTAAACTGCATGTCGAACTTTGCTGACTAGGACCTAGTATGTCCCACGAATAACACTTCAACAGTCCGAAGAGCACATACTCCTGGTTAAAATTAATACTGAGAGGAAATCTGCCAGGCAGACGTGTGAGGGCATGCACTTAAGTATTATGTTGCTGTTAGTGGATTCCTTAACCATATTTGTTGTTTCATTACAACATCCAACATTTTCTCCAGTTCCCAAAAACTTTTAAAGCAGTTTTGCCATAGAACAGGTTTTAGAGTCCATTTGCTTTAGGAAAGCCCCTAAATTCAAACTTGAGTTCCTGAAGTCTGTTTGTTTGAGGGAATAAAGTATTATGAAGCTTGTTATGACTTGAGTTTTGTTTCTCTAATTCAATGTGGAAAGGTAAATATATCTTCAGACACTAAATATGTACTGTATTACCTACAATTTGTACTACAGAGAAATACTTCAGTTACATTAGAAGTACTTTTTTGTTAAGATGATGAAATTTCTGTAAGAATCCAATATGTAAGGTAGAGTGTTAACTCAAACTTAGCTGATATTCTTAACTGGTAATTCATTTAATTACTTTCTTTTGTTCTAGCTGCAAGTTATTCAGTGTATTGATGTGGCAGAGCAGGCACTGACTGCCCTGGAGATGTTATCACGCAGACATAGTAAAGCTATTCTGCAGGCAGTAAGTAATTTTCCATAATAGAAAGAAAAAGGATATTTGCTTGAAGTTTTTGTTTCCTCTTTTGATGGCTCCTACACCACAAACTGGGTGGTGCACAAGTTCTTCCCAAAGAGTAATTAAAGCCCAGAAATTTCTGTCACTGTATTGCCACTGACAGAGAATACTTCTCTTTAACAGCTTTCTGTATTATAGGGTGGGTTGGCAGACTGTCTGCTGTATCTGGAGTTCTTCAGCATAAATGCCCAGAGGAATGCACTAGCTATTGCTGCCAACTGCTGCCAGAGCATCACACCTGATGAGTTTCACTTTGTTGCAGATTCTCTGCCACTGCTTACACAAAGGCTAACCCATCAGGTAAGAAGCCATTATAAAACATTGACTAGTCATTTTGACATGCTATGGAGGTATAAAGCTGCCTGTAGCTCTCTTAGTCTGAATTTTATACTTGTAATGTTTTGGGGCTCTTTCATCATGTTGGCAAAGAGCAAGAAGGAACTGACAAAATGCTACTTAAAATAACAGGAAGGGTGCAAGTTTTAAAGGTTTGTTTTTAAAAATAAAAAAACAAAAAACCCTGAAAGATTGTAGATCGGTGTATTGCAAACTCTTATGGCTTGGCAGTTATGTAAACTGCCAGCAGAATCAATAAAATATTAGTATTTAAGTATGACATATTGTCTCAAGTCAGACTTAATAGATCCTGTCAATGGAGATGAGGAAAACTAGTTTAGGCACTCATCCATTGCAGACGGGCACTTTCAGACAACGTTTCTGAAGTTGCCACTTGCTACCTTTTTCCAGTCACATACGAAGTAGGATCCTAAAAGGAAATATGAAGCTGCACAATGGATAGTCTGTTTTGTGGGCAGTGGACTTAATTTTAAAAGTTCAGTTAGTTTCTTCAGTATTTCCGAGACCCGTGGTAAAAATTGGTGAATAGCTTTTACAAAGCTATGTATTCAGATTAATACATACTTACCCAACTATAAACCTGATTTCAGAAGCTTTTGTCTTTGAATGATTGTCCAGTCAAATTAAATTTTTGATGTGCATGCATGTAAAATCGGATTCTTTTGAACAGCAGTGTCTGTGGACCCATGCCTGCCCCCGAGTGTCCTATCTCTCCCTGTACCTGAGGACGAAAAGAGCAGGGCACCTGCAACCCATACTCATTTCCTTCTTACCAGCCATGGCTGCAAGAAAGAATTCTTTATATTCAGTGTTCCTTGCTCTTGGACAGTATTTAGCACATTTCCCTCCCATTTTTAGGACATTAATTTAAAGATGTTCTTTGCCAGCTGGCTTTAAAAGTTTCAGGACAGAGTAGTAATGATTCTCCTCTACAAGGATCTCTCCCCGTCTCCCTTGTTTCCAGTATTTTTGATACTGGTAAATTATCAAGCACTGAGTTCCCAAGTGTGACTTCCTGTTAAATATTGGCCAAGAAAAGTCCACCTTGACAGGTTGTAGCTCATTCCACTAGGGTTCAGGCAGCCTCTGTGGTCTGTTTGGGTAATTTCCCCATATCAGAGAGATGAAGAGCACTTATGTGGAGCTTGAGCCACTGATTATTGCCAGGTGTAAGATTCTGGGCTGCACCTTAGTTTTGATAGGCCTCCACTTATCCATGTCTTAGCTTCAGGGCAACTGCTTATTAATCAGCAAGAGTATAATCTGAGTTGATGATCACTTCAAGAGAGAACAGTCTACTGTTGACAGAAATTGTATGCAGATGTTGCATCCACACAGATTCCATGACCCACTCTCCATCCCTGCAGATAGCAGTCCTGCTTCAGTGGCATTTTTATGATCTAAGGAACTGGATATAGGTTGTGGCTGCTCTGCCCTTTAAGCCCTCTTGCTACAGGGAGCAAGAGGTGGGACAGGCATGGCCCCAGCTGATAGTGTTGTTCAAGAGAATCTGATCTTGTGCCCCATGAGTGGAATCTGTGTATAAAAACATCTTGAACCACAGTTTTGCTGTAAGGTAAGTAACATTCTTTCCAGTTGCTCTGACCTTGAGCTCTCTAGGTTTGTCAGCATGTTAACTCTACTGATTACTTTCTTAATGGGGAGGATCAGTGTGAGTTAGTCACTTTTTTAAAAAAGTCTTAAATCTTGTAGCGTTGAGGATTATAAGTGTGTATAATATGTGTGATTATACTCAGTACTAAAACTTTTTATTGGGGTAATGGAATAATGTACATATTGGTAAGAGGCATCTATACTTGGCAAAACCAATAATAACTCGTGTCCTAGTATTGTGCATACTAATGTTAACCTGAAATTAATGATTTTGTACATGCTGTAAATATACACCAGGTTATTTTTAAGGTAGAAAAACTGGGGATGATTGCATGTAGGTGAGTGAACAAACAGTTTTTTTGTGTGGGTAGTCATGAAGTTTGATTAAGCATAATTTCAGCAATTTGGCAAAAGGAGTTTGGAGAAGCTATATGTAGGAGCAACTCTTGAAGCAAAATTAGAAAAAAGACTAGAAAACAGTTAAAGGTTTTGGGAGAAGTTCCTTTTTTTCCCCCGGGAAGCAGGATTGGCCTCATGCTGTGAGACTTCAGTCTTCTGTGGCATCTGTATATCCTGGCTGCTTACATTTTTAAACTTAGCATTAAGGCTGTTCTAGGTTTTCCACTTTGAGAAATTGTGTGAATATATTAAACTTGCATTTTGCGATCTAAAATGGAATAACTCTCAAGTTCAATTAATAGTCTTACAGGGCTGTGAGCCATACCAATATATCTGTTTGGGGAAGGTGATCTTGGCATAAAGAATTTGGGGGTTAGTTTATCACTTCCAGCTTGGAAGCTTCTAAAAGTAGGGTTTCGGTGATGGGTTTTCTAAGAGGAAGGGGACTTCATGCAGAATTCTATCTGATACAGGCTCTTGAATACCTTTCAATGTGAGGTTTTTTTTGTTTTTTTTTAAATAGGACAAAAAGTCAGTAGAAAGCACTTGTCTCTGTTTTGCACGGCTGGTGGACAACTTCCAACATGAGGAGGTATGTAGTTTCTCTTTTGTACTTTTTTTTAAAAGGTTTTAAATCCGTTAGAATTTTCTAAATTCTCTACTTTTCCTTTTTTTTTTTTTTTTCTTTAAGAATTTGCTTCAGCAGGTTGCCTCTAAGGATTTGCTCACAAATATTCAGCAACTCTTGGTAGTGACTCCTCCCATCCTGAGCTCAGGAATGTTCATCATGGTGGTGCGCATGTTTTCCTTAATGTGCTCCAATTGTCCTACGCTAGCAGTTCAACTTATGAAGCAAAGTAAGTGCATGTGTTCTTCCTGTACTTCCACTTTTTTTTTTTGTCATGGTACTTTTATTAGAACAGGAAGCATAGTGTCCATAAATGTTACTGACTTTATTAAACACTCCATAATCTATAATATACCACACTTGCCTATAGAAATATGTGGAATAAGGAAAAAGCAATAGTGACACAATATTTGTACTGGGATATAAAGTTTGGTTCACAGTTAAATTAGATGGAGAATTTAATTCTTTTTATCTTTGGCTTTCAGCTGTTGCTGGAGGTTTAAACTAGTTTTGAGTCAATGCTAGTTATTGAATCTAATTCCATCACAACATTACTACAAGTAATTGTTCCAACTACGTTTAGTGGGTGGAGAAAGTGCATTATAGAAGCACTGTTTTTAAGAAATACTGTGAAAGAACGTGGGTGTCATTGTGCTGTTGTCTGCAGTTCTGGCTTAGGACATTCTTTTCCATGTGCTGATTGGCTTTTATTCCAACTTCCCCCTCCCCTTTCTAACATCAGCCTCAGTACTCTGCATGCTCCCCTCCTTCCTTCTCTGTCCCTATCCCCATCTCCTCATCAGTCTTCCCTCTCTTACATTCTTCCTGTTTAGATAAACCCCCTGTAAATTTTTTACTTTTTTTTTTTTAAAAAAGACACTTGCAAACAGTCACTGTATGTTTTATATCCCTTTCCCTACCCTTTGCCTTCTACTAAGGGTATGTCTACACTTCGAAATTAGGTCGATATTATAGAAGTGAGTTTTTAGCAATCAATTTTATACAGTCGATTATGTCCACATTAAGTCGGCGGTTTGTCCTCACTACCGTGGCTAGATCGATTTACTGAGCGGTACACTGTGGGTAGCTATCCCACAGTTCCTGTCGTCTACGCCACCTATTGGAATTCTGGGTTAAGCTCCCAATGCCTGATGGGGCAAAAACATTGTCGCGGTGGTTTTGGGTACATCGTCAGTCGCCTCTCCCTCCGTGACAGCAACAGCAGACAATCGTTTCGCACCTTTTTTCTGCTGAGACACCATACCACGTCAAGCATACAGCCTACTCAGCTCAGCTCACCGACCCCACCGCTGTTGTGTCCTGGGTGCTGCTGGCAGCAGACGGTGCTGTAGGACTGCTAGCCGTCGTCATACACGGCTTACGCTGCAGCTCTGCTCTGCTGCTATTGTCTCAATAGCAAATTTCTCCATGTTATCTGTCATGGGCTCCCAGGTATGTGTGTTCTTCCTTGGGAAACGTGCGCGGTGCTATCCATTGTCCTCCACCACTTCCGCTGCAACTCTGCTCTCCTACAGACACCATACCACGGCAAGCATGGAGCCCGCTCAGATCACCGCGGTAGTTATGAGCATTGTAAACACCTCATGCATTATCCAGCAGTATGTGCAGAACCTGCAAAAGCAGGCAAAGAGGTGACGGCAGAGCGGTGATGAGAGTGATGAGGACATGGACAGAGACTTCTCTCAAAGTACGGGCCCCAGCAATTTGGACATTCTGGTGGCAATGGGGCAGGCTCATGCCATGGAATACAGATTCTGGGCCTGGAAAACAAGCACAGACTGGTGGAACTACATAGTGTTGCAGGTCTGGGATGATTCCCAGTGGCTGCGAAACATCGGCATGCATAAGGGCACTTTCATGGAACTTTGTGACGTGCTTTCCCCTGCCCTGAAGCACAAGAATACCAAGATGAGAGCAGCCCTCACAGTTCACAAGCGAGTGGCATTAGCCCTCTGGAAGCTTGCAATGCCAAAAAGCTACCAGTCAGTCGGGAATCAGTTTGGAGTAGGCAAATCTGCTGTGGGGGCTGCTGTGATCCAAGTAGCCAATGCAATTGTTGACGTTCTGTTATCAAGGGTAGTGACTCTGGGAAATGTGCAGGTCATAGTGGATGGCTTTGCTGCAAAGGGATTCCCTAACTGTGCTGGGGTGATGGACAGAACGCATATCCCTGTCTTGGGACCGGGCCACCTTGACAGCCAGTAAGTAAACCGCAAGGGGTACTTTTCAGTGGTGCTGCAAGCACTGGTGGATCACAAGGGACGTTTCACCAACATCAACGTGGGATGGCCGGGAAAGGTGCATGATGCTCGCATCTTCAGGAACTCAGGTCTGTTTTGAACAGCTGCAGGAAGGGATGTACTTCCCAGACCTGAAAATAACTGTTGGGGATGTTGAAATGCCTATAGTTATCCTTGGGGACCCAGCCTACCACTTAATACCATGGCTCATGAAGCCGTACACAAGCACCCTGGACAGTAGTAAGGCGCGGTTCAACTATAGGCTGAGCAAGTGCAGAATGGTGGTAGAATGTGCCTGTGGGCATTTAAAAGCGCGCTGGCGCTGTTTGTTGACTCGGTTAGACCTCAGGGAAACCAGTGTTCCCATTGTTGCTGCTTGCTGTGTGCTCCACAATGTCTATGAGAGTAAGGGGGAGACGTTTATGGCGGGGTGGGAGGTTGAGGCAAATCGCCTGGCTGCTGATTACATGCAGCCAGACACCAGGGTGATTAGAAGAGCACAGCAGGGCGCGCTGCATATCAGAGAATCTTTGAAAACCGGTTTCATGACTGACCAGGCTATGGTGTGACAGTTCTGTTTGTTTCTCCTTGATGAAAACCCGCCCCCTGGGTTCACTCTACTTCCCTGTAAGCCAACCAACCTCTCTCCTTCGATCACTGCTTTCAGAGGCAATAAAGTCATTATTGTTTCAAAATCATGTATTCTTTATTAATTATCACACAAATAGGGGGAATAACTGCCAAGGTAGCCTGGGAGGGGTGGGGGAGAAGGGAAGCACCGGGTGGGGTGGTGGATGAAGGGAGGAGGGAAGGACAAGGCCACACTGCACTTAAAAACTTCTTGAATGCCAGCCTTCTGTTGCTTGGGCAGTCCTCTGGGGTGGCGTGGTTGGGTGCCCAGAGCCTCCCCCAGCCCTGCGTTCTTGGCCGTCTGGGTGAGCAAAGCTATGGAAATGGGGAGGAGGGCGGGCAGTTACACAGGGGCTGCAGGGGCGGTCTGTGCTCATGCTGCCTTTCCTGCAGCTCCACCAGACACCGGAGCATATCAGTTTGATTCCCCCAGTAGAATCAGCATCGCATCCTTCCTCCTCTCATCATGCTCCCGCAACCTCTCATCTTGCTCGTCCCTCCTGTCCTTGCATTCATTTTCTGCTTTCCTGGACTCTGCCATTGTTTGTCTCCATGCATTCTGCTGAGCTCTTTCAGTGCGGGAGGACGGCATGAGCTCAGAACATTTCATCATGAGTGCATTTTTTTTTTCCGCCTTATCTGCAGTAGACTCTGGAACGGAGATGATAGGGGGAGCATTGAAACATTTGTAGCTGCGGGAGGAAAAAAAGGGAGAGTAACTTTTAAAGAGACACATTTTAGAGAACAATGAGTAGACTCTTTCACGGTGAATCAAACTGTTAACGTTACCTAGCACATGTGCTGTCGGTAAAAGGTCGCATTTTGCCTCTTGTATTGAGGGCCTGCCGGTTTGGTGTGAGAGATCACACACGCAGGGCCAGGCAACAGAATTTGGCTTGCAGGCAGCCATGGTAAGCCACAGTCTTTCGGCTTCTTCAACCTTCATAACATGTGGGAATGGTTTCAGACAGCAGCATTCTTCTTTCCCATATCAAGCACCCATTGGGTTGGCCATTTAAAAGGAGGGCCTGCGGTTTTTGGGTTAATGTGCAGCACAAACCCAACTAAACCCCCCCAGCCTTCTCCCATTCTCTGGGATGATCACTTCACCCCTCCTCCCACCACGTGACTACTATCAGGGAAGATCCCTGCCAGCCAAACATGAACAGCTCAGTGTGAATGGCCCACACACACACACCATGTGACTAAATGCGGGGATGATTTCTTTTCAGCCACAGGCAAACAGCCCAGCAGGAATGGCCACCTCTGAATGTCCCCTTTAATGTCCCTGTAGGATTTCTGCACCATCCCCAGACATATTAAGACTTTTCCAGTAGCTGTACTGGCCGCGAATGCATCCCAAGTCTTCAGGGCAAATTAATCATTAAACACGCTTGCTTTTAAACCATATATTATATTTACAAAGGTACACTCACCAGGGGTGCCTTCTCCGGCTTCATGGTCCGGGAGCCTGCCTTGGGAGGGTTGGGAGGGGATTGGCTCCATGGTGATAAACAGTTCCTGGTTGTCAGGGGGAATGATTTCCTGCTTGCCTGTTGTGCGCTCTCCTCCTCCTCCTCCTCATCTTCCTTGTCCCCAAAATCCTCATCCCTGTTGCGTGAGACTCCCCCTTGCAGGTGTCCACGGACAGGGGTGAGGTAGTGGTAGGGGCCTCCCTAGAATTGCATGCAGCTCATCATAGACGCGGCCTGGCTGGTGCTCTGACCCGGAGCGGCCATTTGCCTCTTTAGTTTTTTGGTAGGCTTGCCTGAGCTCCTTAATTTTCACACGGAACTACTGCGGGTCCCTGTTGTAGCCTCTGTCCATCATGCCCTTGGAGATTTTTTCCAAATATATTGGCATTTTGTCTTTTGGAACGGAGTTCTGATAGCACAGATTATCTCCCCATACAGTGATCAGATCCAGTACCTCCTGTTCGGTCCGTGCTCCATGCTGGAGCTCTTTTGCGATTCTGGGACTCCATGGTCACCTCTGCTGATGAGCTCGCCATGCTGTCCAAACAGGAAATGAAATTCAAAAGTTACTGGACCTTTTCCTGTGTACCTAGCTAGCGCATCTGAGTTGAAAGCGCTGTCCAGAGCAGTCACAATGGAGCACTCTGGGATAGCTCCTGGAGGCCAATACCGTCAAATCGTGTCCACACTACCCCAAATTCGACCCAGCGATGTCTATTTCATCACTAATCACCTCATCATGGAGGAGTACAGAAATCGATTTTAAGAGCCCTTTAAGTCAACAAAAATGGCTTTGTTGTGTGGACGGGTGCAGGGTTA
Source organism: Caretta caretta (assembly GCF_965140235.1). NCBI lineage: Eukaryota > Metazoa > Chordata > Testudines > Cheloniidae > Caretta > Caretta caretta. The sequence continues at coordinate 33,476,126 of NC_134214.1, forward strand.
AATCGATCTAATGCTGTTAAATTCAACCTAAACTCGTAGTGTAGACTGGGGCTTAGACTGTAAACCCTTTAGGCCAGGAACTGTCTATTCTGTGCAGTGTCTGTCACATTAAGGCACTATCCTCTGACTCCGGGACAATACTGTACTATAAAACAATTGTTTTAAAGATATTGCAGAAACACTTCACTTCCTTCTTTGTGGAGCCTCAAATGGGAGTTGTCAAGAACAAATTGATCTTGTTCCACGAAGTCCTCAAGAACTTTATGAGCTTACTTCTCTTATATGGTAAGTCTTTTACACAATCTTATTTTTCAAGTTTTGTTGACATACTAATTTCATGATTACTGAAATGAAGGCTAATAGTTTTCAAACTATTAATGCTGGTACATAAAAAAAATTAGTGTTACCAAAAGTTGATTTGATGTTCTTTTCAGTGAACTGATGCCTTGCCTGCCTAAAGAAGGAATCTTTGCTGTTGATACTATGCTAAAGAAAGGAAATGCACAAAACACAGATGGGGCAATTTGGCAGTGGCGAGATGACAGGGGTCTGTGGCATCCCTACAACAGGATTGATAGCCGGATAATTGAGGTAGTATTTCAAGCATACATTTGAAGTATGTGCTTTGGTGTACGGGTTTGAATGTTGCTTCACTTCTCCATCCTTGTTCTAAAACTCTACATTGGCTAACATAAGTGCCAGCCTTATCACAGCTTCATACTTGAAATGTGAAACTAAATGCTTGATAATGCAGTATTTCTCTATTCCTTCAAAACTGGGTGAATTATTAAACATCTAGTGAGCTACTTGTATTATATGTTCATCAGAACCTTGCACTTTTGCACCTGTGATCTTAAGAGCGGTCTTACCCTGGGAATATCTCTTAACCTTGCTGTCCACAGAGCAGTCAGAGTACTCAAATTTTTCACTTCGGCTGGACCTAAAGGCCTCAACTGAGACCCTTATTTTGTACAGAGAGCTATTTAGTATACCCAAGGGTGGTGCAGACAGTGCCTTTTAGGATTTTGAGGTTGAGGCACCCAAGCTCTCAATTTTCATTTGCCTTGGGATATGAATCCTGGGGTTGGATACAAATAAACTTTATCCAGAATGCACAAGGACATGATCAAATCATTGCAGAGTCTCAAAAGTTATCTCATCCCGACTGCTAACTACTGTTTATGGGAGTCATAGTTCCTTTATGGAGCAAGGGCAAGTAGGATGATAAACCCTCATTTTTATATGGAAAAGTGCCTTCACTTCACTTCAAAGACTGTTTTCTGAAAGTTTTCTAACATGTTTATGTATCTGTCAGACAGAATTTCTAAGCAAGCTATCATTCAGCACACTGTAAAATGGAACATAGCACTCTAAACTTGTTTAAAATTAAAAAAAAGTTTCCCATTCCTTGTGGGACATGAGGTTATTTATAACATGGCCTCCTTACTTGTCAGTATTTCTATTTTTAAATTGCTTCATTTTGTGTTTTTGTTCTCAGGCAGCTCATCAGGTTGGGGAGGATGAGATAAGTCTGTCTACCCTGGGACGTGTTTATACTATTGACTTCAATTCTATGCAGCAAATCAATGAAGACACTGGAACAGCACGTGCAATTCAGAGAAAACCTAACCCCTTAGCCAATAGTAATACCAGTAAGTACTGCTTTTGAGTTATCCTGCATCTCTGGCTGTCTCTTATTTATACTATATTGCTCAGTGTGCTGTTTCTCAGCTAATCAGAATTGTCTGTTTTTGAATTTGGAACTCGAAACTTTATTTTGATTACTTGAGTCAAGGCTACATTTAAGCCAGAGGTGAATTATTGACTAAAATGTCTTAAGTAAATCACAATATTAATTCCATGAACTGGAAGTAGTTCCAGAAATTTTTTTATCAGCTGCTGTGGGTAAGTTGGCAAACTTGAGGTTGGAATAGATTATTCTGCCCTGCCACTTTCTGGAGTATATACCATTTTCTTAGTGTGGGTAGTCTTGTATGAGGATAGTAAACTTTCTTTAAACCTCTAAATTCTGAAGACTTGCTTTGTTTTACTCCTTTACCTCAAAAATTTATTGAGAAAGATCTGAGAAAGAAATATTGATGTGAACTCCAACAGTATCTTTCAAGAGTAGAATACTATGATGGATACCTTCTTATAAATGTTAGTTCCACCAAAAGTGTAATGTATCTTTAAAAACAACTTTATTCTCTTGTCTTGAATTTAAATAGAGATTAAATTTACCACTTCAGTTTAAAAAAACAAAGGCAAATGCCAGAGTGAAAGTGAAGTGAACTGCACAGTGACTCAGGTGTCCAATCTGTGTTCTTTTATAGGTGGACATTCAGAATTAAAGAAGGATGATGCTCGAGCACAGCTAATGAAAGAAGACCCAGAATTGGCTAAATCCTTTATTAAAACATTGTTTGGTGTTCTTTATGAAGTGTACAGCTCTTCCGCTGGACCTGCTGTTAGACACAAGTGCCTTAGAGCAATTCTTAGGATAATATATTTTGCTGACGCTGAACTTCTGAAGGATGTACTGAAAAATCATGCCGTTTCAAGGTGGGTTTCTTTGTGCTTGTGAACGAACCTTTTAAAAAAAGTTGGAAGAAAAAAAGTGCTTGGGCATTAACCTTATTTCTCAAAAGTGCTGAGATGAGAACAAAGCAGTTCACATTGACCTGTGGGTGTTCAGCACTTCTGAAAATCAAACTCTGCCTAAATGTGCTTTTAGGAGCCCAACTGTAAGCAGTTTATTAAACATCTCAACCAAAGAATCCCTATGGATAGATGCTAGTTACTGATTATTATATAGTCAAATAGTGATGTCAAGCACTTCCTTAGTTTCTAAAACTAAAATATTGAGCCAGCTTACTTACAAATTTAGGGACACATTAACTCTAGTATTCTGATGGTGCAAACTGTAAAAGAGGACCCTTATAGCAGAAGATGTATAAACTGTGTTGGTGGTAGCACAAAGCAGCCCCAACGTGGTACCCTAGGAATGTGTTTAGGGACCAGAGCAGCCTAATATGTGAGGGAGGCAATGCACTGAATTAGCAGCTCTTCCTGGAAATTAAACTTCTTCAGGGACCACTTCCTGCCTGTGGTATAAATCTTTTCTAATTCCCACCACTGCCAACATGCATGCATGTATGCACATGCCTGATTAAGCATAGGGATATAGCTGGTTAAGGGAATGTAAGTTATACCACCCTTTCCATCAGCTTTTTTAATATTTCTATGTAAAAATAAAAGGTGTGATACAGGGGTTTGCATTTGACTTTTCTACTAACTATATATTTAGAGGCTCTAACTTAATAAATAAGGTTTATTTTCAAAAGCTTTGAGAAATCAAACTTTTTAAAGCAAACGTTTTCTGTTTTAGTCATATTGCCTCCATGTTGTCAAGTCAAGACCTTAAGATAGTAGTTGGAGCCCTTCAGATGGCAGAGATCTTAATGCAAAAATTACCTGACATTTTTAGTGTTTACTTCAGAAGAGAAGGTAAATGTACTCTTTTTCATTATTTATTTACTCTTAATCTGAGGTAATAAGCAAAATTCTAATGTATGTTTCTTAGACAGATGAATTGAGAGCTTATGCTATTAAACTGTAAATTAGACCTCTACCATGTGCAGGAAATGGAGGTTACTATAAAAATAATATAAAGGGAAATCATGAACATATTTTTCTTTAGCCATATGACTGGGGAGAAGGTAATCAACCTTTTCTTGGTGTTAAATGCTTGTTTTTCTGAAAGTGCTAAAATTAACTTGAAAAAGACTTATTTGAAGCAAGCAGACTTATTTTTAGACTTTAAGAATACTTGTTGAAATTACATTGACTATGCTTTATTTGGTTATACCAAGTAATCATGTCTTTAAAAAGTCTGGATTTCCTGCCAATCCTGATGGTCTCTGCCATTCCTATTATATTTTGATACTGTTTTTCTTTTTGGATATCATAACTAGTACAGGTTTCAGAGTAACAGCCGTGTTAGTCTGTATTCGCAAAAAGAAAAGGAGTACTTGTGGCACCTTAGAGACTAACCAATTTATTTGAGCATAAGCTTCCGTGAGCTACAGCTCACTTCATCGGATGCATACTGTGGAAAGTGTAGAAGATCTTATTATATACACACAAAGCATGAAAAAATACCTCCTCCTACCCTGCTGAATTGGAATTCATTTGCAAATTGGATACAATTAACTTAGGCTACCTTGCATAATGACTAAGCCACTCCCAGTCTCTATTCAAGCCTATTTCTCCTTGTTTTTTCCTACACCCCCCCTCCTCCCCCAGATGTTCTTGTTAAACCCTGGATTTGTGCTGGAAATGGCCCACCTTGATTATCATACACATTGTAAGGAGAGTGGTCACTTTGGATAAGCTATTACCAGCAGGAGAGTGGGGTGGGAGGAGGTATTGTTTCATGCTTTGTGTGTATATAATAAGATCTTCTACACTTTCCACAGTATGCATCCGATGAAGTGAGCTGTATTGGTTAGTCTCTAAGGTGCCACAAGTACTCCTTTTCTTATAACTAGTACAATAACCATATATTTTCTATGAAGTTTAAGGGATACTTTCAAAATACTGTTGAATACAATCATTGGGTGAGGGGGTGCATATCAATATTTGCAAGAGTTGCATGTCTAAAGATTAGCATAAACACTTAGTTTTTAACTTTGGAAAGGGGTGATGCATCAAGTGAAAAATCTAGCAGAATCTGAGGCTTTGCTGACGAGCCCACCAAAAGCATGCACTAATGGATCAGGAACTCTGGGTACCACTACAACAATAAGCACTGGGACAGCCACCTCTGCCAGTAATGCAACTGCAGATTTGGGGTCTCCCAGCTTACAACACAGCCGGGAAGACTCTCTGGATCTGAGTCCACAGGGGTAAGTGTTCAATTTGTGTGTGTGTGTGTTTGAAAAAGGGCGTGATTCTGAGAGACAGCAATGACCCATAACTCTGAGTGCGATGGTAGTTGTGTTGCTCAGAATCATTAAAGATCAGGCTGAAAGCTATTAATATTTTATGAACCCCTAAGGCAAGAACACTACACTGCTTTGTGATTATAGTCGGTAGTTAAGTAAACATCACACTGTGATCAGCAACACAATCAAAATTTTAAATCTTAGATTTATTTTTGTTCACATAACACATAATTTTTCATGATTAGATAATCAAGATCTCCTATTACCTGTGTATAGACAAAAGTAATATTCACTCAAGTTTCCTGTATTATTTTACCAACACTTCAAAAATCCTGGAAAAAGTGTTCTAGTGATTGACTTTGACTTTGGCTGCTGCAGAAACAATGCACTTCAATTTAGTACTTCCATTAAGGAAGTAAAATTTCATAATGTTCAAGTTGTTGTTTGTCAATTTTCTTTGTGTATTAAATGTGATTTAGCTACCTAATCTTGTTGTAAAGAGATGCAGCACACCCTAGCATTGCATAGTTAAGAGACCAGAAGATGCTGAAATCATGAGGGCTGCAGTCTCATTCTGTGGACAGTGTTGACCAGCTCTAAAGGAATGGTCGGTGCCATGTGTGGTACCTTTTTGAAGGTGGTTAGGAGGGAAAGAAACACAAGAAAGGGAATCCTTGTGAAAACACTTGCTTTTATACTTGGTGAAACTTGTAAATGTCTGATGGCAATAAACTATTTTGTTTCCATTAATTTATTTTATTTAATTTTTAATATTAGAGGTTTAAATACGTTGGCACATTAAAATAGGAAAGGTGACTTAAGTCAGCCTGTTGTCTTAAGTCATAATGCCACCAAATAGACTTGGAAGTGCAATGTTTAAGTTCTTAGTCATTCAGAAACTGGGAATATTGATCCCAAATTAAGTGAATGGTAAGCTGCCATTCTGTGTGTGCCCAAAGATAGCAGTTAGATGTTTCATAGTTACATAATACTGAGATTTGGGTGGCTTTTTTTTTTTTTAAAGCACATCCCAATGAAGTATAAAGTAGATGTAATATGCTGCTTATTTTTAACTTTTGACAGCCGACTAAGTGATGTTTTAAAGAGAAAACGACTGCCAAAACGTGGGCCCAGAAGGCCAAAGTATTCACCTCCAAGAGATGATGACAAAGTAGACAATCAAGGTAAATTAGTTTTAGAATAGACTGCAAAATAGTCCGTGAAGACTATTAGATAAATGAAAAGACACGCATTGTGCCTACTAATCACTTTTTAAAAACACAGCAATCTCTCAAATATTTAATGTATACTAAATACTTCTGATAGTATACCAGAGGATTCTTGGAAACTTGGGTGTATCAATGTATTTTTTGTTTTTGTTTTTTTTAATTTTAATTCTATCCCATTCCTTTTCTCTCACTCTCCCTTCCCCCCCAAGCTAAAAGCCCTACAACTACTCAGTCTCCTAAATCTTCCTTCTTGGCAAGCTTGAATCCTAAAACTTGGGGGAGATTAAGCACACAGTCCAATAGCAACAACATTGAACCAGCACGCACAGCAGGAGTCAGTGGTCTTGCAAGGGCTGCCTCAAAGGACACCATATCCAACAACAGGTAATGTAATACATTCTGTTCTAGGAAGTAAAATTCTGTTCAGTAAGGATTAAATCAAACTACTTTAAAACAGGGTTACTTGATGCCCTGAATTTCAGTAATTAGCCTCTTTGGTCAAACGCTGAGAGCAAGCAATGGAGTCCAGCGTGGGAGAGGAAAAAAATAAGACAGGGGAAGAGAATCTAGGGGGAAAAGTTGAGAGGTAGAGGAGAAGGCGAGGGAAAGGAAGCAGAGTAGAAATTGAAAGAGAATAGGTAGGAAAAAGGAATGCCTGGTGAGTGGAAAATTTAGACCTGGCGGGGAAAGAACTGTGATTATGGAGAAAATGGAAGCCATGGGAGAGCTTTCTAGCACCCCACTGGTTTGGCCTGGAGAGAAGGAGCATTTTATTGTGGTCCGAGATCGCATACATGGGAACTGATGATGCTCCCCATCTTCCAAGTATTACTTGCTTATCTGAAAACTTGTTCTGCTCGCTTGCGCGCGCGCGCTCTGTGTGTGTGTGTGTGTGTGTGTGTGTGTGTGTGTACACACACTTAGTGTGCAAATGTTAAATGTGGCATGCATTGATCAGCTTGTTCTTGTATACTTTCTTGCAGAGAGAAAATTAAGGGTTGGATTAAGGAACAAGCCCATAAATTTGTGGAGCGTTATTTTAACTCTGAGAACATGGATGGAAGCAATCCTGCACTAAATGTATTACAGAGACTTTGCACTGCAACTGAACAACTCAACCTCCAGGTTAGAAATGGAAACTTGATTTGGAAGGAGTTTTGGAGGCAATGAAAATGATTAAGTGGGAAAAGAATAGCTATGCTTATAAGGAAGTACTTATTAGTTTCTCTAGATAGTGTCTCAAACACCATCCTAGTTATGCTATCCAAGAGCCACCACCTTGTAACAAAGGAGTTTTAGTATGCAATTAAAGTTGCAGCAGTACTATTTGAGAAACTTAAATGTATCATACCAGCATGTAAAAACCTTACTTTTGTATAAGTTCTTCAGTGACTTAACTTTCTTTTCCAATTCTTATTTTTTCCCCATTAGTGATTTTTCAAATAGCACTTTTTCAGTTATTAAAATTCCTATAATTAAATGGCTGTAAAGCACTATTACATTTCTCTCAGATCAATTTTGTTGAAAATCTCACAGTAGAATCTGTAGCTTGATTAGGACTTCAGAGGGATGAGTGCGAAAGCTTAGCATTTTCTTGACGAGGTAGTAGTACTCATTCATCCTGGCCAAATTTAGGATCCACTCAGAAATTAGATTCTAGTTTTAGAACAAAACAATTCCCTTGCTTTATATGTCTTGTATTTGTCTCCTCGACAGCCCTAAAAGCAAGGCAGCTGTTACAGTTGAGATTCTTGTTGGAAAGTATGGCACAGGCTTCAAGTTAATTTAAAATACACACACACTTAAACTGGAAACCGTGATCTAAACAGCCTGGTGCGGGAAAACGTTATGGAATGCAGAACATTAAATATCTTACCTTTTTGTATTTTGCAAAACACACAACAGCACCTTGTGTAACTTTTGTATTAGTGGCTCCTTTTCTAAATGGGACAAACTGCAATATTGTTACAAGTAACATCTAAGATTTCTCACTGCAATTATAGAAATTACTTTCCTGTGTTTTCAGTTCACTCACTTAGTACAGAATTGTCAGTGCTTTGCCTGTAGTAAGCTACAGTTTTCAATCATTATTTCCCCTTTTGTATATGTCTCCATGCAGCAGCAGGAAAATGTAAATAAAATCACTGTTTTGGGCAATACTAATTGTGGGTGTTGTGCTGTGGGTACTAAAGTACAGAACCTTACGCTAATATACTTTCTTTCAGGTGGATGGTGGAGCTGAGTGCCTTGTAGAAATCCGTAGCATAGTCTCTGAGTCTGATGTCTCCTCGTTTGAAATCCAGCATAGTGGGTTTGTTAAACAGCTGTTGCTTTACTTGACATCTAAAAGTGAAAAAGATGCTGTAAGCAGGGATGTCAGATTAAAAAGGTTCCTTCATGTGTTTTTTTCTTCTCCAGTAAGTTCAGTGTATTTTTCATTTTAGTGTTTTTATGTAGTGAGTAATATATATCTTCTTTATGATTGTTTGAGGTCCAGCAACCTCCCTACCTTCAGAGCATGAGAGTGCCTCATTGGCCTTTTACTAATATGACAACTTTAATCATTAATAAATAAAAAGACAAAACATGTGGCCTGCTTAAGTTCAGAGCTACTGTTGTTCCTCTCTGATACAGACTGTACTCACTGGGGAAGTACCATACAACAGGTGATAACATTTTCCAGAATGGTCAGTTGCCTCTTGGGAGACAGAGAGCCACTGGATAAGATGCACATAATGGAGACGGGGGACGTTCAGGCAATAGCAATTGACTTTCTGTTCATTTCTCTTGGGAGTAATGTAAGCGATTGCTTTGGCTCATCAAAGAAAAGCACGATTTGAAAGATGAAAATGTGTAAGAATGATCTGAAACTTTCATTAAATTTAATGCCCATAGCTAAAAGGGGGGGGAAGGAGTGTGAATATTTTAAATCTGTAAGGCTGTTACTGGGTTCTAGTAAACTTAGAAGTAAAGATGTGGTTCTGTGTAGCAAATCATTTGGCAGTTTTGGTTATCTTTGTGTTGACTATTAGGTCATCTTAATATTTATAGCAATTTCAAGAGACACGGCATTTAAAATAAAATCTTAATGGTTACATTGTTTCAGAATGCATAAGATCTCTTTAAGACCTAGTATGTGCCAATTTTATTCCAGTCTTCAATATCAAATGAAGGACACTTGGAAGAGTGTGTTTGTAGAAAACTCTGCATATTTTAGCATATGATAGGTGTTCGTAGTAAGGCAAATCCAAAAAGTTTACCAACCTCTGTTTTTAAGCAGTTGTCCATGTGAACCAGTCTGTGCAATAATTTGTAAAGCCCATTATCGAAACATATTTAAGTTGTGATTTTTTTTTCTTTTTAAAAAATAAGTGACAATGTGCTGCTATTGAAATGCAGTAAAGAGAACCTGGTAGTAACAAATAATTTATGATATATAAGTATTGCTGTCCGTTTTTGCACTTAGCAGCTTTGGAGAACACTGGTGCATTAATAGCTAAAGTAAATTATTTTGCGTTGTATGGCTAAATTAACATAGTAATGCTCACAAAGCTGTTCAGTAGAAAATATAACTAAAAAATATGTTACCTTCAACTTCAGCCTCCTGAAGAAGAATCTCTTGGAAGATTAGAGCCAGTAGGAAATGCACCCTTGTTGGCATTAGTCCACAAAATGAACAACTGTCTCAGTCAGATGGAGCAGTTTCCTGTCAAAGTGCATGATTTTCCAAGTGGAAATGGAACAGGGAGCAGGTAAGGATTAATGCTCAGGTAACCCCTTTTTGCTGGAAGTTGCTGGTTTCTAGCACTTGTCTCAGTGCTGGTAAAGTTTCAAGAGGTAATAGAAAACTTTGGCCTCCCTCAAAGAAAAAGGGAGCAATTATGCAGCTGGCGTTTGTCTTCAACTAATAGTTGTAAATATAACCATAGTGAGTGAGCATTGAACCTGGAATCTCAAGAAGACTATTTTAAAATATAAATTATAGGTGGAGGTGCATAAAAGTTACATACAAACTTTTAAACTGAAACTCTTGAAACTTGCTTTGTTTCCTGCATAACAAACTTGGCATGTTAATGGATTAATTCTCTTAAACCTAAACTGAAGATTGTGTGCCTCCATTTAGTCAGAGGAAAATGGACTTACTGCTACATGAGAAATCAATATTTTTCTTTGAGTGCTGGTCCCAGCGAGTATTCTGCTGTGGGTACACGTGCTTTGAAACTGGGGAGTTCTGAAAGCAGTGTCCAGTGGTCTGCACGTGCGCCCTGTCTTGTCTTGTGTCCTCAACCAAGGAGATAAAGGGTGGGGCAGGATGGACCCACTGTCTCTCCAGTTCCTTCTCACAGCTGCATGGTCTGGGGCAGACCCTCTAGTGTCCAAGCTTCAGCTTTATCTCTAAAAAGATACTTTGATATTTGTAAATAATTTGTATATTCTAGAGTTTTAAAGGTTTTTTTTTTGTTTTGTTTTTAGTGTTTTGAGCGAGGTGAGTCCTTTTCCCTGATCCAGTGAGCATGTCTCTCCCTCCCTCCCTCCATACCCTGTTTGGGTAGTGAACTATGCCACAAGTCCGGGCTTCAAAAGTTGTGCTTCCTGCCTGTTCTTCTCAATCAGCATTTACCACCAATGCTTCTTGTACTGCTTTGGGGAAGCCCACGTCACATAAAGGCTTAGTATTTGCCATTTGTTCCCCAGCTGTGCCCAGGAAGGGCAGGAGCTTTGCCTTAGGAAGCACATAACGTAAAAGGCTATGAGGCCACATGCTGGGGGATCCGTCCCCATACATCAGTCTGACTCAGCAAGGCGTGCGTCTCCTGCCACAATGTCCAAATCAGGAGTGAAGGAAGCTACCCACGTAGATCCCTCAGCAGGGTCTTGTCAGGAGAGCAGGGAGTGTTCTCATAACATAAGTCTGTCTTCCTCCAAATCCACTTTGAAAAACTCTGATCTAGCCCTGCAAAAACCAAGCACTAGCTCAGCCCAAGAGAATTGAGTATGTTGTAAGTCTTGGAGACATGATAAGAAAGCCCACAACTCTAGGGCTCCGTCAGCAGTAGTTCACAATCTGGCAGTACCGGTGCCTCCAGCACTTCCCTAGCACAAACCCCAGGATGCACTGGCACTGACAGACCGATAGCCGAGAGCATAGATCACCCATGGTTCCACCTTTGTCTTCAGTGGTTGTGACACAGACTCTCTCTCTATTCTGGCTCCAGCAGTTTGGGCAGCCAGTACTGCTCTCACTCTGGGGAAAAGCCAAGACCTACAGTCCTCCTGCAGACATCTTAGGTCTTCCAGACCTGGAGTCTCCCACCCCTTTGGGTCCTTCCCTTTTGAGAGAGGTTATGACACCACCAGGGGAGCCAGTCTTTGGAAGTAGTATGTCTCTCATTTTATCTTTGGGCTATGATTTCCCTCCAGTGGTACCGTTGTTGAAACTGGAATCTGTTTTCCCCTCCTTGGGAGATTCTGAACCACCTGATGAACCATTATGCTTTTTCTCCTTCAAGACCCACCTTCCCAGTCTGAAGACCATGGTCAGCAATTTCCACCTCATCTGCCTTGGAACCGTTGGTCTCCCATGCCTTGGGAACCACCACAACCCCCATTCAATTCACCCAATTGGCCATACTCAGGGCCATGGGACCAATACCATCTTACAGAGCGTACCTGGTCTTCTAGGGAGTCGCCCCTCCCCTTGGTTTTGAGGGGACAAATGGAGCTGCTTCTGGATCCTTCAAAGGAGGAGAAGCAGTAAGTGGTAGTTTCACCGGATCCGAAAAGATTGCTGTTTTCATTGTCGGATGAAGTGAAGATTTGATGTCTCCATCTTCTCTTTCTCTCCTGCCTCCCAGTGACTGTAAACTGTGCCAGAACTTTCTTGCAGAATAGCAGGGCAGCTGTGTATTCCTCTTGAGGTTCAGGATCCTCAACACAAGCTCCGGGTTATCCTTCAGTCCTCTGGCTCCAGTAGAATAGCACTCCCAGTTAACAGTCATCCTGAACCCAGTTAGGGTGGTCTGGCATACCCCAGCTACTTACTCCCCTACTACTAAGAGGGCAGAGAAACAGTACTATGTCCCAACCAAGAGAGTGAAATGTGTGTTTTCAACCTGCTTCTAATTCTTTAGTAGTGCAAGCTGCAACCGAGATCTAGGCAGCAACACCCCTGTTGTTCCCCTACTGATAAGGAGGGCAAGCGTCTCAACTTATTCGGAAGGAAGGTCTTCTAGCCTGTAGATCAGGATAACAAATTAGCAAGCATGACTGGCTAAGTGAGACTTCCTGAACTACTTGAAAGTTGCTGACTTTATGTATAGTATCTCACAGCAGGACAGAGCTCATTTCTAGGCTCTCATAGAGGAAGACAAAATGGTTGCCAGGATTGCTCTCCAATCAGCAGTAGATGCGGCTGATGAATCTTCCAGGGCAATGGCTACTGCCACTGTCATGCATAGGGAGTCATGGCTCCATGTTTTGGGATTTCCCAGGGAGGGTCCAGAACATTGTTGAGAACCTGTTTAATCGGAAGACAGATAAGTCCTTACACACTTTAAAGGACTCCAAGCGCACCCTCTGCTCTCAGGAGGTATATACACCTGCCACAAAGAGAACATTCCACTGGCAACAATACAAGCTAGACTGATGGCTGAGCAGTTCTTCCACCAGAGACCTTATGAACATGCCATAAGAGGCAGAGAGCTCAAAAGACCTGCTTTCCCACGTCTTTTTCAGTGGGTGCTTCATGCCAATCCCAACCCTCAGCTAAACATTATTGTTTGACTGACTATAGCTCAGGAGCTGCAAACAGTTGAATGCAACACCTCCCAACTCCCACATGCCTTTTTGGGGGTTGTCTAGCACACTCTCTATACCTGGAGTGCAACAAATTGGTGCTCAGCTTCATCTATTCCAGCTATCCAATAGTTTGTGCCCCAACCCCTCCAGAACCCTCTTTCCCACCCCTCTCAGGGGCCATTCTCATGAGAACATTCTCGGACAAGAAGTGGAAACGCTTACAATGAGGAGTGATAGAATGGATTCCTCTTTAGTAACAAAGGAGTAGTTTTTACTCAACATATTTCCTAGTTCCCAGAAAGAGAGGCAATTGGAGACCATTATTCTTGACCATTTTAAGTGCTTTATTGGCAAACTCAAGTTTCACAGGGTCATGTTAGCATCTATAAGTCTATCCCCATAAAAAGACATGGCTTACAGCTATCAGCATGAGTGACTCCTATTTTCACAAGAACATCTATCCCGCTCACTGACACTTTCATAGATTGATAGTTGGCTAAGACCACTTTTAGTACAGAATATGCCGTTTCCTCATTGCTACCACTCCCAGGTTGGTGAGTTTCCCCATATGTTCTCTGTCATAGAAGCCTATATTAGATACCATAGTTTCAGTCTTCCCTTACCTCAGCAATTAGCTTCTTGTTGACAGGTTATACCAAGAGGCCCAGGCATCTACTTTGACAATGCTACAACTCCTCTCCTCCCTGAGCGTTAGCATGAACACCAAAAATTACCTTCTCCCCCCTGCACACGCTTTGGACTTGATTGGGATGCCCTTAATTTCGATCACTAGAAGGACTTACTTGCAGAGAAACAGGATTCAGGCTATGAACATCACCATAGATCAGCTCATAATCAACCCCAGAGTGCCTATCAAAACCTCTCTTTCCTAGGCCATATGGCCTTATGCACTTACATCACCTTTAGCAAGACTGACTTTGTTGCCTATAAGCATGGCTTGAAATTGTGTACCTGTCAAACTGACAGTCCATTAGCACCTTAGTTTGCTGTTCCTATCCAAGCGGTATAGTCCCTGTCATGGTGGAAGAATCCCCATCAGTTTCGCGTCTGTTTGTCCTTCCTCATCTCTGCACCAGACAGCATGATCATTACAGGCCCATCCCTGTTGGGTTGGGGAGCTCACATGGACAAGAGTACAGCGTAAGGTACCTGAACATCTTGAGAATTCAGGATACATATCAATGTTCTACAGCTACAAGCAGTTTGAAGGGCTTGCAAATCTTTCTTCTGTTTAAGGTCACGATGCCCTCATGTCAGATAACTTCACAAGTCTCTTACATTAACAAACATGGAGGCGTGAGCTCTACACCCCTGTACACAGAAGCGATCAGTCTGTGAACTGGTATATTGGCAACTGGATTACTCTGTCAGCAGTCTACCTCCCAGGAAACCAGAATGTGCTAGAAAACTTGCAGTCAATCACGCGTGGAAGCTTCACGACTCTATGGTAAACCACATTTTTGATCCCTGGGAAGCCCCCCGGCCCCTCCCGCCCCCCATGGACCTGTTTGTCTATCCAACATATACTGTTCCATGGGAGCCCTAGGTCGACATTCGGAGGGTGACAATCTTACACCTTCCATGGTCAGATCATCTGAACTTTGCCTTGCCTCCGCTACACCACCTACCTAGAGTTTTGGTCAGACAGATCATGAGTTACTTTCATTGCCCCAAACTGGCCTACACAGTTTTGGTTCCCTAATATCCTATGCATGTCTGCTCAGGCACCAATCATTATTTCTACATTTCCTGGTCTCCTGACTTGGGAACAGCAACATCAGGCACCCTATGCCTCTGTCTAGCAGGTTCTGGAAAGGCTTAATCAGTACTTTCTGCCTATAATAGCATACTGCTCAATGGAACTTGAACCTTGTTCTCTCAGTACTCGCCAAACCTCCTTTTGAATCATTAGCTTCTTGCTCCATGTCTATCTTCTCCTCCATGAAGGTTGCATTCCTGGTAGCAATCACCTCAGCCAGGAGGGCTGGTGAGTTTGGGGCATTGATCATGGATTGTCATTATGCTTTGTTTCATTACATTCAAACCCTAAATTCACCCCCCTGCCCCCCGAGTAGACTTTCACCTGACTCAGTCTATCCACTTACCTGTGTTCTTTCCAAAACCTCATGCAGCCTCCAAAGAAAGGAGGCTCCATTCCCTTGATGTTAGACAAGCCTTTACCTGCAGAAAATAAAAACAATCAGGAAATCCCATAAACTATTTGCTGCCTCAGCAGAAATAGTCCAGGGTCAGGTTATAGTCTCGAAATGAATCTCAGGCTATATTTTGCTCTATCAGCTGTCTAATCATCCCCTTCCTTATGGAGTAAGTGTTTTTCACAAGAGCGCAAGCAACATCTATGGCATCGCTTCAAGAGGTGCCTCTATTTGATATTTGAGACTGCTACATTTGCAAGATAGGCACAGGATTCCTCTGCCAGTTCATCTTTTGGAACAGCAGTCCTTTGTTTGGCTCTGGCACCTAAGACCTCACGCCCTTCTCTCTGTTTGAGTACTGCTTGTCAGCCACCACAGTGGAATACACATAGGAGCCAGCACTTGAAAAAGAGAAAGTTAGTTACCTTATATTAACTGGACGGTCTCTGAGACATGCTCCCTATCTATATTCTACTACCAGCCATCCTTTTTCCCTATGCTTTGGATCTCCTCTGATTCTCGACAGAGAAGGAACTGGCGAGGTGGTCAATCCACCCCTCCCTTTTTCTCCTCAGTCAAAAGCATGAGGTGAGCCAGGGCGCAAGTGTGGACCAATGGACATTGCTTTCAAAGTTCTCCAGTTCAGGGCACACAGGAGCACATGTATACCCACAGTGGAATGCACATGGGAGGCTCATTGAGATATGTGACCCCTGTTACTATAAGCTAAGTAACTTTCTCATTTCACTTTGGAAGAGTTTATCTTGTGATGTTTGTATTACAATGCTAATGTTTGTATTGCATAATATAAAAGAAGACTTAATTTTCTTGCGTAATTATGCAGTTGAGTGACAGTTGCTCACAAACCATTTTAAAAACACATGTATGGAAAAGTTGGTATTGTACGTACCAGGTCTGTCTTCTAAACTTGGTTTGAGGCAGATTATTAATATACTGTAAAATTTATGTAAAAGTCAGAGTCTAAGCAACAAGTTTTTATAACGATTAAGGTTTTTGACTATATTCAATTCACTTCTGTACTTGAATATAGCTCCTAATGCAAGATGATCAAGCATTCATTGGCTGTCCTAGATCTAATTTGCCATAATCTAGCATAAGAACCTTAAAGGTAATTTGGTCGGAGTAATTAGCAAATAATCTGGGAAGTTTAGTATCTTCAATAATGAGAATTACACATCTTTTTATTAATTACGTCCTAATCAATGCTTTTTATTTACCATTAATGACTTCAGTTCCTGTTGTCATACAGCATGTGTTTAAATGTGTGTCAGTGATATGGTTTATATTGCTAAAGACTGTGTCATAGGTGTGCAAAGATGGAAAGATTTTGGGGGAGACTTTTTACTGGGGTGGGTGTGGAACTCTGAAAGTCTCTCCCCTGTTTTTGGTCCAGGCTTAGTGTTAGGAACTCCTTAGATTTGTTGTAATATGCTACTTTTGCTAAAGGACAAGATTAACTGCTAATGGGAATTACACTTTTCAAATGGATGGTATCTTCTTTGCTGTGGATATCTTTCTTGGGAGTAGGAGGAAATATGTGGAGTTTAATTAAATTTTAAAGCAAAATCTGAGATACCAAGATACTTTCTCTTTGGGGCAGAGACCATCATCTTTTGTTCTGTTCATACAGTGCCTAGCACAGTGGAGTCCTGGTCGAAGATTAGGGCTCCTAAGACTGGTTTACTTTCAAATCAAAGTATTTAATTAGATTTGTGTGGAATATTGAACATGCTGCATACCTTTTTAACCAAGGCATACTGTGATAAATTTAATCTGCAGTTTCCTATGAATTTTGGAGTAAATTTTGCATTGTAAATGGTGCATGTTTTAATTTTCTCATTAAATTTCTCAGTTCATGCAATTTGACTAATCAGTGGAACAAATACAAATTTTATCAATTTCTGATTCAAATATTTGTTGGACCTTTTTAGAAAGGTAAGTCTAGCAGAGAATTGTCATTGGTAGATTACTAAGTACCTGGTAGACCAGACCTGTACTAAAGGGTTTAAAACTTCTGGTAGCCTCCATTCCTCCACTAGTACTTGGAGGTCAGGAGCAGCACTAGAAGGCTTAGTGTTTCAAGCTGCATCATCTGGAAAGAAGTGAACTGCAAATTAGATAAATGGAGAGTATATGGTACTGCAATGAGCAGAGAAACAGAAGATGGAGCATACATAAGAACTAAATAAAACAGATACTGAAAAAAACAGATGCAAACCAGAGTGTTTAAAAAAAAAACAAACAGCAAGTTAAAGGCAAAACTCAATAAGGATAAAGTGAATTGATAAGGGAAATGTGCAGTACAAAACAAAAAACAGCAAAAAAGGATGGAAAATACTTCCATATTTAAATGAGACTCAAAACTGAATAAGATGAAGCCACTTCTGACTAAACGTTCGGCATTTACGTTTGAAGATTGTGCCAAAAGCCTCATTCGATTTGGGCATCCAAATGGCCTTATCCTTTCCTTTTAGCATATGCAGCCCCCTCTGAAAATCAAGTCATTTTATATGGGTTCCTAGTTTGACTTCTGGTGCTTGGCTTTAAGCATCAGAGTTTTAAAATATTAGCCTCAGCCTTGATAGCTTAAAATTTCTTAGTCTGTTTTCCAGAATGAGTCAATTTGAGTATGAACATTTGAAAGTTTCTGTTATTTGTAACTGAATCTTGTGTGTATGTAATGCATTGATTATAGAAATGAACAAAGAAAATAGAATAACTGTAGCAACTTTTTTCACAAATTATCTTGAGTTTTTCTCTCAACAGAGGATCCCAAGCTTTAAAATTTTTCAACACACATCAATTAAAATGCCAGCTGCAAAGACATCCAGATTGTGCTAACGTGAAACAGTGGAAGGGTGGACCTGTGAAGATAGATCCCCTGGCTTTGGTGCAAGCCATTGAAAGATACCTTGTAGTTAGAGGTATTTATATCTTGATGTCTTGTACAGTGCCGTACAACCTGCTGGTGCTTAATATATTTAGAAATAACCAAAACAAATAAGATGTCATGTTAAAGTCTGCATAAATCTCTTATCAGAGCGCTATAAAAGTAAATGTCGGGGCAGTATTAAAGACAGAAGATAAATTTGTTCAGCTGTCTGGTTAGGCTTACTCACTTTGTAGCTGTCTAGGTTTTCTCTCCCTAGAAGCAAGATTTTGTTTTATCAGTACCAAATCTTGCATTGCATGTAGTGTATGGTGCTACAGCCTCTCAATCATCCCACAGGCTGATGCTGTCCTCCTATATATACGGTGTAGACCTTCCAGTGTTGGTGCTAAGACTGAACATGAGACTTACGTCTCCTAAACGTTAATTCTGTTTTAATGTGTAGTTGATATTTGCAAACTGATGAATCTCTGGAAACACAATGATATGGGATTAATATTTACATGTGTTATGAATAATCAGTTAAATTTCCTTATTCTGAAGTGCAAATAAGGACATGCAATTTGTCTTGGTAGGATATGGAAGAGTCAGAGAAGATGATGAGGACAGTGATGATGATGGATCAGATGAAGAAATAGATGAATCTTTGGTAAGTTGCTATTCTCTGTATAGAGTTGTATGGTGAGACTAAGGAACCTGCTTCTTAACCTGTATTTACTTTGCTTTTATTGAGGCTGCTCAGTTCTTAAATTCAGGGAATGTGAGGCACAGACTGCAGTTTTACATTGGAGATCACTTGCTGCCATATAATATGACTGTGTATCAAGCAGTTAGACAGTTCAGTTTACAAGCTGAAGAGGAGAGGGAATCCACAGATGATGAAAGCAACCCTTTGGGAAGAGCTGGAATTTGGACTAAGACACACACCATATGGTAAGCTGGGCAGAGAGCAGGGAAGAATCTCTCTCTCCAAATTTGTGTGTTTATGCTTTTTAAAGGGCCGTGTATATATTAGGCCCCAATACTGTTGTAGCATCTCTGTTGTAGGTAGCCTATAAGTCTGCTTTTTGATCACTGAGCACCTTGATGGAAAAATACTTACTTTGTAGGATCTACATACCAAATACTGATTAGCAACAGTTAACATTCTTGGGACTATGTCAATCCCAGCTGATGGGGATGAATAGTTTGGAAATACAAAAATAAAAGGGGGCTTCTCAAATGAAAAGCTAAATTAGGGGAAATATTATTTTATCAACCTTGAATAATTACAAACAATAGAGGAAAAATAGCCTGCTTCTCAAGGAACATTTTTGTGAGGCTTGCAAGTATTAATCGGTTTGGTAAAGCATAACAAAAAATGCCAGACAGGTGTGTTTTCTTTTAGTTTTTGTTTTGATTAAGGAATCTTCTGGTTATCCAGCCACATTGGGTATCAGTTGCATTGTCTCACTTAAGGCTGTAAGTTCCTCGAGGCAAAGGGCAGTCTTCTCTGTATGATTGGTACTGCATGTAGCACACTGATATTCAACAGTGTCTTTATAACTGTTTGTTTGCACCTGTAGTGCATCGCAAAGTATGAAAGTGATCAAGAACAAAGAACATGTTTTAGACTGAGCGCACTTCCTCTCTTTGCCCCTCTCATACAATACATGAAGTTGGCCATTTGTTTACTACTTCCTTTCCCCTTCGCCCACCCCAATATGTTCCATTTTCCCTTATCTTCCAACATTTGCACTTGGTGGCTCCACTAAATGTCTTGTTTGTTACTGCTTAAACTTTGCCATTGAAATGAAATTCTGGTAACCTGAGTGAATCTATTGTTAAACGGTTGTTTTATTTTCAGATCTGTTGTATTCCGGAACCATATTAATAAATGCTTCACAATTTTTAGGTACAAACCAGTGCGAGAGGATGAAGATGGTAACAAGGACTCTGTTGGTGGTAAAAGAGGAAGGGCACAAACTGCTCCCACAAAAACTTCCCCTAGAAATTCAAAAAAGCATGATGAGTTGTGGCATGGTACGTGTTTGTCATGGGGGGGATATATAGGATTATGTGTGACAAAGAAAAAATATTTTCTGTTTTTGTATACCTTTAATAAAGAATCTCTATATATACTTCCTGAATTACAATTCAGTTTATAGTCAGGTTTTGTTTTGAGTAACTGATATTAAAAAACGAATAGAGTGCATATCCAAGAAGCTAAAGTGCAAACTGATAGAAGCGTAACTCATTAATCAACTAATTTGTTAGACAATAGAAATGATCTAGTTTTTTCTCTCCCTAGATGGTGTGTGCCCTTCAGTGTCAAATCCTTTAGAAGTTTACCTTGTATTTACACCGCCTGAAAATATAACATTTGAAGACCCCTCATTAGATGTTATCCTCCTTTTGAGAGTTTTACATGCTATCAGTCGATATTGGTATTACCTGTATGAAGTGAGTAATACATTTAATCACTTGGAAGGCTTTCTGTAAATCTGTAGACAACTGTCATTGCTAAAGGTATTGAGACAATACACAAATAAACTTTTTCAAAATGGTAAAAACATTACTGTAACTAGGTAAAAATCAGAGTGTTGAATGTTAGAGAATCCTTTTAATGTAAGGTGTGGAGTACAAAAACTCTTACAAGACTACAAAAATACAGCTGCAAATTTAGGATAGTAGAACTAAATATATTGCTATTTCCTTATTTAAGGAACATGTCTAAAATTTTTAATGCCCACCTCTAATTTAAATAGAATTTGAAAACTTACTTGTTATCTGTACATCAGATAGGTGCTGAGACAAAAACCGTGTTTGAGAACATCCCTAATAATCCCTTTATCCATGAAGTGATGGAATATCACAGGTGTGATGCCCTCCACCCCCTGAATTTACCCTCTGTTGCTTTTGGTGATGGCTTTTGACTACTAGAGGGTTTTGTGATATCCAGTCAAACTCGGTGGTGTTCTCGTCTAAAAAGTCTTCAAATCTCCTCCTTTTCCCTCCAAACCAAAAGAGCAATACTTCTGAAGAGGGATGAAGGAAGTGAACAATGGAGGTTCTTTGGACCTCAGGTTGATCAGTCTTGGTAAGAACAGACACAGTAAAAGATCTCAAAGCATCCCCCCCCACCCCCCCCAAAAAAAAAAAAAAAAGCAATGAGTAATTGAAAAGAAATTGTAAAAAAAAGAGTTTGTATCTCTTTGAATTCCAATGCTTTTCTAAAATAGAGCACACTCTCTCTTGATCTCACAGAATGCAGTTTGCAAGGAGATTATTCCCACCACGGAATTTATCAACAGTAAACTGACAGCAAAAGCTAACAGGCAGCTTCAGGATCCTTTGGTAATCATGACAGGAAACATACCAACTTGGCTGACAGAGCTTGGAAAAACATGGTATGAAATGGCTGGCTTTCTACAACCCTTAAAACTTGACTTTGGTTTAATAAATCACTTTGTACTTTTACAGTTCAGTTATTCCCTCTTATACAGCATACATTGCTGTGTATCTCTAAAGAGTGAGAATGGTATTTATAGAAGTACAGGAGACTTCTCGGGTAACATGGTAATATATGGTTGATTCCCAGCATGTAGTATTGAATGTCTTAAATCATATTAATGTATTTAAACAAACTTGGATTGATTCCAATTGTCAGTGATAGTTGTGTGCACATTTTTAGGTTACTATTCCTAGGCTAGTGTTCTTGAGAACTTCAGCCATGTGATGACAAGTGTAAGGCAAAAGAGCCCATATTTGGCTCCTATTTGATATTTAATGCATTATTTGGGACATATTTCTGTATTCTTTCCCTGCTCTAGGCTCAGTCAAACCATTAGGATAGCTCCTTTTATTTTCATGGCATTTTCACTTTTATTCCACAGTACCTTTAGCTCTGAGGAGCACCAGGAAGTTAAACCCTGCATGTCAGTCAAATGCCCTAAACTGATTTTAAAATATTTTGAGAAGGAAATAACTAGACAAAAATCCATTAAGTTGCAGTTCATAGGGGAATATGTAATTTTACAGTAAAAAGAAAATACTGTATCTAAACCACTATTTGAAAACCAGTCCGTGTTCAGAGTTAGGGTTAAGCTTAAGAAATCCAAACAGTTGAAAGTATATGGCTAGCTAAGTACCTTTAACTCTGTCCCTGTAATAATCTGAGAAACGGGAACAGAAGCAACCTTCTCTGTTCATAACCAGTGACAACAAAAACTGGAATCTGAATCATACAATAGTCTTATTTTAGCCTTTTTTAATTATTTTTTTAACACAGTCCTCGAAGTAGTTTTGAAATTTCTGACTGACATAAACCAAAATAATCTTTCCCCATTCCGTATGTTCCATAGACATGAATTATTGAAGTAAATCAAACTCAAAGCGCGTGTGCGTGTGCGTGTGTGTGTTTAAAAAAAAAACCTAGGTCTAGATTATAAAATGGAAAGTAAATCCAAAAGATAGTGGAAGACTAAGCCTACTCTTACAAATAATTTAACATATACCTCTTAATACTACTCGCCTTGTAGGTTCTGAAAGATGAGTTGTAATGTCTTCTGCATATTTTTGTCTTCCACAAACTGCACATTTCTTAAAGCCCCCCTGAAAAATGAGGAAGTAGTAGTTGGCAATGATATAGTTGGTGCACCAATAAAGTGGCTTTCCAAATTAAGACATCCAGAACCTTGGGCTGTGGGCTTTTAAAGTCCTTGATTTGAAAATATTCCTTGTAAAATAGGTATTAAGGAACTAAGAGGGATTAGTAACATTAAGTGTACATCTTTGTTGTTTTCAAATATTTAGGTATAACCTTCACTCTGAATTTTCTAGCTTTCTAATGGTTGCTTTTTTAAAATCTTTGCAAAGTTTTTACTCTTAAATACCTGATCTCAAGCTTAGTCTCTTCTTTTTTGTTCTCAGATGTACCCTTTACACTAGGAAAAGTATCCTCTAAGGGGTGATACAACTGACCTAACTCTCCAGTTTCAGGCATTATGAAACCTCTGTTTAGTCTACTTAAATTCTCAAGACTACAGATTTCCAGTATAAACTAACCAATTCTAACTCTTCACAGCCCATTTTTCTTTCCATTTGACACCCGGCAAATGCTGTTTTATGTAACTGCTTTTGATCGAGATCGAGCAATGCAGAGATTACTAGATACCAATCCAGAAATCAATCAGTCGGATTCTCAGGACAGCAGAGTGGCGCCGCGACTGGACAGGAAAAAAGTAAGTGTTATGCAAAAAGCCATTTCACAAGGGAGTGAATAGTAGTAGTTTGCCATATGGATCATTCTTCCACAACTTCCACTGAAGGGAGATCTTAGTGTTTGCTCAAAATGACACAATGTCGTTGTACTAGTACATATCTCAAGTGGATTTTTGAGACAAGGGCCAGTTGTAGGGGTGGCAGACTCCCAAAAGAATGAAGTGTATCCCAACTGAATATCTGCTATTGGGAAGCAGGGGTAGCTGGCACATGTTATGTAACAGCTCCCCAGCACATTTTGGATGTTTAAGGATTGCAGATATTGCCTGCCTGTGGAATGTAAACTTTGTTGTTGAAAATATGTTTGCCACCTCTGTAGATGCCTTGTATAGATGTAAGCACTTAAGGGTTCTATATTAGGCTTATCCTTGTTATATTCACCTGATTCAGTGTTTTCTATTGATACTGGAAAAGGCATATAAATGGTACACACCAGAAAAATATCCATATGCTTAAGTATTCAGTGTAATGCATTCTTGTACAGAGTATAACTATGAACCTAACACATGATGAGAAAATTGATAGCCTTGGCTTTTTAACTCCCTCCTGAACAGCCACCAGACCATAGTAGCTTATTGCCTGGACAACAGAGGAAGGAGACAAGATATCAGGAATGTGGCTTTCCTGGGTCACACCTTCTTAAATAACGTATCTGGGAACTATCGGCAATAGCTTGTCCTATTAAGGTCATCCTTCCTTTGTAATCCATTCCATGTGGTGGAGGGCTTCTGTCAGCCTCATAAACTGCTAACCGAGTCCCAGCCCACTGGTGGTACCCTACTGCCCTTTCCTTGTTCAAGGGTGAAGAGGATGCTGAGTGGGTAACATGTCAGCTGATAATTTTTACTATGATGCCCCAGTCCTAGGGCTGAGACTTTAAACGTTTTCTGGTCCAGAGCAAGAATGCTCCCTTATAGTACATACTCCTACAATTTTAGGACTACCAGTTCGCATTTGACATGAAACAACTTAATAAGAATTTTATATAAATAGTTCACCACTGAATACAACTTCTTGCTTATATAAAGTTAATACATTTTTAAAAGCAAATTATTTTACTTAGAAATCATAGAAATGTAGAGATGAAAGGGAATTTGAGAGGTCATCTAGTCCAGCCTTGTGTCCTGCTTCAGCAAATAAATGTAGACCATCCCTGACAGGTGCTTGTCCAACCTGTTTTTAAACCTTCAGTGACAAAGACTCCATAACCTCCCTTGAAACCTTCCTATTCTAGGGCTTAACTACCCTTATAGTAGGAAAAACTTTTCCTGCTATCTAACCTAAATCTCCCTGGCTGCAGATTAAGCTCATTACTACTTGTCCTATCTTTTAGTAGAACAGTTGATCACTATCCTGTTTTTATAAGAGCCCTGAACACATTTGAAGACTGTTATCAGGTCTTCTCTTCTCAAACTAAACATGCCCAGTTTTTAATCTTTCCTCATATGTCACATTTCCTAAACTTTTCATCATTTTTGTTGCTCATCTCCGGGCTCTCTATCTGTCTAATTTTGTCCATCTTTCTTGAAGTGTGACGCCCAAAACTGGACACAGGACTCCAGCTGGAGTCTTACCAGTGCCAAGTAGAGTAGGACAGTTTACAGCTCATGTCTTACACGTGACAATCTTGTTAATACACTCCAGAATTGTTCGCTTTTTTTTTTTGCAACTGCATCACATTGTTGACTCTCTCATTCAATTTGTGATCTATTCTGAACCCAGATCCTTTTCAGCAGTACTAGTCCGTAACCAGTTATGCCCCATTTTTGTATTTGTGCATTTGATTTTTGTCTTCCTACATGCAGTATCTTTCAGTGATGCCAGACTTGTTCTTCAATCTGTTAAGGCCACTTTGAATTCTGTTCCTGTTCTCCAGAATGTTAGCAATCCTGCCCACCTTGGTGTCATTCTCCAATTTTATAAGCATACTCTACTTCATTATGCAAGTCATCAATGAAAGTATTCAATAGTAACAGACCTGGGACAGACTCCTGTGGGAATCCACTAGATAAGTCTTCAATCTGACAGCAAACTATTGTTAACTACTTTTTGAATGTCTCTTTTACCAGTTTTATACCTGCCTTATCATAATTTAATCTGGACCATATTTCCCTGCTTTCATAATGAAACGTGGGACTGTGCCAAAAGCTTTACTACAATCAATATACTATGCAAACTTTCTCACTCCAAAATTTTGTTTCCTAGTGTTATAACTGCCTTGCTTGCTAAGGAATTGAGATTTGCAAAAATTAATTCTATTGCCTAAATGTCTCTAATGTGTAGCGCACTGTGAATAGAGAAGAGCTGTTGAAACAGGCAGAATCTGTGATGCAAGATCTAGGCAGTTCGAGAGCTATGTTGGAAATTCAGTATGAGAATGAAGTAAGTAATGGCTATGTGAAATGCATTAACCCTTTTTAATGAAAGTTCATACAAAAGCTGTAATTGCATTAGAATAACTTGGTCAGACTCTCTTCCATCCTACTACTGGCAGCTAAAAATTCCATCCACTAATGCATATCTACTTCTTCCAAATATGACTGGTTTCTGACTGTCCTCCGAATAGCTAAATGAAAAATACTTTTCAATTGCAAATGCACTGACTTAAGTTCAGCAGTCAGAAATGCGTTCACTTTAAAGTTCGAAAAAATCTTACTCCAGCAAACACATGTACATGTCTCTAGCTTGGTCGCTAGGTGACTTAATAAATACTCTGTTTGGTCAGTATCCCTTTTCAATGTATGAATTTTTGCTAGATTTCTGCAGGTTTATTAATAGTTTTTGATTATAGAAAGGCCTTTCCCTGGAGGAAGAAATTGTAGTGAATATAACTGTTATATATTATTGCACAGCTCACACTTAAAAATGTTCTGAATATTAAAATATTAATTTAAATGAAAAATTACCTTTTCTCTCTGAAGGTTGGCACAGGTCTAGGACCTACACTGGAGTTTTATGCACTTGTATCTCAGGAACTACAGAGAGCAGACTTAGGCCTCTGGAGAGGAGAAGAAGTAACTCTATCCAATCCAAAAGGTGACTGTTTTTCTGATTATCAATGTACTTTCAGCTGCTTCAGAAATTGTCCTATGGGCCTTAAAGCGTAATTCTACCCAAAACAGGGGTTGTCAAAGGTAACTTGTCATGGTTACTGGGCTAGTTGCACTGCTGCCCCTTTTCAGTGATCTCTGAGTGGAACCCCTTCCGCCCGCCCCCACAAATCAGGCCTTAGGTCTTTACCTCTCCTAAGGTGGAACTCTGCAATTTGCACACTCTGACTAGGACCTCTGTTACAGCCACATGGGCATCAACCATAACTAATCCAGCAGGAGAAACTGGAGTTGGCATTTTCAAGAAGAGATTTTCTCCAGGAGCCTGTGATCACATGTATTTGAAGTGAGAAAGAAACCACTTCAAAACAAAGCATGATTTTTTTTGCCCAAAAGATACACGGCACTTAGAAGTGGATTTAAAATAAGAGACCTGAACATAGGTAGCAGAATGTAAGATTAATCTCTATCTAGAGCTCAAGTGGGTCTGGCTTCTTCCCCATCCGAGTTGAGAGAACCAGCCTACACTCCTTCTAGCGTTCTTTTCTGAGTGTCTCAATCAGACTGCCAGCCTTTTTAACTGAGGCATACTGAGGCCTCTCTACCCTCTTCTCCTCCCCCACCCCTTCTGCCTTGGGCAGCTTTTTAATTGTTAAGGTCTTTTGATCTTTAGGGTCTCCTTTGATCCCAGGCTTAGCCTTGGGAAGAGTAAAATGTCCTAATCTGTATGGAGCCAGCTGTGTAACTTCTTCCCCCAGTTGATGGCCAAGCCATTGTTATCTTAACTCCTTTGAAGCTGGGTACCTAAGGCTGTTTTGTGTCACCTTTCCTACTTGGCACCTCAGCCCTTTTACAGCCTTCTTTGGTAAAGTCCATGCGTTCAGGCAGGCAGCAATACACACTTGAACAGGGAAACAGTCACATATAATAATCATAAGAAATAATAGACATTTTCCCAGTTGGTCTTGGTCTCGAGCAGTTATTATCTTAAGACTTTTATGTAATATAAGTACATTCATATGTTTAGAAATCTGTATGGAATGTTTAAACTTTGAGAAAATGAAGCAATAAAAATAAAGGGACACTGTAAGGGTAATCACTTATTAAAATTTCTGTGTTATGAATATGAACAGTGAAAATATTAAAATTCTAAACTTTGTTCAGCTTTGGCAAATAAAACCAAGTCCATTTCTATTTCATAGAATCATAGAATATCAGGGTTGGAAGGGACCCCAGAAGGTCATCTAGTCCAACCCCCTGCTCGAAGCAGGACCAATTCCCAGTTAAATCATCCCAGCCAGGGCTTTGTCAAGCCTGACCTTAAAAACCTCTAAGGAAGGAGATTCTACCACCTCCCTAGGTAACGCATTCCAGTGTTTCACCACCCTCTTAGTGAAAAAGTTTTTCCTAATATCCAATCTAAACCTCCCCCACTGCAACTTGAGACCATTACTCCTCGTTCTGTCATCTGCTACCATTGAGAACAGTCTAGAGCCATCCTCTTTGGAACCCCCTTTCAGGTAGTTGAAAGCAGCTATCAATCCCCCCTCATTCTTCTCTTCTGCAGGCTAAACAATCCCAGCTCCCTCAGCCTCTCCTCATAAGTCATGTGTTCCAGACCCCTAATCATTTTTGTTGCCCTTCGCTGGACTCTCTCCAATTTATCCACATCCTTCTTGAAGTGTGGGGCCCAAAACTGGACACAGTACTCCAGATGAGGCCTCACCAATGTCGAATAGAGGGGAACAATCACGTCCCTCGATCTGCTCGCTATGCCCCTACTTATACATCCCAAAATGCCATTGGCCTTCTTGGCAACAAGGGCACACTGCTGACTCATATCCAGCTTCTCGTCCACTGTCACCCCTAGGTCCTTTTCCGCAGAACTGCTGCCTAGCCATTCGGTCCCTAGTCTGTAGCTGTGCATTGGGTTCTTCCGTCCTAAGTGCAGGACCCTGCACTTATCCTTATTGAACCTCATCAGATTTCTTTTGGCCCAATCCTCCAATTTGTCTAGGTCCTTCTGTATCCTATCCCTCCCCTCCAGCGTATCTACCACTCCTCCCAGTTTAGTATCATCCGCAAATTTGCTGAGAGTGCAATCCACACCATCCTCCAGATCATTTATGATGATTTCAGTTTGCCCTGCAGTATTACAAGATTGTTTTTCTTTTTTGCTAGTGCTGCAAGGAATGGTTAAATTTGTAACTGATGGGGTGAAATAGAAATATCAACTGACATTTTTAACAACTTAAATTTTAGGCCCGAATGACTGGACTCTGTGCCGTTAACTCATTTTTTTAAATGAAACAGCATTATGCAAGTACTGAACTTGCCCACCACCCCTCTTTCTTTCCCCAACAGGAAGTCAAGAAGGCACAAAGTATATTCATAATCTCCAAGGCCTATTTGCTCTTCCTTTTGGTAGAACAGCTAAACCAGCTCACATTGCAAAGGTTAAAATGAAGTTCCGTTTTCTGGGAAAACTAATGGCTAAGGCGATCATGGATTTCAGATTGGTAAGAATGAAATTTGATTTTTATCTGAAGTAATATATAACAATATTTTCTGGAGGTTCCAATGTAGAACACTTACTGCTAGACTTTAGATTCAGGAAGACAAAGTTGGTAATGCTTCGAGTTTGATTATGGCATAACATTGAGAGAACCTGAATTTCAGCACTTTCAATGCCAGTCAGTATTTTAAAATGAAGATGGGTTGTAATCTTGTTAGGGCGTCTCCTGAGTGACTCTAGCTCATCTTTCTCTGCAAGAGAAAGCACCTAATTTCTGTTTTACATTGTGATTTTATCCCTTTGTGTATTTAGCCCAAAATTATATGGTGCTTGTGATATAGTAGCAAATGATGAAAATTCATACTTGCTTATCACTACCATACCTAGGTCTTTCAACATAACTCTGTCCTCTTTTATATTAAAATCACCACTATAAATTTATCCCAAAGTACTATATATACCGTATGACAAACTACTCTCTACTAGTCCAAAAAATGTGTTGGAAAAGGTACTGCTCAGGGAATGAAACATCAAAACTTAAAGCTGTTGAAACTGTGAATTGTTTTGCATTAACTATTAATTTAAAAACAATGCTGCTTTGGCTTCCAGGTGGACCTTCCCCTTGGCCTTCCTTTTTACAAATGGATGTTACGACAGGAAACTTCCTTAACTTCACACGACTTGTTTAATATTGATCCAGTGGTAGCTAGATCAGTATATCATCTTGAAGATATAGTGAGACAGAAGAAAAGACTTGAACAGGACAAATCACAGGTAGGAAGGGAGGGTAATTTATATGAAGGGGAAAGGCCAACCTGGATTTTACATATTTCTGGATTTTTGCAAGCCATAGCTGACATAGAGTGAACATAAGTATCTTCTTATAAATACTTAATTGGTATATTCTTAATATGCTAATAAAAATTACTATTTTTATCAGTATTACTATTCCTCTTATATCAATTTGAAATCAAAGTTGTAAATAATTTGCTAGCAATGGGCAACCATCGTGACCTTTTTGTAAAGGTACAGACAAATCTACGTTGGATGATGTGGCATACAGTATATGGCAATGGGTGAATTCCTAGTCTTTTATTTGCAAAGAGTTTTCACCTCTAGGCACAGCCTGAATTGCATATAAGCACAATTATTAACAATGCATCACACTTCTGGGTTTTTTAAGAACACTGCTAAGAAATTTTGGTATTATAGAGAAGAGTTTATTTGGGTAACCATTGTATCTTGGGCACTGCTCAGCAGCTCTGTAGACACATCAGGAAGATTACCCTTCCCCTGGTACAATCAAGACTTTTCACACATGTTGGAGAAAAATGAATAAATTGAGACAAATGTCACATCATGTTTTTTGAAGTTAGACTGAGTTTCCTGATTTAGCAGAGTCAGATACATGCACAAATTAAAATACCTGTCCAATACAAGGTCAAAAAGCCAGTACTGTATTGAATTCCTTAATTTTAAAACAGCCTTGATATTTGAGGCATGACATGATGATGAGAATTTCTTCACTTTGCTTCAAGCCAATTGTCCACATCTAATTTTTTGATCAAAGTGGGAGAAGCTACTTGTACTCAGGAAGAGCTTTGATACCTCAGTACAATTCCTAAAAGATAACATACACAGAGTTAGCCAGGCTGCTTTTCAGAATTTTGCCAACGTTACCAGTTCTGCTCAGATGAGGTCTAGAAGATGTAGGGCTAATCTACACTAGAAGCGCTATATCGGCGCAGGTGTATGCTGACAGGAGAGCTCTCCTGTTGGCACAATAAAGCCACCTCTGCAAGAGGCGATAGCTGTGTCGGTGGGAGAAGCTCTCCCACTGACATAGTGCTGTCCACACTGGCTGTTAGGTTGGTGTAATTTACAGTGCTTGTTGGGATAGCTTATTCACACCTGAGTGACGGAAGTTATACCTAAGTAATAGTAGCGTAGACCTGGCCTTAGTTAAAATGCTGACAGCTTTGCCTATGCTAGCACTCCACTGGAACTGAGCTAGTGAAGTATTTATGGGAAATATTTGGCAGAAGAGCCAAGCATAGACCGGTCTTGTCTACATCTGAAGTTGAAGACTTGCTTCAGTTCTGGCTTTAATGCTATGAAGTCTCTTTCAGTGTTCCCTTTAGTATTTGCTCTGATCATCTGAGTTTTGATGCTGTGTATTTTGATAAGTGATGGTTTAGTATTTGCTCTAAACTTCCCATCAAGACGTTAGTCTTACAAGTTCAGTCAGTAATTTAACGAGTTTTTATTTATTTTAATGAAAACCTTCACCAGGAAAATGTGGCTTTACTATGAATTTTTGGGTCTTTCCTATCCCCTTCCATGTATCCAAGAGATCTGAGACTTTGAAACCACTTCAGAACCCAAATATAAGTAAATACTTGCTTTGCTAAACTGCAGGATGTTTCTGGGAGCGTGTATTTCAGTGGGATGGCTAGGGTGCTTTTGATAACTGCATATTGTCTATGCTAGGGAAACCTTCCAAAACTTTCCCAGTTACTAATAGCAGTTCCACTCCACTAGTGGCAACAATGTAATATAGATTGGCTGCTGGCTTGGTAAGCACCATGTTATCTAGCTCAGCTCAGATTCAGAGGCCAGTCTTCGCTAGGGCTCCCAGTATTAATATTTGTGCAGCTGAGTTTTTGTTAGCAATAGTGTGAAAAATCTGTAAAACTTGACTGTCTTGTATGCATTGAAGGGACATATTCAGTCAGAGGCAATCTGTATCTCACTTGCAGAAGGGGAGCAATCATCTGAAAAAGCCCAGTACCAACCCCCTGGAGGGGAGGGGAATAAACAGGACCAACAGGGATAAGTGAGGATAATTAAGGGATGATGGCTGCAGTTGTCATTTTAGTACTTGCAATTTATGAAAATACTAGAGACTATTCAAGACAATTCACGTAACACTTAGAGTCCTCCTTTAAACAGAAGGCTGGTTTTAACCTTAACTATGGGAGGGCACTACACATCCATCCATCAGCAGCAGCATAGCAAACTCACAGAGGTGTGAAGTGACCTATTCATCTCTGAGATTTCTCAGATGAGAGAACATCCAGTGGAGATGAATGCAGCCTGAAATAATAGCTCTGAGGGGATGTCTACACAGCAAAGAGAACCTGTCAGCTGGCTGTGCCAACTGACTCCAGCTTGCCGGGCTCTGGCTGTGGGGCTGTTTCATTGCAGTGTAGACTTTGGGTTCTGGCAGGAGGGGGCTCTAGCACTCTTTGCCCCGCAGTTCAGAACCTCATAGATGTGCAGAGCCCCCCAGAGCTTGGTGCACACACAAGGGCAGGAAGCAGAGCTCATACCCTCGGATCCCAGCTCAGATGGGGGTAGGGAGGGCGTAACGATGCTGGTTCTGGCAGGACAGAACTGTGAGTGCCAGTTTAGGACAAATTGCTTAAAGCAGGACAGTTACGGCCCAACACTGGGGTTTTTCCATCTCTAAGGCAAACCAAACCAGACAGACAGAGGACTTTGGTTTTACCCCCTGGCTAACCACAAGTCACACAAGCAATTCCCTTAAGACACTCCAGTTTCCCAGTATCACCACCAATGCCACTGGTTACGGGGACAAAATGGTTATGAAAACCAATACCCCAGTAAAAGAAAAAAGGTTCTCTTGATCCCAAAGGACCAAGCCCCAGACCCAGGTCAATATACAAATTAGATCTTACCCACAAAACACACTGTTGCCAGTCCTTTAGAATCTAAAACCTAAAGGCTTATTCATAAAAGGAAAAAGATCTAGATGAGGGCTAGAATTGGTTAAATGGAATCAGTTACATACAGTAGTGGCAAAGTTCTTGGTTCAGGCTTGTAGCAGTGATAGAATAAACTGCAGGTTCAACTCAAGTCTCTGGAGTGCATCCACAGCTGGGATGGGTCATCAGTCCTTTGTTTAGAGCTTCTGTTTGTAGCAAAGTCCCTCCAGAGATAAGAAGCAGGATTGAAGACAAGATGGAGGAGCTGCAGCAACTTTTTATAATCTCTTGCCATGTGGTCTCTGCTTTCTTTGTCCCAAAGACAAGCTGTCCATCACATGGCATGGAAAAACCTCAGAGTTCTGTCCATAGGCATGTCCCTGCATGCCTTGCTGAGTCAAAAGGTGTATCTGCCTTCTCTCAATAGGACAGTTGTATAGCTGATGGTCCTTAATGGGCCATCAAGCAGGCTAGGCAGAGCTGACACCAACTTGTCTGGGGTGTTGCCCAGAAGCATAGCACAAGTTTGAACGACAGGCAATATAGAGCCAATACTTTAAATACAAAAATGATACATGCATATAGATAGCATAATCATAACCAGCAAATTGTAACCTTGTCTTAGACACCTTATTTGACCCCCTTTACACAAGATTTGGTGCCACTACAGGACCTTGGTTGCAACAATGATCTATACTGTCCCACATTATGTCAGTAATGTCACGGGGGGTAAGGGGGGAGTAGGGAGGGAGGCTCAGACCTCTTCAGAGCTTAGCTCATCTAAAGGAGGCAGGGAAAGGGTAGAGGGAGTTCAAGAAAGATGTTGGAGTTGGAAAGGGTTCAGAGAAGAGCTGTGAGAATGATTAAAGGATTAGAAAATGTCTTGCTAGATGACAGTAAAGATCCCTTCTGATCTTAGAATCTATGAACCTCTTTAGATGGGCTGTGAACTTTCAGATTGCGTTGCATACATGGGAGGGGAATGTAGGGCTGGCAGGCACCCCTGTCACCTCCATGTCCCTCTTCTCGCTCCATGTCTCCCTTCCCAAACAACTGATCCACCCCAACTCTTCTCCTCCTATTACCACCTAATTTTTCCACCCAATCACCCAACTCTCCAGAGAGTATTTGCTTGTAATTGCTTTTCTTTTTTCTTTTTTTTTTTTCTTTTTTTTTTTTAATTTAAAGTAGAGATGCAGCCATATATTTCATGTGGGTATGCACGCCATGTGCACTGGAGCAAGAAAACTTTGCCTACCAGTATCCATAGGATCAGTATCTGTGGCCACAGCCCCTCTTGTGGCAGTATAAGGGTGGTGCTGCCCCAACCGTCCGTTCCTTCTTACCAACCATGGCTACAGTTGAATGTCGCTGTGGTGTCTTCACCTCACACTTCCATTCTTTTTTTCTGGTAACTTTTCTTGTGTGTATATAGTAGTAGTACCTTAGTTTTGGTTAACTGTTAGTTTAGTGTTAATAGAGTAGTTGGCCGCCTGTGTGATGCCCTTCCCAAGGTTCAAGCATTGTCCATCCTGCATAGGGACCATCCACAATAGCAACCCCCACAGGAGGTGCTTGTTGCCTCTTGACGAGGACCCCATTGAGGTGCTTCATCTGCAAGTTGCTCACAAAGAGGACTCAGGTGGCGAGAGACTTGCTGTTGAAACAGCACCTTCTGGAGCAGGCCATGAGACCCACTTCAGCACCAAGGACCTCGTCTGACCAGCGGTAGCTTTCAGATCTGGCAAGTGATGCCACCCCACACTCTGGTTCTAGTGTTTTCCCACAAGAGGAAATGTCTTTTGTCCTCCTCTGATGTGGCAAGGAAGGAGGAGTGCTGACGGGCACTGTACTCCCTCCAGCACACAGGATGGAGCAGGTCAGTCCAGCTGCTCCTAGATACCACATCAAACCTAGCTACATTACCATTGAACAGAATTCCCCCAGGAGTAGAAAATAAAGCAAGTCGTAAACAGCTCAGTGGTCTCTCACAGTTCACTACCAGACCTCCATGAGACCAACCAAAACTTCAAGGAGACCTAGATTTCGTAAGAACGGTCTGTCTTCCACAGTGACATTGCAGTTGGTTACTTCTACCAAGTATTTGTTTTGATCGACTGATCGAGGGTCACAAATTGCTCCCCTTTCTGGATCATATGCTGCACCAACCTGTCCTCCATCACTCCTGTGGGGACAGTCTTTCCCCTTTCCTACCTTTCGGGAGCTCATCACTTCTGACATGGATCGTAGAAGTGGCTTCACTAGACTATTCCTTTCCTTTCAGTTCAGTTCCATCCACCCTTCCAACCCCTCTCCTCATCTTTTTTTTTCTTTTTTCTTTTTCAGGGACCCTTCTCACAAAAGTCTCTTAAGACAGGAGGAACAATCCTTCCTACTCATGACTTGATTAAACCTGTTCAGTAGACTTTGTAGGAAAAGACTTCCCCTCAAGATACTTCCCAGATTGGACTTCAGGAATGCCTTTGTCCTCTTCCAACAGTTAAGAACGGCAACATTGGCAGCACTAATTCCCTCTTTAGATCCTGGGTACTAGTTCATCTCCCTTGACTTCCAGGATGCACGCTTTCATATGCTATACATCCTTCCCAGAGATGCTTCCTACAATTCATCGTTGGCAAGGACCACTACCAATTCCAGGTCCCACCCTTCAGCCTTTCAACTGCCCCAATGGTCTTTAAAAAGCTCTTCTCAGATGTTGTAGCCCATCTTCATCAGATGGAAATAATCATATTTCCTTTCCTGGATAACTGGCTCATCAAGGGTCACTGTCTTTTTCTCAAGAAGCAGTCGGCAATCAACAAGGCCCGTATCCCCTTTCCACTTTTTGGGCCTTCACCTCAACATAGAAAAATCTAGAGTCATACCTTTACAGTGAATAGACTTAATTAGAGCCACTTACTGGCAAAGCATGCCTGCCAATGGAGAAGCTTGCTATACTGTCCAGCCTCATTGCCAGGCTACAAGAGCCCACAAACCACAGCAAGGGCTTGCCTTTGACTTCTGGACAACATGGCAGCCTGTGTATTTGTAATATTCCTGTCAAAACTACACTTCTGATGTCTTCAAGCCTGGCTTAGGTCTGTCTGCATCCCCAGCAAGCACTCTAACTATCCAGGTACGTGTTACCTCAGACAGTTCTTCACTTCAAGTGGTGGAAGGGATACCCAAAAGCTGTGTAGGAATTCTACTCTCGTGTCCATCCTGCACAAAGATAATCACCACAGATGCCTCCCTATGAGGCTGTGGTGCCCATTTTCAGGACAGCCCAGGGCAAGTGTCTCACTCCCACTGCCCCTAGGAACATCTATCTATATCAAAATTATAAAAATCACCAAGGAGGAGCAAGATCCCAGTACTTAGGCACAGGCAACATAAAACTCTAGAATTGGTGCATATTCCATCAGATAGTAGTTTATCTACCAAGGCTACAGAACAACATAGTGAACTCCCTAAGCAGGTATTTCTGTCACCACATAATTCAGCTCCCACTTATGGTTGTATTTCAGAAGATTCGGCTCAGCCAGGGCTCCCTAGAGAACTTTATTTGCATCAGTGTCCAGTGCGAAGAGCCAACACTTCTGCTGAGGGGCTGCAATTTGTTGGGAAATGCTGTCTGCTCACCTCCAAAACCATTGTTGTTCAATGTCTTGAAGTAGAAGTGAGAGATCTGTAGCCACCCTCCTAATGCCATTATGGCCACAGCAAGGAAAGCTTACCTCCAGAAGTGAAGATATTTTCAAGCCTAGTGTGTGGAACAGTCTGTCTCTTGAGTCTGTCCTCATGTACATTCTTGATTATCTGCTACATTTGAAAACTGTTGGTTTATTACTTAGTTAAATTTATGGTCCACCTGGCTGCATTTACAGCCTTTCAGTTACACTCCTCCCTCCCCCACATTAAGGGATTTTCAGTCTTTACTCACCCGACTACTCCAAGGATTAACCTTTTGTCCAACCTTTTGTCCAAGAGCCAACTCCACCATGGGGCCTTAAGACATCATTTCTCATAACCATCATCTTGGCCAGAAGGATAGGTAAACTAGAAGGTCCTCTGTCTGCTCCACTGTATACAGTGTTCTGTGTGAGTGATAAGGTGACATTACGTCCCCATCCTTGCTTTCTACTTAAAGTTGCATCCATTTCACATTAAGCAGGATGTTCATTTACTGGTGTCTTGCTCCAAGCCTTGCTTCTTAGAGAGGAAGCCAGTTTCCACACGCTTGATATAAGAGCTCTTGCCTTTTACCTCAACAGGAATAATCTCTTCAGGGCTTCTCTCAGACTCTATTTCCATCATGGAAAGAATGAAAGACCACCCAAAAACTGTCTGAGTTTTGGGATGCATCTTGACTTGTAATGATGCCTTGAAGGTACGTCCTCCACCTTTTGGTGACGACCATTCCATCAGATTTCCGTGTACCTCTGTGGCCTTACTGAAGAACATATCGACCTCAGGCAATGAAGTGAGCTGTAGCTCATGAAAGCTTATGCTCAAATAAATCTGTTTAGTCTCTAAGGTGCCACATTTCCTCCTTATATCTATCTCAGACACTTACAAGGCCACCAGCTGGTTTTTGGTGTACACATTTTCCCAGCACTGTGCTATCATGCATGCTTCTAGAGCAGATGCAGTCTTTGTTGATATCAGATGTGACGTGTATATCTCTCTTTTTAGGTGTATGCGTAATAGTGCCTCAAGGGGAAAAGCTGTTAAACAAGCATCACCATCTCTGTGCCACATGTCAGAAAGTACATGAGCCAGTAATACTGTAGTAGTGTTTTGATACTTCCAGAGATAAGTTAACAAGCCATTTTTCTTCTGCACAGTAGTGCATGGCCTTTATTTTAAAGGTGTCAATAAAATTAATGCTAGCAAAACCTACTAGTGATGGAGTTGTAGTTTGAGAAACCTGTAGTCATTTAGCCTTAGTCTGCTTGTGTTATGAGCGAGAGGTGTGATTCTCAGCTCTCCTGCACATATGCTAGCTCTCATCTGGGCTGGTATGCTAAAAATAGTAGCACAGCCACAGGAGAGCAGCATGGGCTATTCTCCTCAAGTATAAACCCACCTCAGCCTCATGGTACTTGGACAGCTAGCCTGTGCTGCAGTTGTGGTAGATGCCATTATTTTTAGCATGATAGCTCAGATGAGACAAAGTTCCAGTTTGTCTGTGTGATCTTGGAATCACACATCTATCTTATAGGATAGACATATGCTTAAATAACAGATTTAAAGGTGAACTGAAGCGCTTCCTGCACTGCTTTAGATGTTAGTGATACCATCAATTGTTGAAAGAAACTCAGGAGAGTGCACTTGGGTCTAGTCAAATAAATAAAGGTGGAAATGACTTGCAGCTGTGATGTCTTGTTTCAAAATGTGTAGGTCTATGCACATTCTGTTAACTTAAAATTTTAAACAGTTTTTACTAATTTAAAACTTGTTTAGTTCACTTTAAAGGATTTTTTTACACCAGGACTTCCTTATCTTTTGCAAGAAAAGTCCCTATTAAGCTTTGAGTACCCAAAATGCTAAGCTTTTATTGGGCCACTTAGTTACGTTTTCCTTGTAATGCAGCAAAGGCTCCTCCTGTGTTCCTTGTGAAACTCTTTATGGAAACCCATAGTGTAATCTGTTAATTTGCAGATTTATGGAAATATTCATATTCAGTTTTGTTTGCACATGTCCTTCACAATATGTGTATTCTTAGACTTCTGTGGATTTCTTCACTATCAACTGTAAATATCAACAATATTCTATTGAGGAGAATTGTGGTAGACTTTTCACATGTGTACTCATTTTTAGAATCTATGAACTTACCTATTCCTCATATTTTGAAAGGTTTCTTTAAAAAACATACTTTGATGCCACTTAATTGCCAATAAGTTGGCAGCAAATTTGTTCCCCAATTCACAATAGCAGCTAGTAGTCATTTTGACTACTGAGTTATGATCATGTATTGCCATGCACATGAGAACTTACTATTAGATGCAGAAGTTTGTCTCTTCTCTCCCCCATTTAATTTCCCAACAGTAAAAAGATTGAAAATAGTATGTATGCAGTATTATAGCTCTCATTTACTGTAACAAATATCTCATCAGAAAATCAATGTAATTCTTGGTGTTTAAGTTGATGGCTTCTACTCTTTTAGGCTCAGTTTTTTAGTCTGTGTTAAAACAAAGCCCTGGTTTGGTTTGTTTTTTCACACCAACCCTTACTAGCTGTCTGATTCTGCTTTGAAGTAAAGTAACTCCAGAAACATCAGCAAAACTATGCTTGTTCACAGTCAAGGCAGATGTTATTGACTATCTTGATTAGTTAACTTGTTTTATATACATTAAAAGTTAAGATTAAAGGGGAACAAAAAGTACTGTAATCTGTAGCTGATCTGTTTCAATAACTGGTCTGCAATGAGTATTGTGTATTTAGTAACCAATATTACATGTGTTAGAATGCTAAATAATTTGATAAACTAATGTAAGTGACTGAATTATTCACTGGCTTTCATTTTCAATTTTTTTTAGACCAAAGAAAGTTTACAGTATGCATTGGAGACCCTCAATATGAATGGCTGCTCAGTGGAAGATCTAGGGCTGGATTTCACATTACCTGGGTTTCCCAATATAGAGCTGAAAAAAGGGGGAAAAGATATGCCTGTCACCATCCACAATTTAGAAGAGTATCTCAGAGTACGTAAAAGCAAAGCTGTAATTTTTTTAATCACATAACTCTCTTCCTGTCTTATAGTTAGTTCAAAGTAGTTTATTTTAAGATGCTTCTTTTTTGCGAATTGGTCATAGCAGTAGTACTTTTCAGCTGGTTGCTTCTGTTTGTCTGAAGGCCCTGGTAAGAAATTAGAACAAATACTTTGAGTCTTTGTAATATACAACTTGACTGTAGAAGAATCTGTTCCTTAAGGTTTCAGAAAACTTATTTTGTATCCATGGCAAATGTAGTCCTAAATGGCATGATTTTTCACTGGGAGCCGTGGGTTCTTAGCACCTCTGAAAACAAGCCAGAAATTACTGGGCCAAGTATTGAACCAATACTTTGGACTAGTAGTGCAAAACACTGCTACGCAAGATTATGGGCTTCTGAAATGACTTTGGGACTCTACCTCTGCAAGCCAGACGGTATGTGGAAGGTGAGAGTCTTCAGAATTCTGCTTGAATCACTTTTTTGTCCACCCTAGCAACTGGTTTTATAAAATCTTGAGTGCTATTTTTCTTGACACCTTTAACTTATGTCTTTGTTCACTTCAGAACTCGCTTCCACAGAATATTCCAGATGGTAATAAATGGTAGTAGATCAGGGCTGGCCAAACTTTTTGGCCTGAGGGCCACATCTGGGTGGGGGAAACTGCTTGCAGGGCCATGAATGTAGGGCTGGGGCAGGGGTTTGGGATGCGGGAGGGAGTGCAGTGTGCAGGAAAGGGCCCGGGGCAAAGGAGGGGCGTGGGATGTATGAGGGGGCTCAGGGAAGGGGATTGGGGTATAGGAGGGGGTGCACAGTGCAGGAGGGGGCTCAGGGCAATGGTGCATGGGGGGTTCGGCAGGGGCTAAGGGCAGGGGTGCAGAGTATGGCATGGGGCTGGGGTGCAGGCAGGGGGCTCAGGGCAGGGAGTTGGGGTGCAGAAGGGGTTCGGCTCCTGCCCGGTGCCGCTAGCGACTCCAGGGTGGCAGCGGCGCGCACTGGGGCCAGGGCAGGCTCCCTGCCTGCCCTGGCCCCAGCCCCGTGCCTCTCCAGGAAGCGGCTGGCCCTGCAGTCCCTGGCTCCGCACACTGCCCTTGCCTGTGGGTACTTCCCCCAAAGCTGCTATTGGCCACGGTTC
Organism: Caretta caretta; assembly: GCF_965140235.1. Taxonomy (NCBI): domain Eukaryota; kingdom Metazoa; phylum Chordata; order Testudines; family Cheloniidae; genus Caretta; species Caretta caretta. The sequence continues at coordinate 33,516,591 of NC_134214.1, forward strand.
CCTGTTCCCGGCCAATGGGAGCTTCGGGGGAGGTACCCACAAGCAAGGGCAGTGCTCTCAGCCCTCTGCCTCCCCTCCCCCAGGGGCCGCAGGGACATGGTGCTGGCCACTTCCGGGAGACGCGCGGGGCCCGCAACACCACGGGGGTGGCAATTCCACGGGCCAGATCCAAAGCCCTGGGGGGCCGGATCTGGCCCGCAGGCCATGGTTTGCCCACCCCTGTAGTAGATAGAACGCCCCCAATTTCCTACTGCACAAACCAAAGTAAACTTGCAACTTTTAATAAGCAAGATCATAAATGCTGTGGTGATCAGTTTCCAGCACTTAGAAAATTTAGTACTGGGACTTCTGCCTGATCATGTAAGTAGTCAAGTTTTCTGCTCCCATACATTTTGAGTCTGAGTGCTTTGGCCATATGCATGCCACCCCATGTATTTGAGTTCAGATTCTTTTAATCAGCAGTGTCCCACTGAGGGCTGCACTTGTACCCCAAGTGTCCTCATGCCTCACATAGATGGTGAAGCAACACTAACTGCTCCTCAGTTCCTTCTCACCACCCATGACTCAGTCAACAACCCTGCAGTCTGAGCCTTTTTGCTCACTGTGTGCCTTATCACTCTGTGTAAATAGGAGTTCTTCTAGCGATTCCATATGTCCACTCCATTCTAATTTTATGTGTGCCTTATGCACAGTTTTCAGAGAATGTTTTCCTTCACATTAGGGTGGCTTGAGCGCCCTTTGCCGTTGCACACCACTGCATGGCGGTATAGGAGGATGAAACTGCCCCCAGCTCCTTCTTACTGCCAGTGCAGGTTGTTGCAGCACTTTCAGTCTTTCTATCACAGGTTTATTTCCCTCATTCTTTGTATACAGCTTGTTTGTTTAGTAGTGGTTAGATACAGAGTATAGTTAATCTTAGTGATAGGTTTCAACATTTAGGTCTCTTTTAGGCCAAATTTGATTACCTGGACCAGAACTGGAGCCATGTCTTGCTCTCCAGAGTTTAAGTCCTGCTGGTTGAGTGCCAGGCTGATGCCAGTCAGTGACCATATCCCAGCTGTCTAAATTGTTTGGAGTGCCACATCAGTGACGAGCGTCGCATTTGTAGAGGGTTTAAGCCTCACTCTAGAAAAGAGCAGCGAGACTTAAGTGTCTCCTTTATGGAGATGGCACTTCGCCTCCATTGGAGCAGTCATGTTCAGAGCAAACTCCAAAAGTAGCACCATCAGTACAGAATGCATCTCCCAAGATGTCTTTAGCACCGCATTCTATGTCTCTGATAGTGAAGAGATGTAGACCTCATTCAGCAAGACCTTTGGTACTGGGGCCATCTAGAAGCAAGGACGCCAGGGGGGACTCTGAAGGGAAGTGTTCCCCAAGAGTTCCTCTGCTAAAAAGGGGCTCATAGACTCCAGAACCTATACCAGGTCAGTCACAGCTGACCCCTGAAGTCGCTATACAAAGACACTAAACTCAGCACACAATTCTGGTACTGACAACGCCAAAGATGTATGCTTCCTCCAGAGAACTGCTTGATCTTCTGGTACTGGTATCTCCTGTGGTACAGGAAGGGTTTTGGCTGGTACCAGAAACTAGTTCCCACACTAGCTCTGCAACAGCATGCAGTACCTAAAGAGGCCAGTACATTTCAGGGGAAAGCCTGGTACCACCATCCCCGAGTTTGGCTTTACCGGTCTCCTGTCCACAGAGATTCTGCTCCACCGCTATTGCAGGACTTTGAGCCATCTTCATTGGATTCGTAACTGGGGTCTCGTGTCACATACTAAAGGGGAAGCTTATCCTCTATCAGTATGGTCCATGGATGTCACAGCAGTCTCAGCACTGGCCACATTGCAAGGGGCAATGGCCTGTGCAACCATGGGGCCCACCACTACATCAATGGCTTTTATAGACACAGTTGGTTTGCCTCCCTTCACCTTTGAGTTGACTTTCAAGGGTGCACAAGATCATCAGCGCCACAGACAACATTCTCAGATGCCCAGGACAGGTACCAAGCAGCTGCAGGTTACTCAAACAGTTCCTCCACCATCAGAGGCAGATTAGTCATTGCCTCAGTGACCTAGTGCATGGTCTTCCTCAAGACCATATGAGGCTGTAGAGATGAGCGATTCACCACCACTGGAGGATTACAGGCTTATCAATAACTTCTTAAGAGTGGCTTTGGTGCTAAACATTCAAGTAGAAGAGATCTGTGAGAAATCCAACAAGCTAGTGGACATTTTAGCCTCTCTGGGGCCCTCCAGAATGGCACTACTGACTGAGCAATTGTGGAGCCACTCAAAACACTTTGGCAGACCCCTTCTTCCATATGGCTAAATGGACAGAGGGGAAATACTAGTCCCTCCTAAGGGTTTAGAATAACTCTGTACTCTCACCTGCCCCCAAGCTCTTTGGTGGTGGCAGCTGTTAATGAGTGTAAGAGAGAGGGCACCAAGTGTTGACGCCAAAGGGTAGTAAAGAATCAGAGGCTGGATTTGTTTGGTTATAAACCTTTTATTTGTCGGGAGACCTACAACTTAGAATTGCGAATCAGCAAGTTCTCCTAAGTTGCTACAATTTCTCCCTATGGGAAAACATCCTGAAGTTTAAATATGAGGCTACTGGAGGACTTCATTCTGATGGTAGAGGAGGGTAAGTGGTGGCTTGGACTCAGCAGCTCAGTCCATGGTATCTGTTCTATGAGGAGGTGCTCATAAATGCAGTCTCCCTGCTGAAATACAGCAGACCATCCTAGACTTGTTCTTTGAGAGTCCTCTCATCTTTTTGGAAAAGATGCACAATAGGCTACATAGCCTAAAAGATTCCAGAGCAACACTGAAGTCACTTGGAATCTTTACACCAGCAACAAAGAGGAAGCAGTTCCGGCCCCAGCAGGCTCACAGAGCTTTATACCTCAGCCCCAAGACCTGCTGAGAAGAAAGGGCAGGAATTACAGGCAGTGACCATCTTCCTCCCTCCCTCTGCAACAGTAGGTTCCTCTCAACTAGCAGTCCAGTCCAAGCATGCATTTTGATACAAGTAACTACAAGTGCATCTGTTCCTATCCATATCTTTGCCAGTCATCTATCCCACTTCCTTTGTGTTTGGACTCCTATCATATGGGAATGGAGAGTCCTAAGCCCAGTGGACCTCGGGTATTTTCTTCAATTTGTTTCTATCCCTTCTTCCCACCACCCTTCCCTGACCCTCTTTAGGGACCACTCTCACAAGATGGTTCTTGGAGCTCCAGTCTCTCCTTCTAGTAGGTGCTACAGAGGATGTTCCTCTGTTCTTTTTTTTTTTTTTTTTTTCAGGGGAGGGGGTGTTATTCCCAAAGCAAAAGGTGGTCTCAGACGTATTTTGGATCTAAGAGTTAAACAAGTACCTGAAGAAAATAAAGTTTTTTGTATTCCCTGGAATAGGGCGACTAGTATGTTGCCCTTGACTTAAAGGATGCTTACATCCATATAGTGATCTGTCCGGATCACTGGAAGTTTCTCAGGTTCATAGTGAATGGAATCCACTATCAATTCACAGTACTTCCGTTCCATTTATCAGCAGCCCCTTGCATTTTCACAAAGTATATGGAGCCAGTAGATGCATATCTGTGGAGATTGCCCGGATGACTGGCTGGTGAGAGGCTGGTCTGAGTATCAAGTACTGTCCAACATGACCATCATTCATTCCAGCTTCAGTGCCCTGGAGCTGTTACTCAGTCTGGCTGAAACAATTCTAAAACCTCCACAAATAAAAGTTTATTGGAGCATTCTTGGGTGCTATGGAAGCCGGTGCATTTCTACCCCAGTCAAGGTTCCAGATGCTCCGAGATCTGATCTTGGATCCAAAAGCACATCCCATTACCACAGTGTACCCTTGCCTCAGACTTCTGGGGCACATAGCAGCATGGCAGCATGTACCTACGTAATACAGCATGCCAGAGTACACCTCAGAAGGCTTCAAGGAGGGTTAGCGTCAGTGAATGCCCCCTATCAACATCTAGACAGTGTTTTGCATTCCAGAGGTAACTTGGTCCTCTTTGGACTGGGGGACAAACTTTCAAACATTTATATGGGAGTTCCTTTTGTGTCTTCGCAACCAATGTTCATGTTGGTCACAGATGCTTCGTTCCTTAGTTGCGGGGCATGCATCAAAACCCTGCAAACTCAAGGGCTGTGGTCTTCCCAGGATCTGAGGACTCTCATAAATGTTAGGGAGCTATGAGCTATCTGTCTAACCTGTTACTGTGCAGAAAAAAATCTTAGTGTTTAATGGACAACACTGCGACTATGTTCTGTGTAAACTGACAGGGAAGAGTGCATTCATCCCAACTCTGCCAGGAGGCAGTTCTGCTTTGGGAGTTCTGCATAACCAACTCCATTCACCTCAAAGCTGCTTACCTCCAAGGAGAGCAGAACATATTGGCAGGTCACCTAAGCAGATCAGTCTCTGCTCACCACAAATGGTCACTACATCTGCACATGGCCAGGTCTGTCTTTCAGCTGTGGGTGACTCCCCAAGTGGACCTGTTTGCAACAGAAAATGCTATCTGTTCTGCTCCCGGGAGGTGGGAGGCAGTGTCACAGCTCAGGTTTGTTGGTTGATGCTATCATTGGGCCAACTCCCTGCTTTGCTTGCCGTTCCTCTGATACCATTACTACCCAGAGTTCTGAAGACATTCAGGAAGTGCTTCTGAATCGCAGAAAGCCTTCAATAGGAGTACTTACCTGGCCAAATGAGAGAGACATTTCTGTTGAGAAAAGATAGAAAAATGTTTCCCAATGCAGGCATCCATTACCCACATTTTCAATTATCTATTGCACCTAAAACATCAAGGTCTGACAGTTCCAATAAAATATATTTGGCAGTGATTTCAGCATTTTATTCTCCGGTGCATAATTGCTTTTTTTCTAACCCCATAACTATTAGATTTCTAAAGGGGTTGGACAAGTTATACCCTCAGGTGCATCAACCTGTTCCTCCAGGGGATCTCAACCAGGTACTAACAAAAAGTAATGGGACCTCCCTTTGAATCTCCCACAACTCGTCGTCTGTGCAACCTCTCTATGAAAGTGACGTTTCTGGTTGTGAAAATCTCAGCAATGAGATTTGGCTGAATTGAGAGACTTGCTTTCAGAGTCTCCTTATACAGTTTTCCATAAGGATAACTTACCTCCATTCTCACCTAAAATTCCTAACAAAGGTGGCCTGCAATTTCCACATTAACCAGGTAATTTTTCTGCCAACATTTTACCCAAAGCCTTACATTCTTACAGATGAGCAGAAGCTTCATTCATTGAATGTGAAGAGAGCATTAGTATTCTACTGGACCACACTAGGTCCTTTAGGTCCTCAGTGGAGTTGCAGATTGTGTGAAAGGTAAACTGGTTTTCACTCAGAGGATTTCCTCTTGTATTCATTTGTGCTATGAATTAGCTAATGACTTGCCGCCACCCAGAGTATTGGCTCATTTGACTAGAGTGCAAGCAACTTCAGTGGCTTTCCCAGTACAAGGACCTATTTGAGATATTTGCAAAGCGGCAACCTGGTCATCAGTTCTCACATTTGCTGCCCATTATGCCATTTCCTGTCAGTCAAGGAGTTTCTGACAGGCTGTTCTACAATCGCTGTTGGGGTAGAGCCTGCCTCCATGTTAATCTACTTGTGAGTAACCAACAGTGGAATGGACATGTGCAATCACTTGGGGGGTAGGGGGTGTTACCTGCCTTTCTGTAACTGTTGTTCTTTGAGATATGTTGCACATGTCCATTCTACAGCCCACCCCACTTCTCTTAAAAGTGGGAGGTAGGGGAAGACTAGATTTTTTTTTCCCCCTCTTCTTTGTATTTACTTTCTCTGAAGTCCAATAAACTGTTAAACCTTGTGGGATAATTGGGAGTAAAATTCTCCCAGGTTACTCTTCTCATATTAACATTCACATTCTAAAACCAACCAATGCATATCTAGCAGGAAAAAATATTCAGTAGAATAAGGATTTCTATTTCAGAAATTTCCAGAAGGATACATTTCAACATAATGCTATTTCATGAGGAAAAAATAACTAACTTTATCTAGATTTTGATGCTAGATTGTAGGTGTTGTGCCATTCAATATGTTTTGACCATAGGAAATATGACTTATACAACTTTTTTTAATGTACCTTCTTTAATAACCCAAGCTTAGCTGAGCACTTTAAATGCTTAATAAATATTTACCTCAATTTTGGGGGAATATTATACATGGTATTCTAGCTGCATAGTGTATTTCAAATGGATTTTTAGTAAGATTTGAATGGGAGTCGTGTGTCTGATTTCAGAAGCAGGAGAACATCTGTTTGTTAGCGTGACAAGTACATCTGGCAGACTTACTCTTGTTCAAGAAGATATATCCAATTTCTATTAAACTAGTTAAGAACAAATTCCCTGTTTAAAATGTCTCATTTGCATATTGGGGGTGAGGTGGAAGGATTATACAGGTCAATATTTTACTATCCAGTTGGTTTTTAAACATATGCCGTAACCAAATTTCAGTTAGATTTAGAGTGACATATCAGTCTCTGGAGGAAGTTGTTTTCCCTTTCTAGGTACAACTGTGTTGCATTGGTACAACAAATATGCTGGTGTTGGGCTGGCGAGAGGTGACTGAAGTGGTGCAACATTGTACAGCACCAATCAGGCTCAGGTTCACACATCTTTATATGGACATGTGGTTATGTTGCTGATTCTTTTGCCAAGTCATCATATCCTTTGTGTAACTCCACTGTTGAATATTCACATAGCTTCTCATAGCCTGTTCACTTATTGTAGTTTTTTCTTCTTTATTTTACAGCTGGTTATATTCTGGGCACTAAATGAAGGTGTTTCCAGACAATTTGACTCTTTCAGAGATGGATTTGAATCAGTCTTCCCCCTCAGTCATCTTCAGTACTTCTATCCTGAAGAGGTTGGTAGATGTGAATTTATAACTGATATCAATCAGTTACGTAGATTAATATTAATCTACATTCTTAAGCCCATATTTAGTTATGGGCAGGTTATTGTGTAATTCTCTCTCACAAATAGGGCAATATATTTCTGAAACTCCTGTACCAAGACAATTCAGTGAGTTTTAAACTATGTACTTAATTTGTACATAGAGAGACTTCTGTATTTAATAGTAGTTCTAATTAGTATTTCTGGTAGTGGATTTTATTTTCTGCAGTATCAAATTTAGTATATTGTAACTCTTTTTTTCCCCAAAGAAAGTAATACATCCACCCTAAATGCAAATTTCTTGATTCACATATTCCCAGTGTATTGGAGGACACTAGAGGAATCAAGAAGCTTCATAACTATTTATTATTATATTGTGGTAGCAACTACTGGTTGTAGACATGGACCAGGACCCCATTGTGCTAGATGCTGTACACAAACAGAACAAAGACTGTCCCTGTCCCCGTCCGCAAACCTCTTATAACGAAGTGTAAGAGAAGAGACAGCGGGTAGTTATAGTTGGATGCAGGAGCACAAGGAAACAATGAAAGAGTACTGATCAGCATGGTAGGTAATGGACACAGCACACCTGCTGCCTAATCATTGTGAAGGTTTTTGTAGGCAATGGAGGGACTTGAAGGATGGCAATGAGGTAGATTTGTGGCCGTTTATAGGGAGAGTCTTCCAATGGCTAGGGGCAGCAGGGGAGATGGCACATAGGTGCTTGTTTAAAAATGTAACGTGGGTAATGGAGCCTGGCATTGTTGACGGACTAGAGGCAGGAGTTGACATTTTGACAGTGTACCGTGAGATGATGGGTACGTTTGGGATAGGCTGTAAAGGGTCTTGAAAGTGAAAACAAGCAGCTTATTTTGATGCAGTGGAGAAGGGTGGGGAGCCAGTTGGGGGACTGAGAGTGTTCTTCAAAAAAGAACTAGATAAGTTCATGGAGGATAGGTCCATCAATGGCCATTTGCCAGGATGGGCAGGGATGGTGTCCCTAGCCTCTGTTTGCCAGAAGCTGGGAATGGGTGACAGGGGATGGATCACTTAATGATTACCTGTTCTGTTTGTTCCCTCTGGGGCACCTGGCATTGGCCACTGTTGGAAGACAGGATACAGGGCTAGATGGACCTTTGGTCTGATCAGTATGGTCGTTCTTATCGGGTGACAGAAAAAACAGGTAGGGGAATGATCTTTGCAGCAGCATTTGGAATGGATATATGTGAGGCAAGCTTGCAGTTGTCAACATACTCTCTTTCTTTCTGGAGTTGTAGTAATTGCAGTGAGAGCCCGGATAAGCATTTTAGATGTGTGGATGGACAGAAAAACCCATATCTTAAATAGGTTTTCTCTTTCTACATATACCGTTACCTCTAAGTTTCATGGAAAAAAATGGCAAAGGAGCTTGGCTGAATTGCTGCATTTTAATTTTCCTATTGATGCTTTGCATGGTGATGTGTAGTTCCTTTAAAGTTGAGACATGTAGGTACTGCTTCTAATTTTTTTTCTATATTTCTTAATGTGATAGTGCTTTTACATAGAAATATCACCTACTGGCCAAAGTTCAACTCTGCTCAGCTATCGACAGCATCACACTGTGTCACTTGCCATTGGGAAGGGAGATTCTCCCACTATTATGGTTTTGTCCTTTCCTCTTTATGCAGTGCTGTATTTTGTTCTTCTGTTGGTGGGCATCAGTATGAAGTGGTACAGATTATCTTTTGAGATGCATTTTAAGTTGTTGGCAGCAGTCCCCTCCTGTTTAAAAGTCTCTGATCAGGAGTGCACCTGCAATGGGAGGGAATGAAGGGTGAGAGAGAAGCGGTCTGTTTCCCTGAAATTAGTTGTATAAGACTCATAAAAAAGGTTGAGCGAGAAGTGCCCAAATGTCATTGAATTAGCCTGGCTAATGCCCACAGCGTGAGAGACAAGTTTGGACTGTTCCTAACTACAGGAAGAAATGCAGCCCACTAGTAGCAGGAGGTCTGGAGATGTCCGGATCCAATAAATGAAGCTTTATTGGGATGGGGCTGTTAAAGTCAAATGAGCTCTGTAGTATTGCAGAATTCAGCAGAAGTAACTTTCCTGAATGTTGTTCCAGAAAATAGATTCATGTTGTAATCCGCATGCACAGTCTTCGTTCTGTGTCCGCATGAGGACAAAACTGTTCTCTCTGCTTAAATTTATAGTTGGATCAGCTCCTGTGTGGCAGTAAAACAGACACTTGGGATGCAAAGACGTTAATGGAATGCTGCAGGCCAGATCATGGTTATACACATGACAGGTAATATGGATTTGATACTAGGATACCAAATGTTGAAAATTGTGCATTTGATTAATCTTAAAATAAACAAAATACCTTTCATAGTTGCTGTACATGAAATGATGCAACACCTCTTACACATTTTGGGAAGAAACTGAGATATTTGTTCATAAAAATAGCATTTATAATGCACGTAGTCTGAGCATGGAACCATGCTCATTAATACTATGATATAATAGTTTTTTATTCTTTTGCTTACAATATATATTTTTAAAATAAACAGCTGTTTTTGTTTTCTCTTTTTAGTCGAGCTGTGAAGTACCTGTTTGAAATTCTTAGTAGTCTTGATAGTGAGCAACAAAGATTATTTCTCCAGTTTGTGACCGGTAGCCCTAGACTGCCAGTAGGAGGTGGGTTTATTTAGTAGATATTGCTATCATGTCTGCACTCTCGTGTATAATCAGCACAGCTAATGCATTTGTGAATCATTCAAAACCGTTTCTGTTCTTCACTTCAGTAGTTACCTATAATCTGCATATATCATTTTCAAAACTTGAAATGTTAGTTAACAAAGAAGTTTGGAGTGCTATAAGCTAGTTATAATAGTTCACATTTTTGAAGTTTGCATAAATAAAATGATGTCTTGAATAGTAACATTAATAAAGATTTTGCTTGAATAACTTTACAAGATAGAGATGACAGATAATGTACAATATTTCATAGCTGATATCAGTGTTAGCAGATATCGTGCTACATAACACAGAATAGTCCACATTAAAACAAATTGTTACTCTTTTGGGGGAAAAGCAGTTCAGTGTTCATGGTTATGTTAACCATGAGACAACTTGTAATAAGTTACGGCGGGCCAAATAATAAAATGGCAGTGTTTTTCCTTACAGGAAGCACAGTCACTAAGACTTCCTGTCAAGAAATGAGACTATATTTGTAGAAACATTGATTCTGAATCCTAAAATGCAAAAGAGGGTATAAAAAGAAGATGCTATTTTTTGAAGGAAAAGGAATAAAGGGGAAAAAATGAAAGAATATTTGATGCCCTTGTTTGGAATCTGCCTCCTGATATTGAATATGTTCATGGTTATGCAGGTGTATATTTTAAAAAATACCTTTTGCCAGCTTCCTTAACTGACTGACTGCTTTGTATATAAAAATGACATCTTTATGAATATACTTCAGCCCTGCTTACATCTTTTAGTTTTCATGTATAGATTGCAGTAGTGTGCTAGTGCTGAAGAACCAAAAAGTGAAAGGGACCTGTCTAGTTTGAGTCTTCACGGTAACTAGAAAGCAAAAATTCGTTGGCATAAATTGAAAGTACGTCTAGCTTTTTACTTTCCATTTAAGGTTGTGGTAATGTGGAAATATTCTTAAGCAAAGGTTGAAGAGTCATAATTTAGAATGCCAATTGTGCTGAATTACTGTCAGTTTCATAGTAGGTTAAATACTGTTTCTTAAGAAAAGTAATTTTCCTATTATGTTCAGAGAAATACAGTGGATCTTTTCTTCTCCTTTCAGGCTTTCGAAGTTTGAATCCTCCACTGACAATTGTACGCAAGACATTTGAGTCTACAGAAAATCCAGATGACTTCTTGCCCTCAGTAATGACTTGTGTGAATTATCTCAAATTGCCGGACTATTCAAGTATTGAGATAATGCGTGAAAAACTCTTGATAGCTGCAAGAGAAGGGCAGCAGTCATTCCATCTTTCCTGATCACAATGAAAAATGCAATGTCTGCCTGTTACAGCAAAGAGAAAATCATGATTCTTTTCTAAATGTATCACCTGAGTCAAGGAAACGTGTTACGCCTTCTTGTTGTAGAAAAACGGCTTGCAGATTATAAACAAAGACACTTGGTTGATATTCATTAAAGGCCCAATGGACTTAAAGTGATCAGGCCCTAAAAAGTTGTTGTGACAAGGTTTCTTTAGCAAGTTCTTGTTTAAATTATCATTTATTTGATGAGTGAAGTTTTTAACTTGCTTTGCTGTGTGAAATTTAAAAAAGGGATGTTTTTCCAGGCTGGAACAATAAATGTCGCTGTGCAGTTTAATATCGGGCTGTGTGTATCCATCTAGCTAAGTCTGCAGTTTTTTCCTCCAAAGACAAGTTTTGTACATAAGTACAGAAATTAAAATACACATGTATTTGACAAATCTAGTTTAGTAGACTAGTTCTGTGTCCCTTCACATGCCTCTGATTTTTCCCTTCCTCTTGTATTGTCTGATGTGCAATTCACTTGGTTCTTTTTTGTGTGCAACACTCAACAATTGTTACATTTTGGTTCGCATGGGCATTTATTGCTCCATGTTTTCTCTCAAATTAAGATATAATTTAAATTTTACTGAATTAAAAATATATATTGTCAATATAATTCAGCCTTTGTAATTAGGTAGAGCTTAGTTTTAACGTAGTAGTAGGATATATTGGCTACAGTCTTTACCAGATGACACTCTAGAACTGTTTACACAGTGATTCAGGCAACAAAAGCCTCTTACCCAGAGGCTGGGAAGAATTTCTTTCTTTTGTGTAGTTGAAAAATCAACAGATTGGGCTGGCCATTATTTATTATTATAAGGCCAGCACATTTCAAATTGATGTATAGTTTTTTAAAAGACAAATTAGCAGTTTTATTCCCTGTTCAAGTAAACAAAAATTTCTTATTCTTGACTTAAGTTCATGTTTACTTTTCTAGCCTCCCTCTTTGCCCCCCAGTGCTAGCTTGGAACAAACAGTTCAGCCTTTGTCTTTTGACACAGATAAAGCACCTGTAAGCAATGCTCTGTCCAACTGTTTTATGTGCTGATTTCTCAAATCTGCAATAATTTACTTCATCAGGTTAATGTTTTTACCTGAATATAAATAAAAAAGTTTGCTTCACCTTTTTGTTCATAGTTTTGTACTGTATGCATAAGTTCAATTGTGTAAATTATTTCAACACAAGTAAATCATCTTAAATCTCCTTGGCTAACTGCCCACATGTTGTGGATGATTTACTATTAAAAGAGGAGTTTGTAAGATCTGCTATTTAACTTAGATAATGGTGGATAAAGAGGAAGGAAAAAATTTCCTTTCTATGGGTTCAAAAACAAATGGACTATTCCAAACATTCCTGAGATGCACATGCTATAGTTCATCTCTATGAAAATCTGATAAATAGCTAATTACTTTATTCAACTTTGAGAAATCAAAATTAATTTTTCAGTGCATAGCAATTGTTGAAAACTCTGGTTAATCAGTTAAAATTTCCCCTAAACGAATAATTTTTTTTATTTAGCTGAAGAACTTGTACTTTGAAAAAATGTATTTCAATACATGTAACTGACATTCTTTACCGTGAACATTCACAGAATTACATGTGGTTGCTCATACCAGGTGCCACAGAACTGTAATGCGAACTTGTCATGAGCAGTCGAATGTGAAATCATTGCACAAAGAATCTGATAACTGAGCAGTTTAACTATCCTATTAAAACTGAATGAAGGCGCTTCACACTGTACATATAATATTGGTAGTGCAGAATGTGGCAAAGATTTCATAAAAGTTAAAGGCAGTGTTTAAAATATGGACTGGTGTTTAAAATTGTTCTGAAAACTTGATCAAACTGAGCACAAAGATGCGTGTTTATAGTGTGTGGATAGCAACTTGTTCATTTTTTAAGGTTCTATATTTTAAAAAAAACTGACTTGTGTAAAAATCTAATATTTTGTATTAAAATATCATCTGTATTGATATTTTTTTACCCACGTTGTCTCCCTACAGAATCTGGCTTTCATTGACTTGAGAAGTTTTCAAATTTGAAAAAGAGCCATTGTATGATAGTTGAAAGTCCATTACAGTCTGGTCCTGTGCAATCTGGTGACTGTTCAATGGCCTATGTAAAAACAAGATGTCGGTGGTCTCGGTCCATTTGCTTGTGGATGAACGTTCACTTCACAAAATTAATCCGAGTTTAGCATTGATTGATATTTTGTCAGTTTCAGCGGATCGACCATGGATTGATTGGGCTTCGAAACGGAACTGACTTTAGCCCTGTAGATTTGTTCCAGGGCAGTATTGAGGCACATAGGCAAGGCAGTGTGGGAAAGTCTGCATTGCCTGTGACTGTGCTATATCTCTGTTGTGGATAAACTGAAGACTGTAGTTTCTGTGATGGGTAGCGCCTTTCACAAGCACTAAATTTTAAACATATCTCTAAGATTACTTCAGAGAATTATGGGGTGGTAGATTATGTGCTGGGGTTAACTCTTTTCAGAAACAGTGGGTTCAAAGAAGGGGTAATTCACACTAGAACTTAATTTGGTGGACACATCCTAATCCCTGATGGATATTTGTCCACGTCATACAATTCAATACAATAAACAATCTGCTCAGCAGTTAAGCCCCTAGCAGTGTGGCTATAGTTCAAGAGTAAAGTTCTTTGCAATCTGAGAAATTTAGGCCTTATCTACCTGGTTAAATTGTACTGGTTTTATACATGTATAACCCCTTCCCCCACACACAATCTGTGTGAATACTCTTATTCTGGCTATTTTTTTATTTAGTTTAAACCCCTTTTCACACCACATACTAAACTGAAAAAAGGCAGACTTATTCTGGTATAAGTTTCTGTAGAGGATTTTACACCTGTAACTAGATCTGTTTTTTAAATTAACACCTTAGGTTACACCAGGTAGATAAGGCCTTAGAAATCCTGCCAACCCTAGTGCTTGTCAAAGACATTAGTCTTTCACATTCTGATCTCTAAAATAACTCCATTTATAAGCAATTTTTTATAATAAACTTGCATTGTAGCTTTTAAAACTTTCCCATAAAGCATATACAGATAACATAAAAAGGGTAAACGTAAAAAGTAATGCATAGTGGCAAATTTTAACTCATTACATTTAAAGGTTTTCTTCATATACAGATTGCCCACTTAAGTTTAACTTCTTATCCCTTTGGGTGTTCAATGCCTGCTTTAATAAATAAATTTTAAAACTCTGGGCTGGTCTACACTAGGCAATTTACATCAGCATAGCTACATGAAAAATCCACCTGCCTGACAGATGTAACTATGCCACCTAACCCCCAGTGTAGACAGTGCTTGTGTTAACCTAGCTACTGCCTCTTCAGGGAGGTGTTCGAAGTACAGTGATGGGAGAACCCCTCCCGCCACTGTACTAAGTGTCTACACTGAAGTACTACAGCAATGCAGCTGCAGTGTTTTAAGTGTAGACATACCCTAAGAACACATGCCTAACATCAGTGGTCACCTTGGGGTTTTTTGTTACTTCATTCCTCATTGTTATCTTGTATGTCATCCACTCAGACTGTGAGCTCTTAAGAGTATAGTCCTTGTTCATATGCTTGCACGTGAAATGCACTTCTCCATCATTAGTTCTCCCCTAGTGAAGACATTTCAGCTGTTCCTCTCTTCCTGCAGATACAGGAGGCAATTTAGACTTGTCCACAGTTCTAGGCTTCAGTCACACACTGTCCACCCCCAATCATATTGTCTTCACCTATTTAAACAGACTGGCAGATTAGTCTTCCTGCCTTTCTTGTTACCATCCCAGCTTTCAAAGCCAGACTCTGGAGCAACACTGAGCAGTCATCTCTCCTCTTTCCTCCATTTAGGGGACAATTCTTTGAGGGATTAGTCCTTGAAAAGGACCACTCACGTCCCTCAATTTTTCTCCTACCCTGAAGAGGGCAGAGATGGCCAAATAGAAAAGGTAGGCCCTGAGGAGCTCCATCTGTGACGACCCCCTGAAGAGTCATTGAAAGGGTTTGCACTGCAATAATTTCCGGCCCATAAAAGTTTGGGCCCAGATTTTTGAGTATGTAGGCATTTCTGAGGTCAGAGTTTCAACTCCTGTCATTAGAAGGAATTTATTTAGGAGCCTAAATCTCCTTTTCTAAAAGGATTTAAGTATTAGGAGCTAAATCCCATTGACAGTCATACCTACAAATATCCCTACGTAACTTTAAAACTCTGGGCTTTGGTCCTAGTAGCTAGCTTGAGCCCGTCTCCCACACATGCTGTCCCCACATGCTGAGATTCCTGCAGAGGCACCTTTGGATAGGTCATAGAATCATAGAATATCAGCGTTGGAAGGGACCTCAGGAGGTCATCTAGTCCAACCCCCTGCTCAAAGCAGGACCAATCCCCAATTAAATCATCCCAGCCAGGGCTTTGTCAAGCCTGACCTTAAAAACTTCTAAGGAAGGAGATTCTACCACCTCCCTAGGCAACGCATTCCAGTGTTACACCACCCTCCTAGTGAAAAAGTTTTTCCTAATATCCAACCTAAACCTCCCCCACTGCAACTTGAGACCATTACTCCTTGTCCTGTCCTCTTCTACCACTGAGAATAGTCTAGAACCATCCTCTCTGGAACCACCTCTCAGGTAGTTGAAAGCAGCTATCAAATCCGCCCTCATTCTTCTCTTCTGCAGACTAAACAATCCCAGTTCCCTCAGCCTCTCCTCGTAAGTCATGTGTTCCAGACCCCTAATAATTTTTGTTGCGCTTCGCTGGACTCTCTCCAATTTATCCACATCCTTCTTGTAGTGTGGGGCCCAAAACTGGACACAGTACTCCAGATGAGGCCTCACCAATGTCGAATAGAGGGGGACGATCACGTTCCTCGATCTGCTCTCTATGCCCCTACTTATACATCTCAAAATGCCATTGGCCTTCTTGGCAACAAGGGCACACTGCTGACTCATATCCAGCTTCTCGTCCACTCTAACTTGTAGGTCCTTTTCTGCAGAACTGCTGCTTAGCCATTCGGTCCCTAGTCTGTAGCTGTGCATTGGGTTCTTCCGTCCTAAGCGCAGGACCCTGCACTTATCCTTATTGAACCTCATCAGATTTCTTTTGGCCCAATCCTCCAGTTTGTCTAGGTCCCTCTGTATCCTATCCCTGCCCTCCAGCGTATCTACCACTCCTCCCAGTTTAGTATCATCCGCAAATTTGCTGAGAGTGCAATCCACACCATCCTCCAGATCATTTATGAAGATATTGAACAAAACCGGCCCCAGGACCAACCCCTGGGGCACTCCACTTGACACCAGCTGCCAACTAGACATGGAGCCATTGATCACTACCCGTTGAGCCCGACAATCTAGCCAATTTTCTACCCACCTTATAGTGCATTCATCCAGCCCATACTTCTTTAACTTGCTGACAAGAATACTGTGGGAGACCGTGTCAAAAGCTTTGCTAAAGTCAAGAAACAATACATCCACTGCTTTCCCTTCATCCACAGAACCAGTAATCTCATCATAGAAGGCGATTAGATTAGTCAGGCATGACCTTCCCTTGGTGAATCCATGCTGACTGTTCCTGATCACTTTCCTCTCATGTAAGTGCTTCAGGATTGATTCTTTGAGGACCTGCTCCATGATTTTTCCGGGGACTGAGGTGAGGCTGACTGGCCTGTAGTTCCCAGGATCCTCCTCCTTCCGTTTTTTAAAGATTGGCACTACATTAGCCTTTTTCCAGTCATCCGGGACTTCCCTCGTTCGCCACGAGTTTTCAAAGATAATGGCCAATGGCTCTGCAATCACAGCCGCCAATTCCTTTAGCATTCTCTGATGCAACTCGTCTGGCCCCATGGACTTGTGCACGCCCAGCTTTTCTAAATAGTCCCTAACCACCTCTTTCTCCACAGAGGGCTGGCCATCTATTCCCCATGTTGTGATGCCCAGCGCAGCAGTCTGGGAGCTGACCTTGTTCGTGAAGACAGAGGCAAAAAAAGCATTGAGTACATTAGCTTTTTCCACATCCTCTGTCACTAGGTTGCCTCCCTCATTCATTAAGGGGCCCACACTTTCCTTGGCTTTCTTCTTGTTGCCAACATACCTGAAGAAACCCTTCTTGACATCTCTCGCTAGCTGCAGCTCCACGTGCGATTTGGCCCTCCTGATTCATTCCTACATGCCCGAGCAATATTTTTATACTCTTCCCTGGTCATATGTCCAACCTTCCACTTCTTGTAAGCTTCTTTTTTATGTTTAAGATCCGCTAGGATTTCACCGTTAAGCCAAGCTGGTCGCCTGCCATATTTACTATTCTTTCGACACATCGGGATGGTTTGTCCCTGTAACCTCAACAGGGATTCCTTGAAATACAGCCAGCTCTCCTGGACTCCTTTCCCCTTCATATTAGTCCCCCAGGGGATCCTACCCATCTGTTCCCTGAGGGAGTTGAAGTCTGCTTTCCTGAAGTCCAGGGTCCGTATCCTGCTGCTTACCTTTCTTCCCTGTTTCAGGATCCTGAACTCAACCAACTCATGGTCACTGCCTCCCAGATTCCCATCCACTTTTACTTCCCCCAGTAATTCTTCCCGGTTTGTGAGCAGCAGGTCAAGAAAAGCTCCCCCCCTAGTTGGCTCCTCTAGCACTTGCACCAGGAAATTGTCCCCTACGCTTTCCAAAAACTTCCTGGATTGTCTATGCACCGCTGTATTGCTCTCCCAGCAGATATCAGGAAAATTAAAGTCACCCATGAGAACCAGGGCATGCGATCTAGTAGCTTCTGCGAGCTGCCAGAAGAAAGCCTCATCCACCTCATCCCCCTGGTCTGGTGGTCTATAGCAGACTCCCACCACTACATCACTCTTGTTGCTCACACTTCTAAACTTAATCCAGAGACACTCAGGTTTTTCTGCAGTTTCGTACCGGACCTCCCTTACATACAGTGCTACTCCCCCACCTTTTCTGCCCTGCCTGTCCTTCCTGAACAGTTTATAACCATCCATGACAGTACTCCAGTCATGTGAGTTATCCCACCAAGTCTGTTATTCCAATCATGTCATAATTCCTTGACATCACCAGGACCTCCAGTTCTCCCTGCTTGTTTCCAAGGCTTTGTGCATTCGTATATAAGCACTTGAGATAATCTGCTGATCGCCCCTCATTCTCAGTATGAGGCAGGAGCCCTCCCCTACAGACATTCCTGCCTGTGCTTCCTCCCGGTATCCCGCTTTCCCACTTACCTCAGGGCTTTGGTTTCCTTCCCCCGGTGAACCTAGTTTAAAGCCCTCCTCACTAGGTTAGCCAGCCTGCTCGCAAAGATGCTCTTCCCTCTCTTCGTAAGGTGGAGCCCATCTCTGCCCAGCACTCCTCCTTCATGGAACACCATTCCATGGTCAAAGAATCCAAAGCCTTCTCTCCGACACCACCTGCGTAGCCATTCGTTGACTTCCACGATTCGACGGTCCCTACCCAGGCCTTTTCCTTCCACGGGGAGGATAGACGAGAACATCACTTGCGCCTCAAACTCCTTTATCCTTCTTCCCAGAGCCACGTAGTCCGCAGTGATCCGCTCAAGGTGGGTCAGTCCTTACCAGCAAACTTTGATCATCATTTCTGATAAAGAACTCTTGAGTGAAAAGTCCAAAAATCCTTCTAAAATTTTCCTTAGTTTAGTCCGTATGTATACTGAAAAGTTCCCAAGTCTCTTAGCGGTAACTGAGGCACTTGGCAAGGAATTGGACATCTTAGGGGATATCCCTCCTTACCAGTTAAAAAACCTCACAATACATGGGAATATTCTCCCTCGATACTCATGACACACTTCCACTCCAGTTATACAGTAGGGATGAGCTAGACAAGGACTCCTTTACCTCTGCTCCTCTATGCTCTCTGATCCAGGAGGCAACTCCTTCTAATGATAGTTTTGTATATGGCTATCCTCCTCCCACATGGAAACTTAAGCCAAAACGGCTAAAAATAAATGAAACAAACCCACATAAGCTATTCGTCCTCACCTCCTTCTATGATCAACTTTTCCCTTGGAGACAGATTTCTCTGCTTTGAATTACAAACCCAAACCTCAGAAGCAGCAGAAGGTTTTCCCCATACATAATTGAAATCATGTTGAGAAAGATGGTAGCCCGCATTTAGCACCAGCCAGAGAGGGAGAATTCTTCTCCCTTATCCCATCAACTGTGTCTAGATTGTCATGCAACCATCTGCCATCTTTGTCTGAGCCAACACAGGTCTACCTACTTTTACCATCTTTGATGCAATCAATCCATTGCTTCCTCAGTGGTTTTCCTACCACCTTCTCCTGCCATGCTACCTTCCCCTTCAGTCATCCTTTGAATGTGTCCAAACATCATGGACCTTGACTTCCACACTAATACTTCCATTTTGAAATCTGTCTCTGTGTATAACTCCTCTTATAGGATGAAGACATGTCCTCTCCAACACCTATAGGGCTTGAACCTGCTGTCGCCCATGCTTCTGTACAGTTCTGGACTTCTAGTCTCCAGGGGCATAAGCTTGTCATACATAACCCTGAAGATTATATTTCACACTCCTCCAGCACTCCCCAGTCTGGAGTTCAAGCTCAGTCTTCTGTGAATTAGCTGCCAAGTTAGTGGTACTGGACATCTGGTTTACTCTCATTCCATTAATCTCTGTCCAATTTCCCTGTGGCACCTCTCTAACTAGTAAAATTAACCAGGTAGATAACACCTAAAGTTCTTTCAGTGGCTCTGCACATTCCCACTTACAGGTTCTATAGCACTTTGCAGTAGAACCCTCTTCTAGCAGTGACAACTAGAGCACTCTTGCGTCCCTCTCCTGAGCATCCTGACACACTGAGGGTGAGGCTGTAAAAGGGGCAGAGTGTCCTCCCCACCTCAGTTCCTCCCAACCATATGCCAGGATGGATGTGAATACTTCCAGTTCTTTGAAGTTTTCTACAAACTTTTGTGTTAGCTTACAGTATGTCAGTAATAGTGAGGGTTTTCCCCAGTCCCAGGGAATGGTGAAACTGAAAAAGCCAGGAATTTAAAAGGTTTGTTTCCTGCTGGCCCTCTTCCCAATATCTGATGACTACATGTGGTGCCTGAGCTGTTTGGGAGAAGGCCACTAACCCTCTGGCTGTTCGATCTGCTTGACTTTCACCCCTAGAGCCCCCATCACAAGAAGATTAATCTATAACTCCTCCAACTTAAGGAAGCCCTCCAAGCTAGACCATCTAGATCTGTTTAAACTCTGGTTCCAAACTCTAAGGAGCCAGCCTCAGCCCCAGTGGCCTCCATCTGTTCTGGTCAACTGTAGGTTTCCAAGAAGTCGCAGCTCCTATCAAGCATGGACTCTGTTCCTGCAGCTCCCCCAGTCAAGCCCCTGAGGCGACACATGTCCTAAGCAAGGGCTGTGTGGTTTGAGCCCACTGCCCTGGTTCTGGAAAATGACTCAAAAATGAGTTAGCCACCCTCGCTGGTACCTCATGTCTCACAGTGATCTCACTCTGATGCAACCCCTCTGGTTGCAGGGCCAGTGTCATTTCCAACTGCCTCTTCCAGATCCTGGAAAATGGATGTAAATGGTGCCTCTGAATGAGGGCCATCAGTTCCTTCAGTTCCAGATGCTGCAGCACTGAGGAAAAAGAGGCAGAGGAGCAAGATGGCCAATGTTAGCAGTGCCAGTTTTCATGCATCAGAGCTCTCCTGTCTGATTCTGATAAGGCCACCACTGTTCTGAAACAGAGAGCTGCTCCAACTCCAGATTCAGTAATGGAGATAAGCTCATGTGTACCTTCAGATCTTCTGTCCTTTCCTGATCGGGTTCCTGTTCCAGAGAGTTCTGTCACTGTGGTGGCCCAAGTCCACCCTTCAGCTCCAGCGCATGCCCTGGATCTGGGCGTGAAGTATGTGGTGCACAAAAGGAGGCAAGTGCCATTGGTTCCATGGTCATCCTCTTCATCTCCCATTAGGAAGAAGAAACCAGATCCCATTGCTTGTCCTCTCCTGGAACACCTTCTGATCCTTCCTCCAAGGACTCCATCAGGGTCTCCACGAAGAACTGGATCCCCATTCCTCCCTGTGGAATCCCTGTTACATTCTTTCTCAGATCTGGACCCGCACCCTCTCCAGAAGAAGGATAGAGGAAAGAGAGAGAGCTATAGCAAGGTTGGACCACTCTTTGGTCCTACCCCTATTAGTATGTTTCCAACCCCCAGTAGTTAAGGAGACTAGCAGTCTTGGGGTCTTAGTGGGTACCACTTCAAGACCTCTTCAATTTCCCTCCTTGTGGATGGAGGGATGGTATTTCATATGCAAAGAATCCAAAAGTCCAAAAATCCTTGGACCCGATTTCCCTGGATCCATTGATGCTACAGCTAGTGCTACCTGATACCCTGTCAGAAGAGGAGGACAAAGAGTGAGCTCCTGTCTCTGAAGAGGAGTGTTTAGGAACTGATTTTAAGCCTAGTCTATCAGATGTTCATGTGGGGGAAGGCTTCAGCCTCCTTTTCTTCTGAGGGTGCTGTGCAGTTCCATGATCTGGTGGATCACGTGGTGTCTACTTTGAATCTCCTTGTGGTGCCAGTGGAGGAGACTTCCTACCTGGTATTCAATATCCTTGGTGTCAGAGCCATCACTTGGGTAGGGCGAATTGGGGCAACTGCCCTGGGCCCTGCACTTCGGGGGGGCACCATGCTTTGATAAAATTGGGACTGTCGTGATATTCAGCCCTTTGTCCCATGTCCTGACCAATGTATGATTGAATATCGGGACAGATGGTGTCCCAATATTCAGGTGAGGAGTCAGATGGGGAGGTGAGGCAGGCAAGCAGAGTGAGGAGACAAATGGGGAAGCGAGTTGTAGACAGGCACGTGGGAGGAAGGGGGGTGAGGAGGCAGGCGGGTGGACGGCAAGGAGAAGAATGGTGGGGGGGTGAGGAGGCAAGTGGCAGCTGGGCACGCTGGACAGATGGCGAGGAGACTAGCAGGGAGGCTGATTTGTCCTGGGCACTCCCCTAGGGACGGGCCTGCTTGGTGTTACTGCCAACCGTAAGATCACTCCCCATCTTGGATGGTTTGTTGCAGTCTACCAAATCTATGACGTTGACAATAGGTGAGATTGGTCCAATCTCTAAAAAGGCGGACAAACTATACCAGATGCCCTCTGAAGGTTTCTTGTATTTCCATAACCACCTTGTGCCTAACTTGCTAGTGGTGGCTGCTGTCAGCAACAGGGTGAGGTCTTAACAGCCACACTGCACCCTGGGTGATGGGGGGGGGGGGAAATTGACACAGTGGGGAGCAAGGTGTTCTCCTCATACCTTGGTATCAGGGTGGTGAATTATTTGGCAGTCACAGCCCATTACCAACTCCATTTGTGGGAGGTGCCACAATTTCTCCAGGGCCTTCCTGATTATAGGAGAAGGTTGGCAAACACCATCTTACTGGATGACCAGAATGTAGCCATGCATTCCTTCTGGGCCTCCTTTATTGCCTCAGACTCTGCTGCCAGAGCACTGACATCAGCTGTGATAATCAGGAGGCATGCATGGGTTTTGGTCCTCTTCTCTAGTTATGGGTGCTATAAGTGAGATGGAAGATCACCCCTTTGAAGTGGGGATGTCTTTACGGGAAAAGACTGACTTAATAGAAAAACTGAAGGACACAAGATAAACAGCTTGTTCCCATCCACGTAAAGGAGGCCTCCACCCCCTCTTTCCGATATCAGAGGTATCACTATCCCCAGCCTTCGGCTTCTTTTTGCCCAGTCAGAGACTCAACAATACCAACAACAGAAAGATACCTTTCAAATGAGGCTCCACACCTCAGCAGTCCACTTCCTCATCAGTGTCCTCATCCCAGGACACCAAGCCTCGGTTTTGACAAGATGCCCAAGAGTTTAGAACCAGCCAACTAACATTCTTCTACTCCTTCTTTTGAAGACAGGCTAGTCCCTTTCATCAACAAGTGGAGCAAACTACATCAGAACAAGGGTTGGATGCTGCACTTGAATCACTTAACAGTTTGTGGACACTTGTTTTGTAAGGAAATAATGTTGCATATCTGCATACTAGAAGGAAGCTGTTCATCTGGCACTTAGAGCATTCCTTTCTCATCTGTAAGGGAAGGTTTTGCAGGTAGTAATGCACAACACATCTGTAATGCATTATAACAAGAAGCAGGGCGTGCTCAGTCCAACCTCTTGTGCACAGGAGCGATAAATCAATGGGATTGGTGTATCCACCACCCCATTTATCCCACGGGACTACATTTGGCAGAAGAGAACAATGTAGCTGCAGATAACTTCAGCAGAAACTGCTCCCAGATACATGAGTGGTCCCTGAAGGATCAGTTGGTTCAGACCATATTTTCCAGAAAGGATTGACCTGTTGTGGATCTATTTGCAACAAGGTTCCACAGTGTGTCAACATTTTCTGTTCTAGAGCAGGCAGGGACAGTACATTGGATACGTTCCTGCTGCACTAGGGGAGTAGACTGATGTCTGCCTTTCATCCCTTTCTCTTGAGCAGTCATGTTCTTCATTTGTGCAGGACATACTAGTTAACTCTAGAAAACTGTCCACTAGACATTGCTACCATCAAAAGCGGTACAGATTCCAGGCATGGATGCAGAGGAAGTCTGATTTCTCCGATATCAGCTTCCATTCCTTGTGATCTGAAATACTTAATGTACTTTAAAATTCAGATGTTGTCTAACTGATCTTTAAAGGTCCATTTGGCAGCCATCTCCACGTACTGTACTTTAATTGATGGTAGATCACTGTTGATGCTTTAGTTAAAAAGTTTATGAAAGATTTATTAAATGTGTGTCCTCCTGTTAGAGACCATGTCCCTTCTTGGGATCTCATTTTGGGTTTGACCGTGTTGGTGAAATCTACATTCAAGCCATTAGCTGAGTGTTCATTTTATCATTTGTCTACCAAAATGGCCTTCATTATTGCCATTACATCAGGCAGAAGAGTAAGCAAATTGAATGCACTGATGGCTGACCCACCTTTTACTTCTATTCATAAGGACAAGGTAGTCCTTACATCTGATCTTTTGGTTCTTACCAAAGGTAGTGCCTGATTTTCATATAAATCAGTCTATTAATTTACCATTTCCCCTCTAAAGGCACATTCTAATAAAGGAGAATGTCCTCCATATACTGGCTGCTATAAGGGCTCTCACCTATTATTTGGACAGTACTAAGCTTCCATAAAAGTCTAGACTTTGTTTCTTATGCTAAGAACAATATGGGACACATGCTTTCTCAGACTGTTCCCCAGTGGAGTAAGCAATATATTGCTGAGTATTACATGCTAGCAGAAGTTTCTGTACCTGCTTCAAGTAGACTACATTCTACTAGAGCTGTGGCTAATTCCTGGCTCCAGCCCGTTGCCGAGATCTGCAAAGCTGAAGCCTGGACTTCGGTACATACTTTCACCAAACATTACACTTTGGATTTTGCTGCTAAAGATGACAGTAGATTTGACAAGATCTTGCTTGAGTATTCAACTAGGACACTGTTCCCAGCTCCCTGTTAGTCTCAGCAGTGTTAATCAATCTTCTCATAAGTGGGAATATGCAGAGTCACTTGAAGAAATGAAGGTTACTTACTCTCAACCAGAGTTGAGATGGCTCTGCATATTCACAATTCACACTCTGCCCTCTGTCAGGGTCCTTATAATTGTCTGTGGCTTTCAAGTAGAAGGAACTGAGGTAGGGACAGTGCTCCACCCCTGTTATATCCTCATGTTCAGTATGTCAGGATGTTCAGGGATCAGGCCCAGTGTGGTGACTGCTCTAGCTGATGCTGCTAGAAAAGGCTTTTACTACAAGCCCTATCAAGGTGGCTCAGTACTCTTGAAGAACTCTGGTCACAGGTAAGTAACCTTCATTTTCTCAGATTCAGGCTCTGCAGCAGTACTGGAAAAAATGTAGCCAAATTTTCCCCACCCTACATCCTTTGAGGATGTGTCAAGGTTCCTTCCTTCCTCTAGGGTACAGATGTGGGGACCTGCATGAAAGACCCCGTAAGCTTATTCTTACCAGCTTAGGTTAAAAACTTCCTCAAGGTACAAACCCCCCCCCCCCAAATATCCCCCCAAGCCCTACACCCCCTTTCCTGGGGAAGGCCTTGATAAAAATCCTCACCAATTTGCATAGGTGAACACAGACCCAAACCCTTGGATCTTAAGAACAATGAAAAAACCATCAGGTTCTTAAAAGACGAATTTTAATTAAAGAAAAAGTAAAAGAATCACTTCTGTAAAATCAGGATGGTAAATACCTTACAGGGTAATCAGATTCAAAACATAGAGAATCCCTCTAGGCAAAACCTTAAGTTACAAAAAGACACACAAACAGGAATCTACATTCCATTCAGCACAGCTATTTTACCAGTCATTTAAACAAAACAGAAATCTAATGGATATCTAGCTAGATTACTTACTAAGTTCTAAGACTCCATTCCTTTTCTGTTCCTGGAAAAAGCATCACACAGACAGACAGACCCTTTGTTCCCCCTGACCTCCAGCTTTGAAAGTAACTTGTTTCCTCATTGGTCATTTTGGTCAGGTGCCAGCGAGGTTATCCTAGCTTCTTAACCCTTTACAGGTGAAAGGGTTTTGCCTCTGGCTACGAGGGATTTTATAGTTCTGTATGCGGAAAGGTGGTTACCCTTCCCTTTATATTTATGACAGGATGTGATCAGGGAGGAATGGAAAACCCCTGACGAGTAAAGCACCTAAGCAAGCATGCACTTAAATACTGCAAGTTGTGAGAGTCAAAAAAATGCCAGAGTCAGAAATACTAGAGGACAATGTTGTGGAGGCATCTCAAGCAAAACATGTAATTCCATTTGAAGGGATTTCTTTCCCCACAACCCACTGATAGGAAGGTGGAAGCCACACTCAGAAGGCATTTTGAGGCTTCCTCTAATCCCCCTTTACCATGTCGCTAGCCACTACATGCTTCACAAGAGCCCTAATGTCCTGGCTGGATGACCTTAAGGCTGTGGAAGATGAGGACTAACCTATCTTCAGGGATACCCTTAAGAAAATATCCCTAGCAATAGCTTTTTGAGACTGATGCTTCAATGGATGCAATTAGATTCTCAGCCAGGGCCATGACATCTAGCTCAGCAATCAGGGCCAACATCTGGCAGGCACTTATGTCACACAAATTCTGTGCTCATTCTCTTCCACCAGCTTTCCTGTCTGGGGGAAAATGGTTAAGATTGTGGCAGACAGTAATTCTGAACAGTTCCCCCTCCTCCGCACACTGTGCCTCGAGAAGGGACTTCCCGCCCAATACCAGGTAGATACGCTCCTTTCATCCATCCATCCACATAGAAGTACCAGAAGAAAGACAGCAGGTTCACCAGTGGGAAAAGCCTGGAACTACAGGTCAGGCAGAAAAACCAAAGGTGGTAGCATCCTCTGTAAGAACTCAGTTTGACAACAACCGGATGTGCCTCTACCAGAATCTGAACAGAGGAGGCAGAATTTCCTTCTCAGGAGAATAGTCTCTGTTGACCACAGACAAGTGGGTGAGAGAGGTACTGAGTTGTGACTATCCCTGGCCTAGAACACTGGATCCCACTCCATCTTTCATCTAAAAATCAGATTCCAAATGGAAACAAATGCCAGGTAGCATTCCTGTCCCAAGGGGATTTCCTTGCGTCAGTGGCCCTAGCAAATGTGCATCTCCGCTCCCCTGTACCTCTGGACCACCAGCACTACCACCTACTGAGATTTATGTACAGCACAGCACGCTACCACTACAAAACGCGACCATTCAGCCTTTTGTTTGCCCCCATAAATTTTACCAACGTGTCGGTCGTAGTTACAGGTCTCAGAGCACTCACCTGTATCCCCTCCTAGCTGATGTTTTGATCAGCAATCCAACCAAAGTAGCAGCAGACGATGCCACAGTCCAGACACTGAAACAGCTTCAAATACGCTGTTTTGCGATAAACACCAAGAGAAGTTCCTTGATCCCTTCCACAAGGAGAGTTCACCAGGGAGTGGATACAGATGCTTCTGTGGCAAAAGTCTACCCACCACTAAACAGACTCCAGAAAATCTAGAACCTAATATTTATGTTGGTAAGGAACATAAGGCCATCCATAGCTCAGTGTCTCCAGCTACTGAGCCTTCTGTTTCTGTGTATAGGGGAAAAGATCCCATATCGGGTATTTCTCCTGAAAATATAGAATCATACACTGGAACATATACAGGACCAGGTGATGCTTCTAACCCAGTTACTGGACTCCCCTGAGGGTGGGTAATCCTAAAGAACATTTGCCAGGGTTACCCAGTATGCCATTAAGACCTGTAGGTATTCACTTCAGATGCCAGCCTCATGGGGTGGAGAGCACTCTTGGGACTAAGGACAGGGCAAGGCATGTGAAAGGAATCAGAACATCAATCTCTTGGAGCTGAGAGCTGTCATGCTAGCCCTTCAATAGTTCCACAGCCAACTCAAGGGCCACCACATTTTGGTCCAGTCAGACAACACTAACACTGTGAAGTATCTCATCTACCACTGGGGAAGTTGGACTTTAACTCTGTGTAGAAGCAATGGAGATAATGGATGGGCAGAGAAGAACCTCTTTTCCATAAGATCAATACACATAAAAAGGGAAATGAACCAGAAGGCAGACTTGCTCAACAGATGTGCAGTCAACAACTCAGAATGGTGCCTGAATCAGGAAGCCTTCAACTTGATTTCAGAGAAATATGGAGAGGGCTCAGAGAAGAGCCATGAGAAATATGGCCTCCCAGCAGTTGACCTGTTTGCTAGTCACAAGAACAGAAAGCTGATGAAGGACTTTAGCAGGGAAGCAGATTCTAGGTCCCTTTAAAAAAACACACACTCCTACAGAAGGCCACAGAGCCTGTTTTATGAATTGGCACCACTTCCACTTTTAGGGAAGGTGAATTGAAGCAAAGGTAATGTTCTAGTTCTATGCTGCCCAAGGAGATGATGGTTTTTGGATCTGGTAGATTTGGCAGTAGAACCCTCACTGCATCCACCAGTGAGTCTGAAAATCCTTCACCAAGGTCCTTTTCACAGGGTGCTCTACTCACTGCCAAAACGCTGCCTCCTGTCCGTTTCTGGGGATTAGCTCTGCTAGGCCAATGCCCCTTCCTGGGGTTGCACTCAGTCACTCCCTGCCTCTTGGTCTCTCAGGACTCAACTGCTCTCACTTCATGGCTTGGCCCTTGAGCCAGGTCCCTGTAGTTTCCCCTTCCAGAGGAAGGAGTGGGTTGTGTGCTCAAAGACTCTTAGGACCTACTTTTCCATAGCTTCTCTTTCACTGTCCCTTGATAGTGGCACTTCCTAGTGGCTGGTAGGGGGACCCAGGCCCACTCTCTACACTTGGTTCCAACCCAGGGATTCAACATCACGAAGTCAAAGTCTGCACAGTCTTGAACCTTACTGCTGTATCCCTGGGCTACTTCCTACCTTACTTTCTCTCACCCTGATAGTAACTGCAGTTTCTCTCTCTGTAGTCCCCTTCTACTCTCAACCAGTAGGTTTGATGCAGGCCCCTCATGTTCCCATCCAGCTGAGCTTCCTCTTTAACTAATCCTCATTGCTCCGGTTTCAGAGTAACAGCTGTGTTAGTCTGTATTCGCAAAAAGAAAAGGAGTACTTGTGGCACCTTAGAGACTAACCAATTTATTTGAGCATAAGCAAGTGAGCTGTAGCTCACGAAAGCTTATGCTCAAATAAATTGGTTAGTCTCTAAGGTGCCACAAGTACTCCTTTTTCTTTTTTCCTCATTGCTCCCTGGCTCCTCCTCCAGGTGCAGCCTATGTAGTCAATTGGCCCACTTAGCCACCTTTAATCCCTTCAGGCCTTGTGTGTGGAGGACACCCCATCACAATCCTATTCTCCAGTCAGTCCCAGACTCTAAAACTGGCAGTTTGGCAATTGAAAGGGAAGTGTTAATCTCGATCGACTATCCCCCAAAGTGACTGGAACTCTGCTCCTCCAGATGAGCTACAACACTAAAGGCCTATTCCTCTGTCTGGATGATGTTTAGCTAATGGTGTCAAGAAAACAACAAAAATCCGCAAGGCCCCTGGTATCCCAGCTATTTTAAACTTTTTCAAGACGGTGTGGACAAGGGACTTCAGCCTAGCACCATCACGTGCCAGGTATTGGCCACAAATAGCATTTTACACAAGGCTCCTCGGTTTCCTTCACAGAGAATCCTCAAATATCCAGATCTCTCAGAGCAGTTAGACTGGCTAGAACTCAGTCAGACCAATATTTCCTAAATGGGACCTACTACTGGTGCAGGAAGCCCTGACCACCCACTCACTTGAACCATTGACTATGGTCACACCATTCTACTTCAATACCTGTTTTGTGGTCAATACCTGTTTCGTGATCGCTATGATGTCTGCTAGACAAGTCTGGGAGTTGGCAGCTTTGGCGTGCAGGAACCTCAGTGTGTTCTATGATGAAAAGTTGGTGCTAAGGACCCCAGAATCTTTTTTGCGAAAGTTGAACTCATTGTTCCATGCCTCACAGGAGGTGACTTAGTCAGATCATATAACACGACTCTTTCCACACACCACTCTTTCCCATTCTCCTAGTATCACAGTAACATCCTCAGGATGTTAAACATCAGCTACTAAAGTTAGACCTTTTTAAGTCAGTAGGTCTGGATAGCTTGCATCTAATTATTAAAAGAGCTGGCTTAGGAGCCTCCTGGACCGTTAATGTTGATTTTCAATAAGTCTTGGAACACCAGGTGAGTTCCAGAATACTGGAAGATGATTCAGGTAATTATAGGCCTGTCAGTCTGACCTCAATCCCAGGCAAGATTATGGACCAGCAGATATAGGACTTGCTTAACAAAGAATTAAAGGAGGATAATGTAACTAATGCCAAACAACGTAGGTTTAGGTTGAACTAATGATGTCATGTCTTTTTAAATTAGTTTACCAGTTTGGTTGATAATGGTAATAGTGGTGATGTAATATATTTAAACTTCTGTAAGGCATATGACTTGGTGCCACATGATGATTTGATTAAAAAATTAGAACGATATAAAATCAACATGACGCATATTATATGGATTAAAAGCTGGCTACCTGATATGGCTCAAAATGTAACTGTAAATGGGGAATCCTCATCAAACAGGTGTGTTTGTAGTAAGTCCAATCAGGGATCGGTTCTTGGCACCACACTGGCATTTTTATTAATGACATGGAAGAAAACATAAAACCGCCATTGATAAAATGCAAAAATTGGGGAAGTGGTTAATAATGAAAAGACAGGTCCCTACAGAGTGATCTGGATCACTTGATAAGGTGGGTGTAAGCAAACAATATGCATTTGCATAAGGCTTAAATGTAAATATATGCATCTAGGAGAAAAGAAGTTAGGCGATACTTACAGGATGGGGGACTCTGCCCTGGGAAGCAGTGACCCTGATGAAGATTTGGGGGTCATGGTGGATAATCAGCTGAACATGAGCTCCTACTGTGGTGCTGTGGCCAAAAGGGCTAACGGGATTCTTTGATGCATAAACAGGAGAATCTTGAGTAGGAACAGAGGTTATTTAACATCTGTATTTGCACTGGTGCAGCTAGTGCTGGAATACCGTGTCCAGTTCTGGTGTCCACAATTCAAGAAGGCTGTTGCTAAATTGGAGAGTGTTCAGAGAAGAGCCATGAGAATTATTAAATGATTAGAAAACATGTCTTATAGTGACAGACTCAAGGAACTCAATCTATTTAGCCTAACAAAAAGAAGGGTAAGGGAATGACTTGATTGGAGTCTATATGCCCCTACATAAGGAATGAATATTTAATAATGGGCTCTTCAGTGTACCATAAAAAGGCATAATACAATCAAATGGCTGGAAGTTGAAGCAAGACAAATTCAGACTGGAAATAAGGTGTAAACTGTTAACTATGAGAGTAACTTAGTAGTGACAGGCCTTAACTGTTTTCCATTATCTTCCAGGCTGTGTGCTGTGTGGGTATGAAGAGTACTATTGCTTTTCAAAGGGCAGGTCTATACTTAAAAGTATGTATCAGTACAGCTACACTGATACACGGTGCACCACTGTAGTGCTTAAGTGAAGGCGCGTCTATGCCTCTTGGAGAGCTGCTCCCATCGGTGTAGTTAATCCACCTCCCTGAGAAGTGGTAGCTATGCCAACAGGAAAAGCTCTCCCATTGATATAGTGCTGTCGACATGGTGGGTTAAGCTGGTATAACTATATTGCTCAGGGGGTTAGATTTTTCACACCCCTGAGCGACATAGTTATACCGATATAAATCTGTAGTGTAGACCTGGCCTAAATGATGTGTAATTTTTACTGAAGACTGGGTTGCAGCATCTGAAACAAGTACTTGAGGCTTTTAAACAGACAGCACTGAGTGTATTATTCCTGAGAAGTACAGAGGAAAGCAATCCTGAGCATGAAAAAATAGGCCCCATTAGACTTGATATAAAAAATAATCCTCTTTGGTTGAGAAACCTAGATTTGGTTTAATAATTTTAGTATCTTTTGAAAAATCAAGAAATTTAAACCTCTTGCATTGGCCTCAAAGGTCTAGTAAAATCAGTTTAACCAAGTAAATTGCATAGATATCTAAGAAAATAAAATTTTGGCTAGAAGTGGCTACAAGCATCACCAAT
This sequence comes from Caretta caretta, assembly GCF_965140235.1. Lineage (NCBI taxonomy): Eukaryota > Metazoa > Chordata > Testudines > Cheloniidae > Caretta > Caretta caretta. Next base: position 33,548,264 of record NC_134214.1, read on the forward strand.
GCTCCTGAGTTCTGGTAATCAAAGTAATTTTATTTGCAACCCAACACCTGTAATGATAGCACCATAGAGGCAATATTGAGTCCGACAATTGAATTAGGAACACACATTCATAACAAAAGTCTGTAAGACCTGGTGCTTCTTGCCCACATGCTAAGGGTCTAGCTGATCGCCATATTTGGGTTTGGGAAGGAATTTCCCCCCAGGTCAGATTGGCTGAACTGCAGCATGAGGCAGGGGTCACCTGCAGGTTTAAACTAGTATAAAGGGTGAATTCTCTGTAACTTGAAGCCTTTAAACCATGATTTGAGGATTTCAGTAACTCAGTCAGAGCTTAGGGATCTATTTCAGGAGTGGGTGAGGTTCTGTGGCCTGCAATGTGCAGGTGGTCACACTAGATGATCACAGTGGCTTGTTCTGACCTTAAAGTCTAGTCTGAGTCTAGAAGACTGTAACATTAAGGCTATTTCTACGCTTGTCACACAATGACAATTAATTGTCAATACTATAAAAGTTTGCCACAGGGCCTAAATTAATTGAATAGTCACATGAATGTACTGAACCTCATGGTTGGGGAAATGGAAAATAATTCATAATGTTATATATAATATAAAATTAAACATGATAAAACAGTATAGACACTGTAATCACCCTATAAAATTGCAAATGGAATGGGGTCCTATACAGAAGAAGGGAAAATGTAATAGATGTGGGGCCAGATTTTTAAAAGGGGTCAGCCCTCATACCTGAGGCCAGATCTTCAAAGCAAAATGAAGATACCTGCTTTCCAGCAGGTAGCATCATTTGTGTGCTGAGCTCTCATTAAAATCTGGCCCCAGTTATGAGTGTTGAGCCCTTCTGAAAGTTCTGGCCTTACTGGTAATAACAGAGGGTATTGGCTAGATTGAGGAGAGGGAATTTTCAAGTGTTTTCAAGTGGAGATGGGTGGACCGAGTTAGACACAAAGAAGGTGAGCGTTCTCTATTCTAGGAACCAGTAAAGCAAAAGCATGATTGCAGGATGACCTGAAACACGATGTTGGACTCTCTAAAAAGTCAAAGCTCAAATACCTAGCTCGATAAGGTTCAAAATAGTTATTACTCCGGGGGAGAGGGGTGTTCTGTGTGACTGCATGCCCACAGAAACCACCCCCCCCCCCCGAATTCCTGTGCTTCCCTGCAGAAAATGGCAGGGAAGCCGCACGTGGGGATGACCATGGGTGCAGTTTTGGAGAGGGGAATTGCTCCCCCGCCAAACAGAGGTGAGGCATGGGGTGGGCACAAGGAATTACGTGCCACTGTCCCCCCTCATTTCTGCAAACGCAAAGCTTCCCAGGTGAAGGAGGCTGTCTCTGCTCCCCTGACTCTGCAGCTCAACGCCACCTCCTGGGTCTTTGCCAGTCGAACTTCCCTTCTGTGTGCTGGGAGCCTTCCTGTTTTCTGTGCAACAGTGAGAGCCCACGGTGGGAAATGAGGGAAGTGGGGGGAAGAGGCCGTGAGGAAGGAAGGGGGTGGTGGAATAGGGCAGGGGGGAGGGGAATGGAGAAAAAAAGGGGATAGGGAAATCACTGGGGGAAGCGGAGCCTGGCATGTGAGGTCCCCTCAGCGGCAGCTGGAGTTCCCCCATTAAGCGGCCCATCGAACCTTCACCCTGACAAGCCCTACCCCCCTACACCTGGACTCCTCTGAGTCCCCCACACCCAGATCCCCACCCCACTGATCCCCAACCAGCTGCACCTGGACCCCTACCTCATCAAGCCCCACTCTCCAGGTACCTGGACCCCGCACTGAGGCCCCCTCATCCCCCCCTCAAGCCCCATCTCCCCACACTCAGACCCACCTGCTGAAGCCCAACCACCTTCACCTGTATCCCCTGCAGAGTCCCGCTGTCCCTGCACCTGGAAACCCCCCAATGAGCCCCTGTGCATCCAAATTCTCACTGAGCTGCCCGCACCCAGACTGGCCCACACAGAAACCTCTCACCCCACACCTGGATCCCCCCACACTAAGCCCCTCCACACTTGGATCCTGCTGAGCTGAGCCTGCCCACCCACACCTGGTGCACCTGGCACAGAGGGGCAGGACCAGCACTTGCACTGTGTCAGGGTCAGGTGCAGCCTTACTGACAAGTCCCTGTACCGGGGGAGGTGGGGGCTTCAGAATGATCTCCCACCTCAATGCAGCCAGTGACCTGTGCTTCCCCACTGCCATGTTGGAGCCACATTTATTTACTGACATAAAATTTGCATAATTTTAAAATGTGTGCATAATTTTTAATTTTTTGGTGCAGAATTTCCTCAGGAGTAAGTTATTTTTTGATATACTCAGGGCTTACATAAACAAGGGTAAATTTAAATAATGCCAAGGTATTTAAAATAAACTTACCACTTTAAAAAAATCAAGAACATTATGTTTCAGGGTGGATCATTGAAAGGATGCAAACCATGGAGATATTTCAGTTGCTCATTAAATATTTATACAGGGGAGAAAAATGCTCTCTTGTCGAGCCCTTACTTCAAGCCACCAGAGTTTGGCTACTCCTCCATCAAATAATAGTTGAGCTATAATGTAGCTGATTTAAGCTTCACTAATAAGCTCTTAGACTAGTAATTCAATTCAAATTTTAGCAAGTGTAAATGAAGGAAGTCAACAGGGATTCAAGTTGTCTACAGTATTCAGTAATTTGCTCATGGATAATTGACTATAAATTCATTTAAATTGTGTATATTGGCACAATTTAAGTGTGTGAAGGAATAAAGTGTGTTGGGAAAATGCTATCTAATAGAATAAGAATAAATGTTGTTCTGCTTAGAGTTAAATCTTGCAAGAATAGTATTTTCAGTGCAAACATTGCCTAGATAGATTATACAATGCTAAGGAACCTCCATGTGATGTAATGTACAATTTGCCTCAAAACACTGTGTTGTGCCTTGCTTTGCTGATTGCCCTATTTATTTAAGAAAATCCTCTTCTAAAAATCCCGTGTGTTGTTAATTCAATTAAAGTGATTATTGGAAAGACAGACATCATGGATGACAGCTAGTTCAGCTGTAATGGTGTTCATATTTCAGTTTTATGTATTATTAATTTCTGCCACCATAAAACCTAGTAGCTGCAGTTGTGAACCCCATTATGCCTCGGTGCCGTACAAATACAGAACAAAAAGACCGTTCCAATCTAAGAATAAGACAAGACACCAGATAGATACAGAGAGACAGGGGAGTACAAGGAACCAACAAGACAGCATAACCATTCCCAAGTTTTTTGTAGGCATCACAGCAAAGGAGAGTTTTAAAGCAGGACTGTGAAGAAGGATAAAGAAGGGGAGCTCTGTTCAAGAATGAGGGACAGCATGGGGAAAAAGTGCTTGTTTTGAAAATTCATCAAAATTGAAAACTTAACAAGTGGGCAATGGAGAATGGGATGAGTGGGGGTGGGAATCATAGACGCTGACTCTGTGGGTGCTCCGGGGCTGGAGCACCCATGGGGGAAAAATTAGTGGGTGCTCTGCACCCACCGGCAGCCAAGCTCCCCTCACCCCGTGCCCCATCTCCTCTTCCTCTGAGCACGCCACATCCCCGCTCCTACACCTACTGCCCAGCCGCAGCCAAATGGGAGGGAGGGGGAGGAGTGGGAATGTTGCATGCTCAAGGGAGGAGGCAGGGAAGAGGTGGGACTGGGGCGGGGACTTTGGGGAAGGGGTTTGAATGGGGGCGGGGCAGGGCCTTATGGAAGCGGTGGAGTGGGAGCAGGGACAGAGGGGGGTTGAGCACCCACCGGAAAGAGGGGAAGTCAGCGCCTATGTTGGGAATCAATATTTTGATAATGAATGAGAGCTTATAGTTAGCGTGATGATAGGCCATGAAGGGCCTTGAAAGTGAATGCAACGAGTTATGTTTGATATGATGGAGAATGGGGAGCCAGTAGAGGGATTCAAGGAGAGGGGTGACATAATCAAAGCAACAGACTAGGAGAATGATCTTTGCAGCAGCATTCTGAATGGACATGAGCGGGGCAAGATTGCATTTAAAGCCAGAGGTAAGAATATTGCAGCAATCAGTTTTCTAACTAGCTTTATAATTGCCAGTACCTGATCTAAAATTTAAGTTCAGTTTGAATAGAAACTGTATCGGTTCCATGATAAGCACCTGAAAGCACTGTAACATTGAAGTAAAATCATTACCTTGTTTAAAGTCAATGACAAATCTCCCATTAACTTGAATGGGATCCTGATATAACTCTTGAGTGTATTTCACTATCAGAAGTTATATAAATTCATAATTTGTTAACATTCCAGGCCCACTGCAAGATGAATCTTTTCTCATCTTTGCAGATGGGACAGGGTGAGGCTTTCAGGATTTTATATATGCTACTTCTGGGAGGAAGGGTTTATTCTTTTGGGCTGGGGGGAGCATGGCTGGGCTGGGGGAACCCGTGGCTGGGCTGTGGGGGGAGGGGGTTTGGGTTTATTGGCTGGGGGGGCTCTGTGGCTGCGCTCTGGGGAGGAGGATTTGTGAGTGTCTGGCCCCCTGGCTGGGCTGGGGGGGATTGGAATGGGGTAGAGAAACAGGAACTGGGTTGTTATAGGGGATTTCTTTAACTCACTACTCCTGGGGGAATTTTTGTGTGTGTCTGTATTGTTACAGACATACTTGCTGACAGTTATTTTGAAATATATTACCAAAATAACTGAAACTGGCGTGATTATGTAGTGTTATTTTGACAAATAAAATTTGCAGAATTTTGCAGAATTTTAAAATATTGTGCACAGAATTTTTAGTTTTTTTGGTGCAGAATGCCTCCCAAAGTAAAATATACAACAGTAGCCTCCAGGCAGCAAGTGTTTTTTAAATGACTATATATACTCACTTTGAGGTGCAGAAGGAGTATATTATGAGCATATAATGTCTTTAAGATAAATTTTTAATATATTAAGGTAATGGTAATTCTTAAGGTAAATTGTTAATACACTGAAGAGCATTCTAAGGATACTTGAACACAAGCAGTGACGATTCCTTAGACAATAACCTAAAGTGTGAATCAATATCAACTTCTTTATATGAGATAAAACATTGGGAAACTAGTAGGCCATTTAAGTGGGCCAAGGTGTGTGTCTGTGGGCTGCTTTAAGGAATTCCAAAATAGACCATCCCTTTGCCTAGGAAGGAGATTTTAGCTTAAATTAAATGGTTCTGAGACTGAGTGAAAATAAAAGTAAGCAAGTAGTTACTTACAAGGATTTTGGGAATCCGATTTTACCACAATCCAAAAACTCATTGGTCCAGGAAGTTTGTCATCTTCTGGTTTGGCCTCAGGTTTGATGACTCCCAGGGTGGAGAAGAGATGAAATTACAACAATTCTGGCTGATTCATACCGCTGCTCTTCGGCTCGTGGTTTTGGGTTCAGAATGCATGAATGAAAAGGTGATAAAACAGCTCTAGGCAGTTTATATAGGATTAAATCAGGATAACATAGCAGGGTCTCCCAACTTCTTAGCTTGGCCCCCACTCAACAGTACATGCAGCAGCTTAGTTGTGCTGCAGCCTCTCAAGTTTCATAAATTTAGATTTGTATGCCCTAATGATTCCCAGATTGGAGAAGTGGATAGTGCCAGCTCAGGTTGACTTATAGCTCTTCTTACGCTTCAGACCTCTGCTGGTTTCAGCTAGAGAGCATCTTGTCCAAAGGTTTGTTTGTTTTTTTCCCTGATTTTTTGATCTGTGTCTGGGGGGCAAGGACAACTCTTAATGGTTTTTCTGAGCACCGGATCCATTTTGCAGGTAACCAATTCTTGGGTCTCTGCATTCCCTTCAGTTTCCAGTAGATGGGGATGATGTATTAAAATGCTTCTTAGGCTATGTTGACACAGCCCTGCAGTTCAGACTACCTGGGTCTGAATTGCAGCATGCGCTAGTATGCTGTGCTGTCACTTCACCAGGCGGATGCTGCCGGCATGAACTAAAAGGTACTCAGCTTGCATTACTATAGTCCCATTTGAAAGATGACTACGTTAATGCAAAATAGGAAGAAGAAAAGAAGATGGTGGACCTGTCCATTACTTCCCTTATAAACTTTAGCCCAGTGGTTAGGGATGTGGGAGACGGGAGTTCAATCCCTCGCCGACACACCCTGATGTGGAACTTGGATCTCCCCTTTCCTAGGTCAGTGCCTAACCATCAGACTACAGGGTAGTCTGGGATGGTTGTGTCCTGTGTATAAAATACCTGACTAGTTATTAGATCAGAGAGAAAGTGTTAATATCACAGCCTGGTGGTTAGGGCACTCATCTGGGAAACTGGAGACTCAAGCGCCTGCTACAATGCCCAGTTAATTATGTATACACAGTGGAACAGCTTCAACGGGTGAGACTGATAAAGCCATGCCTCAGAATATCCTATACCTACTGCTTAGCCCCTGCTCCACTTCAGGGGAGGGAGAATTGAATAGGGGTCTCCCACATCTGAGGTGAGTGCTCCAACCACTGGGTTAAAGGTTATAAGGAAGACACCACTACCTGCTCCTGCTGTAGTGGTTTAACAAATGGCACTTACACCCCCTGCTGAATACAGCCCCTAAATTTTATTTTGGCTGAAACTGTTTGGTGAATTCATGTCAAAAATGAGACTTGTTTCAGCTCAACTGAAACTGCATTTTTCAACAAATACACTATTTGTGTGAATTTTTTCACCCAGCTCTACTAGTCAGAAGAGAGAACATTTAACTGATATGTAAAGTGAGGGAATAGTTTTCCCTTATTAATCATAGAATTGATGTCCTATTTAATTTTTTTGCATTTTATGCCTTTTCATAGTTACAGAAGACATCATCACACTGAAAACTCTAACACGTTAAAGAGAACATAGCTACTAAACTACAACAAAAAAGCTTCAGAAACTATCTGATTTATTATCTTAACAGAAGAGCCAACACATTTGCTAGAAGAACTAAGACAAAACAAACAGGAAGATAGTGTAAGGTAACAAAAATGTTAAGATTTACAGAGGTCCCCATATAGTATAACTGGATAGCCAATCAGTTGGAGAAAAAAAATAAATGATTTAAGTATATCAGAAGCAGGAAGCCTGTAAGAAAGGTGGTGAGTCAGCTGGACTTGCAGGGAGTAAAGGCAACAATTAAGTAGAACAAGAACATTGCAAAGAAGTTAAATGATTTCTATGCATCAGCTTTCACAACAAAGCATGTTGTAGACATACCTACCCTAGCCCTATTCGATTCTGGTTATAAAAATGACGCATTGTCATGGAAAAGGAAGGTGCTAGCACATTAATAAATTAAAAAGCAGGAACAGCTAGTATTCATCCAAGAATTTTGAAGAGACATAAGAATGAAGTGAGTGAGCTGCTATAAAAAACAGTCTCCCTAAAATCATTTGCTATTCTGGGGGAAAAAACATTAGACACAGATGCTGAAAAGGCACTGGGATGATTCAGCTCTGAAGGCAGTGCACTGCCAGCAGCAGCACAGAAAGAAGGGTGGCAATACCATACCATACCATGCCACCCTTCCTTCTGCGCTGTTGCCTTCAGAGCTGGGTGGCCAGACAGTGGTAGCTGCTTACTGAGGGCCTGGTCTGCAGGCAGCAGCACAGAAATAAGGGTGGCAATACCATATCATGCCATCCTTCCTTCCGTGCCGCTTCTCCTTCCTTCAGAGCTGGGCTCCCAGTCAGCAGCCGCCACTCTCCAGCTGCCCAGCTCTGAAGGCAGGGCTGCCGCCAGCAGCAGTGCAGAAGTAAGGGTAGCAGTACCGCAAAGCCCACCCCCCAACACACTCCTTTTTGTGTCAGGACCCCTACAATTACAACACCATGACATTTCAGATTTAAATTGTTGAAATCATGAAATGTACGATTTAAAAAATCCTAGACCTGTGAAATTGACCAAAATGGATCATGAATTTGGTCGGACCCTATTCATAGGATAAGAATTAAACTACTGTCATAGATTAGAAACAGACTAAAATACAGAAGACAAAGAGTAGGAACAAATAGACAGTTTGAGCATAGCAAGAAGTTAACAGTAGGGCACCCCCCAGAATTATGATTTAATGTTTACTATATTTATAGGTAATTTATGAAAAGGGGAAAAGTGTGCAGATGAAACAAAGTTTTTTGGTTATTCAAGACTAAAGATGACGAAAGTAAATTCAGAAGGCCCTATCAAAACTAGCTGAATGGGAGCATAATGGCAGATGAAATTCAGTGCTAATAATTATAAGGTAATGCACACTGGAATGAATAAATTACTTACACATCTGGGGCAGTACTTCAGTTGTTGTAAGTCGAGGGGCCTATGACAACTTATAACAGCAAAAGAGCCATTCCTCTAAATCAGTTGTAAGCAGAGCTACCTTTGTGACATTGTGGACTACTAAGTGAAAATGTTTTCTCAATGCACAGCTGGAGCCAAAAAAGGAAAAAAATATAAATAAAGGATTGGGTTAGAAAATAATACTGAAAATGTCACAATGCCATTATATAAATCAGTAGTACATCCTCTCTTGGAAGACTGTATTAACTTCTGGTCATTCTGCTTAAAACTTTTAGAAGAAATATAAGGAATCCAGAGATGGACAACAAAATGAATTAGCAACATTGAAAGACTTCCATATGAAGAGAGATTGAAAAGAGTGGAAATATTCAATTTGGAGAAGAGCTAGATAAGAGGGGACATGATAGAGGTATGCCAAGTAATAAAGATAGGTTAAATCAGGTGGTCCCACTTACCCTTTCATATAATGCAAAAGCAAGAGATCATTCAATAAAATTTAAAGGCAATAAATTTGAAATTACAAAAGAATGTTTTCATACAGTGAATAATTAGCCTTTAGAACTTATTGCCACAGTAAACTCTTGCCCTCAATAACATACGCTTTAAAAATAATTAAACAATTATACAAATGAGAACATCCAAAGTTATATTAGGTTAAAACATTTTAATAAAGGATATAAATCCTCATGCTTCAGGGCATATACCAAAGGTTAGAGAGAAACTTCTCTATAAGCTGGACATTGCATAAGTCTCACAATGGAATTTCTTCTTTCTCCAGCTGAGGCATTTGGTACTGGTCACTGAAAAAGACAGGTTACTGGACTAGTTGGACCACTGATGTGATGTCGTACAGCAATCTCTATGTTCCATCATCCCCAGGGTTCTGATGAATAAACCTTCGTAGGCAATGCAGAGGTCATGAACACATAAGGATGGTAGCAAAGAGGCCCTAAGGTAAAGTAACAGAAAAAAAACCTTCATTCAAGCAGTACGTATATTATTGTAAAAGATTCTATAGGAAGCCACAGTATTTGTGGTTTTGAACCACACAGGAGAGAATCTGATTGAAGTAGTTTGCCTTTGCCTGTTGGTAGCATTTGGGTTTGCTACTATCCGTCAGGACTACGGAAAGTTGAAATAAGGCTTGCTCCTTCTTCCATAGAATTGTAGAATATCAGGGTTGGAAGGGACCTCAGGCGGTCATCTCTAGTCCAACCCCCTGCTCAAAGCAGGACCAATCCCCAACTAAATCATCCCAGGGCTTTGTCAAGTCTGACCTTAAAAACTTCTAAGGAAGGAGATTCCACCACCTCCCTAAGTAACGCATTCCAGTGTTTCACCACTCTCCTAGTGAAATTTTTTTTCCTAATATCCAACCTAAACCTCCCCCTCTGCAACTTGAGACAATTACTCCTTGTTCTGGCATCTGCTACCAGTGAGAACAGTCTAGCTCCATCCTCTTTGGAACCCCCTTTCAGGTAGTTGAAAGCAGCTATCAAATCCCCCCTCATTCTTCTCTTCCGCAGACTAAATATCCCCAGTTCCCTCAGCCTCTCTTCATGAGTCATGTGTTCCAGTCCCCTAATTATTTCTGTTACCCTCCACTGGACTCTTTCCAATTTTTCCACATCCTTCTTGTAGTGTGGGGCCAAAACTGGACACAGTACTCCAGATGAGGCCTCACCAATGTCGAAAAGAGGGGAACGATCACGTCCCTGGATCTGCTGGCAATGCCCCACTTATACACCCCAAAATGCCATTGGCCTTCTTGGCAACAAGGGCACGCTGTTGACTCATACCCAGCTTCTCGTCCACTCTAACTTGTAGGTCCTTTTCTGCAGAACTGCTGCTTAGCCATTCGGTTCCTAGTCTGTAGCAGTGCATGGGATTCTTCCGTCCTAAGTGCAGGACTCTGCACTTGTCCTTGTTGAACCTCATCAGATTCCTTTTGGCCCAATCCTCTAATTTGTCTAGGTCCCTCTGTATCCTATCCCTACCCTCCAGCGTATCTACCTCTTCTCCCAGTTTAGTGTCATCTGCAAACTTGCTGAGGGTGCAATCCACACCATCCTCCAGATCATTTATGAAGATATTGAACAAAACCGGCCCCAGGACCAACCCTTGGGGCACTCCACTTGATACCGGCTGCCAACTAGACATGGAGCCATTGATCACTATCCGTTGAGCCCGACAATCTAGCCAACTTTCTATCCACCTTATTGTCCATTCATCCAGCCCATACTTCTTTAACTTGCTGGCAAGAATACTGTGGGAGACCGTGTCAAAAGCTTTGCTAAAGTCAAGGAACAACACATCCACTGCTTTCCCCTCATCCACAGAGCCAGTTATCTCATCATAGAAAGCAATTAGATTAGTCAGGCATGACTTGCCTTTGGTGAATCCATGCTGACTGTTCCTGATCACTTTCCTCTCCTCTAAGTGCTTCAGAATTGATTCCTTGAGGACCTGTTCCATGATTTTTCCGGGGACTGAGGTGAGGTTGACTGGCCTGTAGTTCCCAGGATCCTCCTCCTTCCCTTTTTTAAAGATGGGCACTACATTAGCCTTTTTCCAGTCGTCTGGGACTTCCCCGATAGCCATGAGTTTTCAAAGATAATGGCCAATGGCTCTGCAATCACATCTGCCAACTCCTTTAGCACTCTCGGATGCAGTGCATCCGGCCCCATGGACTTGTGCTTGTCCAGCTTTTCTAAATAGTCCCGAACCACTTCTTTCTCCACAGAGGGCTGGTCACCTCCTCCCCATGCTGTGCTGCCCAGTGCAGTAGTCTGGGAGCTGACCTTGTTCGTGAAGACAGGCAAAAAAAGCATTGAGTACATTAGCTTTTTCCACATCCTCTGTCACTCATGTCTTTCCCAAAGATTTTACAATGGAAATGGTGTAGAGCAGTGGTTCTCAAAGCAGGTTTTCTGCTTGTTCAGGGAAAGCCCCTGGTGCGCCGGACCGGTTTGTTTACCTGCTGCGTCTATGGGTTCGGCCGATTGCAGCTCCCACTGGCCGCAGTTCGGCGCTCCAGGCCAATGGGGGCTGCAAGAAGGGCAGCCAGTACATCCCTCAGCCCACGCTGCTTCCTGCAGCCTCCATTGGCCTGGAGTGGCGAACTGCAGCCAGTGGGAGCCGCGATCGGCCAAACCTGCGGACGCGGCAGGTAAACACACTGGTCTAGCACGCCAGGGGCTTTCCCTGAACAAGTGGCGGACTGGCTTTGAGAAGGACTGGTGTAGAGCAGAGTACTACAGGTAGCATCTGAAAACACTGATTTCAGGAGAAAGTCAGGGGAGAATGTCTTTCTCCTGAAATCATGCACAGATAAAAAAAATTGTACTTAGAATCAGAAGCATTATTTGTTACACAGCTGGGAATCGGGGCACCAGACAAAAGCAATTAAAAAGAATTGGTGAAACTGGAAAATGGGCAAATAGTAAGAACGGGACCAGCAGAGGGAGTTAGTATGGCACAGAAAATGTAACATTAAAATGCAGTGGAAATAAGATAGGAAAAAAGAAAGTCATGAGGTTATGGAAAAGCAATTGCAGTTCATTTTTGCTTCAAGGTTTGAATCCAGTACTGTGTCTAGGCTGCAAATAGTCCAGCTGAGTTTTCAGTAGTTCATTTCAATTCATGAAGCATTTTCAATTATTTCAGGCCATGATCCAGGTTTCAGTCATCATTTGTAGGAGAAGTGTCAAATATCTGGCCTTGTGTTAGAACAAGTTTCTGAAAAGTATCACGGATTGCTGTCCGCAGCATTACCATGTTCTTGCAAAGGTGTGACAGAGATCTGAGGGGAAGTCATTAGCTATTACAGGTTTAAAGGCCTCTGTGTAGGAGCAAATGTACAATAGCATGGATTATCTTCATGTTCTGTTATGCAAGCTATAGAACATGTTGCTTAGTTCTAGACAGGGGCAACAGAAATCTGCAGAAAAGATTAGCAAAATGTAGATAAATTTTTTTTAACCTACTGCAGTTTACCTCAATAAAGGAAAAAGAGAATCATCTACTACTACTGCAGTTTCTTTGGGATTTTTATGAAGTGTAGATAGCCAAAGAAGAGCCCAAAAATGCACGTTACACATTTTATCTGCATATAGCTTGATCCTAATATACCATTATAAAACTAAATAGCTGTAATAAAATTCAAATTGTAAACTCTCTTGAGCAAGGACAGTCCCATACTGTGTGTTTGTATAGTACCTAGCACAGTTGGGCCCTGATACTGTCTGGGGTTGTGGGTATTACTGATGACATACTGAAAGCCTGACAACTGTTAATTTCTTATATTTGTCTCTTAAACTCAGGGTACTCTGGTGCTCCAGCTGGGGCGCTGGGTAGGGGGCTGGACCACATGGCTCGGCCCCACTCTGGCTGGGATGCTGGGTCGGGGCTGCACCACGCAGCTTGGCCCTGCTCCGGCCAGGGCACTGGGTCAGAGGCTGCACCACGCGGCTCCTGGAAGCCACGGCATGGCTCCACTCTAGCTTCTATGTGCTCCAACGGGAGCTGCAGAGGTGGTGCCTGCGGATGGGGCAGCATGCAGAACTGCCTGGCTGCGCCTCCAAGTAGGAGCCAGAGAAGGGACGTACCACTGCTTCTGGGAGCTGCTTGAGGTAAAAGCCGCTCGGAGCTTGCACCTCCTGAGCCTCTCCCCATGCCCTAACCCCCTGCCCCAGCCCTGATCCCCCTCTGAACCCCTCGGTCCCAGCCCAGAGTACCCTCCTACACCCCAAACTCCTCACACCCCCCCCACCCCAATTCTGTGAGCATTCATGGACAGCGATATAATTTCTATTTCCTGGTGTGGCCCTCGGGCCAAAACGTTTGCCCACCCCTGCTCTACTGCATGAGCTAAAAGCCATAGGGCTCTTAGCTAAGGTTGTAGAGTGGGCTCCTTAATCTCCCTCTAAGTGGTCTCGGTGCCACTAAACGGGACACAGCCCCACCCCCAGGAGGTGTATGGGTTACACAACCTCCCGGTGCCGGCCTTATTGCCCGCCTCTTGACCGCCGGGGAGCAGGAGCGTGAAGTGCATTGGGGGCTGAGCATGGGCCAGGTTCAGCTCACAAAACGCATCGCCCGTGGGCGCCGCTGTCCCGCCGGCAGCACGTCAGCGGCCCCACCGCGACCTGTGCACGGACAAAGGGCAGGTTGTGCTGGCTCCATTATCTCCCCCACCCGCGCCGCCTCCTCTCTTCAGCCAGCCCTGCCCCTGCGCTACACTGCCGCCCCGGGGCAGGCGCTGCTCACCCCCGGCCCCAACCTGCGACAAGGGGCGTGCTCACAGGCTGTTCTCCCTGGGGTGAGTGCCCGGGTTCCCCTCAGCCCGCCCCGCTCCCAGCCGCGGCCGGGCGCCCTCTGCCGGGCACTGGGCGGGAACGATCCCGGCAGCCCGGCCCCTCCCCGCCCTAGTCCCCACCCGCACGTTGCTCGGGGAAGCGGCGCCGGGGAGCAGCCGAGAAGCAGCGCGTCGCTGCCGTCCCCGTGTCCTCTGCCGCCGCCGCACAGCGGCCCTCAGACCCAGGCTGCCCCGGCCGCCGCTGCAGCGCCATGCCCCGCGCCGCCCCGCTCCTGCTGCTGCTGCTCAGCCTGGCCCAGCGCCGCGCCTGCCTCTCCGGGCCGGTCAGCGCCGCGCCCCCGGACCCCGCGCGGGACCCCTGCCGCAGCCAGCCCTGCTGGAACAGCGGCACCTGCTCCCCGGCGCCGGCCCGGGGCCCCGCCGCCCCCCGCCGCCTGCCGCTGCCCCAGCCTACCTACAGCTGCGCCTGCCCCGCCGGGGTCACCGGCACCTACTGCCAGGTAAGGGGGACAGGGGCTGTGCGGGGAGCTCGCCTGCCCGTGCCCCGCCGCCAGCCCCGCCTGGGTGCGCCCCTGCCCGTTTCCCTGGCTGTGCCCTGGTGTGTGTCCCTCTCTGCTCATCTCGTGCCCTTGTGTCTGTCCCCGGCTGCCCTTGTGTCTCTGTCTGTCGGTCTGTCTGCCTAGCTCTGCTCACTAGGACTCTGCGTCTGGGAGTCTGTCTCTGTCCCATCTTTCTCTCTCTGTCTCCGGGGTCTGGCTCTGTCTCTATCGGCTCATTCATTCTCCCTCTGTAGGTTCATCTGTCCCTACCGCTACCCAGCTGTTTGTAAGTCAGGCTGCGGCTCCATATCACTAATGGGCATCAGTGTTTTTGCATTATTAATCTATTAGTTCAGCAATATTATACTGTCTGTCGTAGGTTAGGTACTGTCCTCTACACAGTGGCTATAATTGTCTCAATCCATCTCCGTATATACAGCTGTGTATTATGCGCCTGTCTGTAGAGCTGCCTTCTTTTCTCTCATATGTGCGTGATACATACATATATCCAAGGAGATATCTGGGTGTATGAGTCTGCTGATCATAACGTTTGCCCTTCTTCTTTCCTTAGCGAAGTGTCCAGATTCTTAGGTGTGGTAATAGCTGTGGGTCAGAGGCAGTACCTAAGCTGCAGTTTCTATCTCCTGCAAAAAACTATCTGCGGATGTTAGTCTTTTTTTTTGTTTTTTTTTTAAATCCATTAAATATTTAAGGTGGATGCTATTACTCAGAGTAACTGAGCTTGACTATTCTTGGGCAAGTGTTGGGGTTTAGTTCCTAGGCTTGTAAAACTGACATATCAAACCTGCAATACTTTTAACCCTACCTGCATAAAAAATATATGCAAACTTGGTGGGTTAAATTATTAAAAGGTGAATGAAAAGGTGAATGATCTCAGGAAATTAGGCAGCTTTCCAGAATTAGATGGAATGTTTTAGCATGGATCTCTTTTCTTTTTCTTCATTTTTCTTTCTGCACTCTGGTGGCTTTTTATATATTGTTTATTTTAAGATCAAAATGATTGATTTTTTTTTTTTTTGGAAAATGGGTAGCAAAATTGTACTGAATATACAAAAGACGACTTAATAGGTTTATGATGACCATTTCTTTCTAGTGCATTTCCTATCACATTTTGTGTGCCACTTGGTTTCACCTTATTAAATTCTACAGAAAGATCAAAATGTCAATGTAAGGGTAGAAAAATATTATCTGGTACATCTAGAATAAAAAAAAACTGTGGACAATAGCGAATATGAGTAACATCTTTCTAGCCTGCTTGATCATATGTTGATTTAATACAGTTTTTTTGATAAAATATTGCATTACTTGGTCTATGAAGACCCAAGTGAATGCTGATGACCATATGAAGAGGTTTTGTTCATAATCCTTGCATTTTGTCTCGTTATTAAATGTCTTTGATACCACATTCTAAAATATGGATAAAATCTCTCAATTTATCCCGCCACCTCTCTTTTCCTTATAAGTAGAGAGAAGGGTTTGTTTTGTGAGGGTTTAAATGATAGTGATATACTTCCAGTGACAACAACTATAATAGAACACAGATTGGTTCACATTTCTTTGGGCAACGCTTCCTGGTTTACAGGATTTGACATAAAGGTAAACTGATTCAAGTAAACTAATGTTGATTTTTTAAAATTTTTTCTACAGCACGCTCCTTAACTTAAGTAGCCTGATTTTGTTTTGTTATATGTATTCATTAGGTCACAAAATATCAAAGCTGTAGTTTTCCTGTGTGGGTGGAGAGAACAGATTTCTTTCTTAATAAGCCATGAATATCATGTGTAGGGTTCAATAATGAGTATTGTATGGACATATTGAAAGTCCCTGTGACCTGCAGGCATTTAGAAAGAAATACTTCTGTGCTCGCCCTAAAATGTCTCACTTGCTTCCTTTTAACAATGAAAGTCAAAATATTACCATTAATGAGGTTCTGCAAAATCAGAGAGCTTAAAGTGGATTAAATAGAATCCCCCCTCTGGCAAATTTTAGCAGTCTTGCTGGTAAGAATTTGACTGCTTGCACTTGGGTTTATTGTGTTTTCCGCTCTAGAAGAGACAGACCAAATTGCATGTGTGCTGCTGCCTATTGCTGTTATACTGTCTGAAATCCATGACTGAAGGATAAATGGCTCTCTCAAATGTTTTGGTAAACTGTAACATTTACTGGTGTCATAACCTGCAGGAGGTGTTGTATCTGTGGTTTTGGTAGAAGAGAGGAATACATTTCTTTGTAACCTGAGAAAATAGATAATGAATTCACAAGCACACTTTTTATTAAACGATATGAAAGGGCTAATTCTGGGAGTATTGTTTATAAAATGTTTATTTGAGATATCATTGACTTTTATTATAACCCATGGAACAGTAGTTTTATAAGGGAAACTTTCTAAACAAAAGATAAAAGAAATTCATCCCTGTCTATCAGGACTGGAAATGAAGCAAAAACATTTTAGTTTACTCTGAAAAGTGATTTTTAAAAAAACTATAATTGTAATGAAAGAGGGGACAAATCATCTGCCTAAAGAGAAATTAGTAAAATATTGTATGTGGCTGCATACAAGAAGGTTTCCTACTTTGATAAAAGGAGGATAATAAATACATATGAATTACAGGATTGGTTAGTAGTTCAGATGCCTTTCTTTTTAGCAGTTTAAAAAAACCCCTCACAAGTGAAAACAATATATGTACTCTATTGATGAACTTTTCCGACTCAAAGGGATTCTAAAACACAAGGAATTTTAATTCCAAAAAGGGGTATGAGAAAACTGAGTGCTAAATCAGGCAGATTGCTTCAAATTTAAAGCTGCAGCCTCAGGCAGAGGCTTCTCAACTTACTGCTGAGGATGTTATTAAACTATTAAAATGGGGAGAAGGAAATATTAAGAGGGAAAACAAATACAAGTAAGGAATTCAGCTATGTTGAAATAATTAGCCACTAGTAATCTGAAGATGGTAAATTCGCACAGCTGCTCTTTGTCATAGAAGTGGAATAATATCTCATCAATGTTTGTTCTCTGAAAACAAATTAAAACATAGCCCTGTTTTGACACACACACTACGTTCTGTAATAAAAAGATTAAGTAAACAATCCATCTGATTCTATGTTATTTTGATGCAAGTAGGTATAGAGTTGCGGGTCAGAAGAGGACATGCTAGCACTCTTCTCTGCCCGTGTTGTAAAAAGACTGATAACATAGTCACAGCTGGAAATTACCCAGAACTTCTTCAGTAATATATTAGCTGGGTCCATTTTTTTTATGCACTTCACAGTGCTCTTGGTGGAAGGAAAGTGACAAAGAGGTAAATTGGCACATCAGATGCTCTTAAGATATTTTTGAAATCCACAGCTTTTCTATCACCAAGTGCAATCTTTCATTGTGTGTGTTTTGTTTTTTGTTTTGTCTTGAGGAACCATTTTTCCATAAGATGTGGTGGTTGCTTTGGTAACTTTTTTCTATGGAGAGGAAGAAAAAAATCATATCTGTGCATACATCAAAATTACTTATGGGTACATTTGACATATGCTGTCTAGAAAACTTCTAGTTTTTCTTACTATGTAATATTTTCAGATTGCACATTCAAGGATATGCGTGGTTTTCATTACATTCCACTAATGAAGGAGTGACAGGAGAAAAGGGATTTGTGCAATTGCTTAAGCATATATTTTTCTCAAGAAGTTAATTCTTTGCTTTTGTGTATTGTGAAGAACATGAATGGATGTTCTGCATAAAATTGTGCAAACTTTTTTTTAATGAATCTGGTTCTTCTGGAAGAGATTGAAACAAATTGGAAAATTTTTAGCTTTATTCTGAAAGAAATTGGTGGCAGAATATTAAATCTAATAAAAATATGAAAAAATGTTAAAATTATGTTGACATACTTCCTTTGTTTCTGCTGTTAAAAACCAAAATATAATATTTAGCTAAAGAGTAAATTCCATATTTTTTTCTTTGATTTAGTATATCCAAAATCCAATAAAATTATTTTTTTCTTGAAAGGGACAGGTTGTTGCTTGTACTGTGTATTCAGCTGGAATATATTAAGTGGAAAGTCATTTGGATTAGGACATCGTTAACTTTAGAGACATAAGAATCAAAACAGTTAAAAGGGGAAGGGGATGAAGAATTCCATGCTAGGTTTGGAGTTTGAAAAAAGATAAAATGAACCTATCAGGTAAAATTTTCTTACATTAATCACTTTTAGCAAAGTCCTGTGAGAATTTCACTAACATATCTTATCTCCTGTAGAAACTGTTGCTTATTATTATTTATTATTATTATTACTTTTAAAGAGATCCTGTCAGGTACTTTTATCATTTTTATTTTTTGTCCTTTTGCTGGAAAATAAATTATTTTCCTTTCACCCCAGTTGTCACACAACCCCTATTCTTTTGTTTCTGGCAGTGTAGTTTTGTTGTATTCTGTATCTGTATTTCATGGACTTCTTCAATAATATAATCAAAGCCAGAGATCAAGTATTATCTTTTCGGTGGTGCTCAGAACTGGCTATCAGCGTTTGAGTTCTGGTCGTTGGTTTGCTACTCTCTGTTCGGTTTTAGACAAGTCACTTCAGTTATCTTTGCCTTAGTTAACCCATATCTAAAATGGAGATAATATCTCATGTGCGTGATGTTAGTTTTAATTTTTTAAGTGATTTGGGAGCCTGTGACGAGTATACAAGTGCTTGTTGCAGTAGTTATGCTAGCAATTAAGGGGATAGTTTCTTGTGCTCCCCCTGCTGGATAGCTTTCTGCAGCAGCAAAAGTTTTATAAAATCAACTTAATTGTGACTCTGTGAACAATTTATTTATATAAAATGGAACATAAAGAAATATATATCCTGAGTTTGAGACGCTAGTGAAAGATTTAAGATTTAAAGGCAACAGATATATCATCTCTTTAACTCTGCTCTTAAAAATGGTTTTATTGCAAAAGATATTTTAACCAAAGACAGGATTCTTTTAAAAAAATCACCTTTAAAGTATCCTGAGACAATACATTCTTTCCATTTGATTAAAAATTCATAGAAGCTTGGAAGTTTGGAATAGAAATGACCCAGCAAGTTATCCTTTCCATCCTTTTGTCACTATGGGATTTTTACTTTTAGTACATTTCCTAAAGTTTTGTCTGGTTTTATAAGTCCTAAGTAATGTGGTTTCCACCTCTTCCTTTGGGAGACTCTCTCATATGCTAATACATCTTGCTGTGAGTTTTCCTGACATTTCAGCCTAATTTTTTTCTTAATTTCTTCCTGTTATCTCTGTGTACCACGTTAAATAATTCCTGTCCCCTCTTGATCGTAATGCTCTTCAAACATTTGTAGATTGTTATATTCCTTCCGAGCAAACTCTACTCTCTGTTCTGCATCAGCGCTATCCTCTTCTCCTCTGAGAATCCCCCAGAATCTCCACTCACACAGGTCTCTCCAAGTCATCTGCTGGGGCTCTCCGGATGCCACAGCTCCTCTTTCCTTGGGACCTGCTCCAGATGGAGCTTCTGAACCTCCTTGTCAGATGGACAACACAACCAGAACTTTTCAGCTTTCCCAGGAAGCGCCGCTCAGGAGCCAGTGCCCCGTGCTGGGACTGAGGAATCCTGTTCTATCTGCAGGGAACTCAGTGCATAGGTGGAACTTTCCCTGTGACGTCCTATCCCCTTCCTGGCCCTCATGTCCCTGGACATGGGGCTTTGCCTGCTGAGCTGGCCATGTATGTGGGTGGTGGGGTGGCTTAGAAAACTGACATGTATAGAGATAGACTAGCCCTAGCCATCCTCTGCCTATGGTCATACTAGGGCTACATAGAGGAAAAGCTATTGCTTCCCTGCTCTATGATATAACGCCTCTATGTAAATCCGTTTTATTTACTGGCTGCACTACACAGCCCTGAGTCTCTCAGCATCCTTCAGTCTGTTCTGCTAGAAGATTTAAGATGTACTTTACCTTCACATCAGTGTCCTAATATATTCCATTCCTTCTCTGTTATCTCTCTTGCTCCTGCTAGGAGGGGACATCCTAGATAAGAAGTCTTTAAGGAGTTGTTTTAGGTCTGTGCTCACAATGTACACATCACAATATTAAAAAAATTTTTTTTTGGCCACTCCCAATTTTTTAATTGTTTGATGGTATTTTCTTTCATTCCTAGGCAGTTACTGAAGGTATATGGCTACTCCATCTGTTGCTTTTTTATCTATGCATAAGAGTAGACTGTACAATTAGATAACATCTTCAGTTTTGTTGTAAGACTGAGTATTGGCTCTCTGTGCATTCTCCAGCGTAGCATAGGTTCCTGAGATCTTGTACCAGTTTCCTGGTGAACAACAGCACTATTAACGCATACAGTCTTTCAAAATGTCAGACCATAAGTATTAACATCGATTTTTGTGGGGTTTTGTTCCTAGATGTCATGTTCATTGGTCCTTTTCTTTCCTTTTTGTTTCTTTGGCAGAGATCCTGCTAGACCATTTCCAGGTGGTGGTTTAAGTGTGTCACTTTGTCTTTTATGCTATTTTCAAGAACCTTCGAATACTAATGTTGTTCAATTATTAAACAGCCTAACTCTCCCAAACTGTTGGATTGTGTTTCAGTTTGTGTTACCCAGTTGATGGCTGGATGGTTTGAATACCATTGGGGACAGACCACTGAACTCTGGGTTCGAGTTTCACAACTCTCTTATATTGACTTTGCCATCATGCTAATTTGTGCCAATTTTATAGTGGTTTAGTTTTTTATTAGACTTACTAAATATATTTCACAAGGCACTGGTATGGGTGGTATTGTTATGTGTAAAATTAACAAGGTTAATTGAGAACTTGTTTTGTAATTCTTTAGGTGCAAATTCTGCTCTTCTGTTATGGAGACTTGGAGGCCCTTGCCTGCAGTGAAACTGGTGCATTTTCGGCAGTGTTGGGGGGACAGGATATAGGGAGCACTTGGACAGAGTAAACAAATTATCTCCCACCCCATATACACATTTCTTTCAGTTATGGTAACTTTAGATATTCCTTGTAGCTGTAGTGGGATTTTTTTTTAAGTTGGTATTGTCCCTTGAGGAATTGTGGGTACTACTGTAAAAATTGCCATAAGAGAAAGAGGATTATATCTCAGCAGTTCCAAATGTTTGCAATAAATTATCTAATTGAATTGTTCTCAATTCCTATAAAGGAAGGCAACAATTATTTAAGGACCAAATGTTATGTCTCAGCTGTACAAATAGGTATTATGATCAATTTGACAGTTTATATACTAACAACTAAAAAACCTTCACTATCTCTGTTTCAAGCTACTCAAATAGCCCATTGAAATCTATTCAAAACACTTCTTTGAATCTCATGCAGGTCATTACACCATGTAAATTATTTGGCTTCCAAGAATTGTATGATATAAAGAAAAATTGCAGATGTTGCATTGGCTTACATTTCTGTGATTAAAGATGCTGAAGAAACTTGCCAAAAGTTTTGAGGTAACTGAATAATTGCAGAATATAGCGATGCTAAAATGCTTAAATTATTTCATGTTCTTGTTCATCACAATTTTCCATTTTCATATGGTTTGATCTGAGAGAATTGCCTTACTTCTCTGTATATGGAAATGATTTCTGATTATTCATAAACCAGTATTTTCTTTTCCTTTGAAATATGTATCAATACCTAATACTTTATGGCTTCGTTGAGCAGTCCAAGGTAGAGATATAGTCAGAGGCTTTTTAGTTTTTTTTAAACAGTGTTCTAGAATCTTCCACATTTTGCTTAACAAATAGGAGCTAGTTGCTTTCTTAAACATATGAAAAAACCTTGAAAAAGATGACAAGTTCTGGTAGTAATATTGTAGCTTTGTGGGTGCACTGTGAGCAGGAGACCATCAGCTTCAGAGGAAGGTTTAAGAAATCTTGTAGTAAGCAGATGTGGGATAATCTGCCCTCCAGGGGAGTCTCCTCCTAACCCTTAATAGTCAGAGATTAACTAAAAACTCGAAGAATGAGGTTTGACAGCTATTCTAATTTTTCTTTTTGTATTTATTATTAACTCTCTGTATTTTTGTTATCCATGTAAATGTTGAGTCTCTCTTGAATCCTGGTCATTTTTTGGCTTTCAGCAATATCATATGGCAATAAGTTCCATTGTTGAATGATATATTATGTGAAAATATTTTGTTTTATAAGTTTGCATTTGCTATCTTTCAATTTCATTACAAGTCCCCTTGCTCTTGTATTATGTCACAAGGAGAGTGGAAGTGCCCAGTCTACGTTCTCTGTACCATTAATTATTTTTATATTGCTGTCAGGTCCCTTCTTTAAAGTAAACAATCCCAACATTTTCATATGAGAGTTTTCCCAAACCCTAATCAAGCTTGTCGCTCTTCTGCGTTTCCTCTAATTCTGCGATATTCTTTTTGAGATGAAGTAACCAACATTGAACACAATTTTCCAGGGGATGGTAGACAATTGATTCATGTAATGGCATTATAGTATTTTCTGTATTATTCTGTATTCAGTTCCTTACGCATGCTATCATTTTGTCTGCTCTTTTGAGCAGAGGTCACCACTGAGCTATCCACAATAACAGCTGAGTTGAAACAGATATTTTAGAACCCAGTAACCTAGTTGGAGAGCATTGGTAATAGAAGCCTTTGGTTTTGGATCAGTCAAACCAAAATGAAAGCCATTACATATAGATGGAAAAATGCTGCATTTGGGAAGCTTGTGGTTCCTTGTCCTAAAACCTCTTCTAATGGTAGTGTAGTGTATAAGTGCATTCAGCCTGTTAGGACTTACTCTTCTACTAGTAGATTTTTTACTAATTCTCCGCCTTACAGAAGGTAAAATAGCTTTATTCAATGTTCTATCTCCCTAACTACTGTACTTGTCAATTTACATTGTACATATATAATATAAAAATTGAAAAAAGTACCCTATGGTGGGAAAGTCCTATCATATAGCTCTCCAACATGAACAAGATTAAGCATAACGATAAATTATATTACTAAAAGAAAATTTGTATGAGATATACGACTTGAACAAGCTATACCATAACAGTATAGGAGCATAGAAAATGCAAATCATGTCAAAGTCTATGTCACACTGACTAGAGTGGCTCATGACTGTGAATGCCTACCTCAGTGCAGACTGTCAAAAACAGGGCCAATACCCCAAACTGGTGGTGTGTTGTATAATTAGATTTCACCAAGCTAGCAACAAATGTGAACTCCTGTATCACTATACCAGTTTTACCTCATATACAGTCCCCTTATATCCTCCAATCTGTCTTGCCACCCAGACAAACTGGACTTAGCGGTCAGTGGTCACTTACACAAAAAATCACACCAAATTCGGGTTGCTCTCAGTCCCAAGAAATCAGTCACTTACCTCAGATCAATTGGTACCTTAGAATTTACACTAAAGACAAGTCTTGTAGCCAGTCCTGTAATAAACTACCTAAAGGTTTTTTATTCCTTTTCCTAGTTAATAGAGTTATTTACAAGGTAAAGCAAGCAAACATATGCACACAAGTTATCTAAATCCTAAGAATGACAGAGTTGGAGTGATATGTCAATTCTAAGTGTCTTTCAGGGAGGACCCAGGAAGCAGCCCCGGGGGGATCTCTGGCTTCAGTTTAGAGTCTCTGGCCTTGTCAGAGTTCATACAGCCGAAAAGATGGATATTTTTCAAGTGACCTTGTTTTATTTCCTTCATTCAGCTTCCAAGTCCACAGGATAAGCTTTCTTGCACATAGCATTTCCAAAGTGTGATAGGGCCATTAACTATTCCTTGGTATCGCAATATTCTTTGATGGCCCTTCTGATTTTGATAGTCCTTCACGATGGGTGAGAGGGGGATGATTCCTGTGCCTGAGTTCACAAGCAAACATTTTCAAAGTCGTTATAAAGCAAAATTTACCTATTTTCTTATGGCATGGAATACGGACATTACAAGTGAGATGAATGCATGCAGCAATTTACAAGCATTTCAGAGAGTCTAAACACGAAATACATTCTTATAAGACTAATATCTATTTTGAGCAAAACTAACATACCGGTGAACTGGTCTGGTCTCCAGCTATGAGTTTGTTAGTTCTTAACTTATGTCTGCAGTCTGGGCAAGAGCTGTGTACATTAGGAAAAGTAATGCCTCCTTTGATACAAAGTTCTTTGAATCCATTTCTTCCACAGGTCAAGTGCAGTCTTTTATCCAGAAACACTCTTGCACCTAAAAGGTACCCATGCTCTACATGTGGCTCATATTTTTCTTTCGCTCTCCCTTACCGTAATAAATGTCTTCTGATGTAAAAGAAAAACAGGACTGTTAGCCTGAAGGAATAGCTGTGAGCTCTGTGGAAAACAAGTCTGTTGTTGAAAGTTCAAGACTAGGATTCTGTTCTTGGCTTTGCCTCTGACTTGGTGTGGGATACTGAGCAAGTCACTTTACTTACTGTGTCGCGCTATTCCCACTTACACATGGGGAAAAAACCCTATCCTTATAGGAGTGTTGTGAGAACTAATTCCTTAATGTTTGTAAAGAGCTTCAAGAAACTTGGAAGAAACTATGAAGGTAAATTTTATTCATTACTTTGAATTGCAAGATTTTGAATTTCCAGAGTTTCTGATATCAGTAATTGCCATTTCTAGTGTATTGTGGTAAAGAATACCTGGGCCAACTGCACAATATAACCAAATTGATCTTAGAGGAAGTTAAATTACTAATCTCCAGTTTCTTCATAACGTATCGCAAAAATAATTTAACTTCATCTGTTTTCATTCCACTTGTACATTAAACAATTTGAATACTTCATAGTGCTGGTTGTTAGGTGCAGCAGGGGTCTGAGATACAGTTTGATTCTCAGGTGTTTGCTGCTGTTTGGTCAGCGCCTCAGTTGCCAACATCAGGTTGTGATCTCAGTCTGTTGAGGAATAGGCATAGCTCCAGCAGGTGCTTTGTGGGTGACCATTACTGACCTATCTGTTTCCCTCTGTGCCCTCCCCGCTCTGGTGTGAAGTTGACCGGATGTTCCCACCCCATCTAAAAGCTGCCTGGGCCAGATTTTGCCAATTTGCTCCTGGATTTGAATGTGTTACAATTCCTGTGGTACTACTCCAGAAGCCCTACACCATGCTGCAAACTGTCACTTGGAGCTATGCTGAGACTCTGGATCTCACCACCATATGGGAGAAGAATTGGTGCAGGAAGCTTTTTGTAGCCAGTCACTGCAATAAAGGTCTGTTTGTGGATGTTGCTAAGCAGATGCCCATGAAGGGCCACAACTGGGATGCCAGCCAGTGCCGGATAAAGAACAGGGATTGCCAGGAAATAATCCCATCAGGCGACATGTAACTGGTTTGTTTTTTGAAGAGCTGGATAGGATTTCACACAATTATACAACTACCAAACACAGGAAGGTTGTGGAGCCTGCTGCCTGGTCCCTTCACCACCCACTTCCCAAGGTCAAACAGCAAGACTCACCAGGGGATGAGCACAAGGAGGCCTGTGAAGAGATCTCCCCAGAAAGCCAGGATATTTTATGCGAGCTTGATTCCTACCTTGCCATAGTTGAGCCCAGTTCCCAGGCAGCAACCCAGTCCTGGGCTGAGAAGGCAGATCCTATGGAGGGAACCTTGGCATGTAGCTATCATTACAATTTTTTGTTGTTGTGCTATGCTGCATTGCTAGCTTCTGTTCCAGGTGCCTGACGGCTGCCACCATTTTAAGAGAATATGAGCCAGGAGCCTTTCTAAGTCTCCAGCCCCTATTTCCCTCCCTCCTTTGGCCCATACTGTCTGATCAGCTCCCTATACACGTTTCCAAAATGGCAGGCAATTGGCCCCTGTTTCTACCAAAGCCCCGACTATTGACTGTTTTAAGGCCCAATATCAACGGCACCTGTCTATCTATATATTTTCCTTTCCATTCCCCTTATCTGTTCCACAGTCCCATTTTCCAGCTCAAAATGGTGGCCAGCAGCATGGCACAGTTGCAGCCTCTGCCTCACCCTTCTCTGGTGGCAGATTCAAGTAATGAAAACATTCATTTCTGCAAAATGCAACAGTTAATTGAGACAGTGGTTACCAGAAAAGAAGTTTGGTTAGGATTCTCAGCCTGCAGGAGACAGATGTGGGCATTGGATGCCCACAAAGACTACAGCGCCCTGTTGAGGTATAAAAACATGCGTTCATGCAGAGAAAGGGCTTTTTACCTTAGGGATAGCAAGGCCTATATAGAGAAAGGCTAGGTACAGTGAATGATTCACGCAATAATTACAGAACCCTATCTGTTTTTCTGAATACTTTAACCATGTTTGCAGGGGAGATAAAGCAGAATCTAACAATAAGAAATTGCTCTATTTTTGTCCAGCCATTATGGGGGATAGCTGCATGGGATTCCCCCGATATAGCTTACAGCTCTCTTGTACTTCTGCGTGAACCATCTTTGTGAAGAACTTCACAGTATATCTTACTGGTCTGTTCTTTGCCTTTCTGAATAAGGTCATTCTTTGCCTCCTAGTCACCCACCTCACTATAATGTTATTTAGAGTCAGGACAGCTTAAGGGGATGTAGAAGGGATTACTATCCAGTTTGACGCCACATGCCCCCCCGCTACCCACTCTGACATCATATAAACACCTCCAAGGTGCAGCAAAATGACAAAACCAAGCTGAGAACAGTCCCCCTCCCCCAAATCTTCAAGGCACAACAGCAAAAGTAAAACAGCATATTTTGCAGACAAAAATCCCAATGCAGCCAGTCCTCCTCCTGCATCGCTTACCAAGTCTGATGTTTCCCCAAGACTGGGAAGAATCTCAGGGAAGTAAAATCAGAAATACATTTAGAAATGCTATCACAATCTTTTTAGAATATGAACAATAACCGCCTGTGTCGTCTTTAATATTCCTGCAACCATGGCACTTGCAGCGGCCATATCTTTAAGGACAGGCCCTTAATCAACAACTGAGTGGCTGGCTAACCTGAGGGGGAGAAAATGGAAAACTTGTGATGAAATATTCACAGACCTCACTGCAGAGTCCCACAAATCCCTGAAAATAGTGGAGAAGTAGAGGCAGTATTTGGAGATGGAGAGGAAAAAAGACGAGATCTCAACAGTTGCCAGGGTAGCACTGACGTGGGAAAAGATAGTATTGAAAAAACAGGGAGATGAATAGACAACTCCTGGAGGCAATACAAAGCCAAAATGCCCCGTTGCAGCATATGTTGCTGTTACAGCAGCTGCTAATGTAGTCCTATAAATCAGCACCCAGCCATGTTGTGCAACCCTGGACAATACAGGCTAATGGGAACAACAGCAACTCCTCCCTATTATGCCCTTGCAGCAGAGCTCCAGAGCAATTCCCTTCACAGGCCCAAGCTCACAGCATTGAGAACAGTTGCACCTGGGAGCCCAGCTCTTTTGAGCCCTTTAACATTTCTGGTTAACTTCAAGCCTTGACACTCAACACCAGAAGGGCCACAAACAGATGAGGCAGAGGCATGATGTATACTCACCTGTGACTTTAAGCTATCCCCTTACCTCCTTGAGTTGTGCACTGCCTTGAACTGTTGCACTTTGATTTTTGTTGTTTTGCTGTTGTTTTAATGAAAGGTATGTTTGTAGTTGTTTAATAATAGAAACCTTGAAAACTTCATTCATGAGGAGTCTACGATGCATTTTACACAGAAAATCATTAAGTACGAAATAATTCATGAGGTTTTACAAAGATATCTAGGCAAAGACACAAGGTAAAATAGGGATTGCCCCAATGTTGTATTTTTACCACCTATAAATAACACAGAACTGCTCACAATCCATTCCCCTTCTCAACCTCCATGGGTTAATATCTAGATGTACAGCTGCACAATTTCAGGC
Organism: Caretta caretta; assembly: GCF_965140235.1. Classification (NCBI taxonomy): domain Eukaryota; kingdom Metazoa; phylum Chordata; order Testudines; family Cheloniidae; genus Caretta; species Caretta caretta. The sequence goes on from NC_134214.1 coordinate 33,576,275, forward strand.
CTGATAGTCAAAATAAGAGCAATAGGCATTACTGATAATATTACCCCAGCTGTTCCCATTTTCTGTTGGATTCTATTCTGTTCAAACAACTGAGCAAGTCTCTGCATTTGAGCCTCCCACCTAGTGTCAAAGCTTTCTTGCTCATTCTTACAAATATTGTGCAAAATAGAACATGCTGCTATAATCTTTGGCTTGTTGTTTTTCTGCAGCTTCCAACCTGTTCTACAAACAGTACCCCCTTCCTTTCAAATGGCCAAGTACACACTCCATTACCATTTTCCAGCTACTGAGGTGGTGGTTAAACAATTCCTGCCTTGTGTCCAAGCAGCCTGTGTACAGATTAATTAAACAGGGAAGCAGAGGATAAGACAGGTCTCCCAGGATAACCAGTGCAATCTCCACATCATTAATGAACACTGGACTGGTTTCCCCCCAGAAACACTTTCTCCATAAAGGTAAATAAAGCTGAGTTCTGAAAGATCCTAGCATTGTGGACCCTTCCAGACCACATGGCATTTATGTCTGTAAAGCTGCCATTGTGGTCAACCAGTACTCAGCACACCTAGGAGAAATACCCATTTCTGTTTATAAAGTCAGAGTCCTGATCAGGGGAAGCAAATAGATACATGGATCCGATTAATTGCCCCAATACAGTTTGGGAACCCCATGCATGCAAAGCCATCAATAATCTCCTGAGTATTACCAAGCTTTATAACTTGGTGCAACAGTACCATTTCCATGGCATTGCAGATCTGCATAACAATGGCCCCAAAAGTCAGTTTTCCACAGTGAATTGTTTGGACCAGTAGCATTTAGGGGTGGCCAGCTTTCTAGATAACAGTGATGATGTGCATCTATGGGAGCCTGGGGCACCTCATATTAGTAGGTTGCTGCTGCAGCTCTGTAGTTAGTTTAGCACATATCTAAAAAAAAAATTGCTTTCCCTATCCTGAAATTCTCTTGACACTGTTGGTTGTCCCAGGTGTTCAGAATGATCCTTTTCCACCTCTTCCACTCTGGTTTCCCGAGACCAGAAATGGCACCGCACAGTTTAAAGCTGTTCCAGAAACTGTTCTTATACTATCAGTTGTTCTGTGTCTTTCTTCTCATCCTTCCTCCACCGCTGAAGCTCCTGCAGCCGCAGAAGAAGCTGCTGCTGCTGCCACATCATCTGCTCGGTGGTGCAATGGATGGAATCCAAAGCCAAGTTCATCTGGCTATAGGTGCTGAAATACAGCCCCAGCAGCCTCTGCATATTCATGGTTGCTAGCATAGCTACAGAGCACTGTTGGGTCCATGCTGGCCAACAGCAATTGAAAATAATGTTAGTCCACCCAGAAAGGAAGTATGGGTTGGAGACAGCAGAGACATGGGACGACTTAAAAAAAAAATTTGAACCTGCCTGGTGTTTGCCGTGCATAGTGAGAAAAATTCCAGAATGTGCACTGCTTGGCAGCAAAGCAAAGGACCATGGGATGTCTTCCAAGAACTAGTACACAGCAAACTGCTGCTGTGTTTGCATGCTGTGCAAATTGAAAGATCGCACAGGCATCTTAATGCAGCTTGAGTATTGTATGTTACCTTATGTGCATCAAAAAGATATAGATTACCCCCCGACCAGACAAGCTCTTTGTTAAAAATAATGGAAATGCACAAATGACCTTTATTTAGGCTTTTTTTGATGGCCTTAGAACGTGCTATTTCCTAATCTTGCTGGTTCCGGGATGTAACTTTAAAGCAGTATATAGATGTAACTAGTCTAGTTACTTGTTTAATAAGTCATCTCATTATCTAGGATACTGAAGTTTCCTTTTTTCTATGCTACATTTGGAAATCAGTAGTGTTTTCTTAACCATTTAAAATCATTAGGCCTTACGATTCTTTGGATGCCTTGTTTAATACTGAATTTTTCCTTTATTTGTTTTCTTTATGTCAATAAACATTTTAAGCTTCCTATAACCTGCATTTTCACAACATATACCTATAAAATAACTATATGGATAGATGCAACTGTGGAATAAAGCAGCACTTCAACAATTAAGTAATCTAGCAATTCATTCAGTTGGCAAGGTAGACAAAGGCCAGTAGCCTTCTGATTAATTTAGTTTTGTAACGTTCTTTTCCACTGGAAGTGCACATAATAGCTCAGTAATAATTTTTTTTTTAGAGTTTTATAGTGATGGTATGTTTATGAATAAGATCAATATGAGTGAATTAGATAAGACCAAGAGGATTGACTTGGACTGTGAAAATAGGGTGATTTTGAGTTATGGCTTCCAGTGATTTCAGAGACTTTGCTGTAAGGGTATGTCTACACTACGGAATAAGGTCGAATTTATAGAAGTCGGTTTTTTAGAAATCGGTTTTATAAATTCGAGTGTGTGTGTCCCCACAGTAAATGCTCTAAGTGCATTAAGTGCATTAACTCGGCGGAGCGCTTCCACAGTACCGAGGCAAGCGTCGACTTCCGGAGCGTTGCACTGTGGGTAGCTATCCCACAGTTCCCGCAGTCTCCGCTGCCCATTGGAATTCTGGGTTGAGATCCCAATGCCTGATGGGGCTAAAACATTGTCGCGGGTGGTTCTGGGTACATATCGTCAGCCTCCCGTTCCCTCCCTCCCCCCGTGAAAGCAAGGGCAGACAATCATTTCGCGCCTTTTTTCCTGAGTTACCTGTGCAGACGCCATACCATGGCAAGCATGGAGCCCGCTCAGGTAACCGTCACCCTATGTCTCCTGGGTGCTGGCAGACGCGGTACGGCATTGCTACACAGTAGCAGCAACCCCTTGCCTTGTGGCAGCAGACGGTACAGTACGACTGGTAGCCGTCATCGTCATGTCTGAGGTGCTCCTGGTCGCCTCTGTGAGGTCGATCAGGAGCGCCTGGGCAGACATGGGCACAGGGACTAAATTTGGAGTGACTTGACCAGGTCATTCTCTTTAGTCCTGCAGTCAGTCCTATTGAACCGTCTTATGGTGAGCGGGCAGGCGATACGGACTGCTAGCAGTCGTGCTGTACCATCTTCTGCCGAGCAGTCATGAGATGTGGATGGCATGCAGTCCGTCTGCTGCCAGCCAAAGATGTAAAAGATAGATGGAGTGGGTCAAAACAAGAAATAGACCAGATTTGTTTTGTACTCATTTGCTTCCCCCCCCTCCCCTGTCTAGGGGACTCATTCTTCTAGATCACACTGCAGTCAAGATGCAGCGAGGTAAATCTAGCCATGTATCAATCAGAGGCCAGGCTAACCTTCTTGCTCCAATAAGGACAATAACTTAGGTGCACCATTTCTTATTGGAACCCTCTGTGAAGTCCTGCCTGAAATACTCCTTGATGTAAAGCCACCCCCTTTGTTGATTTTAGCTCCCTGAAGCCAACCCTGTAAGCGCCCCTCCCAGCGTCAGAGCAATGGCAAACAATCGGGCATCTGAGAGTGCTGTCCAGAGCAGTCACAATGGAGCGCTCTGATGGGGCTAAAACATTGTCGCGGGTGGTTCTGGGTACGTGTCGTCAGGCCCCCGTTCCCTCCCTCCCTCCGTGAAAGCAAGGGCAGACAATCATTTCGCGCCTTTTTTCCTGAGTTACCTGTGCAGACGCCATACCACAGCAAGCATGGAGCCCGCTCAGGTAACCGTCACCCTATGTCTCCTGGGTGCTGGCAGACGCGGTACGGCTTTGCTGCACAGTAGCAGCAACCCCTTGCCTTCTGGCAGCAGACGGTGCAATACGATTGGTAGTCGTCCTCATCGTGTCCGAGGTGCTCCTGGCCGCGTCGGCTGGGAGCGCCTGGGCAGACATGGGCGCAGGGACTAAATTTGGAGTGACTTGACCAGGTCATTCTCTTTAGTCCTGCAGTCAGTCCTATTGAACCGTCTTATGGTGAGCAGGCAGGCGATACGGACTGCTAGCAGTCGTACTGTACCATCTTCTGCCAGGCAGGCAAGAGATGAGGATTGCTAGCAGTCGTATTGCACCATCTTCTGCCAGGCAGGCAAGAGATGGGGATGGCTAGCAGGCGTACTGTACCATCTTCTGCCAAGCAGCCATGAGATGTGGATGGCATGCAGTCCTTCTGCACCGTCTGCTGCCAGCCAAAGATGTAAAAGATAGATGGAGTGGGTCAAAACAAGAAATAGACCAGATTTGTTTTGTACTCATTTGCCTCCTCCCCTGTCTAGGGGACTCATTCCTCTAGGTCACACTGCAGTCACTCACAGAGAAGGTGCAGCGAGGTAAATCTAGCCATGTATCAATCAGAGGCCAGGCTAACCTCCTTGTTCCAATAACAACGATAACTTAGGTGCACCATTTCTTATTGGAACCCTCCGTGCAGTCCTGCCTGAAATACTCCTTGATGTACAGGCACCCCCTTTGTTGATTTTAGCTCCCTGAAGCCAACCCTGTAAGCCGTGTCGTCAGTCGCCCCTCCCTCCGTCAGAGCAACGGCAGACAATCGTTCCGCGCCTTTTTTCTGTGCGGACGCCATACCAAGGCAAGCATGGAGCCCGCTCAGCTCACTTTGGCAATTAGGAGCACATTAACCACCACACGCATTATTCAGCAGTATATGCAGCACCAGAACATGGCAACGCGATACCGGGCGAGGAGGCGACGTCAGCGCGGTCCCGTGAGTGATCAGGACATGGACACAGATTTCTCTGAAAGCATGGGCCCTGACAATGCATGCATCATGGTGCTAATGGGGCAGGTTCATGCTGTGGAACGCCGATTCTGGGCTCGGGAAACAAGCACAGACTGGTGGGACCGCATAGTGTTGCAGGTCTGGGACGATTCCCAGTGGCTACGAAACTTTCGCATGCGTAAGGGCACTTTCATGGAACTTTGTGACTTGCTTTCCCCTGTCCTGAAGCGCATGAATACCAAGATGAGAGCAGCCCTCACAGTTGAGAAGCGAGTGGCGATAGCCCTGTGGAAGCTTGCAACGCCAGACAGCTACCGGTCAGTTGGGAATCAATTTGGAGTGGGCAAATCTACTGTGGGGGCTGCTGTGATGCAAGTAGCCCACGCAATCAAAGATCTGCTGATATCAAGGGTAGTGACCCTGGGAAATGTGCAGGTCATAGTGGATGGCTTTGCTGCAATGGGATTCCCTAACTGTGGTGGGGCTATAGATGGAACCCATATCCCTATCTTGGCACCGGAGCACCAAGCCGCCGAGTACATAAACCGCAAGGGGTACTTTTCAATAGTGCTGCAAGCTCTGGTGGATCACAAGGGACGTTTCACCAACATCAACGTGGGATGGCCGGGAAAGGTGCATGATGCTCGCATCTTCAGGAACTCTGGTCTGTTTCAAAAGCTGCAGGAAGGGACTTTATTCCCAGACCAGAAAATAACTGTTGGGGATGTTGAAATGCCTATATGTATCCTTGGGGACCCAGCCTACCCCTTAATGCCATGGCTCATGAAGCCGTACACAGGCAGCCTGGACAGTGGTCAGGAGCTGTTCAACTACAGGCTGAGCAAGTGCAGAATGGTGGTAGAATGTGCATTTGGACGTTTAAAGGCGCGCTGGCGCAGTTTATTGACTCGCTTAGACCTCAGCGAAACCAATATTCCCACTGTTATTACTGCTTGCTGTGTGCTCCACAATATCTGTGAGAGTAAGGGGGAGACGTTTATGGCGGGGTGGGAGGTTGAGGCAAATCGCCTGGCTGCTGGTTACGCGCAGCCAGACACCAGGGCGGTTAGAAGAGCACAGGAGGGCGCGGTACGCATCAGAGAAGCTTTGAAAAACAGTTTCATGACTGGCCAGGCTACGGTGTAAAAGTTCTGTTTGTTTCTCCTTGATGAACCCCCCCGCCCCTTGGTTCACTCTACTTCCCTGTAAGCTAACCACCCTCCCCTCCTCCCTTTAATCATTGCTTGCAGAGCCAATAAAGTCATTGCTGCTTCACAGTCATGCATTCGTTATTCATTCATCACACAAATAGGGGGATGACTACCAAGGTATCCCAGGAGGGGTGGTGGAGGAGGGAAGGAAAATGCCACACAGCACTTTAAGCACAGCACTTTAAAAGTTTACAACTTTAAAATTTATTGAATGACAGCCTTCTTTTTTTTGGGCAATCCTCTGTGGGGGAGTGGCTGGTTGGCCGGAGGCCTCCCCACCGTGTTCTTGGGCGTCTGGGTGTGGAGGCTATGGAACTTGGGGAGGAGGGCGGTTGGTTACAGAGGGGCTGCAGTGGCAGTCTGTGCTCCAGCTGCCTTTGCTGCAGCTCAACCATACACTGGAGCATACTGGTTTGGTCCTGCAGCAGCCTCAGCATTGAATCCTGCCTCCTCTCATCACGCTGCCGCCACCTTTGAGCTTCAGCCCTGTCTTCAGCCCGCCACTTACTCTCTTCAGCCCGCCACTTACTCTCTTCAGCCCTCCACCTCTCCTCCCGGTCATTTTGTGCTTTCCTGCACTCTGACATTATTTGCCTCCACGCATTCGTCTGTGCTCTGTCAGTGTGGGAGGACAGCATGAGCTCGGAGAACATTTCATCGCGAGTGCGTTTTTTTTTCTTTCTAAGCTTCACTAGCCTCTGGGAAGGAGAAGATCCTGTGATCATTGAAACACATGCAGCTGGTGGAGAAAAAAAAAGGGACAGCGGTATTTAAAAAGACACATTTTATAAAACAGTGGCTACACTCTTTCAGGGTAAACCTTGAAAGTTAACATTACATACATAGCACATGTGCTTTCGTTACAAGGTCGCATTTTGCCTCCTCCCACCGCGTGAACGGATTTTGGTTGAATGCCAGCAAACATACACTGCAATGCTTTGTTCTACAGTGATTCCCCAGTACGTGTTGCTGGCCTGGAGTGGTAAAGTGTCCTACCATGAAGGACGAAATAAGGCTGCCCTCCCCAGAAACCTTTTGCAAAGGCAGAACCGCAAATGCCAGGGCAAAGTAATCCTTTCACATGCTTGCTTTTAAACCATGTATAGCATTTTAAAAGGTACACTCACCAGAGGTCCCTTCTCCGCCTGCTGAGTCCAGGAGGCAGCCTTGGGTGGGTTCGGGGGGTACTGGCTCCAGGTCTAGGGTGAGAAACAGTTCCTGGCTGTCGGGAAAACCGGTTTCTCCGCTTGCTTGCTGTGAGCTATCTACAACCTCCTCCTCATCATCTTCTTCGTCCCCAAAACCTACTTCTGTATTGCCTCCATCTCCATTGAAGGAGTCAAACAACACGGCTGGGGTAGTGGTGGCTGAACCCCCTAAAATGGCATGCAGCTCATCATAGAAGCGGCATGTTTGGGGCTCTGACCCAGAGCGGCCGTTCGCCTCTCTGGTTTTCTGGTAGGCTTGCCTCAGCTCCTTCAGTTTCACGCGGCACTGCTTCGGGTCCCTGTTATGGCCTCTGTCCTTCATGCCCTGGGAGATTTTCAGAAAGGTTTTGGCATTTTGAAAACTGGAACGGAGTTCTGATAGCACAGATTCCTCTCCCCAAACAGCGATCAGATCCCGTACCTCCCGTTCAGTCCATGCTGGAGCTCTTTTGCGATTCTGGGACTCCATCATGGTCACCTCTGCTGATGAGCTCTGCATGGTCACCTGCAGCTTGCCACGCTGGCCAAACAGGAAATGAGATTCAAAAGTTCGCGGTTCTTTTCCTGTCTACCTGGCCAGTGCATCTGAGTTGAGAGCGCTGTCCAGAGCGGTCAGAATGGAGCACTCTGGGATAGCTCCCGGAGGCCAATACCATCGAATTGTGTCCACAGTACCCCAAATTCGAGCCGGCAACGTCGATTTAAGCGCTAATCCACTTGTCAGGGGTGGAGTAAGGAAATCGATTTTAAGAGCCCTTTAAGTCGAAATAAAGGGCTTCATTGTGTGGACGGGTGCAGGTTTAAATCGATTTAACGCTGCTAAATTCGATCTAAAGTCCTAGTGTAGACCAGGGCTAAGTATCTGATGTATTGGTCACTAGGCCCTGGTCTACACTAGGACTTTAGATCGAATTTAGCAGCGTTAAATCGATTTAAACCTGCACCCGTCCACACAATGAAGCCCTTTATTTCGACTTAAAGGGCTCTTAAAATCGATTTCCTTACTCCACCCCCGACAAGTGGATTAGCGCTTAAATCGACGTTGCCGGCTCGAATTTGGGGTACTGTGGACACAATTCGATGGTATTGGCCTCCGGGAGCTATCCCAGAGTGCTCCATTCTGACCGCTCTGGACAGCGCTCTCAACTCAGATGCACTGGCCAGGTAGACAGGAAAAGAACCGCGAACTTTTGAATCTCATTTCCTGTTTGGCCAGCGTGGCAAGCTGCAGGTGACCATGCAGAGCTCATCAGCAGAGGTGACCATGATGGAGTCCCAGAATCGCAAAAGAGCTCCAGCATGGACTGAACGGGAGGTACGGGATCTGATCGCTGTTTGGGGAGAGGAATCTGTGCTATCAGAACTCCGTTCCAGTTTTCGAAATGCCAAAACCTTTCTGAAAATCTCCCAGGGCATGAAGGACAGAGGCCATAACAGGGACCCGAAGCAGTGCCGCGTGAAACTGAAGGAGCTGAGGCAAGCCTACCAGAAAACCAGAGAGGCGAACGGCCGCTCTGGGTCAGAGCCCCAAACATGCCGCTTCTATGATGAGCTGCATGCCATTTTAGGGGGTTCAGCCACCACTACCCCAGCCGTGTTGTTTGACTCCTTCAATGGAGATGGAGGCAATACAGAAGTAGGTTTTGGGGACGAAGAAGATGATGAGGAGGAGGTTGTAGATAGCTCACAGCAAGCAAGCGGAGAAACCGGTTTTCCCGACAGCCAGGAACTGTTTCTCACCCTAGACCTGGAGCCAGTACCCCCCGAACCCACCCAAGGCTGCCTCCTGGACTCAGCAGGCGGAGAAGGGACCTCTGGTGAGTGTACCTTTTAAAATGCTATACATGGTTTAAAAGCAAGCATGTGAAAGGATTACTTTGCCCTGGCATTTGCGGTTCTGCCTTTGCAAAAGGTTTCTGGGGAGGGCAGCCTTATTTCGTCCTTCATGGTAGGACACTTTACCACTCCAGGCCAGCAACACGTACTGGGGAATCACTGTAGAACAAAGCATTGCAGTGTATGTTTGCTGGCATTCAACCAAAATCCGTTCACGCGGTGGGAGGAGGCAAAATGCGACCTTGTAACGAAAGCACATGTGCTATGTATGTAATGTTAACTTTCAAGGTTTACCCTGAAAGAGTGTAGCCACTGTTTTATAAAATGTGTCTTTTTAAATACCGCTGTCCCTTTTTTTTTCTCCACCAGCTGCATGTGTTTCAATGATCACAGGATCTTCTCCTTCCCAGAGGCTAGTGAAGCTTAGAAAGAAAAAAAAACGCACTCGCGATGAAATGTTCTCCGAGCTCATGCTGTCCTCCCACACTGACAGAGCACAGACGAATGCGTGGAGGCAAATAATGTCAGAGTGCAGGAAAGCACAAAATGACCGGGAGGAGAGGTGGAGGGCTGAAGAGAGTAAGTGGCGGGCTGAAGAGAGTAAGTGGCGGGCTGAAGACAGGGCTGAAGCTCAAAGGTGGCGGCAGCGTGATGAGAGGAGGCAGGATTCAATGCTGAGGCTGCTGCAGGACCAAACCAGTATGCTCCAGTGTATGGTTGAGCTGCAGCAAAGGCAGCTGGAGCACAGACTGCCACTGCAGCCCCTCTGTAACCAACCGCCCTCCTCCCCAAGTTCCATAGCCTCCACACCCAGACGCCCAAGAACACGGTGGGGAGGCCTCCGGCCAACCAGCCACTCCCCCACAGAGGATTGCCCAAAAAAAAGAAGGCTGTCATTCAATAAATTTTAAAGTTGTAAACTTTTAAAGTGCTGTGCTTAAAGTGCTGTGTGGCATTTTCCTTCCCTCCTCCACCACCCCTCCTGGGATACCTTGGTAGTCATCCCCCTATTTGTGTGATGAATGAATAACGAATGCATGACTGTGAAGCAGCAATGACTTTATTGGCTCTGCAAGCAATGATTAAAGGGAGGAGGGGAGGGTGGTTAGCTTACAGGGAAGTAGAGTGAACCAAGGGGCGGGGGGGTTCATCAAGGAGAAACAAACAGAACTTTTACACCGTAGCCTGGCCAGTCATGAAACTGTTTTTCAAAGCTTCTCTGATGCGTACCGCGCCCTCCTGTGCTCTTCTAACCGCCCTGGTGTCTGGCTGCGCGTAACCAGCAGCCAGGCGATTTGCCTCAACCTCCCACCCCGCCATAAACGTCTCCCCCTTACTCTCACAGATATTGTGGAGCACACAGCAAGCAGTAATAACAGTGGGAATATTGGTTTCGCTGAGGTCTAAGCGAGTCAATAAACTGCGCCAGCGCGCCTTTAAACGTCCAAATGCACATTCTACCACCATTCTGCACTTGCTCAGCCTGTAGTTGAACAGCTCCTGACCACTGTCCAGGCTGCCTGTGTACGGCTTCATGAGCCATGGCATTAAGGGGTAGGCTGGGTCCCCAAGGATACATATAGGCATTTCAACATCCCCAACAGTTATTTTCTGGTCTGGGAATAAAGTCCCTTCCTGCAGCTTTTGAAACAGACCAGAGTTCCTGAAGATGCGAGCATCATGCACCTTTCCCGGCCATCCCACGTTGATGTTGGTGAAACGTCCCTTGTGATCCACCAGAGCTTGCAGCACTATTGAAAAGTACCCCTTGCGGTTTATGTACTCGGCGGCTTGGTGCTCCGGTGCCAAGATAGGGATATGGGTTCCATCTATAGCCCCACCACAGTTAGGGAATCCCATTGCAGCAAAGCCATCCACTATGACCTGCACATTTCCCAGGGTCACTACCCTTGATATCAGCAGATCTTTGATTGCGTGGGCTACTTGCATCACAGCAGCCCCCACAGTAGATTTGCCCACTCCAAATTGATTCCCAACTGACCGGTAGCTGTCTGGCGTTGCAAGCTTCCACAGGGCTATCGCCACTCGCTTCTCAACTGTGAGGGCTGCTCTCATCTTGGTATTCATGCGCTTCAGGACAGGGGAAAGCAAGTCACAAAGTTCCATGAAAGTGCCCTTACGCATGCGAAAGTTTCGTAGCCACTGGGAATCGTCCCAGACCTGCAACACTATGCGGTCCCACCAGTCTGTGCTTGTTTCCCGAGCCCAGAATCGGCGTTCCACAGCATGAACCTGCCCCATTAGCACCATGATGCATGCATTGTCAGGGCCCATGCTTTCAGAGAAATCTGTGTCCATGTCCTGATCACTCACGGGACCGCGCTGACGTCGCCTCCTCGCCCGGTATCGCGTTGCCATGTTCTGGTGCTGCATATACTGCTGAATAATGCGTGTGGTGGTTAATGTGCTCCTAATTGCCAAAGTGAGCTGAGCGGGCTCCATGCTTGCCTTGGTATGGCGTCCGCACAGAAAAAAGGCGCGGAACGATTGTCTGCCGTTGCTCTGACGGAGGGAGGGGCGACTGACGACACGGCTTACAGGGTTGGCTTCAGGGAGCTAAAATCAACAAAGGGGGTGCCTGTACATCAAGGAGTATTTCAGGCAGGACTGCACGGAGGGTTCCAATAAGAAATGGTGCACCTAAGTTATCGTTGTTATTGGAACAAGGAGGTTAGCCTGGCCTCTGATTGATACATGGCTAGATTTACCTCGCTGCACCTTCTCTGTGAGTGACTGCAGTGTGACCTAGAGGAATGAGTCCCCTAGACAGGGGAGGAGGCAAATGAGTACAAAACAAATCTGGTCTATTTCTTGTTTTGACCCACTCCATCTATCTTTTACATCTTTGGCTGGCAGCAGACGGTGCAGAAGGACTGCATGCCATCCACATCTCATGGCTGCTTGGCAGAAGATGGTACAGTACGCCTGCTAGCCATCCCCATCTCTTGCCTGCCTGGCAGAAGATGGTGCAATACGACTGCTAGCAATCCTCATCTCTTGCCTGCCTGGCAGAAGATGGTACAGTACGACTGCTAGCAGTCCGTATCGCCTGCCTGCTCACCATAAGACGGTTCAATAGGACTGACTGCAGGACTAAAGAGAATGACCTGGTCAAGTCACTCCAAATTTAGTCCCTGCGCCCATGTCTGCCCAGGCGCTCCCAGCCGACGCGGCCAGGAGCACCTCGGACACGATGAGGACGACTACCAATCGTATTGCACCGTCTGCTGCCAGAAGGCAAGGGGTTGCTGCTACTGTGCAGCAAAGCCGTACCGCGTCTGCCAGCACCCAGGAGACATAGGGTGACGGTTACCTGAGCGGGCTCCATGCTTGCTGTGGTATGGCGTCTGCACAGGTAACTCAGGAAAAAAGGCGCGAAATGATTGTCTGCCCTTGCTTTCACGGAGGGAGGGAGGGAACGGGGGCCTGACGACACGTACCCAGAACCACCCGCGACAATGTTTTAGCCCCATCAGAGCGCTCCATTGTGACTGCTCTGGACAGCACTCTCAGATGCCCGATTGTTTGCCATTGCTCTGATGCTGGGAGGGGCGCTTACAGGGTTGGCTTCAGGGAGCTAAAATCAACAAAGGGGGTGGCTTTACATCAAGGAGTATTTCAGGCAGGACTTCACAGAGGGTTCCAATAAGAAATGGTGCACCTAAGTTATTGTCCTTATTGGAGCAAGAAGGTTAGCCTGGCCTCTGATTGATACATGGCTAGATTTACCTCGCTGCATCTTGACTGCAGTGTGATCTAGAAGAATGAGTCCCCTAGACAGGGGAGGGGGGGGAAGCAAATGAGTACAAAACAAATCTGGTCTATTTCTTGTTTTGACCCACTCCATCTATCTTTTACATCTTTGGCTGGCAGCAGACGGACTGCATGCCATCCACATCTCATGACTGCTCGGCAGAAGATGGTACAGCACGACTGCTAGCAGTCCGTATCGCCTGCCCGCTCACCATAAGACGGTTCAATAGGACTGACTGCAGGACTAAAGAGAATGACCTGGTCAAGTCACTCCAAATTTAGTCCCTGTGCCCATGTCTGCCCAGGCGCTCCTGATCGACCTCACAGAGGCGACCAGGAGCACCTCAGACATGACGATGACGGCTACCAGTCGTACTGTACCGTCTGCTGCCACAAGGCAAGGGGTTGCTGCTACTGTGTAGCAATGCCGTACCGCGTCTGCCAGCACCCAGGAGACATAGGGTGACGGTTACCTGAGCGGGCTCCATGCTTGCCATGGTATGGCGTCTGCACAGGTAACTCAGGAAAAAAGGCGCGAAATGATTGTCTGCCCTTGCTTTCACGGGGGGAGGGAGGGAACGGGAGGCTGACGATATGTACCCAGAACCACCCGCGACAATGTTTTAGCCCCATCAGGCATTGGGATCTCAACCCAGAATTCCAATGGGCAGCGGAGACTGCGGGAACTGTGGGATAGCTACCCACAGTGCAACGCTCCGGAAGTCGACGCTTGCCTCGGTACTGTGGAAGCGCTCCGCCGAGTTAATGCACTTAATGCACTTAGAGCATTTACTGTGGGGACACACACACTCGAATTTATAAAACCGATTTCTAAAAAACCGACTTCTATAAATTCGACCTTATTCCGTAGTGTAGACATACCCTTGAGGAACCAAATTGCTATTTTGATTGAGAAGATTGTCAAGCAATTTCAGGAACAAGGCAAGGAGAAACAGAAGGCATGTTCTGTACTTGGAAGCTTTCCTTTATAGTAACAACCCATCTTTTCCGTGTAGATTACTACTACTTGGTCCTTTCTACTGGAAAATTCAGAAGAGCCTAATAAAGATGAAATTCAGAGCTGACAAATGCAAATTGGAAGGAATAATTTGGACCACGTTTGCATATTCTAATGAATTGTATGGACTCTGGAAAAAGATTTCACGTGTCATTGTACGGCTTGTTGAAAACATCTCACTATGCAGTGGTGCTCAAAAAAACCCAAATGATATTATGAATTATAAATAGAACAGAAAGTATTTAAAATATAACACCATTGTATGAATCGATAGCATACTGTCCCCTGAAATTCACTTTTGGTCACCTTCTCTTAAAATGAGTCCAAAGATGGGTGGCAGAAACGGTTGGAGGCTTGTAAGGGATTCCATATAAGGAGAGACTGGAAGGAATGAACAGTCTAGTTTAGAGAGGAGATGAATAAGAGGGTACCTAATAAAGGTGCAAAATAATGAAAGGTAACAAGAAGGCAAATCAAATGTTTTTATTTACCCACTCATAATACAAGGACAATGAAATTGTAAGATGATAAATGGAAAACTGAAAAGGAAATATTTTTTCTTTTAACTTCATGTATAATCAACTTGTGGAATTCACTCCCACAAGACATTACTGAGTCAAAAAGGTTAGCAGGATTCAAGGAAGAACTAGACTTTAATATGGATAATGGGAACATTTGTAGTTTCATCAAATAGGACAGTTTGAAGGAAGAAGAAAAAAAGAGAGAGCGATAACTACATGCTTTAGGACATAATTCACTTGACAGGCCTAGGGAAAATATTGGTGTATTGGCAAGTTTTCCCATAATTGTCTGCTACAAGGTTTCTTGCACCTGCTTCTAAAATATCTGGCAGTGCGTCCTGTCAGAGACAGGACAGTGAAGTATTTGGAACACTGGTGTGATCCATTATGACAATTTTAATGTTCCTCATTTTTCTCATAATTTAGATAATCCAAATGCATATTCTGTACACATTTTTAGAAGACCTAGTTTTAAGACATGAAGTTCTAATTGTTTGATTTAAATTGAGAAAATCTGTAAAACTGTCTGCAGATTGCTCCTGTTATTGTTTAAAGGTGTTGCCACTATGCAGTGAGATGTTCTAATAACTCATATCAATATCATACTCAGCTCAGGAAAACTAGTAAGGAAATTTTACCAAAATGCTATTTGGTGAATATAAAATTTGGTATTTTATTTTTCTTCATTGTTGATAGCCATATATTACCAGTATTTTGGTAAAGGATCCCATACATTCTTTGGCAGATGTCAGACTTTTAAAATGTATTAATTATCTACGTATCAACATGCATGTGTCAACATGCATTGATCTTGAAACCTATTTTTAGGCATGGTCTAGATGAATACTACTGCTAAAAAAGAAGTAAAGTTGACTGGCAGGAACTGTAGACGCTCCTGGTTCCTAGCTCTTTGCTGTGCCCCATAGTACACACGAGAACCTTATGACTGGAGCAAAGTTTTGTTTTCTGGTATTTATTGTCATGGTATGACATCAGGACGATGTTACAACATAGGGGCCTGATCCTGCAAACCTTGCGACTAGTTATGTGAGATTTACTCATAGGGAGTAAGAATTTTCTGGATCAGGTCCTTGATCTTGCATTGTTAATGATATAGCATGGTGTATGATGACTGCATATGTGATAGTTGCAGAAAATAGTGCTGAGTCTTCTGTTTTGGGAAATGAATATGTTTAATTTAAGTAAGGACAGATTTAGATTTAATTTACTTGACAGTAATTGGACTTAAAAATTTGGCTGATTATGATCTCTTAAAGGTTCTAAAAAGGTAAAAAAGAGATGGTGAGGGAAATGATTAGGTGTTTCAGCACATACTAAAGAATTTGAAAGGTCAAACGGTGTCTTCTCTTTTGTCTTATGGGCTGTTTCAGAACCCAGTTATGATGTTTCTGACAGAAGAAGCTCAAATTAAATGAGGTCATTCTTGCATTGCATTACTTTTTGTGAACAAGGAGAATCTGACATGGGTTATTTCAGTAATCATTTGCACACAGGGCATCTTGAGTTTTCATATAGTACCCATAATGCAGGAGTGCTTATTATAAGAGATAAAGCACTTCTATGGAGTGAATCAGAGGCTCAGGTCCATTGTAAAACTTGCCTATGGTTTATTTGAGTAGCTTGGATGCAGCTTAAAACCCCACAACCCTGAACTGCTTTTGCAGACAACTAGGAAGAAAGGGCAAATAATGATCAATTAAGGTGATGCAACCCAATTATAAATTTCTGATCATAAATTGGGTGATAGATTAATTTTCTTGAAATTAATCAGGATGGCACAAAAAGTAGCATTATGGTAGAGACGTTTTCTAGGATGAAGTCATCATTAGTTATAAGTAGGACCCATTATATTATTGTTTGCATAGCAGTATTACCTAGGAACTCCAGTGGACCAAGATGCTGTTATAGCTAATTTAAAAGTTTATAATGCATTTGATCTTTGAATGTAGCATATTAGTCAGTGAGTGAATAATTTGACTGCATTTTATGTTTAGAAAAGGTAATCCATTTGAAGAACATACTGGGAATGACAGCTATGGTGATAAATCTTTTGTGTCAGGGTTCAAGCAGCAGACACAAGAGCAGTCTGTCTTAAGGCTTGTCTACATGGGGACACTCAGGAACGTTAAAGCAAATCAACTGAAGATGTGAAGTTAATGCACATAAGGTACATTAACCCCCTATGTGGATGCTTTCACTCAGCAGTTAAGTGGCCTTAGTTCTCTTGTCTCCTATAAACATGGCCTTAGTCTATTTCTCCATGGTTTGTGTGTGCCATCCACTTTGTGATCAGCACACTACAATGGAGTCTAAAGAGAAAAGTTACTAGGGTTGCCAACCCTCCCAGATTGGCTGGGAGACTCCCAGAATCGACCTCGATCTCCTGGTGGCTATTGAAAGCAATCCGAGAGATTTTAATAGTCCGCTAAAAGTCCGGTTGGTGGTGCAGTGGGGCTAAGGCAGGCTCCCTATCTGTCCTGGCTTCACACAGCTCCCAGAAGTGACTGGCACATCTGTCTGGCTCTAGGTGCAGGGTGGCCGGGGGGGGTGGGAGGCGGGGGTCTGCGCGCTGCCCACACCCCAAGCGCTGCATTCTGTAGCTCCCATTAGCCGGGAACCTCACCCAAACTCCCTCCCAGAGCCTGCACCCCCCCTCGCTCCAACTCCCTGTCCTAGGCTAAGCCCGGAGCTCCCTCCCACACTCCGAACCCCTCAGCCCCAGTCCAGAGCTTGCACCTCCTGCCTCAGCCCAGTGTAAGTGAGTGAGGCTGGGGGAAAGCGAGCGACGGAGGGAAGGGTGAGCAGGGGGCGGGGCCTAGGATAAGGCGTGGGGTAGGGAGCGGGGCAGGGTTTGTGTGATTAGACAGCAACCCTAGAAGTTACTTTTTTAGTTTCTTGTGTAATTATTTGAGATTTAACATTTGAACAGCCTGAAAGTAATTGTGAAATTGATCTTCTCAGACTACTTTAGCAACTTGGAAATCATTTAAATATTTGTATAATAGAAAAAGAAGCATTTAATCAGTTTTGTGTTTTGTTTTTTGTTTTTTTTGGTATTGTTCAAGGGAGTTTAAGTGGAGATGATGCATTGGACTTTGAAAAGCCATGGGGAAAAACACCATTGAAACACTCTTTCAACGACCTTTGCAGTGTTGCCAGGGGCTGAATTAGCATGACTAATAACCACTTTTTCAACATTGGTGGGAAAATGTGAATTTAGTGTATTTTTAAATTACAAAATTAAGTAAGATTTTAAATTCAGTATATTTTTAAAACTTTTTGCATGTTGTCCTTACACCTGGAACACCATTTCTCTTCCACTATGCCAATGTCTTCACTGCCCTTCAAATCTCTCCTTAAAACCCTCTTATTTCAGCTGATTTTCAACCACTTGCTTTCATTCCAGTGTTTTCTTCTTCTCCTCCTTTGTCCTCCCTTATTGGCTCAATTTGAAAAACAAAAATGTTATTTACAAACTTCATGCCTTAGGTTACAATTATGTCATGGAGGTTGTGGAAGTCACGGAATCAGTGACTTCTAGCGACCTCCATGGCATTGGAGGCCCCTGCAGCTGACCAGCCGTGGTGTAGTATGAAAAACTGCTGACTGGCTGAATTTGCTACTTATGGTGTACTGAGCATGCTCACATGAACTGAGCGTGCTTGGTAACATCTGCTGAAGCCAGCAGTGGGGGACTCCAGCAGCAGCCCAGGCTCTGCGGGCAACAGCTGTGGGCGGTGGGAACCCCCACTGACAGGGCGCCAGCGGTGACTCCTGAGCTGCCCAGCTGCTGCCACTGGCAGAAGCCCCCCCTGCAGTGGCTCAGCTGCTGTGAGCAGCTGGGTCCCCCCAGCAGCTCCCAGCCACTGGCGATGGTGGCAGGGGGACCACAGAGCTGCTGAGTGGCCACCGGTGGGAGGGCCCCCCACAGGTCCCCAGCTGCTGACAGGGACCCCACCAGCCCGAGAGGGATCCCAGAGCTGCTCAGCGGGCGAGGGCCCCCCCTTCAGCTCCCCAGTTGCTCCCATTGGCAGGGACACCCCACAGCTCCCGTGCCGCCGCAGGGAATGGGGGGACCCCCCCAGCTCCAGCCCCACAGGGCGGTAGGGAGACCCTCCCCAGTTCCCAGCCACTGGGCAATGGAGATGCTGCAGCTCCCAGCGGTTGCAGGTGGGGGAGCAGGGTTCTGGACCCTCCTTCCTCCCCATTTTGTCTGGGTTGTTTTTAGTATAAGTCAGTGACAGGTCACGGCTTCTGTGATTTTTTGTTATTGCCCGTGACTTGTGTGATGGCTTGGACCCCCCTTCCGCCAGTTCCACCAGCCTGGGATCCCTCACACTGTTCCGCTGTGTCAGGCCCTCAAGCCTTCTCCAGCACACACACAGGTAGGGACACACCCAGCTGCAAATGGACACAGACACACTGAGATCAGCTTTGTGTGGGAAGACTCAGCTCAGGGATTGCCCAGCACTCAAGTGCACAGCACTTTTGGGATGCAAACCGAAAATTATATTGTCTTGCGCTGTATAAAGATCTACATAGCGTAAGTTCATATATTTGCTCCCTCCCTCAAAGTGGAGGAAGATACGCACATCTCTTTGCCCCCTCCCAGTTATGAATTGCATAAACTGGGTTTTAGAAAACAAAACAAGTTTATTAAGTACAAAAGATGAATTTTAAGTGATTATAAGGGACAGCAAACAGAATAAAGCAGATTACTGAGCAATTAAAACAAAACACGCAAACTAAGCTTAATACACTAAGGAATACTGGCTACAAATAATAATTTCTCACTCTAAATGTTGTTTCAAGCAGGTTGCAGAGTTTCTTGAAGGTAAACTGCACTTCTTACAGCTTAAATCTTCAGGGATTCCTTTTACAGGCTGATTTGTCTCACCTGGGCTCACTCCCTACCTCTCCCAGCTTAGTTCCTTTGTTTCTTCAGGTGCTTTCAGCAGTTTTCCTTCTTGGGCGAGGAGGCAGTCAAGAAAGGCCTCGATTAATTCACTTCCCAGCCTTAAATAGGATTTACGTATGGCGGGAACCTTTTGTTTCCCAGTCTGACCCCCACCCCCTCTTTTAATGAAAAAACATTGGAAGCCGAAGGTGGGGGCCTAGTACCAGGTGACACGATCACATGATCCTGCAGCATCAAAGCAGCAACCAAGGAAGCTTCTTAGCAAGGTGGGAGATTAGTATCTTCAAAGTCTTATTATTCTTCCTTGTGGCCCATTCAGGCTGATTGCCTACTGTCTGGTGGGTGTTCCCCAGATGCAAACACTTTTTTGTAATTGATACAGATCTTATATTCCTAACTTCAGATATAGCAATGATACATGCATACAAATAGGATAATTATATTCAGTAAATCATAACCTTTCCAGTGATACCTCACATGACCCTCTTGCATAAAATACATCTCAGTTATGCCATATTCATATCATAAGCATATTTCTATGAAGAATATGGGGCATAATGTGACAACCTGTCTGTGACTTTTACTAAAAATATCCATGACAAAATCGTAGCCTTATTCATGCACAATATAGTATCAGTCACATTAGGAGAGTCTCTAAAGATGATAATGTTAACCCCAGAGGAAAGAAAAAGGATATAAAGAGTAAAAGATAGAAAAAGACCATAACTAGGGTGTAGATTATTGAAATTTGGGATAAGTGGCTTTAATTGAATAGTAACATGGCAGTTTAATTGTTTTAGACATCATGGAATGAGGGGGATAAAGGGATCTATGGAAAAATATATTGCAGATTTAAAACATTTCTATAGAACAATGAAATAGAGGCAGGCGCTGGAGGAAAGAACAAAACTTAAACTTTGATGCATATGTAATAGATACCCTTTAGCACAGTGATTCACAACCAGGGGTACGCGTACCCCTGGGGGTACGCAGAGGTCTTCCAGAGATAGATCAACTCATCTAGATATTTGCCTAGTTTTACAACAGGCTACATAAAAAGCACTAGCAAAGTCAGTACAAACTAAAATGTCATACAACTTGTTTATATTTGTCTATATGCTATACACTGAAATGAAAATACAATATATTATATTCCAATTGATTTATTTTATAATAAATCCAGTCAGCATGGATTCACCAAGGGCAAGTCATGCCTGACTAATCTAATTGCCTTCTATGATGAGATAACTGGCTCAGTGGATGAGGGGAAAGCAGTGGACGTGTTATTCCTTGACTTTAGCAAAGCTTTTGACACAGTCTCCCACAGTATTCTTGCCAGCAAGTTAAAGAAGTATGGGCTGGATGAATGGACTATAAGGTGGATAGAAAGCTGGCTAGATTTGTCGGGCTCAATGGGTAGTGGTCAATGGCTCCATGTCTAGTTGGCAGCCGGTATCAAGTGGAGTGCCCCAAGGGTTGGTCCTCAGGCCGGTTTTGTTCAATATCTTCATTAACGATCTGGAGGATTGCACCCTCAGCAAGTTTGCAGATGACACTAAACTGGGAGGGGAGGTAGATACACTGGAGGGTAGGGATAGGATACAGAGGGACCTAGACAAATTAGAGGATTGGGCCAAAAGAAATCTGATGAGGTTCAACAAGGACAAGTGCAGAGTCCTGCACTTAGGATGGAAGAATCCCATGCACTGCTACAGACTAGGGACCGACTGGCTAAGCAGCAGGTCTGCAGAAAAGGACCTAGGGGTTACAGTGGACGAGAAGCTGGATATGAGTCAACAGTGTGCCCTTGTTGCCAAGAAGGCCAATGGCATTTTGGGCTGTATAAATAGGGGCATTGCCAGCAGATCGAGGGACGTGATCGTTCCCTTTTGTTAGACATTGGTGAGGCCTCATCTGGAGTACTGTGTCCAGTTTTGGTCCCACACTACAAGAAGGATGTGGAAAAATTGGAAAACGTCCAGTGGAGGGCAACAAAAATGATTAGGGGACTGGAACACGATTTATGAGGAGAAGCTGAGGGAACTGGGATTGTTTAGTGTGCAGAAGAGAAGAATGAGGGGGGATTTGTTAGCTGCTTTCAGCTACCTGAAAGGGGGTTCCAAAGAGGATGGATCTAGGCTGTTCTCGGTGGTAGCAGAACGAGGAGTAATGGTCTCAAGTTGCAGTGGGGGAGGTTTAGGTTGGATGTTAGAAAAAACTTTTTCACTAGGAGGGTGGTGAAGCACTGGAATGCGTTACCTAGGGAAGTGGTGGAATCTCCTTCCTTAGAAGTTTTTAAGGTCAGGCTTGACAAAGCCCTGGCTGGGATGGTTTAGTCGGGGATTGGTCCTGCTTTGAGCAGGGGGTCGGACTAGATGACCTCCTGAGGTCCCTTCCAACCCTGATATTCTATGGTTCTATAATAATATAGTAAAAATGAGAAAGTAAGTAATTTTTCAGTAATAGCGTGCTGTGACACTTTTGTATTTTTATGTCCAATTTTGTAAGCGTGGTAGTTCTTAAGTGAGGTGAAACTTTTGGGTATTCAAGACAAATCAGACTCCTGAAAGGGGTACAGTAGTCTGGAAAGGTTGAGAGCCACTGCTCTAACATCTGCTATAGATATCCATGCCAGAATGAGGAAATTGATAAATTCCTGCTCAGTTGCAAAGCACAAATGGCAAAGTTCCAGGACTATGTAATTTGGGGGAGAGGGGCATTAATTTGATGTACAAAATATATTTCCAGCAGGGACTGAGTGTGCTGCTGCTGCTAACTTGGGAGCAAAGAACTAAGCTTGATTCCTAGACTCCAATTGCCACTTACAACACAACATCCTGCCGTTGGACCATCAGGCTGCCCTTGCTTTTGGGCATATGTCTTACTCTGTGTTTGTAAATCTACTTTTAAGATATTAAATATACTGAAACTGGTATTAAAATTACCCTTATTGGGCAACCTTCATTTTAAGAGAGAGCCCCAAGAATCTCAAAATGTATTTGTATAGTTCTGTTACACCTTAATTAGGAGAACATCTATTTAACACCTGATTTCTACAAGTCCCTTAAGTCAGATTTAATTGTAGTTTCAATAATGTGATTTCTGTTGCTCTTGATAATTATTTTCACCTTAGTTGCTTTGAATTTCTTATCAAATTAAGTTAACTTCTAAAAATAATCTTTCATTTTTGTCCTAAAACAAGTCTCAATTTTTGATAAACAATATTTTATAGCTTCCAGTTCCCTTTTAAGTGCTGTTGTGGAGTCTGATATTTGTTTTGAATAAGTGTTTTCAGTACCAATTGTTCTCATGGTACAAATAAAATTATGGTTGGTTTGTTTTTCCCAAGTATCAGCCCTGCAAACTCATTCAGGGAAGTGAGAGTCAAGCTTGGTTCTTTGTCATATGAATCATCATTAGAAGTAGATTCTGCAGGTCAAATTACCCTTCCCAGTTACACCTATGTAGTCTAAATTATATTCTCAGTTAAATTAGTGCTATCTGTCTATGTCTAGTCGAGTAGCACACATATTTAATTGTCTTCCATGGTTTCACAGGTGTAGATGAGGACAGAATTTGCTCTTGGAGCTGGTTAACAGTATTGGCGATGATGAGTGAGAAGAAAATAGAATCTAGATGACACTTCCATTGCTGTATTGCCTCTGGATGATATGCAGAGCAAAAAGTAGTAAATAGTTATTTTTGTCATTAAACAGCTGAGAGACTAAATAGATACAGGGAGCAAGTGATTAAGAAGTAGTAGAGAAAAATTACATTTTAATGTACGAGAAAGAAAGGTCAAAGTTCCTTAATTCATTTCTTTTGGAACTCTTCTTTGAATTATTTTCCTTTAGGATAAAGTCTGGGCAGAATTAATCAAGTTGATAGGACATCAGTATAATCATAAAGGACTTATTTTCTAGGAATGCTTACAGTATAGGAGCTTCACTTATTTTAGGCTAGTAAAAGCAAATTAACTATCTGGGTTAGTGGTGACTTTCCAACTGTAACAGAATGATAGGGTGTCTTCTCCCTCTCCTGTAGCGAAGATGATTCCCTTATTACAGAACATGATGGAATTAACATTTGTGATATAATTTTGTTTGCATTTGTTCTTGTGGGACAAAATTCTGGGCTCTTTTGATGTTGAAAGTGATTGTGCGGTAGTAACTAATTACAGCAATGACACCACTACTTGTTAGAGGTGAAATATTTTCTACACTACAAAATTAGGTTGAATTTATAGCAGTCGATTTTTAGGAAGTGATTTTATACAGTCGATTGTGTGTGTTCCTACTAAGCGCATTAAGTCAGTGGAGTGTGTCCACAGTACTGTGGCTAGCGTCAACTCTTGGAGCGTTGCACTATGGGTAGCTATCTCACAGTTCCCGCAGTCTCCACTGCCCATTGGAATTCTGGGTTGAGCTCTCAATGCCTGATGGGGCAAAAACATTATCGCAGGTGGTTTTGGGTACATGTCATCAGTCGTCCCTCTCTCTGTGAAAGCAACGGCAGACAATCGTTTCGCGCCTCTTTTCCATGCAGACATCATACTGCTGTCAGCAGACGGTGCAGTAGGACTGCTAACTGTTGTCATCATCATCCACCACTTCCGCTGCAACTCTGCTCTCCTGGTGTCATGAATCCACCTTGTAGGTCTTCTCGTCGTTCTGTATAAATATCTATTCTTGTGGCATCCATTGTCATCCACTGCTTCCGCTGCAACTCTGCTGTCCTGCAGACGACATACCACGGCAAGCATGGAGCCCACTCAGCTCACCGCTGCTGCTGTGAGAATTGTAAACACCTGGCACGTTATCCTGCAGTATGTGCAGAACCTGCAAAAGCAGGCGAGGAGGCGACGACAGCGCGATCATGATAGTGATGAGGACATGGACACAGACTTCTCTCAAAGCACAGTCCCTGGCATTTTGGACATCATGGTGGTAATGGGGTGGGTTCCTGCTGTGGAACGCTGATTCTGAACCCTGGAAACAAGCACAGACAGGTGGGACTGCATAGTGTTGCTGGTCTGGGATGATTCTTCTGTTGCTCTGGGGTGGAGTGGCTGGGTGCCCATAGCCTTCCCCCGCCCCCGTGTTCTTGGGCGTCTGGGTGAGGATATGGAACTTGGGGAGGAGGGCAGGCGGTTATACAGGGGCTGCTGTGGCGGTCTGTGCTCATGCTGCCTTTCCTGCAGCTCAGCCAGACGCCTGAGCATGTCAGTTTGCTCCCCCATTAGGCTCAGCACTGCATCCTGCTTCCTCTCATTGCATTCATTTAATGCTTTCCTGGACTCTGCCATTGTTTGCCTCCACACATTCTGCTGAGCTCTTTCAGTGCGGGAGGACTGCATGAGCTCTGAGAACATGTTATTGCGAGTGTGTTTTTTTCGCCTTCTAATCTGCCCTAGCCTCTGGGATGGAGATGATAGGGGGAGCGCAGAAAACATTTGCAGCTGTGGGAGGAAAAAAGGGAGAGTAGTATTTAAAAAGATACATTTTAGAGAAGAAAGGGAAGACTATTTCACCCTGAATCAAGCAATTCATATTACACAGCACATGTGCTTCACCTCCCCCCCACACCTCATGGCTAGTATCAGGGAAGATCCCTCTCAGCCAAACGCAAACAGCTCAGCATGAACGGGCCTCTCCCCACCGTGTGGCAAAGGCTTTTAGAGTACCTCCAGGACAGCTTCATGGAGATATCCCTGGAGGATTTCCGCTCCATCCCCAGACATGTTAACAGACTTTTCCAGTAGCTATACTGGCCGCAAATGCATCCCAAGTCTTCAGGGCAAATTAATCATTAAACGCACTTGCTTTTAAACCCTGTATTATATTTACAAAGGTACACTCATCAGAGGTGCCTTCCCCGGCTTCATGGTCTGGTAGCCCACCTTGGGAGGGTTCGGAGGGGATTGGTTCCATGGTGATAAACAGTTCCTGGCTGCCAGGGAGAAGGGATTCTCTGCTTGCCTGCCATGCACTATCCTCAACCTCCTCATCTTCCTCATCCCTGTTGCGTGAGACTTCCCCCTTCCAGGTGTCCATGGACAGTTGTGGGGTAGTGGTAGGGCCCCCCTCTAGAATTGCGTGCAGCTCATCATAGAAGCAGTATGTATGGGGCTCTGACCCAGAGTGGCCATTTGCATCCTTTTGTTTTTTGGTAGGCTTGCTTCAGCTCCTTAAATTTCACTCAGCACTGCTGTGTGTCCCAGTTGTAGCCTCTGTCCATCATGCCCTTGGAGATTTTGGCAAATATATTGGCATTTTGTATTTTGGAACAGAGTTTTGCCTGCATGGATTCTTCTCTCCATACAGCGGTCAAATCCAGTACCTCCCATTTGGGCCATGCTGGAGCTCTTTTGCGATTCTGGGACTCCATGGTCACCTGGGCTGATGAGCTCTGTGTGGTCACCTGTGCTGATCAGCTCGCCACGCTGGCCAAACAGGAAATGAAATTCAAAAGTTCCTGGGCCTTTTTCTGTGTACCTGGCGAGTGCATCTGAGTTGAGAGTGCTGTCCAGAGTGGTCACAATGGAGCACTCTGGGATAGCTCCTGGAGGCCAATACCGTCAAATTGCGTCCACACTACCTCAAATTTGACCCAGTGAGGTCTATTTTAGCGCTAAACCCCTCGCTGGCGAGGAGTACAGAAATTGATTTTAAGAGCCCTTTAAGTCGACAAAACAAGCTTGGTCGTGTGGATGGGTGCAGGGTTAAATCAACCTAATGCTGCTAAATTCGACCTAAACTCGAAGTGTACGGCTGAGTTTAGCTGTGAAGAATTCAGTAAAACTTATTAGGCACAAGACTATTGTTACAAACATAACTATCTTAGTTAACAAAGTCTTAGGTTCATCTTTATTTTGATCAATACTTTATGTAAAAGTAGGGTACTATTGTGAAAAATAAGCGTATGAGTGATATTTTTTTGGGGAGAGGGAAGGGAGGGATTCATATTTGTGTCTGTGACTTCCAGATCAAATTTTATGGCTTTGCAGGTAAAATGAAATTTTCTTTTTTTCTTAAATGATAGTTCTGTAAATTCTTCATGGAAGTCAAGCTGGGTTCTTTATAACTAGTACTTTATTGCCATAATTAAGCTTCATAGACCAAATTGGGCCCTGAGTGATACTTCTGGGACTCCTGGTCTTCAATGGATCTGCACAGGTGTAACTGATTAGAACTTAATAAACAATATTGTTGGTACCTAGAAAGGAGTAGTTAACTCCCACAGTTGTGTTAGCACCGAAGTATTAACAGTTGGGTCAGAGAGTCCAGCCAATAAACGAGCATGGGAGCATAAGGCACTTGAACTACAATTCCCACGAGGCACTGCAATTATTATGATTTTTAATAAAATTATTTTGGTTTTCCATATTTTGCTGAGAAGTCTAAATGTGCAGAAAACTTGGACAAAAACTAATTTTCAGTTGAAAATTTTCTGCAGAAGCCTGTTCAGCTCTAACAAGACTACAAAGTGGTAGAAACTTGCCTTTGTCAGTAAAGTTAAGAGGTAACTCAACAGATATAGGGAATCTGTTTAAGAAGGTGCAGTTTTTTTACATAGTTACTCAGTAGAAAATAAGTTTAAAAACAATCCATTGCCAAATCATGTAGCAGTATAACTATCTGAAAATGCAGCTAGAAAAAGAATTATCCAGAGTTATACAACTGTTTCTTCAGATCCTTGGGGATGACTTATGTAGTTTGGATTCACAGGTTTAAAACCATTGGGTCATCTGCAGTCCTCATGTGAGTGATAGGTCAAAGCAGCAATCAGAAATTGTCTTGTGTCTCATGAATTTTCATGTAATAGCTGTGCTTTGGTATGGTGCGAGTGTTCCTGCTTCCTCAAGACTAATGAATAGATGCTTCATTATTCCGGAGTGGATAAATCAAGAGATAGGTGTAACTGGTATCTATCTTGCAGAAATGCTTCAATCCAGGATTGCTGTCTCTATTTGTTTGCACTGCACCCCAGCATGCTGCGCTACTGAATGTGATGTTTGACGCCTATCATTGTTGGACCTTCTGCCTTTACTAGTTCTGGCAAACCTGAGTCAGCCATGCAGAAGTCTATGGAAACAGTAAGAAATTCTCTCTCCATATTTCCAGTCTGGTGTGGTCTCTCTAATATCTTTGTATATTTGCCTCTTCTTTGCTTCATCAACATTGCCATTTTTGTATGTGGTAAGTTGACTACATACTGCTTCTGGGAAAATTTGCATTGCTACTCTTCTACCTAGCATTTGGATGTTCACCTCTGTGATGTGTTCCCCCTCCCCCCCCCCCCCCCCCCGGGGTGCCACCTGATGTGCTGGGGTCTCACTGAGCCTGTCGTTGCACCAGCCTGGGCTCCCTCACCCTGTCCTGGTGTGCTAGGCCCTCAAGCCTCCTCTAGCATGTGCGCACGCGCACACACACACACACACACACACACAGAGGAAGGGACACACCCAGCTGCAAAGGCACACAGACACTGAAGTCAGCTCTGCGTGGGAAGACTCAGCTTGGGGATTGCCCAGCACTCAAGTGCACGCCTCCTTTGAGGGTCAAACCCAGAACTATATTGTCGTGCGCTGCATAGCGATCTATATAGCATAAGCTCATGACATCTGCCCCCTTCTTCAATGTGGAGGAAGATATGCACAGTTTTTTGCCCCCTCAGTTATGAATTACACAAACTGGTTATAGAATAAACAAAAAACAAGTTCATTAACTACAAAAGTAGATTTTAAGTGATTATAAAGGATGGCAAACAGATTAAAGCAGATTTTACTGAGCAAATAAAACAAGCACGCAAACTAGGCTTAATACACTAAAGAAATTGGCTACAAATAGTAATTTCTCACCTTAAATGTTGTTTTCAGCAGAATGAAGAATTACTTTGTGGACAGACAGCTCTTTCTTGAGTTTAGAATTCCAGATATATCTTTCACAGAACAGACCCCTTCTAGCCTGGGTCCAGTTCTTCCCCAGTTCAGTGTGAGGTGTTTCCAGCAGTCATCTTGGGTGGGGATTCCTTGAAGAATGAACCAAGATTAACTCACTTCCCGGCCTTAAATAGGATTTGCAAATGGCGCGAATCATTTGTTTCCCAGTTTGACCCCCACCTCTTTTTAGTGGGAAAAACACTAGAAGTCCAAGATGGTGTCCAGTGCCAGGTGACATGATCACCTGACCCTGCAGAGTCAAAGCAGCATCCCAGGAAACTTCTCAGGAAGGAGGGAGATTAGCATTTTAAAAGTCCTGTTGTTCTCTGTAATGGCTCATTCCAGCCTGATTGCATTCTGTCTGGTGGGTGTTCCCCAGGTGAAAACAGAGTTATAATTGTTACATAGTTCATAGTCCTAACTTTAGATACAAAAATAATAAAGGCATACAAATAGGATAATCATATCAGTAAATCATAACCTTTCCAATGATATCTCACATGACCCATCTTGCATAAAATACATCTTAATTATGCCATATTCATATCATAAGCATATTTCTATGAAGAATATGGGGCATAATGTCACAGCCTCATCTTTAGACAGTTTCTGATATTTTCTCAAGGAGATTGGAATTATAAAGAGAGATTCAGTGTGAAAGAATGTATTAACTCCAAAAAGTGAGATCTTAAGCCCACAAAATAGACTTTATAAAAATAGAAAAAAATTCTGATTACTTCTGTTTTTAGTTGGGTCAGTCCATCACTTATACTGTGATTTAGAATAATAGAATATCAGGGTTGGAAGGGACCTCAGGAGGTCATCTAGTCCAACCCCCTGCTCAAAGCAGGACCAATCCCTAACTAAATCATCCCAGCCAGGGCTTTGTCAAGTCTAACCTTAAAAACCTCTAAGGAAGGAGAGTCCACCACCTCCTTAGGTAACCCATTCTAGTGCTCCTCTACAGCTCCAGTAACCTCTACAGTTCTTTAAGTGTTTGCTGCTCTAATGCTAACTCTGTCTCTTTAAAAACCGGTCCTTTGAACTGGGGTGAACAACACTACAAACAAGCCTATCTTTTCTCTTAAGTTTTTTTTTTTTTTTACTTTTAAACACTGTTACGTTGATCAGTTTTCTTGCTTTACTGCTGGACCAAAGCAAAAATTACTTGTTTTTGGTACCACAGTCACTAAATGTCACTGCATTTGGATTATTTCTTTTAGTCTCATACTTAAAGGTGTTATAAATCTCACTGTTTCTCCCAGTACAGTTTGGAACAATGAAGTCGTTGGTAGCTTTTCATCTGTCTGCCTAGCCATTTAAGAAATTGGAAATTGTTGTGTGATCCATCTCTGTCATTCAGCAATGTTTCTTATGAGAAGTCGCTTCAAAGACACATTCAGTTTTTATCTTTAGTCTGAGTTGTAATTAGAGGTCTAACCAGACCAAAAAAAAAAAATTGTAGGAAATTTGGGCTGAAGTGAAAACACATGAGCTTTGTGGGGGGAACATCAACAGACTAATATAAAGTTGTTAGGGAACCATTTCCCCCTCATACTTTAAGGGTTTCAGTCTGGCACCATATTGTATACAGAAGCAGCCATCTTGGCTAACTCTTTTATTATGTAGCATTGGAATTACACAATAAGTAAAGAAACATTATTGCCATTAGAAGGATCTTTTGTAGCAACATAATAAAACAATTATTTCTGATTGGAGGGCCTCTGTGCATTCCCACTAATGGGATTCAGCGCTTCTAACATACAGCTGCAGAACTTTATAAAAAGCCATGTCTGCTGGGGAGTGCAGTAGTGCTCTTGCATTAGAATGATGTCCTTGGCTCTGTGAATATAAGGGGTTGCACTCTTTAGCTCATCTCAGTGTCTTTGCTGTCCCTGACAGCTAATGGATCTCTTTCTCTTGTCAGCAAAGGCTAGTTAGTTTGTTTTCTTCCAATAGGTGGTTATAGTTAGCTTAGTTGAGATGATTGGTCTTCATTCCGCTGAGACCACGTTGTGTCCTGAACCACGTAGGGGATTCAAAAGGAGTGTGATCTGCTCAGTAGTCTTCCCTAAGTCAGAAACACATATCCAGTGCCTTGTGTGCTTGGGAGAATCACACATCATATCACAGTGCATGATTTGAGATGCTTTTTTCAGACAAAGAAGATCAGGCAGCTTGCTCTGCAAATGCATTTGGCTTCAGTAAGCCTTAAACTGGACCATCGTGATACTCTGTGGGAAGTTTGAAGTCTGCTTTTGTGTTAGTGTCGTCACTAAAGAAGCCTGAGATGCACCGAGCCAGTCCTGCCTTGTCAGGCCTGAGGTCCACCTCCCCAGTGCTAATGTGTACAATGCCTAAGTTTCCTGTCCAGCACTGCAGGCTTCATCTAGACAACATGCATCATCAACATGGTCTGTATTGGCGTCACTATTGAAGTCTTTGGTGCCATCAGCGTTGGTGCTGGCTGATGCCGTAACCAAAAGGCAGGCTTCCCGTCCACCTTGTGACTCTGCTCTGGGGAAAAAGAGGAGGAGGAAGCATTCCAATACGCAGAGAGAGTCCAAGTAGAAGAGGCATTGTTCTCTTTCTCTGCCATTGGCACGTTTCCTACGGGAGCTCCTTACTGGTGCCAGCATCACCTTCAGCACACACCCATTCTCCGCTTGAGGCTCTGCTGCCGAGTTATAGTGACAGTCCATTGCTTCTGGATACTCCGATGCTGGCAGTTTCTTCTCTCATCAGGGAACTCCCATCAAAGCTGTTGGCTTTGCCTCAGCTGCTTGACTTTGTGCAGCAGTATTCGCTGCTGTCTTCAATCTGGAGCATCGTGGTAGAACACAAGCTCTCCTTGGTACCAGAGAGGCAGGTGGCGGGGCTCAGGTTACAGGCCTCCTGCATGTGGCTGAAGCCCTTGGGCTTTGGCCCCGGGGTGACAGGGCGACAGGGCTCAGGCTTCAGTCCCCTCTCCTGGGTCGTGTAGTAAGTTTTGCTATCAGAAGGGGGCCACGCTGCAATGAAGTTTGACAACCCTTGGACTAAAGCATTTAGACAATTAAACGGATTGTCTGTAGCTTATGGGTAGAGATGTAGAGAGGAGGCTATTAATAACAGACTCTATGCCACTGGATCAAGAGATGTATTCAGCATAGCTATTCCTTATCCAAGAAGCCAATAGCCATGGGTTAAAGGCACACTCCTCTATGGACACAGCTTCCTCTATCACCTCTTTAAGACTAAAAGAAAAGGAGTATTTGTGGCACCTTAGAGACTAACCAATTTATTTGAGCATGAGCTTTCGTGAGCCACAGCTCACTTCATCAGATGTGTACCGTGGAAACTGATGAAGTGAGCTGTGGCTCACGAAAGCTCATGCTCAAATAAATTGGTTAGTCTCTAAGGTGCCACAAGTACTCCTTTTCTTTTTGCGAATACAGACTAACACGGCTGTTCCTCTGAAACCTCTTTAAGACTAGTTCCCTGGTAGAGATTTGCAAAAAAGTACCATGGAATTGGGTTCATACTTTCACTAAGCACTACTATTAGACTTGGTATCATGTTCTGCCCAATTTGACCTAATTCCATTTTTGCCTAGAACTCCTTATTCACCACCCTCCAATGGGGGCATGGCTTGCTAATCTCTCATTAGTGGGAATGTACAGAGAGTCTCGAAGAGTGTGAGTCTGTCTACACTTAAACCATTACAGTGGCTCAGCTACAGTGCTGCAGCTTCATCACCGTAGTGCTTCAGTGTATACATTCACTACAGTAACAGGAGAGGTTCTCATGGTGCTGTAGTTATTCCACCTCCCCGAGAGGAGGGCTAGGTCAACAGAAGAATTCTTCCATCAATTTAGTGCTTTCTACACTGGGGGTTAAGTTGGTGTAGCTATGTCTCTTGGATGTGGATTTTTCACAACCCCGAGAGATGTAGCTATGCCGATGTAAGTTTTCAGTGTAGACCAGTCCTTACGGTTACTGTTGCTGTTTGAGAATTGTCTCTGTGCATTCACACTACACATCCACCTTCTTCTCTGCATCAGAGTTATTTGTATTTCAGGACTAACTCTGGTCTTGGGAGAAGGAACTGAAAGGGTCTGAGTGGGGGCATGCTCCCTTATATACTCAGAGCTAATGATAGGTTTCAGATTGGCAGCCGTGTTAGTCTGTATCCGCAAAAAGAAAAGGAGGACTTGTGGCACCTTAGAGACTAACAAATTTATTTGAGCATAAGCTTTCGTGAGCTACAGCTCACTTCATCGGATGCATTCAGTGGAAAATACAGTGGGGAGATTTATATACACAGAGAACATGAAACAATGGGTGTTACCATACACACTGTAATGAGAGTGATCAGGTAAGGTGAGCTATTACCAGCAGGAGAGCGGGGGGTGGGGGGAAACCTTTTGTAGTGATAATCAAGGTGGGCCATTTCCAGCAGTTGACAAGAACGTCTGAGGAACAGCGGGAGGTGTGGGGGAATAAACATGGGGAAATAGTTTTACTTTGTGTAATGACCCATCCGCTCCCAGTCTTTATTCAAGCCTAAGTTAATTGTATCCAGTTTGCAAATTAATTCCAATTCAGCAGTCTCTCGTTGGAGTCTGTTTTTGAAGTTTTTTTGTTGAAGAATTGCCACTTTTAGATCTGTAATCGAGTGACCAAAGACATTGATGTTATTTTAGCTGAAGAGTGCCACTGAACCTCCAGTGGACATGGCTTTTCTGTACAGTTCTGCAGCTCAATGCTGGTGGTACTTGAATCCCATTAGTAGGAATGCTCAGACAAAACTCTTAAAGAACAGTTACTGGTAACCTCTCTTTACAATTAATCCGCAACCACTGTTGGCTGCATTCAATATTCCTTTTGTGTGTAATTCTAGTGAGAGGTTTGGTGGGTTGAGATGTGTGTAGGAGGGAGTGGAGAAGGCTGGTGCCTTGTGTTGCTCTGCACCATTGCAGAGAAAAGCAAGTATAGTTGGCTGGAGGAGCAAGGAAATACTGCCATATCAGATCACTTTCAGCCCTACATAAACTCTGAAGGAGGTGATCTGAAATGCTGTCACTCTACTTTGTGTGACCTTGGGTTTTTTTGGTGTCCTTCTGTTGACAATTAGATTATGTCTAATAGTGTATCCTGTGTATTCTACATACAACTACCATATGACCTATAGTTTTTCTTATGGGAAGTCAATGTAAATATTTAAAAAAAAATTCATTTGTCCATTAAATGCAAGTGACACATGTTTAGGCCTACTTAAAAAAGCAAACAAACAAAAACCAAACCTGAGCATGGTGCAACTTGATATTTAAAAGATCAATTAAACTTTAGTCTGTATTAGAGACTTATGGTTCACCTGTCACCTGGGTGTCAAGGCTTGAATGTGATTTACAAATCACAGTGCTAAATGAAAGTTTTCCGTTTAGCTCTTCATTTGAGAGTCTCCTGAGAACCTCTAAATTGGTTGGTTTTCAAACCCCAGTTTAATTTCTGATGACCATTAGCTTTGTCTATCTTCATCTGGAGTGGAAAACTTGCTTCTGTGAAACAGAAGACTGAAGAATAAAGTTTCTGTTTATCCACAGATTAGATACAGCATGGGGAATGGCAATGTGTTCTGACAATGTGCCTAGCGGCTTTCTTGTTGAAGGCGGTTGTTAAATTTCCACATCAATTCAGTCCTTCATCTCCGATAAGACTGCCATTGATGGTGCCAGTTAGTATCAGTTGTGATGCTGGTGTTCACATACATAGGTGTCACAAAACAGCTTCTAGAATTTTAGTTCATGAATTTTAGTGAGCAGTCTGTCCCTCAGAATAGACCGTGATCCTAGAGTAAATACACCCTCTTATCCATTTATTTTTTCTAGTGGCATATGTAACTCACAAAACAAGATATTTCTTTTGTTGTCAGAGACAAGTTCAATGTGACAATAAAATGTAAAGAAAGCAATTGGATTTCTCTATACAATTCCCTCTTGCATTATTGTCTACAAAACTTGACAAATAACTAATGGACACTGCATGTTCTTGTCTTATGTATGTTTCTTTGGGAAAATTACTGTTAGCTAACTGCATGGTTGAATGCTTCGCTGCTACGTTAGGAGGAAAATAAACTCTCTCAGTTGTGGATGATTATTTTGGAGAGCTACTTATAAACATCTGGTAGTATAGCAATCTTAAAGCCAGATAGAACTTGTAGTCTTAAAATATAAACACAAATTATTTCACATTATTAATCTCCAAAAAATTAACATGATGTTATTTATGGTTATTTAGCACTGCATTTAAAGTTAAAATACTATTGATTCAAGTGAGGTTGGTAAGTAACTTTTAAGTCCTAGTTTATTTTATGAGGATAAGAACTGCATGAGTCCATTCAAATAATATTGCTTTATTTAAATAGATTTCTTTAGACATTTGAAGAATGAAAACTAATGGGCAAGTCACTCTTTCACCCTAACTATTTGAATTACCTGGAACAAACCTATACTAGACAAAAAGGAAAAGAAAGGAGATAAGTAGTAATATTAACATGTAAGTAGTAACATAAGTAGTAATATTAACATGCCATCCCTGCTGCAGCAGGATCCTCAGAAAAAAGCAATTAACTTGGGTTCTGATCCTGCAAATCTTCCCTGAATGAAATTCCATTGAATTCAATGATCATTCTTTACACAGAAGGCTTCCAGGATTGGGTGTATAGTTACCTGCCCAGAACTGTAGTGTAAAAGGCTCCACTAATTTTTATGTACTCACTTAATACTAATTTTTATGTATCTTTACCAGGTTATGGTCCTAGATGCTTTGTTCTTTGGTTTGGCATGAACAAATACCCTTGAATTCTCTTAAGTAGAACTTGTTACCAACACTATTGTTAGCAGTCTTTAAACGAATTTGCTGTTAGTATAAACTAAAAGTGTTCAATCTTTGACCATATCAGAATAGACCAGTCATAACAACAATTCCATTGATCATGGGAAGAATTCATTTACTGACTAGGATCAGGAGAGAACTATGGCATTAATAATACTAAAAAATTGGACTCTGTTGTACATTGCAATGCAAGCTACATTATCATACTGTGTACTTTTTGTCCTACCTTCTATTCAAGGCTACTGGTTGCTAAGCAACTGAAGGGGCGAGTCCTGTAACCTTGTAGCATTGTTGTCCTAAGGGAATTGGAAAATCAACAAAAAGATAAATATACATTTCAGAATGATTGTAATAATTCAAAGATTATCAAAATGTTTCAGTCTGGAGAATATTTATTTTCTAAAGTAGATGCAGTCTCATCATTTCTGAATTTACTTAGTCCTGCTTCAGCCGAAGAGGTTGGATTTTCATAGAATCATAGAATATCAGAGTTGGAAGGGACCTCACTAAATCATCACAGCCAGGGTTTTGTCAAGCCTGACCTTGAAAACCTCTAAGGAAGGAGATTCCACCACCTCCCTAGGTAACCCATTCCAGTGCTTCACCACCCTCCTAGTGAAAGAGATTCACCTAAACCAACCTAAACCACCGCCACTTCAACTTGAGACCATTACTCCTCGTTCTGTCATCTGGTACCACTGAGAACAGTTTAGATCCATCCTCTTTGGAACCCCCCTTTCAGGTAGTTGAAAGCAACTATCAAATCCCCCCTCATTCTTCTCTTCCACAGACTAAACAATCCCAGTTCCCTCAGCCTCTCCTCATAAGTCATCTGCTCCAGCCCCCTAATTATTTTTGTTACCCTCCACTGGACTCTTTCCAATTTTTCCACATCCTTCTTGTAGTGTGTGGCCAAAACTGGACACAGTACTCCAGATGAGGCCTCACCAATGTCGAATAGAGGGGAATGATCACGTCCCTCGATTTGCTGGCAATGCCCCTACTTATACAGCCCAAAATACCGTTAGCCTTCTTGGCAACAAGGGCACACTGTTGACTCATACCCAGCTTCTCGTCCACTGTAACCCCTAGGTCCTTTTCTGCAGAACTGCTGCCTAGCCACTCAGTCTCTAGTCTGTAGCAGTGCATGGGATTCTTCCATCCTAAGTGCAGGACTCTGCACTTGTCCTTGTTGAACCTCATTAGATTTCCTTTGGCCCAATCCTCTAATTTGTCTAATTTGACTTCTTGAGGTCCCTTTCAGCTCTACATTTCTATGAATCTGTGATTTTACAAGGTCATCTGGACTTTTTCATTTCAGTTATATCCAATATTCTTACATTATTTAACTTTGATTTTATTTTACTATTGCTTGTGATTTAAGATCAACTAATAAAACAAAATCACACAAACTCTTAAATTTAAAATGAAATTAAAAGGTCTGTCTAAAATCAGGAAATTTTGAGTTAAAACTGGGTTTTACCTGTCCTTTGGGTTGCCTGTAAGTAGGAAAAGGGTGGTTTTCAGCAGGATTTCTCAACTCTGGGATGTGAAAAGGGGTGTCGGAGTCACAACTACCATGCCCATCCAGTACTGTTAATTGGGTGGGGGCCCTGGCTAGATCCCAGCTATCTGAGAAGAGGCTCCTGGAAAGGAAAATAAAAAGACATTGCCTCTCAATAACAAAGGATGATCAGTGAGTTTAGGTATGAAGTTTCAGCCTTTCCTCTGAATTTCCTGGATTTTGCTGATTTCAGCAACAGTTTTTTTTTTGCCACTCTTTCTGCGTATAGATCACACATTTTGATATTCTGTACATGCACATTCTATTTCCAGCAAAGAACAGAGGGATGAGTGAACAGGAAAATAGCTGCATCTTTTTGTGTGTGTGTGTGTGTGTGAGAAATGAGCACCTTGAGGATCCACAAGGTATAATGATTTAATTATTACGGTATTAGGAGTGGTGAAGATAGGTGAAGACAATTTTGATTCAATAAACTGTAATGACAGTTCAAGAATAAAACAAACCTGACAGCTAACTTGAACCTGCAAAAACTTGCATGCACCAGCATTTGAGCATGAAGGGCATACCTTTTGCAAAAAGTTGTCGTCTTTTTATGGTTCTTGCATACTTTCGAATTTAATTTAATTTTTACCATTTGTAGTGAAAATGTCTTGCACAATGTATTCAAACCTGAAAAATAATTCTTGTTGAAATTTGAATTGGCAAATGGTAGCGCGCACCAGCAAGAGGATCATCTTGTCCAAATTTAGGCTCTGTGCCACCTGAACTTCCCATGTTCTCTACTGCATAATCTAAATCAGGCTTGCCAGTTCTGATATAAATGATTATGCCTTGGATTCCATCCAAAAAATGGTCATATTCCTTGTTCTGTCCCAGATTCTGGGTCGTCTATGTCAACAAAGTGTGTCTATTTATTTCCCATCCTGCACTATTCTGATATATACTTTGACTTGATCAGATACATATATATCAGTGGATCCATCAGCAATTGCTGTAATAAACCAGCATGCATTTCTGAGACCTTTCCACTTGCAGTTACTTCTCTGAAGTCTTTTACCTCATGGGTGTGAATACAAGGTTAAGGTCACTTTTGACCTGCAAGTAGCAGAGTGTTTCAATATCCGTATAGCTGAAATAATGTATTTAACAATTGTGTAACCACTGATAATCAATGTTTCAAAATTTTTGATTTTCTGTTGCGTTTTACAGAGCAGTCGTAGAAAACATCTTGCTATTTCTATTACATGTATTTCAAAATTAGCAGAGCAGCCATGTAAATGTACGGAATAAATTTGAAAGGTCTTATACCAACTTACAAAAAGACAGTACTTTATTGATAAGCTTTTCATGCTTTCTGTGAATTACATAAATCAGTTTGTCTTTCCGATTTGAAAACTGTGGAGGTTTAGATTTCCATTAATTCTGGAAAGTAAACTTGTGTCTTAACTTCTCATTAAATATATTTTAAATACATAGTTCAGGACAGTATTCTAAGGGAGAATGTCTTAATCGGGAACAGTCAGTAATAACCCTCTGCTGATTAAGGCTTGTATGTGTGAGTGGTTGTTTTGTTTTTTTAAATTTGAGTTTTGTGATGTAGTCAAGATATTTTTAAATTAAAAAAAAATCAACCAAGTCTGTATATAGTGTTAATTTTTATACAAATATGTTTAAAATGGTTAATTTATAAATCAACGATTGATTAGTGTACACATGCAGTCACAGTAGGGTCTTTTTTTTTTTTTATTACTAAGAGTATTTGCTTGGCTGGCCAATTAAACTATTGGTTGCTCTTCTCCCAAACATAGTTGTGTTTTATCATGATATTCTGTACCTTAATATTAAAGCAAGCTGTGTCTTTGAAATTACCTACAGTCCAGGTCTGGACTGTTCAGCTACAGTCTCTCCCCTGCCCAGTTGTTGCAGACCTCTGATCAGAGCACTAAACAGACAAGACATTCTAACTTAGTCCTGGTCTATTGTACACAGTTAGGTCTACACAAGGGAGCTTATGTCGACCTAACTCTGTAAGCGTGTACACTAAAATACTGCTCTCACTGACACCGATTTAACTCCACCTCCACAAGAGGTGTAGTGCTTAGGTCAATGAAGTTAGGTTGGCACAGTGTCAATGTAGACACTGTGTTACTTACATTGACTTTAGTGGCCTCCAGGAGGTGTCCCACAGTGTTCCTCCTTGACTGATCTCATCATCGTTTTGAACTCTGCAGCCGAGTGGCCACGTACATGCCTCTCCTCTTTAAAGCTCAGCATATACTCATTCCCATGAGCTATCCCCTCCTTATTTCAACTCTCCCCCTGGGCCGTACTCACCATTGCTGGATCTTCCACTGTGCTGTATGAATCCCGAAGAGAAGTGAGAAGGTAGTGCTTGCAAGTTGTGTAGGTCAAGGGGAGTGAGTTCAGCATATGAAGTTTCCATTTATTTTCTGAATATACTCTCAATAGTACCTCTTTGCATTGTATGTTTTGCAGCTAGAAATGTGGCCTTGAGGGTTTCTCCATCCACACCAGCAGGGTGGCTCAGCTAGATAAGGAGGAGAAGGAACAGGATGCAGGATGACATGTTCCAAGAGATCCTGCAAGCCTCTGCTGCTTCAGATACCGAGCACAGGACTTGGAGGATCTCTCTTGTGGACAGCATGGCCAGGGATAGGGCGGAGAGGAGAAAGGCACAAGCAAAGGAGAGAGATGTGTTGCAGGAGATGCCAACACTTCTCAAACAGCAAACAGACATGCTGCAGGCTCTTGTTGACCTTCAGGTTCAGCAGACTTGTGCTCACATCCCTCTGAAACCCACAGAGAACTGCATTCCAGGATCTCCCTACGCACCCTCCCTGCATTCCATGTGGTGTTTCAGACAGCTGCACTACCCTTACCACTCCACTTCACGGGAGAGTACAGGCAGTCACATCTGCACATACACTGACCTGTGGAAGACGTGGTTGGTGTATGTGTTTGTGAAATGGAAATGACTGTTCTTTCCCCTTCAAAAGTTCTTTCCTTTGTATTTATTGAGTTTCATTCAGTTATAAATGTGTTTGTTTGCATGGGTTTGAAATAAGTCTGTTTATGTAAACTTAATTCATCTTTATTAGTTTACAACATATGTTGATTGGGGCTGACATCATTCACAGGTAACAGCAATAGGTGTATTTGCAATGTTATATTACTACACACGCAGAGCACTCATTACAAGGCTTCAGACTGGGGTGCAAAAAAGCAATGCCAGGCAGAGCACAGTATAGCAACACACTTTGCCATGGCTCACTATTAAAGTGGTCTTTCAAAACCTCCCTGAGCTGAATAGCTCTGCATTGAGCTCTTCTTATAGCCCTGGTATCCAGCTGCTCAAAAATCAGTAGACAGCCATTCCACTTCCATCCCCGCAGAAACTTCTCCCTTTTGCTTCATAGATATTATGCAGAACACAGCAGGCAGCTATAACCATTGGGATTTTTTTCCCACTGAGGTCCAGTCTTGTGAGTAGACCGCGCCAGCGACCTTTCAAACAGCCAAAGACACATTCAACTGTCATTCTGCATCTGCTGAGCCTGTAGTTGAAATGTTTCTGGGCTCTGTTGAGGTGGCTGGTGTGCGGCTTCCTGAGCTATGGGCCGAAGGGGTAGGCTGGGTCTCCCAGGATCTCTGTTGGTGTTTCAACATCCCCAATGGTAATTGTCTGCTCTGGAAACAAAGCTGCTGCTTGCAGCTTTCTGAACAGTCTGTGTTCTTAAAGATGCATGCATCATGCACCTTCCCTGACCAGCCCATGATGATATCGGTGAAACATCCCTACTGATCCACCAACACTTGCAGTATCATAGAAAAGTAGCCCTTTCTGTTGATGTACTCTGTGGCAAGGTGGTACTCTGTGCCAAAATAGGGATATGCTTGCCATTTATTGCCCTACTGAGTTTGGGAACCCCATTGCTGCAAAATCATCCACTATGTCCTGCACATTGTCCAGAGTCATTGTCCTTCATAGCAGGAGATGATTGATGGCCCTGCATATTTCCATCATAGCAACCCCCCATAGTGGATTTCTCAACTCCAAATTGATTCCCAACTGATCGGTAGCAATCAGGAGTTGCAAGCTCCTACAGAACAATTGCCACTCACTTCTCCATGGTCAGAGCAGATCTCATTTTGATATTGCTGTGCTGGAAGGCTAGGGTGAGCTCCACACGCAGGTCCAGGAATATGGCCTTGCGCATCTGAAAGTTCTGCAGCCACTGCTCATCATCCCCAAACTGCATAAGGTCCTTGTTTCTCAGGCCCAGAACCACCATTTACATCTGCTCCTTGAATGCCATCAACAACTTTGAATTGTCCCACAGCAATATCCTCTCCAAACAATCGTCATGTTCCCTGTGGCTCCTCTTGTGGCTCTGCAAATATGCAGGATCAGGTACTCTGTGCTCACAACACTCCTCACAGTATTGAAAAGCTGTGCAGAATTCATGCTTCTGACGGAGATGGCGGATGCACAGGGTTTATGGGGATTTTGAAAAGAGGCGTGAAACATTATAGGATGAAATTATAGGATGGAGAACACTTTATTATAGGATGTTGAAATCATATTCCCAGTCACCCCTGCACAACTCATTTGGCCCCTTAAGCATTGCAAAACCTTCCCAAAATGCTCTGCGTTAGATGGCAGCAAGTTGCCCAGTCGGATAGCTACCCATGGTGCACTGCCCTCTGCATTGATGCAAGCGCTGCTAGTGAGGACATGCACTGCCAGCACAAGGAGTGTAGTGTGGACATGCAAAAGCGATTTAATTACTGTGGTGGCTGTATGTTGACATAACTTAGGTCGACATAAATTTGTAGTGCAGACATACCTTACGCTCAACAGTGTACCTGTTTCTGGTCCCATCCCCTTCTCTCAAGGTGGTATTTGTATGGCTAGCATTGTGTAGAACAATCTCTCCTTCTCTCTGACTGGTAGCTCAGTTCTGTTACTCTGATCAGGGCAATTCCTTTCGTATTCAGCCATGTTTCTTTCTGACTTGCAGCATGGTGCTGCTGTGCCTGATGCAATTGAGCCTGCTACTCACCTGCTTTTTTGTGTTTGCCTAATGGGCAGAAAACTTGACCATCTGATTTGTCCAGACAGTACACCCGAAGACACGAACATTCCCCTTATTATACAATTAGATAAAAATGGGATTTGGAATTTTTTTTCTGAAGGTTGCCTGAGCAGCCTTATATCTGGCTTTTCTTAATGTTTGATATGCTTGGCTTTCAACCTTAGAGTTCTTGTAATGCATTATCATCATCATTATTTCTTATTTGTCATATTGATTTACAATGAAAGAAAAATTAAGGGCACAAATAAAATAAATTAGAAAGACTTTTTACAAATTAGCAGATTTAACATCACTGCTAATATCCTTACCTGCAAATGCAGTTGTAATGTATATGATTCCTTTAACCAATTAATAACACTCTTCTTTTTATATTAATAAATCTTTAGTTTTTAGTACTAAAGAACAGACTACAAGCCTGATTTTGGGGTAAGATCTGAATTATATATTGACCTGGGGAAGTGGCTAATCCTTTGGGATTAGAA
This sequence comes from Caretta caretta, assembly GCF_965140235.1. NCBI lineage: Eukaryota > Metazoa > Chordata > Testudines > Cheloniidae > Caretta > Caretta caretta. Next base: position 33,618,365 of record NC_134214.1, read on the forward strand.
GAACCTGATATATGATGAATCTGGTTTTCAGTAACCTCTCATCATAAAGACCTGATGTCTGGGTAATGATAAGGGCTGGATTGCCTAATGAGATTGTTTTTTAGCTTCTTGTTAACAGTATGGTGATACAGTGGCTTATTTTGTTACTGGTTGGGTGAACTCTAATGCCAGAATCACCAGTTTAGGATGTGTCTGCCCTATTTTTTTTTATCAGTTTGTCCTGAATTTGGCATTCTCAGCTGTGACCCGTACCAGGCATGGTCCACAGAGGGGGAAGGGCAATAAAAGAAACTGCAGTAATGGCCGAAGTGTTAAGTGTTTTTTTTTTTGTTTCAGTTTTTATAATAAAAGTAGGATTTAACAGGTAAGATCAATAATATAATTGTACTCAAGGAACTTGTTGAGATTCTAAAAGAATCCATATTATGGTACTATTGATCTTGTTTCTTTATCCAGTCACTTTTTGCCAATATTGTCCACTGTGGAAACAATACTAAAGCATGTTAAACTATCAATACACATCAAAAATGTTAAGCTGAAAGCAAATAATTAGTGGAAGAATATGGCATTTATCATGGAAACTGCCTAGAGGCCAAGACAGTGATTGTCAGCAAGCAGAGCTATACAGTTATGAGTTTTTACTGTCCTGAGTAACATTGAAATACACAATTTAAAGAGAGACAACTACTTTCAGGAAAAAGACTGGCATAGTCGATTTGCTCCAAGAAGTAAGTTCGTTATCTTTGCTGTATTATACATCAGTTGATGTTTGCTCAGCCCTTTTAAAATTGTAATATAATGCTAAGCATAATTATTATTATTAAAGAGGCAAAGACAAACTTCAGTAATCATAAATTACCTTACACGAGTAGAGTCATAGGGCCCAAATCTGACCTCAGCTATGCAGGCACAAATCATTCGATGATTTAGGGTGATAAAAATGAGGCTACAGTGCAACAGTATGCAGGCTGTAAATCGAACAAAAGGGTAATAATACACTTCTAAAATTTCGAGGCAGGCTCTCTTAATATCACAGCAACTTTTTATTGCTGCAGAAAGGAAAATAATCTACAGTCTCATTTTCTGAAGCTGAGTGTGTGGATTGCAGACTTCTAAAAATGAAAGCTTTTGGGGAAGAATAAACGAGTGGAGGAGTTTCCAAGAATGGTAGGTATTATGACCGAAAGCTATTAGCTACTATGTTGCTCTGCTTTTCTCACTGGGCTGGCAGTTTTGCATTCAACTCCTAGTAAGAAAATGTGTCTTGCATTGTTCTTCAGAGACTCCCTTCTATCAGACTTTCAGGATCTGATTCTCCTCTCGCTTGTACTGTACTGTACTCGCTTGTACTTTATAAATCAGGAACGCCATTATTCAATTAAATGGTGTCAAAGAGAGAGAATTAGGTCCTTAGAGAGGTATGTGTGGGTGGAGGGAGTTGCGTCAAGCCTTCCTTGGCTAGATGGAGTGTTGCTGTGATGTATGTTGAAAAGATGGTTGGGTGGCCTGGATATCACTGAGGACTTTCCGTCCCCCCAAAATTGAGAAAACATAAACTGTTTGATGACAATAACAAAACTTAAGGGGAAATTAAAAGACACACAAAATACACACACTGGTGTATATTAGGGCTGTCAAGTGATTAAAAAAATTTATTATGATTAATTGCACTGCTAAACAATAATAGAATACCATTTATTTAAATAGTTTTGGATGTTTTCTACATTTTCAAATATATTGATTTCAATTAACACAGCATACAAAGTGTACAGTGCTCATTTTATATTTATTTTTGATTACGGATATTTGCATTTTAAAAAACAAAAGAAATAGTATTTTTCAATTCACCTAATACTAGTACTGTAGTGCAATCTCTTTATCATGAAAGTTGAACTTTACAAATATAGAATTATGTTAAAAAAAACTGCATTCAAAAATAAAAATAATGTAAACTTTAGTGCCTACAAGTCTACTCAGTCCTGATTTCTTGTTCAGCCAATCACTCAGACAAACAAGTTTGTTTATATTTGTAGGAGATAATGCTGCCTGCTTCTTGTTCACAATGTCACCTGAAAGTGAGAAGAGGTGTTTTCATGGCACTGTTGTAGCTGGCATCACAAGATATTTACATTCCAGATGCGCGAAAGATTCATATGTCCCTTGATACTTCAACCACCATTCCAGGGGACATGCATCCATGCTCATGACGGGTTCTGCTTGATAACCATCCAAAGTGGTGTGGACCCATGCACATTCATATTAATCATCTGAGTCAGATGCCACCAGCAGAAGGTTGATTTTCTTTTTTGGTGGTTTGGGTTCTGTGGTTTCCGCATCAGAGTGTTGCTCTTTTAATACTTCTGAAAGCATGCTCCACACTTCATCCCTCTCAGATTTTGGAAGGCTCTTCAGATTCTTAAACCTTGGGTTGAGTGCTGTAGCTATCTTTAGAAATCTCACTTTGGTACTCTCTTTGCATTTTGTCAAATCTGCAGCGAAACTGTTCTTAAAATGAACATGTGCTGAGTCATCATCTGAGACTACTATAACATGAAATATATGGCAGAATGCTGGTAAAATAGAGCTGGAGACATACAATTTTCCCCCAAGGATTTCAGTCACAAATTTAATTAACGTATTTTTTTAACAAGCGTCATCAGCATGGAAGCATGTCCTCTGGAATGGTGAATGAAGCATGAAGGGGCACATGAATGTTTAGCATATCTGACACATAAAAACCTTGCAATGCCGACTACAAAACTGCCATGCGAACACCTGTTCTCACTTTCTGGTGGCATAGTAAATAAGAAGTGGGCAGCATTATCTCCTGTTAACGTAAACAAATCTCTTTTGTCTTAGCGACCTGGCTGAACAAGAAGTAGGACTGAGTGGACTTGTAGGCTCTAAAGTTTTACATTGTTTTATTTTTGAGTGCAGTTATGTACCAAAAAGAAATTTACATTTGTAAGTTACATTTTCACGATAGAGATTGCACTACAGTACTTGTATGAGGTGAATTGAAAAATAGTGTTTCTTTTATAATTTTTACAGTGCAAATATTTGTAATAAAAATAATAATATAAAGTGAGCACTGTGCACTTTGTATTCTATGTTGTAATTGAAATCAATATATTTGAAAATGTAGAAAAACATCCAAAATATTTAATAAATTTCAATTGGTATTCTGTTTAACAATGTGATTAAAAGTGTGATTAATCATTAATTATTTTGAGTTTATCACGAGTTAACTGCGCTTAATCGACAACCTTAGTGTATATCTTTTTATATTTGTGTGTGTGTATGTACACACACACACATCCATGTGCAAAACATCTGGATATCCTTTTAGGAGTTAATCGCTCATGAATACATATATGGGGACATAGTTTCAAATAATGCTAATTATAGGCCATAATAAAGTAAGTTTAGGCCCTAAATCCTCTTCAGTTTCCAGTATAATGTGGGAAACCTTTCTTTTTCTTAAAAAAATTTTTTTTTTCCATCTACTGAACTATTGCATATTTTTTTCTGCAAGGATTTTTGATACGTTACCTGAGGTAATTCTTGATATATTAATCTCCAAATATAGAGCATCCACAGTAGAACTCCAAATCCAAGACATTAAGTCTGTTACTAGAATATTGATTTAACAGCTTCTCAGTTTATATGCTCTGTACAACCTTCTTTATGCATAGTCATATAATTTGGGTTCGAGCTGTGTCAAGGTTCCTCCCCCACTCTGAACTCTAGGGTACAGATGTGGGGACCTGCATGAAAACCTCCTAAGCTTACTTTTACCAGCTTAGGTTAAAACTTCCCCAAGGTACAAATTAATTTTATCCTTTGTCCTTGGAATATCCGCTGCCACCACCAAACTCTAACTGGGTTTACTGGGAAACGTAGTTTGGACATGTCTTCCCCCCAAAATCCTCCCAACCCTTGCACCCCACTTCTTGGGAAAGGTTTGGTAAAAATACTCTCCAATTTGCATAGGTGACCACAGATCCAAACCCTTGGATCTGAGAACAATGAAAAAGCATTCAGTTTTCTTACAAGAAGACTTTTAATAGAAGTAGAAGTAAATAGAAATAAAGGTATCACCTCTGTAAACTCAGGATGGTAGATACCTTACAGGGTAATTAGATTCAAAACATAGAGAACCCCTCTAGGCAAAACCTTAAGTTACAAAAAGGACACACAGACAGAAATAGTCATTCTATTCAGCACAATTCTTTTCTCAGCCATTTAAAGAAATCATAATCTAACACATACCTAGCTAGATTACTTACTAAAGTTCTAAGACTCCATTCCTGGTCTATCCCCGGCAAAAGCAGCATATAGACAGACCCAGACCCTTTGTTTCTCTCCCTCCTCCCAGCTTTTGAAAGTATCTTGTCTCCTCATTGGTCATTTTGGTCAGGTGCCAGCGAGGTTACCTTTAGCTTCTTAACCCTTTACAGGTGAGAGGATTTTTCCTCTGGCCAGGAGTGATTTTAAAGGGGTTTACCCTTCCCTTTATATTTATGACAAGCTGGTTTAATTTTTAGCAGACTTTAAGGAAATAATATAAGAAAATTTCACGTTTGTGATGAACGTTCTAAGACAGTGGTCCCCAAACTTTTTACCTTGCACCCCACCTTACCCTGCCCCCCTGCCCCACCCAGAGCTGGGGCCAGGAGTAGGGTTGTGGCTCCAGAAGGGGGGGATATGGACCAGGGTGCGGTGTTGGGGGCGTAGCCTTGGCACGCGGGGCCAGAAGCCAGGGCCCCAGGTGCAGGGCCAGGAGCTGGGGCCAGGAACAAGAGCGGAACTGGGCAGCACTCTCTCCCCATCCCTGCTGGGGGATGGCCCAGGCCCCAGCCATGCCCCACTGAATTAGGGGGTGTGCTCTACAGTTTGGGGACCTCTGTTCTAAGACATAGTAATAATTGAAAAAGCAAGGTATAACTATTTACAGGTGTACCTTCAAATAGGACTGTTGGGGTAATTAGAGCAATTCTTTGAGCTGCAGGTCTTCTGTGTTACTGGCATTTGAGATTCTGGCATCTCACAACTTCCCTCAATAGGTTCATGTAGATTACAAAGGATGAGGGAGACAATTTATCTTTCCATAGATGAGTGCTTTGGAGGTAAAGGAGGAGTTTCTAGCCCTTTCATTCCTCAATCCATGGTTTGGATATGGTTTAGTTGATATCCCTTTTCCCCCAAGACAAGACTCTCCCCCTCTGTTCCTGTCCTAGTCAGGCTCCTGTGTCTCTTTCTATACCCTCTCCCTCCACCCCCCACAAACAACATGCACATTTGAATGATTGAAATGAACAATGTAGGAACAAAGTGGATTTGTTTCTTCAACTGTTGAATGGTAACAGGTGAAGCTCAGGTTTTGCAGAAGCTAGTGGCTTCATGATATTTTAAAATGTATTGAAACAATAAATTGCAAATTATATATACAGAAGTACAAAAAGGCAGTATTTCTAGCAAATTTCCTGGGACAGTAATTGTATATAACATATTTTCACCACATGGTTTGGTTTTTTGGAATAAGCTCTTTGAGAAGTGGATTGTTCAGCAGTTTCTTGGTCTGTGAAGTTTGATGTTTCTGAAGAGATACATAGGGGCTGGTATAGACCAGGGGCGGGCAAACTTTTTGGCCTGAGGGCCACATCGGGTTTCCAAAATTGTATGGAGGGCCGGTTAGGGGAGGTTGTGTCTCCAAAAACAGCAAGGTGTGGCCTGGCCCCGCCTCCTATCCTACTCCTCCACTTCTCACCCCCTGACAGCCTCCCCCGGGACTCCTGCCCCATCCACCACCCCCTGTCCCCTGACCAACCCCCCTTCTCATTCCTGACTTCCCCCCCAGGACCCCTGCTCCATCCAACCCCCCTGTTCCTTGCCCTCTGATCCCCCTGACCACATCCCCAAACTCCCTTGCCCGTTATCCAGCCCCCTCCCCCCCTTACCATGCCACCCAGACCACCGGGTCAGGACACGGCTCTGCAACTGCGCTGCCTGGCCGCCTAGAGCATTGCGCGGCACGGAGGGGGAGGGGGAACAGCAGGGGAGGGGATGGGGGCTAGCCTCCTGGGCCAGGAACTCAGGGGCCAGGCAGGAGAGTCCCACGGGCCGTCGTAGTTTGCCCACCTCTGGTATAGACTGTGACCTGGCAAGACTAAAGCTTTCTCAAAACTGCAAAGTTTAGATTCTGAATTGCTTCATCTGTTTGGAAGAGCATTATCAACTTTGGCTAGAATTTTTGCAGATCATTACTGTCTTTTTTTCCTGTTGTGGAGTTAGAACATGAGGTCACTGAATGGGCATTCAGAAGTAATGGCAGTTTAATGTGTTTTACAGAAAACAACTGAGGCTGCATAGACTAAGCACAAGGAAAGCTATCACTAAAAGTGCCATATGCAGTAGCATCACAAAACAGCCAGACTTTTGGAGGGCACGGAAACAGCTCAGGTAAAGCATGATAAGAAAGAAAAAGCTAGGAGAAAATGTGACAGAAGCCAAAATACTCAAGTAGCTGGAAAGGAGCTTGGAGGAACTTGTAGAATCAGCTACAAAATGGCCAGTTTTGGTTTGTAACTGGTTGTTTTTTCTGGGTTTAAAGAGCAAGTTACTAAAGAGGAGTATGCTGAGAAAGATTCTTATAAAATATGAATCCAAACTGGGCATTTCAGTTGTGACCAGGCAGCACTACCAGTTAATGCTAGGAAAAGAAGTTTAAAATTTAAACTCTAAGGGCAAAGCCTGGAATTTTCCTTTTGGGGAGATATTTATGTCCACATTTTGTCTCATATTCTTTCATGTGTATATAATAAAAAAATTGGATCCCTTTTTGACATTCTCAACTTGTAAGTTCTTGAAGCTTATTACCGCATCCTCACAAGGATGATACCAACAAGAGTAACAGCTCCCTTGACTTTTCTGGGATAATTGTCAGGATAGGTTGGAATGATTGTTGTTGCCTTTGTCCAATGGTGGAGATATTTGGACTAAAATGATGTTTAGTTTGTTCAGAATGTTTCCAGAACTATGAGGAACATGAAATAATGACATTTACAGCAGACAATAACTAGTCCAAGTATAACACAATTTTAAAACAGAAGACAATGGGCAGAGCAGATGAAATATATATAGATATATAATTAAATAGCTTATATTTTTAAACCTTTACATGAACTGTTATACAACATATAGCACAACACATTTTTTATATGAAATATAGAAGAAAATAAAGGCAAAACAGAATTATCAAAACACTACTGCAAAATATGGCCATTCAGTAAGTTGAGATGGGCATGTTTAGTCTTGAGAAAAGAAGATTGAGGGAGGACCTGATAAGTTTTCCAGTATGTTAAGGGGTGTTATAAAGAGGATGGTGACCAATTGTTCTCCATGTCCACTGAAGGTAGGAGAAGCAGTAATGGGCTTAATCTTCAGCAAGGGAAATTTAGGTTAAATATTAGGAGAATCTTTCCAGTTATAAGGGCAGTCAAACTCCAGAATAGGCTTCCAAGGGAGGTCATAGAGTCTCCATCACGGGAAGCTTTTAAAAACAAATTGGACAGACACCTGTCAGGAATGGTCTAGGTTTACTTGGCCCTGCCACAGTATTGTGGGGTTGGACTTGATGACTTCTTGAGGTCACTTTCAGCCGTACTTTTCTATGATTCCCCTTCTGATTCCTCAGTAACTGAAACAGGCTTCTCTCTGTTCAGTAATACCTCTCCTTATCGTCTCATTTTATTGGCATAAAGTTCAAAATAAACATAAGAAGTCTCCCCCTACCCCCAGCCTTAAGATGGACTCAGCCCCTCCTCGTTGAGATACCATCTTCAAACTCCCCAGTGTCTCAGGGTCTTCACTGCAGGAGTGTTACTTCCAAGCCTGCTTACCTAGAAACTCTGCTTGATATCTCAGGGTCTTCCCTGCTTCAGCAGGCCATTCCCAGACCTTCCTAGTTGGAGTAACTCCTCTGGTCTCAGGGTTTTCCCCGCAGGAGCCTTTCTCACTCTGTGCAGTCTCTGCTATGGCTTCCTTCTCCTGTTCTCTGCTCTCCTCTGGCTCTTGTAGAGACCAGATGGCCACTTTCAGGACCCATTGAGAGCTGTTAATGAGACACAGGTAGGCTGGACCAGTTCCCTCTTAAATGGCCCCACCCTGTGACATTGGGTGAAGGTAAATGCCTTTCCTTGCCTTAATCAGCTTGTTTTCTATTTCATGTTTCTTCTCTGTCACTTCTCCATTATAGAAGCTTCATGACATCTTATTTACTCATCCTGAGCACTTGGACTTTGGATTTTTGTTCTTACTTGCTTTGTTGCCGTTGACTGGGTGTCCCACCCTCATCCTGGCATTCTCCTACCACCTGCAACCTTTCAGGTGCTCAACCTCTCTCCCCCTGTGCAGTGTGCTTCTTGCGTTCCACCCTCTCATTCTTTCCCTCAGTTTTCCTCATCATGTAGCCATTCCTCTTATTAACACAACTTTCCTCCGTTCCTCCCTCTAATCCAGCCCCTAATAAGTACACCAAACCAACTCAACTCAAACTAATTTTTATAAATAAAACAAATATATAAAATATAAATAAATAGAACTAACAAGATGTGCCACCTGCCACTTTGTATGTTGTAACATTTTGAAGACAAGATTGTGCCCAAATTGCCCCAGCAGGACCTATCACACTTTGGGTGCTACTATAATAAAAATAATTTAAAAAAAATGACAATAATGCAGGCTTAACAGAAAACTCAGGTGTTCTCAGTTTCTTGATTTGCTTGCCTACAATTGTCAGTGCTGATTCAAGAGCTTGCTACTGACTTTTCAAAACAATAAGAAAACTGCTCTTCCCCATAAATAACATCCCTACAGACCAAAGAACATTTGCAGTGAGTATCTATTTTCTTTTTTGATTGTCGCCAATTATGAATCCTTTTTCTGAGGACAGTAAAAATATGAATGATTTTTTGTTGTTGTTCTTGATAACTTGACTGTAGACAGCATGTGATTCTTTTGGCATAACATCTCTAAAATACAGCCTTTCCTGTCCATTCAAGCATCCAAAATTCTTATCTAGCGTCTACCATCTTGCATCTCAATTACTGTCACATCCTTTTCTCAGCCCTTATAAATACCATCTTGTCCCACTCATCCATATCCATTCAGAATGTTGTTGCAAAGATAATTTTCCTAGACCATTGCTTTGACCATATCATCACCCTCTTTGAATTCCTCCACTGGCTCTTCCTTCTCTATCATATTAAATATAAACTCCTTGTCTTCACTTTCAAGGCTCTTCACAGCCTATCTCCACCCAACCTGTCATCGCTCATTCATTATCGAAATGTCTATGCCCAAGATGCCAGCCTCCATCGCCCACTTGTTAAACCTTTTGTGCTTTCTCCCATGCTGCCCCTCACGCTTGGGAGGAACTCTCCATAAACATCCACAAACCTGCCTCATTATCTTCCTTCCAAAAACCTCTTTAAAACTCTCCTTTACTGTGATAGCTGCAAAAAACTTGACAATGATTAGGCCACTGGTGTGTTGAGACCACTGCCTATTGTACTGAGCAATTCTGTCTCTTTGTTTCCTGTACTCCCCAATCTGTATCCATTTGTTGTCTCTTGTGTTATACTTAAATTGTAAATTTTCTGTGGGACCGTCTTTCTGTTCTGTTTGTACAGGTTATAGCACAATGGGGTCCTGGTCCTGTGACTAGGGCTCGTAGGTGCTACGGTAATACAAGTAAATAATAATAATAATAGCTTTATGTAGTAGAGACAGAAGCAATGCACCAAAGCTAAAATAAAATAAGGCTCCAAAATAGTGCAACAAAGCAGAAGGACCAAATAACAGCTTTTCAGAATTATTCTATGATAGACATGCAATAGTAAACTCAAGAAATCCTTAGATGTTCGAATCAAGCATTTCCACCTATGCTATCCCAAGCAACATGAATGCACACAGGCAGATATATATATATATAGTACGTTTGCACAGATGCTACCACCTGCCACAGCTACTGCTTCAAAGATCCATAATGAACCTAGATATGGTTTGGGACACTCACTCTTCTAGAAAACAACTAGAAAAGAAAGCAGTGCTGGTGTTATTAAGCATATACTTTTAAGAGGTTCTCTGTCAACAAACTAGAAAAATTCCTGAGGGACAGTGGAAACAAAATTGAACACTTCAGGCATCAGGTTAAAATTATGTATCACTGAAAGTTGAGGACAAGGGCCTGTGCAGCATTGATGGTGAAGCTGTGTATTTCTCACCATCAAGAAACCACAACAAATACCTGGAATCCTATTCTGGTGAAGATGCAAATGGGTGCAGGATACACCAGGTTGCTAATGGAGCTCATGAAGCCCACAGCAAAAAAAGGGTTAGGAGAACAGAGAGTAACATTGTGGTTTATTCAGTGTCTTTTATTCCATGATTTAAATCTTGATGAGGTCTGGATTTCTTTGGGGTATGGAAAAAGCTACAGGCACTCTGCATAAAATAGCTGCAAAAGGGACCAAATGTTTGTCTTTCATTAAATATGCTGTGATTTGCTGGACAAGTGCATAAAAAGTAAACAGTATAAAATATTAACAAAAATAAAACCACAAACATTCCTGGAAGTAATGTTTATTCCCTGCAGTTGCACACACTTTTTGCCTTGTCATCACCAGTTGCTGATGTTGCTGGTGCTTGCCTGAAGAAAACTGAGCAGCTTTGTGTGACTGCCTCAGAGCACTTGGTTATGTCATTGAAACAATATAATTTTGTGCACCAAGCATTCTCAAAAACATTTAGCCAACCAAAGCATACTAAACCTAGGTATTTCTTAATGCAACCTTCACTGTGGTATCTGAATGCTGGATCTGGGGACATAATCACAATCTAAAAATCAAACAACTGGAAATGAGTGGAGGATACCTGCCCACAATGCACAGTGCAGGTAATTGAAGGCTAATCTCAAGTGTGCTGCTCATGTGTGGCCCTTGAAATGACCAGGAAGAAAATATAAAATATCGCTAATAAAGTTTGCAGATGACACAAAAATTGGGGAAGTAGTAAATAATGAAGAGGACAGTTCATTGATTCAGAACAATCTGGATTACTTGGTAAACAGGACTCAAGCAAATGTGTTTTTTAATGCAGCTAAATGTAAATGTATACATCTAGGAACAAAGAATGTAGGGCTTTATTACAGGATGGAGAACTCTATCCTGGAAGCAGTGACTCTGAAAAAGATTTGGGGGTTTTGGTGGATGAACAGCTGAACATGAGCTCCCAGGGTGACACTAGCCAAAAGAGCCAATGTGATCCTGGGATGTGTAAATGAGAATCTTGAGTAGGAGTAGAGAGGTTATTTTACCTCTTTTTAGAGTAGCAGCCGTGTTAGTCTGTATCCACAAAAAGAACAGGAGTACTTGTGGCACCTTAGAGACGAACAAATTTTTGAGCATTTACCTCTGTATTTGACACCGGTGTGACTGCTGTTGGAATACATTTCTGATGCCCACAATTCAAGAAGGATGTTAATAAATTGGAGAAGGTTCAGAGAAGAACCACAAGAATGATGAAAGTATTTGAAAAAAATGCCTTATACTGATAGACTCTACGAGCTCAATCTGTTTAGTTTAACAAAGAGAAGATTAAGGGATGATTTGATTACAGTCTATAAGTATCTACCTATGAACAAATATTTAATGATGGAACATGATCTAATGGCTGGAAGTTGAAGCTAAACAAAATCAGGCTGGAAATAAGGTGTTGGTTTTAAACATGGTAATTACCAGTGGAACAGTTTTACCAAGGGTTGTGGTGGATTCTCCATCACTGGAATTTTAAAATCAAGATTGGATGTTTTTCTAACAGATATGCTCTGGGAATTATTTTGGCAATGTTCAATGGCCTGTGTTAGTAGGAGATCAGATTAGATGATCACGTTGGTCCCTGTGGCCTTAGAATCTGAATCTCTGAAAACAGCTGTAATCAAGAGGGTTAAATAGTAATGTTCTCAAAGGTACTGGCATTCATGCCTCTTAGTTCACTCTGTTTACTGATACTAATGGCAGTTAAGGCTGTATTTACTGACCATTAGCACTATGATGTACTTGGACTATTTCAATGTTTTGGTGATGTACCTGTGGTATACAATAGTTTAGTATTTTGAGGGCTGTAATACTTTGGTCTAATTATGGTTATTGGGCTTGGTGTAGATGGCTGTGTGGTGTTTAGTGGCCTGTGATATACGGGAAGTCAGATTAGATGATCTGGTCCCTCTGGCCTTAAACTCTGTATAATCATTAGTATAGTGTTACTGGGCCACATCTCCAAATAGGGGGAAAAACACATATATAATGAGCAACTGTTGAACCCTTCGAAATAAAAGTGTTGCACAAGACAAAGGAAAATCAGTATAATTTGTTTTCAGAACTGACGTTTTCAGAAATGTTGTTTAGAAAATCAGAAAGGTCCCAAAATGAGTTTTGTAGTTGAATCTCTGAATTAAAAAAAGTTTCAGTATTGACTCTGTATATTTAATAGTTTAGGGGAAAACATCTTGATATCTTGATTAATAAGAGAAGATAAGTTATTCCCAACTGCTTGCAAAAATATTGATGCTTAGTAGTACTCCTTGAATTTAAAATTTCAGGCTACAGTCATCTTCCAATAGTGGAAAGATGAAATTTCAAGATATTATGAAGCACTTCTGATACCACATGACAAAATAATTAAGTAGGGCTGTCAAACGATTAAAAAAGTTAATCACGATTAATTGTGTGAATAAAAAAATTAATCGCGATTAATCGCACTGTTAAATAATATAATACCATTTATTTAAATAGTTTTGGATATTTTCTACGTTTTCAAATATATTGATTTCAATTACAACACAATACAAAGTGTACAGTGCTCGCTTTATTTTTTATTACAATATTTGCACTGTAAAAAACAAAAGAAATAGTATTTTTCAATTCACCTAATACAGGCACTGTAGTGCAATCTCTTTAGCATGAAAATTGAACTTAAAAATGTAGAATTATGTACAAAAATAACTGCATTCATAAATAAAACCTGTCCAATCTGGCTATTAAGGTGCTGTTAGATTATTGGAGCTCACTCTCCTCACTATCCCATCCCTTGGCAAAAAATGGAATTTTGGTTCTTGCTTATAAATTGGATTTCTGCTAGAGGCTCCAACAGTGCAGAATTATTGTTTTAGGTTATGGGTTGGAATTTGATTCCTGCTAGGGAAGTAAATGAGGTTAATGAGGGCTGGTTGCTAGCTGAGGAGAAAGAGCCATCAAAGTCTTCTGTCAGCTGATTGGTAGAGCTGTTTGATTAAGATGTATGTTTGTACAGTGCCATCCTGATAGGACTATAGATGTTTGGGTGCTCTGATCATGTAAATATTTACTACTACTAAGCAAAGCAAATACCCAGTTTCTGGTTTGGAGTCCCTTGCAGAAATGCAATTTGCAAGTAGGACCAAAAGTCCACTATTTAGCTAATACATTAGAAAAAACTCTACAAACAAGTCATCTATAGTGGGAACAAAACCAAACCATTATTGGCAAGGTCTTTGTTGGCTTGGATTAATTTCTGAACAAATTCTAGTTGAGTAAACAGGATTTCTCTGGGCTTGACAGAATGTTCAGTTTTATCTCTTATTTTAGTGATTGGTGCTTTTTCCATTTCATTGTCTTAATTCTTTCTGTTGTCAGAGTTCTTGTCCCCTGTGGATTTGCTATTTCCATTATGCAACAAAAAATGTGTAAGGACAGCAGTTTTGTGAAACTTTGTGATTTAAGACCCTGTGCATGCACAAATTATCACTATGTGTTTATTAAGATCCATATTCTTCTGCCTTTGCAAGCACAAACCAAAAATAGCTGTATGCTTCATAAATGGCTCTCATAAACAGATTCTCATTGTTTCTTTACTCACCCATTTCCTATTTGTTTAGTAAGCATACGAAAAGGAACTTTCTGGAAATGTCTAATCTCAGTTAGCAGCATCAATAGACTCTTTTTCTTAATGATGAAGCTTAATGCAGCTTGATGGAGCTTAATGATGAAAACGTAATTCTTGGTGAAGACTTTCTAGCTGTGGGTTGCAAATTAATTTGGTTTAGTAACATGGTCTCTGAGAGTATGGAACAGCTGGGACAAGATGTTAGTACTGCGTCATTTTCTTGATAATTGATCTGGTCAGTTTTGTGTTGCTTCAGGACTTTGCAAGTTCTGTAGTGACGTGCATTACAAGGGTCACGTTATACAACAGCTTTGAGAGAGTTTCCATAATAAGGGATCTGACTGGTTTAGTTTAACCTAAAAAGAAATATTTTTTGTATGGTAAATTGTTGCATTCTTGTCTTATAATGTAGACAGATTGCATGCATAATTTGAAAGAGTACTGAAAAGCAGTTTAAGAATATTTTCCTTGTAATGTTTTTAGAAAAATGTCTCTTTGGAAAGTATTTAGTATTTCTTTTGTGTACTGCTAAAGGAAACATTTGCTGAAGAGGAGGCCATTAGTCTCTTTTCATCATTGCTCTAGTCCTCATTTTTAGATCCATTCTTTTAACATATTGAGAGAGACACCCTTTCAATCATCATCATCTTCTTCACTTTTGAACTGTAATTTAATGTCTTTCTTTTGGCCACCATGCTCATATTATCTTGTCTTTCAGTGCAATACAGAACTATCCTACTTGATTTCTCACATAGCATGAAACATGCATTTTCTGTATCAGCAACCAGACACAAAGCGAACGAACAGCTCAATAAAGACTACTTAGGATTTTTAGTTCCTTTACTATGTGAGAGAATGTTTTATTTGGGAGATCTCCATGTTGCTCCAGGAATATTGAAGGGGAGGGAAGAGAGACTTTAAAAGGAAAGTTTACTAAAATGGACTGAAGTTTAGTAGAGGAAATAAAATTTATAAAGCCTTTAGCCTGGGTGTCGGGTGAAGCTTCTCCTTGGGAGGCTAGCCCCTTGCCCTGCCTCTTCCAGCTGAGGCCTAATTTCTTCTGGCGAGGCCACGCCCTCACTTGCTGCTCTCAGCCCCATCGTGGCCCTGGCTGGGGCGGGGTGTGGTGGGGCTGAGAGCTTGGTCGGGGCTCCAAACCCAGAAGCCTTCCCCCCTGCCGGGGGCCACAGTGGTGGACCTGTTCCGCCCTTCTGTTCCGCCCCCTGTTCCGCCCTTCTGCCTGTGGCTCCACCCCATGCTGCCCCTTTCCCCCTCACTGTCTGCCCCTTCCTCCACAGCCTCGCCCAAACAGCCTCTTCCCGTGAGGCCCTGCCCCCATTTGCTCCTTTCCACCCCCTCCCCCCCATTGTGACCCTGAGACTGGAAATGCTCGGCCATAGCAGGGAGCGAGATTTTTCCAGTGGTCCCAAATTGGCTGGAATCTCTGGGTGTGGGTCCATGGAGTAATCCACTACTGCCTCTTACCATCCCCCTACCCCAATGGCATGAGGTTTGGGAAGACTTAGCCCTCTCGCGCCTCCATTACATGCACCCTTGGCCTTTATGTACACATTCATATCCAGTACAAATAATTGAATATTGGGCTCAAAACTCCCAAATATTACTGTGACTGTCTAACTCCCTGTACAAAGACCTAACCTGAACTAGTACCACATTTTTATGTATTGCCTTGTAAGGAAATAATGCGTGAATAGTGATGAGACTTACCATGCAATTTCTGCCCCTCAGATCTCTTTCTACCCATTTTCTGCCCACAGCTGAAGGAGCAAGAAGCAACAGAAGAAAAACCTGAGCTGTTCTGCAAGTGCTGCTATTAGTATTGAGCCATTATGTTTTTCCCCTCATGTGTTTCCAGAATCTTTTAGGCATAATTCTTTCTACTGCTACCACCACAGCTGAGCACTGTATGTATTGTGACAGATTTCAGAGGAACAGCCGTGTTAGTCTGTATTTGCAAAAAGAAAAGGAGTACTTGTGGCACCTTAGAGACTAACCAATTTATTTGAGCATGAGCTTTCGTGAGCTACACGAAAGCTCATGCTCAAATAAATTGGTTAGTCTCTAAGGTGCCACAAGTACTCCTTTTCTTTTTGTATGTATTGTGTTGCTCAGTGAGTTACAGAAAATTCTCATTTTCTGTAATTCACATCATTTTATTTCCTGTCCAAAATGGAAGATACATTGTTCTAAATACATTATGTATGTATTTTATGGGGAAGTGTGGATAGATTCTGTCCTGCCCTTGAAAACATAAAAAGTTCTTATCAGGTAATCCTTCTCGGAATACTCAGTTCCTGTCAGAGCAGCACTGGGGCCCCAGTTCAGGAAAGAAGCTTTGTTCAGTAACATGCTTATGCCCCATTGAAGTCAATGAGGCTTAAGTTTGTGTGCAAGTGTTTTCCTGAATTAGGGCCTTGATGTTTGCCGCTAAATTACTTGTGGGAAAACAAGGACAATGAATGCTTAATAAAATAGGGCATGCAATACAGTCCCTGAAAATGGTGCATGTGCATGACATGTTAAGAGATTATTTTTCCATGCCTACAAGTAAATTTTAATATACTGGTGTATAAATATGCTGATACATTCCTCTCAAAAGGAAGGTATTTATTACCTGCTCACTTAGCACAACTCCCATTAGAGTTAATGAGAGTTACTCATACATGTACAGGAGGAAATAGGTGTCCTTTAAAAAGATGCAGTAATGACCATGTTTTTGCATAAACAACATGTGCTGCCAAACTTCGTATTTTGTGTTGACTTCTTTAGTAAAGAAAGTTCTTCAGACGGGCTCACTTTTCTGCTTTTTCTGAATTTTCAGTGTTGTGTAGTTCCACATTTCACCTTGGTGACCCAAACAAAGTAATTAATTCTTTTGTAAATCCTGGAGAGAGATTATAGCTACACAGCAGATATTGCATATCATATTGGTAAGGTTTGTGAAGTAATCACTTTTTAAAACTAAAGCCAATGCTTGCGATAAAATAAAATTGCAGTAAATTGCAAAAATAAAGAATCTGGATGGATTTGGGATGAAAACATATGTAAACTCACTTAACTCATCAAGGGAGAATTTCACCAACTTTATGTATACTCTTAGTTACTATTCAAAACTTCAAAGATGTTTCACAAGAGACTGGTAAGTGGATGGCTCTACATCCATTGGTAGTAATAAAAAAAAATCTTAGGTAATGGAAAGATGTGTCAGGACTATCAAGGAGGAGTGGGTCACAGGCTTGGTAGATACTGATGATTATAAAAGTGATTTATAGGTCAGAAAATAAACTAGAGAAATTCAGTGAGTGAGGGAAATGATTTCTGAACTACATCAGAAAGGCTTTTAAATTATAGTATATCAAGAGTATTGCCAGATACTTGTGTTCATGGAAGATACTTATGAGGTAATAAAAGAATATTTCCCTTTCTCTTTCTACTCTTTATTTATACAGGGGAATGAGAGGGAACAGATGTGCTAGAAACCTTTGTTTGGTATCCGTAAGAAAATACAATGTGTTTCCTATATTATTGAAGGCACAGTTCTGTAATCTGAGTCACAACCCCCATTTTTTCATGTTCTCTGTGTGTATATATATATCTTCCTACTGTATTTTCCACTGCATGCATCTGATGAAGTGGGCTTTAGCCCACGAAAGCTTATGCTCAAATAAATTTGTTAGTCTCCACACTACAAAATTTAGGACGATTTTATAGAAGTAGATTTTTAGAAATCGATTTTATACAGTCAATTGCGTATGTCCACACTAAGCGCATTAAGTCGGTGGAGTGCATCCTCACTACCGTGGTTAGCATCAACTTACGGAGTGGTGCACTGTGGATAGCTTTCCCACAGTTCCCGCAGTCTCTGCCGCCCATTGGAATTCGGGGTTAAGCTCCCAGTGCCTGATGGGGCAAAAACATTGTCGCGGGTGGTTTTGGGTACATGTCGTCAATCACCCCTCCTTCTGTGAAAGCAACAGCAGACCATCGTTTCACGCCATTTTTCCGTGAAGACATCATACCACGGCAAGCATGGAGCCTGCTCAGCTCAGCTCACCGTCACTGCTGCTGTTGTGTCCTGAGTGCTGCTGTCACCAGATGGGGCAGTACGACTGCTAACCGTCATCATTCATCGCTTCCACTGCAACTCTGCTCTCCTGATGTTGTGAATGAGCTCAATCTCCATAGCAAATTTCTCCATGTTGTCGTCATCCACCGCTTCCACTGCAACTCTGCTCTCCTGGTGCCATGAATCCACCTCTCAGGTCCTCTTGTCGTTCTGTATAAATATCTATTCTCTTGGCATCCGTCGTCATCCACCACTTCCGCTGCAACTCTGCTCTCCTGCAGACGCCATATTATGTCAAGAATGGAGCCTGCTTAGCTCACTGCTGCTGTTGTGAGCATTGTACCTTGCTGTTGTGAGCACCTTGCGCGTTATCCTGGAGTATATGCGGAACCGGGCTAAGAGATGCCAGCACGAGGACGAGTTTGATGAGGACATGAACACAGAAGTTCCTGAAAGTATGGGCTGTGGCCTTTGGGACATCATGGTGGTAGTGGGGCTGGTTGATACAGTGCAACGCCAGTTCTGGGCCTGGCAAACAAGCACAGACTGGTGGGACCGCATAGTTTTGTAGGTATGGGATGAGTCACAGTGGCTCTGAAACTTTCTCATGCATAAGGCCACTTCCCTGGAACTCTGTGAGTTGCTTTGCCCCGCCCTGAAGCGCAGGAATACCAAGATGAGAGCTACCCTGACAGTTGAGAATCAATTTGGACAGTTGAGAAGTGAGTGGCGATAGTCCTGTGGAAGCCTGCTATGCCTGACTGCTTCCGGTCAGTCGAGAATCAATTTGGAGTGGGCAAATCTACTGTGGGGGCTGCTGTGATCCAAGTAGCCAACGCAATCATTGACGTTCTGTTATCAAGGGTAGTGACTCTGGGAAATGTGCAGGTCATAGTGAATGGCTTTGCTGCAGTGGATTTCCCTTACTGTGGTGGGTCAATAGATGGAATGCATATCCCTATCTTGGCACCGAACCACCTTGCCAACCAGTACATAAACCGCAAGGGGTACTTCTCAATGGTGCTGCAAGCACTGGTGGATCACAAGGGACATTTCACCGACATCAATGTGGGATGGCCAGGAAAGGTGCATGAGACTCGCCTCTTTAGGAACTCCGGGCTGTTAGAGCAGCTGCAAGAAGGACTTACTTCTCAGACCAGAAAATTACCGTTGGGGATGTTGAAATGCCAATAGTTATCCTTGGGGACCCAGCCTACCCCTTGCCCCCATGGCTCATGAAGCTGTACACAGGCAGCCTGGACAGTAGCAAGGAGCAGTTCAGCTATAGGCTGAGCAAGTGCAAAATGGTGGTAGAATGTGCCTGTGGACGTTTAAAAGCTCGCTGGCGCTGTTTGCTGACTAGGTCAGACCTCAGCGCAACCAACATTCCCATTGCTGCTTGCTGTGTGCTCCATAATATCTGTGAGAGTAAGGGGGAGACGTTTATGGCAGGGTGGGAGGTTGAGGCAAATCACCTGGCATCCAATTTTGAGCAGCCAGACACCAGGGCTATTAGAAGAGCACAGCACGCTGTGCATCAGAGAGACTTTGAAAACCAGTTTCATGACTGTCTAGGCTTCGGTGTGACAGTTGTGTGTATTTCTTCTTGATGGCAAACCCATCCCCTTTATTGATTTTAATTCCCTGTAAGCCAACCACCCTCCCCCCTTCGAAATAAAGTAACTATTGTTTTGAAATCGTGCATTCTTTCTTTATTAATTAAAAAAAAAAGGGAGATAACTGACAAGGTACCCCAGGTGGGGTGGGGTGGGGGAGGAGGGAAGGACAAGGCCACATTGCTTATTGTAGTTACACTACAAATCAAACTGTTTGAATGACAGCCTTCTGTTGCTTGGGCCATCCTCTGGAGTGGAGTGGCTGAGTGCCCGGAGCATCCCCGCCGCGTTCTTGGGCTTCTGGGTGAGGAGGATGTGGAACTTGGGGAGGAGGTCAGGCGATTGTACAATGGATGCAGCGGGGGTCTGTGCTCTTGTTGGCTTTCCTGCAGCTGCACCAGACACTTCATCATGTCCGTTTGCTCCCCCATTAGCCTTAGCATCTCCTCCTGCCTCTGCTCTTCGTGCTCACTTAATGCTTTCCTAGCTTCTAACAGTGGATGCCTCCATGCATTCAGCTGAGCCCTATTAGTGCAGGAGGACTGCATGAGCTCGGAAAACATGTCATTGTGAGTGCATTTTTTTCGCCTTCTAATCTGTGATAACCTCAGAGACAGAGATGGTAGGGGAAGCCTAGAAACATTTGTACCTGGGAGGAGATAAAAAGGGAGAGTAAAATTTAAGATGATACATTTCTGAGAACAAAAGGAAGACTCTTTCACAGTGAATCAAGCAGTTCACAGCAGACAGCACATGTGCTTTAGGTACAAGGTCGCATTTTGCCTTTTATATTGAGCTCCTGCCGGTATTGTGTCACATTACACACGACTGGGCAACAGAATTCGGTTTCCATGCAGCCATGGTAAGGCAAAAGGTACGCGGGGTTGGCTTCTTACGCATAACATGTGGCAATGGTTTCAAACTGCAGCGCCATCCTTTCCCATAGAAAGCAATGGGTTGTTTCACATTTAAAAGGAGGGGCTGCGGTTTTTGGGTAGATGTGCAGCACACACCTCTGCCCACCCCACCATGTGGCTATTCTCTGGGATGATCCCTTTTAGCCAAGCACAAACAGCCCAGCATGAAGGGGGTCCTTTTACTGTTCCCTTACAAAAATTCCCCTATTTCAACCAGGTGACCAAGAATGATATCACTCTCCTGAGGCTAAGATAAAGATATAGACCAAATGTTGCTTGAATGCAACCAAAACCCAGGACCATTCGCTGCCATGCTTTGTGCTGCAATGATTCCAGAATACTTTCAGAGTACCTCCAGGAGAGCTTCATGGAGATGTCCCTGGAGGATTCCCACTCCATCAGACTTTTCCAGTAGCTGTACTGGCTGCAAATGCATCCCAATTCTTCAGGGCAAATCAAACATTGAACATTATTGCTTTTAAACCCTGTACTGTAGTTACAAATGTGCACTCACCAGAGGTGCCTTCTCCAGCTTCAGGGTAGGGGATCCTGCCTTCAGAGGGTATTCGCTCCAGGGTGATGAAAAGGTCCTGGCTGCCAGGGAGAACGGATTCACTGCTTGCCTGCTGCACATTCTCCTCCTTCTCCTCTTCCTCATCCACAAAATCCTCCCCCCTGTTGCTTGAGAATCCCCCCTTTCAGGTGTCCACGGACAGTGGTGGGGTAGTGGTAGGATCCCCTCCTGATCATAGAAGCGGCATGTATGGGCTCTGACCCAGAGCGACTGTTTGCCTCCTTTGTCTTTTGGTAGCCTTGCCTCAGCTCCTTAACTTTCACGCAGCACTGCTGTATGTCCCTGTTGTAGCCTCTCTCCAACATGCCCTGTGAGATTTTGGCAAATATATTTGCATTTCTTCTTTTTGATCGGAGTTCTGCCTGCACAGATGCTTCTCCCCATACAGCAGTCAGATCCAGTGTCTCCCTTTCGGTCCATGCTGGAGCTTGTTTGCGTTTCTGGGGGTCTGCATATGCGTTTGCATGGCTGAGTTCGCCATGCTGACCAAACAGTAAATGAAATTCAAAAGTTCCCAGGGCTTTTCCTGTGTACCTGGCTAGTGCATCGGAGTTCAAAGTGCTGTCCAGAGTGGTCACAATGGAGCACTATGGGATAGCTTCTGGAGGCCAATGCTGTTGATTTGCATCCTCGCTACTCCAAATTTGACCCAGCACAGTCGATTTTAGTGCCACTCCCCTCGCTGGGGAGGAGTACAGAAGTCGATTTTAAGAGTCCTTTAAGTCGACGGAATGGGGTTGGTTGTGTGGATGCATTTACTTTGAAATCGACCTAACGCGGCTAAATTTGACCTAACCCCATAGGGTAGACCAGGTAAGGTGCCACAAGTACTCCTCGTTCTTTCTGCTGATACAGACTAACACGGCTACCAGTCTGTATCCTTGAAACTAGATCATTGTGCTCTGAAATCTGATACCTGATGATCCTCTGGGTTCTTCCTTACTTCCAAATGTTCTAAACACCAAAGCAGCATTCTTAAATCATCTGTTAATTGTGCTCTAAATTCTACTTAGGTTCCCAATATGGTCTGGACAAAAAAGATGTTCCAAGCACTCTCTTCTGCTTCAGAGACCATTTCAAAAGTAATAGCCATCAGCGAAGTGCAGGGCAGAATTTTTCCTCCATGATTTTACTTCCTTTACCTCACCAAACTGGTGAGAAGCTGTTCTTTAGGTTCTTTTGAGATTGGATTCATGGAGGGGTATTTTGGTGCAGGGCTTTATAGCAAGAGGGTATAAGTCAGAGCATGTAGCCCCTTATTCTTAACCCCAGTGAACGCTATTATAAGCTTCATGCAAAGTTTTTATTCCTACTGTAGGCACTTGGAAGTTGAGTTTGGTGTTCTAGAATATAGGTTCAGGTGAGATCTGCTTTTTCAATATAAATTGCACTTTTTTTAGGGTAGAAAATGAGAAGTTACAGAACTTTGCTTCAGAATTACTTTATTCTAGAATTTAGATGAAATCATTAATTCTTTGCAGCCTTCTGTGATGCAGAGCTGATAGAGAGCTGTTCAACGTGGTGTTTTACGCACATTATTCACATGGGGCCTTATACTCCCCTGATTTACAGTGTTCCTCTACTGGTTTCAGTAGAGTTCATTCTGATTTACTGCGTAGTGACAGGAGAATTCAGGTCCTGTGTGCAAGCACCTTTTCCCTGCCTTCTATAGAACAACATTCCACACAGTATAAAAATTCCAAGCTCTCATCCTTTTCATGGGGTTTCCTTTTTTTATAGGCAGGGTTGGAAGCACTAATTTTTTATTAAGGCTGCCTAGCACTTTCCATTATAAGTCCCTCTTTTATCAGTTGCTTATAACTTTACCAAAGTTTATATGTTAGGGCTGAGATTTCCCATATTTGGTGTTTGCCTTGGTCTGGTGGTCGGTTTGTTTTTGAAATTTCAGCCATTTCTGAGAATGAGGCTAGGGAAAAGTATGTTTTGCCTTTGTTAAAGATTTCTGGTGACCTCTTTATGAAAAGACTTAATGCCCCTGTGCTTTGCCATAGCAACTTGAAATTTGGTAGGGGGGTGGCCTTTGTGCCAGGCATGTGCCATTTGCCATCACTGTGAAAATCTGATCAAATTTGGCTGAGTCATTAGCCTTTGAAAAAAAAAATTGAACTTTGCATATGCTCAGAGATTTGCTAGAGCTTCATAGCTTAATTCCTTGCAGATTGCTCCAGGCCTGTGCTATAGGTGGCTGAGCTGGACTTTCCGTGTAATTGTAGTTCTAAGCTGCTGTATGCCATGGAAAGTCTGGGTCCAGGCACTGGAAATGAGAGCAAGGGAGTTTGTCTCATCTGTGCTTTCATTGTCCTTACTCCCCTGTCCACTGGTGTCCAGAAAGTGTGGCGGACGAAGTTGCTTTAATTCAATGTTGCCCGTATGAAACCAACCATACATCCCTGCTTGCTGAGAGAGTTGAGGTTTGACTGGACCGGCAGGGGAAAGACACCTCTGGGGTCCTTAGTTCTGGGCCCTGTGGCTCCAGGGCCTGGGGTGCCATTTGCATCTATTTCCTTTGCTGCACTCTCCCCTCCCTTGGACTTACTTATGTGGGTTTTTTGTTTCTTCCTGCTAGGTTTCCATGCTGCTCCGGTTTGGGCCAACACTCTTTTAATGGGCAAGGAGGGATTTTTTTTTTTGCCTAATCACAAATAGGTCAGTAGTAGTGTGGCGTTTCTTTACCCTTCTCAGAGCACATGGGAGATTTGCCTATGGAAGGGATGGATAGTGTTTCTTGCAACTGTAGAACAGGTGTCTATATCAGGTTAGTTGAAGTATTAATTTGAGAGCTGCTGCTGCTGCAGTCCCAGGCACCAACTCAGGGGCATCTGGCTCGACTCTTGCTGTGCATTAAGTGGCCAGGAGAGATCTCACTGTCTCGTGAAGAACCTATAAAACATGAGTTTGTGCGTTTGTGACAAAAATTCTGCTCCCATATCGTGCATGCAATTTAAAATGGAAACAACTATTTTCCTCAGACCAGCATCCTGAAATTTCATTAGTAGTAGTATCTTTTGGCATATTTAAATAATAGAGAAGCCAGTATGAATAATTTATTTTGGTATTTTGTTTTGAAATTTCAAACTACTGAGATGAGCAAAGTCATTTGTGTTTTAAGTTAATGTTTTAAAACCTCGTGTATGTAAAATTCAGTAAAAAGAAAGTGGCAAAATTGAAATTCATTGTCTAAAATGTGGGAGCATGGGTGTGGCAGAATTTTATGGAATGTATCAGTGAAGCAAAAGGCATGTAATAAGCCTGATTTTTGGCTGAAGTTTGATATTTTTAGGGTGTTTCTGCCTGTGCTACTTTGTTTTGAAAAGGTGAATGTAGTGAAAGTAAACATGACTTGACAGATATTCCAGGCCCAGATATTGTCTTAGATGTGTTATAGCAAGAGTGGTAAAGATATGAAACATACATTTATTTCTACATGGTGGAGATGAGATCCTCAAGTATAGTGTATGGGAAAGGCTAACAGCTGGGGGAGATTCAGCGTAGTAGCAGGTAATGTTAATGGAATAGCTACACATGGTGTTTATAGTGCTGTTTCCTAGAAAGTTTTAAATGTAAGAATTTTGTGTGAGGTCTCTGTGGAGTCACAAACGGCTGTTTTATTTGTCAGATGCAGAGAGCATCTTAGGTGTGTTTTTGACATCTGGGCCTGGTGGTGATTTTGAGGGACAGATATGGGGCAGATGGTTATAGAAAAGGCTTTTAAAGTATGTGGGGAGGAGTCAAAGTACTGAGAATTTACAGATCCAGTTGGAAATATTTGGAGAGCAATAACACAAAAAGCTGTCTGGAGACTAGTTTTTGGGCACAAAGGTAATTGATGAGGTCTGAAAGTCCTGTTTTTCTGGTGCATGTGATATTTGCTTCACTCTTTTACCATCTTTTCTGGTCAAGAGTTTACATATTTAAGGTCAGAATTCAAATACCAATCAGGGCAAATGCAGGACAATAAAGAACAGCAACTACTGCTGTAAGTAATTGAAGTCCTATAGGTCTGGTCAAGACAGCTACACTGAGCGGTATGTAGACTTTGAAATTGAAAAAAGGAAATCTAAAGATGACTAAACTGGCTTCTTAAAGCCATGGTCATCAGCTTCTGGAATGAAGAACCTGTGTTATTGCTCTCTTCCCAACTCAGATACACCAGGAAATAAATGAAGGTATCATTATTGTTTCTCTTTAGGACAACTCAACTGTAAAATAGACTATATGAAACAATCCTTTACCTTGTACTCAAAGGTAGGAACTTCAGCCACAAAAGAGTGGAAACCGTAGAAAATAATATGCAAGGGGAGTGTAAAAAAAAATCAATGTGTGTTACAAAAGTGCATGGAGGCCTAGCATACAAAAAATGGAAATGTTAGCAAATCATATATAGGGAACTGATGCATGCATCTTGGGTATACATGGAAGAGAAGAAGGAGCAGATCTAATAGGTTTCACTGAAAATTCCTGATTATAAAGGGTTGGACGTTGTCAGGGCAAAAGGAATTTCTGTGTTCCTTGATTATTCTAGAATCCCCCATGATAAAGTTCTCTGCTAGAATGGGAGAAAATGCAGGCACTGTGGTTGTATGATCATTATATCAGATATAGCAGAGGAGGATAGACTATTAAAAGTAGCCAAGAAAAAAGGAGGTATTTTATGTAGGAGAAAAAGATTACTTTTTCCAGACCTCAGCTCTTTAATGCAAAACCAAATGAAGGATATGACTAATAGAAGAGTTTTTATGAGAGCAGAGAGAATGGGGAAGGCACTCGGCATGTCTCATGAGGTGCTCTGTGTCTTATAGGATCAGTTTTTGAATGCACTGAAAGTGAACACCAGATCCCAAGAGATCCCCAGAAAAATGTTGAACTTTTGTGTTCCACCTTTTTAACCTAAAACAAAAATCGGATTATTTCAAAAAGGCTAAGGGGCTGCAGTCAATGCTTAAAGGCAGATTCTCCGCTCTGTTGAGCGCTCATTATGCTAGTCAAGCAGAAAACATTTGATAAGGTGATTATGGGGCTCTTGATCTGCCTTTGGCCACCAGAACAAGACAGCTTGATAGAATATGACATGCATATACGTAATCCCAGTTATGTGCCTAGCTGTTGGTTGAATACGGTCCATGTATTTGTTTACTGATGATCTACAAACCTCTGCTATGCCCTTTGCATAATCAGAGCCAGGAATGTGTGTAAGTATATTGTAACTTTATACTCCCATGGCCATGCACGGGGATCTGCTGAGAATCTAAGCTATCTCGTAGACAACAGAAATGTCCGTTTATGGATCACCTCTTCCTCTGTTCAAATGCCAGCTCTCACATACACGTTGTCAAAATAAATTGCTTTCTTTCCATAGTAAATATATGAGATCTGGCAACAATGCTTCTGAGTGATTGCTTCTCGTTTTAGTGACTTATATGTATGTGTGGATAGAGAAGGGGTTAGGAGGATAAAAGCCTCAATTTTAACATTTTTTAATCCTGTTCATTTCTGTATAATAGAACTTCACATTTTTACTAAATACTCTTTTCAAAGCCCTTGAAAGGACACCCCCATTCTTGTCTTAGTACAAAAAAGCACTTTCCTATTTGGCTTTGAAACTGCAGGGTGTTGCTGCAGCTGTGGCTTCTGTTAATCAATTACTGCCAGTTCTGGGTACTGCCGAATTCTGCTAATGAGAATTTGTCATTTCTATGTAGGTCACCACAATCTTAAAAAAACAAAAATCAAACCTCAGGAAGTAACTGGAAACAAAATTTGAAATGTATCAACCATTTCTTTTGACAGAGGAACCAAGTAAGTAAAACATTATACTATGCTTCAGTTCACAAATACTTGCGTATAGTTTCTTAAATTGTGTGGCTCTGTGTTCTGGTAGTGCACATACTATGCTAGGCGTTGTCCACCAGCACAGAAAGACACAGCTTCCCCAAAGGGATTTGATTCCCCCAAAAGTGGAAGGTTCATCAGTTTATTCACATAATCAAAAACAAGTGTTGCTGGATATGTCATGTTCTTGCTGGTATAAACGTTATACCTTTTCAGATACATATTCAGTAGGAATCTTTCTGCCTCTCTGTGATTTTTCTTTTTTATACATCTGGCAAACCCAGATCAAAATGATAAATTCAGCACTAGTAGACATCATGCAGTTTGTGAAACTATCTGGAGGAACTTCGGTCGATTAAATGGATGTGTTATCCATGTGTAGAGTTTTCTTTCCTCTCTGAGAGATGCCATAATGATTTAAGAAGACATTCAAATGTAATTTAATGCAGGTTATCAATAAGTTTTTAGTATTTTATATATTGTCGAAACTCCTAAAGGCCCCAGTCCGGTTTGGTTTGAATTGTGCTAGGTAATTCAAAAGCTTAGTGTCTAATTCAATATTATGCTCAACAATTTAGTTTGAAGATGATAGGAGAAAAGGGGGAAAAAGGATGCTGGTAATAGTAGTGCTAGCTAGTGTCACACCTTGGTGATACAGACTAATTTTAAAATGTTGGCTTTTTTAAATGTAAAAAAAAAAATCTAATACAGACGACCCCTCAGTTGAGACATCAATAGTTGGCGGACTGTTTAATATATTTATTAATTACATATAAAAAGTACATTAAAAACCTGAAGGTTGCAAATTCTATCACTCAAAGGTTAGGAAAGGCTACAATCAGAGTTGCCCATACAGCTTTAATTTCTCCCCCCTTATACATTATGAACCAGACTTTAATTATATCGTCACATATTATCTTTTACACATGATCCCTGGCTCATTCAGTGCACAGAATGCATGGTGCTCGGGTAATGAGCTGCTATTCAATTTCTTTGTTTTATCCTCTTTGTTCAATGTGTGACCTCCCACCCCCATGTCTTATTTACTGCACATTTATTGAAACGCTGCTCTGAATACAGATATACTGGGTTCTGCCCCATGAGCTAAGTGGAATCTACTTTAGTGGTTACAGACCCTTCTGCCTTTGGCTTCTCCAACCTGCCCGTGTCTTAGTCTCAGTCCCAATCCCCCTCAGCTCAATGTCTCAGTCCCAGTCATTCCTTCCTCCCCTCCCACTCTCTAAATGGTCAATTAGTCTCACATGTGAAGACAAGAGTATAGTCAGCTAAAGTAAAGTGTGTATAAAATGATTATAAAACAAGTAAATATATACATAACTGGAATTTTAATGTAATTAAGGAAATATGTCAGGGTGAATGGCTGTAGGGCTCTAGATCTACTGATTTGTCTCCGGTGGAACTTTCATATACAGATGAAATATGACTATTTGTTTAATATATTCTTATTTCTGTTGTTTTTTTTCTAACATGGTGTAGATCACATGCTGATTCAGAGTTTCTTGTGTTTCTCCTCCTATCCACATTTGTATAATTTGACATTTTGGGGACCACTGTTGTAGCAGATTTATTTTCAAATATATTAACCCAAATGACAGAATTTAGCTATGTTTTAAAACAGCCTCTGGCAATGTCTTCCTTGAATGACAAGAGTCCAGAGGAGACATTTTGTAGCATGTTTTCATAAGAAGTTATCAATATATTGATAAATATTGATTCAGCATTTATAAGTGGCACCTTAATTTCAAATACTACTTCTGAAACATCTAAGCAAGCAGTAAATAAAATAGATTGTTAAAGGAAACAAATATTGCATTCTATTTTACCTGACTATACCCATCTAGGGAAAAATCCTGCCCCAGCTTATCAGAGGTGTGCTGGATGGCATATTGGTTGTGGCTGAATAGCCTCCTTAAGCTGTTTTACCTACATATAGAGCCCTGTGTGGATACAGATTTATATCCGCAAATGCAGATATCTATGGATATCAGAACCAGAGGGCTCTCTTGGGAACCGCAGCAGTGAAAGGAGGAGAATGTGGGGCCGCCGCTCCCAGGAGCCAGTGCCCCGTGCCGGCAGCTCCTCTGGAGCGGCTGTACCACCCCCAGTCCTGCCCTTGTCCCTTCCACACAGCTGTCTGTCTCTCCTGTCTGGGGGCGTGCGTGCTGCTTGCACACACTAGTGCAACCAGGGACAGGTGTCGGTGAGCCTGGTGCCTGCCCAGTGGGCAGGGCTGCGGGCGGTACAGCCTCTCTGGAGGAGCTGCCGGCGTGGGGCGCTTGCTCCTGGGAGTGGCGGCCCCACATTCTGCTCCTTTCTCTTCTGTGGTTTCCAGGAGAGCCCTGCTGTTCCGCGGATACCAATTATATCCGTGGATATTCACATTCTTGTATATAAATTTGTATCCACGCAGGGCTCTATCTATACAGGACAAATATGCTTAGAATATTCTGTAGTGTACTTTGTTGCTCCTTTCAATATGAAGCAGTTTGCACTCTCTTCAAGCACATGTTACCAACATAAGCCTAGATACAGATGTGGCAGGATATTTACCAGGCCCCTAAACGAACAACCTTGAGGCACCAACATTTTTGTTAGCTGTTCTTCCAATATTGCAGCTCAAAAGAGTGTGCACCCATGATAATGTCCTACTGGTGCATAGGTGGACTGGGGATGAGAAATATGACTTCTGAGCCCTCTTTCTCCTCAGACTGACACCTCATAAGGAAGAATTCCACTCATAGTAATAAACTGAAACAATAATAGTCAATTCCTAATATTTCCACTTAACTTGCATGTATATGGAAGAGAATATTTAAAATATTGGAGACACTCTTGAAAAAGGGTTGTATTAAAAATTATATGGCTGTATAGTAATACATCCCCTATTTTGAATTTTTCTGTTCCAGTCTTTCCCTAGAATGCCATAGTGCTAAAGAGCATGAACTGAATTTTTAATTGGGAAAAAAAGTCAATACTACTTCTGAAAATTAGGGATGACTCATAGATGGTTTCTACTTTGTTGATTTTCTGGAGACTACAAGCAGGTGAAACTTTTGTTTTAATTGGTGTTCTTTTGCTTTAGTAACAATTTCATGCAGCAGTGTGAAACACAGTATTTGCAAATTATGAAAGCTTGAATAAGAATAAGATTTCAAATATAATTCAGTCAGTTGTATCTCATAATACAATGTAAATGTGATACCTCACTCATGTACATACTGAAGAATACTTAGGCTATATTACATCATTAGTTGTAATGCAGTCAAGTATCTGAGAACTGGCAGTTTGAAAAATGAAAATGTTTTGGCTTCATTTGTCTGCAAGGGAGGGTAGACCAATGGCTGTATGAGTGGAAGTCTGGTGAGGAATAGAATAGCAGTGTTTCGAACCAGAGGTTTTAAAACATCATGAGTCAGACCCCAACCCATGGCTTAAACATTAAATTGAAAAAACAACAAGAATAACAAAAGCAAATTTTAGGGTTTTTTATTTGTCTTCAGGTATATGTCTTTAGGGTTCATATTTTCCAGTTTTTCTCCACAACCATGAGGACTAGACACATTCATCTGGGGTTTTCTGAAACCCTCATGGTGTGGTAGGATCATGTTGTTTGGAAACCTGGGATGCCCTGCAGTGGCTTCAGAACTTCCGAATGAGGAAACAGACTTTCATGGAACCCATATCCCCATACTTTGCCCACCACAAGGATAGGTGAGTATGTGGACTAAAAAGGTTACTATTTGATCATTCTGCAAGTCTTGTGTGGTATGCACACTGTGATAAGACCTGCAGCCCGGTCAGCTGACTCGGGCTTTCAGGGCTATAAAATTGCAGTGTAGCTGTTTGGGCTCGGGCTGGAGTCTGGGCTCTGAGACCCTCCCCCATCATGGGGTTTCAGAGCCTGGGCTCCAGCCCAAGCCCAAAAATCTACACTGCAATTTTTAGCCCTGCAGTCCAAGCCCCATGAGCCTGAGTCAGCTGACCCAGGCTCTGAGACTCTGTGCTGCAGGTTATTTTTATCACAGAGTAGATGTAAAATCCATGGACCACAGAGGCAGATTTGTGACTACGAATATGGGAAACACTGGAAAGGTTCATGGTGCCATAGAACTGATGAGATCAGGATTGTACTTGATGAGGGTAGGGGAGGCTTTATTCCCTGGAAATGATACGGTTCTGTACGGCATTTCTGTGCTCGCTGTTATTTTGAGGGAAGCTGCATAACTGCTTCTGCCTTGGTTCATGAAACCATACCCTGACATCAATGACCCTTGAAAAAGGGAATTCAGTTACAAGGTTAGTAGCTGCAAAATGGTCTGGAAGTGCACACTTGGTAGGTTAAAACCTCACTGGGACTGTCTATACTCCTGTCTTGATGCCAGTATGGCCAGCATCTTTCATATAATTGTCTCCTGCAGTATATTATGCAATGTCTGTGAGGGTGAAGTGGGGTGCTTCTGTCTCAAGTGGGTTCAGGAAAAATCTGATTTACAAACTCTCTACATGGTGCTGCATCCTGCCGTTGTGTACACTTGTCCAGAAAGCAAGGGAAATCAGGGATGCCATATGTCACACATCTTGGAACAGGAGGGAAGCAGAGGATGATATCTGCCTGTGCCAAGGGACACCTTCACACCCTGTGTAGCTGCTGGAAAAACATATGAGGAAGCATTGGAACATGCTTATGGGGCAACATAGCTTTGTAAGGGTTATGTTTCTCTGTTGCCAGATGTCATTAGCTGTTCATTTCTGTGACATTGCACACATTAAAGACAATTATATCAGGGCACCTCCACTGGGTTATCACCTTGATGTTGGGTTTGTGCTGCAGAAGATGGCCACCAAGTTATGTGATCATTGTGGAATGTTTTTGTCTTCAGGATTCACACTTCTTTAGAAACCTCTCTTATCAGGAGAACTTAAGATTTGTCTACGCTATGGACCTTACAGCGGCACAGCTGTACCGCTACACCTGTGCCACAGTAAGTTCATGCGTGAAGCCGCTCTTTGCCAGCATGAGAGAGGCTCTCCTGCCAGCATAATTAAGCCACCCCCACCAAGCGGTGTTTAGCTATGTCAGCAGGAGAGCCCCTCCTGCTGACGTAGCCCTGGCCAAACCAGCACTTTTGTCGGTGAAATTTATGTCAGTCGGGGTGTTTTTTCACATCCCTGACTGACAAAAGTTTTACCAACAAAAGTGGTAGTGTAGACAAAGCCTTAAACTTCTTAAGCAAGCTTACAGTGGTTTGCTTTGGTTGGGAAGTACTGCACCCCTTGTGGGTTTTTTTACTTTTTATTCTCAGGAGTGCTAAGTGCAATTAACAGCTGTTAGAGAGCATTAATTCCTGGTACCATTGAAAGTACTTAAGGTTTCAGGGGAAATTGGAGTATTGGCAAATGCTGTTATTGCTTGTATGTTCCCTCTATTATTATTCTTAGATTTTGATTTTCAGCATGTGTAATAAAGCTCTTAAGACATTGACTCGTTTTGTGTGTGCTTTACATCTGCTGTGCTGAGAAATAGTAGGGCTTTTTAAAGCACATAATACCATACACTGCACTTTCCACATCCCTCAAATGTGTCCTTATGATCTAAGATACTGCTGGCACCAGATTTTTATGCACCATTCCACTATATGAGGTAGGAAGCTTGCAGCCCATTCAAGGATGAAAAACTGTGTTAATTTCATTATTAGGAAAGAGGACCAGCATACAGGTAAACAAAGCATAATGTTTATTAAAAATATGAGCTAGAAAGGTTAGTG
The DNA here is from genome assembly GCF_965140235.1 of Caretta caretta. Classification (NCBI taxonomy): domain Eukaryota; kingdom Metazoa; phylum Chordata; order Testudines; family Cheloniidae; genus Caretta; species Caretta caretta. The sequence goes on from NC_134214.1 coordinate 33,651,178, forward strand.
GAAAGATTTTGAAATCTGAAATTACCAGAGTAATTGTTCACAACGGAGAACACTGCCCATAGTTTACTATCTTTGCACCCATCTCCTTTGCCGTCGTATCAGAAGGGATGAACGACAGGAGACAATGACTCTCAGTGGGAACTGGGGACATCTCCTGTGAGAGGTGTCAGGGTCTGGTACTTAGTGGTGTCCTGGTACTCCAGCAGGCTCAGTGTTGTCATCCTGGTTGTTTAGTGGGGTCACTGCAACCGGATCATCTGGCCTGACAGCACCCTGTACAGCAGCCAGAGGAGAAGGATAAGGATGTGGTGGCTGATGGGCTGGTTCTGGGACCTAAGCAGTAGGCAGATACTGAATTCTTTTGACAACCAGTTCAATGAGCCTCACCATTAGGGAATGCACCCTTTCCCTGTCTGCAGCTGCATGAATTGGTTCATAAGTGGCTTCTCCTGCTAGAGACCACTCTTCCCATATGTTAAGGAATTCAAATGGCTCCTGGTTTCTCCTTTGCATGCCTATGAGCAGCTCCTCCAGTGTTCTTCTCAGTCTATCCGTGCTGTCTGGGTGGTGCTGTTCCCTCACTCGCAGCATGGTTTTCTTCTTGGGAGCCATAGGTCCTGCCAATTCAGAGACAAGGAGAACATAATATTTTTGGCTTTTGGAAAAAGCCAAGAAATTCCCCCAAATAACACAACTTTGCTTTGGAAGGCCACAATTTCGATACTTTTCAGCATTCCAGGAATATAACTGTCTCACTATCCTTGTTTCTCATAGAACTTTTGCAGCCCATGAGGAAAGAACAGAGACTAATAATGGCAAGAAAACTGTACTAGTGTATTTAGCCATTTAAAATGTTCGTTGTGTCTCAGAGGGTGGGGGGTTGTGGGGAAATTCCATCTAAGGGCTATGTTACCATTTTACAATATCTTCCCTGAAGGCTAGCCTATATTTGGAAAACATAGGGGGTATTTAAAGTATCAGAGTGGAAAAAGGGAGATTCTTGAGGACCAAGAGACCCAGCTGGAGTTTTTGTTGCAGCAGAAATTTGCTGCAATATGTTTACAGGATTGGGAGGCAATTTAGAAATTTGCCTACATTCTCAGCTAGCATAGGGAAATTTCATTCAGTAGGAGTTCAGTACCACAAACATCCCCCTACGCTCACCCCAGCTTTACAGCGGAAAGGGAAAGAAAGACACGCCACAATTTCAGTTTCCAGAAGATTCAGCTCAGCATCACAAACCCTCACCTCAGACAATTGGAAGCAGTCAAAAACGGTGCAGTGTCTTACCCCCAAACTGGATTACTGTCCCATAGACTCATATACTTTAAGGTCAGAAAGGACCATCCATCATGATAATCTAGTCTGACTTCCTGCCCATTGTAGGTCACAGAGCCATGTCCACCCACTCCTGTAATAGATCCATAACCTCTGGCTGAGTTACTGAAGTCCTCCAACCATAATTTAAAGACTTCAAGTTACAGAGAGTCTGCCAGTTACACTACTTTAAACCTGCAAGTGATCTGTGCTCCAGAGGAAGGCAACCCTTCCCATCTAGTGTCCTATCACTGGCCATTGGAGATAGTTGCTGCTAGCAGTTGCAGATTGGCTACATGCCATTGTAGGCAGTTCCATCATACCACCCCCTGCATAAACTTATCAAACTCAGTCTTGAAACCAATAAGGTTTTTTGCCCTCACTGCTCCCCTTGGAAGGTTGTTCTACAGCTCGCTCTGGCTGCTGCAGTATGGCTCTGTGCAGGGAAAGAGCAGTCACCAGGGACAGAGACAGTAAAGACTTTATAATCTTCCCAGGGAGAAAAGACTGCTGTAACTAGCTTTTCCTTAGACAGTCAACGGTAAGCTTTCTACACTGTTCTGTTCCTTTCCCCAATTACTGCTGGCTGAGAAGTGCACAGACACAGAGACACGTTGATTTTTTCCTTTATAAAGTGTTTGAAAAAACAGCTTTAAGAAAGTAAATGCATAATTGTAGTTCATGAGAAATCAATAAAATCATTGGTCACTTGAGGACCATTTCAGGGTGGAGCAGAGTGGTGGCTTGATGGAGGGGCAAAAGTTGGAGGACTTTGGTAAGAGAATGGGGCTTGACAATGCAATGGCTTCAGCACTGCAGTTCAAATACACAGAGACATAGCACTGCATGCCATATTATCTAGGAAGGAAAAGTCAGTGCACACAGTACGTCATAGCCTCTTCATCTTAAAATCGGGAATTTAGCACCAGAGCAAGAGGGGAATAGCAGTGGGGTACCTGAGTGGGCACTGGAACATACCAGTGTGGGATTCTGATTCCTGCTGCGGCCCAGGGTCCTCCTCAGGTTGTGTCATGGTGAGCTTCGTAAACCTGCTGCTCCAGTTAAAGGTGCATGCTCCTTATCCTCCCAATCTTCTGGACAGTGAGGCTGGCAGGGTTGAAGAGGAAATCTTGAGCCACTTCAGATTCAGTAATGAGTATCCTGACAGCACCCACTCAACTCCTCATATAAGTGCATGTACAAGCAGCCCCGACTGCTGAACTCTTTGGCCTTCCTGTGCATAAGCCTCAAGTGCTTTATGCATTCCCTGCACTGGGATGGAGTCTGCCAAATGCCCTCTTGCTCCAGCCTCTCTGAAATTTCCTTGTGGAGGTGAATATTTCGGCTGCTCCTTCTGAATGTGTGGAGAACAGCGTACTCCGCCCACACGTTGTTCAGCACCCAGATATGCTTGGAGGGCCAAGCTGTTGCTCTTGGAGTGGATCCTTTTTCCCAGCCAATGGGAGCTGCAGAACTGGCGCTTGTGGTGGAAGCAGCATGCAGAGCATCCCTGACTGCCCCTCCTGCTAGGAGCTTCAGGAGCATGCTAGTTCTTCAGGAAAGGTTACTTAACAAATAAAGACAGGTTTCAGAGTAACAGCCATGTTAGTCTGTATTCGCAAAAAGAAAAGGAGTACTTGTGGCACCTTAGAGACTAACCAATTTATTTGAGCATAAGCTTTCGTGAGCTACAGCTCACTTCATCGGATGCATACTGTGGAAACTGCAGAAGACATTATATACACAGAGACCATGAAACAATACCTCCTCCCACCCCACTCTCCTGCTGGTAATAGCTTATCTAAAGTGATCACTCTCCTTACAATGTGTATGATAATCAAGTTGGGCCATTTCCAGCACAAATCCAGGTTTTCTCACCCTCCGCCCCCCCCCCCCCCCAAACTCACTCTCCTGCTGGTAAGATTTATTCACAGATTTGCAAATGAAATACCGTCCAGATAACCTGAAAACAGAAAATGGAGCAATATATTAAGTTAGTAAAGTACAAAAGTTCCATTTCTTCTAACTCAGAATTGTCTAATAGGACTGTTTACCTTTTTTCTAAAAGTATTATAGGTAGAACTACAAACTAAAGAACATTTAAAATATTTAGCTTGCATAACATTTCACTCTTGTAATGATAAGAAATATATCATACATTGAAAACCTCAGTTTGTGAGATTTGTATTAGAGGTGTTGGAACAAGTGGACATCTAGAAGTTTTGCTCATTTTTTCCATCTGAGTTTTCATTACAATTTGTACTGTGCTGGCATTGTAGAGAAAAGAATTTACATTCTCATTTGGGGGAAAGGGTAGAAGGGGCAGGAAGCTTACATGTGATATTTTTCTCTGCAGGTAAGATGCCATAGATTTTAAGAATGCCTTTTAAAATGAACCCTTCTGAAAGAAAGTATCTAGGGTGTTCTTTCCAATGGTATCCTGGAAAGAGGTGAAAACCTTATCAGGTGGGGCCAGATTGTCCTTAGGGTCAGCATGAGTGCGTGAGGGAAGATAGGGACATGAGTTTCTCCATTTCTTTGTCTTTTGTGCGTGGGCTGACCACAGTTGCAGTTCTTGCACACCTCTGAATATAGTAAACAAATTACCATGAGCAATTTCCCCCCCCCCCCCAACAAAACCTTTCACTACAGAGCCTTCTTTCCAGTGGTTTCCTGAAAAAGCATTAAAGGCTTAGGACTAGATTGTGCTCACATGTATAAACTACACCAGAGACAGTGTAACTCAGAAACATTTCTCCTGAGGAACAACTTTCTTCTTTTTCTTCACTAGGGGATGGATGGCAGGTAGTAATTTGCTGCTGGCCTGTACCAGTCCCTGTAGAAAATCCCCCAAACCCTGCAACCCCATGCTTGTTCTAGCTGGCACATAAGGGTGGGCATGGGGTGAAAGCTTCATCCATTACCTGTTCACCTGCTCCATTTGCAACCAAGGTCAGAACCAAGGTCCAGGTAGCCTACACATGTGTGGAAGCTGGGGTTCTTATTCCCATTTATAATCTAGCATGGCCATGTACTCCAAGTCACTGTCTAGCCTGTAAACATTAATCAGTGGGTCCAGCATTAGTTTTCATCACAAAGTCTGTATTGTCTCTGCATTAGTTGTAACATAAAGAATGCAAAAAAAAAAAAAAGTAAAAATGGTTAATTATCAAATTCTTGATATAACGGGTAGCTTTGAGAAATGTAACAGTAGTCAGCAATAATGGATACGCCTGAAGTATATAGTAGATAATTGTGGAATTCTAAAATCTTTTTTGTATTATAAGTTTTAAGCAGTCTTCTAGCTCCTTATCCTTATCCAAGGATAGGTCTTTGACTTTTCTCTAACAGTATTAAGGTTGAACTTTTAACCTCAAGTGAATGTTGCTTATTTCTACATATAATCTGTAGATTAGCCCAGCTATAACACCAGTTATAGCTTAGATTTCCTGGCAAATTCACAAGAGAACATCAGTATTCTGTTTCATTATTTAACTGCAAATATTGTGTTAAGAGCTTCTTAAATGCATTTAATTAGTTCCTACTTTATTGTATAATGTGGCTTACATCTGGAAATGTCAAGATAATTTGGCCTACGGGGGAAAAATGTTGCCTCAATAGTGACTATAAAATCTGTACTTCTACGCACAGATGGAGTAGCACTTAAGGTGCTTTTTGACTGACCTGTTTAATTTCTCTGTGGCTTCTAACTATGGTCCATATCTTTCGAATTGCACCCTCTTTATCATTAAGCACAGTTCTTGAGAAATTTATTGTCCTAACTTCTAACACATGAATATCTTGTTTGCAGTATTGTGGTAGTTGTGTTGGTCTCAGGATGTTAGATACACAAGGTGGGTAAGGTAATATATTTTACTGGACCAACTTCTATTGGTGAAAGAGACAAGGTTTTGAGCTTAGCCTGTTGTTGGTGTTGCATAAATTAATACTGTAGCCCTTTTGTTGCATACATTTTTAAAATAGACAACATAATTGTAGAGGCCTCCAGTCACTCATGTGCTGCTCCGTGTGTTCCACCTGGCCATCAAAGTTGACTGTGATTTGATTTCATCACAGTTTTTTTTCCGGTCAAATTGAAGGTGAGCAGGAGAGAGTGTAACCCACACACCTTTTGGGTGTGGTGTTGTGTCCCATCTAGTGGCACTAAGACTACTTAGAGAGAGATAAAATGAATTTGCACTACAGCTTTAGCTAACAGCCTGTTGGCTTTTAGCTCATGCGATAGAGGCTCATGCACTAAGCTTCAGAGGTCCCAGGACTGGTGTCTGACAGCGTTAGAAGAGCACAGGTGTGTGTTCTGTTTTTTTTTTTTTTTGCATGCAATTATCCTAATTCCTGTTTCATACTGAATGTGCTATTTCTCTGATGACATAGAAAAAGTAACTAGTTCAGCTGATCAGCGTAAAGTGAGTGTTGATGGCTGTCAGCTAAAAAAAAAGTCTGTTATATTCTCTTCTCTGAGTGTATTTTGTGTCCAAGATATTTGCTGGTGTACGACTGATAAAAATAAGATAAAATGTTCAGTTTGGAAATAGTTTCCATATGCCATTTATGAAGTCTGAACTTGAAGCATTTTATATAGGTCCCTTGCTCAGAGAGAGCTCAGATTCTATCTTCTATATTCTCCTTTTCCCCTCATTCCAAGGTCCGAAGAAGCCATCTTCTACTATTTTAAATTTTTGAACACACCCAACCTTTTATAGTCAGGCACGGTAGATCCCTCTGTAGACCTACATTTCAATTCATCTTGTGTTTGGGGGATATTGACAGTGGTAGGTTCATATTCCAAACTCTGTAATTAAAAAAAACAACAAAACTCTTCAAAATATCAGTGAGTTGGGCTACTATAGTGCTAAGTGACCTTTTGCACTACCACTGACACCTGTAGAATATTGAAATTCGTTTTTCCACTCACCATATGTAAAGATCCAGAATTTCCCTTTTTGCATAAGCGGTACCACTAGAGCTTGAAGAAGAATCAGAGGAGCTGCTTTTAAGTGCCAGAAGCAACAGCATCAACAGCATGGGATGGATCCTTAGCTGGAGTAAATTGGTATAGCTCCATTGACTTCCATGGAGATATGTACATTTATACCAATTGAAAATCCTTTTCTGAACCTTTCCCGAGTCCACTATTTCTTTTTTGAGATGGGACGACCACATCTTCACATAGTACTCAAGATGAAAAGGAGTACTTGTGGCACCTTAGAGACTAACCAATTTATTTGAGCATAAGCTTTCGTGAGCTACAGCTCACTTCATCGGATGCTCAAATAAATTGGTTAGTCTCTAAGGTGCCACAAGTACTCCTTTTCTTTTTGCAAATACAGACTAACACGGCTGCTACTCTGAAAAAAGTACTCAAGGTGTGAGCGTATAATGGATTTATATAGAGGCAATATAATATTTTCTGTCTTATTATCTATCCCTTTCTTAATGATTTCCAACGTTCTGTTCACTTTTTTGACTGCCACTGCACATTGAGTGGATGTTTTCAGAGAACTATCCACAATTACTCCATGATTTCTTTGAGTGGTAATAGCTTATTGAGACCTAATCATTTTATAGGTATAGTTGGGATCATCCAGCCCCATAAATCCCCACTTTGTAATGAAAATAACGCAGTTCATGTGCAATGATAACGAGTACTTTGTTCGTACCTGCTATTTAAAGTGTTCAGTCAATTAGTTCTGTTTCCTTCTTAAGATTAAGAAAAGGGAATCCCTGATCTATGCTCACATTGCAGATCTGTGCTCCATGTACACACTTCATATACAAGGACCCTGTAGTGCACTAGACCTATGCAAAAAATAGAATGTGGTCAATAATTAAAGACCGTTCACGGCTAGTGGGAGCTGTGGGAGGCAGCGTGGGCTGCAGGACGTGTTGGCCGCCTGTTCCCACAGCTCTCATTGGCTGGGAACGGCGAACCGCGGCCACTGAGAGCTGTGGGCAGCCGTGCCTGCGCATGGTCAGTGTAAACAAACTATCTCACAGCCTGCAAGTGGATTACCCTTATGGGCTGCAGGTTGCCCACCACTGCTCTAGTTGATCTCTAAGCCCCTCCAGTTTTTTTAAATATGTTTTGATTTTACATTATGCTTTGCTAAAGGTCAAGATCAGGATAAAATATTGCAGCAGTACATGTAAATGCAATTTTCTAAAATTTCTATAAGTATTTGACATCTCTTAAAATGTACTGCCTCATCATGCAGCATAGATACATAGTGTCCAATTTGAATTCCTGAGGTCAGATGTGCCCAGTGAAAGACCCCTATTGTACTGGATGTACTGTACTACTTTCACTGTTTGTGGACCCAACATTTTGCTTACTGTTTAAAGATCTCCGAATAGCTTGTCATTTTTTTTCCAAAGAGGCTATAATAGGAAGTGTTATGTTTTTAATACTGTAGCAAAAAACAAATTAGAACTCGTAACTAAGAGAAGGAGCTCTTGGCATTACTGTGTGATAGCATGAAAGAGCCTGGTTTACAGGGGAATCATTGCCTTGAGTTAATGCGTGCTCCTGGGAAGCAGTAGATTTAGGAAGAGCCCCATAATCTGCCACCCTTTTACAAGGCGTTTCTCTGGAATTCTTCCATTAGGTCCCTTCCGAAGGAAGCTAGGGTTTCAGATCTTTGAAAAACTGGATTTTTGGTGATCTGCCAGAGGCAAGAGATATCCATGTGCATTGCTCTTTATCTCTGAACTGTCTGCTGGATCCCTCCCACTTCTTTGCTAACCCAACCAAAATAATTAAAGTTCTTGAGGGACTGATTTATGTAAGTAGGATTTCAAACCTCCAGTAGAGGGAGTAGACACAAGTTCTGCCAATTCCTCCAGAAATCTCTCCTACCTATTATAAGTATCGTAAGGCATTGAGAAAGTAGAGACTGTATTGTTTGGGTCAGATTAAAAATAACATATGAGTTTGGCTTCATCAGCATACTGATAGCATTGCAATCCAAACAATTTACAATCTTTCCAATTCCCTTGCATACACATCCAACAAGAGAGACAATCTAACACAGAAGAGATCTCATGAATAATGAGCAACTGCCCAGTAGTGCTCTGTGTAGTCACTTGGAGAGGAAAGAGTAGAGCCCCTGGGGAGTGGTCCTGTCTATTTTGTCACCCGTGGGTTGACAACACCTTATGATATTTTGGGTGCCATTTCCATGGGGATTAGGGGAAAGAAGAAATTGCCCCTCCCTTTTGACCTAAAATTTGAGAGAGAAATTTTTAGCATAATGCAAACAGTATGTGTGATGCTGGCAGACCAGGTGGCAGCTCATGCGATGGCCCAGGCCTCACTGAACACTTACAGTTGCATAGCTGGTAGAGTGACCAGACAGCAGATGTGAAAAATCAGGACGAGGTGAGGGTAGTAGGTGCCTCTATAAGAAAAAGCCCCAAATATTGGGACTGTCCCTATAAAATCGGGACATCTGGTCACCCTAATAGCTGGAAACCTGTCTTGCTTACTTGTGTGTTAGCATTATCAAAATATATGTTAGATGTGCTTTGGAGGATAGGATTATAATTCAAAATGATCTGAAGTAAATAGGATGAAATTCAATAAGGACAAATGTGAAGTACTCCACTTAGGAGCAATCAGTTGCACACATACAAAATGGAAAATGACCGCCTAGGAAGGAGTACTGCAGAAAGGGGTCGGGGGTCATGGTTTTCTAGCCAACAGTATAAGCAATTCTTCAGAAATTCTGAGCCAAAGGAACGTTCAAGTATGATAAATAAGACAAAGTAGCTAATAGAGAGAGTCTCTAATGATCCCATTATCCTGTGGTTTCAAATGCCATCAATAATACAGTACTGTGTGAAATAATATAGTGTTGTAGTTTAAAAAAAATAAAAAACCCCCAGCAATCCTACACTGAAGGCCAAGGAGGACCTGTATAATGGTTGTCTAACCAAAACTCCTTTATGCTTTGTTGATTGACTGGCAACTTTAGGAGACTCTCATTTGGCAAATTGTCTCCTCTGGATGTTCCATATCACCATTTGAAATTAACATGCCTCGTTCTTTTAACACTTCACAGTTTTTAATCCCCTTTCCTGCTTGTCCTTGCTTGGTTTGGAAATTAAATTGCAGTGTATTCTGGTTATGTTACTTATGTTAGTAATTTCATTTGTTATCCTTATTGTCTTCTGATATTTGCCACCGCCACTTTTAGGTAGGAATTGGAAGAGAAAGTCTTGACTGCATGTAGTGCTGAGGTATTTGCCTTGTGTTTATACTCCCCATCACATCACATTGAGTTTTTCAGGGTCTTGCATGATATTGAAAGTCTAACTGCATAGTTTTATGACACAAATTACTCTGATAGCATGGTGTATATTTTATTATTGTTAAATCTTCCCATTGTTCTTAGAAGAGCTGTTTGTTTCTATTCTTAGTCTACAACTGTAGCTTACAGTATAGAATGTCTAAAGCCTCATAGCCCTCAAGAAAAATGATTTATGTTGCATCTAAGCATACATTTTAAAAGTGCTGTGATTCAGAACTTGGAAATATGTTTAATGGAAAAATTCATCTTGGAATTATGTGATAGTATTCAATATGGGATAGTATTCAAAAAGAACCACTGAGGTCATGGAATATTAGTATTTTCAAGAAGTCAAAGTGGAACTTGGAACATAAGAAGGGGTGGCGGGAACCTGTCTTACTGCATTTGTGTTCTAGTTTTGTATCTTTCTTCAAAAATTAATAGAGAAAATTTAATCATGGACTAATTAAGTTAGCAAGTATTATTGTACTGATGGAATCTTATTTTTATGATTTCTTATATTTACTCATTAAAATATGTAACTATGCCATATGAGGTAAACATAACACACATGAATCATACATTCATCTACTGCAAGAGACATTTCCATGGACAGCATATTGGGAAAACAAGTACTTATCTCATGGGGGAAATTTTAAAACTGAGGAAAGGACAGAAAAGTAGTAGGTTGGTATTTTCAAAGAAGCCCAAGAGTTAGAAACCCAACCCCCATTGATGTTCAGTGGAATTTAGGTGCCTAAGCCCATTAAGCACTTTTGAAAATCCCACATGTAATTTTTTTTTCTTGTTTTTGTTTCGTGTAAATATTTTAACTTTTCTTCTCAGTTCAAGCCCTGATCATATCACAATTTGTGCATTATCTATGGAGGAACCTTTAGGAATTTAGTATGATTTTATTGGCCCTGACCCTACATAGACAGACATGTTGAATTTTAAAACTGAGTTCAATAAAACTTATCAGGTGCTTAAAGTTCAGCATATTTTAAGTCCTTGTGGGGTTGGTGCCCTGGCTTGAATACATGCATGTTATAAAATATTAGGCATACCCTATCCTTATGAGTTCAGGGGACTGGACTGGACTGGACTGGACTAGATGACCTCTTGAGGTCCCTTCCAGTCTTACAATTCTATGGGTTTTTGGTTTGTTTTTTTTTCATAATTTGATGATTTTAGAATAATTTTAGGTATTTAATGCTATGGACTAAATACAGAAGTTACTTAATTTCAGCGTTTCAAAGTTTAAAAACTTTGTGTTAGTAGGCACCCAAAACTAGCCACAAGTTCATTTTAATGCTCTAGAATTGTAAATGAGTTATCAGTTTTAAATATATTTTTCAAAAAGTATTGTGTATGTTACAGGGTGGCCAGGTGCCAGGTTTTCAACCGGAAAGTCTGGTCAAAAAGGGAATCTGACAGTGTCAAGTTAGATCTAGTGACTGGACACCCGAAGTCCGGTTACTGTGAGCAGGTGTGGGAGGAGGCTCTGATTCATCACCTATTACAGCCCCATGTCAGTTGGGACCACCTCCTACCTGTGTCAGGCGGCTGTAGCATCCAGTCCCAGCTCCGCAGGCAAGTCCTTCCTGACCCACGCGGGGCGGTGGGAGGGGAAAAGCAATGCACGACAAGGGGTAAGGGGGAAGAGGAGTGGATGGTGAGTGGGGCTTCAGGGAAAGAGACAGGACAGAGGAGGTTCCAGCACTGCTGCTGGAGTGTTCGGTTTTTAAATATTACCAAGTTGGCAACCCTAGTATGGTAAGGTTCATCCTACTGTCGTTTACAACTGAAATGAAATAAACATCTGAAAATTGGGAATAATTGTTATAAATTTTTGATTAATCTGTTCACTAGCATGTTTATAATAAATGGTGTTGGGTAAAAGCCTCACAGTTGCACTTTATGACTGACATTAGCTTTTCGCCCCCAGATTTCCCACCATTTTCCCTACTTGTTCAGAATCACCAGTGGTAGTGACAGTGGGAATGCTGATATAAACATGCCGGTGAGATCCAATGGTATTTTACCATATTTTGTCTCCTCTTAAAGCAGATCTAGAAAGCACTTTGGTAAAAACACGAGTGGCTTGTCTTTACCAGTGCTCCATTGTTTCTATGTGTGGAAAATGAATGGTTGTAGAGGAATTTTTTGAGGAAAGAAGGCTGGTAATGACGAGAGGTTGGAATTTTTCAGCAGAAAGGCAGGCTTGCAGTGGCAGGGAAATAAAAAGATATATACACAAGATTTGACACACTCATCTTTGGCTGCTGATCCCATATAGAATCATAGAAAGAAGAGACCTTGAGAGATCATCTAGTTCAGCCCCTTGTGCTGAGGTAGTACCAAATATATGTACACCACCCCTGAAAGGTGGTTTTCTAACCTGTTTTTAAAATCTCAAATGGTGCGGATTACACAACCTTCTTTGGAGACCTGTTCCAGTGCTTAACTATTCTTACAGTTTGTTTTTCCTAATAGCTAACCTAGATCATCCTTGCTACAGATTAAGACAATTGCTTCTTGTCCTACCTTCATTGGACATGGAGAATTGATTGCTGTCCTCTTTATAAGAGCCTTTAACATATTTGAAGATTTATCTGTCCCCTCAAACTCCCCTAGTTGTCTTCTCTCAAGACTAAACCTGGTCAGATTTTTTAACCTTTCCTCATAGGTCTGGTTCTCGAAGCTTTTTATCAGTTTTGTTGCTTTCCTGTCGACTCTCTCCAATTTGTCCACATGTTTTATAAAGCTTGGCACACAGATCTGAACATATTACTGCAGCTGAGGCCTCACTAGTGCTGATAAGCATAGGATAATTATCTCCCATTTCTTAGATATGATACTCCTGTTAAAGACACCCCAAAATATTAGCTTTTGTTGCCACTGCGTCACATTAGTGGCTCATGTTCTATTTGTGATCCATTATAACCCCCAGATCCTTTTCAGGGCCCCAGAGAAGAGTTTTTCTCCAATCTCTTTTTTTTTCCAGCCTAAGCAGTTGACAGCATTGGTTCCTTTGGGACCAAGACTGGGCTTTTGTCTGGAGACAGATCTGGAAAAGAGATTTTTACAAGCAGACTGAATCATAGGATCCATATGCTTAAAGATAATTTCAGCTGGATCTCAGTATGGGTTTTTTAGCCAGATTGGAAAGCTCTGGCTTGGTTAAGGTGGTCTCATTGGCTTCTCCTGCCACATTCCTCTGTTTTGGTAATAGATCTTCTCTGATTTGGCACAGGTAGAATATTCAGGCATTGGAGCCGAAGGAATCAGATCTGGTAATACAACAGAGTTCTGATAGGTTTCCTACAGATGTAAGAGATACCTTATCAGAAGAAGCACTGTTTGTGCTTCAAGAGTCAGGTCTAGGTTCTGGTGAGATATCCTTTGTGAAGGAGAGTGCTGGATAATCTTCAGCTTTGTCACTATCAGAAGATGTGGTGCTGTTCCATTTAGTTGGTGGATTGGATGACAAGGACATTAGCCATTCAGTTGGTTTCGGTTAGGGATCTGTGAAATTTTAAGGGAAGCTACCAGACACAGTGTCACACTCCTTCTATTAGATGGGTTGTGTCAACCAGCATCAATGATTTGGACTGCTCCTTCATCAGCTTAGCCTACATTAAAAAAGACTGATAAACTGTATCAGTTTCTTTAGGAAGGTTTTTCAATGTTCATACTCACCTTTCCCCTAACTCATTGATAGTGGAAGTTGCATTGAGCCAAAGGGCTCTCACGTTCATTCCACTTCTTCTGATGAGGAAGGAAAGAGATTAGGTGTGTTTGGAAGAAAAAATTTCTCTTCTGCTTCTTTAGGTATGTGAATATGGAACTTTCAAGGTGTGATGCTTAGATATCCATATCACATGTGGCAAAAGGTATTATCGATTGCAAATACCCTTCCTGAAGAACGTAGGAGGTTGGTGAATGTTATTTTGGTGGAAGGGCAGAATATTGCCAAACATGAGTTAAGGACAGCAGATGTTTCTTCAGATACATCAGCTAGAGAGATATCCTCAGAAATTTTTTTAGAACACCAGCCTGACTGAGATTAATGGTCCTTCTTCCTGAGAGAAGTTTGAGAATTAAAGTTCTTCCATTTGAAAGAAATGGTCTGTTTAGTATAGAGATAGATGAGGTCCTACAGAAAATGAAAAATATAAGTTCTATGGCTAGATCTTTAGGCGTTCTACAGACAACTAAGAGGTCATCTTCTGTTCTACTGTGTAGGTACCAGAGACAGTGCCCACTTTTTTGTCAGCTTTTTACTTCTACCAAAGAAGTCATTATTGCCAGCCTCAACATTACTCTCAACAACAGCAACAGAAGAAGAGGACATTTACAGCTTCATTCAAGGTTGCAGATTTGACATAGGACAGAAAGCTACAAACCCTGTTAGGCACTTCTGGTCCGCTGCTTGGGGACTGCCAATCCCATCATTACCACAGATGACAGTCAATAACTTTGGACAGGTGGATTCTAGAGATTTTAAGTGGTTGTTCAATATAGTTCACGTCTCTTTTTCTCAATGCCTTGTCAAAAACCTGCTGAGAGCAGGGATTCCTTCTCTTTTAGAATCAGGAGCAATAGAGAATGTACCTTGCAAATATAGGTGGAGGGATTTTTATTTGTATTATTAAAAAAAAAAAGTAGGGCCTTGGATTGCAGAAAATTGAGTACTTTTGTAAAAATGTTCTGTTTCCATATTAGCTTCTATAAGCCCCTCTCTTTCGGTTCAGTATTGGTTGTATTTCCATATTTCAATAAGGCCATGTCATCAGAAATACCTATGTTTTATGGTAGGACAGAACTATTTTTATTACAGGGTCCTCTATTTTGGCCTGTCAACTGCTCTGAGAATGTTTACAAAATGCTTTTCAGTAGTAACAGCAGAAAACAAGGGATATTTGTGTCTTACTTAGACAATGGTTAATAAAGGCATTATCAACGAAAAAGATCCTGATTGATGTAAATTGGATATGTTCATGTCTGCTGGCCTGGGTTACATATAAATTGGGAAAAATTGTTCCCGAGTCCAATTCAGAAAATCTCTTTTATAGGGGCCACGTTGGACTCAATTGTAGGCAAGCTTTTTCTTTCAGAGGAAAAGTTTGGAAAATAAGTTTCTCCATACTCCTACTTTTGCAGTCTCCAGAGCAGGTTATATTCTTTTTTCTAAGGTTAATGTGTCTTCTAGCATCAACCACATCAGTGACTCCATGTTTGTCTTCACCTGAGAATGTTACAGCACTGGTTATAGAGTGGTTACAGACTAGAAGTGGACAAAATACAACGGAAATTAATAATTCCATAGCGGGTATTATCTGCAGTGAGATCAAAATATGAAGAAGTTTGTACCATAAAATCTGCCTATCGTATTAGTAATGGTTTCCTGCAGTGAATCCACTCTGGGCTGAGAGCCACATTTACACAACAATTTGATAAGGGGTAATTGGTCACCTGTGGAAAAGAAATTGCTTATCAGTGTGTTAGAACTGAGAGCAATCAGAAGGGCCCTAAAATAATTTTTGCCTCAGCTCAGAGACAAAGTAGTTCAGGTGGTAACAGAAAAATTAAATTAAATTAAAAAACACAGAGAACCAAAAACGAGCCACTGTGGCTATACAAAGTAAAAGAAGCAGTGAGGGGCAAAAAGGCATCCTTTAAAAAGTGGAAGTTAAATCCTAATGAGGAAAATTGAAAAGAGCATAAACTCTGACAAATGAAGTATAAAAATATAATTAGGAAGGCCAAAAAAGAATTTGAAGAACAGCTAGCCATAGACTCAAAAAGTAATAGCAAAATTTTTTTTAATTACATCAGAAGCAGGGAGCCTGCTAAACAACCAGTGGGGCCACCGGATGATTGAGATGGTAAAGGAGCACTCAGCGACGATAAGGTCATTGCGGAGAAACTAAATGAATTCTTTGTATCCGTCTTCACGTTTGAGAATGTGAGGGAGATTCCCAATCCTGAGCCATTCTTTTTAGGTGACAAGTCTGAGGAACTGTCCCAGATTGAGGTGTCATTAGAGGAGGTTTTGGAACAAATTGATAAAGAGTAATAAGTCACCAGGACCAGACAGTATTCACCCAAGAGTTCTGAAGGCACTCAAATGTGAAATTGCAGGACTACTAATTGTCATCTGAAATCAATCATTTAAATCAGCTTCTGTACGAAATGATTGGAGGATAGCTAATGTGAGGCCAATTTTTAAAAAGGGCTCCAGAGGTGACCCTGGAAAGTACAGGCCGTTAAGCCTGACTTCAGTACCGGGAAAACTGATTGAAACTATAGTAAAGAACACAATTGTCAGACACATAGATGAACATAATTTGTTGGGGAATAGTCAACATAGTTTTTGTAAAGGGAAATCATGCCTCACTAGTATACTAGAATTTTTTGAGGCAGTCAACAAGTATGTGGACAAGGGGGATCCACCGAATATAGTGCATTTAGATTTTCAGAAAGCCTTTGACAAGGTCCCTCACCAAAGACTTTTAAGCAAAGTAAGCCGTGTTGGGATAAGAGGGAAGGTTCTCTCATGCATCGGTAACTGGTTAAAAGATAGGAAACAAAGGGTAGGAGTAAATGGTCAGTTTTCAGAATGGTGAGTGGTAAATAGTGGTGTCCCCCAGGGGGTCTATACTGGGACCAGTCCTATTCAACATATTCATAAATGATCAGGAAAAAGGAGTAAACAGTGAGGTGGCAAAATTAGCAGATGATACAAAACTACTCAAGATAGTTAAATTTTCCTGCTTTTTCAGGTCCCAAACGATTTCTCAATTTGGAATGAATTAGTCCAAAGGAAGAATATATTATTTCTACACCAGCAGAAGAGACTACTGCTGTTAAAAATGAGATTATCACTTCAACAATTTCTGAATCCAAGTGCTTAAGTGACTTCCACTAGTTCACTGGTGTAACTTTCTTTAAAACATCATCAGCAAACATATATTTCTTGAATGGTTCTTATTCCCAAACTGGGTCTCTTTTACGGCCTGCTGCCGTTATAGGTTTTCCCTTCTAGAAAGAGAATGGTATGGTAGATCTCAAATCAATGAAGGCTACACTCAGAAAGACCTCATGCCGTCTGGAATATGCTGCTCAAACAGTTTCACTTTTGTTTCTACTGCCTGTCCCTCCCTTCTCACATTCATCTCCAGACTTCTTCTTCTTGTCCGCAGATTATTCTGCCCCCAACAATCTTCTATTCATTGAACTTTTTGAAACTTTGCACTTTTAGAGAGAGGTAAAGGATTGACTCTGTGTACACAGATTTGCAGAGGGACAATAGGGTTGAGGTCTGTTATTTCTCACCTCTATACATTATTTATTTATTTATTTTATTTAAAAACATTTTTTGCTGTTAACAAGCATGTTATCTCTGGAGACACATATCCACAGTTTGAGAACTGCAAAACTAAGCATCTCTGATGGTATCTTCTAGACTGAGCCCTGAGTCCCATTGGGTAGATAGAAAGATTAACCTATATAATCTATACAGAAGCCCCTGGAACCCCATAAGATTGGGTCCCTAATACAAGAACTATTGGAACTCATTTACAAAACTTTTCTTAAACATTACATGAATATATTGTCTCATACTATAGAATTAGAATTTCTAATCCCTATTCCATGATGAGATATCTTTGAGCTATAATGTATCTTAAGTAAAACTATCTTTAGATAGGTTTTTTTCTCTCAAAAAGCAAAAGATAAAAGATATTTTATCAAAAATATCTGATTTAAATAAAAAAATCCAATTTTTTTGATTTTAAAAAAATCATTGATTTTTATCCACCCTGCATTTTTATATATTTTATATGGGAGGTCGCACTCAGTGGCTTGCTATGTGAAAGGGGTCACCAGTACAATAGTTTGAGGACCACTGATATAAAATGATGGGGTCTAAATTAGCTGTTACCACTCAAGAAAGAGATCTTGGAGTCATAGCATATCAGGGTTGGAAAGGATCTCAGGAGGTCATCTAGTACAACCCCCTGCTCAAAGCAGGACCAATCCCCAATTTTTGCCCCAGATCCCTAAATGGCCCCCTCAAGGATTGAACTCACAACTTTGGGTTTAGTAGGCTAATGGTCAAACCACTGAGCTATCCCTCTGCCTGTCATTGTGAATAGTTCTCTGAAAACATCCACTCAATGTGCAGCGGCAGTCAAAAAAGCAATCAGAACGTTGGGAGTCGTTAAGAAAGGGATAGATAATAAGACAGAAAATATCATATTGCCTGTCTATAAATCCATGGTATGCCCACATCTTGAATACTGTGTGCAGATGTGATTGCCCCATCTCAAAAAAAGATATATTGGAACTGGAAAAGGTTCAGAAAAGGGCAACAAAAATGATTAGGGGTATGGAATGGCTTCTGTATGAGGAGAGATTAATAAGACTGGGACTTTTCAGCTCGGAAAAGAGACAACTAAGGCGGGGTATGATAGAGGTCTATAAAATCATGACTGGCGTGGAGAAATTAAATAAGGAAGCGTTGTTTATTCCTTCTCATAACACAAAAACTAGGGGCCACCAAAAGAAATTAATAGGCAGCAGGTTTAAAACAAACAAAAGGAAGTATTTTTTCATACAGTGCAGAGATGTGTGGAACTCCTTGCCAGAGGATGTTGTGAAGGCCAAGACCATAACTGGGTTCAATAAAGAACTAGATAAATTCATGGAGGATAGGTCCATCAATGGCTATTAGCCAGGATGGGCAGGGATGGTGTACTTAGCTTCCATTTGCTAGAAGCTGGCAATTGGCAATGGGGGATGGATCACTTGATGATTACCTGTTCTGTTAATTCCCTCTGGGGCACCTGGCATTAGCCACTGTCAGAAGTGGTTTAGATGGACCTTTGGTCTGACCCAGTATGGCCGTTCTTATGTTATTAATCTGACAGCGTTATATTATCTGAACAAACAAAGGGAGCACATACCCTGCAATTTGTGCAGGGAGGAAGTGTGTCTTTGGGAATGATATATAAGACATGAGGTTCACCCCTTAGCAATACACGTATCAGGGGTATACAACATCCTGACAGATAAAGTGAGCAGGGCTGCCTCTCAAATGCGCATGTGGTCTCTGAAGAAGGAAATGGTAGCAGTGCTCTTCAATTTGTAAAGAAATCCTGTAATAGGTCTTTTTGCATGCAACAGCAACAGGAAGTGTCAGAGATTTTGTTCACAGGCAGGCAGAGACAAGGACTCATTATCAGATGCATTTCTGATAAATTTCTCATGTCAGTGTTCCCTCTATTTCCCCTCAACCAAAGAGTGATAAAATAAGACAATGCCGGAGTGATTTTGAAAGTGCCAGTCTGGCCCAGGCAGAAGTGGTATCTGGATTTACTCCATCTGTCTAAGGGATTATACAAACTCCTTCTGTTGTCAGACATGTTGTCGCAACAACAGGGGATGTTGTGTCACATGGACCATCAGTCTCTTCACTTCATAGTTTGTGGGATAGGACTCTGAGATTGGTTGAATAGTCTTGTTTTCTAGAGTTGCAAAATGTACTGGGTAATTCAAGGAAAGAGTCAACACGCAAATGTTATGGTTACAGATGGAAAAGTTATTTATTGTGGGTTTTATTAA
Source organism: Caretta caretta (assembly GCF_965140235.1). Classification (NCBI taxonomy): domain Eukaryota; kingdom Metazoa; phylum Chordata; order Testudines; family Cheloniidae; genus Caretta; species Caretta caretta. Next base: position 33,670,434 of record NC_134214.1, read on the forward strand.
TTATTATTTAGTTATTAATGGTAGACCTGCCATTTACAGTCTTTCATAAAGATAAAGTAACATTATATATTCACCCAAGAGTGGTTTATAATTATAGACTGATTGAATGGCAATTTTTCCTTCTTTCTTTCCCAAATTTAATGCTGAGGTTGTTGAGGGTAGATTATATATACTGGATGCTAGGGCATAAGCCTTTTATTTATACAGAATTAAGTATTTTAGACAATCTCGTAACTTCTTTATCAGTTAGAAAGAGAGGAAGAAGTGTAGGGCTGTCAGTGTGCAAACACTTTGCAAATGGGCTAGAAATAAACAGAAATAAACCCCATTCCAGCCACACACCCCTAGTTGTCACCTACCATCCCACACTGGGACCCATATGGGATATCATCAAGCAACTACAACTCCTATTCGATGAGGACCACATGGTGAAAGAAATCTTTCCTGAATCCCCTCTTCTGGCCGTCAAACAACCCCTCAAGCTCTCCAAGCTCATCATTAGAAGCAATCTCCCTACAGACCAAGACACACCAACTCAAAGCGTCACCAGACCCTGCCAGAACAACAGATTCAAAACCTATAGACATATCTCCACAGCTACAATAATCAACACTACTCATAACACGCCTTTCAATATTGAGGGGTCCCTATACATAACATGTGGTTTACCTCATCCAGTGCTCTAAATGCCCCAATAACAGCTATGTGGGTGAAACCAAACAATCACTATGCTCTCAAATGGACTCTCACAGGAAAATAAGACAAAAAACACTGTTATCACCTGTGGGTGAACACTGTTCACAAAGTGATCACTCTATATATGACCTATGAATCCTCATCCTCAGTGAAAACCTGCACAACACTTTCAAGGGATGAGCCTGGAGCCTTAAATTCATAACTTTGGTAACCACCAAAAACCATGGACTGAACAGAGACATTGGATTTATGGCTTATTACAACAATCTGTAACCCACTAACAACCCTCCAGATCTACTTTCTCCCTGCTCCTTCCTTTCTGCCTTATGACTGGAGGGATGTTAATGGGCCACTTCACCTTGAATGGTTCCTTGAAATATGGGTTAAAGGCTTATGCTAAACAATCTGTTCCACCTTATAGTTAGGTGTGACACACTGAATACATTTCCCAGACCTGAAGAAGAGCTCTGTGTAAGCTCCGAAGGTTGTTTCTCACACCAACAGAAGTTGGTCCAATAAAATATATGGTCTCACCCACCTTGTCTCTCTAGTATCCTGGGACCTACAGGACTACACCTAATACATAAAAGCCAAGCTATTTCATAAGTCTTCCAATTTTTGCAGTTTGCAATGAAGAAATAGAATCGTGAATTGTGAACTTCTGGGATGGGAAGTTAACCTGCACATATAGATCTGTACATATCTTTTTACTGTATTGCCACTGTGAGCCAGATTTTCTGTTGAATAGCTCAGACCTCTCTGACTTGACCATGAATGTTTTGGCTCTAAGTAGAGCACTTATTGAAAAGCAGCTTTGCTAAGTAGGAGAATTGTTTTCACGATTAATTTAAGAATTCAGATGTTCCTGTTATTACTGTGGAATTCATAGTGAGTGTAACGGTATAATGTAAACGTAGCCTTTGTAAATTAAATAGAGTAAATTGGATTTTTGATTACCTGCTGAAGACTTAATATTGAATTGGCTATTTCCAGACAATTTGTTAATCATATTTGCAAGGTTTTGGACACAGGCTAGCTTATTCTTGCAATGTAAAGAAAAAAGTGGACAAAAATAGTAAAGGTACTAGTTTAAAATCTATGATGATTTTTAAAAGTGGCTTTGCTATATTTGCTGGTTTCTCGAATAGATTTAGGCAGTCATGCTTTGGTTCTCAATTAAACAGAAAATTTCTTCAGGCATTTTTTCTGCTTGACTGAAGTAAAGGAAATGTTCTATATCCGTTTGTTACATTTGCTGGCAGTTTCATTATTCTGCATATTCAAAACTCATAGGAGTGGAAGGGTAACTTGGAAACAGTCCAATGTGCTCCTGGTTAACAGTATTTTAAAGATGAGATTGATGTTCTGAATTATCTAGTAGACTCTTGTTCTCTACTACATTTATTGATTTACGAGTATTAATGGGGATCAAATTACTAAAAGAATAAGGTTTTAGTATGATGCCGTTTTATCATTAGTTTTGTAAGAGAAAAGTAACTATTCTTTCCAACTGTCTGTTGTAGCACGTGCTGAATGTTTCATAAGTATAAAGCTAAAGTGGGTTGTCATATATAATGTGCCCTATCCATTTTACCCTGGATGCAGATGGGAATGGGAAAGGGATACTCTCAGATTACCATGATTCTCTGCCCCAGCCCTGGTTTTTTGGGGGTCTGCTCTGTACTGTGCCTGCTACCTATGGTCACCTAAGGTCTTTGTGCTCCTGGCAGTCCCTCTACCCACTCGCCTTACCTCAAATGCCCCCCCTGCTCCAGGAAGTTCAGGAAGAGAGATGTAGGAGCCAGTTGTGACAACCATGTGCCGTCTGCAGATTCCCCCCATACTGTGGATATCCTCAGATTAGGAGTTATGGCAGGTTTCCTCTCCCTTTGCACCACCTGTGCATGTTAGAATATAGGAGGATGGTGGTAGGTGGTTTTCTGAGAATGGATTTAAATGTCTTCATTGCTCACTGATGCAAAAGATTTTATATGATAGGTGGAGCAGCAATGATGCCTTTAAATGAAGTTGCCTGAGACTTCCTATTAAGAGTATATTTTCGGTTGTTTATAACCTTGCCAAACTTAATCCATTTGGGCTGAAACTTTGCATGCTGGTTGTCTGCCTCAGGCTGAATCTTTTGGGAAAGTTTCAGCTAAAATGGTTTAGCTGTTCATAAGCATGAGATTAGGGAAAAATACATTACAGAAAAGCGTTTCTGAAAATATTGTTACAAACTTTCCTTGAAGTTCTAGCCCTTCCATGCTTTGGAGCAAGAACTTGATCTTTTGCGGGCGGTTCCCTGGGTGTCAGGAATGTGCCTATTGCTATCCCTATGAAAAATTTTCCAAATTTTGCCAGGTTATAAGCCCCAGAAAAATCTGTTTGCACATGCTCAGTAGAGATTTATTTGAATTTGGCAGCTTAATTTTCCAAAGATGCCATTTGCACCCGGCATGCTGCAGTCCCTCACAGTCCTTGCAGGTGGACAGCACATGTGTCTTCCCTGCAGAGCAACTGAGCATGGTCCATCCCAGGGCTCAGAGCTGGCGCTAGGCATAAGCAGACTAAGCAATTTCTTAGGGCCCTGAGCAATTCCAGGGAGCCCCCTATTAATGATTAGTATGTGTTAAAAATATTCCTGCTTAGGGCCCCCAATGGGCTAGCACCGGCACTGCCAGGTCTGCAGGGATGCCAGGATTTCCCCTGCAGTTGCTGCACCCATCTGTCAGGGATTGCTGTGGCATCAAGCACTGAAAGTGAGAGCAGGGAGACTCTGTCCTGTGCTCTCAATGCTCCCTCCTCCCAAACACACTTCAAGGCTGGTGCCCAGGCAGCATGGAGGTGGAAGCTACCTGACTGCTCTGCGGAGAGTTGGGTGAAGATATGTATCAGATCCCAGAGGTGGCATTAGGAGCAGTAGCTGGGGATATGGAATGATAGGAGCAGAGGGGGAATATTGACTTGGTGACAGGGGCAGGAGGAGCAGAGTAATTTGAGGAGTTGGAGTGGGAGGATATATCAGGGAGTGGCTGTGGAGGCAGGGGTAGAAGGGTCTGTAACCTATACTGCACCCTCTCCTACAAAACCTGGAATCGAACCCTAAGTATCTAGCAAAGAGTGGTGAAACCTGCTGGCAAAGTGTGTGGCTCCATCCCCCTCCAGGGGCAGATCCACACAGAAGAGAAGTATTCTTCTGCTACAGGTTACTCCATTAGCTCAGGTAGTAGAGGACTATGCTCTAGATCTCAGGATTGCAACCATGCTGATGACTCATGTTGGGGTCAACATTGTTCCATTTCATATTTTTGGTTTTTCAATTTTGGAATGTTTTTACAAGCCAGGCATTTACATTTAAAACCCAAAATAAACACCCCGTTCCCTACATTGAGTGTCAAGATTGCAAAGGCCAGGTTTAAGATTGCTTCTGTGTCCACATTATAATAGTCTTTTATTATACAACATGCTATTATTTTCTATAGGATTCCTGCCTCATTCAGTGCAGAGGGTGGACTGTTCTCTGGGAGTGAATTTTGGTTTTATAGTGAATGAGGCTGTTGTCTTTAGGATCCTTGCCTCGTTTGTGGCACAAGTTGCAATATGTGTGGTTAAAGAGGTGGGGAACTACAGGAAAAGAAAGGATAGTCTCATTGGTCAGGCAGTTGGCGCCAACCTGCAGAACTGGATTATGTCCCTGTCTCAGTGTTCCTGTTTGATCCTGGGCAAGTCATATAAACCAAGGTGTCATAAATATAAAGGGAAGAGTAAACACCTTTAAATCCCTCCTGGCCAGAGGAAAAACCCTTTCACCTGTAAAGGGTTAAGAAGCTAAGATAGCCTTGCTGGCACCTGACCAAAATGACCAATGAGGAGACAAGATACTTTCAAAGCTGGAGGGGGGGGGGGAATAAAGGGTTCTCTCTGTCTGTGTGTTGCTTTTGCTGGGACCAGAGTAGGAATGCAGGTCAGAATTCCTGTAAAGAGTTAATAAGCAATCTAGTTAGATATGCTTTAGATTCTGTTTTGTTTCAATGGCTGATAAAATAAGTTGTGCTGAAAGGAATGTATATTCCTGTTTTTGTGTCTTTTTGTAACTTAAGGTTTAGCCTAGAGGGATTCTCTATGTTTTGAATCTGATTACTCTGTAAGGTATTTACCATCCTGATTTTTCAGAGGTGATTCTTTTACTTTTTCTTTAATTAAAATTCTTCTTTTAAGAACCTGATTGCTTTTTCATGGTTCTTAAGATCCAAGGGTTTGGGTCTGTGTTCACCTATGCAAAATGGTGAGGATTTTTATCAAGCCTTCCCCAGGAAAGGGGGTGTAGGGCTTGGGAGGATTTTGGGGAGAAAGACGTTTCCAAGCGGGCTCTTTCCCTGTTATATTTGTGAGACGCTTAGTGGTGGCAGCAAAAAAAAACCAGGGACAAAAGGTAAAATCATTTGTATCTTGGGGAAGTTTTAACCTAAGCTGGTCAAAATAAGTTTAGGGGGTTTTTCATGCAGGTCCCCACATCTGTACCCTAGAGTTCAGAGTGGGGAAGGAGCCTTGACACAAGGCTTTCACAGGTGACCACTGTGTTCTTCATTTTCTGGTTAATAAATGTGAGAGACTTGGGGTCTGATTCGCAGAAGTGCTGAGCCTTTATAATTGCAAATGAGTTCTGTGGGAGCGGTGCTTTGAATATATAGGATATGTATGACAGTTCTGGGAGGACCTAGGATTGTGACTTTGTAACCCCCTGCCTCCACCTCCCTAACACCACCAGCCTTTCAGCCACACAAGCATTCTCCTCTGGGCTATGCCAGCCCTTCACAGGTAACAATAGGTGCACCCCAGTTCTGAGTCCCCTTGAACCATTCCCCTGTGAGAGGCAGCCCCTGACACTGGCTACTTATAGACATCCCAGATCCTCTGCCCCCAAAGGAGGAATGTGCTCCTGTTTACTAGTTTTACATGGAACCACTGCTCTTGTAAATCCCCCAGCACTTGTGAGCACTTATAATAAAACCAAAGTTGGGTTATTTAAGAAATAATAGAGATGCTATTAGAAACAGGAAAGAGTGGTGGAAATTAATGGTTACAAATGAAACAAAATCGTAAAGCATGATGCTGGGGCTACACTTATAAATAATTATCTTTCCCATCTAATAAAGTAGATTCCCCCCCCCCCCGGTTCAGTCTCTTGTAGAACTTTTTGGCTTCTCAAGAACAAGAATCCAATTTTTCATGAGAACACATCCCTCCTCCAGAGGGCTCCTTGTGAAAGGACTCAGTCTTTCTCCCTCTTCTATGTTATAGTGAAACAGTCTTTTGTTTCTGTTCATAGAGAGGGCGAACCCCATATTGTTCCTTTTTTTTTTTTTACCTTCAAGTGGTTTTGATTGTTTGCAGTTATCCCTGATGGTTTTTCACTGAAAGTCTTGGGATTCAGCAAGGCTAAACAATTGAGCCTTACATTGCATGACCAGCTAAACAAGGCAGGGTGACAACTCCCATCTGCCTGAATGGGCTATCACAGAAACTGATTTTTACTCCAAGTCCATAAACCATGCTTTAAATATAAATACATTATTCCTTGAATATACCTATACATTCATCTTGGAATCATTATGAAGCTTGACAAGTTACAAGCTTTCTGTGGGTATCTTACATGATACTCTTTAAAGATAAATATCCCGTAAAATGTGTTTGTGTAGTGAGTTTATCAGGTCTGAGGTAAGAGTTATTTGCCAAGAGCATGGGAGTCTCTGCCAAGGAGTCTCTCTGGCACACTGTCTACATAGTCAGCGGCAGCCTGCAGCAGCAAGCCCCTGACTGTGGCTCAACGGACTTGGCCTCACACTACAGTGCTAAAAATAGTTGTGTAAGCTATGCTTTTAAGTTATGGCTCAAGCTGGAGCTTAGGTTCCGAAGCCCACCGCCCTACTGGGCCCAAACTGCAATGTCTACACAACTTTTTTAGCGCTGTCTCCCCTAAGAGGCATACCAAGCAGTGCTATTTGTATTTAAGCCCCAGAGAACCTTCTTAAACAATCTATGTAAAGAAATCTGAGACACACAAACATTTGTTGCCTCTGCACTTCTTGATGTAGTTCTGTCTATGCTGTGTAGTGGCGTTGTGCTATTAATTTTTATATTCTTTTATATCTTCAGCTATAAAGAGAATCATACCTGTATTTCTTATCTCACTCCTAACTTCCCATACTTCATCTGTGGTAGCTGCTCTTCCTATCTCTGTTGCATTCGGTGGCAGCTAAACAATTTGTGTGCTCTCCAATCATTACTGATTTTTTTCAGTCACTTGCTATTTTAGTTAAGAGCATACCATGAAAACTTTATATGTTCATATTCTTCCATTGTCACACACCATTCATTTAAAACATGGTAACTTAAAAACATCTCCAGAATGAACTTTTTATTCCTAGGACTTCTTGGAATTTCTGTATTTCCTGAGTGCTCAGTATTTGTATGCCATTCAAAGGAAATCTCTGGGTGCACCAAAGGTACAGATTTAGCTTTTCTGTACTAAGATTGTATTACTATTATTCTTTTTGTATTTCAGTCGCACCTAGAGGCCCCAATCAGGACCAGGGCCCCATTGTCATGGGCACCATACAAACACAGTAAGAGATGGCTTCTGCCCTGAATAACTTACACTCTAAATAGACAAGACTAATAAAGGTGGAAGAGAGAAAATATTTGATATCCCCATTTAACAGAAAGGGAACCGAAGCACAGAGAGATTTTGACTTGTGTAAGATCCCATAGGAGATCTGTGGCTGAGCCAGAAATTGAACACAGATCTTCAGAGTCCCTGTCCAGTGCCTTAAACACAAGACAGTCTTTCTTCAAAATAGAACCAAAGTATTTGGATTGATATGCTTAACATCTAAAAATTCTTGTGTGTGTACCATTTGGAAAATCTGTGTTTTTGTCTCTGTTCTCTGTCCTACTTTTCTTTCATTTCCTGTTTTATGTTAATATTTAATAGTTTAATAGAATGGGATTCAAGATGTCACTGTGTGAAGGATGGAATCAGGCTAAGTTTAAATAATAGCTGGAACATAACTTAGCCATTTCTTCAAGAGATCACATCTGTAGATAATCTGTAGCACCACTGATATGTGGAAGATTTAAATCTGTTTCCATTTGTTGCTCTTAAAATTTATGAACATCAACTATACAGTAATACTTTAGAGTAGCTCATAGGAAAAATTTGCTAGTTCCAGCAAGTCGTCTTATACATTTTTTAAACAGTTGACATTTAAGGCAATAATCAAGTTTGTAATACAGTAATATTCTTTTCAGTTTTCAGGAATCATTAATTTTTTAATTCATTGTCTGTAGCAAAAACTCAAATGTCTGGTCTCCTCTGCTCTACCAGTGATGTTATCTTGATGTCCCATTTATCTGCTTCCACACAAGCATCTCTCGGTCTTTTTCCACACAGCCCGTGGAATTCCCTTCCCCACATGGTTTGTAAGGACACTGCTCTCTCCTTGATCATTCATATCTCTCCTAAAACCCACTTCTTCTATGAAGCTTCAGTAACCAACCGGCTCACTATGGTTGGGTTGAGGTATTTGGGTTTAATCTATGTATTTTACAAAAATAATAACTCAAATTGTATTTATTTAATACATAGTACCTCATGTTCGCCCTTTCCCCTACCCTTTGTCTATCTGTCTCTCTCTCTTTTTAAAACTGAATTCTCTTTCAGGTAGGGACTATGCCACCTTTTACATTTGAAAAGTGCCTTGCACGTTGTGAGTACTGCTGGGAAAAAATGCTAAATAAGAATAATATTTGAAATTTTGGTGGCAGGTGTTGTCTGCTAACAAGCTGACAGACATTAAATAGCATGTGCATAAGCAATTAGGAAAATCTCTGTTCTGATGGCTGGACTTGCTCTGTGTGTGCTGTATGTTACTGCTGCCAAGAGACAAACTGGCTTTTTGTTGTTCATGTTAGTAGGCAGCATTTTTACAAAGTGAGCTGAAAGGTAGCTTTGCCCTGGATCATCTAATAGGATTGTGCTAAACCTGTCTCTGCTGGAGGGCAGCTTTTTCATAGCATTGCAGCAGGTCATTTACAGTCTGCCTCGTAGACGTCTCCTTTTTTTTTTTTTTTAAGCTCTCTGGAAGTTGCATTGACTGCTTTTAGGCAGAACAAACAGTAAATTCCAAAAAGGTGATGAACTGGAGTATGCATAAAAAGACAACAGATTTGTCTCACCACAGTTTATTTGTTTAAATGTCTGTCTAATATAGGATAAACTGCAGCAATCCATATCACTGGATGCACACTAAAATAAAATCTTAGAAATGTATTGACTGGTATACAGAGAATCCAGTCTGCATATCTGAATGTGATTCTTAAAAGGCTCAGTATTTGTACTGTAGCTGTATTCATGTCCTGTCTGCTCTGGAAAAACCATAATTGCAATATCAAGGTCACCTTGGTGTGCATCTGTCTTAAAACTTTATAGTGAAGAATATATTGAAAATTACAGTGGTGCAGGCATATGAAATATTAATTGGCTGAAATAAATCTTGCAATTTTTAGCTCTGCTTTGTCAGTTAAGCACTACAACTGCTGACTGTACCAACGAGTAGATTATGAAAACTGACAGTCAGATGATCACTATCAGATGCAGAAGCAGATAATTAAATCGCACGTATTACATCAATTTTTTTCTCTCTCTGAGGATTATTGGAATTTCACAGGTACATAGACTAATTTGGTTACCTTTAGTATAGGCAATCAGTGTGCTGTCTAACTAATTCATCAATGACTATGGCAGGTGTCAGACTTGCCGCCCCTTCCCCTTTTCACTGCATAACACTGTTTCATGTCATGTTGTGAATGTCAAAAGATTTTAATAATGACAACAACCAACAAATTACTATTAATTAAACTCTCACACTAATCAGCTCTCATTTTGGGGGTTGTGGGTTTTATTTTATTTTTCTGGCTTTCCAAAGTTTTGTCAAAGCTAATGTCCTCAAATCTGCTATCTGTTTATTCTGGTCCACTGTATCCCCTTGTTCAAGATGCTCTCTCCTAGGATAGATAAAATTATTACCACTAAGTTGGAGGGAGAGTAAGGAAATCACAATGATATCAAAAGCAGCCAAAAAAAAAAGTACTTTGTCTTTGCCTGACTTTTTGGAATTGCAAAATGAGGTTAACTCTTTCTCTGCCCAGCAGAAAAACTGTATGCAATGTGGGCCTTTTAACCCTGAACCTAAGAACAAATATTTTGAGAGACCTAGAGGAACCTTGATTTCTACTTTGCCAGGTTTGTGGACTCTTGATGTTCTAGTCTGCTGGTTGGAGAGAGATGAATTTCAAAATTAATTAACTGAGAGAAGACAAGAACATTTCAAACCAGTAGTGTAAATAAATTATTTTATCAAGAATCTTACTTTTTACACGAGGCACTGCCCAATAGTGTGATGGAAGAAAAACATAATCATTTGTTTTTGTGCATATCTCTGTGCCACTAGAATGGTGAGATTACATAGCTCTAACTGCTACTAGCAACCAGTCCCCAAGTATTCAGGGTTTATATACGTGCACAGATTACATGTGTAGTATTTCATGTGTTTGTGTGGGAAGCACTGGGTTGTAATTAAAGATTTATGTTGTACTGCAAGGGAGATTAATGTTTTGTGTTTACTTATCAGTTGGAAGTGGAAGGAAGTTACATGTGAGGAGGCGGAATCTGTCACTTTGAGTGAAAGCTTGCTGTCTGGGCTTTAGGGGATGTTTAAGAGAAGGCCCATAATGTGATATGTCCTTATTGTTTACAGTTTGTGCTGGAGGCAGGAGGTGTCAAACTTAGCCAACCTTTGAACCTTTTTTTAATGACGATTTTTTAGTTAAGGAATATTAAGTGAGATTCACTAAGTGTGAAACATACTCCTGAGGGAATTCTGCACCACTGCGCAATGCAGAATTGGTGCAGAATTAATGTTCTGTGCATAATTTCATTCTTTTTTCTGCAGAATTGGTGCTGCAGAGCTGTTGGCTGCCACTAGGGATCACTGGACCCAGCAGAGTCCAGCTCCCAAGCTCACAGTGTGCCTGCATGGGAGGCGTGGGTGGGCTGTGGTTCCCGGGTTTGCCAGCCCCACTTGGGTCACCTGGTGTGACTGGACCCCCTCCCTGTGTGGCAGGTGTTGGAGCCACCAAGCTGTGCCCTGCAGGGAGAGGCAGGAGCAACAGCTGGGCGCTGCAGGGAGGGGTTGCTGCTTTCTGGGAGGGGAGACTGAGGGTTGGGGGAGGGTTTGCAGACATGACTCAAGCTGTTCTGGAGGCGGTCGAATCTTTAAATTGTGCCCCCCACTATCAGCAGGTATAGGTCATCTCTGCCTGGTGGGACTAATGTAGGGACGGTGGAGGGGTGCAAGCATCTGGGCTGGGGGGGCCCACACAGCCACTCCAGCACCCCCCAAATATCCCTTCCCAGTAGACACACCCCTCCAGCATTCCGACTTTACCCCCCCTCAACCTGCACCTGGCAGCATCCTCTGTTTGGGAACCTGAAATATGGCAATCCTACGGGGGCAGGGCAAAAAAATGAGAATCGACTAAAAGGCCAGATGGGCAGAGTTTTCCCCCAAGATGTGCCCACACCCAGGCTGAGTCACCCAACAAGAGCATAACAGAGAAGCAGGAACTGGGTTGTTGTAGGGGTTTCTTTAACTCTCTGCTCCTGGGGGAATCTTTTCTGTTGTCTGTATTGTTACAGACATACTTTCTGACAGTTATTTTGAAATAAGTTACCAAAGTAATTGAAACTGGCATGTTATAGTGTGTTGTTTTTGACAAATAAAATATATAGAATTTTGCAGAATTTTAAAATATTGTGTTCAGAATTTTTATTTTTTTGGAGCAGAATTCCCCCAGTAGTAGAAACATCATTGCTCTATAGTATATGAAGAAATAAAAAGTGGCTGAGATTATCTAGAATAATCTGATTGATCACTGAAGGTAATCTGAAATGCTGCGCATGACAAAACACTTCAGATTATTTTCTCTCTACAATATGCTAAAGCTGTAAACAGACCTAAGGAGAATATTATCTTTTGCCCTTTGTGACCATTTGAAATTATTTCATTGTCTCTGTTTTAGGCTTGTCAGTAACAAAATAAACATTTTGAATGTGTCTAGGAAGATTAAATTAAATCGGGATGGTGTTAAATACTGATTGGTTAATCAAAGATGGTCTTTAAAATGTGAAGGATGATTTAAAATTAGGGGGAGCGGGAGAATGGAGGGAATGGTCTCAACCTCTGCTGGGAGGAAGATCATATTGCTTCTTTGAGACTCAAATCAGCAAACCAAGCAAATGGAACATACAAAAAGAAAAGAAGGACTTGTGGCACCTTAGAGACTAGCCAATTTATTTGAGCATAAGTCCTCCTTTTTGCGGATACAGATTAACACAGCTGCTACTCTGAAACGGAACATACAAAGTTGTTTATAAAGACTTCTTAACAAAGCTTTGTTCAACCCTCATTCCCCCCAAATTTTTTGTTTTGTTTTTTTAATCTTCAATACCCTAAAAGGAGAAGCAATTAGGAGGTTCCTTTAAACTGTACTGATTCCTGACATTGGGCCCAATCTTAAAAAATTAATTGACAAACTATAAAACAAAACTGGGTGAAGGCTTTGCTCCAACCTGCTACCCTTTCCTCTCAAGAGTTTCATGTGTAAGAAACGTTTTGCTTGGTAATGATTTAGGAAGTGACCCCAGGGAACTACTGCTTTTATTTTAATTTGGAGAGGGGAGGAAAAAAGCAAAAAATGTAATGCCTATCTGTTCATCATAATTCACACTAGAGTTATTGATGGTTATGGATAAATTAAATATAGATTTTAAAAATTCATTGAGCAATGTTATCCTGCATAACAGAGACATGCTCCGAAGTTAAGAATTTTCTTCTATGATCCAAATGGTGTATTTTTTATGTGCAGTGCAGTTCTCTATTGCCTACTATGCATGAAGAGCTCACATTGATTTTAACTCCATAGTGCATATTGTAATGGAGAATCAGGGTCTGACCCTGCCATCTGATGTATTACTGCCTCAAATGTGATATATAGGTGTATATATATAAAATGGAGTATAATATGCGCACGCATATATAAATTGAGCCCTGTGATAAGTGAATTTGTCATGCACTTTTGACTACCTCACCTGATCTCTGCCCCACTCCATCTCCACTGGTACCTACTTTAACATAACCAACTTTCAGTTACTTTATGAAATATTAAGTAGGAACATAGGAATGGCCATACTGGGCCAGACCAATGGTCCATCTGGCCCAGTATATTGTCTTCGGACAGTGGCCAGTGCCAGATGCTTCAGACGGAGTGAACAGAACAGGGCAATCATTGTGTGATCCATCCCCTATTGCCCAGTCCCAACTTTCTGACTATGAATTGACACTGTGAATGACAAAGATTAGTCATTAATGTGGGGAAAGTGAGTGAGAATGACTCCATAATGTTGTGGTTAGGGCACTTGTCTTGGATGTAGGACACCTGACCTGAAATTTCTTCAACTTTTTGATTTGCTGACAAATTTAGTTTGGTTTGACCTGAAACAGAACTTTAAAAAAAAATAAAAATTTCAGAGTTGCCAGCAAACCAAAAAATCCATTATTTGCCAGCTCTAGCAGTGTTGTTGCCTTTCTATTCTTCTGTTCAAGGAGGGAAAACATTGCTCAAGTTCAGCTAGTTCATGTGTTTCTTTGTTGGATAGTAGAATGAACAAGCAGATGTCTTAATAACCATTTAACTGTATAGCACATTATACCTGACATTGTTAAGATGCTGAATGTAAGTGCAGACACTAAATTTAGACTTTATGGTCATTATGTGATTATATAATTAGATGTCCTTTCTGATTATCATGTCTATGTTGCTGCACTGGTTACTAAGCTACTATATACTATTAATGTTAACAAAATGACTGAGATATTTTGGATTTGATTTTGTTTCAGTTTTTTTGCTGTTTTCTTTTTAGAACCCTAACACTTGCTGTTTATTAGTGTGTGATTGTATATAACAAAACTGGATATTTTAAACATTCAGTTCACTTCTCTCTCTCCCATGGTGCTGAGAAATTGCAGATGTACTGAAAGCTAAAGTAGGGAAATTATAATCTGAGCATTTTGTGATCTTGTAGTGCATGTTTGGAATATACACATAAATGAGACAAGCAACTATGCCATATACTAAATTAAACCACAACTGGTGACAGAGTATTAATAAGGTTTTTATTGTTCTTCTTATTCTTAAACATTATTGCAGTTGCGATAACTTTCCTTGGTGCTTTACTAAAAGGTCGTGGTCCCTTTTGAAAGAACTTAGAGTGCAGTGCCCAAACATGCAAAGCATTTAAGCACAAGTTTAAGAATTTGCAAGAATAGGGCCTGAAAAATAGAGCATAAAGATAACACACAAAAGAAGGAGGTGGAGAAAGGTTAAAACAAATTAAAAAATGGGCTAGATTGTCAGATGGCATAAATTTGTATCGTTCAATTTTAGTCGATCTGTAACAGTTTACAGCAGCTGAGGATCTGGTACAATGTCTTTTTGTATGATTCACTTGATAGGTATCTGGTATTTCCATAAAGACCCCGAGATAGGGCAAGAATAGGTAGCACAGGGATGGGAGTGACTGATAGAAAGCAATGTGAAAGAAGTGGGCTTAGGAGATGGATTTGAAGGAGAGGAAGGAAGTTGTATGAACAGGAAGAGGGATAAGGTGGGTGAGGTAATATCTTTTATTGGACCAACTTTTGTTGGTGAGAGAGGCAAGCTTTTGAGCTTACACAGAGCTCTTCTTCAGGAAGAAGAAGAAGAGGTCAACACAAGCTTCAAAGCGTGTCTTACCAATAGAAGTTGATCCAATAAAAGATATTACTTCACGTAGCTTGTCTCTCTAATATTCTGGGATCGACACAGCTACAACAACGCTGCATACAGGAAGAGACATGTCATTTTAAAGGTGGGTTGGAGGGAGGGGGAGAAACCAACATGTGAGAGTGGGAGAAGGAGATAAAGGGCAAAGCAAAATGCATGTGGTGAAGTGAGGAGCAATGGGAGATGAGAAATGATAGGCTCTACAGAATTTACTTTAAAAGGAATAAACTATGGAGGGAGGTGCTTGTACCTCTTAAGGCATTGATCAGATGTTGTTTTTAGTTTGCCTTACTGAATAGCATTTTAGTTTTTGAAGTGTTATTTAGTGTGGGCAGAGCTGTTGCTGCTAGCCCACTGGAAGTTACGTCTACACTGAGTAA
Source organism: Caretta caretta (assembly GCF_965140235.1). NCBI lineage: Eukaryota > Metazoa > Chordata > Testudines > Cheloniidae > Caretta > Caretta caretta. Next base: position 33,685,454 of record NC_134214.1, read on the forward strand.
TACCAACATGTTACCACCCGAGCAGCTGTAAGCAGAATGCAATGACTTACATGCTAATAAGCCATCTGCTCCCTGCCAGTCAGACACCTCCTGCGCTCTTGCAGCTCACTAGCCACTCTGGTGGCAATCGCTTAATATTACTCAGAGCAGCAGCAATGATGCTGCCTGGTGCTAAATCATATAAAAACTAAAAAATTTGAGAGCAGTACTTTCAAAACATAGGACTGAAGAGTGTGTTTGGGAACTGCTTTTAAATCATCTTACAGCTTTTTCATCTGAACAGTTAAAAAATAAATTCACCTACTCGGTTTCAGGTATTGTTTTCTTTCTGTAAAATCTATTTCTTCTTCCTTACCCATGACCATCTCTCTTCACCTTCTGTCCCTTCATTATCAGTCCATTTCTCTCTCTCCTCTCCTGTCTTGGCTCAGTGGTCTCTTCTCTTCTTCTGTTTCCCCTTCTCTTTCTGCGTGGTCCCATTTATGGGCTGCTTCCATGCCTCCATTGTGCAACAGTTCGCTCTGTACACACTCTTGTTTGTTCTCTTTCCACATGTTTTAATGCTGTCTGCTTCCTAGAACAGTGATGTCTGTTTTAAATCCCTTGGAGATGGAGTAAAGTGATGGAAGAGTTCTGGTACTAAACTAATCCAACTCTTATGTACTTGCATATGGTCATATAGGGATTTGGGAAGTGGGGAAGGTTAGGAAAGTAGGGAGTCAAATGAAACAACTAGTAAGAGCATTTCTTGTTTCTCTAGAGTACATATTTTTAGTAATTTTGGGGAAAAACTACTTGATGCTCAACAATTTCAATTACCTCTTTTATGCCATATAATTTCTTCTTCTTTTATCACTGTCAACTACACCACCATCTTCTCCATCCTTCAGGCCAACAGGTTGGAGCTCCTCTTCCTCTTTTCCCCACAAATCTGCACCATTTCTAAATCTTATTACTACTTCTTTCCCAACATCTCCAAGATCCATCCGTTTCTCTCTATCCATGTAGCCCTCTCTTTCATTCAGGCCCACAGTATAGCCAGTCTTAATTATGGCAAATCTTCCTCTCTGGTGTCCCAAACACATTGGCCCCTTCCACCCATATAAAATTCTGTCTCTAAACTTATCCTTTCTAGTCATTTGATCACAATTAAATGTAAGCTTCTTATCACCATCTTCAAACTCTACATAACACTGACCTTTCTTATTGTTCCCCTTTGTCAAGCTCCAAGTTGTCCCCATACTCTTTGCCCTGGCAACGATCCCAACCTCCTCCACCCATGTCAGATTTTGACACAATGACTTCTGTTCCTTCCTTCATGCTGCCCCCTATGCATGTCATGATCTCCTTAATCTCATCCATAAGGCCCTTTCATGTCCACATTTAAGTTTCTCTTAAAGACCCAGCTCTGCTGGGATGCTATACTAAATCTTGTTGATTTGCATATCAATTTGATCTACTTTTGTTCCTTTTCCCAGATCTCTGTCCTTAGACCGTGAGGCCCTCAGAGCAGGTACTATCCTTAATTGTTAGGAAAACACCAAGTGGACACTACTTCAAAACAAACTACTAAACCTCACTGAGGTACTTTTACACAGCAGAGATGGATATACTATTCTACCACAAAACTGAATTTCCATTTCTCCTTTGGATCTAGCAGCAGGCTGATCTTGGTTTCCCATAAATCCAAACTCCCACCATACTGATTCAGGATTTGTTTCTCTTATTGCCTGTTCAGAGATGTGACTCCCTCTATTTTAGTCTCAGGGGTTCTTTTACATACTTTAGGAGAGACCACAATTAAAATCAAGCAAAATAATTACAGTTATTAACCATGGCTGTTTTATTTTTAAAGGAAGGAAAAGAAAATATTAAACAAAACAGAACATAAATGCTAAACACTGGTTACTTCACAGAGAAATGTACTGAAAAGATTTTAACTCGAGAGCTTTTAACAGAGTGAAATGCCTCTGGGGCACTTTTTTCTTGGTAAATTAAGACCAAGATCTTATTTCCCAAAATTGTTATGAATTCAATCTTAGTATATCATTGATAACTATAACTGTTTATAGATGGGTAAAATAATGTGTTTAAGGGAAGGTGAGTCTTGTTTGGTTTATCCAGGATAACAAATAGTTTATAAATGGGCAAAGGTCTTAACTAAATCCTGTGAAATCAAAGAAAATATTTAAATCAGTTTGTAACAGTGTCATGCACCACCCACCTCTTGTGAGCGCCCCTTTTGGTTGGGTGTGTCTGCAGTCTTTAAATAGTCTTGACCCTGGTTTTGGGGCGAACCCCCAGGGTTTTCTCCCTGGAGGCAATGGTTTCACCCTCTCTGGTCTGTTCTGGCACCAGCTCTCCAGCTGAGCCACTAATTAGTTCAGATCCCCTTCTGGGGGTTTATTGCTGTCCAGTTGTAGGTCATTTCCCCAGTGGCTTATGGAGGGGGAGGGACCGGGCCTTCCCACTACTCCGGGACCCTAAGAATAGCAGCTGTATGCCGCTGTGTCCTGTTAATGAAACTGCTTTCAGTTCCCACAGCCCCAGCTTTCACCAAAGCTTCACCTTTACTGAGGGCTTTTCTATGTTCAGGCCCAGCAGCCAGCCAGGAGCTCTTCCTTACTTCCCAGGTTCCTGCCATCATTGAGCTGTCCGTGGTGCTGAAGTTCTCTTTGGCCAGTGAGGAGCACCAGTTGTACTCCTCTGGCTCCAGCAAGGAACTGACTCTCGTCTGCACTTCAGCACCTTGTATATTAGCCTGCAACCCTCTGATGGGCAAGCCCCTTGCAGCCTACCCCTGATTGGTTGCTTTCCTGCACAGGCTCTCTAGGTCACTTGGAGAACTTGGCTCCTCTGCTCCTTTTCTGGGATGGGTGTGGCAGGATCCTGAGGCCTTCAGCAGGGGGCCTCTGGGCCTAGTCCACCTCATCACACAGTTTTGTAGGAGAAACTATTTAAAGAGCTGTCTTAAGATAGGTCAGTTAATAAATATTAAATATCTTAAATCCAGTTCCCCCTATTTCTCTGTTTACCAAAGTTTAACCCATCTGCTGTCCAGGAATACGTGGCCTAAACAATTGGGTTAGCAGGAGATACTGGTAGTATCTTAAGTTTCAATAACATTTTAGTATTCCAGTAAAATCATTACAACTTTTTAAATCGAATCCCTGGGCAATACTTTAGCTACTTCCATCTTACCATGCTGAGGTCTTGATAATGTCATGTGGGCCAAAAGATTGCCTTTTGTTGCTGCTGTGTTGCTGATCTCTTCTTTTTCTTCTTAGCTGTCTTCTCTTGCAGCTTGCTTGTAGAGATGTACAGGATGAGTTGTGTTGAATACTGTGAAGTCAAGAAGAGTTGTAGAGTGAGTCCTGCTGGAGAATCACTCCGAAGGTTTTATATCCCCACCTCCAATTTCATGAAATCATAGGAAAACCTAATTCAGACTTGTTTAGATTCAAAACTGTCATCTTTCCATTTCTCAATGCCTTTGTGGGTTGGCTTTCATTACACCTTCAGCTCCTGAATAGACATGCTGCTTAATTAATATGCAACACGCTTCTAATTGCCTTTGTTCTTTTATGATACAAGGTGGGTGAAGTAGTATCTTTTATTGGACCAACTTCTGTCGGTGAAAGAGACAAGCTTTGAAAGCTTATACAGAGCTCTTCTTCAGGTCTTTTGTGGCTTGTAAATTTCAGGTAATCTTTAGAGTTCTAACTCTTTCTTCATTTAATCCATTTTCTAACATATTTCTTCAGTTTCATCAGGATTCAACAGGATTTGAAATTCTGATTTCAAAAAGTATAAACACTTTTTTTCAGTTCTTGAAATAATATTTTAAAATTACATAATTATTAGAGAGAGTCTTCAGACTGGAATAGTTGTTCAATAAGTTGTCCTTTCTTAACATCTTTGAAGGGGTTATTCTTTTTCTTCTGAGTTTGGTGACAAGCTTCTTAAAGTTGCCAAATAATTCCCTAATTAATATAAATATTCTATTTGTATTAGTCATCAGTATTCTTTTATTAATAATCAGCTTAGCAAGGTCATTAGATCCCATTTTGGTTCACAAAGCATTTTACCATTTACATAGCAATGGCATTAGGAAATTACATGAGATCTGCATTTAGCTATCATATTTGCAAATATGCATTTCACAAAGGCTTACCATCTCAGCATTTCAGAAAAACAGAGGTATCTTACAAAATATTTCTCAACTATATATGTTTTTCTTAGTGTCAAGAATAAAGATTTTAGAGTGATTTTAAAAGAATATTTTTGCCAACTGGTTTACAGTTCTGATAATACATCCCTAGGCATGATTGCTTTTGAAGTCAGAGCCTACCTTTGTAAGATCTATTGTTTGAGATTAAATCATCTTTGCCAACTGATGTTTTAGTCTAGAGAAGTATCCTGGGCTGTAATAAGACTCTGTCTTTTGACCCAGTGCTCCTTAGTTATGACCTGTCAGAGCATTCACAACTTGCATCTAAAACTTCTTATTAAATATTTCATACAAAACACAAATTTCAATAAACAGTGATACTATTTTTAAAACAGAGCATCAAAGCAAATACTATCGAGTTATAGTGAAATTGGAATTAAAAAAGCTGCATCTTAGGGTTTGTATAAACACATTTGGGTGTAATAAATGTGGTGTTGTATTCCTTAGCACTTGAGGAGTTTGTCACATTGAAAGACAACTGAATTCCTAATAATTTCCTTCGCTGGGACATTTCATAGAATTAAATAAACAAAAATATAAACTTGTGAGATTTTTTTCTCCAGGCATCATATGTATGAAAGTAATGATAAATATCCCCTAAAAATCAGTAAAGGCACAGGCAAGTTTGTAATGATCTAACATAAGAATATGTTATAATAATTTATAGATACTGTTTTTGCTTCAATATGGAGATATCTCACCACAAATGGAAAAGATTTCGGAGAAGAGTTAAGGAGTTTGGTTCTGGCCATGTTCAGTTTGAGATGACAAGATATCCGTGAGGTGGAATCAGAGATACAAGCTGAAGTATGAGATTAAACGAAGAAGATAGTTTAGACTACCAGATACTCTGAAACAGGAACCTCAGTGTATCTCCTTAAACAGGCATATACACAATAAATACTTGAAAATAACTGAGAAATTTGATTAAAACTAATCCTAATAGTTTGGTGGTGATTGTAGTGAGCTAAATGAGCATATCTGTTTTGAGTTGGCTGAGATTCTTATTTATTTCCCACAATTCCTAGAAAACGGTTTACTTCTGTTACTGTCACTCTGCTGTTGCTTTTCACATAAATGGTATTGGAGTCTCAGTGCTACAAAAGATACACAGGTATGAAACCCTTTACTCTAAAATCATCCTGGTATATTCCAAAGGGAATGCTGGGGAGTGAAATGTAATGTAGCTGTCAAACAACTGGAGTTTGGGATATAATGTGTCTTGGGTCCATGGTATATCTAGCAAGAAACAAAAGGTACAAATGATCATAAATAAAAGAAACAATAGTGAGGTTGTTTCCTTCCATACACTGAAAAGTAAAACAAGTTTTTTCTCAAAAGCCCAACGCAACAATTGTGCATCAGTATTAGAATTACTGTAAATAAGTGAACTGGCAGAATTTTCTGTAAGAAAAACAAGTAATATGATAACAGCATAGGGTATAAATCTCATGGAGAGTTAGTTTGACCCTAACCATATAGAAATCTTTCCATGTTTTCTAACAACTGAAAACCGCAGCAGCATTAGTTTAAAGCATGCAGAGCTTCATTGGTTCAGTTTACTGCAAATGTAAAAATGTAATCCCCTATGGCAGTTACAGAAACAACTCTTTTGTGGTTTTCCTGCTGATGTGCCATGCATCAGCCAGGATTTTCCAGCCCGCATGCAGAATACAATAATAAAAATGCTTAATATGTGAAGTATTACGCATTCAAAGTGTTTTACAAAAATTAGCTAATTAATCACTTCAGTGTCCCTGGTGTCACTGTACTTCAAGAACTTTCTGGAAAGTAGTGTCCATTGGGGTCACATTTGTCCCTCATGTGATTTGAAGTTTAAGTGCTCAAAGGACACATTAATTGACTTTGTCAGGTTTAGATCGCAGATTGGGACAAACTCATGGATCAGTGAAGGTAAATTCACCAGTCCTTTACTGCAGTCCCTAATGGAACACAGTGGAGTTATCAATGGATGGTATTCTGAGATGGCAGACAGATGCATGTTGGCTGTAGACAGAGAGATTGAAAGATTGTATGTACTGAAAATAGTCCAAAATAGATTATATAGAAACAGAAGGAATAGTGCAGTGGTTTGAGCATTGGCCTGCTTAAACCCAGGGTTGTGAGCTCAATATTTGAGGGGGCAATTTAAAGATCTGGGGCAAAAATTGGGGATTGATCCTGCTTTGAGGAGGGGGTTGGACTAGATGACTTCCTCAGGTCCCTTCCAACCTGATATTCTATGAGAACACAGAGGCAGATTGCTTTCTACTGCCCTTAGGGAAAACCTTTCCCAAATCTGAGAATAATGTTTCAGTGTAGATGGCTTCCAAACTGGTAAGATTTTCTGCAATTCTGCAGAAGAGGCTAGGGCAGAGTTAGTCAGGATTCCATAATCCAGGTTCTGAGGGGAATGGTTCTGGACTGGGATGTAGAATGAAACCATTTTATTTCTCCAGGAGGTCTGATGACACTGGTAAACGATAAGGACGGTCCCATGAGAGAGTCAGGAGAACAGAGTACCAATACATTGTTTAGCCCACACTAGGGCAATCATTATGACCAAAGATTCGTCTTCTCACAACTTTGATGACAAGTGGAATCAGTGAAAAAGTATAAATAAGTCTTTTGTTTAATTTTAACAGTAATGTGTTTGTGATTGAATTTATCAGTCCTTGGTCTGACACAACACCAGAGGCATTTTGCATTGTTGCTTATTTCAAAGATATCCTTTGATGCAAAGCTCCACTCCTTCAATAGTAGGTCTTATAAGTTCTGTTCTTGTCTGTGGCATTGGGATCAGAGCCTGGGAAGAGAAAGGGACACTTTTGGAACCACGTGGTGGGAACTGATGTCTCTTATCTATGCATATGTCCCCAGAGTCTGTACACTGCTGCTCCTTTTATTTCTGGAGCCAAGCTGGGATTAGAGACTTGGGATCCTTTCATTGCTATGTTGTTTCTTTCCCTTGTGGATGAGAGTAGAAATGATGCTTCCAGAAAGGATAATCCTGACCAGGGGCCTGATAAAGATCCACAAGTAGATCAACAATGGCAGTGTCTCCCACATAGGTCAGATCTTCCTTGGGATGAAGGAGGCCTCCAGCATTGAGGGAGTTTGTCTGGAGTAGCTCACGACAAAGAGTGCTAACCTCAGGGGGGACTATCAGAAAGCAGGGCAGATGCCCCAAACTGGTTGTATGTACTGTTGTTAGATTTCACCAACCCAGTAACAAATGTGAACTCCCAAAGTACTACAGTAATCTTACAATGGAGTCACAGACAGTACCCTTGGACACTCCAGGTGATTTTACCACCTAGGACTATGTGACAAATAGTCACTTACACCAAAGGTCACTCAATATTCAGATTGCTCCCAGTTCCAAGAGACCAGTCACTCACCCCAGATCAATGTGTACCTTAGATCACACACCAAAGACAATGCTTGTAGTCAATCCTGTAATAAACTAACTACAGTTTTATTAACTAGGAAACAGACATAGAATTATTTACAGGTTAAAGCAAGCAAGCATATCTACACAAAGGAATTTCAATCTGTGATTTAAAAAGTGACAGTTGTAATAATCTGTCAGTTCAAAATGTCTTTCAGGGCTAACCCATGCCAAGCAACATGTGGATCTCTTTGCTAATGTTTAGGAATCTTTTCCCCTCAGAATCCAGACAGCATGAAAGAGATTCAATTTCTCCTTGTCAGGGATTTTTATCCCCTCCACTCCAGCTTCCAGACTGATGGGATTAATTCATGCATAGATCTCTCCTTCTTGGAGGGAGTTAGGAATGCAATCAACAGGGTCTCTCTCCTTTGATGCTGCAAAATACCCCACTGGTCTTCAGTGGGCCATCTTGTATGCAGGTCAAGTCCTGTACCTTTATTAATGCTTCATTTCCTGTTTGGTGAGTCAGAATTACAGAGGTTTACAATGCAAACACTCAATATAACTTTAAACCATGGGCTACAGAGGTTAGAAGTGAGATCAATACATGCAGCATCAAGTATTTTATGAAGTCTAAACAATAAACACATTCTTATCAACTTAACATCTAATATCTATTTTGATAATGCTAACTCACAGGTAAACAAGACTGGTTTCCAGCAGTGACGCTTGGGGCTTGGCATGAGCTGGCACCTGGTCTGCCAACATCACAGAGTTGTGCCATACAAACTCGACTTACCTTCAGCTAAGGGTTGAAATACTTAAATGGGGTGCTGTGAGGAAGCTTTCACTGCTACTGATGGTGCAATACCTAACAGAAGAAGCAATGGAATCCGGGGACTGGGCTGCCAGAACAGGAATCTGGCCTGGCTTCAATTCCTACCTCAATCCGTGACCTATTGTGTGACCTCAGGCAAGTCACTTCACCTCCTGTGCTTCAGTTTCCTCATATTTAAATTGGAGACTACGATAGGTCCCACTTGTTGTAAGGGCTTTGAAAATCTACAGATGGAAAAATGCTCAATATTATTATTTTTTTCTTTTCTTCTCTGACTGTCCACCTGACCTCTTTTATAAGTACTGTATTCCCTTAAAACCAGAGATGCAGGGTAAACAGAACCCCCAAATCTAGAACTAGATCCAAATTTGCACCTTGAATCTATCTCCGTGGATTCTGAACACCTTTAAATTGGGAAAGGGACAGATTCAGATCCAGATTTCCGATCTCCAGGTTTGGGAGTTCCAAAAGCTATGTCCCTGTTTTGACACATTATAGAGATTTCAAGTTCTGGCCAGCTTCTACTTAACAAAAATATTCTTCCCAATAAGTTTTGTGTCTTAATCAAAAATTGTTGCCAGTATACTGGTTGATTCTATTCTTTGACTGAAACTGTTTGTCATCCTGCACCATAAGCATTGTTGGTTTCCCAAGAGATTTGGCATGGCATTTTGGTGATGTTGAAGAACTGATTAATAAAATTGACTTCAGAGAAACAGACTGTGATGGAATCAAGAAAAACAAATATTGATAAGAGGAATACATTCAAGCCTTTACCCATGTGTAAAGCACTAGAAAAAAACCTTAGATGGAATTAGAACTACCCTAGAACTGTCATTTTGTGTATTGCCACAAGACTGCAAGAGAGACAGTGGTATTGAGATACATTTGCTGTGACGTATTGGCACAGGTGTAAACACACTGCTAATTTTGACAAGACACTGACATGCTGCGGGATTTGGTTTATCAGCTAGGGTGGTCTAATACCGGATGTTCTGATTTTAATAAGTTTTCAAACCAAAAGAGAACATGATGTATTTATGGTAGGGAAGGAGTACTTGTGGCACCTTAGAGACTTAGAGACCTTTTCTTTTTGTGAATACAGACTAACACGGCTGTTACTCTGAAACCTGTCATTATGGTAGGGAAGTAATTTTGCAAATAAAAAATAATAGTTGTAAAAAAAGTTTGATGATATATGTAGTGGAATTTTCCTATTTTCTTGAATTTCTTCTATATTTAACAAGTTAAAGGAGAGCAGAAGACCTAGATTTCTTTATTTAATCTCTTCTAAAACCATTTCCATGTAATACTTTCTTAGCTCCTGATTCAATTAAACTAAATTTTGTAACCTGCATGGCAGACTTCGATACTAAAGAAGACACCTTTATTTTTTTTTGAAGCAGGTTCATAAAAATTAAAAAATTAAATCTTTTCTTTAATAAATATTAGTGGTCTTCCCGTCTCTCTTATGCAGCGGAGCCCCTTCTTTGCTTGCTGCTAAACTATTCATGCTAGAAATTGCTCTTTATTCTTGTTTCATAAATATACTGTTGGTTTCTTTGGTTTGGCCTTTGGAATGTACTAGATTACACCAAATGGCAGATACTTTTAGAAAACATCACCAGGAGAGGTTACCGTCAGACCTTCCTATGAGGATTACTATGATGTGGTATATGAATCCCACACTGCCAGGAAAAGAGTCAGTGAACTGCTGTGGGCTTAGTCGGCCCCGTCCTGCTACATCGTGCTACATCCTGCTACATCGGCAATAGATGTCGGGCTTAGAGGGAAGGGTTAAAAGGGGAAATTCCAGCTTAGCTAGATACTAGCTGGGCAGGAGGGATAACCACCTGCTCTCCATGAGAGGAGCCTAGCTCTGGTCGGAGCTGACTAGAGACTTGCCTACCTGAGCCTCCCTGAGGCAAGGTAGGCCTGATGTGGGGCTATTGTTTTGATTTGCTCCCATGATATGTCTGTTGTTGCTGAGTAAGACTGCTGCAGGTGATGCCCCACCTGAATATAAAATCCTTTTGACTTTTCCACCCAAACAGAAACCCAGCAGTTGATTGTTGCGAGCACAGGAGCGACCCCGTCACAGTTGCAAACTACATAATTTGAACACTGCTGACGCTACTGTTTTATTTACTACTTCTCTGTAAGCCTATCATCAATGAACCTGTGTTCATTGACCTTGGAATAACGGACCATATTAATCCCTGTTTTTTTATCCTCTAAAATCATTGAATTTATATCGGGAATGAATTTTGACCCATAAATATATTTTGTGGAAGCTAAATATTGGAAAAATAAATTCTGTTTTATGGCATTTGTAAAATGCAGAAGTAAATCTTTTGCATGAAGTAATTAACCCAGATGTTTTTTTTTCTCAGTTTGTTTCAGATCCTTGTGCCAGCAACCCTTGTCACCATGGTAACTGCAGCAGTAACGGTGATGGCTACCTCTGTTTGTGTAATGAAGGCTATGAAGGTACAAACTGTGAACGCTCATTTCACGGCCTTCCAGTCTCTGGATGGGCAGAGTCACTGCCACCAAGACAAATCAGGCCAGTATCAGCAACCTTGGAACCTGACATTGTTTTACCCCATTCAAGAGCAACTGTGACATTACCTACTTGGCAGCCAAAAGCAGGACAAAAAGTTGTCGATCTAAAATGGGATGAAATAGAGGTGAGACCATTTTGTTTAACAGTCATACATAAAAAGCTTGTGGATGTCACTTGTTGTTATTTAGTTATCATTTGTCTATGGGCCATAGGCATATATGTAGGAAGACTGAAGATATGATCCCTGCCCTGAGTTGTTAATCCATAAAATTAGCCAGTAAAACACTTGAGAAAATGGTTTTAGGCTTAACCGTTGCTCTTTTGAAAATAGATGTATGCTTTTGTAGGTATAATGCATGGGAAATCTTTGAGAAATATATGGTACAATATCTTTTAGTTCTGCCATTTTATTAATAAACTGGAAATTCCAAACTTCAAATCCGTTTAAGAAAAGCAAAAGTGTAAAGCAACTACCTTTTAGCATGGTTTTCTTCTATTTACACAGTAGTAATAATCTTTTACATTTATAGAGCAAAGGGTCCTATATTGCTTTGAAAGTTATATAGTCCCAAAACACTACTGCAGTGAAGCCACCTTTGAGGTAGAAGATTGCATACTTGGTGACAAAAATAGCACACAGCATGCTGCATAACAGTAGGGGTCTGGGATATGGGGGAGAAAACTTAAGCAAGTATATTGAGAAGTTGGGTTTGCTTTTTTTTTTTAACAATCTTATGAAAGTTTTTTTAATGGCTACTCAACATCTCTGTTTTTATTGAGCTCTCATTTGAAAGGCACAATATATTGCAAGAAATGCAGTTAATTATTCTAGAAAAATAAACCCTTTGTACACCCTGCTGGGATTTCAACATGTGGTTACAGAAAGTTTTATTTTGTACGAAGGTAGCCACTAGTTACAACATACTCTATTAAAAATGTCACATTCTTTGAATCTGTCAAGGTCACATTCACATATAGTTTTTGAGTCAGAGCTCAATTGTGTGCAGTACAATTCATGAAGTCCCCACGGAAACTGTGTGTTTCTAGTCTTTCCAGCCCTGCTGTCTCATCAAGTTCCATCTTCACGTTTTGTAACTCTACTTTGATTACAGCAGGCTAGTCTGTGATTGAAGATGTTGTAGAGTTGTTTGCCTCTTTGTAGATATGCTTTGTGATGTTCGTACATGGAAGAGAAATGTATATTTTATGGTTTCCTATCTGGGCCAGAAGTTCCAAGAATTCTGTTTATTGTTTTGCAACAGTAAATACTATCTGACTGTTCTGTATCTAATAAATTCTGAGAAGTGTATTATATTTTCAGATCTGTTTCCACGCTGGTAGGGAGACTGATCAAAAGAGTCTCAGATCTGTCAGTGAATTCTGCAGATTATCCAGTGTAGACTTCTAGAATGATAGTGGGAATATATATATTTAATATTTTCAGAGAATACAAATGCTCAATACTTACAGCTAGGAAATGTATGTAATAACTACTTTAACAATACACTGTACCGTATACCACATGCTATAAATAGTTTTCCTGAAGTGTGTCTTTAGAGATGAAAATTTTACATTTGAAAATAGCCAAAAATGTACATATGCATATTTCTTAATTACATTTAATACCTGTCATAGATACAGTGATGACCTCCAATCCCTGACCGATCAGCACGCCGCACGTTGGATCTTTTCAACCTAGGTCAAAATGAACTAGTTATATTGCCTCGGGATTACCTTATTTTAAGTTTTTACATCTTCCAGAACTAAACCCCTGTCATGGTGTGTTTTGAAGCTGGTAATGTTTGGAAACCAATTCTGGTCACCCTGTTCAAGAAAAATGAATTTAAACTGGAACAGGTGCAGAGAAGAGCGACTAGGATGATCAGAAAAATGGAGGTCCCATCTTATGAGAGGAGACTAGAAGAGGTTGGCTTATTTAGTCTTACAAAAGAAGACTGAGAGGGGATATGATTACTTTTTATAAATACATTAGGGGAGTAAATACCAAGAAGGGTGAAGAGCAATTTAAGCAAAAGGACAATGCTGGCACAAGAATAAGTGGATATAAACTAACCATGAACAAATTCAGGCTGGAAAGTAAAAGAAGGTTTCTAATCAAAGGAGTGAGTTTCTGGAACAATATAAGTTGTGGGGGCAAACAATTTAATTAGTTTGAAGAAAGAGCTGGACAAATTTATGGCTGCGAGTGTATGATGGGGTTACTTTTGATGGTGGGGAGGGAGGGGCAAGGCTCACAAGCCTCACAAACAGGGGCTCACTCCCAGTTTGTCTTATGTTCTAAAGCTCATGCATCAGGGTTTCAGCCAGCCACCATCAGGGGTCAGGAAGGGATTTTACTTAGTAAGGAAGGAGTGAGTCCTTTTTCCTGGGGGGGAAGTGAATTTGTTTTGGTCTGCTTTTTGGTAGATTGTTTGCTGTTTGTATTTTGCATAGTCTGTTTGGGGGCTGTGTATTGTGACTGAGCTGGAGGCCTCCCAGAGGAGTGTGCACTAGAGATTTTCTGTCTTTGATCACTGATGTTGGACAGATAACTGCCAAGCCTTAATGAGGGCAGGGCTGACCTAGACAAAAGGATTATAAGCCAGTGAACAGAGGACAGAAAGCAGGGGAGTTTGTGTGGGATTTTGTAGGAGGGAGTTTGGTGGATTTTTGTCCTTTCATTTTTAAGACTAGGGACTAGGAAGTGAAGACAATGATGGCTACTGAGGTAGCACTAGAGGTGACCTGAGGAAGAGAGGAGACAAAGAAGATGACTGGACACAGAAGCTGCAGGATGTATATTATTCTGACAGAAACTACTTATGTATGAAATGTCGCCTGAGAGAGCTCATGGAAGAGAAGATCTGAGGACTAGAGATGCATCTGGAGATAATGGTGGAATTCAGATGGGGATTTAAAGACATCATGGGGGAAAGGAGAGAGGAGACTGCACATACAGCTCAAGATTTGCTGACCTTGCCAAACAAGTGGACCTAGAGGGCAGACTACTAGACGAGGAGCATGACCCATGATGACAAGGCAGAGGAAGAGACAGGCTAGTTTAGGAGAGAGAGAGAGTGGAGGGCTGCACTGGAGAACAACAAGGAGAAGCAGGCTGAAGATGGGGTGGCAAGGAAGGAAAGCAAGGAAACCAGTCCCAGTGGAAGAGATGATGGAGATATTAGGGATGGAGCCATAGTAAAGATAAGTATGATATAAAGGGGACAGCAAGGGACCACAGAAGTAAGAACAGCTGGGAGGGAACCTGATATTCACACCAAAACTAGTAAGAGACAGGCCTGTGTGACTGTGGGTTCCTTACTAACATGAATTGACAGGCCTGTCACCAGAGCAGATCCAAAGGACAGAAAGGTGTGCTATCTGCCAGAAGTAAGGACATGAGATGTAGACCTGTGGCTGAAAGGGATCCTGATGGGTGTGGGGGAAAATCCACTGGTTGTGTTTTATGACACTGCCACATTCCTGCAGGAGGGGCTCTAGGATGAGTGCACAAGGCTAGGGAAAGACTCCCAAAGAAGCAGAGGCTCAGAAGATTTTCTTTAGTGGAATGCTTCCAGTCCTTAGGGAGGGAAGGTGAAGGTGTGGTAAGATAATGAAGACAAACTCATAGCACCAATCCTTGCTGAAGGTTTTTGAACATTCAGGGAAAGAGAGGGCTCTTCTCAATTAATAGACTAATCCTGAGTACATGGGGTACTAACCTTCTGGGATCAAGGCTGGCATGATTGATAAGAAGAGCTTTAAACTAGGAAATGCAGGGTGGGGGAAAGTTTGGGAGAGATTCCTGTAATCTCCATGCTTGGCATAGACTGCATAGCTAGGGGGTCGTCCGGGCCATGGACCAACCAATTTTAGGCAGCTGCATGGAAAATAGGGTCGTCACCTGGCTGTTTTTCAACTGGCCTGGCCAGTTTTTCTACTCTCTTGACAGTTGCTGGTCAAGAAATTTAATTTACTGGACTCTTTTTTTGTTTTTTGTTTTGCCGTGCGCATGTGCAGTGATCTTTTAGCTAGCAGCTGCACATGTCATGGCTGAGTGTGTGCATTTGATATAGTATCATATGGGGCTTAGTATAATAATTGTATAATGGCTAAGGGACTGGCTAAAGGGGAGATGACAAAGGATTGCACTGAAAGGATAACTATCTCTCTGGAGAGAGTTTACTAGTGGAGCTCTTCAAGGATCGGTCTTGGGATCAATCTCATTTAATATTTTCATTAATGACTGTGGCACAAAAATAGGAGTGTACTAATGAAATTTGCTGATGACACAAAGTCTGGAGACATTGTCAATACAGAAGAGGATTGAAATGTTATACAGGAAGAACTGAACGATCTTGAGGAATGGAATTATGGAAATGGAAATACATTTAATAGTATAAAGTACAAAGTCATGCACTTAGCTAATAAAAAGAATTTCTGAAACTGGGGACTCATCAGTTGGAAATAATGGAGTAGGAGAAAGACATGGGTGTATTAGTTGATTACTGGATGACTAAGGCATCTATGTGGTGTGGCCATAAAAAGGCCATGAAATCCTATGATCTTTCAGGCAAGGTATTTCCAGTAGAGAGAGAGAAGAATTCATGCCATGGTACAAGGCATTGATAAGACCTCATCTGGAATCTTTTGTATACTTCTGATCAATCATGTTTAAGAAAGATTAATTCAAACTAGAACAGGTGTAGAAAAGGGCTATTGTGGTGATCAGGGGAATAAGAAGCCTTATGAGAGGAGACTGAAAGAGCTAGCTTGCTTAGCCTCGCACAACAAAGACTGAGAGGGAATATGATTGGTCGCTATAAATACATTGGTGGGGTAAACACCAGGGAGGAAGAAGAGCTGTTTTACAATGCACAAAGTACAATGTGGGCACCAGAACAAATGGGTGTAAACTGGCCATGAATAAATTTAGGCTAGAAATTAGAAGATTTCTAACCACCAGAAGAGTGATATTCTAGAATATCCTTCCAATAGGAGTAGTGCAAACAACAAATCTAATTGCTTTTAAGATGGAGCTTGATACATTTATGAATGGATTACATCAGTGATTCTCAAACTTTTGTACTGGTGACCGCTTTCACATAGCAAGCCTCTGAGTACAACCCCCCCTTATAAATTAAAAACACTTTTTTATATATTTAACACCATTATAAATGCTGGAGGCAAAGCTGGGTTTGGAGTAGAGGCTGACAGCTTGCGAACCCCCCCCCATGTAATAACCTCGTGACCCCCTGAGGGGTCCCAACCCCCAGTTTGAGAACCCCTGGATTACATGGTCAGGGTTGCCAGCAGTAGCAGCAGACTGGGCTTGATGACCCATGAGATCCCTTTGAATCCTACGTTCCTAAATGATAAGAGCCAGCACTGAATTATATTCAGGATTGCCAAAGTAAAATAAGTCAATTATGAACAATTATCATACCGGTAGGTGATACCACAAACCATAGTATCTGTCAAGAAAAGTCAGAATGTAGACAACATACTAACTTTAATTAAAGATCTCCACTTCAACGTTGTTTTGACTCTCTCCTAACTTCTCCTTGAGGAGTCTCTTCTTCTCTGTTGCAACAGGCTCTAATGTCTGCAGATCAGAAAACATCTGAGTACTTGACTTAGGTCTTTAACTATTTAGTAATCTCGGCTGAGACACGATACGTGTTGCATATTAATCGTTGCATAAGGGGATCTGTTCAGAGAGGGTTTTGGGGGGCAAGTGCATTGTGTGGTTTTATATTATTTGTCTGTTGCTACTAAAGGATGTGTCTCTACTGCAGTGGGAGCAAGTCTCCCGGCCTGGGTACACAGACTCATGGTAGCTGGGCTGGAGCTAATTGCTAAAAATAGCAGTGTGGACGCTGGAGCTTGGGCTCTTAGGCTGACCCAAGCACCTAGACTTGAGAGTCTGTGCTCCAGCCCAGTGTTAAATAGATATGAGCTCATAGTCTAAATAATGGAAATTGCTTGTTGCAGTTTGAGGACTTAAAAAAAAAAAAACAAACCAAAAACACCAAAGAAACTTCCAATAGGTTTAAGTTTTGACATTTGGAATGTTCCAGAAAAATATTCCAGAAGGCTTTATTGTGCTTTAAGAATTGTAATTCTAATTAGCTGTACAAGAAACGAGTAACATACTATGTTGTATTATGTATCACCATAAGTATCTATTCAGAGTAAACCAAAATCATAATACAATAGTAAACTAAATAGAAAATAGCCTTTGTTTATCAAGCATTTTCCTATCCCTAAATAAATAAGGCCCCAGTTCAGCAAAGGGTAATGCATGTAGAAGTTCCATTGAGTTCAGGGGACCTATTCACAGTGGCTACACCTACAGTTGTGGATAGGGGTGCAATTCCCAGTTTGCACAGACATACCCGTTCTAGCTCTGATCGAGTTAGCACACTATAAATAGTAGTGTGACTGTGTAACACAATGCACGGTGGTGGCACGGGCTAGCTACCCCAGTTACAAATCTGCCTGGACCAAATTAGTATATACTTGGTGCGGCTATCATGTCCTGCTGGTCGCCACTGTGCTGTGCCTACCACAGCTCAAAGAGAGCTAGTGCGAGAGTCTTCACAAGCTGGGAATCATACCCCTAGCTCCTAGGTCCCTTTCAATCCTATGAATCCTATGATTCAATCAATGATTCTATGAAGTGTAGACATAGCCAGTGCATAAAGTTAAGCATGTACATAGCAGATTGGTTCCTAAACAGGGAACTAAGTCATATTTATTAGCATTTTTGTCATAGTTCCATTAAAAAGCATGATTACAATGCCACCAAAGCCCTTCAGAATTTGGAAATAAATACTAGGGTTGTATTTGCCTTCCAGGCAAAATGCAGATGAGGTTGGATTGATTTTAGTATCAAGCACTAGGCATAATAAAGGTCAGTGATGCAGCAATTTTTTGAAGTTCAATAAATGATAACAATTTCATAACCTTTTGTAAAAAGAAAAGGAGTACTTGTGGCACCTTAGAGACTAACCAATTTATTTGAGCATGAGCTTTCGTGAGCTACAGCTCACTTCATCGGATGCATACCGTGGAAACTTTTGTGACTTTTTTCTTAATGAAACAACAGATTGTAAAGAAAAGAGAATTCAGGTGAGTTTATTATTCAGGAATAAATGGATAAAATGTTAAGCCTGACTTTTAAAATATTTTGATTACAGGGATTCTTTGAGATGCACTCACAAGGTGTAGAAACCAAAATTAGCTAGATATTAACTGTTAATATCCTGGACAAATCTTATTGAATTAAGATAAACTTTATTGAATTAAATTAAACTTTATTGGATTAGGTTTAATACCTGAGGGTCCATTGTATTAAAATGCAGTTGTGTATGTGTTATGGAGTTATAGTAGGAGGGAGGTGCTCATGTAATTCCTCCGTTATCGGCCCTTTGAACCTATCCTCCTGGAGAGGTGCACATATACTAGTTCAAAACGGATTCTCCAGGGACCAACAGACAAAGAAGAGGTTTTTGGATGAATAGCCTCATTTTAAACTGGGTCAGGGCCTTCTTCCTTATCCGTCAAACAGACAGGACCTCTTATCCAATCGTGAGAGAAGGATTGGAAGGACTTGGCTTACTGGGGCCCATAAAACTGGTTACTAGTTCTGAACGGAGACTCTTATGAAATTGTGACTATAGAAAAGACTCCCTTTGTAAGGCATTGAAGGACTGCTCCTGCCAGAGTCCATGTTAGAATCGGGATGATCTCTTGATCTCTGGTAAGCTTACTAGCATGCATGTAGGTTCTTTTATTGTTTATAATGATTTCTCTGTAGTGCTAGGACTAAAATAAGCTTGCACTGAAAGAGCTGTGTGGTATCTAGAACTGAGGGCAGTCAGACTGTTAACTATCTCTGAAGATAAAGCAGGTAGCCTGTCTGTGGGAATACCACAGTGAAGGCAGGAAACTGTGCAGCCTGGAAATTCCCCAGTCAGAAGGGAATGAGACGTGGGTCTCCACCCAAGAAAGGCAATGGCTGGGGAGCTGGACAGCTGAGAGTGGGTGCCCTTGCTGGATCACTGAGTTGTCCTGAACTCTGACAGCCCCTATTTGAGTCATCTGCAAGAATTGAAATAGGACCTTTAATCTTCCATTTCTTTATGTGCTGCCATGGTACATGTGATACTGGTTCAAAATAGCTCTGTGTATCTCCTGCATCGTCTGGTGCTCTCAAAAATCAAGGGAGACTAAAGGGAAGATGTGTTCTATTAAGATTATATTAATTTTCCTGTGACTTGTGTAATATCACCAAATCTCTTCTCTGCCACATCATGGCTCTGGGCTTTAGATATAAACACTATTTCCAGAGGCAACTTGGCTCAGACATCTTTGAACAGGGTAAAACTCTTCAGTGGGCCCCTTTTTTAAAATAACAAAACAAAATAACTTATCTTAAAAAATATCCTTAAGGACTCCCCAGACCCAAATAAAATTATGCTTAACCATCCATTGTCAAAAGACATTCAAGGGAGTTTCAGGTAATTTTGCCACAACTACAACTTCTAGCCGTACCAGAACCACAGCTCTCTTAAACTCTTTCAGTACACTGGGGTGAGGAAATCCTTCCACAATATCAACTAGAGAGTGAAGCCCTATTAGTTCAGACCCACGTTTCTTTAGTGCCCAGGTTGGGTTCAGAACTTTCTTTTTAATGTGATCTGTTACTACTTCCAGCAAGTATCAAGATTCATAAACAAGGCTTCTCGTAGTCTTTCAAGAACCACTCCATCTTGAAACTTTTGTCTCCTCTTCCTTTAAGACTGAATGAAAAGATAAGGCTTTCTGAACTGTGTAGTGAACAACCTTTTCTCTGGAGCAGTTCTCAATGTTTTACATTCAGCAACCTAATGTTACAGCAGAGAAACATTTCGGGACTCCTCTCCCACCTAGTCATAAAGTATAGGGGTGTGGTAGCAACCTCCATGTTGAGAATTTATGCCTTAGATCCATGATTCCAGTTGCATCAAAAGAGAGTGGGTTCCATGTGCTTCTTGGTGATTTAAATAGTTCTGGATGATCTTGTCTGACTCTGGATTTGTCTGTCTTCATGTGCAAAACTGATTTCATGATGGAGGTCGTAGCTCTACTGATCCAAGAACTATAGCCCTCTCCCCAGTGCATCCCTACTGCCATGAATGTCTATGCTTTGTAATCAGGAATGACCATTATCTGATTCAGGAAATACCCTTCAGTCTATCACCTGTTCCTTGGGTGTTCTGAAGTTAAAGGCCACCCTGATGGTCATCTTGAGAAAAGAGAGTATCTAGATCTACTACTGACAAGACGATATACTTGTGAAGACGCAATCGTGCAACGTGATAGCTTGCCTCACTGACTGAACCATCCAGTACTTGGAAGAACATTGATAATACCTTGGAGGAAATCCAAGATTTTATTCGTGGAACCTAAAAAAGGGTGCAGAGTCTCAAAATTCTGTATCTGTAGGTGGAATAAATCATATTCTAATTGAGATAATTTTGAAAGTATAGTTGCTGACTCCACCAAGGTTACAGTTGTTTTCTGAACAGAAAAACAGAGCCATCTGTAATGGAATTTGCCTGGCAGATACTTACTTTCATTCACAAAACACTACAAAACTGACATGATTTCTTCATCTGATGCCACCTTTGGACATGGAGTTCTTCAGTCTTCCCCGGTGCTCTTCAGTAAAGACCCTCTCTTAAAAATTTTGCTCAGTACTATTAGGTTTGATATTATGATGTTGCTACTCTGGACACTTTCACTTTTCCTTCCCCATTGTTAGAAGTTTTTTTTCTGCTTGTTGCTTCCCAGCAGTTCCAACTCTGTGAAGTAATGGAGGAGTTTCCATGAGATGGTTAGAGAGCAAGAGAATTGGTTTCCTTACCTGTAATTCTATCTTCTCTGAATGGGAATTCCCTGCTCTGTTTCACCCTGGGTGGTATTCAGCAATTTCAGTATGGCTGAATGGAGAGGGTAAGATCCTTATCTTCTGGGTCTTACAAACCTGCTTTTATTTCTTGCTTCCCCAGCCCCATTTTTCCCATGCAGAATACAGTTCGGCATCTAATCGGTTTGATTTTTTTCTAGGGGTCTCCCTCCCACCCCCAGCATTCTTTTTAGCTTTGGCAGTATGGCCTGGGGGAGAAAGGTCATGCAATTTAATCCTGTGCCTTTAGAGGGTGCTGCTAGGCAGATTGCACTAGTAGGGGAGAAAAGAGGAACCTCTTGCCTGCATAGAGACGTGGAAAAGATGGAAAACCCAGCAGTTCCAAGCCGGATGGAACAGAGGATTTGCATTCACAGAAGATAAATTGCAAGTAAGGAAACTAATTTTATTGAATTAAAAATTAATTAATGTGTAATCCCTTGGAAGGAGATTTGGCAGGGTTAGCATTTACAGAAGCAATCCTGGTAATGTATTCATCTTGGCTGGAGGGATATAGTTTTTTTGTGAAATAACTGTCATATCACTTTTAAAATGGTACAGCTTTGGGATATAACATTTTTCTCAAGCTAATAATTTTTACAGTATTTGCATTCACCCAATGCCCTTAAAATAAGTTTTGTCAGAAGTCTAAAACTTTCATTTCCTAAAGCACTGGCTTTTATTACCTTGCCCTTCCAACTGAATGGTATATGTCAATGAGGCTTTTATCTTCCTGAGTCAGTTCAGATGTGTTATGTGAATTCACACTTGCAACTGCATTCTAGACAGTAATTTCCCCCACTGTGGTTTGGCAGCAAGACCAGGTGGATCTCATTGCCTCCACCTGAAGGGTAGAAAGGAAAGAAAAGCTAGGGAGAAAGACAAGAATAGAGAATCCTTAAGAGCAGCCAGCTCAGGAGGAAACTCAGACATAGGCTTATGTTGTCACTTGTGAATAAAGAAGAGATGCTGAGTTCTGAACAATAATCATTTGTGTGTGTGTAATGTACTGAGAGTGTTTACAAAAGTATGCAAACTCACTGCAAACCACAGTGGGGTGTTGTGAAAGCTGTGATGTCACCAGCATGGTGCATGCTGGGGTATCATAACAGATAGCCCTCAGGGAAGGATGGACATTTTGGGACTAAAAGTACAAAGGAAAAGTGAATTTTCACTTGTTAATATGTTCTGAGTCTGGCTAGTGGGGGAACCCATCATGTATTGTTAAAGGCAATTAAATGTTCATTGTGTTTCCAGGCCACCTTTAAGACTTAGAGAGCAAGGACTAGATGCTCTGAAACTACAAATAGCAAAAGCCCTCTGTTGTAATCCTCCCAAAGACTCCATGGTTTTTTTCCCTGGCAAGCACACAGTGGAGCTCCTCCCTACCCCACATAGGGCCCTTGGGAAAGGACAATGGTTAAAATATTTGAAGCAGAAATGTGATTTTTGGTTTGTCATCTCTATCTCATTAAAAAAGGAGCTCAGTATCCATTGATTTAGACCCAAACTGTTTGGGTCCATTCATATTTATGCCAGTTTACAGGTGAGCAGAAGAATACCTGTGTCCTCATATCTGCATGATGGACATATAATCATTCTAAATACTGCATAACATATTGAAGAGCATATCTTTGTAAGCAGTTCTTGAGGGTGCTTCAGGGCTTTGTCTGGCTGGTGAAAGATTATGCTTTTTTCCTAATGACTATTTTTAAAGTGGTGGTGTGTGCCTTAAGGAGCTGCCTTGCTCAGTTAAAGGCTGTTTCTAGTGCTACAAGGAAATCTTGGAAAAACATGATACTGCAGTTGTGTTCAGTGGATCTTTTTCCAGTTTCAGCAGGCATAACTGCTTGTCTGACCTCATGGGCGTGGAACTGGAACATGTAGATCATGATCTCTCAATGTCTGCATTTTTAGGAGAAAGCATATCACATGTCCTTTCAATTTTACCTTCAGAGACTCCTCAGATGAGACTACAAATTTGGTTGATAAAGGAAATAGTGTTTATGTAATATACCTAGACTTCTGTAAGGTATTTGATTTGGTACTGCATGACATTTTGATTAAAAGCTAGAATGATATAAAATTAACATAGCACACATTAAATGGATTAAAAGGTGTTGTAACTGATTGGTTCTTGGTGCTTCTCTGTTGAACATTCTTATTAATAACCTGGAAGAAAACATAAATCATTGATAAAGTTTGCAGATCACACAAATTGGAGGACTGGTAAATAACAAAGGGGACAGGTCACTGATACAGAGCAATCTGGATTGCCTGGTAAATTGGGCAAACAAATATACATTTTTAAAATGGCTCAATGTAAATGTATACATCTAGGAACAAAGAAGGTAAGGCATACTTACAGGATCGGGGCTTTGTCCTGAGAAGCAGTGACTGAAAAAGATTTGGGGCTCATGGTGGATAATCAGCTGAACATGAGCTCCCAGTGCGATGCTATGGCCAAAAGGGTTAATGCGATCCTATTAAATGAATAAATAAATAGGGGAATCTTGAATAGGACAAGAGAGTTTATTTTACTTCTGTATTTGGACTGGTGTGACTGCTGCTGGAATACTGTGTCCAGTTCTGGTTTCCGTAGTTCAAGAAGGATGTTGCTAAATTGGAGAGGGCTCAGAGAAGAGCTATGTGACTGATTAAAGGAGTAGAAAATGTGCCTTATAATGATAAACTCTAGGAGCTCAATCTATTTAGCTTAACAAAGAGAACAATAAGGGGTGGCCTGATTACTGTTTATAAGTACCTACCTGGGGAACAAATATTTAATAAAGGCAATCTAGCAAAGAAAGGTATAACATGATCCAATGGTTGGAAGTTGAAGGTAGACGATTTAGACTGGAGAAAAGGTATACATTTTTAATAGTGAGAGTAATTAACCACTAGAACAGTTTACCGAGGGTCATTGTAGATTCTCCATTACTGAAAATTTTAAAATCAAGATTGGATTTTTTTCTCAAAGATGTGCTCCAGAAATTATTTTGGGATATTCTATGGCCTGTGTTATACAGGAAGTCAGACTAGATGATCACAGTGATCCCTTCTGGAATCTATGAATCTGAAAATCCCTTATTTAAATATTTTGCTGCAATCCCTATTTTCGCTATCTTCTTCCAGCTATTGTAGCTTCTCTTGCAGAGCCAGTGATCTATTTGCATGTTCTGGTTTAGTTTTCTCTGTTAGTACTGGTCTAGTGTACTGGTCTAGCAAATCCTGATTTTCAGCTCTTTCAACTTAGTAGAAAACTCTCCCAGGACCAAATACAGACATGACTGGAAACTGTAATGTATTTCTCCCATTGCTATGGAAAGGTTCTGTGTAATTTCTCCTGTAATTCTGGCTGCCAAACCATGATTTTCTCTTTCACTGGTATTTGTCTGAGGACACATTGTTGCTGGCAGCATTTTGTTTCTTATCTGTGCTGGGAAGCTGCTGCTTCTCCTTCTGTTTTTGTGCTGATCTAAATTCCAGATTTTTTAAAACTGAAATATCAGTTTTCTGACACTGTAAAATTCTATTTTGGTTCAGTGTCCTTCTGTTTTAGATGTCCTTCGGTTTATCAGATCAGTGGGTAATGGAGCCAGAGTGAAATGTAAATGGAGCTGCTAGTTAGGTCAGCATCACACGACACCTTCCTCTCCAGGTATAACTGTAAAAGCCCTGCATACCCTTGCTGCTTTGCCTTGCATTAAAACATTTTGTGTTTATGTTGCCTTTCCTTTGAAGCTTTAATTTAAGAGAGTGTTCCTGTTTGATTGCATGTTGGTTTCCACTCTCAGTATATTATTTTTTGTGCTGCCCCTTGTGCAATTGTACTGTCCAGTTTATTTCTTTCTGTCTTGTCTGTCTGGTCTGTCTTTTCTGTCTTTCCACTTGTCCTCCCAGTCTATAAAAAGGGAAATAAGGGTAACCCAGGGAATTACAGACCAGTTATCTTAGCTTCACGACCTGGAAAGATAATAGAACAATAAATTTGCAAACACCTGGAAGGTGCTAAGTAACAGCATGGATTTGTCAAGATCAAATCATATCAAACCAACCTAATACCTTTCTTTAACAGATAACAAGCCTTGTGGATAGGAGGAAGTGGTAGATGTGGTCTATCCTGACTAAAGTAAGGCTTTTGATACTGTCTCACATGACCTTCTCAAAAGCAAACTAGGGAAATGGGTGCATAACTGGTTAGAAAACGGTTCCCAGAAAGTAGTTATCAGTCATTCACAGTCAAGCTTGGAAGGGCATAATGGGTGGGGTCCCGCAGGGATCAGTTCTGAATCTGGTTCTGTTCAATATCTTCATCATTGATTTAGATAATGTCATAGAAAATACACTTATATGCAGAAGATACCAAGCTGGGAGGGTTTGCAAGTGCTTTGGAAGATAGGATTAAAATTCAAAATGATCTGGACAAACTGGAGAAATGGTCTGAAATAAATTGGATGAAATTCAATAAGGACAAATGCAAAGTACTCCATTTAGGAAGGAACAATCAGTTGCATGCATACAAAATTGGAAATGACTGCCTAGGAAAGGGATCTGGGGATCATAGTGGATCACAAGCTATATATGAATCAACAGTTTAACATTGTTGCAAAAAAGCAAACATCATTCTGTGATGTATTAGCAGGAGTGTTGTAAGCAAGACATGAGAAGTAATTCTTCTGCTCTACTCCGTGCTCATTAGGCCTCAGCTTGAGTATTGTGTCCAGTTCTGGGCACCACATTTCACCACTCCAGAGAAGAGCAACAAAAACGATTAAAGGTCTAGAAAACATGACCTATGATGGAAAATTGAAAATATTGCTGTTTGTTTGGTCTGGAAAAGAGAAGACCGAGAAGGGACATGATAACTGTTTACAAGTACATAAAAGGTTGTTACAAGGAGGAAGGAGAAAAATTGTTCTCCTTAACCTGTGAGGGTAGGACAAGAAACAATGGGTTTAAATTGCAGCAAGGAGATTTAGGTTGGACATTAGGAAAAACTTCCTAACTGTCAGGGTGGTTAAGCACTGGAATAAATAGCCTAAGGAGGTTGTGGAATCTCCATCACTGGAGATTTTTAAGAGCGGATTAGACAAACACCTGTCAGGGATCAACATTTCTCAAACTGGGGTCCATGAACCCCTGGGGTTCCCCTAGGGGACTCCAGGTGGTCCGCGGGCCCCTCTGAGAAACTCCTCCCCCTCCCTTCCAAGCGCACCTCCAGTACACTGGGGAACAGGCTTACCTCTCCTGGATCCCCACCACTCCCGGAAGCAGCAGGCATGTGCCTGTGGCCCTTGGGGCGGGAGGCCAGAGTGTCTCCGTGCACTGTCCTTGCCCGAGCACCGACTCCGCTGTTCCCATTAGCCGGGAATTGCAGCCAATGGGAGCTGTGGGGGTAGTGCCTGCAGGCAGGGGCAGTGCGCAGAGACACCTTGCCCACCCCGGCCTAGGAGCCGCAGCCAGACGGGTGTGCCAGTCACTTTCAGGAGCGTCCCGAGGTGAGCACTGCAACCCTTGTCCCCTCCTGCACTCCAACCCCCTGCTCCAGCCCAGAGCCCGCATCCCTTCCCACACCTAAACTGCCTCCCAGAGCCCACACCCCATCCTGAACCCCAACCCCCGACCCAGCCTGGTGAAAGTGAGTGAGGATGGGGGAGAGAGAGCAAAGGAAGGAAGGGGGGATGGAGTGAGTAGGGGAAGGGACGGGGAAGGGCCATGGCCCCAGGAAAGGGCGGGGAAAGGGGTGGAGCAAGGGCTGAGCTGGGGCGGCATTGTGGGTCCCCGAAAAATTTTAAATCAAAATGGGGGTCCTCAGGTTGCTAAAGTCTGAGAACCGCTTGTTTAGGTAATACTTAGTCCTGGATGACCTCTCGAGGTCCCTTCCAGTCCTGCGATTTGGTTGTAACTTTTTCTGATATAGACCAAGTTAATGGACATATAAAATTCTGCTGTCATATGATTTATGATTGACATTCATTATTGAGGGTGATGGTGGCTATATTTTTAACTAACATCATACTGGAATATGAGAATAGAGATGTTAATGATATTTTTCCCACAGGCTTGTTAAAAATCAGGTTCTCTCGGAAAGTGATTGTACAGTACAACTCTTACCATGCATATTGGCAAATATAAAAGGAGGGATGTCAGCCAAATTCATATTGGGCTTTGAACATAATCTCCATCATCATGGTTTCCAAAATTAAGAAACAGTAATAAATTTATTAACATTTTTCTATGTTACTTTAACTAGCACAACAAAATTGCACACTATTTATTTAAATTTGAAATAATCAAATTATCTGTTGAAGCCAGAGAAGAATTCAGTAACTTACTGCCTGGTGAAGCAATAAACTGAGCCAGACATACAATTTTGCTTATTGTGACTAATTGGCCACATGAGTCAAAATTGAACTTGTATTACTTGAAAATTATTACTTAAGTAACATGCCAGGATTTTCTTGTGTGTCTTTTTTTAATAGATACTTCATTGTCAAATTCAAAATGTGGATTTGAATGAAACATGAGTTTAGAATTTGGATTCTGGCTCTTCTTTTTGAAGGATGATTCACTCTTTGGAAGGGGTTTCAGCGAACATTCTCAGTTTATCAATAACCATAGTGTAAACCTAGCATAATAGGCTCTATATAAGGTTTTTATCATACAAGATGGGTTACAAACCTATCCTTACTTTTTGTCAAATGTAGAAAAGAAATTGGCTCATTGTTTGTACTGCATATGGTGTTATTACATAGTCAAGCTGTTAAGGATACACAAAAAATACTCTAGATGATGATGATATAGAGAGACACTTAAGATCCCCCTCCCCCACACGCATTATGTTGATCTGTAGCAACAATGGTTTGGTCTAGACCAGGTGGTTCTCAAACAGGGTGACAGAGGTCTTCCAGGGGGCACATCAACTCATCTAGATATTTCCCTAGCTCTACAACAGGCTACATAAGAAGCACTAGTGAAACCAATACAAACAAAAATTTCATACAGAATGAATTGTTTATACTTGCTCTGTATACAATATACTGAAATGTAAGTACAATATTTATATTCCAATTTATTTATTTTATAATTGTATGGTAAAAATAAGAAAGTAAGCAATTTTCAGTAATAGTGTGCTGTGACTTTTGTTTTATTTTTATGTCTGATTTTGTAACCAAGTAGTTTTTAAGTGAGGTGAAACTTGGGGGTATACAAGACAAATAAAACTCCTGAAAAGGGTACAGTAGTCTGGAAAGGTTGAGAACCACTGGTCTAGATGGACTAAGAGGTTCTTATTCATGGCTTTTGGAAATACATTTGGTATTATTGGATAGATAGATGAATGCCTGTGTACATGCATGAACTTAGATGCCCGCATTGTATGGTCAAATAAAAATGTTGTCCATGATCCTACTGCCAGTGCTGTATGGTAGACAAGGTCTGATTAGCGAACAGAGGAATTGCTGCATAGATGGCAGAGAAAGCAGTTACTTAGCACAAGCACTAAATCACAGCTGCAGTCATGAATTTACTCCCTAGGTAGGCTGTGGATGCTTCATTCACTTTGTAGAAAGCCTCCTGTCATTGGAAAGAGCGATAGTGGGCTTCATTATTGCTGGGCTCATGTGGCAGAGTATGGCTATGAATTTCAACAGGAAAAATAAGCTATGCAATAAGTGCAGTTGAAAGAGAGCAGTAGTTCTTGCTGTTGGATCTAAATGCCCCAAGATCTCTCATTTTCACTGACGTGGCAACGCTAGATAGTTACCGTATATACTCGATCATAAACCGGTTCGTTTATAAGCCAAACCCCCCTCCCCCCCAAGATGAATAAGGAAAAATGGAAAATTTTAATGACCCATTCAAAAGCCAACCCTGTAATTCAGGGGATCAGCAAACTTTGGCTCATGGGCCATCAGGATAAGCCGCTGGCGGGCCGAGATGGTTTGTTTGCCTCGAGCGTCCTCAGGCGCGGAGGTAAACCTAAGCAAAGTGTCCCAGCACGCCAGCTGCTTACCCTGATGGGCTGGGACAGCAACTGATGGGAAAATTTTTTTGGGGGGGGGAGAAGCTGGGGGTCAGGGGAGTAACCCCTGTGACCATCCCCCACATGACCCCACCCCTAGCCCAGGACTCCCACACTCTCCCCATCCCATCCCTTCCCACCTCATCTGGGGAGGGGCAGGGGAGGATGTCTCTGGCCTGGCCGGAGCTGCTTTGGCAGCTGGGCAGTGCATCCGCAGCCTGCTCCAGCGGGCCAGACCGGGCGGCACAGCCGCAGCATGTTCTAGCGGGCTGGGCCTGGTGGCATGGCTGCAGCATGCTCCGGCAGGCCGGGCAGTGTGGCCACAGCCTTCCCTGGGGGGCGGGGCCGAGCGGCACGGATGCAGCCTGCCAGCCCCGGAGCTGCAGCTGCTTCGGAGGCTGGGGGGAGAGCAGCATGGCCAGACGCGGAGAGACTCTGGCCCTGCCTCTTCCCTTCTGGCTCTGCTGGCTGTGCTGCCTCTCCTTGCTCCCTCTGTTGGGGGAGGGGTTGTGTCCCACCTCTCCCTCTCTAAACCAGTTCATAAGCTGGCCCCCTTGTCTGATGCTTCCCTTATTTACTAAAAAGAATTCGGCTTATGAACGAGTATATACGGTATTTAGTATTTGACAATATGAGCCATAAATTTTCCCATTTATCTTTTTCTCAAGACTGGTGTGATACTTTTAAAGGCGGACACCTCTTGCAGTAAATTCTCATTAAAATGTAGAGCTATAGAGAGGGTTTTTTTTGATATTTTTGAAAACATTACCCATAAAGTGAGATTCCAGAATAATTGAAGACGACATAGAACCTTATATTACCTCAAATGTATATTGATGATGAAACTTTCAATGTCTGGAAATTTCTTAAAAGATCAGGATTGGTTAATGGTGCTGTTTTTATATTCTTTTCATGTTTATTAATTTCCCTCATTTTTTATATCCTCTTTTGAAGGACTAAATCTTTAAAGAACAATCTTTACTCTTTTCAGATAACCCCAGATGTAGCTTGTGGAAATGCCAGTTCTAACAACTCTGCTGGAGGCCGGCTTATCTCCTTTGAAGTTCCACAGAACACATCAATAAAGTAAGAATATTGCTTTGTTATAGCAGCCTGGAATAATAAATATTTAAATAGTGTTTGGTACCGAATTCATGTCTTGGGAACTGTAGTCAATTGTCTCCTAGGCAGCCAGACTGTGAAATGCCTTGGTATGTCATGAAAGAACTCCAGAGCACCTCCAGATGACAGGAGGGACCTAGCAATACCAGAGCACCTTCTTCCAGAGGTGCAAGTGCTCACATGTATCTTTAAGTGGTTTGTTTTGTTTTTTTTTGTTTGGTTGTGGGGCATGTTTGGGGGGGACAGGAGGGGAGGAGGGACTAAGCGAGTAAAGTGTCTTTCAGCCATCAGAGAACACTGGGAATTGGAGCAAAGAGATGGAGGACAACAGTTTGACTTGGAGAAGGGTGTAACATTTTGTTCTTTTCCCTCCACGCAGTGATGATTTCTGACAGCCAGAGCAGCTCACCTTTCCCCATTGCCAAATTCAGACTAATGTATTTGTTTATATTTGTGTTTGAACTTCACATCAGTAGTCTGAATGCTTTATAAAAGCTTTCTACAAAGAGGTGTGAGTCCTACAAAGCAGATATGCGTTTGAAGAGTTTAAAGTTGTGTAAAGCATCCACTTTTTCACACTGACAGTTGTGTAACTTAATTTTAATGAACGGAATTTGATTCCCTTGAAAGCCAAGATCTGATAGCATTGACTGGGATGAAGCATATGTTTATGGTACAAGCTTTCAGATAAAGATCTGCCAATGTATCTCCCTTCTGATTTGCAACATTCCTGCTGTTTTAGGCCTCGGTTTCTCCTGAAACAGCGCACTGACACCACTCTTGTGCTGCCATCTTGTGCTCTAGAATCACAGCTTTCATTAAAAAAAAGTTTTGACTTATTTTGATGTTTGCAAAAAAGAGTGAAACTCTTGCAACTGTGTCTACATTGAGTCTGCAGGCAGCCTGGAACAATGACTCTGAAAGTTGGGAACTGCCCAATTTGTCTCACTGAGTTGTTAGTTCAGACACCCAGTGATTATGATGTAAATGTCAACATTGTTAATTATTTCATTCCCCATGAAAGCTTGTAAGAAAGGAGAGGTAAGATCACAGATCTGCACAGTCACTGATTGTCTCATTGTATGTGGGTGCGATTTGGAAGCGTACTACCATTTCCGCCCCCAAATTAAGAAGTCCTAAGTAGAGACCAGGAGGGAATCTGAGAAGCCAACCCTGAGAAGTCCAGTAGAATTCATGGGCTTATTAAAAACTCACTGTGGAGTGCCCATCTCTAAGGAACCCAAGGAGCACACACAGTCATATGTTGGTCATTTGTGATATCTACTATGAGCAAGCGTCTCACTTTGGCAGCTGACGTGAGCAAAACTTGAAAAGACACTGCAAGCTTTTTCCCAGTTCAGCCCCTGCTAGGCACGAACTTACACTGTTTATAAGCGGAAATACTCCAGTTTTGCCAATCACTTGAATTAATTTTCTTTATTTCACTGTATTCCCTATGTTAAAAGGCATATGTAGAACATGTGATCTGAATATATATTTATGTAACAACAATCACTTTAGGTTAGTAAACTTGCACTGATTTTTATCATGGAATTTGACCTAAATTGTGGCATTCCTTGCTGTCATTTTCAGGTTACCTGAAGTTGTTGTTAGTGAGGGGCCTATAAGTTGGGATAAAAAAAAATCCAAAGCTTTGTCCAAAATTTTATTCTTAAATAGTCCAGGTACAAGAGGGGATCTCTTCGTGTGGATTACATTCACACACACCTGCAGTTCTTGGTTTCAGCTGAAAGCAAAAGCATGAAAATTGGAAGAGGTTGATCTGATGAGGTTAGCAGCCCAATTTTAGGCAAGGAAGAGTCAGACTAACTTCTGAACATTTGGATACTAAGCTGTATAGAATGTTTGAGCCTTTGGAGGTTCACTCAGTCCTAGTTGGGATTCTTCCATCTATGAATTGATGCAGATGTCTGGAAAAGATTCATATTATACATGTACACAAGGGAGTGGAAAAAGTACGCTAAAAGGAAGGACAGATCCATAGAAACAAAAATTTAAAATCCTGTGGAACTGAGTGCATATATTGTAGTTGCTTTCAAGTGACTTTACCTTACTCAACCCTGTTTATTTCACTAGCTCAGTCCGCGAACCCCTAGGGTTGCAAGCAGGTTTCAGGGGGGTCCATGGCAGAAAGCCGAAGCCCTGCCACATGGGGCTGAAGCCCAGGGCCCTGAGCCCTGCCACATGGGGCTGAAGCCAGAGCAATGTAGCTTTGCAGGGGTCCCTGTGGTATGGGGCCCCAGGCAATTCCCCTACTTTCTACGCCCTAATGCTGGCCCTGGCTTTTATATGCAGAAAACCAGTTATTGTAGCACAGGTGGGCCGTGGAGTTTTTATAGAACGCCGGGGGGGGGAGCCTCCAAAAGAAAAAGGTTGAGAACCCCTGCGGTAGATCACCACAGGTCTGAGTGACCTTGACAACCTTGCATAACCCATTTGATTTACGAGAATGAAATGCTCTGAACATTTTATCCAATTCATTAAACAAAACCAGAATTTCTGTCAACATCAAAACTGCCTATCTTGAATGTGTACTGATACCATGACTAAAAGGGATGGAAGCAGGAGTATTTCAGCCACTAGAAATGGCAGCATTATGAATGCTAGTAGGGGAAACTTCGGAATGGAGTGAAGTACCATTGAAAGCACATTAATACAGGGGGGAGAGATTGTGTTCTGGTAGTTATCCGGTAGTTATATATTTAATATGTTCTGAGGATGGTATGTGAATATGGATGCTGATTTTGTGCTATGTCACGTTATATAAAGTGTTCATTGGACATGAAAATGGTTCTTTTAAATTATTAGAAATTAAGACTGTGCATAATGTCTGCTTTCAAATATACCATTATTCAAACCCTACTGTTAAAAGGATTTTGTATTGTGAATGTGCATGTATCCAGCCTTACTGCAGTGAAAATTGCGTGGTAATAAAAAAATTTGTATTTTGATAGTACAAATAGTGTGCATTAAATTATACCTTTTTTCTGATTGTATATTTGCTACAGTTGAGTCGTTCTTTTTTGTTGATTAATTTTGGTCCAGAATGATGTATTGTTTGATAAGACTGATTTTCTTCAATCTGACATGTAATTATTTTTATCCTTCATGTCTCTAGAATAAGGCAAGATGCCACGGCTTCTCTTATTCTGTTGTGGAAGGTTACAACAGTTGGATTTAAACAGTGCTCACTTATAGATGGTAGAAGCGTTACTCTCCTCCAGGCACTGGGTGGACTTGTTCTTTCTGAGGAAATGCTTGCATTAGGAAATAACTACTTTATTGGTGAGTTGTGCTAACGTTCTGGTCTCCTGATCTCCAGCCTTACACAAGAATCAATAATTTATGCAAAACTTAAAGAAACGTAGAGGCAGCTCTGTTAATTTACAAAGGACTTGAAGAACTGGTTTGGTGGTCAGAATATATTTTAGAATTTTGTTAATTTGAAGCAGATGAATGCTACCTGACGCTGCAAAGTAGCACACATGTGGAACTATGTAATATGAAATCCAGTTAATGTTATTTGACCCATCTACTTCAGATACACAAAGGGTTTTATAGTACATTTTAATTTAACTATGTTGCTTTTTGGTAAATACTACAATAAATGCCTCCAAATGTAAATATTCAAGGTGTTTCTTTGATCATTTGTTATATTATGGTACACTTTGAGAAAAGAATTTGTGTGAAATCAGTTAAATGAATAAAATACCTAGAACATAATGTAAACTTCAAAATATATTAAAATATAATGGGCAAGTCTGTTCTTCTCACAACTATATTTATTACCCACCAATAACACTTACTTGTCAAGGATTTATTCCTATGTAAATATGACACAAACACAGAACTGTTAGAATTATCTTAATATACTGTAATATACTTCATTTGAAAAATGAAACATTAAATATCATGGGAGGAAGTGTGAAATGAAAAATAGTATACAGTTTAAAATAAAGTATATGGAAAATAATACTGTTTTAAAGACATTCTTTAAGAATGGAGACTATAGATTTAATTATATTGGGCTTTGTGGACAGATGGTCTGTTGAAATTAGGACATGAAATTGAAATCATGGTAATAATAGTACTTATTTGTTATAGTCGTGAAATACTTTTCTTTCCATAATGAAGAAAAAGCTGCTACAGATTATTGTTCAGTAATTTGTCATTTCTGAAACACAGGCTGCTTTGCAAATAGATATAAGCCATCAAAAACACCTGTGCAAAAATATTGGGCTGTTTTCTGAATGGATGTCCCTGCCAGAAAGAAGCCCAGATAAAGCAGAAATGCTGTGTTTCCACAGTGATAAGGGACAGTGTATCAGAGATCCTGTTGAGGGTTGTTACAGCTACTTTATCAGCAGCAGGTTTCATTTAATGGCATTTATTTTCTCCAAATGGTTTTCCAATTATTTTATATTTTTCCTCGTTAGCTGAGATAGACACTTTCTCTTAAATCTCTTACATCTAAATTTTTTTTTTTTGCATTTAATTTGCTGAAGTTAAGTTTCTCGCCGAGAGCAGTGCTAACATGGAATGGCATGGCAACTGACATAAGGTAAAATTCTAGTGAAGATAAGGCAGTTTGTAGTTTTTACATGTGTTAGCCGGTCAAGGTAAAGACTACAGGGGAGTGTTTACCTCAGTCTACTAACTCATGTTACAGCTACATTTGCCTTGTCTTCACTAGGCTTTGATCTTGTGTTAGTTAACATGTTAGCTCACACAAGGTAAGAACGTACCTTTTTTCCTAGTGAAGACAAAGCATACGTGCAGTTTGTAATAGAGACTTCGGTCACCATGTACATCATTACAAATTCTTTTTCTGTAACTTTTTCTTCCATCTACTGGAAGTTTGTGATATCTTTTTTTTTTTTAAATAAATCTTCTGATCCTAAAAAATCTGTACAGAGCTTTCCAAACTCTTTAGTGCAGTTTTTTTAAAATAAAACCAAAAGATCACAATCATCCTGACTGATGTTAGAGGACACTATAATCACAAATTAGTATGGCATGGAGGAACATGCAGACTCAAGTAACAATAAAATGATACCATGCATCGAGGGCTAATCCGTGTTTAGTAAAGATGGAGGCATGCACAGTACATTTTGATTTAAATATTTTATTAAAAGACCCACAAATCTACTTAAATTCTTCATTTTAGTTTTATAATCTGCTGTGCATTGGTAGCACTCTGAGTTTTACTTCAAAAAAATAAATATAAAACATACTCCCTCCCTATACCTTGTTTTTATATGTATTAGGGCGAGGTGAACTTCAAGCTTTTTACTTTCAGTATTCACAAAAAGTTCTACTGCATGAAAACGTCAAAATAGGGGCATGGATGACTTTGCTGTATACAAAAAAGCAATGACTGTAACAGTTACTTTGTTTGATGATACTTAAGCTGTAATACTCTTGAGCCAAGAGGTAATGTGGGATGATATAAGCATGATGCTACTTTCCTTCTAGGAATATATCAGCCAAATATTTGCTTTCTATGTATAATGTTTCTTGGAGAAATGTAGGGGGTGCACTGAACATTGTATTTTTTTCTGCATATTCAACTGAGTTTTTTTAAACTCTTCTTTTTTTTCCTTAGTGAATCTTACTAAAAGAGATTTTATTGGCTTCTTATTTTTTCATTTCTAATTTCTAATTAGAGATGTTATAGAAGAAAGGGAAGATGTGAGTAAGCTGAAGATCAAAGAAAAAGATTACATGAATCTCTCAAGTCACTTTCCCCAGTGTAGCCTCCAAGTTTGTTATGCATCTTGGATCTTTAATTATTTCATACCAGTCTTCCTGAATAAGTCTGATGTGCCAAAGACAAAACATTCCGGGAAATATATTATTTGTTTATGTACTGTCTCTTGGTGTTTAATTAACTAAATTAACATTTGTTTAAAGTTGTTTAGACACTGCTGAAAGGAATCAGACAGGAGAAAGTAATCAAGTGATGCAATGTGTAAACAGTATTTATTGAGTGGAAGTAATGGAGTGTCTCTAAGAATTACAAATAAATAAAACCTTGAGATCATATTGTTTTTTCCATATACAAAAAGCAGCCCTATACCCTCAATGTGAATGACTTTTTTGGGGATTGAGCGGAACGGCAAAATGAGAAGGAATAAAAGTCTGCCACAGAGAGCACAGTGTGCCCTCTCTGTAGCATGATACTCTAATTTTGTTTGTCGCTGACTCTGCAAATAGACAGATTCTTTAAAAAGTGCAGTGTGGAAATGAAGTCATAATGGTTCTGTGGCTGCATAGACCACATTTGTTAAATTACTACATTTACTTTATTAAAGCTGGGCCATCTTGAGAAGGGAAAGGGGTGCCAACTCCAATACTTACTGAAGTCAGTTATTGTCACTCACAGCATATACTTTCCATAGCAATCTTATTAATACTATCTTCCTTAAAGAAAGATTTTAATGAGTTTTGAGTAAGCCACATGTTCATGGTATGGAGTCTGTCTTCTAACATTTTTCTTACAGCCATTAATTAAGAAACATAAAAGATACATTTATTAGTCAGAAAGAATGAGTGACCTATTAAATACAATTTAGGCTTTGAAAAGAACAAAGGTGCACTGGATGGGTCAGTGGTTTAGGAGTGGGACAGGACACTTTTTACTTCCAGGTTGCTGGTATAAAGCCAGGCTAGGCTGGTACTGACCATAAGATGCTGCCATTTTGTATGGTTCTGAGAAATACTCTGTTGGGGAGGAGCCCACTCATCATCCCTTTCAGGCTGCGTGTGGGGGTAAGGCAAAGGATGATTAAAGCTTTTCTGCTGCAATAAGTTTTCTCTGCCACCCCCATCCTCCGGGGGCAAGACTTAGGGCAAACATATTGGCATGTGATTGCTAATTGTATGTTATGTGGGTTCACCATTGAATTTTTATTTCTGTTTAGGTCAAGCCAGTATCGCATTCAAATACCATATGTTCCAGTGTGTGAATATGGCAAAACTTTGGGGGCTTATGTAGGTTTTGCAGGGCATCAGTTTATTTTCCTGGTTTGCTTAGGGATGGGAAGCTGCAGTTCTAGGGGCTAAGTATATTGCTGGAGTTTAGCACAGTGGCAGCTTTATCCCTCTTTAAGCCAGACATGGATCATGCTGGGCTTGGAAGTTGGGTTGTGCCAATCAGGACAATGATAGCTATACTAACCCTTTCTTGCAAAGACTATGTTCATCTCCCATTTTTGTTTGTTTCCACTTTGGTTTGTTTGTTGAATAAATTTATGGGCTGTGTGCCCCTAGCTTGAGGTGTCTTTTTGGGGACCCCATGGACAATGAGTTATCAATGGGTAAAAAAAAAAGAAAGAAAACAATTAAAAATTGAAAACACATCATGTCTTCAAATACCTGTGATTGAACAAAACAGCAGTCCAATTAACTTTAGATTTTCCTAAATATTCTTCTCCGGACAAAGACTATGCATGACAAATTTATGAGGAAAGGAGGGTTATAGTTTTTGGTTTTTTTTAATTACAATGGTAGAAGGTTAAAGCTAGGCTTACAAGATACATTTTTCACACTTTTAATGATGAGTCCATAATTAATTGGTCCCAGTAAGGTTGACCCTCAGAGAAAGTAACATATGACTAGATGGGGTGTATAACTGAAAATGTCATCAGAAAAAATCATCTGTTTAAATAGAAAATGAAATCATTTACTGTAAGTGAAATCCTCGGCCCACTGAAGTCAATGGGAATGTTGCCATTTGCTTCAGCAAGTCCAGAATTTCACACTATATGGTCCAAAGACCCTTGAAGTCAGTGGGAGATATTCATCTAAATTGGCAGGAGTATAGGGCCCTAATGTCCTACCAGGTTTACAAGATTCCTGAGCTTTATTAGATTAACTCAGGATCCTCTGCAGTATGTGATCATTAGTGTCACCAGAACTATGTCATAAATGAGAAGCCGCAAAAATTTAACCCAGTTCTGATCATACATCTACTCTTTATTTCAATAAGTTCTTTTAATTGAAATCAGATGTAATGTATTTGACAAGGTGCTGAAAAATGACATTACAATGGAATGCATAGTATAGTAACAGTTTGATGCATGAGTCTTTTCAACTGTGAAATTTCCATGAATGTTAATCAGAACTGCATAGTTAAAGCCTTGCAGACTGGGTTGAGAACTAAAAACATGTTACTATGCATTTTTCCTGGCAATCCTAGAACGCCAGATACCCAGTATATCTCTCATGAAAGGGATAATACAGTCGTCCTAGTGCCATTTACATATATATCTGTTTCTATTTGAGATGGTTGCAGGTTCCTTTGGTTTTCCTTTTTGATCTAATGAAGTTTCTTTCTTGAGAATATTCAGTAAAATTTGCCTTAAAAAAAAAAAGCTGCTCTAACCACAGTTTTGTAATCGAGGTCTTACTAAGTTACCGCTATGGAGACCCCTCCCATCTGACATGCTCCTTCTAGCTGGGCAAATGCCCTACACCAGACATTGTGTGGCAGCCCAGCTATTTGTGGCAACTGTGTCATATGAGTAGAGTATTGAGGTTGAGGTGAGCACCAGAACCACCCCCCATTAATTTTTAGCCTTTTATCTTTGAAGGATTTATAAACTCGCTCCTTACTGTAGATGAAAACAAAGTCACAATCATGCATTTCAAAATTATGCAAAGTTTTGCTGAATATAAAGGAGTTTAAAAACATTCAGATTTAAATGGCTGTAGCTTTTTTACTATAGCAAATAACATTTAATAGTCTAATTCTAGTAACAATAAAAATTGCAATAATTTTATGTTGTATTGTTTTGAAGATTTGGAAAATAGATAATGAAAGCGTTTAACATACTTCATAGTTATCTGTTCAGTTGTAGTCAGTTTCCCAAAAGTGCTCATGATTGGGACATGGTATTGTAGGTCATCCAATTGGCATTGAGGACTCCAGATTTTATTTTCAACTCTGCCTCTGATGTATTGGCTGTATTCATGTTAGCTGTTTTTCAGAAAAATGTCCCACTGTTGCTAATGCCAGTGCAGCTCCATCCATGGTAACAAGGCTTCCCATGACTCCCAGCAAATGTAGCCATGTTGTCAAAACCTGCTTGTAATCAGTTTGCATGATATGATAGTCGAACACTGTTGGCAGCCAGTGGCTTTTCTGTTCTACCACCCCCACCATTGTGTCCTCTGGTGGAGCTGCAAAATTGTTAATGGCAGTGTGAAATATATCAGAAATATATCAGCCTAGTGCATAAGGACCTTGAGAAAGTCACCTTCTTTCCATATCTGTAATACGGGGGTAGGGATATTTAACTATCTCACATGGTTTGGGAGGCTTAATTAATATTTCTAAAGTGCTGTGTGAGACCTTCTGCACTAAAAGATGCTTGCCGAGTTTCATAAATTCCATAATAAGGCCTAAAAAGGGGTGGGGGGTGGGGGGCTTTGTAGGTTGGCATAGGTATATTTGCTTTTCTTTAATTGTATGTTTAAAAATAACAGAAAGAAAAGAAAATTTGAAGACATATTTTGCCATTTCAGTATAGCTGAGATTGAGAATGTTTCCCTTTAAAAGAAAAATAATTACAGGAATGTACTGAAAAGAAAAACCCAGCTCAAATCAAGAAATTCTGAATTATCATTCAGTGCCAATAAAAGTTGATAGCCAGTGAGCCAAGAGGCTCAGCACATTTAGGATTGAATCTTATCCTCTGTTACCGTTTAGTTATCATTATACAAAAATAAAATATGATTTAGAATTGTCATGTTACTGAGGGCAGAACAATAAATCCTCTCAACATAATTTCCACTTGTAGCATCTATTGTGTCTAGTATTTTGATTGTAGGGACTGAGTTAGGCCAGCAGTGTAATCTGATTTTGTCAGGTTGTGGAGCAATTTTAAATTAAAGCAATTTAATCAGCTGATTTTAAATAATAATTTAAATCACTTAATTTAAATAAATAATTTAAATCCAGTTGAGGTGCTGTGAAACTAATATGAAAATTTGTGCTATTGCAAATGTAGATTAAAATTTATAATTAACTGAATTGTAAATTCTATTGACTTTTTTAAATGCTACCACTTACAGGATATCTTCTTTAATTTTACAAAACTGCTATAATAAAAAAACCAAAAAAACCCCAACAAAATAGTGAAAATTAATGCCCTAACCCCTTAACCAACTGAGCAGGTATGTAACTGCACACATCAATAGTGGGGTTTCATGTGTGTACATGTTTGTAGCAGCAAAGCTAAAATTGTATTTTTATTAAAAAGCTTTTCTCTTAATGGCATAAATCTTTGTCACTTCAAAACAATATTGCTGTAATGCTAACACTGAAATGTTATTTAGACTTCTAGTACATTAACAAAGTTATTGGGAATTTCTCTACACACATAGGGAAACATTTTCAAAAACTGGATCCCTAAATTAGATTCCCTAATTAGGCTCCTAAATCCCTATTTTGGCACCATTGACCTTGATGGAAGCATTTTATCTTTCTTGACTTGGGAAAGTTCAGTATATCAGAAAATGGTACTGGTTGGCTATTTGTTTAACATTTGCTTATCAATTATGAGTTTGATTGTTCGTACAGTAAGGATATTAATGAAGCCCGGAATTCTTTTTCAGCATAGATGATCACTTTAAATGTGAAAATTTTTAGAAATAAAATCTGTGCAGAATCTGAAATTCTATTGACAGGAAATTATTTAAGGAAACAAGACCAAACATTCGGTTTTAGTTATTTAAGACTATAAAGTGGGAAGAAAGTAAAGAATTAGCAACGCGTAAGTAAAACAAATCTGATTTAAATAAAAATATTAAATTTAAAATACTATTTAAATTTAAAAAAAATCATGATCTTTATCCAACCTACTTTCTATCATGCAGTCTTATTTATGACTAGTCTAAGTAGTAATGGATTTTAAAATACATGCATGTATGTACTGAGAAACAATGTGATAGGTACAATGAGAAGATATAATGGGAAAATGCATCAAAGGTCTGTTACGGACTTCCCTATTGTATGTGGTGAAAAATGTATACTTTTCTCCAGTATAAATAGAATTTTACACCCTAAATAAACTGAACTGTAACTTTTCTCATGTGACCTTGGAAAAATATTATTTGAATCAGAAGTCATTAGGAATTCAGTAATAATTCTAAAAGATGCTTTGACTTATAAATCCCCAATGGAATGTAAATTTCTCGTTTGTCTTGTACAAACAGCACAAAAACGCTTTATGACTAGTGATCTTAGTACTTAGCAATGAACATAACTGTAGTAACGAACAGCTTTCTATATTTAGTAATTTTAAATTCTTTTTAAGACTCTGTCTAAAATACTATAGCTAAACTCAGCCTAATTAGTTTTGCATT
Source organism: Caretta caretta (assembly GCF_965140235.1). Classification (NCBI taxonomy): domain Eukaryota; kingdom Metazoa; phylum Chordata; order Testudines; family Cheloniidae; genus Caretta; species Caretta caretta. The sequence continues at coordinate 33,726,977 of NC_134214.1, forward strand.
GGCAATCTCACGTTAAAGGTGCATCACCAAATAGTGCTGTTTAATTGCTAGGGACAGATTATGCGAGGCCCTTATGCAGTTGCTTTGTGAGTGCTGCAAGAAGACTACTCCTTTGCCCTTACATGGCCAAAGGAAGGCCCAATCATAGTTACAGCCCCTGCAGTATAGTGGGCCCATGACCCTTCCCTCCCATCTGCACATGCTCTTAAGGTGGCACTCATGTGCAGTGGGGAGCGTGCTGAACTGCATAAATGGGTGTAGCAGCTTTCACTATGTTCCATTTGGGTCACGTATTACCATACAGTGGTGAATCACACGATCACATACTATTTCTCAGTAACAAAACTTTTTACAGCCTTCAATACACATGTGCAACATATGTATGCTATACAAACAGATTTTCTGAAAGTCATTCATGGAGAAGTGCACAGTAGATTGTTTTTACACAACATCTTGCGCATTTAATGAAGTATATAATGTACAGCAGTAGTGAACATTTTCTGCCACATACAGTCATCCAAGTTTATCACGGTGACTTCTGTAGTTAAATGACACCTAATCTGAATTTTAAAGCATGCTTAATTTAGCTTTATGAAAATTAGTAATTAGTCTGAACTAAAATCTCAGGTCTAAACACGTTTGTGAACTTTTGAGGGTTTGTATAAAACTTTGTGGATTGGATCTATCTGTGTGTATTTTGTCAGAAACAACATTTAGTATTAAAAGTGCTCACCTGCCATTGTAGTGCCAGATTTCTACTTAGACATCTTTGCCCTGACCACTATTAATCTTGAGTCTCATGAGTTTTAATTATCTGCTCTATTGATGGTCTCTGGGCCATTTAACGTACACAGTTATCTCTCTTCTTCATGCATTAGCTGTTGGTAACCTCTAACAGGGGTTAGAGACATATTATGCAGACAGAGTGAATGTCTTTGTACAAAAGAAAATTATATTAAAAATAAACTGATAATGATAGATAATCTGTAGGTAATTTGAAACTAATTACATCGATGAGGGGATCCTAACCTTTAACGTATCTGGTTGTGAGGGTTTCAGATTAGAAGAAAAATTGCAATTTGTGTGTTTTAGGTCCAGAATATGTACACCCTTAGAGGCATTCAGTGTTATTACATCTCATGCAGTGGAAAGATAATCATATTTCCATCTGAAGAATTCAATGTAGCTTAAGTTTTTTAATGAGTTAAGTAAAATTGAAATAGCACAATTTTATTTCACAATAAGAGTGTCTGTCTACACTCAGACTTGTACTGAAATAACAAAGAGAGTAAATTAAAACAGTTTTAGTTATTTCAGTGCAAGACCATAGCCTGGTTAGTGGTGAATTCAGTGCATTATGCTCAAGTAAATAGAATTTTCATTTTTATGATTGCAGTTCACCTTTAAGGACTTATTTGTACAAACACGACTGAGTGTTGTGCTTACAGCAGTGAGGATTCCACTTCAGCCTTGCAAAAAATTACCTTCAGGCATGTCTACACAGCAAACAAAAACCAACAGCTGGCTCATGCCAGCTGATTTGGGCTCTGGGCTTGGGCTGCAGGGATGTTTCATTGCTGTGTAGACTTCTGGGTCGGGCTGGAGCTTGGGCTCTGGGATCCTTCCATCTCGCAGGGTCCTAGAGCCTGGGCTCCAGCCCGAGCCCAGACATCTACACAGCAATGTAAGGTTTCAGAGTAGCGGCCGTGTTAGTCTGTATTCGCAAAACGAAAAGGAGGACTTGTGGCACCTTAGAGACTAACCGATTTATTTGAGCATAAGCTTTCGTGTAGCTCACGAAAGCTTATGCTCAAATAGATTGGTTAGTCTCTAAGGTGCCACAAGTCCTCCTGTTCTTACAGCAATGAAAGAGTCCCACAGCCTGAGCCCCGTGAGCCCAGGTCGGCTGGCATGGCCTAGCCACAGGTTTCTTGTTGCTGTGGAGACATACCCTCGGGTAACAGCCGCCGCTGCCGCCGCCGCAGCATGTGAACTACGTTATACATTCAATGAGGTGTTAATTTCAAAGACTGTTTTTAAATGATAGCTTTGTAAGCCAAGAAAGAAAGAAATATTTCAATCCTTTTGTGCTGTTACAATATACCATACTTGTGTCCTGGCAGCAAATCTTCAATAGACTGTTTGTGAAAATATAATATATAATTTAGTTATAATATAATATAGGGCCTCTTCTTTCAACCCATTAAACTGTAATTACTTTGGCCTAGATCCACAAAGGACCTAGGTGCCTAAGTCCCAGATTTAGACACTACTGTGATCCACAGAATCCCTGCTCAGATGTCACCTAACCCTGCAAGCACCTGAACTCACTTGGTGCCTAAATTTTTGCTGTAAAAGTTCCCCATGCCCTCTGCTTCTGGGCATGTGCCCTGCTGCCTGAGGCAGGCATCTGGATGCCTATCTTCTGCTTAAGCCTCAAACCAGGCGGAGATAGGCCTTCCCTCACCTGTCTCTCCTCCAGGGCCTGATCCTCCAAGTGTGCTCAGAGGCTGCTTAACTCCACACAAAATGGCCACAGGGTGGAGCAGAGAGCAGGACTGGCAAGTGATACTTAATTCAATTTTTGCCAAAACACAGTGCTGTATTTCTAAGCAACTTCTGCATTTTTTGGGGTGGAGATAGAAATTTTACAAATATTTTTTTTTAATTTTGTCATATACTTTGCAGTTCACGTTTGACTACTGCATGTCCCAGCAGTGGGAAGTGAGTACATGGGAAGTGAGTATATTTTGTAGTTTAACCTTTGGAAATTCAGCATTTTAAAGCTTCTGGTAGATGGTTTATGACTTGTTGATATCTATAGTTTAGGGGGCAAAACCCTTCAGTTTTCGGATCTCTCTTTAGGCAAAATGATGGTCTAATGAAAAAAGCACAGGACTAGAAGTCAGAATGTTTGCAATCTATTCATGGCTCTGTCACAGACTTGCTGTGAGGCCTTGAACACGTCACTTAACTTCTCTTCTCATGTGTAAAATGGGGATACTAATTCCTAATTCAAAGGGGTTTTGTGAGGCACAGTTTGTTAAGTTTGTAAAGTGCTTTGAGGTCTTCAGATAATTGGTGCTACTATTTATTATTATATAGTGTGTATATGTTAAAATAGGGTTAGCCAATGCTTTCATGACTGCACACGTCGTCAGACTGAACCAACCAGCATAGATAAAACCTCATGGGCATCACCACACACCTAATCCACAGCAGATCCCCTTGTTACAACCCCAAGTTCTGCCTTTTACAGTCTGCCTGGGCTCCTTGGGGGATCAGACACTCTGACGGTCTGCCTGTTTGGCCTCAAAATATTGTTAATTGCAAATTTTCCTGCACTGTGGGTGTTCTCAATTACTTTCATTCAGGAACACAACAAGCGTGTAGTGGGAAATCCTCATATGGGAAATCTATTAGTGTAGCCAATCCTGCCATCTTTTAGTATGCTGGCACATTGTCTAGTGCAATAAACACAGCCCTCAGAGACATGGCAGAAAGCCACACTCTAAGCTGATATTGCAGGCAGTATGCAAATAATCTCATAAGGGTCCATATCACATTGGTATGTGATTTTGTTGATCTTTATATGGTTTATTTTTTTCATCAAACTGTGCCATATTTAGAGACAGTAACACAAAGCCACGGTCTATTTTAAATGTGGTTCTACACAGAAAAGTGGCAGTGAAAATTCATTTGGGGGTTTATTCCAGGTGATTCCAACTCATATTTCAGAGTGGTAGCCGTGTTAGTCTGTATCAGCAGAAAGAACAAGGAATACTTGTGGCACCTTAGAGACTAACACATTTATTTGAGCATAAGCATTCGTGGGATAAAGCCCACTTCATCAGATGCATGCAGTGGAAAATACAGTGGGAAGATGTGTGTGTGTATGTGTATATATATATATACATATATATATATATACACACACACACAGAGAACATGAAAAAATGTAGTGATTATCACTACAAAAGTTTTTTTTTCTCCTGCTGATAATAGCCCATCTTAATCAATTGGTCTCGTTAAGAATTAGTATGGCAACCCCCATTTTTTCATGTTCTCTGTGTGTATATATAAATATATATCTATATATATATCTATATATCTTCCTACTGTATTTTCCACTGCATGCATCTGATGAAGTGGGCTTTAGCCCATGAAAGCTTATGCTCAAATAAATTTGTTAGTCTCTAAGGTGCCACAAGTACTCCTCGTTCTTTCAAATCATATTTGTTCAGTTTACAAATATATTCTATTTGTAACTCTGCAAAATTCAGCTTCACCTTTGAAAGTCAAGCTGGGTACTTTCCTTCTCAAGCACCACTACCAGTAATAAAGACCTGCAGGCCAAATTCATTTCCTCAGTTGCACCTATGCAATTTCATTGGTATCCGTCTGTACCTCAGTGATCCTCACTAAGGTTAGTGGCATTGCACAAATTTTACTGAGACTGAGAGCATAATTTGTCCAGCAATAATATTACTGTGTTGGGATTATATATAAGAAGGAAATGACTCAACTTGACTATCCAAGCCCAGTGTGATTTTCAGTGCTGGTAGTTAGTAATGAACGTGTGTTTATTTGGAAATTGAGTGGGTTTTTTATAGTATTAGTGAGAAACAATAGAGATGCAGCCACATGATGATGATTTTAGAGTTGCTGCTCAGAGAAGAATTACTTTTTAAATCCCAATATTTCATATGATTATTTTTTTTCTGAATGGAAAGCATTTTAAAGGGTTCTTGATATGTTTGTCACTAAGCTCTACATATAACAATGGAGATCAAATATGCTGCTGCCAAAATGGGGTCTGACTGATTCATGCCTTCTGTAACAAATTGTTCCTCCACACTTCAACATCAGTGATTTTTGTAACTGGGTGGAGGCCTGGTTTGCTAACCAGTTACAAATAACGTGGTTTGGGTCCACATGGCAGCTGTTCTGCCATCACAACCGTATATATAGGTCCACTGCTGCTATGTTGCCTAGCAGTATTTTAGGAGAGGGATCTGTGATGTTCTGGGCAGCTGTTCTCTAGTGCAGGGGTGGGCAAATTTCTGAAATTCCTTTTCCTGATTGCCCAGCTTGGCGAGCACACTTAACAGCTTTCCATTCTTGAGCACAACTGCCCAGCTGACCATGCCAGCTACACACTCCAGACATGTTGCTGCCTGGAGCCGGCAGGAGATAGTGGATCTCCTGGGCCTGTGGGGAGAAGAGGCTGTGCTGGCACAGCTATGGACCAGCCATAAAAACGTTGGTATCTACGAGCAGATTGCTCAGAAGATGCGGGAGAAGGGGTATGGCAGGCACCAGCAGTAGTGCTGTGTGAAAACCAAGTTGCTGCGGGAGGAATACCAGAAGGCCAGAGAGGCCAACAATTAATCTGGTGCTGAGCTGCAGACCTGCTGCCTTTACAAAGGCATACTTGTAAGATACCCCCTCCCCCACACAGCACCACAGATACCTCTGAGGAGCCTGAGTTACAGGCCCTTGCCATGAACAGAAAGTAGGAGGTAGTGGATAAGGAGGAGTAATATGGGAAACAGGAGATAGCGGGATCCAGCTGCGCAGCAAGCCAGGACCTGTTTTTGACTCCACCACAGTCCTGCCAGTCAAGCACGGGCAAGCCTGGTGCAGGGGAAGGAATCTCTAGTAAGTGTGTAGCTACATTTTTAATTAGAGGTGTAAGCAGAGTCAGGATGAGCTCCACCCTGACATCTGGTAGTGAGTTGTGGCAAGCTGTGGAAAAGAACTTCAGGGGCTGATCTCATTTGCATAGGCACAACCACCCTGCGTAGTATGATCCCGTAGCTGCCCAGATGGTCACTTTGGCTGCTGTGGGATCCCCAGTTTCTCTGTTTTTGGGGCAGGAAGAATAAATTGTTATTATCCTGATTATGTGAATCAAGGACAGTGGAACTGTACTTGGCCTTTTGTTATGTTGGAGGGACTCATCATCAACTAAGTAGCACGCGCTAGGCAAGGGACATGGGTTCCAAAACTCAGTGAATTGAGAGAGGCTGGGGACAGGTATTAATACCTGGTGGTATGGGCCCCCCTGGCAAGGGCCTTATATGCTAATTGCACTTCCTCCTCTCTTCACTGTGGAATATCAGAGCTAATTTTGATTCCATTAGGAGTCTAGTTACAGGCTGCTGAGGTGAATTCAGTGGTGCACCAGCACTGAGGCTTCCCTACTACAAGCTGAAATCATAAAAGACCTAAACTTACTAAGAGCTGAAATCACTGAGTCTTGTGTTAAATAGTGGGGGGGCCTGAAGATATATTGCAGAGCAGTTTGCGGGACGGCTGGAGGAGCAGAGCAGTTTGTTGGATGCCTGGAGCAGCTCATGGGGGCAGCTGGCAGAGTGGAGCGATTCGTGGGATGGCTGGTGGAGCGGAGCAGAGACCCATGGAGAGGTGGGGCAATCAGCTTTGGACCACGTAAGGTGCCCCTTAACCCTCCCCCCCCAATCTCCACCCAGGTTGGGAGGTAAAACTCTGCAGATACACTTTCAAACTCTAGGGCTGCACTGACCAGGGACAGAGACTTTTGGGTTGTTGGACTTTTGGGACTTTGGGTACTTTTGGGTTGTTGGACTCAAGAACCAAAGGGAAACCATGCCCCAATTTGCTTGGGGTGGGTTTTTTGCTCATGGGTTGTGTTATGAATGCTGTTGCTGGTGTTTCCCCAACATAATGCTGCATTGTTTCTCTCTGTTATTAACAGGCTTTTGTTACATTCAGACTTTGTGCTTGCGAGAGGGGAAGTATTGCCTCTTGGAGGCGCCCAGTGAGGGGTGGTATATATTTGTCCCAGGTCACTGGGTGGGGGCTCAAGCCGGTTTTGCATTGTGTTATTGGAATGGAACCCCTAGATACTGAACCTGGCCCTTGTTGCTGCCAACTCTGATGGGCAGAAGGGTTACAGAGGACGGCTCCCCAAAGTAGCAAGACACATTTTTTGACTTTTCATTAATTTACTTGTGCTAGAAGAGGTAGTGGCACTACCAAAAGAGGTAGAATTGCTATCTACTTTTCATTCCCCTCTAGAGTGGGGGAGAGAGGCATGCGGAGCCGGTTTTTTCTGTGCACAGAGGTGTCCTTTGAATCCTGTTGCGAGAGTTTCATGAAGGTTCTCTGCAATTATCTGCTGAAGGTTTCTGGGGAGGGCTGCCTTATTTCTTCCTCCACGGTAGGATACTTTCCCATGCCACTCAGCTATAATTTCAGTAGGCACCATTGCAGTACACAGGCTAGCAGCACAAGGCTTTGGGTGTCTTCGGGATGCTCGCAGCAACTATGTTCTCTCTGCCTTTGCGACACTCAGGAGTGAGATATCAGCTAAAGCATCACAGCCTATGAAAAATGGTGGCAATATTCAGTGCCATTGCCCTGCGCTACTAGAATCATGCAGCCGAGCAATTTCCTCTTCATTTCCCCAACTCCCAGAGGGCCATACTCACCATGGCTGGTGGTGTGTTGGGCGCCATGCACAAGCAGTCCCAAGTAAAGTGAGAATGTAGGGGAGTGAGTTCAGAATCTGTAGTTTCACTTACGGTAGCGAATATGCTCACAATGGTACCTCTGAGTGTTTCATCTTCAGCTGCAGCCATTGCTACCTTCAGGGTCTCCCTCTCCACACCTGACCCAGATAAGGAGAAAAAAAGAGGACTCAGGATGACACGTTCAATGACATCCTGCAAGCCAGTGCTGCATATTGGACTGTAAGCATAGGGCCTGGAAGATGAACATTGTGGAAAGCCTGGAGAAGGAAAGAGTGGAAAGGAGGGAGGCCCAGAAATCCCAGCAGGAAAAGGAGGGAGATGCACCAGGACATAATGGGGCTTCTCAGGCAGCAAACACAGATGCTGCAGACTCTGATGGACCTGCAGGTTCAATGATCTCAAGCTCGTCTCCCTCTGCAGTCCAGAGGGAACTCAATATATGGATCTCCCTACACATGCCTCACAATCTATGTGGCATCAAGGCCTGCTGCACTACCAAGTCTCGGAAGGTGTATGTGGCTGAAAGGGACATGAATGTTCTTTCCACTTCATAAGTTCAGTTCTCTTAATTTTTTAAGTTTTTAATATATTTGTTTTAAAATAGCACAGAGTTTTTTTGCAATGATTTTTGTTACAGAATAGAATTATGTTCCAAACAACAGAATTCATCTGTATTAGTTCACCACATATACTCAGAAGTTCTGAAAGCAACAGATTACCTGTTACTGCACAGTGTCACACAACTCATAGGATAATTCACAAAGAAAATTAATAGGTTCATTGACAATGTTATATCCATAGATGTACAGCAATGACCAACAATTCATATCAGGCCATAAAAGAGCAGGGCCCGGCTGCTATGATACTACAATAGATATTACTCTGGCTCACTGTTAAAAAGGTCTTTCAAAGCCTCCCTGAACCTTATAGATCCATGCTGAGCTCTTCTCATAGCCCTTGTGTCTTGCAGTTCAGATTCAACAGACTGCTGCTCCACCTCTGCCCTCTACAGCGCTGTAAACAATACCAGTTGTCATTCTGCACCTGCTGAACCAGTAATTGAATTGTTCCTTTATGCTGTCAGTCTGACCAGCGTGTGGCTTCGTGAGCAAGGGGTAGGTTGGATCCCCAAGGATCACTGTTGGCATTTCAGCATTGCCCATGGTAATCCACTGGTCAGGAAAGAAAGTCCCTGCTTGTAGCTTTCTGAACAGTCCTGTATTCTTAAAGATGCGAGTATCAGGCACCTTCCCTGACCAGCCCACATTAATGTCGGAGAAGCATCCCTAGTGATCCACCAGTTCTTGCATAACCATAGAAAAGTAGCCCTTTCTCAGTGGCAAAGTGATCTGATGCTAAAATAGGGACATGCGTGCCATCTATTGCTCTACCACAGTTCAGGATATATCCTGCATATTGTCCAGAGTCACAGTCCTGCAAAGCAGGACGCGATTAATGGTCTTGCATGACTACAGCCCCCACAGTGGAATTCCTGACTCCAAATTGATTCCCGACTCACTGGTAGCAATCTGGCATTGCAAGTTTCCACAGTGCAATGCCCACTTGATCTCCACTGTCAGTGCCGCTCTCATTTTGGTGTCCCTGCACTGGAGGGCTGGGGTGAGCTTGGCACATGGATGCAGGAATATGGCCTGGTGCATCTGAAAGTTCTGCAGTCACTGCTCGTCATCCCAAACCTGCATTTTGATCCAATCCCATCAGAAAGTGCTTGTTTCTTGGGCCCAGAAGCAGCACTCCATATCTACAGCTGCTCCGTGAACGCCACCAGCAACCTTGAAATTGGTTCTTCTGATGTCCCACAGCAGTCAGTCCTTTGGGGAATTGTGTTCTCCACTCATTTGGTTCTTTTGCGGCTGTGCAAATACTCCAAGATCGTGCACCCTGTGCTTGCAATGTTCATGATAATAGTGTAGAACTGTGCAGGCTCCATTCTTCTGTCAGAGATGGCAGACATTGAAGAGGGCTGCGTGGGTTTGTGGGATTTTGAAAAAAAGTGCAAAAATTATGGGAAACTGATAACATGATGGGATGGAGACAGTTGCAAACTGGGAAGTTGACTCCATGCTCCCCGTAACTCCTGCTCAACTTTTTTTGGCCCCATCATGCACTTCCAAAGCTTCCGAAAAGAGAGTGCACTGGACGGTGTCGAGTTGCAAAGTGGGATGCCTACCCATGGTGTACTGCACTCTGAATCGATACAAGCCCTCCCGGTGAGTATGCACACCGCTGACACTAAAAGCCAAGTGTGCACATGCACAAACAATGTACTGAGTATGGTGGCTGTATGCCAGTGTAACTGTTCCGGTGTTCAGGGTCATGATAATTGTCAATATCAGATACAGTTGGAGGGCCCAAGCATCATGTGTATGTTCACCAGAGAAACAAATGGCGAACAAGACCCTGATGCATGACCCAGAACAGACTCAGTTTTGAGCTTTGTAATTTAGTGCTTTAGTGGAGGAGATGGAGGGTAATTGTATTTCAATCTTAAAATTACTAATTATTGTTCCAGCACTGTATGAACAGGCATGGCCGGAGAAAAATATATTTCTGTGTTGGATGCACTGTAGCATGGAAATAATGAGAGAGCATTTCTGCAGTCACCAAGCACAATAGCCAAAGCAACGTGCATGCACCAGGAGCCACATCTGTTACTCTTCTGAACCCAGCCCCATCCATACAACCAGCTACGCTCCCAGTAATGCACAATAATAGTGATCTTGCACATTACCACATTACCTTAATCAGCCACCTTCCTGTACTGTTGCCAGATGGCTTTGGTAACGTCATCTTCTCTACTTCATTGGTGGGTCCAGTTCAGATTCTGTAGCTATTCTCAAAAGTCACCTATGCTGTGGCTGTGAGATCCCACATCCAGCATCTTGAAATGGGAAAATAGTTGTCTGTCAGTTGTCAGAGACTGCGTTTGAGTTCTTCACGTGATGGTATTGTGTCGTCATTTTTTCTTCCACTTCACTGGATGCTGCTATCCACAAGGTAATAAGAGACTCACTGACACACTTTCTGATTCGTTTGTTAAATTCAAAACAGCTTGGATACCTAACTTGTGCCAGATAACAGCAAGTAAAGCCTTGCACTGTTCCTCAGACCCAAAGTACTCCCTTGTCTTTGTCACAGTAGAGATCATGATCTGTTATCAATGTTATGAACATTATGTCCAGCAAAGGAAGATAGTCATTTTGTGGTTTTAGAGTAGCAGCTGTGTTAGTCTGTATTCGCAAAAAGAAAAGGAGTACTTGTGGCACCTTAGAGACTAACCAGTTTATTCGAGCATAAGCTTTCGTGAGCTACAGCTCACTTAGAATCATAGAATATCAGGGTTGGAAGGGACCTCAGGAGGTCATCTAGTCCAACCCCCTGCTCAAAGCAGGACCAATCCCCAATTTTTGACCCAAATGGCCCCCTCAAGGATTGAACTCACAACCCTGGGTTTAGCAGGCCAATGCTCAAACCACTGAGCTATCCCTCCCCCCACCGCTGCTACCATGTCAAGGTTCCTCCCCCACTCTGAACTCTAGGGTACAGATGTGGGGACCTGCATGAAAAACCTCCTAAGCTTATCTTTACCAGCTTAGGTCAAAACTTCCCCAAGGTACAAAATATTCCACCCGTCGTCCTTGGATTGGCCGCTACCACCACCAAACTAATACTGGTTACTGGGGAAGAGCTGTTTGGACGCGTCTTTCCCCCCAAAATACTTCCCAAAACCTTGCACCCCACTTCCTGGACAAGGTTTGGTAAAAAGCCTCACCAATTTGCCTAGGTGACTACAGACCCAGACCCTTGGATCTTAAGAACAATGAACAATCCTCCCAACACTTGCACCCCCCCTTTCTTGGGAAATGTTGGATAAAAAGCCTCACCAATTTGCATAGGTGACCACAGACCCAAACCCTTGGATCTGAGAACAATGAACAAGCATTCAGTTTCTTACAAGAAGACTTTTAATAAAAATAGAAGTAAATAGAAATAAAGAAATCCCCCCTGTAAAATCAGGATGGTAGATATCTTACAGGGTAATTAGATTCAAAACATAGAGAACCCCTCTAGGCAAAACCTTAAGTTACAAAAAAGATACACAGACAGAAATAGTTATTCTATTCAGCACAATTCTTTTCTCAGCCATTTAAAGAAATCATAATCTAACACATACCTAGCTAGATTACTTACTAAAAGTTCTAAGACTCCATTCCTGGTCTATCCCCGGCAGAAAACAGCATATAGACACAGACCCTTTGTTTCTCCCCCTCCTCCCAGCTTTTGAAAGTATCTTGTCTCCTCATTGGTCATTTTGGTCAGGTGCCAGCGAGGTTACCTTTAGCTTCTTAACCCTTTACAGGTGAGAGGAGCTTTCCCCTGGCCAGGAGGGATTTCAAAGGGGTTTACCCTTCCCTTTATATTTATGACACGCCCCCCAAATCTCAGCTAGGGTGAAACACTGGCTGGGATTTCTTCCTGGAGCTCTAGGAAAAACAGAGTTAATAAGACACATGCATCTCTAAATATACTACCAAGTACATAAAGACTAACAATATTTTCCACATCTCAAGGACGATTTTAACCAGTTGATTCTGGGAAACTTTCACGGGAGAGTGCACTTCATCGGATGCATCTGATGAAGTGAGCTGTAGCTAATGAAAGCTTATGCTTGAATAAATTGGTTAGTCTCTAAGGTGCCACAAGTACTCCTTTTCATTTTGTGGTTTGTGGCTTCCAGGTGATGTAGCCAGAGTAGCCCTCTGTGGTAGTTTATACACAGGGGCAGAATCTCCAGAGGGCAAGTACATATAGTGGCACCCTCTGACTGCACTGATTTATGGGAGAAGGAAGGACTAGCTGTACTGGTTATAGTGGTGTGGTTCGGAGTTTCTGATCTACATAACAAAATGGCCATATTCCTAATTAGTTGCAAGACCCAAGCTATGTGCCAAACTGGTGTGGAAGAGGATTGTTGTGTTTTGACTTTCCTACGTTTTTGTTCGTCGACTTTCTCCAAGTGAGAGAAATGGAAGGGTTAAGGTATGTGCTTTGTGCTCCGAGGCTGAAGAATGAAAAACAGCAATGATGGAAATGAGATCTAGTCTATTTTACCATGTATGATACTAGTGAAATCGTATGGATATTTTTTCACTATCAACTGATTATGTATAAGCTTGAAAGATTCTTTCCTTTAAAATAGATGCAGAGTTCTTCCATTTCAGATTCTGATTTATAACGTTTTCAAATTGTTCATACACACAGGTATAAATAGTTCAGCCCTGACTTCTTCCCCTGAAATTACTTTGACATCATTACATTGTAACTGGGCCTTGGAAAGACTGCAAAGTTAAATTGAACAAAATTACCTATCATTATAAGCAGCTATATTATTTTTCTTGAGACTCAAGATCAAGGGAGCTGTAAACATGTCTGAAATTATCCTCCTACCTGGAAATTAAAGTAGATCTTAGATATGCTCTTGTTCAATCAGAGCTATTGGATTTGAAGCAGAAAATAATTAATTTATGTTATATAGGAGATCAGACTAGATTTTCACAATGGTCCTCCTGGCCTTAAAATTTATGAATCTTGTAATAAATTGGTTAGTCTCTAAGGTGCCACAAGTACTCCTTTTCTTTTTGTAAATTTAAATACTGTAAAGTAAAAATAAATAGCCTTGTTTTATCTTCACAATCTTTGGAAATTAGGTGGAATAATTAGGAATTATAAGAAAAAATGTGGCACTACACTGAGAGAAATGATTTCTTCAGCAGTTTGCCAAGGGCTTTTGTTGCCAAAATAGTAATGAGAGTCAAAGTACAAAGGAGGCTGATTTTAAATTCCTTCAGGGAACTGCCCTGAAGAGTGTGTAACAATCTGTTTCAGACAAGCAAATAAACTCTAGATACTTCCAAACATGCACATATAATTATATATTTGTGTCTCTGTCTAGGACTATCAAATTCTATTATAAGAGGAGGTGAGTTTTGGCTGCATCTTTATACTGATGTGTAATATATGATGTTGATTAGATCCAGAACAGTTTGGTAGTTTTTAGAAGAGGTCAGCAGCATACCACTTTACTAGTCAAACCAGACATCAGAGATATATCTAGTAAATTTTTCATTGAGACTATTGGAATATTGGCTAATTGATTGTGGTTAAATCCAAGTTGATTAAATTTATGTTGGACAAGAAGACATTTGCTGCACTTTTTCCCCTCACCCTTCGGTTTGCAACTTGGAAATTAAGGTATAGATCATTACAAATTAGAAACACTTACTAATTATCCGGATTATACAGTAAAATTGTAAAATGAAATGGAAACGTCTCCATTAATATTTTTGACAGCACTCATAGAATTACTAACATACCTAGAAGCTAAGGAGTGCTTAATAAAAGCACTGGAAATAGCTTTCTTTCAGCATCCAAGAAACAGGACCCCTGTTTTATTGAGTACTGTACTCATTATAACTTATATATTATTCTAATTTTTTTTCTGAGCAAATAAACCACTCAGTCTCCAGTATGTAGCACAAGCAGCTAGGCTGTGAACAGAGGAGTTCCTTTGGGGCTAAAGGAAAGGTATCCTCCACTGCCTCAAGCTGTAGCTTAGCAACAGAGCTGCTCCCTTGAACTAATCTTAGAGCTAGAGTAGCTTCCACGGTACCTATGCCTTCCCTAGGCAGAGAGAATGTCTAGTGGATCTGTTGGTACACTCGCAAGGGTGCTCATCATCTTCATGCAGGAGATTCCCAGAGAACTGGTCTTTTAAGGTTTACATGTCCCCTGTGTGAGTTCCCAAGATCTCGCTCATCCTATGCAATTGATTTGTACAGGTTCCACATCAGGCAGGGACCTTTGGAAGAGAGGCAGAATTTACCACATAGTAGAAAAAATTCTTGGAGAAAACATTATGAAACTCTAAGAAAAATGCAGTTGTATTCCGTAAATTCTTTTGTGACGGGTAAGAATAGTAGTGTGAATTACATCCCTGTTTACCATGTAAACATCATTATCTCTTTGGGATAACTGCATTAGGGAATAGCTACATAAAAATGAAATCTTAGGGTGCAAGAGGAGGGTAATGTGTCATTGAAAATCTTTCTATTTAATGTATTTTCTGCTTCTCTCTTCGGTCATTCTTGTTAATAATGGTATTTGCATAAAAATAGAATATTTCCTTAGGGTCTTGCTGTTTATTACCTCCAGAAATATTAATCCCTTATTGGATGCATATCAGTCACATTCCAAGCAACTAATTTTGATGTCACAAATAAATGTATGACTTCAGATGGGGAATAACATCAGGAGAAAGTGAGCTGTAAAAAAAATAAATCTCATTTTCATGCCTGTATTAGTGTAATTAAGGGTAAGGAAAGAGAAACAAACAAAACTTAAGTAGGTTTTTCAAAATCTTCCATGATGTATAAAGCTGCTTTTAGAACCTCAGGTGAATTTGGATCAAAATTTAGTTTTATTAGAATTTATTATGTTTGTGTTTAGATTGATGGTGGTAACATTGTGCTTTTTCGGCTATAGCTACACTACAGCGTACATTGATATACGTTGTATCTCTTGGGTGTGAATTAGTGACCCCCTGAGGAACATAACTTATGCCAATTTATACCAACATAACTTATGCTGTCCAGGGTGGACAGCAGTGTTGGCAGGAGTGTGGTAGCCCATAAAAGCACTTATATGCACACTCCAGTAGAGGCCAGGAGGACATCCAGTCAGAAATTTGGCTTTAAAGACTCATTGTCATTTTGTAAGACAAGTTTGCCACAGTGTGTTTTGCCAAAAGTACAGGACAGATAATGTGTAGCCTGGTTGGACAAGTTTGCTGCCACCTTCCACTGGTTTGATTTAGCCCATATCCTGTCTCTGATAGTGTCCAGTACCCAGTGCTTCAGAGGAAGGTTTAAAAAAACACATGAACAAAATGTAATAGACAGTTATAGAATTAAACAGCTCGTAGGGGAGATGTCTTCCTAACACCATTAGTTAGAGCTTGGCTTACATTGTGAAGCATAAGGGTTTCTACACTTTGTGTTTTTAAAAAGATAAAACCACTAACTAATAAAAACTGAGGCACTGAAAAGAGAGAGACAAAAAAGCCTTTTAACTCACTGCCTCTGCAACTGAAATGAACTGAGTTATAGTGGGTGCTGTGCCTTCTTAGATGCGCTGTGTCCAAACATTAGGATCTATGAGGGAAGGATCCAAACAGCCTCATTGGATGCTGCTATAGAAAGAGCTCTGAGCGTGTATGTTGTTATGGGTTGGGTCACAGAGACCCCCTTGGGACTGCCACCTTATGTGTAGAGACTACCTCTGAGCCTGTTTTCCCTGCCAGCTTGGGACATCAGAACCCTGTCTTGTTGAGCCAGACATGCTAGCCTGCTGCAAACACAGACCCAGGTCTGAGCCACCTCACACAAAGCTGCAGACTTAACTGAAAACAGCTTAAGAAGTGCTCCTGTCTCTAGCACCCAGACACCCAGCTCCCAATGGGTTCCAAACGCCAAGTAAATCTGTTTTATTCTGTATAAAGCTTATACAGGCTAAACTTATAAATTGTCCACCCTGTATAACACTAATAGAGAGATTTCACAGCTGTTTGCTCCCCCAGGAATTAATTACTTGCTCTGGGTTAATTTATAAGCAAAAGTGATTTTATTAAATATAAAAAGTAGGATTTAAGTGGTTCCAAGTAATAAAAGACAGAACAAAGTAAGTTACCAAGAAAAATAAAATAAAACACGCAAGTCTAAGCCGAATACAGTAGGAAACTGAATACAGATGAAATCTCACAAAAGAGATGTTCCAGTAAGCTTCTTTCACAAACTGGACTCCTTCCGAGTGTGGGCTCAATCCTTTCCCCTTGTACAGTTCTTGTTAGCTCTAGCTCAGGTGGTAACTAGGGGATTTCTCATGACTGGAACCTCCAGGTTTAAGATGGATTCCAGTACCAGGTGACATGATCATATGTCTTGTGAGACCCCAAGCCTTCATTCTTCCTGGTCTGACTCACAGGAAGGCTTGCAAGTAAACAGAGCCATTTACAACCAATTGTCCTAGTTGATGGGAGCCATCAAGATTCTAAACCGCCATTAATGGCCCACACTTTGCATAATTACAATAGGACCTCAGAGTTATATTTCATATTTCTAGTTTCAGATACAAGAATGATACCTTTATACAAATAGGATGACCACACTCAGTAGATTATAAGCTTTGTAATGATACCTTACAAGAGACCTTTTGCATGAAGCATATTCCAGTTACATTATATTCACACTTATTAGCATATTTTCATAAAATCATATGGAGTGCAAAGTCACATATGTCAAGTGCGTGTTCAGGAGAGGGATCCATATAGACAATATTAGTATTCCTGTATTAATAATGCAGAGATACCAACATTTAAAAAAAAACATCCTAGGTTAATTCTGAAAAGAGACTAGAGGATTTCCTTGGGGCTTTCCTATGCAAAGCCAGAGAAATTTTAGGTTTCAGAGTAACAGCCGTGTTAGTCTGTATTCGCAAAAAGAAAAGGAGTACTTGTGGCACCTTAGAGACTAACCAATTTATTTGAGCATGAGCTTTCGTGAGCTACAGCTCACTTCATCGGATGCATACCGTGGAAACTGCAGCATACTTTATATACACACAGAGATCATGAAACAATACCTCCTCCCACCCCACTGTCCTGCTGGTAATAGCTTATCTAAAGTGATCATCAAGTTGGGCCATTTCCAGCACAAATCCAGGTTTTCACACCCTGTGTGTGTGTGTGTCCGGGAAAAAAAAAAGGGGGGGGGGTGAGAGAGCCTGGATTTGTGCTGGACATGGCCCACCTTGATTACCATGCACATTGTAGGGAGAGTGGTCACTTTGGATGAGCTATTACCAGCAGGAGAGTGAGTTTGTGTGTGTATGGGGGTGGGGGGGTGAGAAAACCTGGATTTGTGCTGGAAATGGCCCACCTTGATTATCATGCACATTGTAGGGAGAGTGGTCACTTTGGATGAGCTATTACCAGCAGGATAGTGAGTTTGTGTGTGTGGTTTTTGGAGGGGGGTGAGGGGGTGAGAGAACCTGGATTTGTGCAGGAAATGGCCCACCTTGATTATCATGCACATTGTGTAGAGAGTTGTCACTTTGGATGGGCTATTACCAGCAGGAGAGTGAGTTTGTGTGTGTGTGTGGGGGGGTGGAGGGTGAGAAAACCTGGATTTGTGCTGGAAATGGCCCAACTTGATGATCACTTTAGATAAGCTATTACCAGCAGGACAGTGGGGTGGGAGGAGGTATTGTTTCATGATCTCTGTGTGTATATAAAGTCTGCTGCAGTTTCCACGGTATGCATCCGATGAAGTGAGCTGTAGCTCACGAAAGCTCATGCTCCGATAAATTGGTTAGTCTCTAAGGTGCCACAAGTACTCCTTTTCTTTTTAGAGAAATTTTAGATGATATAAATATGAATATCTTAATTCTCTAAGCCTCACAATATGGCAGTTCAGCTAATCTTCTAGAATCTATAGAGGCTCCCTTCCTCTCCTAGCAAATTTCTCCTCCATCCTTTCAGGTGCCCTCCCCCTTACCTGCAGTTGTCTTCTTCAAAGAGAGAGATAGTAGCCTGAAAATTGTCCTGTCCTTTCCTCCTTACTGAATGGAAGCAGCAGCAGCAGCAGACCCATTGCCTCTGTGACATATTAAGGGGGCATCCCCTGTCTTTTCTCCATTGAGGGTCCCCAGTTGTGTCTCCTGCAAGTTGGGAGGGTTCACCTGAAGAAATGGAGGAAAATAAACTTGTTCCAAAAGGGCCTTCTAAATGTATTTACCTGTGAAAGTGCACTTCAGATCTTCTGCCAAACTCTCTGGAAACTTTTCAAAGTGTTTATACCAGCTTTGTAGATTGATGATGAAGTGAATGCTGAAAGAGGTTTTCAAATATCCCTCAATCAGCAAAGCCTTTCCACCTAAAACCAAAGTCATACTGCCATTTCCATTCCTGTGTTATAGCTAGTTTTCAAATAGTACTACTATATGCCGTTGCCCAGAATTTTCTCAACCTGAAACTATGCTAATTTATATGTTCCTATCTCCAGGCGGTGTCAGGAAATAAATCAATGGGGTCCACAGCTCCTCTATCTGATAAATGATTGGTACAAATGAGAGTGCTTTCACCCAAAAATCTTTCACCCTCTCCTGCACATGCACTTGACATACAAGCTCAGAGCTCTTTATATAGCAGCCTCCAATGTGGTTGTGTGGATGCTCCCTCATGGATCCAAATGTTTGGACCCAGGGCATCTAAGCACACATATAAAATAGCAAAATAGTCCAGAGCAACCCAGATATAGTTACCCAAAGTCTGAGATGGTGCTGAGCGGTCAGCAGCAGGTTTGTGGTGGCCAGCCTTCCTCCTAGCCACAAGGGAGTTGGATGTCAGCCTCCTAGCTCATAGAAAACCTCTTCAAATTTCTCCAAATTACACACACTGACTGATCTTTTTATAGGTTGCTCAAAACAAAGCTAATAACTCATAATAACCCCTTGCAAACTAACATTTCTCCTAACATCAGCAAGCAACTCCTAGTCATAACATCAGCAAAAACTCATAATCAGGAACACTCAAATCCAAGGTCAGTTATCCACACTTTCGCCCATTCTCATGATTCTTCCAATTTTATTTTCTATCCTTATTGTCAAAAGTGCAGCTGCAGCTATTTCCTGTGCTTATACAAAGTTCAAATTATTTCTAATAGTGTGGTGTTCTCGCTTCCAGCTAATGGTGGCTGAGTGCACAAAATGGCTGTGGTATTGTCAAATCAATTTATTTCGTAACAATGACTTACAGATACACAACTGTTTTTTTTAATATGCAGCAGAAGGAATATTGTATTAAAAGGAGAGAAATGTATATTAAACAGTATGTTTTGGCTGGAAAATTCAAACCAGAAAATTGCACAGTTTGTTGCTTCTATAGGCTGAGCTCATTTCACAGACCTGGGGCTTCTTTATACCACCATTCAACAAGCTGCCTGTGTGCCATCCTCCCCACCTCGTTTATTCAGGGACCCCTCATGCCAGGGCCTTTGTGTGCCTCATTTCACCTGTAACAAAATAGGAGATAGCTGTATTATATTTATGAATATTGTGCATTCCTCTCTGTGTGTGTTTGTGATGGGTTACTTACTATGAGGTGAAATCAAAAGGAGGTGTTGGAGAAATCAAGCAGGAAAGACAAAATTATGACCTAGGTAAGGAGCATCCCAGCAAACACTCAAACACAATAGGTAGTTACTTGCTGTAAAGAGGCTGCCTGCCTGGTGCCAGCAAGATTATACAGCTGTTTTTTCCAGGCTGAGACCAGAGATCAGTAGACACTGGTCAGTTAAAGATTTGCTCCTGTGGAAAGGGAAGGGAAGGGGAGGAGAGGTTGTCAGCAGACCCAGGTTGATTGAGACATGGAAAGAGGGTCTGTGGGGATGAAAATTAACTCTCAGACTCAGAAGAGTGGTCTGGAATAAGCTTGACCCACCTGAGATAGTTATAGAGAAGTTAAGATCCCTGTAGGACTCTGATGTTTTAACCCATTTGCTATACATATGATGCACCCTTTGGCAAATAAATACTACTTTGTTCTGAAACAGGTGTTTCTTTGTCACTGCAAACTTATTCTGTCATAGTCTCCTGGAGGAAATGAGCGTACAGATGCCAATACCAGTTTGACCTTCAGATTAACATGATTGGTAAATAGGAGGGCTGCAAGCCACAGATCCAGTCTGAGTGGTAGGATTGTGTTGTTCTCCCCAGTGTGAGGTGTAGGAAGCTAGAGCCTGTCACCTGAGGGGTGCACTTAAAAGCGGCCAAAAGCGCAGCTTGCTATATAACCATGAAACTCCCCGTTCATTCCCTCCCCGCATACCAGGGACTCTATACAAACCCATTCTGCCCTCTGCCAGGGATTCTGTGTGCCTCCTTTCCTCTCATACCTTCACTTTCCCAGTCGTCCTCTTCCATTTTTTTTTTCGCTTTCAGGGTGTCAATATTTTGAACTGTATTGGGAGGGTGGATAGAGTTGATATGGAGGCATTGTTATTATGAATGATGTTAATGGCTGCCATCAACTCTTTGATCTGCAGATAATTACAGAGTAATTGAAGGTGCTTGTTCTGCTGACCAGATGGTGGGGACAAGTTGGATCTCCCATTTCTCCCTTCCTTTTTTTTTTTTTTTATTTTTCAGTAAAATCAATAGGGTTCAGTCCAGTGATACCTAGAACAGTCCCTGAAGTTTTGGAATTGATTGAATGTGGTGTTCAAAAGTTCTCATGTTACATTGAAACAGAGTAATGCCTTCAAGTAGAGTGTAAAGCTGCGCAACTTTGACCTAAAATGCTACTAGGAAACATCTGAGTCGTTACTGATTTGTTGTAATTTATATTGTGTTGTTTCAATGATGTGCTTATTAACGCTATTCAAACTAATTTTTCCATGCTACAGATTGATTATTTAAGTTAATTTTTAACCGGATATGTCCACTGTGGTGTCTTTGCTTTCATGTTACCCTTAAAAACTGAGGGAAATGTATTACAAAAAAGTTACAGAAATGTTTAACATTCTGCCTTAAGCAGACAAAATCAAGTAAAACGAGGCTTTTATTTTGTCACTTCAGTCTACTCTCCTAAGCTATTGCAGTTGTCTGTTATATATTTTATGGTACTTAAACTAAAATATAGTTTTATCGGAAAAAAGGCAAATTGAAGATCAGCTTTAAGGCCTGGTTAAGTACTTTTTACTTAAGGCCATGTTAAGCAAATTATTCATTCATTTTTTGAGGTGAAATGGGAGTTTTGCCAGAGGAAGGAGTGCTGAATGAGACTCTAATGATGGATCTTGACTCTGGAATGTCTTCCATTTGTCAGTCAACTTGATCAGTAATATGAACAAATTCCACCCTAACTTAAATCCCATGTAAGCTTTCAGTAGGGTTTCATGAGACGTGTATGAGGGTGAAATTTGAACCATAGTTTCTATGTATTCAATATTTTTTACTTTACAAATAATAAAACCGTTTATTAGAAATTTTTATTTTAAATTAAAAACCTTTAATCTCTGTTTCTTTTCAGGTTTTGTGAATGATTCAGTTACTAAATGCATTGTGGCTTTACGCTTAACTGTGGTAGTAAAAGTCAGCACCTGCATGCCTGTGGGGAGCCACTCAGATGACTTTCAGTGTTTGGGAAAAGGAAAATGTATCACAAAACCATCTGAGGTAAGGTGAAACATTATCAAAAACCTTATTTAAAAAGTAGAGATTAAATGGGGTAGGACAAATATAGCTAATATGTTTAGACTAGTATTTCTATACTAATTCCATTGTGTGTGGGTGCGTACATGTATGCATGTCTATATGTTTCAAAAGCTGGTAAAGGTTACTGAATAATAACAGTGTACTTATCTGTCACATCATTTACAAAACTCAAGATCTGAAAAGCAAATAAATAAATAATTAAAGAGGTGAAGAATCAAACATTGCCCAGATAACAAAAAATGATTCATATCAAGTATAAAGTAATGTATATTTCATCATAACACAACCAAGTTAACTTTCACCATCAAGGAATACTTTTCTTCACTAGTGATCTCAAAATATAAACACACCCCCTTTTGAAACAAAAGCATTAATTGATATATGTTCACATGAATGATCTCCATCGTGTTGCATTGGAAATTTCTTAAATATTTAGGTAAAAGATCAGTAGAGTGGGTACACAGCTTCCCCCAAGGACTGTAGCCTGGCTTGAGAACAGAGGGGGCAGGGAAAGCAAAGGCTGCACTGAAGAGAGCTGAGTTGCAATAAGGGGTGAACCCAAATCTTCATGTGAACCCACAGACCTCTGCGATCTGGTTTGTGCAGCCCACGCAGCTCTGTTGTTTTTAAGGTTTTATGTAATCTTTCACCATTCTCACCATGTATGTTAGTCTGTGTAATGACTTATTCAGAAATTACAAAATGGTGCCACCAATTCATCTAAGCATAATATAGTGGGGTAGTTACCCTGCTCTGGCCCTGAAGGGGTTAAACCAGCCCTGGGAGAGGGCTGAGGCTGCGAGAGGGCTGCTGCTGGCGAAAGCAGCAAGCCTAGGCTGATAGGGCGTGGCCCAGCTGTGGCAGTTTCCCCTATCAGGCCACAGCTGGCCCTGATAAAAGGGCTATGAGCCAGGAGCTAGACACTCTCCCTCCAGCTTCAGAGGGAGAAGGACCTAGCTGCCTGAGAGCTTGAGGGTGCATGCAACTGAGCATGCCGGGGAAAGGCGAGAGGAGCTGGGGAGCTCCCGCCTGGCAACTCCCCAGGCTGCAGGCCTTGTCAAAGGCCAAACCAGGTACTGGGGTTGCAGAGGCTGCAGCCCAGGGGCTAGGCAAAGGCAGCAGGTTCAAACCACGTTTTGCTAATGGTGAATGGCTTATACACTGCAGTCTGCCCCAGTGAGCGGGGGGCTAGATGGTGACTGGCAGTAGCCATAGACTGAGGCGAGGTGGGGAGAGAGGTTTGGGGGTTCCCCTGGGTGGGGAGACCCAGAGCTGTGGGGTTACTGCAGGGGGAAGAACCCTGCTGTAGGGGAGCACCAGGGTCCGGGAGGGACACGGGGGCCAACGACGGGCGAGACACAGAACGGCAGAGGGCGTTCCAGAGGACAACCAGTGGGAGGCGCCGCCGGGTGCGTCTTGCGTCGCTACACATAACTATATATCAGCTTGGGTAGAGACAAGGCAGAGCTATTTGAGTACGGTTGAAAATCAAAAAAGATACACTAGAATTGGAAAACATACAGTGAAGGGTAACAAAAATTATTAGGGTTATGGAACAGCTTTCATATGAGGAGAAATCAAAAAGACTGGGACTGTTCAGCTTGGAAAAGAAATACCAAACAGGGATATGAGAGAGATCTATAAAATCATGACTGGGGTGGAGAAAGTGAATAAGGAAGTGTTATTTACCCCATCACATAACACAAGAACCAGGGATTGCCCAATCAAACAAATAGGCAACATGTTTTAAAAAAAACATAGTAGTATTTCTTCACATAATGCACAGTCAACCTGTGGAACTCGTTGCCAAGGGATGTTGTGAAGGCCAGAACTATAACTTGACTGAAAAAAGAATTAGATTTGTTCATGGAGGATAGGTCCATCACTGGCTGTTAGCCAAAATTGTCAGGGATGCAATTCCATACTCTGGGTGTCCCTAAGCCTCTGACTGCCACATACTGGGACTGGATGACTGGGGATGGACCACTACTTAATTGCCCTGTTCTGTTCATTCCCTCTGAAGCATCTGGCATTGGCCACTTTCGGAAGACACAGGATACTGAGCTAGATGGGCCATTGGTCTGACCCACTATGGCCATTCTGATGTTTTTATGTTATGTTATGTTCTTCCTTACTATACCTGATTACTGTTGGCTTCACTTCTCTTTCCCTTTAACAATACTATATTGGAGGACTATAGTAGAGATCATAGGAATTTCATTGATCACTTAGTGGTCTAAGAGTTCCTGTAGACAAAATAACATGCAAAGGAAAGAATTATAAAACCTTCTGCTAAATTCTATTGTCTGGTTATCATTTTTACCAGTCTAGTCTGTGTTTCTTTGAATTAGGCCACATATTCTCCATTAGTTTATATGGAAAATATCTTGTGTATATATATATATGTTTTTTAACAACAAACATTTTAGAGCACAGTAAAAACCTAGATTAACTGTGAATATTTAATATTCACTTGGGAGATAAAAATAGTGGTGGCTGTTGAGCAAATATTAACATCTGTTAGCCTTCTGTGCGCAGGAAAGTTGGCATGTTTGGGGAATTAAATAATAGCTCAGCTGCTACCATTTACTAATTGAAACTCGAAACAAAAGCACATTACTTTGACAGAAAATTATAGTTTGAACTGCAGTGATAATAATTGAACTGCTAAAATCCATATATCCATGACAGTATTAACATCTGGAAGAATGGAACAGCTTCTTCAGACCTGAAAAATAAAGTTTTTAAAATACTTGAGATAATATGCATGCAATTACTACAAGACGATTTTAGAAATAAAAGCTACTTTCCAGTTTAGGGCCTTACTGTAGTAGTTGTCTATCAGTGTTGTTCATTCAAGTAGTCATATTTCCTATTTCATAAACTAGTTTAATTTTTTTATTTATTTCCTTCTAAATTTTAAATTTTTCTTTCAGAACCACAGCTTTCTAAATCACATAAGCTTCTTACATAATAATACATTAAACACTTAGTATGGGACATCATAATGTGAATATGTGCCCATTCTTTATTTAGTAAGAAGAATTATTTAATTTAGAATGGATAATTTTATTTGTTTGGATTTTTAAATGAATTAATTAACACTCCTAAAGCACAGGTACAAAAATTTTGAAACTTTATAGGAGTAGTTCAACCAAAAATCATGTGGAAGATAAAGCATAAGAACTAGAATGTTCACTAAAAAAGGAGGAAGGCAGTACACGTCTCCCTTTCCTCTTTCTCCCTGTTTATTTTCCCAACTTCTCTCTCTTTTCTCCATCTGTTAATATGTTGTTATATTACATAGATCTGAAGATCTACATTGACTGATTGATACATTGATCTGTATCTGACTGTTTTGGAAGAAATGATGACCTGTTGGTGTATTCTGTGTTTCATTCATGAAGATGTGTGTATTATAATTTGTAATGAACCTATTTATATAGATCTTTGACCCGAACCATTTTACAAACCTTTTTACAAAAAATAAAAAAGAAACAAAATTGGTTCAGTGCTATCAAATAGGGTCTGTCAACCTTCAACTTCAAAACCGCTTTCAATATCCACCACTCCACCTTAAAATCTTTGGAAAACAAATGCTCAGTATAAGCCTTGATGCAAGTTCTGGCAGTCATTAAGTCCAGGCCTTGGCAGACCAAAGGGGAAGTACTTTCCAGGAGTGAAGAACCCTCAGTGAGAATGCCCAATCAGTAGATCGCATTCATGTAATCATTACTAGTCTTTGTTGTTGTAGTGGCATAGAACCACATAAAGAATCAGTCTATAGGGACAGCAAGGCATCACACCATTTAAAGTTTTATAGGTTAAAACTCAGAACCTGGAATTATTTTTGCAAACAATGGCCTTTTTCATTGAAAAATTTCAAAACTCAGGTTTTTTGATGAGCTTTATAGCTGGTAGAGAAACGACATACATTTTTCATGAAAATAATGAAAAAAGGATAATTTTTTGTCAGAAAATTTCAAATTTCAAACTTTTTTTGCAGCAGCTCTAAAAATGAATGCATTAAACCTCACTCAGAAATCATTTGGTATCAGTGCCAATCACACAGAACAGATGTAACATTCTGCCTATGATAAACATGGCCAAACAGCCAGAGAGATGTATTTTGAAATTTTAGAATAGTCTCAAGGTATGTCCCTCCTTTTAGAGTGTATTACAGTTATGCAATCCAGTCTTGATATGACAAAAGCTTGGATGACCTTGATGAGATCTGTATCTGAAAGAAAATGTTCAACCTTTTTGCCAAGCACACACGATGAGTTGTTTTTTGGTTAAGTGCTGAAACTTGTAACATCCAGCAGCTTCTGAACTCCAACTAGATATCTAGCTTGTAAGCCTGCATAAGAAATGATAGGCTTTGCTATTTCTTCCGATTGTATCCTGCACCTTATAAGCATCACCTTTGACTTTTCTGGGGTGAACCTCAATCAACTAATCCTCATCAACACCCCAATCTCTGTTAGACATGAAACAAGTCATTCAGCTGCACTGGCTGTGCTAGAAGAGAGAGAAATATAAAGTTGGATGTCATCTGCATACTATAGACAGCACATGTATTTCTAACCTCCTAAAAGTCCAAACGGTCATTGAACAGGAGAGGGGACAGAATGGAACTCTCTGTGTGTCTGCATGGGAGAGCCCTTGAGGGAAATGAGTAATTGTCTAGGATTACCCTCTTGTTTCTCTTAAGGAGAAAGGAATGGAGTCACTTGAGGGTCTCCATCTATTAGTGCTAGGCTCTGTAGGGGAGAAAACACACCTGATTGTGTTGCCCGATTTGTTGAGTGGATATTGATTATATCAATTTTCCTTTAGAGTTTCCAGTTAAACTCCCAATTGACAAAACAGTTAAACTTCTTGAGGTTTGCCAGGTTCCCGCCCCAGAGTCAAACACAACAGAAAGATTAAGTTCAATTTCAAATTCAGTTTCTTGTTGGGGACCCGGACGTGCACAACAGTGGCACTCAGAGTAGAGCTGAGATTTTAATAATTTTGTTAATACAGTCAGTAAAACACAAATGTTCCAAACCAAATGAGAATGTAACTATAGTGCAACATGAGCCTGATGTCCCACATCATCCCATATGCATACCCTCACAATTCTCATGGAGACCTAGAGGTAGGAAGGCAGGGTCCTATCTGATCGCTGGCATGCTAAGCTAGTCTGGTGGTCAAGGTCCTGAGAGCTCTCTAGCTTCTGTGGTGGTTGGGCCAATTATAGGGTCCGATGGCTTCCGTGAATATGCATATAAATATTCTGCTTCGTCTATCCGAAACTAAATACCTCACCCTGATAATATTGGGGTGTTCTTATCCTATAGGTTAGCATATTAGTTATCCCAAGTCCATTGTCATATATGTCAATTAAGTTGCCATAACAATCCTGCAATTATATGTTTGCGGATGTTCTTATCCCAAAATACTTGAAATACGTGTTAGTTATTTCATGCACAATTAGCAAATTTGCAACTGTAAACCAAGCAAAAATCTTATGTTAGGTTCTCCTATAACTCTGTGTTTTTATTGGTTAACTTTCTTATGCTAAGGTTTGTAGGTCTAAAGCCTCATGCTAAGTGCTCAAGCTGAGTTTTACAGGGTTTGGGCCTGTAGGTTCGTTGCATTACCGCTGGATACAATATTTATATTCCGCAGGCTACAATGATCAGTGATAACTAAGCCAGGTAACATATCCAAAAGAATCAGGAATGGTGATCATCAGTGATCACAACTGGTACAGTTTATGATATGCTCTCTAACACTAACTAGGGCCACAGCTGTCCCAACAGTCTTCCTCCAAAAATGAAAGTTTGAGCCTAGGCGATAGCTGAAGAGATTTTTTTCTTGATCAATGGTCTAACAATTGTTTCTTGGAAAAAGAAGCTGGTATCTCGCGGATGCCCCCGACACCACCCTCCACCGCAAAGGAGTTTATGTGGCCCTTACATGCACAGGAATAGATGGAAGGGCTCAGATTATGTCCCCAGCATATTTGCCTATTCAGTCAAAGGGTGTGTAGACTTCATTTTTGGAGGTGGTGGAGGCAGTTACATATATTGAGTCAAAAGGAGATTTACTAATTCACTCCATCATTGGCCATTTCTTTGCTCACTGTACCTTATCACACCAGTTCCAAGAGGCTGAAATATTTTTTTATGTGGTTGTCAAGGTTCCTTCCCCACTCTGAACTCAAGGGTACGGATGTGGGGACCTGCATGAAAACCTCCTAAGCTTACTTTTACCAGCTTAGGTTAAAACTTCCCCAAGGTACAAACTATTTAACCTTTTGCCCTTGGACTTTATTGCTGCCACCACCAAACGTCTAACTGGTATATTACTGGGAAAGAGTCCGTTTGGAAACGTCTTTCCCCCCAAAAATCCTTCCAACGCTTACACCCCCTTTCCTGGGGAAGGCTTGATAAAAATCCTCCCCAATTTGCATAGGTGAACACAGACCCAAATCCTTGGATCTTAAGAACAATGAAAAAGCAATCAGATTAATAAAAGAAGAATTTTAATAGAAGAAAAAGTAAAAGAATCACCTCTGTGAAATCAGGATGGTAAATACCTTACAGGGTAATTAGATTCAAAACATAGAGAATCCCTCTAGGCAAAACCTTAAGTTACAAAAAGACACAAAAACAGGAATCTACATTCCATTCAGCACAGCTTATTTTCTCAGCCATTTAAAGGAATCAGAATCTAATGCATATCTAGCTAGATTACTTACTAAGTTCTAAGACTCCATTCCTGTTCTGTCCCCGGCAAAAGCATCAAAGAGACAGAGAGAGAGGCTTTGTTTCTCCCTCCCCTCAGCTTTTGAAAGTATCTTGTCTCCTCATTGGTCATTTTGGTCAGGTGCCAGCGAGGTTATCCTAGCTTCTTAACCCTTTACAGGTGAAAGGGTTTTTCATCTGGCCAAGAGGGATTTTAAAGGTGTTTACCCTTCTCTTTATATTTATGACGGTGGTTCTCAATTTGAAACATTTTTTTTGTTGGTCCTACAAAATAAGCAGATATCCAACCCCCATTTTTCTGGCCAATGAAGTAATACTGTTAAAAATAATAGGTTATTTGGAGATCATTCCTGAAATGTGTTCTGCCCTCAATCCCCATTCAAATCAGCATAAGTCAAAGATCCAGGGAATTCAGTTTTAGTATACATCTGTTATTAGCATAGAGCATACTGAAAACAGACAAGTGAATAATAATAATAGGGAGCATATTTATTGAGGGAATAACTTGCAATGGGAACTGCTTCTGGCACACTGTAGCTTATGGCTAACTACCAGCAGCAGGTGGAGCTATTGGACCTAGAGAAGCCATAGAGAGGTCAGTTCCTGAAAGAGACAGATTCCAAAGTATTACAGGCAGAAAGAATTAGAATTAGCAATATCCTTCATAAGTCTTCGCTACAGATAAAATTTGGGCTCACAACTATAACTATTCTTTAATTTCTACAGAAAAGTCCTTCAATTCTTTGGAACATACTGGGGAAACAACCCTAACATTTATGATTATCTACATGCAACCAAGCTACTTTAAAAATCATTCTAGACTGAGGATAATCAGCCAAGGCATCAATTATGTTTCTGATTTCCAAATATAATTAATTTATGAACAGTTTTTTACCCCATTGAGAATAAAAATGTCATTTTATTTATTTCTCCTCCTTACTGATTTTTCTAACAGAAGTTTTCTTGCTCTTTAGCCCTACAGTTTAAAGACTGGAAACTGATTCAGAACCAATATGACTAGTGTAGTTTTAATTACCTTGATTCTGGGAGGTGCATGCTAAGTTGAGTGGGATGTTTTTGACACTGTTTTCCTCATCCAAGGTGAGACATGCCCTGGAATGGCTTTGTGATTTTTTTAGTGATATAGCAAGCAACTGCCAAAATTATATATACTCAACGTGACTCAGCCATAGTGTCAAGTTTCCCACAAGGCTGATCGTCTGTCCTTCTTTTTGCAAAGCTGAAACTTTAATTTTATTTATCTTTACTACATGCCCTTTGTGATTTTCTGGTTTTTTTTATCTGTAATTCATTCTGTTTGTGTAATCTAGTCTTCCAAGATGCAGAGCATGTTTTTAGAAGAATGTATAAAAGGCCTAGTGCCATGAATAAGCTAAAAGCTCCACTGGCTGTAGTCGCTGCTTCCACTGCCAACAGGAATATTAATGACCAACTTTGTTTGTTTATGTACCTCACCATTTTGCTTCAAATGCATTTTAATGCAAAAGAAATATGCTACCACATCTGCTTAACTGGAAAGTAAATTATAATTAACAGTTTCCTGTAGTATAAGTACAGAGGCATGCTGTAGAGCGTGTAAATCAGTAAACAAATAAATTTGGTCCAGATCAAGAGCTCATTACCAAGCTTTTACTCATTCCTTACTCAGGAAAACTCCTGAGTAAGGAATATGTTGGCCCCCTATGTTTGGATGGAGTCAAATATTATTTTCACCAGCTGTTGAATACAATGTAGTAGTAAAATCAAAAGGGCTTCCAGGGTATAGATTCCCTTCCAATTTTTGCTGTACTGATGATGAGAGGAGTGCAATACACAGTCCTCTGGTCCAAATTTTGTTGAGAGAGTGGATTCTGAGTCAAGGTTGCATCCTCTTCCGACAGAATTTCTGCCTGTGTAGGAACACCATCTCCCTGAATAACATTAGATAGGCCAACAAAAGCACTTGTCCATCAACATAGCTGTGTCTACACTGGAGGTTTTGTTAGCATAGTTTTGTTGGTCAGGTGTGTGGTGTTTTCCACTCTCCCCCCATTAACATAGCTATGCCAGTATAAATTTTAAGTTTAGACGAAGGCTTTGATTCATACATGAAAAATATACTTTATTAGGTATCATCTTTGTATGCTTTGCAACATACATGCATGATCTTTGTATTTTTGCCAGTATGGGCTAACAATGAGGTTGGAATAATGGCACGTAAATCATGTGTAACTAGCATCTTTAACCTTCTAAAGAAATGCATACTTTTTAAGATCTATATTATGCTGAAGGAATCAATTACAGTTTAAGTAGCATAAACTTTTAGTTTAACAATAAAAAAAACTTGATCTTCATACATCATTTTTCCTTAACATTAATAAATTTTCATAATATGGTTTTGCAGAACGTCACTATATTACATTCAAGTTACAAAAATAAATCTACGATTATATCATTAGAATAAACCAGAATTTACAAAAAGGGGTTTTTCAGTGTGTCCATTTTTGTCACATGCAGAACACAATATAACTCCAGACTGTGCCATGATATATACTGTGGCAAATTATAACAAACATGTTTTCTATCCAAAGTTTTAAAAGTTTAAAAACCTGTAAGAAAACGTATTTGAATATTTGCCCCAGTTTCAGTCATTGGTGGTCAGCCACTAATGTAACTTCACAGTGAAACCCTTCGGTAAAGCTCCCCTATAAACCACCATATGTGCCAGTACAGTTTACCCTGGTTTCAAGTTGGGGCTGCTGCACCAGTGCTAATTGGATCCTATAGTAATTTTCCCTGTCTATACTAGGGGTTTGTGCTGGTGCAGAGATATTGGTGGTACCATTCTGTTTAGGATTACGACAATGTCTGAAATTCCCCATGTAGAAAAATCGAAGGAGACAACTGAAAAATAATATGCAGTGCCTTTATGTATGTAGCAGTAAATAAATATAAATGCACTAATAAACGCTTCAAGATTCAGAAGATGTTACTGCCTATCAGAAAAGTTATCAGAACGAGACACAGCTGACCTAGCGGCTAAAGTTATTTAATTCCTTCTGAAACACGCGAATGTTCTGGTGTGTTTTCTCTGAATGACATCAGTATGATACCAGCTCTATTCAGAGGCAATACTAGAACAGCATATTTTCTGGACATTATTCAGTATGTCATTTAGCACTGAAGCAATTACCACTATTAGCATTTAAGTCATCACAAATAGGATTTCATTAAGATAAATGACAGGAAGGCCACACCTCTCCTGATGCTACTGTTTTAGTCTGTCTGGTTGCATTCAGATGCAATAAAACAGTGAATGTACTGATATACGTTCTGATGGCAGTCTTCACAAACAAAGAATCATAGAATAACAGAGTTGGAAGGGATCTCTGGAGGCCATCTAGTCCAACCCCCTGCCCAGAGCAGGACCAATCCCAACTAAATCATCCCAGCCAGGACTTTGTCAAGTCTGACCTTAAAAACTTCTAAGGAAGGGGATTCCACCAGCTCCCTAGATAACGCATTCCAGTGTTTCACCACCCTCCTAGTGAAAAAGTTTTTCCTAATATCCAACCTAAACCTCCCCCACTGCAACTTGAGACCATTACTCCTTGTCCTGTCATCTGCTATCACTGAGAATAGTCTAGATCCATCCTCTTTGGATCCACCTTTCAGGTAGTTAAAAACACGTATCAAATCCCCCCTCATTCTTCTCTTCCGTAGACTAAACAATCCCAGTTCCCTCAGCCTCTCCTCATAAGTCATGTGTTCCAGTCCCCTAATAATTTTGTTGCCCTTCACTGGACTCTCTCCAGTTTCTCCACATCATTCTTGTAGTGTGGGGCCCAAAACTGGACACAGTACTCCAGATGAGGCCTCACCAATGTCGAATAGAGGGGAACGATCACGTCCCTCGATCTGCTGGCAATGCCCCTACTTATACACCGCAAAATGCCATTGGCCTTTTTGGCAACAAGGGCACACTGTTGACTCATATCCAGCTTCTCGTCCACTGTCACCCCTAGGTCCTTCTCTGCAGAACTACTGCCTAGCCATTCAGTCCCTAGTCTGTAGCGGTGCATGGGATTCTTCCATCCTAAGTGCAGGATTCTGCACTTGTCCTTGTTGAACCTCATCAGATTTCTTTTGGCCCAATCCTCCAATTTGTCTAGGTCCCTCTGTATCCTATCCCTACCCTCCAGCGTATCTACCACTCCTCCCAGTTTAGTGTCATCCGCAAACTTGCTGAGGGTGCAATCCACACCATCCTCCAGATCATTAATGAAGATATTGAACAAAACTGGTCCCAGGACCGACCCTTGAGGCACTCTGCTAGATACCGGCTGCCAACTAGACATGGAGTCATTGATCACTACCCGTTGAGCCCGACAATCTAGCCAACTTTCTACCCACCTTGTAGTGCATCCATCCAGCCCATACTTCTTTAACTTGCTGACAAGAATACTGTGGGAGACCGTGTCAAAAGCTTTGCTAAAGTCGAGGAATAACACTTCCACTGCTTTCCCCTCCTCCACAGAACCAGTTATCTCATCATAGAAGGCAATTAGATTAGTCAGGCATGACTTTCCCTTGGTGAATCCATGCTGACTGTTCCTGATCACTTTCCTCTCGTCTAAGTGCTTCAGGATTGATTCCTTGAGGACATGCTCCATGATTTTTCCGGGGACTGAGGTGAGGCTGACCGGCCTGTAGTTCCCAGGATCATCCTTCTTCCCTTTTTTAAAGATGGGCACTACATTAGCCTTTTTCCAATCTTCCGGGACTTCCCCCCGATCGCCATGAGTTTTCAAAGATAATGGCCAATGGCTCTGCAATCACATCCGCCAATTCCTTTTGCACTCTCAGATGCAGCACATCCGGTCCCATGGACTTGTGCACGTCCAGTTTTTCTAAATAGTCCCGAACCACTTCTTTCTCCACAGAGGGCTGGCCACCTCCTCCCCATGCTGTGCTGCCCAGTGCAGTAGTCTGGGAGCTGACCTTGTTCATGAAGACAGAGGCAAAAAAAACATTGAGTACGTTAGCTTTTTCCACATCCTCTGTCACTAGTTGCCTTCCTCATTTAGTAAGGGGCCCACACTTTCCTTGGCTTTCTTCTTATTGCCAACATACCTGAAGAAACCCTTCTTGTTACTCTTAACATCCCTCGCTAGCTGCAACTCCAGGTGTGATTTAGCCTTCCTGATTCCATTCCTACATGCCCGAGCAATATTTATATACTCATCCCTCGTCATTTGTCCAATCTTCCACTTCTTGTAAGCCTCTTTTTTGTGTTTAAGATCAGCAAGGATTTCACTGTTAAGCTAAGCTGGTTGCCTGCCATATTTACTATTCTTTCTACACGTCGGGATGGTTTGTCCCTGTAACCTCAATAAGGATTCTTTAAAATAGAGCCAGCTCTCCTGGACTCCTTTCCCCCCGTCATGTTATTCTCCCAGGGGATCTTGCCCATCAGTTCCCTGAGGGAGTCAAAGTCTGCTTTTCTGAAGTCCAGGGTCCGTATTCTGCTGCTTTCCTTTCTTCCTTGTGTCAGGATCCTGAACTCGACCATCTCGTGGTCACTGCCTCCCAGGTTCCCACTGCCTCCCAGGTTCCCACTTTTGCTTCCCCTACTAATTCTTCCCGGTTTGTGAGCAGCAGGTCAAGAAGAGCTCCGCCCCTAGTTGGTTCCTCCAGCACTTGCACCAGGAAATTGTCCCCTACAGCTTTGTTTCATAATGAAAGCCGAAGTATTTTAGATAGAGGCTTTCATTTACATTGGTGTAAGTCAATGACTTCAGTGGAGTTACTCCAGATTTACACTTGTCTAAATCAGAGTAATATTTGGTCCATACATTATAGTAATTACCCAAAAATTTGAACGAATATTAAGTCTTTCGGAGCAAGAAAGAGGCAGGCATCAGTTTAGGTCTGGACATAGTTAAGGACAAATCTACTATAATTAAGAATGCAGAATGAATTATCTGTCTCAATGTAGTTTTTATAGTTTCTCTTGCTTGTTGTAAAAATGATATCAGAAATCCAGCATCTGATACAATGATTATTACTCTTATTTATTTCCAGTAGTACCCACTTAACTTGTTTTGGCTGTAGGTACAGTATATCACTAGAAAATAGCAGAGAATTTATATTTTGGATTTGCTAATAAGAAATTGGTTTGATTTCAATTTAATTGCTACCCAAATCTTTGTGTATGCTGCTGTTCTAGATTTACACTCCATATTATAGTTAACTAAAATACACAGAAGAATTGTATATAAATTACGTTATTTGTTTTGAATTGTTTAGTTATCATTCTGTTTAGGATTACAACAGTGTGTAATTTCTTCTTCCCTTTGTGTGGCTTTTGTGCTCAAATTAATGAGCACATGTCACCTACTCACGAAAAAAATATAACACCGTGATTTGGAAAAAATGAAAATGACTTATCTAATAGCAAATAATGACACCTAATTATCTCTGCAGAATAACTTCTGTGAATCCCCAAACTGTTATGTATCATTAGAAATTTATGTTTGAAGTGTTGCAACCCTTTTCATTGTCAACATTTCAAAAAAACCATTTTGTTACTGTATTTTATGGTAAATTGCTACTACATATCTTCTGACATCATCATCATTATCCTTAGCTTTTTAACTTTCCATTTTGTTAAACTTAGTGAGTAAAACACTTTTGAATTTTATGCCTCTCTTATTCCGGTACCTATATAACATAGTGACTAGTATTCTGTGCATATGAGATAGTAGATCTCCATGTGTAGTTGAGGAGACATGAGGGTGGAAAAACATGATTTTCATTAGTATTTTAATTTTTTCCATTATGCTTTTTCTAAATAAATTACTACTCACATCTTTTATAACTGAGATCTGTGCTGTACTTTGGTCAGTTTAGATATATATTTGAACACCCTGAAGTTTGGTGAAGTTCGCACTGGATTCTGATGCAAACTTCATCACTGACCCCAATCTCTGTAATAAGTTGAATCAAAACTCCAGATGCAAGCATCTGCAGACTGTGTGGAAGTTGACATCTGGGTCTTAATTTAAACTCTGTGCCTGAAGCCCTCCTCTGCCTAAGCAACACCATTCTCAAGGCTATTGTAATGTCATTGGCTGTAAGCAGAACTCCTCATTTACTTCAGTGTAAAAAGAAAAGGAGTACTTGTGACACCTTCATCCGATGAAGTGAGCTGTAGCTCATGAAAGCTTATTCTCAAATAAATTTGTTTGTCTCTAAGGTGCCACAAGTACTCCTTTTCTTTTTGCGAATACAGACTAACACGGCTGCTACTCTGAAACCTGTCATTACTTCAGAGTGGTGTTCTGCTTAAAACTGATAACATGATATGGCTCTAAATCACAATTTGCTGCTCCTTTACTGCAGATAACTTTCTGTGTTGTACTGTTATGTCCTTTCCTTCCCCTAATATACTCAGCCATGCAGGGCTGAACTAAGGCAATCTAGTGCCCCTGTGGTTCTGCCCTGTCCTATGGCCCCACCCTTACTTGTGCTGGCAGCAGGATTCAGAGTTAAATTGAATGGGGTACTGTTTAAGGGTGTGTGCAGACCAAGACAAACGTTAGTTAAGTCAATTCATATTTTCATTACATACATGCAGGAGTGCTGGAACAATTTTTATAGTGGGGTGCTGAGAGACATTTACACACTCTAAGCCCTGTATATAATGGAAATCACTTCAAGCCTCACACAATGGGATTCCAGTTCTAATTGAGATGTTTGGGCACTAATAATAATAATAATTAATAATAATACCTAGCTCATAAATAGTGCTTCTCAAAGCACTTTATAAAGGTCAATATCATTATCATTTTACAGATGAGTAAACTGAAGCATAGAGAGGAAATGACTTGCCCAAGGTCAATAATTCGTCAATAATCCAATGGCAGAGCCAGGAATATAACCCAGTTCCAGGCCAATGCTCTGTCCACTAGGCCACATTGCCTCCCCATCACACAAACACTACCATTATTATACAAATATTGGCTCAATTTCAGGAAAGCACTTAAGCATAACCTGGAGTTTATCTGGAATTGCAACTTTTCTGAGATGTTTTATCCCTTGTTTCTCAGAAATAGTTGTATTCCAAAAGAGGGAGAATAGTCCATCAGGATCATTGCGTTGTGGGTTCCATTTCTTTTTGTGTAGACTGCTCTAGAACAATAATTTTCTAGAGTTTCGGGATTCTTAGATTAGCAGCACTTCAAACAAAGCTGAAACCCACATATAAAACTCCTGTAGCTTGGTAGAAAAGCCACCAGGCTTTTGAGTATTTTTATGAGTTAAATGTGTGAGAACCGTATGTAAGCAGAGAATGACTGCATAATGAACTGGCTAAACCATTCTGGCTGAATTTTTCCTGAGGAAGACATGCAATATGGATTTCATCCCAAAATTGGTAACATTTGACAAAGTTATAATCAACTGAAAATTAAGTTTTATGATGTTGAAGTGTCAGGCAACCTTAATAATAGGTGGTGCTACCAGATCTTTCTACCATAACGTGCACATGCATAAATGTTAATGAAATATACCTGCAAAAAACACTGCAAGTGAAATTGAAAATGACCTCAGAACATTGACTTTTAATGGTGTAAATTAGGATTAGCGAATTTGGCTTTTATAAAAGTTGGCGAAGCATTGGCTTCATATGTACAATCAGTGGCAAAGTACACCAGGGAAAGCAGCCTTCCCAAACCTCCACAGTCCACAAAGCAGTATTAGTTTAGTCAGCAAAGTTTGAAATGCCTTGTAATTTAGAAATGATGAATACATTTACCTGTAAAGGTGATAAAGCAGAATAGCAAGTCTTTGAGTCTTGATCAGGTCTAACCTCTGGCAAAGCAGTTTGCTGAGGGGATTGATATTGGAATGCAAAGCCTTTTCTACTCACTATGACTTTTCAAGTAAAGCTCAGGTTGGAAGTGAAAACATTGTGACATATGATAGATGTTCAATGGCCTGTGTAAAAAAAAGTTGGTAGTTCATTGTGTAGGTCCCAGTGATGAGCTGCCAAAATCTGAAGAACCGGTTCCTTCAGTCACTCCGGGTCTTCAGCAGCACGTCCTTCACTCGCTCCGGGTCTTCAGCAGCACTGAGGGACCCATAGCCGAAGTGCTGCCGAAGACTCGGAGCGCCACTGGGTGGGTAAAAAGGGATTCTCAAGGGGAGCCTCCCCAGCCGGGAGCTCAGGCGGGCCAGACAGGACGCTCCTGTGGGCCAGAGTTTGCCCAACCCTTTAACAACTGGTTCTAAACCAGCTTCTAAATTTATCAACTGGTTCACATGAACCGGTGCAAACCAGCTCCAGCTCACCACTGGTAGGTCCTACATAGCAAGAGTCCACATCATAAAAATCACTTTCAAAAGTGACTTCGGCACTGGGGCATAACTCTTATTAAAGGTCAATGGGACTTAGATTTCTGAATGCCTAAAGCACTTTTTAAATGAGATTTAGACTCCAAATTCACTTCAGATGCTTTTGAAAATGTTACCCTTAATCACTACTAAACCACTGTCGAGGACAAATTGGCATCTTTGTTGTTCGACATTCA
Source organism: Caretta caretta (assembly GCF_965140235.1). Classification (NCBI taxonomy): domain Eukaryota; kingdom Metazoa; phylum Chordata; order Testudines; family Cheloniidae; genus Caretta; species Caretta caretta. The sequence continues at coordinate 33,765,194 of NC_134214.1, forward strand.
CAGCAGGGAGGACAGTCCCTTTGCCCTGAGATGTAGCTTCTTCAGGTCTGGAATGGGAGACATTGATAAGTATCCATATAGTCCACTGCGTCTGTGTACTTGTTCTGTGGATAAACAGAAGATTTCACTTTCCATGCTTGTCAAATTGGGCATTTTTCAAAAGCACTAAATTCACTGAAAAAGAGAAAAAAGCAGGCCATGTACATTTTATATTTAAATGAAACAATCTTCAAAAGACTTGTGCTTTCCCAGAGGTTAACATTAAAGAAACTATCATGAATGAAAACATTAATTAAAACACAAATTTTATACTATTTACTTTTCTTCACTAATCAGATAAGCTAATGACATGGTACCATTTCATCAGATGTTTGGTTGCATTTTAGTTTACAGATAATCTGTATTTAAACATGGAATGAAAAGTATAGTGTGGTACTAACCATAGCCTTTATCCACAGCATCTGTGCTTCTGTTGCCATTACATGCACCTTAATTTCTCATAAAGTGTAGAGAACCAAAACAGTTACTTAAATACTTTAGAATAGCATTTCCCAAATTGGTGTTCCGCATGATGTGAATAGGTGTTCCATGAAAGAATCATATTAAAAAAAAGGGTCTTGCACTCGATTTTTGTACTACTTTATACACGCTTTCCAGTTAGAAATTGTTAGTTCAAGTTATTTTAAATTTGTATTTTTGCTTTGTTTTATAAAATAAAATATATTTGAGCATAAATAACGCAATTTTTTATTTGAAAACCAAATGACTACAAAATAATATTAGAAGTGTTCCGTAAATATATACCAGGTGTTCCGTGGCCAAAAAAGTTTGGGAAACGATGCTTTAGAAGATTGTTTATTTCTATGCAGTGTTGTAGCTGTGTCAGTCGCAGAATATTAGAGAGACAAAGTGAGTGAGGTAATATCTTCTATTGGACCAACTTCTGATGTCTCTCACCAACCAGAAACTGGTCCAATAAAAATATTTTGTCTTTCTAGTTTATTTCTAGGCAGTTCAAAAGATTTATCATATAGTTCAAATAGAAATTATGGGCTTGATGCAAAAATTATTGGGTGAGCTTCTTAGACCTGTGTTATGCAGGAGCTCAGACTGGAGATTCATAATAGTCCCTTCTGGTGTTAAAATCTATGAATCTGTTAAAAGGCTACGCCAATATTGTATTTTGTGACATCATTACTGTTTGATATGCAATCAAAAATCTTTAGAATTGTAGTATTAGCTCAAGAGGCTAGAGAGAGGGGAAAGGAGGTTTTAAGGCAAGATTGAAAGAGACATGTCTCAATGGTTTAGATTACAGTCATCTGGAGATTTCCAGATATGTGGGGAAGTATAAAGGGATACCACTCCAACCAGCAATGAGCTGCCAAAATCTTAACAACGGGTTCCCTCTGCTCCTTACGACGGGGTCGTTGCCCACCCCTGCCCCCCAGGACTCCTGCCCCATCCAACCCTCCCGTGTTCCTTGACGCCCCCCCACCCCATCCACCCCCCTCCCCTGTCCCCTGACTGCCCCCAGAACCGGGCAGGAGGGTCTCGTGGGTCACCGTAGTGGGTGCCCACCCCACCACTAAGAGCCAGAGGCACCTGCCGGGGGGTGAGGTGGGGAGTCCCGGAGGTGCTTACCTGGGGCAGCTCCCAGGAAGCATCCGGCAGGTCCCTCTGGCTCCTAGGGGTGGGGAAGTGTAGCTGGGGGGGAGCAGGGGGAGTGGCTGCTCCCCAACTGATCACATCAAAAGTGGCGCCTTAGGCACCGACTCTGTGGGTGCTCCGGGGCTGGAGCACCCATGGGGAGAATTTGGTGGGTGCAGAGCACCCACTTGCAGCTTCCCGCCCCGCACCTGGCCCCAGCTCACCTCACCTCACCTCCGCTCTGCCTCTTCCCCTGAATGCGCCGCCCCGCTCTGCTTCCCCGCCCCCTTCCCTGGCTTCCCGCGAATCAGCTGTTCAGCGGGAAGCCAGGGAGGGTGAACCTGCTCCAGCTCACCACTGGCTCTAACTGGTGAGTACAGACCAAGGAATATGTGAAACAAAAATTGGAGTGGAACTAATGGGTGGGGAAACAGGAGGAAAATGTGATCAAAATAGTAGACTGAAGCAAATCCCTAGAAAGTTTTCAATAATTAGAGGGAACTTTTGAACTAGAATGAGAGAAAGATTTGGAAGCCAATTATATGGCACAGGATGGTAGTAATTTGGGCCAAAAATGGTTCCGTTGAATTATTTATAATAATTTGTAGCTGTAATTATTAACCTATTGCCTGAAAATCAAAATTCAAATGAAATATTTGAGTGTATGAATAATACTCACCATATGTGTACAGTGCTTTACATATTCTAAGTGTTCTGTTAATTAATCCTCTTAAATGGGGTCTAGGTACCTCAGTAACAGGCCCCTTAGAAATGAGTAGTTAGAGTAAATATATGAGATGCTGCTGCAGAAAATATTTTGAAAACAATTGAATTATATTTTCTAAATAAAATAGTCTTTTGCAGCAGTGTCTCGTAGGTGTTTATGTATAGAGTTAGAGACTAAACAGCCGCAGTGCACAAAACATAATTAAATATTTTTAGCTCCTGGTTTATATAAACATCTTATTGGGTTAGAAGGCAATTTAAAAACTACTAAGGAGATTTGAACAACAGCATAAAAAGAATCTGCAGTTTCAAGGACAACAAATAGCTATTGTACAAATTTTCCTCTGTATCAGACTGGTTGCTTAAATGATCACCTGGCTACCAAGAAAAAGGCAAAGAAGATAGCTAATGTATAGCTTTCTGAATAGGCTATTGACATGAAAGGAAACACTTGTAAACACTGCAAGAATGGTTGGAAGGCCATGTGAGTTTCAGGAATGAATATTTTTCAGAATAGCAGCCGTGTTAGTCTGTATTCGCAAAAAGAATATCATTTATATACGTCGCCTCTGATTCTCCCCTCTTACTCTGATGTCTAACTGGTGTAACACTACTGAAGTCAACAGATTTACGTCAGCCTAAATGACAAAAGAGTCGGGCCTGTCATTCTTGAATCTGCCCGTTTGAAAAGCATGACCACAAAATATTCTGTGGGCAGCAAGCTATATACTAGATTGTTCTTTTATTTCTATCTGTGCATTCAGGTTTGGGTTTGGGAGGGAGTCTCAGATCTGCAGTTCTGCTAAACAGTGGTCAGTTTTCAACTATTACAGAGATACCCATGTCTCAACACAAGCTATGCTTTAGTCAATCACAAGTCAATACAGGGGAAACTGTAAATTTGATGGCCTGTTATATACAGGAAGTTAGACTAGATGATCTGCTGGTCTATTCTGGCCTTAAACTCTATGAATCTGTATATGGAATTACATTTACACTAGGTATATGTTTTCTGCAATATGTTTTGTTTTCATTTTTAGGGACCTAATGGAGATTCCTGGTGTTATATTCCCTGGACATATTGTACATGGAAATGTTCTGATTTTCCTCAGGTTGCTCTAATCAGCAACACTTTGCACTTGGCCCCAAGATTGGGTGACTACAGTGCAAACAATTCCTCCTGAGATATAACCAAGGATCGGTCCCTTTGTAAGGAAAACAGAAAATGGACATAGTCCATGATGTGCGACATGACCAAGTTCATATTGCAACCTCGATATTACAGTAACATACTTTATTTAATTTGTTAGTTAATTTTATGTTAATTTAATAAAATGTTAATTTTATTTAATTTGCTAAGTAAATAAAAGGGAAAATGAAACAAAGAAAGAAAGGAGATTAAAGCTCACTGATGCAGACTTTCTAGAGGCACAACCTAGTTTCTTGTAACTACAACACTACTGCCTCTAGGAAGCAGTAGTATTAACTGTATTTCCAGTTGCACGAGTGCAGGTACTGGAAATACAGCATTAATGCTTCTTTTAAATCTGCTAGATTCACTGATTTCATATTTTAAAATAAACAAACCAAGCAGAATTAAAGTAGAGAATAAGCAGATAGAATTGGAGGCAGGAAAATTCTGTGAAGAGGTAACAATCGTGCAGTGCACCACATTTTGTCTCTTGAATCATTTTGAAAAGTGGGCTCTCCCACTCTGTGTATAAAGCCCAGTGAATCTCTGCTGATGTGTGCTCCTTAAAACGTAAAGATTTTTCCTGAACATGTTAAAAAATATGTAGTTAGGTTTTTTTTTTTGTTTTTTTTTAAGTGTAGGGCCACACTTTGGTAAGTCAATAAAGAAGGTATGAGTTATTGAATGACCATTTTCTGGCCTTATTATCCTGGTAGCAGCAGTCCTGATTTGATGATTAAGCCTAAACTCAACACTCAGAAACAAAGATGATCACAAGCCCAAGATCACAAACTGACTGTTGTTTAAGCATAAAAATCACTTGCTGCTTGAAAGAGTTAAAATACCCATGACGAATGAAGCTTGTAACAGATTTGTGTTATCTCTTCACACAAGTCCTCATCCTACAGCTTGCACAATGTGACTGCGTGACTCATGTTATCTGAGTACTGATAAACAAGCAGAGGTTTTGAGCAATTGATGTTTGTCATCTTTAGGATTTTTTTTAACAGAAATGAGCCATGCACTGATGTGTTCTCCTCCAGTGCCATATGGAATTGAGGAAAAACTTATTCTGAATGTCACTACTGACTTACCTTTTGGGATTTACCATTTTTTATTTCAGAAGGTAGAGAAAGCTGCTAGGGGTGAGACTGTTCTATATTTGATTTTGACAAATAGGGAAGAACTGGTTGAGAATTTGAAAGTGGAAGACAGCTTGGGTGAAAGTGATCATGAAATGACAGAGTTTGTGGTTCTGAGAAATGGTAGGAGGGAAAATAGCACAATAAAGACAATGGATTTCAAGATGGCAGACGTTAGCAAACTCAGGGAGTTGATAGGTAAGATCCTTTGGGAAGCAAGTCTAAGGGGAAAAACAGTTCAAGAGAGTTGGCAGTTTTTCAAAGAGACATTATTAAGGGAATGAGAGCAAACTATCCCACTGCATAGGAAAGATCGGAAGTATGGCAAGAGACCACCCTGGCTTAACCAGGAGATCTTCAATTATCTGAAACTCAAAAAAAGAAAAAAAAATCCAACAGAAAGTGGGTCAAATTAGGTCAAATTACAAAGGATGAATATAAACAAATAACACAAGTGTGTCGGGACAAAATTAGAAAGGACAAGGCACAAAAGGAGATTAAACTAGCCACAAACATAAAACATTCTACAAATACATTAGAAGCAAGAGGAAGACCAAGGATAGGTTAGGCTTATCACTGATTTTATGAATGCCAGTGAAAATTAGGTAGAATCAGAGGCTAAAATGGGGAAAGAAAAAGTTAAAAATTACTTAGACAAGTTAGATGTTTTGAAGTCACCAGGGCCTGGTGAAATACATCCTAGAACATTCAAGGAACTGACTGAGGAAATATCTGAGCCTTTAGCGATTGTCTTCGAAAAGTCTCAGAAAACAGGTGAGATTTCAGAGGACTAGAAAAGGGCAAATATAATGCCAATCTATATAGCCCTGTGTGGATACAACATCTATATCCATGGATATAAAGCAGATATCTGCGGAGCTGCAGGGCTCTACTAGGAACCACAGCAGTAGCATGTCGGGCTGCCACTCGCAGGAGCCAGAGCCCAGCAAACTCCTGCCCGGAAGCGTGTAAGTCGCTTGCACACACTAGCGTGACCATGGGCAGCTGTTGGTGAGCCTGGTGCCCACCCCAGTGGGCAGGGCTGGGGGCAGTACAGCCATGCTGGAGGGGCTGCCCGGGCTGGGTGCTGGCTCCTGCCAGCGAGCAGCAGCCTGACATGCTGCTGCTTTCACTGCTGCCGTTCCTGGTAGATCCCTGCAGCTTTGCGGATATCCACTTTATATCTGTGGATATCCGCATCCAGGGATATACATTTTTTTATCTGTGCAGGGCTCTAGCAATCTATAAAAAGAGGAATAAGGACAACCCGGGGAATTACAGACCGTCAGCTTACCTTCAGTACTCGGAAAGATAATGGAGCAAATAATTAAGCAATCAATCTGCAGACGCATAGTAGAAAATAAAGTGATACATAACAGTTAGCATGGATTTGTCAACAACAAATTGTGTCAAACCAACCTAATACCTTTCTTTGACAAAATAACAAGATTTGTGGATAGGAGGAAAGCAGTAGATGTGGTATATCTTGACTTTAGTAAGGCCTTTGATAATGTCCTGCATGACCTTCTCATTAACAAATTAGGGAAATACAACCTAGTTGGAGCTACTATAACATGGATGCATAACTGGTTGGAAAACTGTACTCAGAGAGTAGTTATTGATGGTTCACAGTCAAGCTGGAAGGGCATATTGAGTGGGATCCTGCAGGGATCAGTTCTGGTTATGTTCAGTATCTTCATCAGTGATTTAGATAATGGGAAAGAGAGTATGCTTATAAAGTTTGCGGACGATACCAAGCTGGGAGGAGTTGCAAGTGCTTTGGAAGATCGGATTAAAATTCAAAATTATCTGGACAAACTGGAGAAATGGTCTGAAGCAAATAGGATGAAATTCAATAAGGATAAATGCAAAGTACTCCACTTCGGAAGGAACAATCAGCTGCACACATACAAACTGGGAAATGACTGCCTAGGAAGGAGTGCTGCAGAAAGGGATTGTTAGAGGGCTTATTCCTTCACCCACTTACTTCCCTGGTCCTTCTCACATGAACAGAGAGCAACTATACCCGAAGTCCAAAGGTGCAAACAATTCGATGTTTATTGGGGTGAACTTCCAGCAAGCATGATTCCAGTTTCCTTCCTTAGTATCCTCCTTCCCAGCTCTGACACCACAGAGCCTTACACCTGTGTCCCTGTTCCCATTCCTACCCTTAGCCAAACATGATTCCAACTTCCTTACTCCCATTCCCATTTCCCCCTTTAGCAAAACATGATTCCAATTTTCTTACCCCCATTCCCTGTTCCCATCTCCCCCTTTAGCAAAACATGATTCCAATTTTCTTACCCCCATTCCCTGTTCCCATCTCACACACCCACATGCCCACCCACACCCAGTCACTTCCTCATTGACTACAGATTATATAGTAAAACTTGAGTTCTGCTTAGCTATACCTTAACCAATCATTTTCCTGAAATTTAACTAACCAATCCTAACATATTGTAACATGATTATGTAACCAATTATATCCCACCACCTTAATTAGTTTACACCCAGCAAAATTAATTATACAGCAGACAGGAACAATCACAGAACCAGACGGAGATTATACAGACAAACAATAGCAAAGTGGGAACTACAATGACAAGACAACACAGAAGCGAGGATTTCACATCCCAGCTATTGATAAGTGAGTTCTTGCCAGACAGGATGCTATCAAACTAAGTTTCCTTTTACATTTTCTAGGCACTTCCCTTTCTCTGGAGGTGATAGGAACTATCAGGACAGGATTGTATTCCTAACAGCCGAATAGCACCTTATTTCAGTGTGACTAGTTTGGAATGTGAGGATGTGACTGTTTGCTTCCCAGCTTATGGCTGCCTCTGCTGCTTAGCCAAAGGCCTTAGCCTAAGAACAGGGCCTCAGACTGTCACAGTAAGAGAAGGCCCTTACACCAGCAGACAGTGATTTTGATTCTTTCTTTTATACCTCTATCACTAGCCAAGTGATAAGAATACACCTAAATTCTTAGAGTATAGGCCTTTACAGACAGGCCTGAATATCTATATCCTAACAGGGATCTGGAGGTAATCACGGATCACAAGCTAACTATGTGAGTAAACAGTGTAATACTGTTGCAAAAAAGTGAACATCATTCTGGGATGTGCTAACAGGAGAGTTGTAAGCAAGACACAAGAAGGAATTCTTCTGCCCTATCCCTGGCTGATTAGGCCTCAGCTGGAGTATTTTGTCCAGTTCTGGGTGCCACATGTCAGGAAAGATGTGGACAAATTGGAGAAAGTTCAGAGAAGAGCAACAAAAATGATTCAAGGTCTAGAAAACATGACCGATGAGGGAAGATTGAAAAAAATTGGGGTTGTTTAGTCTGGAGAAGAGTAGACTGAGAGGGGACATAACAGTTTTCAGCTACATAAAAGATTGTTACAGGGAGGAGGGAGAAAAATTGTTCTCTTTAACCTCTGAAGATAGGACAAGAAGCAATGTGTTTAAATTACAGAAAGGGAAGTTTAGATTGTACATTATAAAAAACTTCCTAGCTGTTAGGGTGGTTAAGCACTGAAATAAATTTCCCAGGGAGGTTGTGGAATCTCTGTCATTGGAGATTTTTAAGAGCAGGTTAGACAAACACCCATCAGGGATGGTCTAAATCAGGGGTTCTCAAACTGGGGGTTGGAACCCTTCCGGGGGTCGTGAGGGTATTATGTGGGGGTGTCGCAAGCTGTCGGTCTCCACCTCAAACCCCGCTTTGCCTCCAACATTTATAATTGTGTTAAATATATAAGGAGTGTTTTTAATTTATAAGGGGGGTCGCACTCAGAGGCTTCCTATGTTAAAGGGATCACCAGTACAAAAGTTTGAGAACTACTGGTCTAGATAATCCTTAGTCCTGCCTTGAGTGCAGACTAGACTAGAGGACTAGAAGACCTCTCAAAGTCCCTTCCAGTTCTATGATTTTATGATAAGGATCAGGTGATGGATTTGCCAAAAACGGTATTTAGATAGATTTCTGCTGACTACATACCGGTGTGTATGCATAACTTGCATTGTAAATTACTGTATCATATGGAAGTAACATAAATTGTGGTTTTGGCCAAATCACTCTGCTTTTGTTCAAACTAGAGCCGTATTTGGAGATTTGCCATCACTCACATGGAGCATATTCAGTTCTAGTGATCTGCAGATTTTGAAGGATGTAAAAGTATGTGCAGACCACTCACTCAGAAGAGGCTTTTGGCAGTCCCAATAAAATACAAATAATTCCAGGTTTTGGAGATATTCAGTGTTGATCTATGTGCAAATTCAAGCCTGTGTACTAACTTTTTAAAGAAGATCTAAATGTTATTGATTTCTGTTGAGTACAGAGTTTTGCAATGTTTTAAATCCACACATTATTAATATGATTTTTTCTTTGTAGGACACAGCTGTTCATGTATCTAAGGCAAAGACAACTTAAAAAAACCCCGAGCATATCTCTATTTCCTTCTCCTTAGTTCATCTGCTACTAATCTTAATGTTCCATAGATTCTTCTTTCAAAAATATTTTTATAACTAATAACAATTATGTCATATTGTATTATGTATGTTTTAAAGTATGAATTTCTAAAGCTTTAAAATATAGTGTCCTTTGCACTTTTTTGTTATAAATTAAGATTTGGAAGATGTGGTAGAAGCCTTAGGAAGAAGAATGCTTTCAGATTTCTGTCTGGGACTTTGGCAGAATTGAAGAGGAGACTTTCCCTAGGGAATCTGTCCCAGGTTTTACACAAAACTGCTGAGGCAGGACTGTGGGCCCCCCTTCCTCTGCCCCTTATATACATGGGTGCATCTCCCATTACCTCGATGTTGATTATGTTCAGTAGAGCTTCTTATTACTTACCGGTACTTTACTAGTGTGTCTTAGGGCATTAATTAATAACACTTGCAGTTAACTGGAACACTACAGAAGAAAATTTTACAGTGGCTTATATATTACTATTATATATAACTAGCTTGCATATCAGGGTTCTGATCCCAGTTTCAGATCCCAGCATTCTGATCTCATTACTCCATTGAAATTCCCACTAATATTGTTACAAGTTTTGCCCGAGTAAGGGGTGAAGGATCATTGTTTTAAGGGGTAACTTTACAGAGATGTATTTTTTACAATTATGTGTTTTTTAAACCTTGCTCAATGAAGTTAACAACTCAGAAATAAGCTTGGAAGTCTCCTAGTAATGGACACAATGTGTTTGTTCATAGGTAATGTTTTACTGCGACTGTGAAGATCAATATATCGGTGCTTTCTGTGAAGAATTTAATGCCTGTCAGAGCAGGCCTTGTCAGAACAATGGAACCTGCACTGATGTAAGACAAAAACACGATGGGAAAAATTTCACCTGCACTTGCCCTACTGGTATGTTTTACATGGTGCTTTGAATAATATATTTCTGTTTTAATATTCTGTGCATATCTTTTGCAATACAGTGCTCTCCCTTTAGAGAGAGGAAGAGAAGCAAGGGGGAAGATGATACAAGAACATAGGGGCTACTGCTGCAGAGACCACTAGATGTAGGTCTTGCTATTGCGAGCATTGTCCCAGTCAATGAGACTACTCACAGTTATAAGAATTACATACAACAGGAAGAGTTTGCTTAGACTTTGCTGCCTAAAACTGTCATGTTGTTTGCTTTTTGGTACACACTTGAAATTGTTCTCTTCTGAGTAACTAACTTTAAGTGGTGTTTTTCCGCTCAGACTAGTCAAATAGAAAATATTTCTATACAAACCGTGCAGCTGATGGATTGTTCACACAATTAATTTAAAATAAAATTTTGCAAAAATGTTATAAAATGCAAAAAGCTTAACTGAGTAATTCATCGTTTGGCTAATGGTCAAGTGTATGTGTTTTAAGTTGCTTCGGAATTGCTTTATGAGCATTTGTTTTTTAACACTTGATCAAATGAATATTGGCATCTTAATTAGAATTAAAATTAAACTAAATATGATGGTCATAGTTGAATGCCAGAGGGTAACTTCATGTAATTACTGTTCTGTGCTGGTGGAAAATCCTTTTTACAGAATTGGCATGATTGAATATGTAGTGCCTTCATGTCTGACATTTCAAAGGCACTAAAGTTCATTGCATAGTTCTTAGACAAACCACTTCAATAGGCATTTTCCAAAATTATTTTGATTAGTTTTAAATAAAAAGCAGACTGGAATAAAATTAACAGCAACATTCAGTAGTTTATTTTCATTTCTTATGAACATTTTACCTCACATTTCCAACTCTAGTATAGGAAATAGGAATGATCTATTGGCTGTTGATATATCAAATTATTTTTTAGAGCACCTAATACTGAGAAGAATGAAAGTGGAATTGTCTGAAAAAGGAAGAGATAACAGAGGGGAAGGAGAGATTAGTATTAGAAGTTGTCATAAATATAAAGGGAAGGGTAAACACCTTTAAAATCCCTCCTGGCCAGAGGAAAAACCCTTTCACCTGTAAAGGGTTAAGAAGCTAAGACAACCTCGCTGGCACCTGACCAAAATGACCAATGAGGAGACAAGATACTTTCAAAGCTAGATGGTGGGGGGGGGACAAAGGGTTCTCTCTGTCTGTGTTGCTTTTGCCGGGACCAGCAGGAATGCAGGTCAGAACTCCTGTAAAAAGTCAGTAAGCAATCTAGTTAGATATGCGTTAGATTCTGTATTGTTTAAAGAAAAGGAGTACTTGTGGCACCTTAGAGACTATAAATTGGTTAGTCTCTAAGGTGCCACAAGTACTCCTTTTCTTTTTGCGAATACAGACTAACACGGCTGTTCCTCTGAAACCTGTATTGTTTAAATGGCTGATAAAATAAGTTGTGCTGAATGGAATGTATATTCCTGTTTTTGTGTCTTTTTGTAACTTAAGGTTTAGCCTAGAGGGATTCTCTATGTTTTGAATCTGATTACCCTGTAAGGTATTTACATTCCTGATTTTTCAGAGGTGATTCTTTTACCTTTTCTTTAATTAAAATTCTTCTTTTAAGAACCTGATTGCTTTTTCATTGTTCTTAAGATCCAAGGGTTTGGGTCTGTGTTCACCTAAGCAAATTGGTGAGGATTTTTATCAAGCCTTCCCCAGGAAAGGGGGTGTGGGGTTTGGGGGGGGATTTTGGGGAGAAAGACGTTTCCATCGGGCTCTTTCCCTGTTATATTTGTTAGACGCTTGGTGGTGGCAGCAAAAAAGTCCAGGGACAAAAGGTAAAATCGTTTGAACCTTGGGGAAGTTTTAACCTAAGCTGGTCAAAATAAGCTTAGGGGGTTTTTCATGCAGGTCCCCACATCTGTACCCTAGAGTTCAGAGTGGGGAAGGAACCTTGACAGAAGTGGTTAAAAGTGGCTAGTTTTATAAAATCTATGCTAAATTTTCAAGTCAGTGTTGTGGCATAGAAGTATCTAAGTGTAGAATTTAGCCCAGAAGGATCATCCGTTGGAATTTTTAATACTATGGAACATATTCTGTAAATCCTCTAATCATGAAATTCCTTTTGTAGTCAATGGAAGTTCCACACATACAGTGCTTGCAGAATCAAGCCCTGGAACTGTGCATAATATAGAAGTTAACAGTTAGTTTTGAAGATAGTTGAAACCTTGTGATGAAAGTCAGATGGAATAATCAATAAATTGAACCAGGAGTAATAGATTATTCAAAGTGGCCTTACAGCCAGCACTGTTGGCCTTGGAAGAATTGTCTCAGTGTAAGGGGATCTATCAGGGTGCAATGCAGGTATAGCAGCACGTACATCACTCTCCACCCTGCAATCTGTTCTGTTCATTCCCTCTGAAGCACCTGGCATTGGCCACCGTCGGAGACAGAATACTGGGCTAGGTGGACCTTTAGTCTGACCTAGTATGACTGTTCTTATGTAATTAAAGTAGGGGAAATGAGCTGGGCATCCGTATGCCCCACTAATCCCAGGCTCTTGTACTGTCAACATGGGCTGTTGGCAGCCAGTTCAAGCTAGAGCAACCTTCTAGCTGCTCTAACTTATACTAGGGTACCAACCCAGAAATTGCAGTATACAAAGATGACTTAAGGTAGCTATCTTGCATCCCCACCCATCATCTAAATATGCTGCTTTTTATGCCTCTGGATTTCCAGTCTCTCTCTCTCCCTTTGCTTAGTTTAACTATTTTGTATGTGCAGCCCCAAACTAATTTGCATATGGGCTTCATTTAATGACTTGAATTTATACTTAAACCATGCTGGAAATGAGATATGACCTCCCTATACAAACACATTCTTCTCTATTATATTTCATAAATATACAGACGGATCCAGCTGTCTCTTTTACGAGTAAGATATGTACATATAGTTACGTAATGCTTTAAATTCTATTAACGGCAAAGGACAGTTTAGAAGAGAAAGATTAGACTGGAACTGAACTAGATAAATTGAGTGACCTGAAAAATCCCTACAGTTAAGTCATAGTGAGTGAATACAATGTATTCAGAATTCATTGACCATAAAATTGTCCGTAACTTGGAGAAGACACTTGAAAATGTATTTTTATATACTGTATAGGCATAAGCATATAAATACCTATTTAAATTCCTCTTTAAAATGTAATATTAGACTAAATTATCTTTATGTGAACTTATTTTGTAAATGGCAATTAGTAGTAATTCTCAAAAATTAACTATTTATAAGGCAAAAACAAATATCTAAATTCTGCTTCATGGATCCCACATTTTAGCGATGTGCATACCTTGAGCCAAGTCCTTCAGTGGAGCTACTTGTTTGAGTAGTGGTTTGTGCATTCATCCTCTAGAAAGGTTCAGAGATTTGCTGTGGCTCGGCTTGTAGAAGTAGCCAAAAATTCATATATTTACCCAAAACTTGCCTGAAATTGGGCCTGATCATATCATCCACTCACCCAGTCAAACTTCCCATTGAAATGTAATGCTCTAACCTTAATCTAAATCTTTTGCCTGATATATTGAATAGTGAAGCTCACAAGAAAGTTTCTATATGAGATTTCTATTATATCCTGGCTTTAGTTGGGTTATGTTTCAGTAATCTCACAAATTATGTGTGTTTCATACTACTTGTGATATTTCTGATCCCAGACAAAACAAGAAGTTTAGAAACTGATTTTTTTTTTATAAAGGTAGCCAGATATCATAGATTCTTTCTCTGGCTGATCACCACTCTTCCCTGACTCCCTAAAAATAAATATATGAAAAAGAGAGAGCTAAGTTAGTGGGAACATTGCCATTGATTTCATTAGTACTGAGGCAGGGCCCATAAATATGACAATTCAGTTTTACTTAATTTTTCTTACCCTGCCTTGTTGTTGTTATCCATTCATGTTTTCAAAGATTTTTCATTTCACTCTGATTCTTGTCTTGGACTTACATTCTTAGGCTCACACGTTCTCTTTGGGGAAAATTCAGTTATGGGGTAAGTGGGTTCAACTTCATTGAAGCCACTGGAGTAGGACTCATTTGTGCCATTGAAGAATTTAGGCCCTGTTTCTTCAGACATTTGTTAAAATGTGTTGGGTTTGGCTTTTTCGGAGGTTTTTTTTCTCCTTGTAAATTTCTGCTTTTGTTTTTGAAATCTACTGTTTTTGTAGTAATTGGAATGACTATCATTGCTTGCTTCATCTAATGTTCACTAGATTTTCTACTAGAACATATGTCAGTATATCAAGAAATGAAAAGTGGAAACTGGTGGTCTTCATGTTATTTCTTTGAGAAAAGATTCTATCAGATTCCCTTCACTGCCTATTTGAAGCTAGTAGAGGAAGTGGAAACTAAAAATAGAATATACTATAAACTCCTCATTTTTGAAAGCTTTCAGGACCCATAGTATCTGTGATGTACCATGTTGCCATAACCTTGCTACAAGAAAATGGTACAGAGATTTGTAACAGCACAAAATGTACAGGAACAAAGATTTTTAAAATGTATCTGACTGACAAGCTACTTTTTTGTAGTATGACTCATTTAGGAAACTGTTAATTTGCAGCACTCAGTATTGGCTGTTAAAGACCAAAAGAATATTTTCTTTCAGTAGAAGAATACATGCAATTTACTTGTTAATTAGAGGGAATATATTTGTTTTCATAAAGCTGACAATAAAATGTCATCTTTATGGTGTGATTTGTTCCAGGTTGTTATGACAGTCTCAGCAAATCCAGCTGATTCTTTTAGCAAGTTGCAGAGCCATGCAATTACATGTCCCTCATTTGACTAAAGTTTTGCAATCACACAGTGAATTCCAATGTAATTTTTATTTTCACAAACTTACACTTCTGAAGATGGCCATAACTGAAAATGAAGTAAGCATATTCACTATTGCACTATGCTTCAGAAAAATAATCCTATGGATGTGAGAGAGAACTTGAAACACTGGAATATGTATATCAAAAGAAAATTACTTGGCCAACAGTGTTCTGTGGTTCCTTGTGCTTGTTGTCTTTTTGTAAGTGTTACATTCATTAAGTGCTCATCACCATTGTCAGTTGTAAATATGAAATCTACTGTTCATCCACAGTACGGGCATGGTAACAAACAGTTGACAGCACAAGCTTCCTCTCATTGCTCTGCTGTGTAAGCTAGCCCTGACCTAGACGAACCACCTATGGGAGATTCCTTAGTTTTTTTGTTGAACCTAGGTGCCAGTTATGGTGTTAATGCAGATACAAGAGAGTTATTCTGGATTCATGCTGGAGAACAGAGGAACAGAATTTTGCTCATGATACTATGTGAAAATTCAAAGAAACCACAGAGAAGAGGAAAATCTTAGAAATCTTACCTGGTATAAAATTCTAGCAGTTATACACCTTTGGGGCCAAATTCAATGCTGACTTACACCTATTCAAGCCTGTTGATGTAATTTTAAGTGTAAGTCTGCCCAGTAGGCTTTTAAATGTTAAACACTTTATGTAAAAAATGATCCAATCAATAACTAAGGAATATCTATTCTGCATGAGGAAAACAGTCCAAGCAGGTCTAGTGCCTTCTGCCCTATTAGAATTCCTGATGCTAGTTCCAAAATTACACAGCATGGTATTAGTACCTGTGCCTAGAAACATAATTATAAAGAGAGATGATGGAGAACCCCCCGTGGGGGATTCAGGCTATGACTGTGTTCAAGAATTAGATTTCTGATTGAGTATATATATTTTTTAAAAAATCTTGAAATGTTTGATAGGAAAAAAAGAAAAGAAAGTGTATTGTGTTTGATAAGACTGTACTACTTAATGCTAATGTAACTCTCAAATTTGAGTGCGGCCCAAATCATGAAGCTCGTATCTGGAAACAGATTCAGATCTGAACTTCTCCAAAGTTCATTGATATTCACATTTTGTGCTCTGGATAGGCCCAATAAACAAAGTTCTAATCCAGATCTGGATTTGAAATTCTCTAGAGTCTTAACATATAATGGTTTGGTTTTTCCCAGTAATAGAGAAATGCCTGTATAGAAGGTGAAATACACATTTGGTTCTATATCCACATACCTAGAGTTCAGGGAACTTTAGCTATGCTGTTCTGGTTTAGACCCATTGGTACCTCAAGTATTTAAATATATTTTATTATATTTATATGTATTTATTCTCATATGATAACAATGGTTAATCCTGAGCACTTTTCAACTGTAGATCTCATGTCAGTTTACAGATATGGGCAAGCATTTTACAGATGGAGAAACTGACACACAGACCCCTTAAGTGACTTGCCCAGTGTCAAAACACCAAGTCAGTGATAGAAGGGGGATTAGAACTCAGTCTCCTGATTCACAGTCTTATGCTCGAGACATTAGACTACACTTCCTCGCACTAGTCTATGGTAAACTGAAGACCACATATTGCCCGAGATCAATACACGCAATTCCATTTGACATAACTGGGAATTGTAGACTTTGACAAGGATAATATATGGTGATAAACATTCCTTTTTCTCTTTTTTTCTTTTTTACCACCAATTAAGTATTTCACTATCATACTTGGTAACAATCAGGTGTGTAACATGCAGTACTTTTCTCTTTACACACAAATCCCTAGAGAATTAGTAGAAACAAAAGAAATCATTTTAAACATCGAATGAAAAATGTGTGGTACTTGTGATAGGATTTGAGTTTGGAGTATTTCATTACTTAGATTGTTATTTCCATGTTTGGTCCTTATTCTGAACCTACTATAATGTCTTCAAGCATATGGGAAAAAGCAAGTTAACAATCAATTGACATTATGGGTATATCTACACCATGGGGTAACATGCACTAATGTGTTCTGCATTAATTGGCCCATGGAGACTGTCAAGGTTCCTTCCCCACTCTGAACTCTAGGGTACAGATGTGGGGACCTGCATGAAAGACCCCCTAAGCTTATTCTTATCAGCTTAGGTTAAAACTTCCCCAAGATACAAACTTTCCCTTGTCCTTGAACCCTAGGCTGCCACCACCAAGCGTCTTACACAAAGACCAGGGAAAGAGCCCACTTGGAGATGTCTTCCCCCAAAATATCCCTCCAAGCCCTACACCCCCTTTTCTGGGGAAGGCTTGATAAGAATCCTCACCAATTTGTACAGGTGAACACAGACCCAAACCCTTGGATCTTAAGAACAATGAAAAAGCAATCAGGTTCTTAAAAGAAGAATTTTAATTAAAGAAAAGGTAAAAGAATCACCTCTGTAAAATCAGGATGGTAAATACCTTACAGGGTAATCAGATTCAAAACATAGAGAATCCCTCTAGGCAAAACCTTAAGTTACAAAAAGACACAAAAACAGGAATATACATTCCATCCAGCACAGCTTATTTTACCAGCCATTAAACAAAAGGAAATCTAATGCATTTCTAGCTAGATTACTTACGAACTTAACAGGAGTTGTAAGTCTGCATTCCTGATCTGTTCCTGGCAAAAGCATCACACAGACAGATGAACCCTTTGTTCCCCCCTCTCCAGATTTGAAAGTATCTTGTCCTCTCATTGGTCATTTTGGGTCGGGTGCCAGTGAGGTTACCTTAGCTTCTTAACCCTTTACAGGTGAAAGGGTTTTGCCTCTGGCCAGGAGGGATTTTATAGCACTGTATACAGAAAGGTGGTTACCCTTCCCTTTATATTTATGGCAGAGACCCTGCCGGTGCATTCTAAAAGTTCCTTAATGCGCATTAATGTAATACTATTTCAAACAACACTAGGTTAAAGCTCACTAGGGAACTTTTAGTGCGTACCAGCAGGGTCTACACAGACCAATTAATGTGCAATACTTTATTGGTTTTAGAAATCACACCGTTATAATGTGCATTGCCTCACTGTGTAGATGTGCCCCACACTGCACTTGCAATCTGTCGCTTGAGAACTTTGAGGAGGTTGTTTTTGGCAGAATTTACAACTGTGGTGATCGTGTCTCCACATTTCTCACTTCAAATAAACAATCCTCTCTGAGGCTCAGAAGTGGGAACAAATGACAGTCATTCAGCATACACAAATAATTCAGAATGACTTTAAAGTCTTGTTTAAAGTCTCCCTGGAGGTTTTTTGTGTTCAGATTAAAAATAAAATTGAAATTCATTTGAAGTTCTTTGTGGTTGCACAACCCCATACACACTAATGCAGTTAGAATATTGCTGTTGGTAAAATACAATTTGATAGTATCACTGTATTTGAATTTTGATTTATGTTGCTGGAACCGAGGTTCTTATTAATTGAATGTTTTAATGAAAATTTGAATATTGAGAGATTGTCATGAATACTATTTCTCATCTCTGGGTAATATTATTCAAGGAAACTCACTTACTGCTATTTAAATGATATAATGGCAAATTTGGTAATAAAACTTTAATTTTTCTTCACTTTCTAAAACATCTGAATTATGATATAGGTTACACTGGAGAACTATGTCAGTCAGAGATTGATCACTGCAGCCAAGAGCCATGCAGAAATGGAGGTACCTGCTTTTCCAATATCAGTGGATTCAGTTGTCAATGTCCAGAAGGTAAATAGAAACAACTTCTTATTTTAAATCATACCTCTTATCAGCATTAACAAAGTTGATGTTATATGGGATATAGTTTGATGATGTAACTTTTTAGTTAAATGAACATATATTGGAAGCTCTACCTGACAAGACATCAATTTAGGTGGATAGAATTCCAGTTTAGAAATCTTTGCATTACCATTATTAATGATGTTCAAACCACATTAAGTTTCAGTGTATATGCTGAACAAAAGAATTCTCAGTGTTCTTTTAATCTCTCCTATCTGGAAATCAGGCTAGAGCTCTTGTGAGAAAAGGACATAAGAATGTACAGTTGTTCCTGATTTTTGTCTTGTTCAGAAAAATCAAAAGAAAAGACACCCTCTCATGTTATTTTTATATATCTGCTTCTGTTCCTAGATAAAATAGAAAGTTTATAGGAGTACACTTTTTTAATTAACTGAACATTTTCAAACCCTGAAAAGATTTGATCCATTCTGTTTTTATTTGAACTGGTTTATCTCTCACTATATGAAAGCCTTGAAATAATTTTCATCAGTAAACACTGTAAATGTTAACTCTATGTAATGAGGACATTGTGACGTTGAAAGCATATCCTTTTTATAACATCATGCTACCTGCAATGGCTGGTTGCATACATTCTTAGTAGTGAAAGCTTCCAGTTACAAAGTGTTCTATTAGTCATCAAAACGAAACAATAGTTAAGGTTGTTGTCCAGAGCTAATCATATTTCCTCTCCCAATTCACCTATAGTTGTTTTTTATTCTTCCAATACTATCTTTTATACAGTTGAGTTTGCTTTTAGGTAGAAGTTCGTTGATAATTAATAATCATTTCTCTTGAAGAAATATGAACCTGCTTAACAACGAAGGGTTATTTGTAATTGCTTCAGACTGGCTTTTCTCTTTCTCTGGAGACAGTTGCTCTAATGAGTGACCCACTTAACGGCTGTGTTGAATTGACATTATGTCAGCAGTCTTAACCTTGCATTTTAGAAGAATTTTGAAAATTGTTTGTTGTATAAATAGTACCAGAATTCAATGAGACAATCATAAGATGTTGGGACTTAGCCAAATGTAGCTTGACTTCCTAATGAAATTTGTTCAAGTATCTTATATAATTGGCTAAAAGAAAATCTTATAAGTAAGAACAGTAATTAAGAAAAATACGTATTGGTTAGATAATTTTTGCCAGTTTTGAAGATGACATTCATTCGTGTGTATAATATAATTAAATACATGCTAATACTAACCAATTAGCAGTCCTGGGTCAGTTCCTTAGCACAGATCGGGTGATACTCCCCAAAGCTCTTAAAAGTTTTGTCCCCTCGTGGCAGCAGTAGATAGAAGGGATCAGAGCCACTATCCACCTATGTGGTGGGGGCTATCACTCTGTCTCAGCCCCTTGCTGAAGGCATCATCACCCTGACATCCCCTGCTTAAGGAAAATCCACTTGGGCCAGGCCACCAATGAGATTTAGTCCTCCTGGAGGTGACACAGGCCAATAGGAAGACAGCAGGCCAGTTAAGAAGGCTTGCCTGCTTACTCTGAGTGGTCTGCTGGGTGAAACTGGGACAGAGGAGGAGCTCTTCTGTGCTAACCCAGCACTCCAAGGGCAGTTTGGGACCTGGGCTTAAAAGTGCTGCTGTGAAGCATCTGCCTTTGACATTTGTTTGTTTAAAGGCACGGACAACCAGATTATTTAACCGTTTAAAGATGGTATGCTGAGTTTACAGCACACCGCCCTATTTGGGATTAGCTGTCACACTTTGTAAACTGAAGCAGGGAGTGCCTGCAATGCCACACCCCAACACAAGGAGGTGGAACAATGGTGTGTGGAACCACTTACACCACACATGTTTTGTGCTGACCCCCCTTGAGCTTAACTGTTGCCCTTGCAATGTCCCAAAAATACCTGCAGGAACCTGTGCCTCTCCAGCTGAATTTACTCCTTTCAACCTCAGTGGGTTTGGATATCTTTGTGCTGCGTCCACCTGATCCTACAGTCAGGTCTGCTTCTTTTCATCGTAATTATTATTTCTGCAGCTCTTTCTCTGCCACTAGCCCAGGAACATCATTGACAACCATTCTCCAGCTGCCAAAAATCTTGAAACAACTTTCATACCATGGCCTGTGTTTTATTTTGAGTACGAAGTCCTTTGATATAGTTTTTAGCACTTTGCCATTTTTGCTCAGTGCTTTGCTGTTTTTCTTCTTGGCACTTGGATGCAATTTTCTGTGGCATTTTTTGCTTTGTTATCTCACCTTCTTGCTTTGCATCTCTGATGAAGCCTTTGCTCCTATTCAGCTCCAGTCTTTCTGTTTTGTAGCAGCTTCGAAGAGTGTCTGTGCTGCATGACAATCATTAATGGATATTCACATTTTCTGGATCACTTCTGTATGGGGATGTCAGATCTAATTTCATACGTCACCCAAGGCACTCAAGTGTTTCAGAGAATCACTCTTCTCCCTTCTGAAGGGACCTCTGCCCACAAAGAAACCCCCATATATCTGGCAAGATGCCAGCCTAGGGTGCTTTGAAGGAGAGTTACTTGAAACATAAATCTGAGTTGCCTTTGGGCATGGGTACCTCTGCTGTTGTTGGCACTGCTTGCATTGGTGCAGACCCACATTTTCTCGGAATCCAACAGTGTAGCTTTACCACCAAGGCAGGAGACTGAGTGGTACACCTAGTCCATGATGCCCTAGGCATCTCAGCACTGAAGTCTTTGGTACTGAGCACCACCTCATTTGGCGAGACATCGAAAAGGACTCGAGGCGGCTACACATCACTGACCAATGAGCTGTGTGGCAGTGTGTGTGCAGTGACTTTGTCAAGTCCTTCCTGGTCATCCTCCAGGTTGTCTTGAAGGGTGCAATGATCTGTCAGACCCGATGTGAAAGATTATTAGAGCTCTAAATGCATTTAAAGTCCTTTTTGTACCAAGATTGACACCCACAAACCAGGAAATCAGTTCAGAGAGCACATGAACATAAGTCCTGTCCCCAGCAGCCCTGACATTTCATGTGCCAAAGATCTTGGCACAAATGGTGTTGAAGCCTGTTAAAGCTTCCCCATTAGCTCATTTCTTTTGTAGCATGTTTGTGGATTTAAGATGACTAAATAATAGGAAATATTGCAAAGTTTTAAGGTTTGGAGCCTTTAGGAAAGAGATGCTTTCTGTTAAAGGCCCCAATTTGTGGACGAGTGACTTGTGTGTTGACTTTTTCAAAAGTAATTTTTATGGTTCATCAGAGACTCTGTGATATGCTGAGGTATACAGATAAAACTTTTATAGCAAGGGATTTGTGCCCTGGGATTTGGGTTGGTCCAGGCTAGCATCCAGATTTAAATGACCATGGGAAACATTACTTTATGATTATATAAAGAATATGCATATATTACCATAGAGAACGTGCACACAATCTCAAAGGCAGAGTGAGTTGAGCTGAAATGAACAGAAACACCATTCCTATTCTCATGCTTCAGATCTAATGCACTAGTAAGTTTCTGTTGTTTCATTTTAGTATCAAAATATATTAGCATTTATTTTCCTAATAAAGAGTTAGAATAAACAACGATTCACTTTTTCTATAGGAGCAAAAACAAATATTTACATCAAATATTTTCTTACTGTAATTTTAGCGAATGTAATTAGTATCAGACAGATTTCTACTGCATGTCTAATACAATAAGAACAGCACAGCACATTGACCTCCCTTAAAAATAAACCACACTATATATTACATCATTTTTATTAATGTTTCTGAATAACTTAAAACTTGCAGCCGTTATATAGAATCAGGATGGAATTGGGTGAGGATCTTCTACTTTGATTGTGTGTTTACTCTATTTGTTATACACCTCTACCCCAATATAACACTGTCCTCGGGAGCCAAAAAATCTTACCGCTTTATAGGTGAAACCGCATTATATCAAACTTACTTTGATCCACCGGAGCGCGCAGCCCTGCCCACCCGGAGCACTGCTTTACTGCGTTATATCCGAATTCGTGTTCTATCAGGTCACGTTATATCGGGGTAGAGGTGTACTTGCTTCTTCGGATTACAGCATGAGTGGTCAAACCGCGGCTCGTGAGCCACATCGGCTCTTTCACAGTTAAAGTGCAGCTCATGGAGTCACCCATGATCTCCCCCACATTCTCCACCTACCAGGTTGGTGGTGTGGAGCTCGGGGCTTCTGCCTTGCAGCGGGATGGTGGGGCTAGGGGTTTCTGCCAGAGCTGACTGGTGTCTGTTGTGACTCGGGGGGGGGGGGCACAATTTAAAGGTTTGCCCCCCCAACAGTTTGAGTCGTGCCCTACCAGGCATGCACCCTCCCCCCCCGTGCTTACCCCTCAGTGCCCCCTCCGTGCAGCTCCCACGTGTTAGCTCCTTGTGGAGAGGCAGCTGCAAACAGCTGGGAGCTGCAGGGAGGGGGCACTACTTTAGCTTTGCAGGGAGAGGCAGAAGCAAAAGCAGTGGCTCTCCCTGCAGCTCCCAGCTATTTGCTGCTGGTTCTCCCCATGGCCGCAGCTCCCAGCTTGCCAGCTCCAGCAGCTGCTGTGCAGGGAAGGGGCCCGGCAGCACCATGTAACCGAGCAGGGCCAGCAAACCATAGCAAAAATCGTGAGGGAGCTGTACATGTGACTACATGTGCACCCCTCACGCATCTTCTCTGGCTAGCGGGGATGGGGGGTTTTGGAGCTTCAGCCCCACCGGAAGCACCTGCCAAGGCTTGGGGCTTCAGCAGGAACAGGGCTGTAGCCCTGAGCCCTGGCAGGTGCCTCCTGCAAGGCTGAAGCCCTGAGCCCTGGCAGGTGCGATCCATCTCTCGAACTTCTGAAGATTGTCATATCTCAGAGGGTCAGTAAGTTTGGCCACCCCTGGATTATAGATTGGAGCACAAACATTTCCCCTTTATCCAAAAAACTGTTGCTGTTTAATTGCATTATACTGCACCATGTTGTCTTTAGAATCAATCAGTGTGCAGAGCTAGATTGCCCCTTCAAGCAGAAAAACCATTGGAAGGGGACCCCATTAAGCAGGCAAAAAACTGCACTGTATTCACCCTCTGTGTTCTCTAGAGCCATCCTCTCTAGTGAAGAGAGGTTTCTGGGACTACACATCTAGCCTCCTAATCTTTTTTACATAAGGTATTCTCTGGGCAAAACACCTCCAAACTTGCAGAATTAGGTGCTGTTCTTTATGTATGGTTGCCCCCGTATGTGGCTATGCTGGTCCCCTTCCCTCAGCTGAACTGCTGCTGCTTCAGTAATGTTGCTGTTGAGTACCCATCTTTCCTAATTTTGTCCCCACCACAAGGAAGGGAGAATGCTGCTGCAGAGGTCGCATCTGGTCCCTTCTGCAAAGGCATGGGCAGTTGTACTGGGATAGAGTATCAACCAAGCACGTTAGCTATGATATTGTCCAACATGGCAAGGAAATGCAATATACCTATACTAACAATAACAGGAATTTCAGGTTTTTGAGGGGAAGAATAAGGGCTGAGCTTGTAGATGCCACATTATAAAATACAGTATTGACTGCTCTGGCCAGATACATAGCCATGTTTTTTCTTATTCCATTTGAGATCATATTTTTATCTTTCTCACTCAAATACAGTTTGTGAGCTTTTATTTGGAGATTTTTAGGGAGCAGGGAGACTGAGGAGGAAATTTTTTTTGTAAATAAGCCAAAGAATACCTGCTTGGAAGTTGCAGATCTGCTATTTTTAGAATACCCTGACATGTTTCATTTCTAAATAATATGATCAGCTTCAAGCATAGGCTTGGGCTCTTGCTCTGTTACCTTTCTCCCACTGTGCCTAATTGTAGTTGCATGTTGAGAGGAGGCCTTTCTTTCTGAAGTGCTAATTCAGCACAGTAGGGGGAAGGCAGGCCAGCGGTTAGTACACATTTAAAAACTAAAGTACTGGAGAATTGGGAGGTAGTATGTGATAGAAAATGAACAGAACAGGAGAGATGGAAAATATAACCACATTACAAAAGGAAAAAAGAGAAGAGCATGCAATGGATGGCAGAAGAAGAGATGGAAGGAAATAATGAGGAATCATTTCAACATGGTTCATTTATATTCTACAAATGAGACCTGTGTTTTAGAAATCAGTCGCGAAAAGTATGAAAGGTGAGCTTCTTAGGCAGTGGAAAGTGAACGGATTAAATAGAAGTAGTTCTTTATATTCATTAGATAATCTTTAATAGTTTTAGAGTCCTTAAAGAATGGTTAATAAACTAGAGAATCAGGCTTGAAGATCTCATGATTTTCTGCTTAACATTATATTTTAGCTCCGACATATATACAAAATAAGTTGGGAAATAATCTACTATGTGCAGTTTGTTGAGGCAACTTGTTTTCAGGGCACAATTGGATTTTACATTCAGAGAAGTAGAATGAAGAAATTTTTGCACTTGTGTAAGGACTGGATTAGACGGCCCAAGAAATCCCCTCCAGTGCTAATATAGATGCATGTTCAGTGACTGGGAGAGGGACATTTATTTTTCTCTTTCAATGTGTTCCGTTTGTGTGAAATGTCACTTTGATCATCATATTTCAAGCCTCATGGTAGGGTTTGAATTCAAAACGATCTTGACAAACTGGAGAAATGGTCTGAATTAAATAGGATGAAATTCAATTAGGACAAATGCAAAGTCCTTCTCCGGAAGGAATAATAAATTCTCAAATACAAAATGGGGAGTAACTGGCTAGGGAGGGGTACCGCAGAGCAGGATCGGGGTTATAGTAGATCACAAACTAAATATGAGTCAACAATGTAATTCTGTTACAAAAAAAAGAAACATTATTCTAGGATGTATTAGCCGGAGCATTTTAAGCAAGACATGAGAAGTAATTCTTCCACTCTATTCAGCACTGAGAAGACCTCAACTGGAGTATTGTGTCCAGTTCTGGGCACCATACTTTGGGAAAGATGTGGTCAAATTGGAGAAAGACCAGAGGAGGGCATCAAAAATGTGGAAAGGTCTAGAAAACATGATATACAAGGAAAGATTGGAAAAACTAGGTTAGTTTAGTCTGGAGAAGGGAAGACGGGAGGTGTGGGGGGTGAATAACAGTTTTCAAAGGTATGTACAAGATTGTTAAAGAGGAGAGTGACAAATTGTTCTCCTTAACCACTGAGGACAGAACAAGTAAAGGGCTTAAATTGCAGCAAAGTAAATTTAGGTTAGATGTTAAAAAAAACTTCCTTACTGTAAGGGTAGTTAAGTCCTGTAACAAATTACCTAGGGAGGCCGTGGAATCTCTGTCGTCATAAGTTTTTAATAACAGGTTAGACAAATGCCTGTCAGGAATGGTCTAGATCAGTGGTTCTCAAACAGGGGTCGGAGGTTTCAGGGGGTCTGTCAAGCAGGGCCAGTGTTAGACTCACTGGGGCCCAGGGCAGAAAACCCAAGTCCTGCCATGTGAGGCTAAAGCCCGGGGCCCTGAGCCTGCCACCTGTCGCTGAAGCCGAAGCCTGAGCAACTTAGCTTTGTGGGGCCCCCTGTGGTGTGAGGCCCTGGGCAATTGCCCTGCTTGCTGCTCCCTAATGCTGGCCCTGGCTTTTCTATGCAAAAAAACAGTTGTGGGTCGTGGCGTGTTTATAGCATGTCGGGGAGCCTCAGAAAGAAAAAGGTTGAGAACCTCAGGGCTAGATAATACTTAGTTCTGCCTCAATGCAGGGGACTAGACTTAGATGCCCATTCGAGGTCCCTTCCATTCTTACGTTTCTATGGTTCTGTGAAATTTAAGAATATTGTTGATGTGGAGTTAGTGGTACAATGAGAGGAAATTAAAGCTTGACAGCGAACAGAAGGTGTTAAGTTGTGATTGGGATGAGTTGACTTGCTCTACCAGCCAATAAAATGCACACTAGGTCCATGAATTTTAATTGACTAGCAGAGTTATTGACTAGAAAACTTTGACAATAGACTAGGAACAGTCCAGGTGTGGTGGTGTTCACCTTTTCTGGATTTGTTTTCCATACCCAGGCAAGATGGGTTTTCTCTAATACGTCTGACAAAGTTGATTGTTACTTCTATACACTTGCACAATAGTCCAATCAAGGTCCATGTATCACCTTGATACTATGAACATGGGGAATACACCTATTGTGTACGTGTGGTACCCAAAGTATCTGGTGATTACAGAACACACTGTTCTTCTTAACAGTATAAAAGAGGCTGTGAATATATTTGAAAAATACTTTATTGTTAATTTAAACTATTACTGTAACTTAGTTTTCATTAAATTTTTTGCTAATGTAATTATCGTTTTACCTTGCATCCTTCCATATTGTTCTTAATTTTAAAAGCTACCTTCTTTTTGCTTGCCTATCTCTTTAATGCTTTTGCCCATTTGGTCTCTCGTGCCCTTTTGTGTGTTTAGACTTGGCTAGGATGAATGTCAAATAAAGTCTTACTACTATTTCCTAATTATTTCTCATTTCCCTATAATAGGCATCTCTTTTATATAAAATTCTAATGAAAATTCCATAGAGCATTTTGTATTTCCTCATAAAAAGGCTTTGTACAATAAAAATCAAAAATATTTATCTTACTTCTTTTATTGCTTATCCACATATTTCAGATCTAAAGATTTTGTAATTTCTGGTCCCCAATGTTCACTAACTTCATTTATCACATTTGACACATTTCCTAGGATTAGTTCTAACATAATCTCCAGCCAAGTTGGTTGTTCACAAAATCTTGCACTACCTCTGAAAACATTTACCTTTCTTAGTTTTTGCATGACTGTTATCCACTCAGTAGCCAAGTAATTAAAATGCTCCCATGATCAGAATTCTAGCTTTCTTTCAGAGCTCTCGTCTCTGAAAATATTTCCTGATCTACCTTCTCTTGCTGTGGTATATAGAAATGTCTAAGGAATATCACGTCTCTGACTATTTCTGTTGTCTTTGACTTCTAGCCAAATGGCTATGTCAGCAAAAATATTTTTATCATATCTTTTGAGCAACAGAATTTTTAACTGATGTTGCCATCCCTTCTTGCTTCCTGTTTTATTTATTTGCCTTTGGTAAATTCTGCATTCTGATATCATAAATCCCCAGTCATTTCCCCATTTTAATCATGTGTTATTAGGGCTTCCTTTTTGCAATTTAGCTGATGAAAATTTCAGATGATATTTATCTGCAAAATAAATGTAAAGGTGAAAAACCCATTTTTCACCATTTTTATGCGTTCTTGATCCGTGCACCTCTATTAACCTTTTCATTATTTTTTTATTTTATTGGTAAGTATTGACTTAAATATACAATCAGAAGCACTGAAAAGTCAGACCTTCAATTTAGCAGTGTAATTATACTTGGTTCTAGTATTTGCATATATTTAACTCAAACATAAGACTTGATGTAAGATATTGTGCAAAAGGCCAAATCTATCAAAAGTAGCTTCTAGTTTTGTAGGCGTCGATTTTTGTGTGGCCGTATTTGAACACTTAAGACCCGATTCTCAGAGGTTCTGATCACCTACAACTCCTATTTAAGTCAGTGTTGCTGGCACTATAGCTATAATAAACGGCATACGTGTATACATATATGTGCATTTATAAGCTAAATTCTGCTTTCAGCTAATGCAGCGTCAACACTGCAGGGAGCAGATATCATCTAGTTGTAAGGGACTGCTCTGGCTTCCCATTCACTTAGCACATTTCAAGGAGCTGACTTTGATCTATAAAACATCAGGTACTATATTTTAGGTGCTTACTGCTTGAGAAACTACCTCTCCCAATGACTCATCAGGATATTTGAGATCAGCTGCTGGGCTCAAGCTTGTTAGTCCCTAGATTTTAAATGTTATTGAACTGATGGCCAGGTGTTCTCTGCAGAGGGCCCTCAGCTCTGGAATTCATTTCTTCCTTTGTTCTCACAGACCAAGCCTTTTGGCATACATATTTGTCTCTGATCCTTATGTGAATATGGGGGGAAGAACAAGCTCGCAGAGAAGTCACAATCCCTGTGCTTGAGGAGCAGCTGTCTGGGCATAAAGCGATTATTCATCATTCTAAGTTCATCTGTGTACCCACGATCGCTAGAAAGCATGTTTCTTGGAGCTTCCATTGGGGTGGGTAGCTCCACACTACCCCTAAAGCAGACCAGGATGGAAAACACAAAGCTCTTAAGTACTTAACATGCTTAGCATACGCAAATCCATTCCTCGTTCAGCAGAATTCTTAAGCACATGCAGTATAGCCAGTTCAAACCATTCAAAACTCATGAGACTGGCTTAAAAACCAGGAGATTTAAAAAATAAATAAAAGGAGTACTTGTGGCACCTTAGAGACTAACAAATTTCTTTGTGTGAGCATAAGCTTTCGTGAGCTACAGCTCACTTCATCGGATGCATGATGAAGTGAGCTGTAGCTCACGAAAGCTTATGCTCACACAAAGAAATTTGTTAGTCTCTAAGGTGCCACAAGGACTCCTTTTCTTTTTGCGGATACAGACTAACACGGCTGCTACTGTGAAAAAAATAAATAGTTTTTCACCTGCCTTCTCAGATTTTTTACTGGTAGTCCAAGTGTATTTAATATACTGAAGTTTGAACAGTTACTTTACATTGTTTATTTGTATTCTGATTCCTTTTTTAGTTAACTTGAAAGTTTATGTCTGTGTAAGTTTAAAAAACACTTTTACCCTGCTCTGGCAGGGAACATGTAATGAATTTTGATTCATCTCTCTAGCAGATATATATATGGGCCTTCCTTTTTATTCTTTCAGTTAAGCTTGCTGTGCTCTGTGTTGATGGGAAGGTGGGTCTCATGGGAGCTGGTGGCAGGGCATTCACAATCTTGGGCTCTGAGCACTGGAAATTACTTCCAGCAGAAACCTGTCCAAACCCAAGCATGATGGATCATGTGTTTTTTCTAAGAATGAAATGAATTCTCTAAAGTTACAGAGCAGATCAGTGGCAGGACAAAGAACAGATTCCTAGTTTCCCAACTCCCAGTCCTGTGTCCTATCCAGAGGCCACACTGCCATAGGTTAACGGGTGTCTTACGCAGTAGAATTAAGGTATCTGAGTAGCAGTACTGTGGGTCTGATTCTCCTCTTGCTTACACCTGTAGTCATTTACTCCTTTTACATGTTTACTCGAAATCTATGGATCTTGTTCTGATCTCCGTTACCATGGTGTAAGTCATGTAATTCTTCTTAAATCAGTGACAATATTCAGTGTTGACCCTGCAATAGCTGAAAGCAGAATTTAGCTTATAAATGCACATATACGTATACACGTATGCAGCATATTATAGCTATACTGCCAGCAACACTGACTTAAATAGGAGTTGTAGGTGATCAGAACCTCTGAGAATCGGGTCCTAAGTGTTCAAATATGGCCGCACAAAAATAGACTCCTACAAAACTAGAAGCTACTTTTGATAGATTTGGCCTTTTGCACAATATCTTACATCAAGTCCATGTCAGAGCATGGACCACAATTAAGCAATTCCTGACTTCTAGCCCAGTCCACTAGTCCTTACTGCCTCTTACCATTAAGAAATCCACTGATAAAGAACAAATAGTATGATTTGAATATACCATTGTATGCTTGTTTCTCTATTGTTGCACTTGAAAATATAATTTCATCCATTGCTTGTTTTGTAGAGTTGTTGTGCTTTTAAAATCTATAGAAAAATCTTTCTCAGATGCTGTCTATTATTGCAGTGATAAAACTAAAGTAAAATAAAATGGCTATTTAATGCACTTTTGTGTCTGAATAATGATTAATTCTGGAAGGAAGAAAAGAAAAACTTCGTAAAAATGCCTGGAAGTAACACATCTTGTCAGGATTAATGGAAATGTATTACTAATAAAATACAACCACCTGAAGTGTAAAATGATATTGTTTTGAACAATAATACTTCCAAGATCAATAATAAATAGCAAGAGATGCCACAATACAGGTACTGAATTCAGTATTTTTGGTCTAGCAAGTAGTATCCCTCGCAGAGTGTTTGCTACTGTTACTGCTCCACCATCTCTATGTTACCAACTCTCTTCATTTTATTACAATTCTTACAATATTATATGCTTTACTTAGAGCCTGAGTGCCTAAAGGCAAAAAAACCCCAACCCCAAATTAATTCTTTTTAAAAATCTTTCGATTTTTGAATGTTTAAGGATGACACTACTGCATGCTTCCTTTCACAACTCAGAATGTAAATAAGGGTATGTCTTCACTACCCACCGGATCGGCGGGCGGCAATCAATCCAGCGGGGATCGATTTATCGTGTCTAGTCTAGATGTGATAAATCGACTTCGAGTGCTCTCCTGTCGACTCCTGTACTGCAGCGCCATGAGAGGAGCAGGCGGAGTCGACAGGAGAGCGGCAGCAGTCAACTCACCGCAGTGAAGACACTACGGTAAGTCGATCTAAGTACGTCGACTTCAGCTACGTTATTCATGTAGCTGAAGTTGCGTAATTTAGATCGATCCCACCCCCAGTGTAGACCAGGGCTAAGTTACATTTATTTTGCATGTATCCTGAATGCAAGTTACCCTATTATAACACATACATCACCATTTATGACTTGGGGGTGAATTTGGCTCCAAGATATTAATGGGAATTATACCTGCTTACACGATGTCTGATTTTTCTCACTTTCTCTAAATTAAACCTACCAGTATACCTTTATAATTGTTTGAGATAAATGATACTTGATGTAAGATTTTGCAAATATCTTTGAAATCCTGCCACATCAAAGCAGTTACACTCCTTATGCACTGAGTTGCAATAATGTCACAAACATGTCAGCTGCCAGAATTAATATTTTTGTGCATGCATATGTATTTCTGTAACTCTTCCACAAAGTCAATTAGAAATACTAAATTGTGTAACTGTCAATTACTGCAAGTTTTTTTTTAAATAGCTTATGTGTAAAGAAGTTTTATTTATGAAAATCATCTCTTTCCACCTAGGATTTTTAGGATCTTCTTGTGAAGAGAAAGTAGACCCCTGTGCTTCATCTCTCTGCCAGAACAATGGGACCTGTTACGCAGACAGACTTGCCTACTCCTGCAGTTGTAGTCCTGGATTCACGGGACCTACCTGTTCTCAGCTGATTGACTTCTGTGCTCTGAATCCTTGTGCACATGGCATTTGTCGCAGTGTTGGAACCAGTTATAAATGCCTCTGTATTCCTGGTTTGTACCAACCAGTTCCATATTTTATAAATCTTTTAATACTTCTTACACAGCCTCGGATACATAGTTTAAAATTACTTCCTTTTTTCTTTTCAGTATGTAATACACATTGAGCAGATGTTCTATCTGTTTAGAATAATGATAGGAATCTACACATTCCATTTGGATAATCAGAAATTGCAGGGTAAGCACTCAAAATACACACTGAGTTCCATATGGGTTGGTTTATATTTACAGCTGTATTATAGAACTGAAGCTTGCAGCATGAGGATTTTTAAGGTGAGATATCAAATGTCAATGAAATGAAAAATGAAGTAAAGGTATGGAAAGCCTTGAAATTGGCTATTGGGAAAAGGCTGGAAACACGAAGAAATAAATGTAAACCACTCACAATGTTTAATTATGTCTAAGAGCCCAATCCTAGAGCCTTTATTCACACTCATTGATTTCAGTGGGACTTCTCTGTGAGCAAAGATTGCTGGATCAGGTGGAAAAACTGCATGTGATTATACAGGCAAGAAATAAGTAGTTTCTGGATTGCATAAAAAATGAGATTTTTTTTCCCCCTTTCTGTAATTGTTTCTCCTCATAATGATAGTCAGTAATCTAGAAGTTGTGGGTAAGCTACCCCGAGCAGCCTGTGCGGGTTGTTGCCCCCCTCTGCAATTTCTGTATACACAGATTTTATCATAAGAAGAAATTGCTGACAGCATATTCCAACAGTGATAACTACGTAAACAGAACTGTTCAAGCTAATATAGAGAAGATTTGTCCAGACAAAAATACAGAAAAGGAAAAAATATCCCCTCTTCCTCATTGCTATCAACTAACCTTGCAGAATAGCAAGCAGCAATCCAGGTTTCATGTTTGAAGATGCACAGGGAATGAACAATTAAGGCAATATCAAGGGAGACAACATTCTTGTAGTGTTTTAAAGTGAATCTATCCTGAGAAAGTACAGTTTGCAAAACTGTACACTTGAAAACTGCGTCTGCAGAAGAAAAAACTTCCACCTCATAACAGGCAAAGTGGTGTTCTGTTGACAACTTAGGATCATAGGTTGAAATGTGCAGAACTACTTTCTTTTGATTCCTTGCAGAGGAATCTTGTTAACAAACATATACACTTGTTTCATTATTGGTTTATTTATGTAAAGATGAACATGTTTCAGGGCAGATGTACTCAGCTTTGCTGGGCTAGAAATCAGTGATGTAATTGAAAAGAGCCATCGTGACATCTTGGTAGTGCAGTATGACGTTTGCATTGTGGCATCGCCTCACCATACCAACATCATTATATATTGATGTAATGCTACGATGCACAAATGGCAGCATTATTATATCTGCAGCTCCAGTCAGCACAATATCTGTTCTCTCATCATCTCTCTTGACTTCTAGGAAAACGGGGAGTTTCTCCTCTTTCACCTTTTTTTTTCTCCTCCCTTCCTGGTTTCTTGGCCAGATATGGAGGGATCTCATAAGCTGATCCCGAATGGTCAGTGCAAAGCATGATGATGAGCTTGTGATGTGGGAGCTAGAACTGAGACTTGCAAATAAATCTTCAACTATTTAGCCCTCCTTGTGGTACTTTGTCATATTGCCTGAAATATGCTAGTGCTCCTGGGAGCAAAGCAAAAGAAAGTGAGCTCAGATTCCATGGGACCACATTCAGCTATTGATCCCCAGTTTGAGTGGTAACATTTCTGATGTTTTCATGTCCTTCCTCTGGTCTGTGTAAATCATGAAAAGAGCTTTTCAGCTTCTCTATTCTGAAGTCTGTTGTTATACCACCTTATTGCTCTGCCAATGGAGAGAGTTGGAATGATGCAGTTTAGGACAAAAGAAAGGTAAAGGCAATATTTTGGTTTAATTGGCTGACTGATTATTGGTGTTGTGAGGAAGAAAGATCATGTTTTGCCTGCTGCTTCCAGTTTCAGATAATTTTATGGTGTGGTGAAATTTGGATAAATGGCCATTTTCCCTGACAAGAGTGAATTGTTGTCTGAGATCCCCAGTCTGCAGTACTGGCATCTTGTAAGACTGGTAAAAGTTGTTGATTGAGGAACCAAGAAACTTCCCAATTTATGAATTCTTTTTGGACAATCACCATTGTATGGACGATACAATTAACTGCCAGTCTCTTGGGGCACTACGAAGAATTTTGAGCAGTTTCTGATGAATAGTGCGACTGAACAATTGCTTCCAGATACAGTACTGCAGCACTTTTATATGAATTAGAATATGTTGAAATAATTGTCACAGATTAGCAGCAAAAATATGGATTTGAACCATCACATAAAGTCTTTGGATATCGCAACAGATGACATAGTTTTTTCACAAATCAATAGAAGCCAGTTTAAATCCTGTGCTGGGAATTTTGCAATGTTATAGTGAAATTACACAATTCCATTCAGAGGGAGAAAAATAGGGATATCAAATGGAAGATGAGGCTATGCCACATTAGTGTTACGCCCGGGTTCACTTGCTGTCTGGTAGACTTAAGTGTCCTGTGGACACTGTCCAGGGGACACCAGTTGTCTTTGGGACTGGTGAATGGCATTATTTGAGAAAAAAGCTTTGCTATTTCCTAGCATCTGATATGAATGGAGGTGAAGATAAGTCTTTCAATTTCAATTTTCCAGTCATAAAGCAATTACATCCTTCAAAGTTTATTGTTAGTTTGCATAATAGAGGAATCCCATGAGAATAAGTTAAACTGGGTATCTAGCTGAAGAGCAACAAGCCTAATCATATGTAAATATAGCTAACATATTTTATAAAGAAGGTGAAAACTAAAATTCGTACCAGGTTACTAATTATTTCCACATCTGACACAAATATCTTTTTTTGATTTCAGATCGGAGAACCTGCCAGGTGTTATTTTTTCGAACTTCATTTGATAGAACTAGGAAATTGATGAGATTTTAATATTAACCCCTTCATTCCTGATTTTTTTCCCCATAAGGAATGAATGGGAGTGGGAATCAACTGTGTGGATATGGAGGAGACACCAGAAAATCCAGTGAGGGAGGGAGCAAGAGTAGCAGGAGGAACTGGATAGGTTGGCAGCAGTACCCCATAAATTGACTGCCTGGCCAGTACTCTGTTAGCAGCTTAGTTCACCAGGCTAACACAAAAACGCAGTTTTTCCAGCCAATGCATGCTACCAGCAGGTGGGACAGAGTGAAGAAGCATTCTTGCAGGGGAAGCAGAGGGTAGTGGGGGGAAAAGGAGAGCTGCAGAACTGGCCAAAAAGGAGAGTGGTTCGTTGTGATCAAAGGGTGTCAATGCTTCAATAAACCTTTTGATCTTTCAGTAGTTCCTGATGCATGTCAGAACTAAAGATGTAGGTATTAAAATGTCAGTAATATGTATGCTCTGGGAGGTTATCTTTCAGCTACTGATAGGAAACAAATATACTTTAGGGTTACAAACTGCAATGCTAAGTGCCACATTCTACCTGTGCATGATCCATGGGCAAACATGTCAGATCAACCCAAACCCCTGCACTCTAGGGGGTTTGAATTCTCTGTGGAGAAATAAATGAAAAAATCACTACTTTTGAGACTAGCTGTGTAAATCTATTTGTGGGCTTTTTGTTTCTCATTCCGCAGTTCTTTTATGTTGTGGAAACCTATTTTTATTTAAACAGTACTCACATGGGCAAAGTTTTGCCAGACTGGACCCATGGAAGTAGTAGTCCAGACCCAGAAATTAAGTACAGGTCTTTCAGATGGAAGTCAGTAGCTCAGATGTTTTTTGTAGCTCCATGTTGTGATATTTTATGCAAAGTGTTTAAGGAGCTGGTTTGCATACAGCCATAAACTTCAGGTTTAAAAACTTAAATGGATTTGGTGTTGATGAAAGGGATAAGATTGACAGCCCTAGCGAATTTAATCCCCTGCTTATCTACAGGGCAGCAGCAGGGCAGACTTCCAAGAGGCCGTGCCTTGCCAGCATACTTCAGTCTTGATCTGAGGAGACTTACTATAGGGATAGAAGGGCTAGTTCAGCCTCCCAGGCCCCCACAATCCTTGACCTCTCTGAGTTTGCCATTCTGTGCAAAGCATGATCGTGAGCTTCTTATATGGGAGCTGGAACTGAGACTTTCCAAACTCCTCTCATATAAGGGCCACCAAACATCCATTAGATGGAAACACCTGGTAATCCCCTACAGAGGTGGCTATATGCAGACAGGTGACATACAGGCGAAAGGCTCAGTAGCTCACTAGCATTGCCCTGAGGAACGCTGTCCTCCAGTAAGCAGTGGTTAGTGTAGAATGAAACAGGAGTGATCTCTTACACTGTCCCAGTCAAGTGCTATGTATTTAAGCCAGGTAGAGGAGAACAAACCTATGGTCTCCAGGCTCACAGCCCATTATTTCATATAGGAGTATTCCTCTTATAGATACAGTTGGATACACATAATGTGTCTCAGATACTGAGACTTTTCAAGGATTACCCAGACTAGTAAAGAGTTCTGTAACCCCTGCTTTGTAACTTGGTGTGCCTTATTGCTATACTGCTATGGCTCAGAGCTCTGATACCAGTAGCCAGCCTGCAGGCATAGAGGTCTCAACTCTGGCATCCACTACCCTAGTTACTGTTGCAGAGCATCCTCAGAAACACCTTTCAGTCCTGAGTCCCCCCCATCTCCTTCTCCCTGAGTTCTTAACTACCAGACGCTTGGACTTTTCCCCTCTGGTCTGTCACTCCCAAAAGGAGTGAAACCTGCAGCCAGTTATCAGTTCACTTTGGCGCACACACACCACACAGTTTGCACAGCAGAGACCTGCTTGGGGTAAAAATAAACAAAAAGATTGTTTAATAGAAAAATCAGAGATTCAAAGGTGAAATAGTAAGGGAGAGCAAACACAGAGCAGTGACACAGAAAATAAACATAAAGATGCCATCTCAGGCTTTGCACTTCTATGATAGCTAAATTCCCTTTTCCATCACAAGTGACCTATTGCCTCTGAACAGTTTCCTAGCATGCCATCTGTCCTAGAGGGGATCCAGTGTTTCACAGACAGCACCCCGCTTAGATACTGGCTCTCAATTTATTGAAATTCTTACCCTCAAACCTCCTTCCCTTTTAACAGGGTTTTCATTTTTTCCCCTTTCTCTTGGACGATGATAATTCATGGTTACACGGAGTGGGGCAAACTCTCTCCTTTCTTAGTTTTCCAAGACTCGGGTTTTCTTTTCAGCTTCAGTGTTTTTTCATTAACTTGAATGGTCCATCATTGTCTTTCCCTGGGTTGTGCAAGGTTAGGGACTGGGAATTGGTTTCCTGTTAACAGCTTACCTGGGAGGTGCCCCTCCCTGCTTGATTGCTTCCCTCCTACTGGTGTGAGGTAGGGTTGAAACAGTCCCTTATTTTTTCATCTCTGCACAAGAAGATTGGGAGTTGCTGCGTGAATGTAGGTGAGTACTGCTTATTATTATTAATACTAATAATGATAATATCTGTAGGAGGGGTGGGCCAGGGTGCTAAGAAAACAGTCCTTTATTTTTAAAATACAATGTAGGCAACCCTACTATGAGATGATGCTGTAGTTGCAGCATAGTTACAATTACAATATTCTACTCCTATATGCATGCATACATTCATAGCCATAACCTGTATACCTATTTCCGTATGTTATGTAGCTTATCTGAAACTTAATCTCATTTTCAGAACTTCCGAGTCCATAAGTTCTACTTCATTTTCTTACATTTGATCTCAGGAACAATTCTGGTTTTAAGGTACTTAGGAGGGGTTATCACATCTTAATTACAGAGACAAAAGAACCACAGAGTTTTGCTCTCATCTGCAACCTCAATGCTGTCCTTCCTTTATGCCCTCTCTTTTCACCATTAGGCATATGCTGTTAGCTGGGTTTTCATCTCTGTTACTTCTGCCTCAGAAATTACACATGAGAGGAATTTTAAACTGCTTCATTTAGCCCAAAGACTGTGAAATGTCTTTGCCTTGTAGGAAGCTTGGTTTCCATCTTTTCTGGACAGTGTGCAGCATGGAAGAGTGAAAAATGATAGCTATGACACTTACGTAGCTGCACAATCTGAAGAGCACTCTCAAACCAGCGTTTAATATTGATGGCGTTTTTAATGCTGGCTGTCATTATTATTGCAAGACTGGGACAGATAAGGATAGCTTGCATTATCTAATGCAGAGGTTTTCAAACTATGGGGTGCTCCTCCTAGGAGGTATGTTCGGGGGTGGGGTGGAGGCAGCGATTGACAATGCCAGGCAGCTCAGGCTTCAGCCCAGTGCAATGGGGCTCAAGGAGGGAGCACCCCCTCCACCCCCGACTCACCTCTTTTTGTTTGGATTGGGGGAGCACAACCAATAATTGTAACTCAAAGGGGGGGCTCAGCTCAAAAAGTTTGAAAACCACTGTTCTAATGGCTTGTTATAGTAGAATTTTTATTATAAGAGAGAATTTTTTTAAATACATTAGATTAAGACCTAAAATTGTAAATTAATTTTTAAAACCAGCTTGATGCTTCGTAGAATATTTTTCTTATCTCGGAGGTAAAATATCGATACATACTTATCCCCAATTTCTAAGTTATATATAAATAGAACTTCAGTATATGTACCCTATAGGAGCTCCATAGACTTGCCTGCATGGATCCAATTGCAAGATTGGTGACTATATTTCAGGAAGCACTAATGTTATTTTTAGTTACATCAGGCTTAACAGACAAACACTAAACTACATTCATGCCCATTGAAACTGTGATAAATCAGAAAGTTGAGCATCAGAACCAGTCTCCAAATGACTTACACAAAGCCTTTCTAATCTGAGTTATCAGAAAATCTTTCCTGCCATTATTGACAAAGAAAATGTATTGTTTTTGACTTTTGTACACCCTTAGCTTTGCTGAAGTGGACAAAACTAAGGCTGCAAGTTCAACCCTGACCAAAAACAATTTTTATCATCCAGCTTGAATAGCCTTTGAAGTGCCTTTGACTATAAGAATTTTCCTATTAAATGAAATATTTCCCTCTCTCTCCCCCCCCCCAAAACCATACACACACACGCTACCTGAGTTATATGCTCTCTATCAAAAGGGGATGAAATTGCAATAATCACAGTACAAGAGAAAAAAGCTAATTTATTAGTAGGCTTAGAAACTCCATTACCCGTTCAGCTCCACGTTCTACAGTTGGAATCAAAGGGTCAAATCCAGGCATCCATGTGAAGCCTCACTGGCTCCATGGGGCTCTACTTGCATGGATACATCTGCAGGATCAGGGTCTAAAAATCATTGCAACATAAAGGGGAGAATTAAAATCTTTCAGAGAGTTTACCAGTGAAGTATGAGTCTCGTAGAGATACTGAAAAAATACAGTCCAGCTGAACTTTCTCAAGGTGTTAAGCTTACTACATGTTCAAGAATTATCCTTGATTAAAACTCTTATGAACGTTTTGGTGCTCTGCTCATCTGTGGCCTGACTCAGTCTACTGAAATCAAATGGAGCCTTTCTGTTGACTTCATAGAACATTGGATCAGGCCCTTCATTTCAAAGCTATTTTTTTTCCCAATTTGCAATGACCTTTTCCAATCTTTTAAATCCTACTTTCAAACTGAATTATCTCATTGGGTAGCAATGTCTATTTTGAATGCAAAAGAATTAAAACTTTTTGATTTATAAACCACGAGTGGCTGAAAGTCGCCTTTCCAATGAAACTTTGACATAAGTTGGCTCGATAGTTGTAGAAATCTTATCTGCTACTTGAACGGCTTTTAGAACAGCAACAGCAAGATGGGATTGCAGTGAGGGTTGTAGTACCATGGATGATGTCCCGATATAGTCTGTCACTCTTCTATATGCAATGGGAATTTCCACCAGTAATTTATTTAAGGAACCTCCATTCTTGTTCTTGTCTCTGCTTTGGAGACATTATATGAATTATAAGGATTTGGCGTTTGAAATCCAGTTGGAAAATAAGGTATATAGATATTAGGGGAAACTAAGTATCAACTCCAAGATGGGTTGCCAAAGTGCTAGTGTGAAATCCTGGCCCTATTAAAGTCAATGGGAGTTTTGGTTTTGAGCTTAGTAGTGCCAGGATTTCACCCCTGGATAATACATAAAAATAATGTGCCCAGGTAGCACACACACTATAATCCCACATGTACAGACATGGATATAAGATGCTAACACACATTCAGATATACATCTCCGTCACCAAAATATATAAATTATATCATCATTAGAACATTTTTTTAAAAAGAGTAAGAGAAAAGTGAACCAGGGGGCAGCAACTTCATTGATAATAGCCAGGGATGTTTCTCTTCTACTCTTTGCCTTTCCTTCCTGCAGGTTTGTAGCTGGGGGTAGGCTGGTCTCAGTGCTTCAGAATGGGCAGCTGCAACATTTCCTGTAGTTGCAGCAGTTCTTTTCTGTTCTTCTCTCTCCCCTCTCTCTGGGGGCAGACCAGTCTCAAGACCTTGGCAGTGATGGCTGCCGGGTAATTCCAACTGCCAGCTATCTCACAGCCCTTTTTGCAGCCTGCTTTGCACAATCTGGCCAGTGTTGGTGAGCCTGCCTTTCTCAACTGGAGAAGCTTCCCTGTATCTCTCTGTCTTATTGAATCACTGTTTAATTTCTGAGCTTATCAGACCACGCCACACATCGTGTCTTCCTCAGCTATACCTCTTATTTCCTCTGCAGCTCCTATTGTACATGTAATTCTGGGAAGTCTTTTAGGATAAAGTTTATATGAAAGGGCACTATGCCAAGCAAAGCAGAGTTTTATTGTACTGTACCCCATTAGGCCAGCACACAGAGGTGTGGCTGTTGTGCTGAAGTCTCGAAGTGCTTGGGGTCATTAAGTCAGGGGAGGGAGGGAGGAAAGGTGTGGTTCCTGAGGAACTGGAGCCTAAGAGAAGCTTCAAGAGTTTTTCCCCTTGTCCCTCATCAGCTACTTCCCCCCTGCCTTTCATTGGCCTGTGAGTGCAGAAATTGAGAAGAGGGTGGTGAGAGCTGCTATGTTTGTACCCTCCCCAGTCTGACTCCCATAGCCCTTCTGAGAATGGTTGTCTACAGAGGCAGCTCACCTAGGAAAGGAGCTGCCTGCAGGCCATGCTGCAAAATACATGGGGCAGAGATGCCCCAGCTCCTGCAAGCCAGTCGGACAGGACTCCTCTCTGTTTATGAATTATGTAAGGGTCAATGATCCCAGCCTCTTCTAGGCACTTTGCCTGGACTCCTCACCATTTATGGATCAGGTTAGAGTGGGTGGGGTACGAGCCCCCAGGGAAGTCTGTGTGAGAGAGCCTAGGAGTTTTGTGAAGGGGAGATGGTATGTGTGAGAGAGACCTTGATGTGCCTATGAGACTCAGTGAATGCAAATGTGTGGGAAGGGCTGTGAGTGACTTTGGAAGGAAGAGGGTGTCTGAGAAGGAGAAAGGAGGATTTGGGCATCCTGGGGAAAGAAAGAGGTAGGTATCTGTCTTTGTGAGGGAGGATGGCAGAGGAAAGGGGACAGCCAGTAGGGAAAAAGAGGTGTAAGGATTTGGGTAAAGCTGGTTAGAAAATAATGAATTTCAAACTTTTTAAAAATGAAAATCAGGGACAGATTTTTCCAGAATATTTTTCCCATTTTTCAACCATCTCCTGGATGGGTGAGGGGAAAGGAGTGTGAAAAAGAGGACACATCTAAGCAGGAGTAGGGGGCACATACACATCATTATGCCCTGCCTGCCCACATAAGATGTGGCTGTTGAATGCATGTTCAAGTTCTGCCTTCACCTGGGAAAAATAGAGCTATAAGTTCAGTTGCCCGTTTTGCCTATAAAACATAAACTGTATCACTGAAGGTGTTCATCAGCAGAGACGGCACTGAAGAACATTGCACTGATGACCAGCAGTTAGAGTTGCTGGATAATGCAGATATTATTCATTGTTTTTGTCTGGTCACACATAGAATAAGCTGTGCACTGTACAAGCGCAAAGATGAAATCAGTTTTTTTAATTGATTCTGACACAAAATCAGCAGAATTTTAATAGGTCAGAGACAGATGAAGTTATCAACAGACGATTCCTCTCAGGTCAATGTATTCATTTCATCTCTTTGACTGCAAAGTGATGTATATAGATTTCAGAGGATACATGTAGAAACAGTATAAGCATCCTTAATGCATTCAGAGCATATTAAAGAACAATAACACAAAACAGGACGATTTGCTAAGAATTGTATGATGCATCCTAGTTTCATGGGAGGAAAATGAAAATATCACCTTTCCCTGCAGTAGCAATGGCCTGATCCCATTGCAGAGTTTTACTCTTCTCTGCAATGCAACTAGAATCAGGCTCTTGGTAACAGGAAAACACTGTATGCCTTCCCTCTGACCATTCATATAGAGTGCATAGGCACAATCCACCCTCTAGTGGGCAAAAAAAGGCATCTTTTCCATATTGTATGTGGTATTTGACGACATAAACTCATAGACTTTAAAGCCAGAAGGGTCCATCATGATCATCTTGTCTGTTCTCTTGAACCTCACTCACCTGATCATGTAATAAGCCCATAACATCTGGCTGAGTTATATAAGTCTTGATTTAAGTACTTCAAGTTGCAGACAATCCACCATTTACTGTAGTTCAGAACAGCAAGTGACCTGTCATATTTTAATGAAAAGGAGGTGAATACTGATTTTCAGAAGTCAATTGTTTAATCATGCAATTCAGAATATTTCCTCCAAGAAAAACGTAATTACAAACACTTGAAAATATGTATGCTTAAAATGTCTAAGTACATGTATGTTTAGCATAAGTATGTCCCGTGTACCATTTTTAAAATCTGCTAGATACCAGCCATTTCTGTGATATAATTATTGGCTAAAGATGTTACTATCTAAACAATACAATGTATCACAGGTAAGCTGACATGGTTGAGAATAATATACACAGAGGAAATCGTTAATTCTTCAGTCTTAAAGGGCTGAAATGTACGGAAAAAAGGAGTCTCAAAAAATTCGTAATAAGGTAACAGTCTGATTGCCTAAATGATTTACTTGGGAGATTACTGCATGCACAGGATAGCACCTGAAAGCACTGCACTCAGTCTCAGGCAACCACAAGATGTAACGGTGGAAAAGGAAGCTTGCTCTGTAGTATCTCAATATACTTCATTTTTTTTTAAATTATCCTTGAGTTGGCAAAAACTTGGACCAGAAGATTGGTTGCTCTAAATTGAGACCAATTAATTGAGATCAGAATCTTGTGCCTTTTGCACTTTCTTCTTTGTGGGGGAAAAAAGAAACAACACTCCTGCAATGCAGTACTGTTTTCACAACAGACTAAAGATGTCTCTGATAAAATGTAAAATACAGTGGAGAGCCCACACATTATGAACTGTTACATATGCACTGATATTTGAGACCTCTTTTCCAGTTATTTCTTTATTCATTGTTTTTATAACTATATGTAACAAACAAGTGATTCAAGACTTTATAAAGTATACAATCGCTGCTTT
Organism: Caretta caretta; assembly: GCF_965140235.1. Classification (NCBI taxonomy): domain Eukaryota; kingdom Metazoa; phylum Chordata; order Testudines; family Cheloniidae; genus Caretta; species Caretta caretta. The sequence goes on from NC_134214.1 coordinate 33,808,535, forward strand.
AACACCCAGCAGTGGCTGTGAAAGCCAGCCCCTTACCCCGTCCGCCCTCCCCCTGCAGCTGGGGCTGGGAGCAGTGCCGTGTCTCCGGGTCAGGAGGCAAAGGCTGCTAGTAGGTCCCGGACAGGGGTCAGGGCGGGCACGGAGCTAGTAGCAGAGCCCTGGCTGCGGGGCCATCGGCTGGGGCCCTGGGAGTGGGGGGGCCGGGCACCGGTCCTTGGGCATGGGGCCAGTGGGTGGGGAGTGGGGCCAGCGCCCCAAAAGCAGAGCCTGGGTGCTGGCCCCAGCCACAGAGCCAGAGGCCAGGGCGCAGGGCCAGTGGTCAGGACCCGAGCTCCAGGCACAGGGCTGGGGAGTGGAGGCATGGGCGCGGGGCCCCAGGATCGGAGCCCCAGGCATGGGGCCAGAGGCTGGGGAGCAGTGCCAGCGGCTGGGACACAAGCCCTGGGCTGGGGAATGGAGGCCTGGGTGCAGGGCCAGCAGCCCCACATACAACCTGGGGGTGCTGCAACACCCCCTGCACCTCTAGTTCCTGAGCCTGTGACACCCAGTACTGTATTATAATTTACAAAACAGTTTTCATAGTGTTGTATTCCAGTTACACATTAGAGCTCAGTGGAAAAGATGCTGTGATATCTCAGAGGGGCAATACATTTGAAATTAGAGTGGTTGTGGAGAAAAGATGTGTTTATAATATGCAGTATTAAGTACTGTGGCATATGGTTTTTCCATGGAACTCTACATGCCTTTTGTGAAACAATGATTTTAATTTCAAAACATGTATAATTACAGGTTTTATGTAAAAATTGGTCTTCATCAGAATAAAATTTCAAGAGCATTTGAAATTTGATCAGGTCTGAGTGAATGAGCCAATTTCCACTCAAAACTGGTGAAATTTCACCAGGCTATTTTTGTTTCCAAATCTGAACAAATACTTCAAAATTAAAATGAAATGCCAAAATTTCTAACTGCCAAGGTTTTTGAATTTGTTCTGAAAACACTCTTCACAGCTAGCTGAACAGCAAGACAGTAGGAAAGATAGATCAAAGCGCCAAACAAATTTCTAAAATAATTTTGTTTATATTGTTACAGAACAGGATCTTTTTGCACTCGTGTCTTGTACAGTGTTGAGACCATTCAGTGCTTAATAAATACTAATAAAACCTTATGATGGTGGATGTACATAATAAGAATATAGTGTACTGCAGTATTTGAGAACATGGGCTAAAAAGAGTAGCATTATCATAGACTCAAAGTCCATTCTTCACTCTTTATTGAGGGAAAAACCCCAGTCAAAGAATGGAGAGTTGGGTGCTCAGGGCTGTTCGTTAAATTTTGGTGGTGTTGAGAATATCACAACCTTTATGGCTCATGTGTGATCCACTTTACCCGCATGCACAAGAGAGCAGGAGGCAGAAGTCTCCCTCATCACCTGCACAGGGGGGGATTTTCATCACCCTGGGGGTGGGGGAGGAGGCAAGAGCAGCCTCTGCAAGGTGTCTATTCTCCCTCCCATAAAGGTGAGTGAGCAGGGGCAGGGACCAGGTGGAGCTAAGGCCGAATGCGTTGGCCAGTACAGATGAGGAAGTAATCAGCACTAACTATCATGATGGAGCAGATTACTTCCTCCCTGGAGCAAGGTCACAAGATGGTCTTTGCTCTGCTTTCCTGGGGGAGCACAACCTTGCATTGCTCCTTACTCAGGGTTTGTTGCGGAACGACAGTTGAGTCCTTAGCATTCATTTTATCAGTCATTTCATGGAACACAGCAAGTGGTTTAATGCCTGTGGTAAGAAAATACCAAAGTCTGTTCATTCTACAACTTGACTTAATTTCCAAAACGAATTGTAAATGTTACGAAAGAGAGACACAGTTACAGAAAATGAACTCTTTCTGTCTTTCAAAGAAATCAAAAAGTCTTCAGAATAATCTCTTGAACAAAATAAAAACCACCATCATTTACCCTCCATATTTTTCCCCAAAGGTAAGAAATCAAGATAATTATGTAGTACTAAAAGGAAAACAACTTGAGTTCAGTAAATTAGCTGTTGCTTTTTTCATTGTAGAAAATACCACTTCAATTCAGTAAAAGGTCAAACACACTTGGGGTATTTAAATTCTCCTGACCTAAAGCTTGATTAATAGGGAGAGAACAAATGTAAATTTTCATCTTATCGCTGCATTTAAATAATTCTTTTTGCTTATTAAATATAAATAGCAATGGAAGAATGCCTATATCAGTTCTATCTTGCATATGTCTTAATTGGCTATAAAATTAGATATGACTACTGAACTAGGAGAAAAGTAGAAATATGTTTAATAAATAAAATATACTGAAGATGGAGGGCCCTGCATTTTAAATACAGATTGTAATACACAGCAGGAAGAGAGGAAAGGGGAACTTTTCCCTAATGAATAAATACATTGGGTCAAAAAAGAGGAAATTTAAATAATTTTTAAAAATAATTTAAAGAGTTTCTTTGTATTGAATAGAAAATTATGTGTAAAATACTGCACACTCTTGTAGCTCTATATAAGTAATATAGGATATGGTAGTGCACCTGTTCTCAACCAGGGATACGCATGGGGTATGCAGAAGTCTTCCAGGGGGTACATCAACTCATCTAGGTATTTGCCTAGTTGTACTACAGGCTGCATAAAAAGCACTAACTCAGTTAATACAAACTAAAATTTCATACAGACAGTGACTTGTTTATATTGCTCTATATACCGTACACTGAAATGTAAGTACAGTATTTATATTCCAGTTGATTTATGTCATAATTATATGGTAACAATGAGAAAAGAAGCAATTTTCTAGTAATAATGTGCGGTGACACTTTTGAATTTGTATGTCTGATTTTGTAAGCAAGTAGTTTTTAAGTGAGGTGAAACTTAGGGTACACAAGACAAACCAGACTCCTGCAAGGGGTACGGTAGTCAGGAAAGGCTGAGAGCCACTGCAGTAGTAAATTGGCCAGGAAAATCAAGAAACAGAAGGTACAATATATACTTTTCTGTTCTTGTATACAAATCATATTATGAATTATGTGCATAGATCCAGAGGAAAATATAGTATAGTGGTCAGGGAGGAAGCTGTGATAATGCTTTTGTAATCAGTCTTATAAAGCAAAACTCTTGTAACTCTTTATTCTGGCTAGTCTATCCCCATACTACACTAATGATCTTATTTATCTTATTATCTGATTTGAAAAAAATGCTTCTTTGACCTAATGCGGTATGTTGAAAAAGACATTGCAACTACTATTAAGACAGATGACTGCATGATCCACTAGACCATGCAAAATAGTGGATGGTCAAGTGGATTACATAACTCATGATTTCTCATCCTCTTGTGTCACTAGCAAGTTGCATAGCCTTTCTATGCTTCCATTTGCTCCATGGGCAGAATCAGGCTATAATACTTGCCTACCTCCCATGAGTACTGCGGAAATTGAATTGTTAGATGTTTGTGCAGCACTTTGAATTTGCACAGTGATAAGAATTAGAAGACACAGCATAAATGCTAACTGTAGTATTACATGATCATCATCACTCCAAGCCAGTGAAATTGCTGCAGGGCAAAGCTAATCATGAAAATTGGTGACTGTGTACTTATTGGATTATTTCACTGCTACAATAAAACACATTTTCTTCAGAGTCTCAATAATGGTCTTGGTCATCTGTCTTTGTAGTCTGGGAAATGTTGTAGTTCACCATATAATAAATGTTTAGAGTTCTAGCTATCAGACTCGCTACCCTTTTTTATACATTTTATTTGTGTAATAGATAGCCTGATAGCCTTAAAGGCACAATACCTTTCAATTAATGACCATCTACCCACAATCCAAGATAGCTAAATTGTTACCTTTTATCGGGAAGCATTTCATAGTTTATTCCATTTTCTCCCACATGTGCTTTAGGTTACCATGGCCTTTATTGTGAAGAGGAATATAATGAATGCCTTTCTGCACCCTGCCAGAATGCTGCCACCTGCAGAGACCTTGTCAATAGCTATGAATGTGTATGCCTTGCTGAATATGAAGGTAAAATATGTTTTTGCCTCTTGTTGTGTAAGTATAGCGTACTCCACATGCTTTTAAATGCCTTCTTTCTGGATAACAAAATTATGAAGTGAAGAGGTAAGTTGTGGTACGCCACTGCATAAGGTAGGAAAATTAATTTAAAGTAGGTCCTGATCCCACCCCGTTACTCAAGTGATTAATTCTTATTTACATAAGTAGATCCACTGAAGTCAATGGCATTACTCATATGAACAAAATTAACTTGAGTAAGGATTTGCTTGTTCAGGTTATTACTTTGTAGGCGTACTAGTTTATTCTGTTCCCTTTAAAGATGTGAGTTAAAGTGATAGTTTTTTTAAGAGGCTGTTGGATATAGTTTGTAATCAGTTGTTGCTGGGAACCGTTACCTGGAGGACTTCCCAGATTTCTGTTGGATTTTCTCTAGTGTAATTAGTTAAAAACACAGAAACAAACACCTATATTTAATACTCTCTGCGGTGAAAAAATACAAATGTAACCCAGTTATCTGGAAGTTTATTTGCAAATCATAAAATTCAGAAGTAATGGTAATTCAATAAACACTCCTCCATGTTCACTAAAATCAGTGTCATATCTGATTCAACAGATTCTGCTTTCATATAACATTTCCTAAGTATTTTGTAAAATAAAGAAAGAAAAAATTGTTTACGTTTTGTTCATCCAGAATATTTTAAGAATAGATTTATTTAGTTTTCAGTAAAAAAGAGTAAACCATATATATGTTTTGTTTTTACACACACAGAGAGAGAGAGAGCGCAGTGGTTTAAGGAACATTAAACATGTCCTCAAACAAACAAACAAAAAATCCTTCTCTCTTTTGACTGAAGCTCAGTCAGCTGCTGCTTGAGGCTAAGTATATATTTCATATTGATGTGTGCTCTGTTCTTTGGCACTAGATAAAGAATGCATCATTCCAGTAGCCAAGGATGAGGAATTAACCATCAGCTTTTCAGTGACAATGGAAACAGTGGTCTTTTTGAGAGTGCATTGGCTTAGACTTAATGTTAAACTGTCAATTCCACAAGTGTATCTAGCCAAAAAACCCCAAAGTTTTAACCCCTAAAATTATAGGAAGTTAATTTTTTGCATTTGATTGAAATGCCAGCATGAGGCTCAATCCTATAAACACTTTTTATAAGGCATTGTGCCTTCTACTTTGAGTAGTTCCATTAGGCCTGATTTTCCATTGCCTTGCACTTTGTGTAGTCACCTACACCACTGTAAAGTGGGTATAGAACATTACTATTACCTACACCTACTTTGCACTGATGTACGTGACTGTACAAAGTGCAGAGCAGTAGAGAATCAGTCTCATTTATTTTAATAGGACTACTCACGAGAGTCGAATTACTCAAATGCATAAGGGTTTGCATAACTGGGCCCATAAGATGGACACTAAAAATATTTGCTCATTAATTTCTAGGGAGATCTTTCTTGGGTGCAAGAGAGAATTGTCAGGCAACATTGAATGCTTTGTTTGTAAATTTTGGAAACCTTTGTCTGATTTGGAGTCTAAGGGTATGTCTACACTACGAAATTAGGTCGAATTTATAGAAGTCGGTTTTTTAGAAATCGGTTTTATATATTCGAGTGTGTGTGTCCCCACAGAAAATGCTCTAAGTGCATTAAGTGAATTAACTCGGCGGAGTGCTTCCACAGTACCATGGCTAGAGTCAACTTCCGGAGTGTTGCACTGTGGGTAGCTATCCCACAGTTCCCACAGTCTCCGCTGCCCATTGGAATTCTGGGTTGAGATCCCAATGCCTGATGGAGCTAAAACATTGTCGCGGGTGGTTCTGGGTACATATCATCAGGCCCCCGTTCCCTCCGTCCCTCCGTGAAAGCAAGGGCAGACAATCGTTTCGCGCCTTTTTTCTTGAGTTACCTGTGCAGACGCCATACCACGGCAAGCATGGAGCCCGCTCAGGTAACCGTCACCGTATGTCTCCTGGGTGCTGGCAGACGTGGTACTGCATTGCTTCACAGCAGCATCAACCCATTGCCTTGTGGCAGCAGACGGTACAGTACGACTGGTAGCCGTCATCGTCATGTCCGAGGTGCTCCTGGCCACGTCGGCCAGGAGCGCCTGGGCAGACATGGGTGCAGGGACTAAATTTGGAGTGACTTGACCAGGTCATTCTCTTTTAGTCCTGCAGTCAGTCCTATTGAACCATCTTATGGTGAGCAGGCAGGCGATATGGATTGCTAGCAGTTCTACTGTACCATCTTCTGCCAGGCAGGCAAGAGATGAGGATGGCTGGCAGTCCTACTGCACTGTCTTCTGCCGAGCAGCCATGAGATGTGGTTGGCTTGCAGTCCTTCTGCACCGTCTCCTGCCAGCCAAAGATGTAAAAGATAGATGGAGTGGATCAAAACAAGAAATAGACCAGATTTGTTTTGTACTCATTTGCTTCCCCCCGTCCCCCGTCTAGGGGACTCATTCCTCTAGGTCACACTGCAGTCACACACAGAGAAGGTGCAGCGAGGTAAATCTAGCCATGTATCAATCAGAGGCCAGACCAACCTGCTTGTTCCAATAAGAACAATTACTTAGGTGCACCATTTCTTATTGGAACCCTCCGTGAAGTCCTGCCTGAAATACTCATTGATGTATTTGTTTATTGATGTAAAGCCACCCCCTTTGTTGATTTTAATTCCCTGTAAGCCAATCCTGTAAGCCATGTCGTCAGTGGCCCCTCCCTCCGTCAGAGCAATGGCAGACAATCGTTCCGCGCCTTTTTTCTGTGCGGACGCCATACCAAGGCAAGCATGGAGGCCGCTCAGCTCACTTTGGCAATTAGGAGCATGTTAAACACCACACGCATTATCCAGCAGTATATGCAGCACCAGAACCTGGCAGAGCGATACCGGGCGAGGAGGCGACGTCAGCGTGGTCACGTGAGTGATCAGGACATGGACACAGATTTCTCTGAAAGCATGGGCCCTGCCAGTGCATGCATCATGGTGCTAATGGGGCAGGTTCATGCTGTGGAACGCCGATTCTGGGCTCGGGAAACAAGCACAGACTGGTGGGACCGCATAGTGTTGCAGGTCTGGGACGATTCCCAGTGGCTGCGAAACTTTCGCATGCGTAAGGGCACTTTCATGGAACTTTGTGACTTGCTTTCCCCTGCCCTGAAGCCCATGAATACCAAGATGAGAGCAGCCCTCACAGATGAGAAGCGAGTGGCGATAACCCTGTGGAAGCTTGCAATGCCAGACAGCTACCGGTCAGTTGGGAATCAATTTGGAGTGGGCAAATTTACTGTGGGGGCTGCTGTGATGCAAGTAGCCCACGCAATCAAAGATCTGCTGATATCAAGGGTAGTGACCCTGGGAAATGTGCAGGTCACAGTGGATGGCTTTGCTGCAATGGGATTCCCTAACTGTGGTGGGGCCATAGACGGAACCCATATCCCTATCTTGGCACCGGAGCACCAAGCCAGCGAGTACATAAACCGCAAGGGGTACTTTTCAATAGTGCTGCAAGCACTGGTGGATCACAAGGGACGTTTCACCAACATCAACGTGGGATGGCCGGGAAAGGTACATGACGCTCGCATCTTCAGGAACTCTGGTCTGTTTCAAAAGCTGCAGGAAGGGACTTTATTCCCAGACCAGAAAATAACTGTTGGGGATGTTGAAATGCCTATAGTTATCCTTGGGGACCCAGCCTACCCCTTAATGCCATGGCTCATGAAGCCGTACACAGGCAGCCTGGACAGTAGTCAGGAGCTGTTCAACTACAGGCTGAGCAAGTGCAGAATGGTGGTAGAATGTGCATTTGGACATTTAAAGGCGCGCTGGCGCAGTTTACTGACTTGCTTAGACCTCAGCGAAACCAATATTCCCACTGTTATTACTGCTTGCTGTGTGCTCCACAATATCTGTGAGAGTAAGGGGGAGATGTTTATGGCGGGGTGGGAGGTTGAGGCAAATCGCCTGGCTGCTGGTTATGCGCAGCCAGACACCAGGGCGGTTAGAAGAGCACAGGAGGGAGCGGTACGCATCAGAGAAGCTTTGAAAACCAGTTTCATGACTGGCCAGGCTACGGTGTGAAAGTTCTGTTTGTTTCTCCTTGATGAAACCCCCCGCCCCTTGGTTCACTCTACTTCTCTGTAAGCTAACCACCCTCCCCTCCTCCCTTCTATCACCGCTTGCAGAGGCAATAAAGTCATTGTTGCTTCACATTCATGCACTCTTTATTCATTCATCACACAAATAGGGGGATGACTACCAAGGTAGCCCAGAAGGAGTGGTGGAGGAGGGAAGGAAAATGCCACACAGCACTTTAAAAGTTTACAACTTTAAAATTTATTGAATGCCAGCCTTCTGTTTTTTGAGCAGTCCTCTGTGGTGGAGTGGCTGGTTGGCCGGAGCCTCCCCCCCACCGCATTCTTGGGCGTCTGGGTGTGGAGGCTATGGAACTTGGGGAGGGGAGCGGTTGGTTACACAGGGGCTGTAGTGGCAGTCTGTGCTCCAGCTGCCTTTGCTGCAGCTCAACCGTACACTGGAGCATACTGGTTTGATCCTCCAGCAGCCTCAGCATTGAATCCTGCCTCCTCTCATCACACTGCCGCCACATTTGAGCTTCAGCCCTGTCTTCAGCCCGCCACTTACTCTCTTCAGCCCGCCACCTCTCCTCCTGGTCATTTTGTGCTTTCCTGCACTCTGACATTATTTGCCTCCACGCATTCGTCTGTCCTCTATCAGTGTGGGAGGACAGCATGAGCTCAGAGAACATTTCATCACGAGTGCGTTTTTTTTCTTTCTAATCTTCACTAGCCTCTGGGAAGGAGAAGATCCTGTGATCATTGAAACACATGCAGCTGGTGGAGAAAAAAAAAAGGGACAGCGGTATTTAAAAAGACACATTTTATAAAACAGTGGCTACACTCTTTCAGGGTAAACCTTGATGTTAACATTACATATGCTTTTGTTACAAGGTCGCATTTTGCCTCCTCCCACCGCGTGGCTACCCCCTCAACCCTTCCCCCCTTCCCCGTGGCTAACAGCGGGGAACATTTCTGTTTAGCCACAGGCAATCAGCCCAGCAGGAACGGGCACCTCTGAGTGTCCCCTGAAGAAAAGCACCCTATTTCAACCAGGTGACCATGAATGATATCTCACTCTCCTGAGGATAACACAGAGAGATAAAGAACGGATGTTGTTTGAATGCCAGCAAACATACACTGCAATGCTTTGTTGTACAATGATTTCCGAGTACGTGTTACTGGCCTGGAGTGGTAAAGTGTCCTACCATGGAGGACGCAATAAGGCTGCCCTCCCCAGAAACCTTTTGCAAAGGCTTTGGGAGTACATCCAGGAGAGCTGCGAATGCCAGGGCAAATTAATCCTTTCACATGCTTGCTTTTAAACCACGTATAGTATTTTAAAAGGTACGCTCACGAGAGGTCCCTTCTCCACTTGTCGGGTCCAGGAGGTAGCCTTGGGTGGGTTCGGGGGGTACTGGCTCCAGGTCCAGGGTGAGAAACAGTTCCTGGCTGTCGGGAAAACCGGTTTCTCCGCTTGCTTGCTGTGAGCTATCTACAACCTCATCATCATCATCATCTTCTTCGTCCCCAAAACCTGCTTCTCTGTTGCCTCCATCTCCATTGAAGGAGTCAAACAACACGGCTGGGGTAGTGGTGGCTGAAACCCCTAAAATGGTATGCAGCTCATCATAGAAGCGGCGTGTTTGGGGCTCTGACCCGGAGCGGCCGTTCGCCTCTCTGGTTTTCTGGTAGGCTTGCCTCAGCTCCTTAAGTTTCACGCGGCACTGCTTTGGGTCCCTGTTATGGCCTCTGTCCTTCATGCCCTGAGAGATTTTGACAAAGGTTTTGGCATTTCAAAAACTGGAACGGAGTTCTGATAGCACGGATTCCTCTTCCCATACAGCGATCAGATCCCGTACCTCCCGTTCAGTCCATGCTGGAGCTCTTTTGCGATTCTGGGACTCCATCATGGTCACCTCTGCTGATGAGCTCTGCATGGTCACCTCTGCTGATGAGCTCTGCATGGTCACCTGCAGCTTGCCACGCTGGCCAAACAGGAAATGAGATTCAAAAGTTCGCTGTTCTTTTCCTATCTACCTGGACAGTGCATCTGAGTTGAGAGTGCTGTCCAGAGCGGTCACAATGGAGCACTCTGGGATAGCTCCCAGAGGCCAATACCGTCGAATTGTGTCCACAGTACCCCAAATTCGACCCGGCAAGGCCGACTTAAGCTCTAATGCACTTGTCAGGGGTGGAGTAAGGAAAGTAAAAATTTTAAGAGCCCTTTAAGTCGAAATAAAGGGCTTCATCGTGTGGATGGGTGCAGGTTTACATTGATTTAACGCTGCTAAATTCGACCTAAAGTCCTAGTGTAGACCAGGGCTATGTAAAAGTCTGGTTAGAACAAAATAATGTGGTAGCCTCTTTCTCTGTGCTGGTTAACATAATACACTGATGTTGAACTGTGCTCTTAAAAGAACTCATAACTGACTTACAGAATTTTGCCAAGTATTCTGACATAAGGAATACTGTTTGAATGGGCAAGGATAAAGCACAAGCTGAAAAGGACATTGTAAAACAAGACTCAGTGTATGCATAAAACAAATGTATTACCAACTAAATTATGTAAATCCTTCTCATTCTCATTTTCATTCAGGCCTGCAGAATAGTATTATTATTATTATTTATAATTTGTATTACAGCACCCAAAGACATAAAACATAAGATAGGTCCATAATTGAAGAAATTACCATCTGAATAGATCAAAAACAAAAAACACACAGACAAGAGATAGGGGAACAGATATAAGCATAGAAGTGATGGAGGTGAAATGTGTCATGTTTCCATAAGGGTAGTTAAGCTCTGGACTAGGCTTCCAAGGGAGGTTGTGGAATCCCCATCATTGGACATTTTTAAACACAGGTTGGATAAACACCTGTTGGGGATGGTCTAGGTTTACTTGGTTCTGCCACAGCACAGGGAGCTGGACTTGATGACTTCTCGAAGTCCCTTCCAGCCCTACGTGTCTATGATTCTGTGTTTCATCTACTAATTTTGTATTGTTTTTTTCTTTGCTTTCCCAGAAGGCTCTATTCCAAGTTTTCCCACCAACCCTCTTCAGTTCTCTTACTGCCTTTTTCCAATCCTCATGCTTCCACGTCCCTCACCAATCTAATGTAGCTAATAGCCATTAGCTAACTTCCTAACCAGTTACCCTCCTCCCTCCAAGTTACTCTCTCTTCCCGCACTTCTCCAGCAAGTCAGTCTCTTGTACCCATGAAACAGCTCACTGAATCTGGAGCTATTCATTGCTGGGATTATAAAGATGTGCCCCCTGTAATCCTGGCATATCCATCATTTTTGTAGCATGTCAGGTGAAAACAATCATTTGATACATCATTTCCATAAATATATAGTAGTAATACAAATAGGAAAACAACTGATAGAAATTGCACAAAACACTTTCTCTGTATACATTACATCTAATCAAAGTAGTTCTTTTAGATTAATTTCATTTCAGCCATATCATTATTGAAACGGGAAACCAGTAATATTTATCATGAATGGGCAGAAGGCTAAAATGTTTTCCTTAAATTCATTTTAAGCATGTTGTAGTGAATGTGAACGGTTTGTAATTTAGTAAATTTCTTAATATACTTTTATAAAATAGCTGATGCCAAAGAGTTCAGATCTAACATTGACTGTAATTCCTGGCAAATATCCGAAGTGAAATAAATTTGTGTCTTGTTGAGGCTATTATTTCTGAGAAATGTAATAATGTTATCATACATATAATCATAGTTAGCAAAGGGTAGCACAATCTGTTGAATTGGAGTTGATGTTAAAGGGGCATCATCAACTTGAAAAGTGTATTTCTCTCTCAATATTTTTGCCTTCTACTCTTACAAACGAAACATAAGATGAAAACTTACGAATATCTGAAAGAGACTGGGTGTAATTGCTCTTCTAATTTTTCCTATTTATTTTTTGCATTTCACAGGACTTTCAGTATCATGGTTTTCGTTTGTATGTTTAATCTGTTTTACCTTTTTTTTTGTGCAACCAGGGAGAGAGAGAAAAAAGAGAAATGTGACTATAAAACCACAGTACTGGCAGGGAGATTCAGATGAAGATGTAGTATTTGAAACTAATAATTCTTTGTTTTGTTGTTGTGTTAATTGATTAGATTTCAAGTTGGTGGTGCCTCTGTAAAGTACGTAATCTTTATTCAGGACAATGAAAGGCAGTACCAACAAAAGTCTGTGAGCATAGCTCACAAAACTACCCACAGAAATTAATTACTTATAGTTACTTAAAACTAATCATTTTGACCCTACAGTACGATCAGTGAAGTGGTACCCTTATGTCTGCATGGAGTAGTCAGCATTTCAGCATATTGTATATTATATAATATACAAAATATTGCATATTATAGTGGATCACAAAGTAAAGGGGATGAATTATGCAAGCAAAAGCAACCAACAGATCAAAGGTCAGCCTGCAAATGCACTACTCAGTTTTTACATAGAACAACCACCAATGCATGCTTAAATTTATCCTGAACAAGTCTATATCATTACACCTGTAGGACTCCGTAAACACTTAAGAAAATGAGTAACTTTATGAATGAAAACAGTCCCATTGAGCTCAGTGAGGCTACTTATGTGGTAGTGTTTTCAGAGCTGATACGATATAATACATGATACCACTGTGGTAGCTGAATCTCTCTCCCCAACCCCAGTTGGGAGTCTACCATCCTTTTCTACCTTGTGCCAGATAAGGATCACACACACTGCTGCAGAGTGAAACCACTGAGTTCACACAGATCAAGTTCTGAGGCAGGAGATCAAGGAAAGAGGGATGGGGCTTGCCAGTCAAATAAAATCATATAATGTTAACCTATATGTTTGAATAAGTGGGGTTTCTATTTTTATTGCCTTGACAAGCCATAGTCCATCTGAGCCTACTGGAAAGGAGAAAATAGGCTTAATAATGTGTACTTATTATATTTTAAGTTTCATATTAATTGGAACTGTTACTGAAGATAGCAACTGTTATTTCCATTGCAGAATATTAAACCGCTGGCCAACCTGCTTCTTTATTATACCATTGTATAGCCATAGAAACTCCCTTGCTGCCATTGTCTGAGAACAGGAACTGGCCTGCTATGCCTGAAGAGGTGACATAGCCTTGATGAGAAGGGGAGTCCAATGTTTTAAGACCAAATCACCATAAAAACATATGACCTGAATCTGATCTTGCATTGGCTTTACAATTGTCTTCAGCAACTTACTTGTGAATAACGTTGGTGTCTGAGAGAAGAACAATCATTGCCCTCATTCCATATGGCAGACAGCCCACATTCTGATTTCTAACTAACCATAAGTACAAATAATGTCAATAACACTAATTTATCATTCTTAGGACGGCACTGTGAATTATACAAAGATCCTTGCATTAACATCAGTTGTCAAAATGGTGGCACTTGTGACAGTGAAGGTCTAAATGCTACATGTATCTGTGCACCTGGATTTACAGGCAAGTAATTTGCAAATAACACAAAAAGTATAATTGTTAATCTCAGTGTCCAAAAGAAGGCAAATGTCAAGTATATGGCATCTGAATCTGTGTGTCTCCATATTCTTTCATATAATAAACAAGTTAAAAGGGACATTTTAGAGGATAGAAATGATATAGCAGTAGTATCTTGCATTGTACTTCTGGGAAATAATGTAAGTACAGCTGAAACTAAATTTTTAATGCAGTACTGCTTTGAATTATTGTACCAACACAGGGGCCCGAACCAAATCACTAAATCTGAACACCTCTATCTATGGTGTCATCCACATCCAAATATTGTAACTTGGGACCCATCTTTCACATTAGTTATTACTTGTTTTAGTTGTCAGAATAGCATGTTTTTTAAGGGAAAACTACTTCATTCTATACTAGTTTATATTTTATATTCCCCTTATGATGCCAATGAGGGTAGTTACGTGACTTGGAACCTCACAACATTTTGATTAACAAACTAAGCACACTAAAATTAATGTACATTAAATGGTTTAAAAACTATTAGGTCTCAAAATGGAAATAGCAAATAATCATCAAGGGGGTCTGTTTCCAGTGGTCCCATGGGGATTGGTTCTTGGACCTACACTATTTAACATTTTTATCAGTGACCTGGTGGAAAACATAAAGTCATCACTGATAAAATAGGCAGATGAGACAAAAATTGGGGGAGTGGTAAATAATGAAGAGGACAGGTCAGTGGGATTGCTTGATAAACTGGACACAAGCAAATGTACATTTTAATATGGCTAAATGTGAATGTATACATCTAGGAGCAAAGAATGTATGCCATACTTACAGAATGCGGGATTCTATCCTGGGAAGCAGCAACTGTCAAGATGTTTCGTAGGTTGTGGTGGACAGTGAGCCGAACATGAGCTCCCAATGTGATACTGTAGTCAAAAGAGCTAATGCAATCCTGAGATGCATAAACCGGGAAATCTCAACTAGGAATAGAGAAATTATTTTACCTCTATATTTGGCATTGGTGCAGCTGCTCTGGCACCGCTGTGTCCTGTTCTGGTGCCCACAGTTCAAGAAGAATGTCGATAAATTGGAGAGGGCCCAGAGAAGAGCCACGAGAATGATTAAACATGAGAAAACATGCCTTGTAGTGGTAGACTCAGAGCTCAATCTGTTCTCCAACACTGACAATTTTTAAATCAAGATTGGATGTTTATCTAATTATTTTGGGGAAGTTCTATGGCCTGTGTCATACAAGAGGTCAGACTTAGATGATCTGACCTTGGAATCTATGAAACTATGAACTGCTGGAAGGTCTGTGTTACTAACGACACAGGCATCTATTGATAGGAGAATTCATTTCTCTCTTCTGTATTACTGGTGCTATGGTAAAGTTTGAGTATTGAAGTTATTTAATATTGGTCCACATATTCTTTTTATACATAGGGCAACATTCACCTCTGAGGTACTCTCCAGAATAACTCTATTTCAGTCAATTTCAGCTTTACACTGATGTGACTGAGTTGCAATTGATTAACACTTGTAAATGCTGGTGTAAATAAATCTGTTTTATGTTTGATGATACCCAGAAGGTGTCGTTCTTGTAAATAGTATAAAAGTGATTGATATCCTAATTAGGTGCTTCTTTGAGGCATGCTACGTTAAAGAAAAAAGCACGAGAGGAAATTTATGGAATCATATAGTGTGAGGCAATTCAAAGTGGTATAAAAATGATAAATTAATCATTCAACACTTGTTACAATTCCCATAATGGTGTCCCTTTAATAAAATCTCATGTTAAAATTTTTTAGTAAAGATGTTTGCTTCAGGCTTTTTAGGAAATGAAGTTGAGCAATAGAGGTAAAAGTTTAGCTATTGCAATGAAATATCTGAAAAATTCAGTTCTCCTAAAATATGCTAGTATTTCCTGACGACAAAATGCCATCATCTACCACATAATATTTTAGCCAAGACTTCATTATTCTCAGTATTATTGGTATTTGAAATTCATATTAAAACATTGGAAAACCAAGGGCTTTTTGGCCTGATTCTCTCCTCAGACTAGTTTTATGTATAATTTAACTGACGTCAGTAGAGTTATTCCTGGATAAGTGGGAAGAAAAAACCTGGCCCTTGACTCAACCTTTCTCAGTAGTTCATACAATCACTGGATGTGAATTCATGTTTTAAATGTTGTTTGGAGCTGTCCTGATAAAATGTCTGTATAACACTGTAGAAATGCAAATACTAAATGTTGTTACTTGGCATCAGGTGCTCACTGTCTTTTGTGCCAAACACAAATAATTCCTAAATGACTTTATAACTTCATTAACAATTTTTGCTAACAGGTTTCCTTTCAGCTGAGAGCCTAGCAATCTCAGGGCATGATATCCATTGGCTCATGTTCTTTTTCATCTAGTAGCCCATTTCCATTGGACATGCATGCCTATCGTATATTAAGATGATTAATACTGCTGTATATTGTCAATCCTAACTTTGTTTTTCATACCATATCTGCATCAAATTGTTTTTTTTCCTTTAACATGCCTGTAGAAGTGGTTATGGCTTAAAATCAGTTACATTTTGTAACATTTTCTGTAGTCTAATGACATTTGAGAACATGCTGTTAAAAGATTTTTGATGCTGGACTGGGATATTTAAATAATAAGTATGAAGTTTTGAAACCTCTTATGGTTTCTCCTTCAGATATGTTTTTAATGACCTACTCTTTGTTTGATGTTGTTAAATGCAAAGACCATCTATTGTATATACTTTAACAAATACATAGAAAAGCTGCAGACCTAGAAACAGGACCTGTAGGCATTAAGAGTAGCTGCCACAAGCTGAGTCTTTAAAACATGGGCCCAACACTAGCCCCTGTTATCTGTCTACTACTGATCTCACTTGGTGGTAACCTCCCCATTCATTACTAAGGTTTCCATTATTGTTCCTATAGTTTCCAGCAAAGGGACACCTTATAACTAAGAAACACTGTGGAGGAGCAATGTGCTCTTCCACCATCTCCATTATAGATTGGAAGAGAGGCAGGTGATCTGCTGGTCTACTTGGGATGCACTGTTATGGAGAAGACTGGAGTCCTGCATTGTCTTGTAGCCCAGTTCTGTGCTTATAACCTCATTATATAAAATTCTTCTGTCTTACACCAGTGTGAGAGAGCAGGATGTAGTCCATTGACTTCAGGGAAGGTTGCACAGGGTGTAAGTCACTGCAGAATTTGGCCATTGATATTTCACTTCATAGCTTGGAATGGGCTGGAATGTTACAGAGGCGGTGTATTTAGCTCCTGGAGAAAGCACAAGAGTGACCTCCTGGGACAACTAAGGAATGGTGATGATGTGTTCTAAAGAGAATCTTGCAAGTCCTAGAAAAATAAATGGGAGCCATGTGTACTGTATACATCCAAGGGCTGACTTTGGCTTTAAACCTTTAAAAATATCTTTGCACTTGTTAGTTCTCATATGCAGAGTTGTGGTACATTTATTGCACAGTTCTGTAGTTTGTAGTAGTTTTATATCACAGTCTCTTTTCCCCAGAAACTGATTGCCCAATTAATAAAGGGACAGTTTTACAAATGGTCTAGTTAATAGGCAATCAACTCCAAGTCTTCTACACAGACATAAAGGATTATATTTATTTCAGGAAACTAATTAATTTGGACATTGCTGGGTTATAATCAACCTTGAAAGACTGAAAGTTGTTAATATTGCATAGAATTGGTTTAGTTTTAAAAATATAGCAGCAAAATGTAGCTGCTACTAGAGAATTCACTAAAGTAAACAGCTGTTCAACACTGTGTGTGACACATCTGTTTCAGACTAGATTTTAAAAATAACAGTTTGAAAATGCTCAGGTAAGCAAATATACTAATTGGATGGTATTGAAAATGGCAGATCTGTCTACCTTGAACTATTATTGGGATCTAAATAAGGACTTCATTTTGTTACATAATATGTGTTTGTTGTAAGCTCTGAAGTGCTTATATTCATCAGTTTGCACATCCAGAGCAAAGGTATGCAGCCAATTTAGTCATTTTGCTTCATTTTCAAATTAATATGATTGGCATAATCCAAACACACTGCTTTTAAGCTAATTTACATCTGTCTTGATGTTCAGTCAATTATGTAAAAGATAACTGTCAATTTGTCAGTAATATATAAACACATATTTATTGTTTTAAATCATATGCTACTTTATGTTAGATTAACAGGAGAATATTATTTTGGGCCTGATCCTGTGTGGTCCTTCCACAAACTTAAATAGGACTTGAGTCTTCACTTCATGGCAGCCCTTAATAGCTAATGAATTGATTGTATTAGCTGGTCTTACTGTACTGACTAGTTCTATCACATTTGACTGGGGAAGAAGGATGGTCTTGTATTTCAAGTAAAGGCCTGGAAGACAGGTGATCAGGGTGAACTTAGTGAAGTCAGTTAGTGGTATCTGAGGCCTAGTTCTTTGACAGTTGTAAAAGCATGTTGAGATTCTGAGATGGAAAGTGATATATAACTGCAAAATATTGTTTCACCAAAGAAAATTATAGATGTTCAGCTAATTCAACAAAAAAATGTCACAAATGTGGTCTTTATTCTTTCAATAAATGTTTGATATATGAGGATGAAATAACTAATACTAATGACAACATTGTGAATCTAGCTAACTTTTGCTTTTAGTGACTGAAATGACACAACTGGCTTGACAACATGATACATCCACAAGCATCTTTATTTTTTACTTTAAGGTGAAGAATGTGAATTTGATATAAATGACTGTGACAGCAATCCGTGTCACCATGCTGGGACTTGCATAGACCAACCCAACGGTTATACGTGCCATTGTCCACACGGCTGGGTTGGAGCAAATTGTGAAATTCGTAAGTGTTACAAAGATTGTTTGTGTTGCTTTGTAATAGCCTTTTGATATATGTATAACTCATTGTCCTGGAAACGTCTAATAATGGACCAACATTATACTAAAAGAATCGTAGGCAGTTCTTAAACAATACCTCGATATGCACAGAATGAAGGAAAATGCACTCTAAAAAGAATTATAATGTAGCAAGGTTGCATAAAATCCTAAAATTAGTCTTTTAGACCAAATTTTCTAAAGTGTCCACTGATTTTTAGATGCTTCTGTTTCTGGGTGTTCAACTTTGAGACACCATATGCCTGATTTTCAGAAGTGCTGAGCACCCATAACTCCAGCAGAAGTCAGTGTGAGCTGTTGGTGCTCAGCACCTCTGTAAATTGAACCCAAAGTGTCTCAAGGCGGGCACCAAAATTGGTGGCCACTTCTGAAAATTTTGGCTGGTGCACCTAGTGATCGCAAAGTTTAATTTCACAATTGTGATTACACCTTAACTCGGTAAACGTAAAGCTTATGGGCCTGATCAGTGATGAGCTGCCAAAATCTTAACAGCTGGTTCCCTCCTCACCCCATGAGGGGCTTGTGGCCTGCCCTGGACCCCTGCCGCATCCACCCCTCTTCCCGTCCCATGATTGCCCCCAGAACCGGGCAGGAGGGTCTCGTGGGCCACTCTAGTGGGTGCCCACCCCACCCCTAAGAGCCAGAGGGACCTGCCGGTGGGCGAGGTAGGCAGTCCCGGCAATGCTTACCTGGGGCAGCTCCCGGGAAGCATCCGGCAGGTCCCTCTGGCTCCTAAGGGCTGGGTAGCATAGCTCGGGGGGAGCGGCCACTCCCCTCACTTATCACATCAAAAGTGGCGCCTTAGGCGCCGACTCCGTGGGTGCTCCGGGGCTGGAGCACCCACAGGGAAAATTTGGTGGGTGCAGAGCACCCACCGGCAGCTCCCCGCCCCGCCCCATGCCCGGCCCCAGCTCACCTCTGCTCCGCCTCCACCTCCGCCCCTGAACGCACCGCCCTGCTCTGCTTCTCCGCCCGCCCCCCCGCTTCCCGCAAATCAGCTGTTGGTGCAGGAAGCCTGGGAGGGCTGAGAAGCAGGCTGTGGCTTCGCGCTCAGGCTCAGGGAGGCGGAGGTGAGCTGGGGCAGGGAGCGGTTCCCTCCCCCCCGCCCCACCGGTTACCTGCTGCAGTGTGGGCAGCCCTCCTCGCGTGCCCCCCCCCCGCCCCAGCTCTCCTCTGCTCCACCTCCTTGGGCCTGAGCACAAAGCCGCCACCTGCTTCTCAGCCCTCCCAGGCTTCCCATGCGAGCAGCTGATTCACGGGAAGCTGGGGGTGGGGGGGAGGGGGAGGCGAGAAGCGCAGTGGAGGTGAGCTGGGGCAGGGCGGGGAGGGGAGCTGCACCCACCAAATTTTCCCCATGGGTGCTCCAGCCCTGGAGCACCCACGGAGTCAGCGCCTAAGGTGCCACTTTTGGCCGGCTGTTAAATTTAGAAGCCCTTTTAGAACCGGTTGTCCCTCATGGGACAACTCACCACTGGGCCTGATTTCAGAGACTCCTATTGACTTCAGCTGGAGCTGCAGATGAACAGCACGTCTGAAAAGCAGGCCCTATGTTTATGCTTCACTGAGGCCTCGTTTTTGGTCGTTGACAGCACTTCTGTCTCCTTTACTGGGAAGTTTAATGGTATATTTGACCATTTCACTGTTCACATACTACAGTGAAGGATCCCTTCCAAATATCAGATAGTTACTCAGATTGATTTAAGGGCTTGAAGCTGCTCAGTGCAGTTGCAGACTATTGCATGAATAAGTGCAAGATAAAAAGTAATGAACTCAGAAGGTACTCAGGAGAATCTCATCCTGCATTAGTGAGAACCTGGCAGAATGTCACAAAGTTACTCCTACTGGAATAAAGCCAAAGAAGTATATGTGTAGTTAAGCTCCTCTATAATAGGGGGGATCATATTTTGGACCCTGTCTCCTTAGATATGCCCACTTTCCACCCAAACCCTTTTCTTTTTAAATCCTGTGCTCTTGAGACTGATTTCTACGCAGGCAGTGCCTAAAGCTCAACCTTACTTCTACTCACATGTCACCTCTGCTCACCCTTCTGTTGGAGCGCAATCACTCCATACTTTTTATCATGTAAGCATTTGCTAGATTAAGACCTAAATCTATGCATTTGTTGTTCGTGAATTCAGTTTCATTGATTAATCATAGGACAGCACAAATACAAACCATTAAAGACACAGTGTTGATGATATCAACCACTTCAAGGGCCAAATTATGTTTGGTCTCTGTACAAAGTTTTCCTTGCCATCTTGGGTCCTTTTGCATGGTCTCTTGCAATCCTTTGATTTCTGCTTCTGGATAGCACTGCTAGCCACTCCCAAGATAGTAAATCCATTGTGTGTCTCACCTTTGATTTGCAGACAGTGCATGCTGCCTGTTTGAAGGCAGTGCATGCTGCAGTCCGGGGAGCTTTTAGGTGCAGTGCCTTCTACAGGTCCTCTTATAGAATTGCTTCTGCGAGGCAGAGATGAGCCTTCAATAGGTCTGTGAGGCCTGCTCAGGCATAGTGATACCTGAACCGGGCACATCTATGTAATCAGTAAGGCAATGCCATTCTGAGTGACTGCAGCTTCCTTATGTGGTAGGCAGTGGGCTGACAGAAAAATGATTTTAATTCCTTGAGACATGCAATAATCCTCTAGAAATGCATTCCCTGGAGTACCTTGATATAATAATTGCATTACTATTATGGAATGGAATGAAAATACATAAAAGGAAGACAGGCAAAGCTATGTACTTACTGGGCACTGCAAAGCTGAGCTATGAAATGAGCAGCATCTGTTCAGGGATCCTCCTTTTTATCCAGACTTCTAGATCCACTGAGGGCTAGGTCCTCTGGTAGAGTCCTGCATGTATCAGCACAAGGGGAAAAGCGATGAGCAGGACTGAGAGCAAGGGAAGCCTCCTCTGCTGCACATCTGAAAAATTATTCCTGCCTGATCAGAGGAGAAAGCTTGTGAGGGGAATTTATTGCTAAGGGTACATCTACACAGCAAAAAAAAGTATATTCTTAACTCAGGGTACCTAACTCAGGTTCAAATAGCAATGAAGACAGCAACTCAGCTTTTAACTGCATCAGTAGCTTGAGTTCAACCCCAGGCTCTTCTATAGGCTTTACCTTAAGGTGCTAATCCAAGTTAAATGCACAGTTGGTGTGTCTTCACTGCTATCTTAACTAGATCCGAGTTAAGAACACACCTTTTTTTGCAGTGTAGAGATATATTATGTGCCTGATTAGCAAGATGAGATTCATGCCTAGGCCCATGATTCTAAGACATCCACTCTACTTATTTACCCATTTGTAAGTAAGGGGGCAGGTGCACACAGAGCTTAGACCTCATTCTGCTCAGTGGGGAGAACCCTGCTTGCACTCAGACATGGAAATCAATGGGAGTCTTGTCATTGTCTTCAGTGGGTTGTGCATTTCACCCCAGTTGTGTCCTGGATGGTCGAGGACTGATCTTCACATTATATCCCTGGCTTCCTTAAGCATTGCCTTCACCAGCAGTAACCCCTCGTTGGATCTCTTCTATAGCAGCTACATGCACTGATGACGTACTTACTACTGCTGTATAGTGAGACTTACTGTGTTAGTGTGTTTCATAGTTCCACTGACAGGGCCTAGGCCAATAGCCATGTCTGTCTTCCACCCCGTTCTCACCAGTGGTGGTCCTAAGGACATCTGAATGTTAATGACTTGGATAATATCACCTGCTGATGCTGCAATCAGGAGCCTATAGCAATTTACCTGCCATGTTAATGTTTAGAAAATAGATTTATACTATTAGGTACTGTAAATCATCTCTTCTGGTCTTCAAACAACCCCTCCAATCTTGCCAAGTCCATCATTGGAAGCAAGCTCCCCACTGACCAGGACCCACCAACACCAAGCCATAAGAACAGTCTGCAGGTTTTGCATCTTTCTCCACTGCCGCCGTGATAAATACTCCCCACAACACACCTTTTAAGATACCTGTGTACTACACAGGCCTATCACAAAATAAGGTGTACCTCATCCAGTGCACTAAATGCCTCTGTAACAACTACGTGGGTGAAACAAGACAATCACTATACTCTCTAATGAACTCACACAGAAAAATGATAAAAGACAAAAACACCCTATTGGCGGCAGGCGAACATTTTTCACAAAACGATCACTCCATATATAACCTCTCAGTCCTTGTCCTCAAAGAAAACTTGCACACCATCTTCAAGAGATGAGCCTGGGAACTTAAATTTGTAACTTTGTTAGACACTAAACATCAATAAAGACACTGGATTTGTAGTTCATTGCAGCAATCTATACCATACTAACCGTCCTTGGTCCTATGACTGCAGAGGTATGGCCTCTTACAACATGTTAACGCCTCATGCTAAACAATCTGTTCCATCTTGCATTTAGCTGTGACACTGTGAGTACCTTTCCCAGACCTGAAGAAGAGCTCTGTGTAAGTTTGAAAGCTTATGTCTTTCACCAACAGCAGTTGGTCAAATAAAAGATATTACCTCACCCACCTTGCCTCTGCAAATAACATGTCATTTATAGGGCACCTGCCTAGAAAACCTACATGTGGCACTTTACAACAGTCATACTGTCAACAACTGTCATACTGACTGTTACAACAGTCAAACATAAATATAATACAAACCAAAAAAGTTCAGCACTTGGTGTAAAGCTACAGAATTAAACTTATACCTTAAAAACACTTAAACTTAGAAAAGAAAAAAAGCCAGGATTTCAGCTTGTATATAAAGGATTACCAAAATAAATCTGGATGGATTTCTGAAGAAATCTTTTTTTCAGAATAGCATTGAAAACACTTGATCTTCAACAGAGTTTTCAAAAGAGCCGTGTACCTCAGGGAACTCCTTTTCTCTGTCTTTGAGTTGTCTAAGAAATGACTAAATGGTTAGAGGCCAAGTACAATTCGTAGTATGCCTACAAAAGAAAAGGGCCACATTCAAACTTGGTATAAACGGGCATGACTCAGGGCTTGTGTACATTTAAAACACGACAGTGGCACAGCTGCAGTGCTTCAGGATAGACACTATTTACACTGGTGGAAGAGGTTGTCCTGTCAGCATAGATAATCCACCTCCCTAGCAGTAGCTAGGTTAATGGAAGAATGTTTCCATTGACCTAGTGCTGTCTACACAAGGACTTAGGTTGGCTTAATTATGCTGCTCAGGAGTGTGGATTTTTCATACCCCTGACCAGTGTAATTAAACCAACCTAATTTTCTAGTGCAGACCAGGTCTCAGTTGACTTGACTGGAGTTGATCCTATTGTTCATTGTCTCAATTTGGCCCATTGATTTTTATATGTCAACTAACCTGCCTCCATTTCAGCAGTGTATACCTCCTTGTCAGAGCCAAGAGGACCATCCATCAGACAGCCTCAGCCGTTTCCACATACTGACACACTGGAAATTAAATTCACCACCGAAGCACTAGCTTCATGTGATTGATCCACCCTCCCGACCTGATTGACTCAAAAATGCGATGAAGTCAAGTTCCAGACTTTCACAGGAGATGGAGTGTGGTGGTGTAACTCAGCCACATTCCTAAACTGATCCAGCCTTGCCTTTTATGATGAGCTGCTGTTAATCAGAAAGGAGGCTGGTGAGATTGTGCATTACTTCATCCTTTTGCAGAGAAACTGTCTAAAATTGGCAGCTCCACATCCAGTGCAGCTTTTTCACAACGGATCCAACTATCTGTTACACTGGGGTTATTGTTTTTACAGGTATTTCAGGGTTAAGGCTCTTCAACTACCTGTTATCCTTTAACTACCTTCCAAATATTCTCCAGTCAGTCAATTCAGCAAGAAATAATTTGCCTCCCAATGAAACCCCACATTTATATCATCATTTTGTGGTCTTTCCCAGTGACAGCAGTGTCTACTGAAAAAACAATGGAATTAAAAATAAATCCTAGAGGGACACTGCAACCAACCTGAGTTACACAAGAGAAAAATTTTTCCACTAAAATTAAATACTCTTGGCCAATGAGGATAATGTAAGATTAAAGTTTGCAACTATGTGTAAAATTGTCCATTTATAAACCACTTAGTGCCTGCACATTATCTTTCAGCACTAATATCTTTTCAGATTCTACGGATATGGATAATCAGCAAGGAAAGTTAAATGATAGTATTACTCAGAGAAAATCATTCACAGGGTAATCCTAGGAGTATATATGTATATGTCATAATCTACAATCTTACTGAATCTTACCATGGTTGCTGTGGCAACTGAGAAGATCATAAATTTGAGTCACAACCACTTTCTTCTTAACCTTTGGAATATGTGCCATGCATCTTTCAGATTCTATCTATGGAAAAAGAACAGAAGAAATTCCTCACATCCTTATCATCCAGAGATTGAAGACAGTAGGTCAGAATCAGGTTTTCCTTGCCTCCAGTGGAGATGTATCTGCTGACATTAGGTCTGAATTTGGCCGAGTATATTTTACAATCTGACAGAACAGTGTCTGATAGATGTGCTATGGAGCAAAAACAAAGGCTTTTCCAAAACTGAAATAAACTTCATACAGCTGGGCAATTTTATTCACTAGCCAGCAGAGAACATTACAATATTAAATCCTTAAAAACAGTACATAACTAAATGCTTTGTGGTCGGGATTGATCAGAATTTCAGGGTTCTGTGCAAAAGCAAATACAAACAAGCAGCCTTGAAAGCTTTCTCAGCTATACAAATGGTACAAGATAATCTGAGCAAACACAAACTTGAGGAAATAGTGGCATCAATCTTTCATCATCTCCACAGAAACAAAGAACACTGCCCATTTACTTCCCTCTCAGCCTGTCACTGAGCTGTCCTACCCGATGTTATAACCTCACTATTTCCTTGCACCATTGTCCAAGTGATTTTTGTCTACCCTGTAGCCTCCTTTTGTACCACTGCTATACATAGTCAATCAGTAATCAGGACTCTGTCCCCAGATGCCACCCAGCAGATGAGCTCCTAAAATCAGTCATCTATTGGCAATAACAACTCTTTGACATAATAAATAAGTCCACAATCCCACCAACCCCAGAGTATCTTATTAAGTGCTTTGTCCCAGTCTGGTTTTAAGTACTCCGTGGGCCATTTGAGGATGGTGGATGGAATGTGACATGGCAGGTTCAATCGTGAAGTGAAAATAAATTATAGACACAGTGTCAGACTTCTGCGTCCAAATGGATCTCCATTCATTGAGATTGAGCACTGGTGCCAAGCCATTTACAATTCCTGCAGGAGCCATGAAGACATTCAGTACTATTGTAGAAATTGTGGGGGGGAAAAAACCTCAAAGCCCACCCTTAACATTTTAAAAGATTGCCAAGAGTTTACAACAGATGGGGTAGAGGTGATATTCAGTTGGAGGTAGTTTGACCAGTGATAGAAATCACCAGATTTGAGGACGACAAACAAGCAATGGAAGATTCAAATCTTCCAGTCAGTTTAGATATCCGCAGTAACTTGATGAATGGAGATGGAGCAGATAAGATACAAAAAGTCACCTCTAGACTAAGGGCTTAGTCCTTTATTTAAGGTACCATCCTGTAAGAAAACCACATGAGGCATTCAGCCTCAGAGAGGATGCAAAGGGGTTGCACAGCCTATGCCTGCTCGGTACTGTAATTCATTTATCAGGTCCAGGGTTCTCCCTGCAATGTGATCAGCTAGTTCTGTACGTGTAGGGGGCTAAAACCAGGATCTCACCTCCTTATCCCTTTGGGGCACCCCAGAGGAGTAAGGAAGGGAGCAGCTTTTCCCCTTGAGCACAGGGACTGCAATTGTGGTGGATCCTTCCAACTCCTCGCCCTCGTGTACCTTTGTAAGGGCTAGGAGCAGTCTGGCCCTAAATGAATCTTTGACTGTATTATAAAACAAAATCTATTTATTTAGAGTCTAATCACCCAACATAAAACATGCAGAGACTCAGTACTGTTTATGTGGTTTTTCTTGATGATTATATAGCTGAAATGAAGTGGAAATGTTTTGATGCAAAAATAATAGGCTTGTGTTCAAAGGCATCAGTCTAATGTGAGGATACACCAGGGCTACGCTATCTCCTGATCTGGATCTCACACACGGAGTACTGAAATGCTTTCTTTGCGAGTGAATCCTGCTTATTTTATCAAGGCAGACAACTGTAGTCTCCCAGAACGTGTAGCTGAGATTTAAGAACTGTTCTTTTTTGCTTCCTTGGGTAGAAAGTATGGGAAGCTCAGGACTTGGATTGCCTATAATCAAGTACAGTCTACTTGTTTATGGCTGTATATTGCACTGCTTGAAAGACTTAATAGTTTAATAGTTGGGTCTTTAATTTTTTGCAAACCCTTTGAGATATATGCTCGCAAATCAGTGAGAAACTTTCTCCACACAGGAACCTCTTTTACCAGTATTTCCAGCTGCTTTGCCCTGCAGGAGTCCTTTAAATTATTTAATTGTGTCCAAGAATGATTCTTTTTTTTTTTTTTTTGCAAGTGAAGTAATAGTAGCAACTGTTGGTTTTAAAGTGCTACATAAAAGTGAGTGTCTCAAAGCTGTTGAGTGAGAATAATCTCCATCACTGGAGATTTTTGTGGGAACTCTGTCACTAGAGATTTTTTAGGGCAGGTTAGACAATCATCTGTCAGAGATGGTCTAGATAATACTTAGTCCTGCTTTGAGCACAGAGACTCTCAAGGTCCCTTCCAAGCCTACAATTCTCTGATTCCAAGAAGATCTGGAGGTCTGCTCTGGAAGTAAATATAAATCACTGCTGATAATACTGGCTGATGAGACAAATATTGGCAGAATGGTAAATAATGATGAGGACAGGGCAAGTCATATAGAGTGATCTGGTAAGCTGGACCCATTCAAACAAAATGTATTTTGATACAGTCACATGCAAGGTCATAAATCTAAGAGTGCAAGTCATACCTACAGAGTGGGGAACTGTATCCTGGAAAGCAGTGACTCTGAAAAGGATTTTAGGGGTCATAGTTGACAAGCAACTCAATATGAGTCGTCCCCCAACCTCCGCCATGAACTGATGTGGCAAAAAGGGCAAATGCAATCTTTGGATGTATAAACGAGGGGAATAGTGAATAGAAGTAGAGAGGTGATTTTACCTTTGTATATAGCATTGGTGACGCCAACACTGGATACAGTTCTGGTGTCCCCTTTTTTTTAAACAGCTGTTGAAAAATTTGTGAGGATGCAGAAAAGAGCCACAAAAATTATTCAAGAGCTAGAGAAAATGCCTTACAGCAAATGACTTACAGAACTCAATCTGTTTGAGAGGTGATTTGTTTATAGTGTAGAAGTACATTCACAAGGAGAGAATATCAGGTACCAAAGGGCTTTAATTTGGCTGAGAAAGGCAGAAGAAGCAGCAATGACCAGAAGTTAAAGACAGACAAATTCAAATGAGAAGTCAGGCATCAATTTTTAACAGTGAGGGTGATAAACCATTGGACAAACTACCAAGGGAAGTGGTGGATTCTCTCTCTCTTGCAGTCTTCAGATCAAGACTGAATGCCTTTCTGGATTCAGTCAAACACAAGGCTCAATGCCAGGGTAGCTGTGTGGAATTCTGTGACCTTTGTTTTAAATAGAAGAGCAGACTAGGAGATGTAATTTCCTTCTGACTTTGAAAGCTATGAATAAACGATGAAAGTATAGATGGGAAAATGGAGGGCTCAAGGCTGTAGAGAAAATCAGTGGCAGAGCCAATAATGAGAACCCTGCTCTTGTATCTATTGCAACTGATGATCATCAATCAGCAGTTACAGAGCCAACTAAAATCAAAATTATCTTTCAGATTTTGTGATATTGGTATTTACAGCATGTTAAATACAGCTATGTCCAAGGCAGAGCCTCAAATGTAAAATATAATTTTAAAGTAGAATATCATTAACAACAGAAGTCTGTACAGAAATGTTGGAAATGAATGCACCCAAAACTTCTATTCAACAGGAAGGAAATAAATAATAATTTCATTTTTGTATTTATTTATGTATTATTGCTAGATCTGCAGTGGAAGTCTGGGCACATGGCAGAGAGTCTAACGAACATGCCTCGTCATTCCCTCTACATCATAATTGGAGCCCTTTGTGTCGCATTTGTCCTAATGCTGATCATTCTGATTGTGGGGATATGTCGCATAAGCCGCATTGAATACCAAGGCTCTTCCAGGCCAGCCTATGAGGAGTTCTACAATTGTAGAAGCATTGACAGTGAATTTAGTAGTGCAATTGCTTCTATCCGACATGCCAGGTTTGTTGTGGGGAAAGGGAAAGTAAATGGAATCTCTTTGCTATATCTACTTCAAATTCTTGTGTAGTAGCACAGCATCAGCCAATTGCTATTGACAAATATGAAGGCTGTACTGCTTCCAAATTAGAAATATCGCATTGTTTTAATTGCTCATCATTATATCTGGACTGCAATCTGGTCTCAGTTAAACAGTGCGAATCAAGTGACACTCCATTGAAGGCAGTAGAGTTCTGGATTTACACAGTGTAACTGAGAGCTGAATCTGTCCCTTTACATCAGTCTGTAAGGTGTTTCCGTTTGGGAAGTGTGCAAGTATTTTTTTTTATTTTGTAAGTTTTTATTCTTCTTGTTATATTTACACATTTCAAAATCTACATATCAAAATTCCGTACTTTATCATCCATGTACTTTGGGTAATAATGAATAATGCATTTGGGAACGTTTTATTTTTGTTTTGTTGCATATATTTTTCAAAATTATTTTGACACCTAGCAAAACAAAACAAAATTCCTAAATAATCATCAAAATGCCAGGGGTTGATATCTTGTGTGTGATTAAATCATTGGACCAGGACTCAGGCAATCTGGGTTCAGTGCCCACCTCTGCCACAGATTCCTGGTATGACCTTGTTCTGTGCCTCTGTTTTTCCATCCACTAAATGGGTATAAGTCTTATCTGCCTCGCAAGAATATTGTGAGGATAAATCCTTTAATAGTTGTGAGACAGTCAAATACCATTGCGCTAGATGCCCAAGAAGAAGATAGATTAATTTGAAAAGGTTTTAAAAAGAAAGTTGCATGCATTTTGTTCAGTGCAGCAGTCTAAATATAATTAAAACATTTCACACCAACTACAATGAGTAAATTGCATTTGAGATTAAAATGTGTAGTTTAGAACTGCTATTTGTGAGATAGTAATGGCAGGTATCTTGCTGATACTATCAGCATAGCAAGCCATTGTATTAGTCTATAAATCAGTTTCCATCCTGCTCCTATGCCAGGAGTGGGCAAACTTTTTGACCCAAAGGCCACATCTGGATGGGGAAATTGTATGCAGGACCATGAATGTAGGGCTGGGACAGGGGGTTGGGGTGCAGGAGAGAGTGTGGGGTGTGGGAGGGGGTGTGGTGCGCAGGAAGGAGCTCAGGGCAAGGGGTTGGGGTACAGGGTGCAGGAGTGGGCTCAGCAGGGGGTTGGGGTGCAGGATGCGGCAGGGGGTTAGGGACTCAGGGCAGGGGATTGGCGTGCAGAAGGGGTGCGGAGTTCAGGAGGGGGCTCAGGGCAGGGGGTTGGGGTGCAGGAGGGGTGTGGCAGGGGGCTCAGGGCAGGGGTTTAGGGGGCTCAGGGCAGGGGGTTGAAGTGTGAGGTGCAGGAGGGGTTCAGGGTACGGGCTCTGGCCCAGTGCACAGCGGGGCTAAGGCAGGATCCCTGCCTGCCCTGGCCCCGCGCCAATCCCAGAAGTGGCCAACACGTCCAGCAGTGGCTCCTGGGAGTGGGGTGGAGCAGGCGGCTCCGCTGCACACTGCCTTTGCCTGCACGTACCACCCCCAAAGCTCCCATTGGTTGCGGTTCCCCATTCCTGGCCAATGGGAGCTGCAGGGGGCAGTCCCTGCAGGCAAGGGCAGCGCACTGAGCCCTCTGCCTCTCTCCCCCAGGGGCTGCAGGGACGTGGTGATGGCAGCTTCCGGGAGTGGTGCGGGGCCAGGGCAGGCAGGGAGCCTGCCTTAGTCCCGCTGCACCATGGGGCTGGCAATCCCATGGGCTGGATTGAAAGCCCTGATGAGCCAGATCCAGCCCGCGGGCCATAGTTTGCCCTCCCTTGTCCTATGCTGATGTAACAAACAGCTGTTTAAAGTAGGTGTGTATAAACTGAATATTTAATTTCAGTAGGCAGCCAAATAAGAACTGGAAATGGTGTATGCCTGCAGCTAAAATGGAAGCCAAATAATGGACAGAACAGTTAATGATACAGTCACATGTATCGGATGTGATCATTTACTGCAGCAGGGTGTTAGTGATAAAAGTCAGTGCTAGTAATCACAGATTAAAGTAGACAGGAACTCCTTATCTTGTTTGCTCACCATGGCTGTTTCTTGGCTCCTGACTTTCCAGAGTACCCCACCTTTCCTTTCACGGCTACTCCTCCTGCCTGGGGCCTGGGCTCCCCTCAGCGGTTTTCTAGTGCTCTGCCCTTCCTGTTGAAAATGCTCTAACTATGCCTGTCTACTACCTGCTAGGAGCCATACACCAGTCAAGGATTGCTGAAGTGAAGCCTTTGGTTTTGGAACAAATTGATAAATTAAACAGCAATAAGTCACCAGGACCAGACGGTATTCACCCAAGAGTTCTGAAGGAACTCAAATGTGAAATTGCAGAACTACTATCTGTAGTCTATCATTTAAATCAGCTTCTATACCAGATGACTGGAGGATAGGTAATGTGATGCCAATTTTAAAAAAAGGGCTCCAGAGGTGATCCCAGCAATTACAGGCCTGTAAGCCTGACTTCAGTACCAGGCAAACTAGCTGAAACTGTAATAAAGAAAAATATTGTCAGACATACAGATGAACATAATTTGTTGAGGAAGAGTCACCATGGTTTTAGTAAAGGGAAATCATGCCTCACCAATCTACTAGAATTCTCTGCGGGGGTCAACAAGCATGTGGACCAAGGGGACCCAGTGGATATAGTGTACTTGGATTCTCAGAAAGCCTTTGACAAGGTCCCTCACCAAAGGCTCTTATGCAAAGTAAGCTGCCACGGGATAAGAGAGAAGGTGCTCTCATGGACTGGTAACTGATTAAAAGATAGGAAACAAAGGTATAAATGGTCAGTTTTCAGAATGGAGAGAGGTAAATAGTGGTGTCCCCCAGGGGTTTGTTCTGGGTCCAGTCCTATTCAACATATTCATAAATGATCTGGAAAAGGGGGTAAACAGTGAGGTGGTAAAATTTGCAGATAATACAAAATTACTAAAGATAGTTAAGACCCAGGTAGACTGAGCAAAGAGCTACAAACAGATCTCTCAAAATTGGGTGACTGGGCAACAAAATGGCAGATGAAATTTAATGTTGATAAATGCAAAGAAATTCACATTGGAAAGCATAATCCCAACTATATATATAAAATGATGGGATCTAAATTAGCTGTTACCACTCAAAAAAGAGATCTTGGAGTCGTGGATAGTTCTCGGAAAATATCCACTCAATGTGCAGCAACAGTCAAAAAGCAAACAGAATGCTGGGAATAATCAAGAAAGGGATAGATAATAGGACAGAAAATATCATGTTGCCTCTCTATAAATCCATGGTATGCCCACATCTAGAATATTGTGTCCAGATGTGGTCACCACATCTCAAAAAAGATATATTGGAATTGGAAAAGGTTCAGAAAAGTGCAACAAAAATGATTAGGGGTATGGAACGGCTTCCGTATGAGGAGAGATTAATAAGACTGGGACTTTTCAGCTTGGAAAAGAGACGATTAAGGGAGATATGATTGAGGTTTATAAAATCATGACTGGTGTAGAGAAAGTAGATAAGGAAGTGTTGTTTACTACTTCTCATCACACAAGGACTAGGTGTTACCAAATGAAATTAATAGGCAGCAGGTTTAAAACAAATAAAAGGAAGTATTTCTTCACACAACGCACAGTCAACCTGTGGAACTCCTTGCCAGAGGATGTTGTAAAGGCCAAGAGCATAACAGGGTTCAAAAAAGAACTAGATAAATTCATGGAGGATAGGTCCATCAGTGGCTATTAGCTAGGATGGGGAGGAATCGTGTCGCTAGCGTCTGTTTGTCAGAAGCTGGGAATGAGTGACAGGAGATGGATCACTCGATGATTACCTATTCTGTTCATTCCCTCTGGGGCACCTGGCACTGGCCACTGTCGGAAGAGAGGATACTGGGTTAGATGGACCTTTGGTCTGACCCAGTAGGGCTCTTCTTATGTACTCTGGCTATGCCCCTTTCCTGTTCCTGGTTAGAGAACTGAAAGAGTATTTACTCTCATCCACATTCTTCTGATAACTGGAACCATTAGTATGCCAGGCAAAAGGATGATTTAGCAATGGTGTGGTTGGTGGCCATATTTTCCCAATTTTTTATATTGTTCATTCTCTGTGCAACAGTATTTTCCCAGATGTAAGGAGAAGTGGACAATGGTGACATTTAAAGAGAATCCTGAGGCCTTGTACACAACAGGGATATGCGACCCAAATAAAAATGGTCCCAGCTGTTGGTGCTGTTCTTAGCAGCTGAATGTTTCAGCACAGTGTTTGGAGTGTCCCAAGTATTGCTCATCCCCTTTCTTGGGACTTTCTTCCCTACCCTAACTAGCGTCTCCTGCACTGGAAGCTTAGGGACCCCTAACCCTATGGGTTGTAGGGCCTCCTCTTCCTTTGATGTTATCTTGGGTGGGGAGGGGGTTGCCTGATGGCTGGAATCTTTCTTCTGCTCCTTTATCTTCAAGGGGTACTAGATGTTCACTCCCCCACCACCCTCTTTGGGTATAGAGAGGAAGGTGTATGGTGAGGTAACTGCTTCTCCTGCTCCAGGGGTGGGCAGAGGGCACTTAGTGGTTCAATGCCCCAATCTAAAGGCTTTTTTATAAGCTCATTCACCTTGACTCAAACTATTTTCACTGCAAGTTGTTGATGGATGTGATTGAAAAGGTGAAACAGTGCTGCTGTCAGACTTTTCAAATCTTGGGACCTGGACTGTTTGTTGGAGGTCTTTCCTTTAGCTATGTGACCTGCTCTGAATTAATCTCTGCATAGTGCCAAGGAACACCTTTTAGTAAAACCAGTGAGAGTCAAGGTGAATGAGCTCATAAAAAAGCTTTTACATTGGGGCTGCATTCATACTGGTTTTTGAAGCCTGCATTCAGTAGTTAAGAAAAAGAGAGAATGCCAGAACCTGTAAATAAAAAGGATTTTTATTTGCACCTTTGTGAAATATATTCTAGTTAATGTCAATGAAAAGGAATGTTTGAATTGCAAATAATATTTGTGTGCTGCCAAAAAAGGAAAATGAGAAATAAATCATTTGATGCTATATAAATATCTACTATGCAGCTGCCATGCTGGTACTTTTCTAAGATTTAGTGTGCAGACTTCAGTCTTTATTTCTGTTTCAGAAGATAGAAAGCAGTATAAATTGGTGCTCCCAGAACAGCGGAGGAATCACAATTTCACAGTTGTCTTTTACACAGACGTGTGTATATATATTGAGACTACCAAGGCCTACATTTTCAAAAGTGACTTATTTTAGGTGTTCAACCTGAGACATATTAAAGGGGCCTGTTTTCAAAGAACAGGTTCTCAGCGCTTTCTGAAAATCAGGTTCCTTTTAAGGTGTCACAGTTTGGACACACGATCACTACTCACTTTGGAAAATATAGGCCTTGATATTCTTTATATACACATGTGTGGGTGGATGTCAAATGAAGGGTGTATTTTTACAGTGTGAAATTTTTTTTAGGATCAATAGCAGGTACATGTTCAGGAAATAGTAGACTTCTATCACATAACATTGTCAATCTTTTTTGTCATCTGCAGCCTTTGTTGGTGATGATTTTCTTTTCTTCCAAGTCATTGATAAAAATGTTAAATGGCATAGAACCAAGAGCTGATCGCTGCGGGACTCCACTAGAAGCACACGTGCTCCATGATGATTCCCCATTTATAGTTACATTTTGAGACCTCTGAGTAATATATTAACTAGCTATAGTGTTATAAGCAGAGCCTGGCTGATCAAAGGCATGTGG
The DNA here is from genome assembly GCF_965140235.1 of Caretta caretta. Classification (NCBI taxonomy): domain Eukaryota; kingdom Metazoa; phylum Chordata; order Testudines; family Cheloniidae; genus Caretta; species Caretta caretta. Next base: position 33,843,119 of record NC_134214.1, read on the forward strand.
TCTATCATCTAGAAGGCGCATCCAGGCCACAAACAATTAGTATAGGTGCCGTGGTCTTGTCTTAGCGTGTGCTAGTCAACCATGGCCCACCCTGATCTTCACAGGAGAATGGATCTTGCATTGTACAAGGTGTGCAACCGGTAGTATGCTCTCAGCATCTGCAGTGTGCTTCTGTCAAAAAAGGGCAGGATGTCACCATAAATCACCAGAGAGTTTTCATCTTCTTTCTTGCCTATTAAAAGATCTGCATCTTTAACTCCTGCTGAAAATGATAGAGGAGGAAATGGTTCAGAAATTCATCTTTATCGTATTGATTAGTAACGTGCCATAAGCGTGCTTGGTTCCACAGATCCTGGAATATCAACTAAAGCACAGATTCATCCCTGATGAAGTCAGTGGCCCAAATATATTTAACTTTGTGTATAATATGGAAGAAAGCTGTCAGTCATAAAGTAAAAACAAGTTTTTCACTCTAGGCTTGTTGAGAATTGGAGTATTTTCCTTGCATGAGATTTGCATCATTCAAATTATAGGATTTCCACCCATCTTGGTTGGTGCAATTCACCAAAAACAGCCATGAACTAAATCAGGAGAACGGGGAAATTGTATACAATTCTTTAAACAATATGGGATTGGTTTTTGTTTTAGCCTAAATAATTTCTTCAGAACATCACTTCTAAGTCACAATTTCCAGCCTGAATAGCTTACAGTAGTGGAGACACGCTGGTTACCTTTTCCAGACCTGAGGAAGAACTCTGTGAAGCTTGCAGGCTTGCCCCTTCTACCAACATAAGTTGGTCCAATAAAAGATATTATCTCACCCACCTTGTTTTTTTCAGTAGTAGAGCTAACATGTCATATGCATGAAGGGAACTAAATGGGAATCTAAAATTAGAGGAATTCCTTGTATATTAATTGAGAGGCCTTCTATTTCACTTTCAGAGTCTTATGTGGTGGAGCCCTGTAAGGAAAATAGACTTGAGGTCTTTTCTATCTCTTTATCCCTATGATTCTATTTCTTTATTTAAAGCTCCTAGTTACTTACAACTATTTCTGAAGGCATTTTTTTTACAGTCAGGTCATATCTACAGCATATTTTTTACCTAACATTTTAATAAGTGTTCATGAGAGTGATTCACTAAAAGGCATTAATGTTTTATCGGCATTCCAAACTTTTATAGAATCTTGGCAGTTTCAACCTGACTCTCTAATGGATATATCTAGTCAGCAAAACTGTACCAGCTGAATTATTTGACACTTTGTCTGCCAGTTCACAATTCAACCTGACTATACAGTTTTATCTATTTCCAGATGGCAAATAGGAAGACAAAAAAACAATGAACAGTGTGTGATAACTGTGACAAATGACATCAGGGAACCTCAATGTTGTTTGGAAATTCTGGGCCCATTGTAGTCAGTGGGTGCTTCTCCACTGATTTCACCAGAGCTAGGATTTCACCCTTAGTATCTGATTTTGATTCTATTGAATTCAGGGGTAAAACCTCCAATGACTTGGGGGTACAGAATCTGTTCCTTGCTCTTTTTAGGGCTTGGTTTCTGGGTTCCATATAGTTCAAACATTCCTTCTGTGTTTTTACTGTTGATTGCAAGAAATACTGCAATATGGTTTAGAATTTACAGTTTTCCCCTAAAGATTTTTCTGACAGGGAGCCATGAATCAGTGGATTATTACAATTAACATGTATGTACTTCTGTTTATCACCAAAGTCCTTTTTTCCCCTTCTTTTAGGTTTGGAAAGAAATCCCGACCTGCAATGTATGATGCAACCCCCATTGCTTATGAAGATTACAGCCCTGATGACAAACCTTTGGTCACGCTAATTAAAACAAAAGATTTGTAATCGACTGTATCTTTTTCTGATTATTTTTCAAAAAGATGGGCTACTAAATTAATTTAAATATTTTTAAGAAGAAGAAAGCGTGAGAAATTTAAAATGTTAAATGTTCCAGAATTTTCTGTAGAATATTTAAGAACTAATTTTCTGCAGCTTTTAGTCTGAAAAAATATTTTAAAACTTAGTGTTTGAAATTCATGGATTACATTTTAATGTACCTTCAACTCTATAAATTGTTATCTTATAATAGTGTGTGTTTTTTCATGGTAGACATTATTAATAAACCCAGATGAAATTCTGTGGTTGTTACAGAACAGAATACAGTAAGCTTAATCAATGAACAGTTCCTTTTTGACATCTCAGTGCCAGCTTTCTCGGTAGAGATAGGAAAAAGTGAAAAATAATATGATGCATAATATATCCATTAATTAAAAAAAAAGTCTAAAATGTTTGTGTTGTGAAAAAGAAATTAGTAACATTTATTATTCCTAACCTGAATGAATTAGCTTTTGCCTTATTCTGTGCATGGATAGATAACCTATTTCTGCATTATTATCTGGAAGTTGCTGACACATACTTTTGAGTTGATGTTTTGTCATTTTTGTAATAGTATTCAAGGTAGGCCTTGTAAAAATAATATACAATTCAGGTGCCTATGGAGGCACACGAAGGACCTGATCGTATACTCATTGAAATCAGTGGCAAAATTGCCTTTGACTTTAGTGGGTACAGGCTTTGGCCCGAGGATTGGATTGAATCGATATTTTTCTTTAAAAGTCAAGGTTTTTATATCGTGAGTAAACTAAACCTACAGTTTGAGTTCATTTCTCAAAGATTATTAATGTACAGTACGGTTTCATTCAATATTGTGTATTTCTCATAGTGCATCTTATTTATATACAGTATGGTTTTTCTGTGGCTGCATTTGATTGCTTATGTGCTTCTTCAAATTCTTGCATATTTCAGAGAATATTAAATAAATGTTATCAAGTCAAGGTTGGATCTGATCTGGTCATTTTCCTACATTTCAGGTTACACAAAGTCTCTAAATTTGAAAGGACCTGAGTCAGATTCATTCTCTCTCTCTCTCTCTCTCTCTGCTCTCAATCAGGGACTTGAACTTGGATATCCCCGGCCAGCGCATGCATACACACAATCAAATTTTGAAACTTCAAAAGTTATTGTGAAATGGAATTGTCACTTCTAGAAATTACCATTTAACCTTTCAAAAGCAGAATGAATACAATGTTTGTAACCTAGGCCCAGTCCTCCAATTCATTCCACACTGGTAGTCACAGAACCATGCAGTTATAGAACTCAGCATGACTTTCATTCTGTGCTTCAGAGCCCATTATTGGCATGGCAAAGTGTCCACATCAAGACTGAGAGGAATTGGCATAACTGCCTGGAGAAACATGCTGTGCACAATGTCGGTTTGATGTTTGCCTTCAGCCTTGCGCTGTTAGTTTCTCACTTCTGTGAAGAGTGAGAAAAAAATCACTGCCCTCCAAATGATGTTCAGATAAATCAAGAGAAAATCCTGCCTTCTGCTAACTGGGTGCTGCATGGTAGCGTAGAATGTAAGTGAATGTCTATCCCAACTCCCCCTCTGGAAGGACTCTGGGGAATTGTCAGTGCTCTTGCACCAGCCAGTAAGTTCGTCCAAGAGGATATGGCCTGCTGACTCGTAGGTGTGTCCCACAAAGGGACAGCACCACTGGTTGTGTGGGGGCAACTGCAGCCCTGGGGATTTTTTCACCCACTTCACCTAACACACAGATCCCCAGAGCTCAGCAACTGAGGTTGGTTCCAGAATTTGCCCTTAAAAACAAATAAAATATAATGAATCGAGAAGGCAGATGTAACTGCCCCTTGTTAATATCTTTACTAGTGGTTGGAGCACATCTGGTATGTTACTCTTAATTGTGAATTCCTTGCTATTACTGTTTCCAGTTGCAACCATTGGAAGAGGTCCAATCTATTTTCTGAATTTTACACTAACGTACAAGCAGAATATGGACATATTATTTTGGTGAATCAAGCTGTAAATGTTATTAAAATGCATAGGGTTTTGTGATTTAAATGTATAGATTACATTTTAGTCCAAAAATTAAAAATAGCAAAGAGGATAAATACAGCAGAAGCAAGTCACATTTTTAGAGCATGTGAGAGAAAGAAGGGAAGCAAGGGAAAACAAAATAGCATGTACGAGTGTCAGTTCTCTCTGCTAAAATGAAACACAGTAACTTGTTTTCTAAGTGAACTAAGTAAGTAGTCATTGTCAGGAGCAACTAGACTATAAATCTACATGTTAATAAGACCAAAACTATTTGATTTATATAAATGCCAAACACATCTTAAAAATCCAAACTCCTCTGCACCCTTGTAACTAATCAAATAGATTTTACTGAATTTTGGCCAAGCCAGTTACTTACAGACCGAATGACCCTAATCTAAAACCAGCTTCTGAGTTTGGAAGTGAAATTTTGCATGCACAATCATATATTGCAAGTAACAGTTTGCACATAAGAACTAGGCAGATGTCTGGCTACCTGTTTTGCATACAGACAGAGTCTGCAATTCCTTGTTCTCCTCTCTGCATGATTTGGAGGCCCTCCTCGATGGGGGCTTCCAAGTGGAGCTTGGAAGACACTGGCAGGAGCAGTGCTCTCCAAAGGCTAGTGGAGAGGCAGCTTCTATGTTCCATTCCCCTAAAATTACCCAGTGAACCATCAGACCCCTTTAGAGGGTATTTGACTGTTAGATGATTTACTAAGCAAATATAAAGGAAATAATAGTTCTTAGTATTTTACTCCCTGCAATAATAAAATATTGACCATCTGAGAATCCATATGTGAGTACAGAAACAAGCAACTTTCTATTATTTGAGGGAGCATGCTACTTAATCGTCTGTATTTTACAAGGGAGATGTTGCAGTGAGCAATAGCCTCTATGCATACAAATCACTCCTTGGTAACAATTCTAAACCATGCCGTATCTCTCTTGAGTGACTGATCTGAAAGATAATAATTTGTGAGGCGCTATCTTTCTGTGAACATGGAGCCTCTAGCTTCTGTAAATCATCCTGTGCTTCTCATGAAATGCTTTGGAAATTGGTTCTTTCCATTTATTTTATTAAACTCCGACAGCATATTATAGTTGTGCTGTACACATCTCTGCATTTCAGAAACATTTGTGAGGGGCTGCACAGCCTTCCAACCTGACCACAGGGCTGGAGAGCAGAAACCCTTCCAGAGTTCTCATCCAAGCTCTGGTGCTGATTTGGGCCAGTGACCTAACCACTCTGTATGCCTGATCATGCTCTTCTGAGGAAAAACACGAGGCTGGGGAAGTGCACCGGTAATATCCACAAAGCGAGAGGGGGTTAATGCTACTCTGGAGAAGTGTTAACTTTTACACAGGTTTCCTATTGCAAATCCACCATGTGCAGAGGGGAACATACTGTGTGTGCTCCAGGCCTTCTCAACATGCAGAGCCTTGAGTGTGCTCTGAACCTGCTCCCCTCGCTTTGACACATTTTCCGAATTCTGCCCACATGTGTTTTCCACTCTGCATAAATAGAAGGAAACATACCTGGGCTTGTTTTTCCCCAGCTGTATAATTCTTACCCACTTCACTGGGTGCTGTGACATTTGTATTCAGTACATGGCTTAATACGTGGCTTACACATGCAGTACATGGCTTAATACATACACACTGACAAAGGCTCAAGTCCAGTTTTAGGCTATGTTTACACTACAGTCTTTGTTAACATAACTTGTGTCACTCGGGTGTGAACCACCTTCCCCCCCACCCCCCAAGGGACATAAGTTACACCAACATAAGCGCTTGTTTGCACAGCACTATGTCAGTGGGAGAGCTTCTCTCGCCAACATAGCTTCTGCCGCTTGCAGAGGTGGTTTTATTATGTTGATGGGAGAGCTCTTTCCCATTAGCACAGGGCATCTTCACCAGACACTCTGCAGTGGCAGAGCTGCATCTGTACAGCTGCGCCACTTCCGTGATGTATGTATAGACATGGCCTTAGTCTTTATACTGTGTATTGCCAACCACAATACACAGGGAGGAATGCAATATGTAGCCCCGTCCCTGTGGGTGGAATAATTGCAGCACATGTTAACCAGGAATACTCTCTACTTATATTTTGTTAGTGATTAACTGGATGTGCCCTAGGTTCCACACCTTAAAGCCCCATCCAGCAGATTCATTCCCCCAGCCCACATCTATCATCTGTGAGAAACTACAGACAGGCTTAACTATGAAACTGATTGATTTATTTAACAAAGACTTAAACAGTAACTAATAGGACCCCCAAATAAAACAGTACACAAAGGTACAGGTTGGCTTAACAAACTGACATGAAGTCAAGGTCCCGAAACCACAGAACAAGGGAATTTGCTACAGGTAAGGTACGGACATACTAGACCAGGTTCAAAGGAAGGGACCCACGACAATGGATTTCATGGACCAAGTATAACAGGATGCTCGGACACAGGTAAGACAGGAACTAATCAGTAACTGGAACAGGAGTTTGGATCTTCTTCTGTGGTCTTCTGTAGATCTCTCGAAGTCTTGGCTAGGACATGCACTGTGCTGCCACCAGGAAGGATAGCCCCTTCTCTCAGGTGCAGCAGTCCTTTATGTTCTCTTGTTACTAGGCAGAACACGTACTAAGTGATTCTTGGTCTTTTCCCGCCTCAGAGGTAGAAAGGCGCCAATAGGCTCAAAATGAAGGGCACCAACATGGTGGACAAACAACAACTATTCACAAACAAAATGGCAAAGTGCCTAAACTAAATGGAACTTGTAGATTTTCTCCTTCACAGAATGCAAGTGCAAAAATAAAAGGTGCAGGCAAAACAGACGAGCACGCTGGCCATATGCTATCCGTGATACTTAAACACAGCTCTAAAGGACCCACATTAAAACAAACAGTAGTGGCCCCTGTTCATGCATCAGTTTTGCCTAAGGGAAATAAATGAGAGTATCTCCATAGCTGCAGTCTGCCCTAACACAGATCTGTATTTACTACAGGAAATACTTTGGTGGTTTAAATCCTGAGGTTATCTAACTCTATGTTCTTAATTATGGTATGAGTCATATGGAGCCTTTGCCCTTACCTTGCATGGGCTATGTGAGGGCCAGCCACAATTGCAACCCTTGCACTTGGCAGATAGCAGGATTGCTCCCTCTAATGCAGCCCAAGGGGTGGGGAGTAAACAGCCCTTGAAGGGCCAAGCACAACCCCCTCCCACCCAAACGAGGAAGAATTCTGCCTCCCTGAGGCAAACTATCTCACTGAGCTTCCCCAAGGGGAGGTGTAGCTTGCTACTGTCCCTTACTCTGGGCTGCATGTGGTTTGTACAGTCTAGCCATTACCTGTCTAAGGCAGTTGACAGGCTAAGAGCTACCTCTCTCCCTTGCTTTTATATTAAATGAGGGGTGTTTTATAAACGAGTTGTAATATTACGAATAGTAGCGCATGTACATGTAACTGAGCATGTGCAATAACATGCAGGATATAGCACTGCTGCAAGCAGGAAATAGAACACAAATAATGCCTGTTTAAATTTCTATCTGCATTGCTATCACATAACAATTTGCCTCAGCCCAGCCCCTATTTTGGGGGGACATTAAGAGGAAGGATGGCGGGTGCTGTGGAATTGCTTCAGAACTTACTGGGACTCTAGGTAAGTATCTGGGGAAGATAAAAGCCTCTGTAAATGCTGTTCATTTCTCTTAACATTTCCTTATTATCAGACTAACCAACAGGCTCCGAGTGGCCTCAGGATTAAGGACTTTTACTCCAGGGTGATTAGTGAGTGATTGGAATCAGGCCCTGGCCACTCCCTACCAAGAGGAGACCTGAAGAAGAGCTCTATGTAACTTGGAAGTTTGTCTCTTTCACCAATAGAAGTTGGGCCAATAAAAGATATTACCTCACCCACCTTGTTTCTCCAAGATTAGTCAAATCTAATCAGAATCCATGTCTGAGTTAACACATGGAAATGCTACAAGTCTGATTCTTCTGCCATTGACACTGGTGTAAGTTGTAGGTCACTCCAGTGACACCCATGGAGCTACTAGGTGGATTTTCCACTGGCCTCTGTGAGTAGGCAACTAACTCCCATTGCAATCAATGGGAGTTAGGTGCTTTTGAAAATCCCCCTAGGCACCTCTCTGTATCTTTAGGTGCCTAAATGCCTTTAAAAATCTGGTCCTAAGGATACAACAGGAAGGAGTCAGCCAAAAGCTGATCAGTTCAGTAAGATCGCTCACAGAGATTACAGCTATGATGTTTTAGTGCTTTCTCATCTTCATTTTTGGAAAAAACCTTGGCCTTTCTCCAGCAGTTCTGGAGTTCCGCTAGTCCTGCCACGTTGCAAAACGGGTTGCAGAAATGGCCCCTCCATATAGATGGGCAGACCAAGGCTATCTTCTGTTCAGGTTTCTCCAGCGCATCAACAGGCCTTCTTCAAGTGTTTGTTATAGTGATACTTGTCGCCACATTCAATATTTCACTAGTTCTGACATGTTGCAGAACTCCACAAACTGCTCAGTCTTGTTCGCCCAGTTGATCCTGGGTGCAATTCTCCTCTCTGAGTTGTGCACTGCCCTCCTATTGTTGACTTCAGTGAGAGCTTTGCACAGTATTGGGCCCCATATTATCAGCATCTCCTGACACACAGTTTCTTACCCAGGACACTCAGGGCTCAAATTAAAATCATTATAAGAAGGGGGCAGGTTCAGTATCTGTCGTCCCTCCCTGTATGTATAATTATATTGATGGATATATTTTAACAAGAGAAAGTGAGTTCACCTGGTTCAAGAACCACTAAAAGATCTCTCCCAGAACCCCACCCCTCTTTTCTGGCACAGTGCTGTTGGTTTTTGCTGGATCTTCTAGGCATCTTAAATGTAAGGTTAGACCAGTGTGATTTTAGCTAATTTGCACAATGGGGCCAATTAAATCCCTGTCGTGCTCTCCACAGAGTAAGCAAGCAGGAAGAGAGGAAAGGGCAACGTACCTGATAAATAGCAACATGGAAAAATGGACCTGATCCTCCTCCTTAGCCCATGTTCTTTGTTAGCAAGTTCCAACCTCCATTCCCTGAGCCCTTGGGCTAAATGCCTACATTCCCTGGCGCACAGCTTAGTGCAGGTGTAGGGCATGGGGGACATAAAGCTGCCTCTGAGCCACCTTTATGTCCAATCCCAGGGCCTTATCATGGAGCTGGCTGAGGACCGGCCCTCAGCAGAAGTTAGAGCAACCCAAAAGCTGTGTTTCAGAGGGGTAGCCGTGTTAGTCTGTTTCAGCAAAAAGAACAAGGAGTCTGTGTGGCACCTTAGAGACTAACAAATTTATTTGGGCATAAGCTTTCATGGGCTATAACCCAGTTCATCAGATGCATGGAGTGAAAAATACAGTAGGCAGGTATAAATATACAGCACATGAAAAGATGGGAGTTGCCTTACCAAGGGGGGAGTCAGTGCTAATGAGGCAAATTCAGTTAGGGTGGATGTGGCCCATTTCCAACAGTTGATAAGAAGGGGTGAATATCAAAAGAGGGAAAATTACTTTTTGTAGTGACTCAGCCACTCTCAGTCTTTATTCAGGCCTAATTTGATGGTTGTGATCACTTATGCTGGCATGAAATGACACCCTAGGGCTCATTATGCTTATGAGGCTTACTAGAGTGCAGTGTGCTCTAGTTGGGGGCCCCAAATTGTCCCCTCTAATTCCTGATCTACTCCCCTTGCGGGTGGGCATGGGAAAGACTCAGAAGGAGTTGGCATAGAGTCAGCTGAACATTCAGGGCAGCCCTAAGACCTTTAATGCAGTTTAGAGGAACTTTCATGTGGGCCAGGAGCTGACCTCTTATTCTTACATCCCTTCTCCTTTTACCATTGTTCATTTCCTTAGGGTTTGGAATAGCTACAATCAGGCGCACTGGATCAGGTAACTTCCTCTGATGTGGAGCAGATCAGCCAGTGCAAATAAACAATATCCCATAAACTAGCTCTGTGTGGGCTCATTCTCCTATATCACTTCTGCAGTGCAGAATAGGGGACAGAAATTAGCTCTCTGCAAAAGTCTGCTTTCCAGGCTGCTGGGTGCCTGTGAGGATTCCAGTTTTAAACTCCTTTTAATGATTGTATAATAGGACAATTATTGTAAATAATCTTCCTCATTAGGAAAAATAAACCACCAAACAGGCTCTGGTTGGGGAGATCTTTCGTGAAAGAATATAAATTAATAAATAAACTTGTTGAGCAAACATCTTAATCTGAAGAGCTGAGAAGAGCAGACAGCAAAATTAATCATTTGGGAAAATAAGCTGGTCTGTTGTGCTTTGCTTCCATAGCAGGCGAGGAATATTCTAACGAAAACAATCCGCTGGGGCTCTCTGACCTCGGACTTTCTGCGACAGGTTCCCACATGATCAGGGGGTGCTCCTTTTGATCAGGCTGAAGTCAAACGAGACTATCCAGGAAGATGCCTATCCACCAGTTTGTTCTGTGTAGCTGCAGCCAGTGTTGGACTTTGTTCTTGTCTTATTTATTTCTTTGCAGAAGCACACACAGTGCCCTTGCTATTACAACAGTTCAGGCGGTGGAGTCTCTTCCACCTTCTTGGAGCAATGCCAACCAAAACTACATCAGAGTCTACATTGCAAGATTCTACAGGAAGCCAGGCTTTGGAATTCTCTCTGGTCTACCCTGTTAGCAAAGCCGACGGCCTCATTCTGAGCTCACAATGATGTACATCACAATTAATTCTAGTCATCAGTATAAATCCAAGTGAGAAGGGCCTGGTGTTCATCTCAGTTACACTTATTTAATTGACTTCAGTGGAGTTAGTCTGAATTTATGCCAGCAGAACACAGATTAGTATCTGGGCCTTTGAGCCAAACTCAGGACTGATGTGACTTGTGGTATATCTGATCAATGTAGACCCAATGTGTACATGGAAAATAGTGTAGTGTAACTAGGTGGATTTGGCAACTAGCAGGTGCATTTTAGATTGATCGGAGGCATAGGAAATGACAGGTGTTCCTGCTCCAAATGCTAGTTAATGGTAAGTCCTATAGGACTGTATTCTTTCTTCTCTCTCCGGTTGTATTCAACTGGCTGAGGTCCTATGAGGTCGAGGAAAGACTGTTTCTCCCTCTGAATCCCTCCAAGACACTACCATCTTATGGAGAAGATGCTGCTGTACCCAGGATGAGGACCTCTGGAGGTTCAGAGAAGGACTTGTCAGTACACACTCCTGGCTGTGAAACTCTACCACAGGAGATCAGGATGAAACTGTGCCTTGCCTTGTGACAGGTCTGTTTCTATAAGCTTTAGCACAATAGAGCCTCTTCTCACACTTGCTCCCATAAACATCTCTCCAGAGAAAGACACTTGACGGAATGCAACCCCACAAAGAAAATACCTTCCCAGCAGAACGCTGCTGAGACTTGGATCACGGTCTCCACTGCTTAAGTGTCATTGTGACCGATGCCCTAAAATACATTGGTGGAACATGACACTTTCAGCCTAAATTGACCTCATGTCATTTTGCTGCCCTCAAGATACAGCTTCACATTTTTGCCTCTGTTTCACTGAGTCTTTAAACTCCCCAAATCTAAAAGATGGTTGTGATGAAATAGAGAGAGAATCATTCTATTCAGGAACATTTTGAACGCTTTTCTTGAAGAAAAATGTCCAAACCTTATAACAACGGGGACAGAACATAAATGTTCATGCTGAACTATTATAACAAAATGTTTCTGGTCAAATGATCGGGCAGTGACTGGAATGAAATCAGATGAGAGGGAGCTGGCATGTGAATGTATCCATATGGGGGGGAAAGGAGAAGCAGCATTTCTCAGAACACAACAGCTGAGACAGTTCCACAGTTTCAGTGAAAGAGCTTTGTGAAATCCCATGTAGCGGGATGGTCACCCGCTCCAGCCATGACAGGGTTAAAACAGCCTGGATCGGCGGAGGGAGTGCTGCCCAGGGGGAGCCAAAGACTAGGCTCATGGAGAACGCAGCCACAGCTGGGGCCATGCCCCAATCAGGTCACAGCTGGCCATATAAAAGGCTATGAGCCAGGAGCTCAGGCAGTCTCTCTCTAGCTGTGGAGACAGATGGGCCTGGCTGCCTGGGAGCTGAGCAGGGTACCTAGAGTGGAGCAGGGCTCAGGAAAGGCCAGAGGAGCTGGGGAGCTCCAGGCTGGAAAACCCCCAGGCCGCTGGCCTTACTAAAGGCCGGGAAAGGTACTGGGGTTGCAGAGGGGCAGCCCAGGGGTAGGCAAAGGCAGCAGGTCCAAACCCCCCTTGCCAATGATGAGTGGCCATTGCACTGCAGTCTGAACCAGTGTGTGGGGGCTAGATGAGGACTAGCAGTAGCTGCTGAGGCAAGGTGGGTATAGAGGGTGGGAATTCCCTGGGATGGGGAGACCCAGAGACTGCGTGGGGACTGCAGAGGGCAGAGCCCCGAGGGAAGGGGCACCGGGGTCCGGGACAGACACAGGGGCTTGAGGCAAGCGGGACACCGGCCTGCAGAGGGTGCTCCAGAGGCTGGAGAGCTAATTCCCAGGACGACCAGTGGGAGGCGCCCCACCGGTGAGTCTCAGCCTTGCTACACCCCACCATTTGCGCTGAACATTAATCTGCCCCTTTCATTCTAAGTATTTTTTGCTGCAACAATGAGGTACACGGGGCAGGCTTCAGACTCTTCTGAAAAAGGTTTGCCTAGAGCAGTGGTTTTCAACCTTTTCTCAGTTGTGGACCCCTTTGGAAATCTTACACACAGTCCATGGACCCCACGCAGGTCCATGGACCACAGGTTGAAAACCACTAGTCTAGGGTTATAGCTGTAAGAGGAGGAGGAAGCCACAACTTGGTTTGTATTCCTGGATCTGCCACTGAGTTGATAAGTGTCTTTCAGCAAGTCACTTAACCTTTTAGGGCCTGAGTTTATAATAAATGCAAATTGTGCATAGTAATGCTTACCTTCCTTGCTTTGTGAGACCTAATGAATGTCCCTAGAGATTCTTTCGTGAAAGGCACTATCCATAAATATAGGTAACTATGAAAGAACATTCCTTGGACAGTTCCTTTTAGTTGATACCCATATTCACTGTATTTTAGTGCATGTGGACTTTAGGGACATCATATTAAAAACTAGTACAGAAAATATCAGCCCAGAAGTGCTGCATGATTCATGCCATGTGAGCTGCTAGAACACTGTTGATTATAGACCAAGGGTCGGCAAACTATGGCACACGAGCCGATTTTTAATGGCATGCTGCTGCCTGCTGGGTCCCAGCCACCGGCCCCGCTCAGCCCGCTGCTGAACCCAGGCCGGCAGTGGGCTGAGCTGGGCCTGCAGCCAGGACCCTGGCAGGGAGCAGCGTGCCATTAAAAATCCTGCCTGCCCCGGCCCGCTCTTTTCCGCCCCCTGGCCTGTGGCTGCTGCTGCAGGGCAGGCAAGGTACCCCGTCCCCTGCCTCTTCCCCCAGCGTGCTGGGTTCCTGCCCCTCCTCCTCTCCTTCCCTGCTACTGATCAGCTGATGGCCCTTGTGAGGGATGGGGAGAAGCGGAGCCGCAGCACGCTCGCTGCTTTAGGGAGGAGGTGGAGAAGAGGTAGGGAAGGGGGTTGGAATCAGGGCTTATCCCCTCCAGCCTAATGCTGTGAGCCGCTCTGGGCAGGGGGCTGGGAGCACCCCCACGACCCTAGCCCACACCCCCAGCTCCCTGCCCTGACCCCGTGCCCCCTCCACACACACCCCTGACCTCTGCATCCCCCCCACACACCCCAGCCCCCTACCCTGACCCCTGCACCCCCCACGACCCCAGCCTTGACTCCAGCACCTCCACACATACCCAGCCCCCCCATGCCCTGACTCCTGCATCCCCCTCACATGCTCCCAGCCCTCTGCCCTGACTCCTGCACCCCCCACATTCCCACCCCCACCCTGAGCACCAAACGGGAGTTCCCGCACACACACACCCACATTCCCACCTGCACCCCTTGCACCAAATGGGAGCTGCCCAGGTAAGCACTCCACACCCAAACCTCCTGCCCCAACCCTGAGCCCCCTCCCTCATTCTAGCTCTTGGCCAGGCCCTACACCCCAACCCCCAGCCTACTCCTTCACCCCCAGCCCTGTGCTCAGTGCACTCCCACCCTCAGCTCAGTGCAGAGAGAGAGGAAGAGAATGGGCTAGAACCAGGGAGAAGGTAGGTACCCACTCTATGTGGGCAGGGCTGGGATCCCAGACCGGCAGTGGGCTGAGCCGTTCAGCCCACTGCTGGTCTGGGGTCCCGGCTGTTGGCCCCGCTCAGCCCACTGCCGGTCTGGGATTCTGGCTGCCAGCCCCTTGCCAGCTGGGGTCCCGGCCGCAGGTCTCGCTCAGCCTGCTGCTGGCCTAGGTGAACGGAACCCCAGGCTGGCAGCGGGCTGAGCGGGCCGGCGGCATAAGATCAGCATTTTAATTTGATTTTTAAATGAAGCTTCTTAAACATTTTGAAAACCTGGTTTACTTTACAAACGACAATAGTTTAGTTATATAATATATAGACTTCTAGAGAGAGACCTTCTAAAAACATTAAAATGTATTACTGGCATGTGAAACCTTAAATTAGAGTGAATAAATGAAGACTTAGCACACCACGTCTGAAAGGTTGCCGACCCCTGTTATAGACATTTACTGCATACTCAGTTGCACAAATTTGGTTGAACATTCCTTCCCACTCCCTTTGGGCCAGATTTTAGTTTGTGCATACTTGTCACTTCTTGAAATAGTCTGCCCGTCTAATGCCTTAAAGCAAGTTTCTTGTATTAAATGAGTTGAAATGTCTACTGCAGGTATCATCATTTAAAAAAAAAAAGACAATGTAGTTACTAGCAACTGCATGAAACCCCATGTGGGGTTTCTCCTGGGCATGAAACAAGATGCAAAAATCTCTGAGCCCTTACTCAGCATTCATCTGCAAATCTGACCACCTACAAATGTCAAGAAAAGAAATAGGTGATGAGTATTAGGACTGTGGGGCCATTTCATACCAGGTGGAGCTCCATTAACTTCAGCAAGTTTCCCCCGGCATTGCTTTGGCTCTTGATGTAGAAATTCATGGACACATCGTGCTATTTCTTAAATCTTTTTAAAATGGCAGTGTGCCGACTAAACTGTATCGGGAAGATGAGAGCACATGGCGTGGCTTTCAGTTCTGGTTTTGTTTAATTTTAAATTAAAACAAATTCTTAAAAAAGAAAAAAGAGGCACACAGCCAAAAAAACAATCACAGAAACCCAAAACCAAAACAAACCTCTCTCCCCAAATTCTAACATTCACTTCAGACCTGCCCCATGAGCATGATGTTGCTTTATTCAATGATAAATAAAGCATTATTGGCTCCTCTGGGGACAGGCATTACCAAAGTGCAAAGTTTTGTCACTCTTCTATTAGCATATCTTGGAGCCTCCTGCAGGTACCATAAAAGAAACAACATGAACACAAGCGGAACTAGCCAGGATCCAAATAGGATTTCTTTAGTCTAGAAGTTCCATCTCAACTAACCACTCTTGGGGGCCCAATTCTTCCCCTCTGAAGATATTCTGTAGTTTATATTGTGGCCCTGATCCTTAGCAATGGCCAAGCAATTTGCACTATGGGGAAAGGCAACTCTGAACCAGCTGTGTGCTACTCTGATCCTCACCTGGAGGTAATGAAGTTACCCATTTAAGAGGTAGAAGAATACAGACAGATTGGGAGCTAAATATGGAGATCCACAAATGCATCACTTATCCCAAACACTATGGCTACAAATGGGAAAGGAGACTTGCACCAGCCCTCAGTTGCTCAGCTTGAGACAGCTGTTAAAGATTTTCTTAGTTTCCAAATTTAACCCCCATTACATTTCTAAATTTATTAAACCAGGAAATGAGTCAGCCAGCTGGGCAATTGTCTTTATTTCTTGACGGGGTGACAGGAAGAGCCCCATAAGCATATTTCTGTGTACTTCTGCCTCATGCAATCTCATTAACAAGGAGATACCATGTCACCAGAGAATAATTGGGAATGTGATGCATTGCCACATTGCTGTGCTGGGGTGTTCTCTTCCAGATGTTGCTTTAACTGGGTCTTTCCATTCCAATCTACTTGGCTTAAACCTCCCTTTCTTACTGCTCTTGGTCTCAGCCTTAGATGCTCATACATGGTAGGAATAGTTGAGCTGATTATTCATGGCTAAACGGTTAACGTCCAGGTGCATCTGTCTGAAAAGGAATGGGTGATGCTGTCAGTGAACAGAAAATGAATTGATTCTTTTCTTATGTAATCCCTACTTGGAGCTTGCCAGACTGTGGAGCTGCAGGCTGAGCCTAGAGAGGACCCTACCAACAGGAACTACAACTAAGATGGCTTCCAAACCAGTCTGACCCTCCCCACATTTTCAGCATGCTTGGAGTCAGGGCTGGGGACAGAAGGAACGAGAACCCCTTGCTGGGGCCAATAAGAGGCTTCCACATGGCCAGCGAAGGGACAGCCTAACTTTACACAAGGACAGGAAGAAAGGGAGGGAGGGAAGGAGTGAATGTACTTTCAGTTTCAATTTGGAAGTTGAGAGAGGGAGAGTGCAGTTCAGGGAAGTCCTGCTAAATTCCCCCTCGCCCTCTACCGCCAAGGAAGTTTTGCACTGTTCTGAGATGATAACTGCATGGATCAGGCAGCTCCAGCCCTGCCATGACCAGCATCCAGAGAGAGAGGGTTCAACCCAACAACATTCACTACTGAGAGCGAGTCAAGACCCCAAAGGAATCCCAATCAGGAAACCAGCAAGCCCAGTTGAAGTCAGAAGAGGACCTGCCACACCCAGGGGTGAAGATAAAGTAAGGGGCCTTTTTTAAAGCCAGCCAATACTATAGTGCTGCAACACTCCATCTCAGGAGGCAACTTGGGTCTTACCAGCTGCCTCAAGAAGAAGATGGGCAGGGAACTAAGGTTGGAGGAGTTTGTAAGTGTTAGGAGGTGGGGAATGGTCTTACATATTCATGTTTGTTTATTATTACTAAACCTTAACCCTTTCCTTCTCCCGATCCTGTTTTTCTTTCACCCCCCACCTCCAACTTAGCTCCCAGTCTGTTGTGCTGTTGGTTTTGGTGTGTTATTCCTTTGATGTGGTCTGTTTTATTTCCTTTATTGTCATCTATGTGACAGGGAGATACGTGTATAAATCTGGGTAGGTAGGAGATTGCCTTCAAATCCATGCATGTGTTATTTACCTATCTGCTGAGGGTGTGGGTGGGCATGGGTTGTTCTTCATGGTGTCTCATTCTTGTGTGTGTCATTGGTAAGGCTAAAGCCTGTGTCACTCATGCAATGGGCCTTGGGGCCTAGCAAAAGATTCAAGTATATGGTGCAAACTAGGATGCTTTGCAGCACTCTGAAAAAGAGTTAGTTTGGCAAGGGTGTGATGTTTGCCCCACATGGGTGCAGAAAGGGTTAATCTAACCAGGGGGCAGTGGATATGAGTCCTCAGAGTGGCCCAGAGAGTCTGTGTGAGGTGCAGCCAATAGGAGAGAGGATGCAAGAAGCAGCCAATCAGGGCCCAGCAGGATCGAATAAAAGGAGCTGCAGGGAAGAGTTGAAGTCAGTTGTTGGGAGCTCAAGGAGTATGCTCTCTCTCTCTCTCTCTCTCTCTCTCTCTCTCTCTCTCTCTCATATATATATATATATATATATATATATATATATATATATATATATAGACTGACACCTGCAGCACCTTGGACAGAGCAACTACTGGCAGGGACTGGGAAAGCAAGAGGGAGTTCCTGTCTGGCTGCTGAGACTGGGTAGTGACATGCCCTGAGACAAGGGTGAAGAAGGTGCTGGGGCCATGGGGAAGTGGCCCAGGGAGACATATCAGGATGGTGAGATGCTAAAAAGTCACAGAAAGAGGCTGTGGTCAATAGGATCCCTGGGCTAGGACCCAGAGTAGTTGGCGGGCTCAGGTCCCCTCCCCTCCATTCACCACTGGACTATTGGACTGTGATACTAATCTCTCCCCCCTCCCCCCCCCGCCACCTAGGGATGATGACATGACCAGAAGGCCAAGCCACGAAGAGGACACTGCAGTTCCTGAGGCTGTGAGAGGAGCTGCAGTGACAGTGTGCAGACCGCCGACAGGGGGTGTTGACCTCAAGCTAATCACCAGAGTGACCAGGAGGAGGTACCAGCCCTGCAGTGAGTGACGCACCCAGTGACAAAGGGCTATATATTTGTTCATATATACTTCTGTATGGCAACAGTATTTATAACACAGAGCAGACTGTTGCCTTTCGACTTACTCTAGTGCCTCTGTCATCTGAAGAATGAAAGCAGATAGTAATAATCATGATGTAGAATAATTGCCTCCTGAGACATATATAGGCTTATTTTTGTGTGTCTGTAATTCTGTTATTTTAATTTGCTCTTTTGTGTTGCATGACACAATATTGATCCATCCCATACAAAACTTGATTAGAAACTTCTTACAAATAAAAAGAAAAGGAGGACTTGTGGCACCTTAGAGACTAACAAATGTATTTGAGCATAAGCTTTCGTGAGCTACAGCTCACTTCATCGCATGCATTCAGTGGAATGCTTTTCCACTGAATACATCCGATGAAGTGAGCTCATTCCACGGTATGCATCCGATGAAGTGAGCTGTAGCTCACGAAAGCTCATGCTCAAATAAATTTGTTAGTCTCTAAGGTGCCACAAGTACTCCTTTTCTTTTTGCGGATACAGACGAACATGACTGCTACTCTGAAACCTGTCATTCTTACAAATTCTTACAAATAAGGATCAATCTGACTTCAGCACATCAGTCTATAACTTTCATTCTACTTTTATCTTACGTATTTTACATTTAAATTGTTTTAGATTTGAAAGATGGTGACAAGTTAATTTATCTCAGTTTTGTGGGAAAGCATGTTGCTTTCCCACAAAACACAGATTACATTTAATTCGATAAGGATAAAGCTGGGAGCGGATTTTGAAGCGTTAAATTAGGTGTGCAATTTATCAGTTTTGCTTCCATCTTTCACCGCCACCAATTTTATTTCCACAGACAGAATGTCTGATGATTCCACTGAGATGGCATAACTTCTGATAGTTTTGAAGGGTTATTATTCTTAATATGTGTGAGATTCAAAATGAGGTGGTAAACTAGCAGTAAAGAGATGCATGTTAGTTTTAAATCAAAATGCCTCATGGCTGTGATTTACTTATTCTCAGATATGTGCTGTTGAATTTAGAAAGGAATAGATTATTGGACTTTTAGATGATAAATACTGTAATACTTTGATGACATTTTTAGGTTTGTGAAATACACTACAAGTTCCCCATACAAATTGGATCACATTTTCTACTTATGCTACAAACTAGGAGATGATTCATTTATCAAGGGAAAAAATGATCTTTTATCAAAGCTATTGCCACAGACAGAACTGGCAACGAGACTTTATTGTGCTCATTAGAGTTGGGCGGATATTATTTTGAGGAAACTATTTTTGCCAAAAAATGCTGATTCATCTAAACTGAAACTATTCATGTGTAAGAGTTTTGCTTAATTTCCCAATTTGGCAAAATATTTTAAATAAGTGTTAAAAGTATCAAAACATCTTGTTTTGATGTCTTTGTTTCTCAGTTTTAAAAAAATATATTTTTGAAAGTTAATTTATCAGAAGTTTGAAAAGGCCGACACCAAAACAAAACAGTTTGAAATTATAGAAACGAAGTATTTCGATCTAAACAAAACATTGTTTCAGTTTGTTGGTTTGTGAAAAACAGATTTTGATTTTTATCACAATTCAGGATAGGAGAAATTTTTTAAATCTTAAATTCTCATGGGATGATGAGAACTGTTTCTAGGCTAGCCCTCGTACACATACCTCTCAACTGTTTTTCCACAAAAGCCTCCAATTTTGCATGAAAAATATTCTCTGGTGCTGACCGCAAAGGCAGAAATTTAAAAAGCAGAAATAACATCAGACTCTAAATGACCAGCTAAGTTTCTGTTAAATGTATGCTTTAAAGACAGAATGTCTATGATTTAAGCCCCTTTGTTCCCAAATTTCAGTGTCGGGGTGAGAAATATGAATGCCCTGTTCTGCATAAAATATCCCAGTGTGCGATTTAGTAAATCCATTTCGCTCTGCATGTAAATGCTTCCCTTTGTTATACACCAAAAGAGAGAGATCACAGAGTCAAATAACATGAGACACAAGATGTAGAAAAATCTTCACGTAGCAATTTATTAGCATGTTTTTAAAATTAAAAAAATCCAATTGTTTCCCTAAAGTGGGTGAGTAACTTACATTCTCCTCACATCATTTACACCTACAGAAATTGCTTTGGACACACATGAACTGTATTCTCTATCATGAAAACAGAAAGTTGTGGCTCAGCATATTCAACTTGGCCAAACTACAGTACGAGTTATCTTGGATTTGATCTCTGTAAGGTGTTGAGCGAGCATTTCATCCCTGATCCAACAAAGCACTTGAACATGAGCTTTGCTGGAGCATTTACTTCAGTGGACCTATGCATTTTTATTTATTTATTATTTATTTATTCTGAAAGTTAAGCATGTGGTGAAGGGCTTTGCTGTATCAGGGCCAGAGTGCTCAGCACCTTCCACGATTAAGTCTCTTGAAACTTTACAGTAAGTATTTTATAATATGTATCTTCAGTCCTTACAGAGCCCAAAAACTGACTTTATATGGTCATAGGGTTCATTCTTTAATTAAGTACACCAGGCAAAATCTAATGCAGAATGTTGATGAGACATGTCTTCAATCCCTGCAGTTCTGTGTTGACTGTTGTTTCAACACACTTGGTGGGATCTGCATTCCTATTATATAAATTTGAATTGCATGCTGATTCTTAGGTACACTTATGTGCTTGATTTTGTAAATGCCTTAATACCTATTTACATGTTAATTAGTTCAAACCACAGGGACAGCTCATCTCTAAGAAGAAACTCTTATTGGGAACCAATGCCAATACAGTGTGTTAGACTATAAGCAGACACTCCTTGTTTTATGAATCTTACTCTCTTGTCTCAAGTTGGCAAGTGCTTAGCCTTTGCTGTCAGGGGCCTCTGTACGTGGAGCTAGTGCTCTATGAAATCTGTCCCATGCTTAAAAATCTAAAACCAGTACATTTTCCAGAGGTGGAGGTTAGTTCTTTATAGAATGACCACTATTGGGTCCCATGTTTTATAATGTTCCCTCTCTTCCTTTGTTTTCTATTGGACTCCCCTTGTTTGCTTTGATGTGTTAGGACATTCAGAACATTGTATTTTCATTCATCTTTGTTATATATGATGGCAGGCGGAGCTGCACATCAAATAACACGATTATTTTATACCTTATGACATATCTTCTCTCTGCCCTCAGCCTTTCCACTTTACAACAATGCAATTTCTAAATACTCTGTTTTACCTATGGGATAGTCTTTATACAATTTATTTTTCTTTTATGCTTTCAAAACAGTTCTATCCTGGGTTGTTAGCACACAGTGGTGTTTTGCAAGTTCTGGGCCCAGGTGACAAAAGAATTAAAGTCTGCAAAAATAGGTAGAGATACAGTAATTAGAAACTCTCTACATGCCCGTGAATAATTAGTGTGTGCCTGGGTCTGAAATAGGAAGTCTGACTTCCATCGCACTTCCTATTTTCACAATAAATCATACTCATTGGAAATTGTGAAACAATTTATGAAGCTCCAAACTTTTTCTTTCTCAGAAATTATGTGCTGAAAACATTTTTGACCTTGCAGAGTTCTCAGTGTTCCATTGTCTCAGGTCAACATCCATGTGCTTGTAAAATTGCCCAAATGTTATCCCACCTTCTGGCATACTGCAGACCAAATTCATCCCAGTTGTCACTTTATTGAATCCAAGGCTGTATCCAGAAACTGTTTCCATAAATATGCATACAAAGCCTGATTCTTCACTCACTTATGATGCTGCAAATCAGGAAAGATTCAACTGAAGTGTTATACCAGCTGTAGGTGGGAGGAGACTCAGGTACTGTAACTAAAGAAGTTAGTGGAATTATTATTGTGTGAGATCAGAATCTGGCCTCTCTGCACATTCTGGGCAGGGCACCTATAAAACAGTCACAAGAGCAGCAGGGTTACATAAATAAGGATTCAGGAGTCTGATTGTAGGGATCCCTTTTTGAAAACCTTGGCTCTTGTCTGTGATATTCTGCGGTGCCTACAGTGCTAAACTTCCACCTGCAGAGCAGAATGCTGGACTTGAGCTCTACTACGGCTGTGTGGGCTGAATTTGCCCCCAAGACCTTAAATGTTTACGATAAGTCATTCATCACTGAAAAGACACTTTGGCCCAGTGGTTTTCTCTGTTAACAAAGACACGCAAAACATGTGACCATGGAAAGTGAGAGCCTCTCCTCCACTCAACTCAGTCTCTTCACTGCCTTCTACATAGTTTGTCACTCTCTCATCATGAACTTATACATCCTTTGGTGTCCATGAGTCTTTGCTCCTCTGGTTCCCCTCTGCCCTCTCCGTTGCTGCTTCCTCTCTTGCCTCTCTCCCATTCTTTTTATTGGGATGCTTTCGGTTCTGCCCTTGGTATCCTCCTCTCGTCCCTCTATATATTCTTCCTGGGATTACCCATCTGTTCACATTGCCTCAGCTCTCACCTGTATGGTGATGACTGCCAAATTCACTCACTCCCCCTGATGTGCCCCACTCACTTCAATCTCCAACTCCCTTTCTGCCTTTTATGCTCTATGGTCTGCCGCAGACCCAAACTCAGCATGGCTAAAATGAGACATTTTCCCTTTCCTCCCAACACTCCTCCCTCGTTAATTTATGACACCATTCTCTTTGCTAGCACACCCTCAATGTCTCTCTCCCTCCTCCCACATCCAGGCTGTTGATAAATCCTATTGGTTCTTCTCCTCATCTATCCTTCCTTTCCATCCAAAACTAAAGATGGTCAGAAAAAAGAAAAATAAAGCGAAAGAACAGCAGTACTGACTTTAGTGGCCTTACTCCAGACTGAGAGCAAGATGGGATCCAGGCCTTTTTCTTCACAACTTTGGTTGATCCCTATTTTATTTCCTTCAAGGCTAAAGACTTCTAGTATCAATTACACTGACATAACTCTATTCATGGCCATGGAATTACTCCTGACATACACTGGTGTAAGTGAGAGGTGAATCCGGGATAAAATATTCTTGGTAGTTTATTACCATACATTTTTCTGCAGGAGCCTGTTACACCGAATCCATCCAAAGCTTGTAAAAATGTATTAATCTATATTTTTGACCTACCACAATGTTTGGTGTCATTGACTATTATTGTTTATACTGCAGGAGCACCAACATTGGTTTAGTTGCCCTGCAAAACTATAGGAAGAGACAGTCCTTGTCCAAAGAGCTAGCACCCTGAAACGATGATAAACAAAGGGTGGGAGGAAAGGGGCTACCACCTGCAGTACAAACAAATTGGTCACTTCTTGTTAGTTTAATGGATCCATTTTTTATTTTGCTTATTTACAAAACCAGCCAGCTTTGAAATTATTCTCCTCAGGGTTATTTTATATAGGAGAACAAAAGTAGCCCCATAGCACTTCATGAATGCACTGCAATGATTACAGCTGAATGGATAATCATAAATGTAAACTCTTTTGGCACCAAGGCAGGTCATCAAGGGATACCTGGTTACTATAGTAACCCAGGCAGTAACCTCATGAATAAATGGACAAACAGGATTTCAATATATTTTGACAAACCTCTTTTCAATCTTGTAGAGAAGGTATCCATATCAGTGACTAAATTATTCCAGTTCTCTGGGATATTTACTTCTGCATCAATTTCAGAAATCATTAAGAGCCCATTGCTTCAGGTCTGTAACAGCCACAGTTTCCATTTGAAGGCACTTCTAATGTAGATATTAGGCCAGATTCACAGCTGGCATAAGTGGGCACAATGCCACCGACTTCAGTGGAAGTTGCACACATTTATAACAGCTGCCAACTTGGCCTAATGTATCTAAATCATCTTCAGAACAAAAGGTAAGACAAACTTATTCCTCTCTAAATAAAGCCCAGCTATTTATCTGTTGTGATTGTTCAGTAAGTAGGTATCTAAGCAACTCTCTCTTTCATCTGATCTAAAGAAAATATTGAAAGGAAATACAGAATCTTTGGGGAAATGAGGCCTTTATATTGTCAGTATTTGAATAAATTTCTAGCAGTTGAATTGCTGGTACTTTAACCGAGATCATAGTAATTATGGCGTAAGCAATGATTGGGAAAGGAATATAGTGTCTAGATTGCAGGTATTTTCAATAAGAAAAATATAGTACGTGAAATGCTGATGTTCTGGGGGGTGGGGGGGAAACAATAGCAACTTCACAGGCTTTGAGATGGTTTTAATATCTGTTCTCATTACTTTGCCTTCAGTACATACTACAATACTCATTGCCAGGGTGAGTAAGGTAAGCAGCATTTGCCCCATTGCTGGCATCAGACTCAAGGCCTGGTAGAGGGTGTGATAATAAATAAGAAACATTGGTAACAAGTATAATAAGCAGAATATTGAAATGCAAAAGAAACATGCACAAACAAGTTTCTCCTCTAGGGATCAATCTAGTCAGTGGTTATCAAGCTGTGGATCAGGACCTCAATTTAATGGGGTTGCTGGGTTGGCTTAGACTTGCTGGGGCCTCACCTGGGTCAGCTCCAAAGCGCAAGTCCCACCGCCTGGGGCCGAAGCCAGAGAGCTTCAGCCCTGGGCGACGGGGCTCAGGTTACAGACCCCCTGCCCATAGGTGCTAGAACTAAAATTACGGTGGGTGCTGCCTCACCCCCTGGCTTGAAGTGGTTTCCATTATATACAGGGTTTACAGTTTGGTTCAATGGCTCTCAGAACCTACACTATACAAATTGTTCCAGCACCCCTGCCTGGAGCTGAAATCTTTGGGCTTCGCCCCCCACTCCTCCCAGGCTGGTGGGGCTTTGGCTTTGGCTCTCCCACATCTGGGGCAGCAGGGCTTAGGCAGGCTCAGGCTTCCATCCCCCCTCCTGGGGCCATGTAATAATTTTTGTTGTCAAAAGGGGATCATGGTGCAATGAAGTTTGAGAACCCTGATCTAGATCCTATTTAAATCAGTGCAAAGATTATCATTTAGTTCACTGAGTACTGAACTAGATCTCTAGAGTACAATGCAAAACCAAGCTATTACCAAATATTTACCCATACATATAATGAGCAGAAGGATGATCTTGTTGGTAGATTGGGACTCAGGAGATATGCATTTAATTCTTGTCTCTGCCACTGACTTGCTGTGTGACTTTGGCTCCAATCCAGCAAAGCACTTAAGAAGATGCTTTAAGTAATCTAGTTAATTTAAATGGAACTAGTCATGTGCTTAAAGTTAAGCATATGCTTAAGGAATTTGCTTGATTAAGGCCCCAATCCGTCCAAACCTCAGTAATCCATCAGAAAATGGGAATAATAATCCTTTTTATCTCCCACCCTTTATTTGTCTTGTCTATTGAGGCAGTAAGAACTTTGGGGCAGAGACTGGCTCTTTCTATTTCTATGTACAACACCTAGCACCATGGAGCCCTGATCTCAGTTGGAGCCTCTATGTAGTACTGTAATATAAAGAATAAATAATGTGTAGGTCTACCATTGCCTCCTATTGGATGGAAATGTAACTGTTCAATGAGTAAAGGAGGTACAGTACTCAGAAGATTCGATTAACTCAAGTGAAAGAGGTGGAGGAGGATGTTCTGAGTTATGTTTCCAAGTGGCCATCGTGTGCAACATCATGAACACTGGGACGTCACAGATCTGGTATAGATTGATACGGTATATTATGCCTATATCAATAAGAAATTAAATAGCTATGTCTGTTCCATCTAGTTTTGCTTTCTCATACCAGAAAAGGAAGTTCCACATTTAAAAATATTTGTGTTAAACTACATTTGAGAAGTTTAAAGTCACAAATTAAAATTAGTGAAATAATTTTTCACGGAACCATGGAGAGCTATTTTGAGACAAGGAACTTGATTAATGAGGCTCAGCATGAGTAAAGGAAACTGTGCTTTTCCTTTCAAACATCTGTCTTGCGGGGACCGTGCTTACTGCAGAGCAAAGAAATGACAATGTAGTAGCATGCATCTTGAATGGAGGTACACATTCCAATGGACCAGAGCGAACATGACATATGTGCCTAATCTTTGAATTTTGCAGGGCAAAATTATTTTCTTGCTTGAGTCTGTGCAAGTCTATAGAAGCCAGTAATATTGTATGGATTTATCTGAGAGCAAAATTTGGCTGTCTCTATTAATGCTCTTTTTAGGAGACAGATAGATTTTAGAGCCAGAACGCGCCATTATATGGATCTAGTCTGACCTTCTGCATAATACAGGCCATAGAATTTTACCAGTTGAGTCCTATATCGAGCCCAGTAGCTTGGCATAGAACTAGGGCATCTTTTTTAGAAAAACATCTCATTGTCATTTATATACTCAACTTGATGGAAAATTACCATCATTAATAAAAATAAAATATAAATAAAATAAAAACAAAATTACCATCACTAATAAAAGTGTGTATTTTATTTCCACTTTGAGTTTTTCTGACTTGATTTTCCAGTCATTGGATCTTGTTGTTCTTTTGTTTTCTAGATTAAAGTGCCTTCTAGTTGTCTCTATACATAAAAAGTTTAAAATAGAACATTTAGAGCCAAATTCTGTTCTGGGTTATCCCCATGTAACCCCACTAAGTTCAATGTCCATAAGATAAGAATTTTGGCCTCTGTTGGTTGTTGTTGAAGATATTGTAAAAAAAAAAAAAGATAAAGAATTATGATCTGGTGTCTAAATGGTCATAGTCATATATGTTTAGACTGAAGAATTCTAAACCTTCCTTTAGAGTAAGGGCAAATCCCCTGGCAGAAGCAATATACTGGCAGGATAGCTTTTCTATACACAGCCGTCTTAGAGGTGAGCGCCGTACTCAAGCATAATTCCCACTGATTTCTGTGGAAAGTTTGCTAGAGTATGAAGTTTCAGATTTACCCATGAACATTTTTTAAAACAAGGTAATACTTTATAAGTCAACATTTCTTGATTCCTCATGATTCTGTGTTTGGTTTGCTCTGGAGCAAAAAAATGACTTTAAAAACACATCTGCTAAAGTTTTTTTTTCCCATTGAAGAAAATACATATGGCATCCTCCATCTATGGAAGGAGAATGCATTTGTGTATAACAGGTTGATACTATATCTTTAACAGTAACAATTGTTTTTGGATGGACACTATTAGCTAAAGTACTTCACAAAACATTTAATTTCCTAATTAGGCCTATTACACTGCAGAAAAACAACAAGGTAAACTGAATTCTTGAGGAACAAGCTATGTTTAATGAAGCATGTGTGAGCTTGCATAAGGGAAATAGGGATCTTAAAAACAGGGATTGCTAATTGCTTACAATATTTGGAGAAGTACTGTTTAAATAACAGAACTGATTTTTTTAAACAGTATTTTGTAGTAATGGTTAAGAGTGCCCTTAAGGCAAGGGAATGCTGTGAAGCTCAACAATTCAGCAGAGTCCAGCAATTAGACAATTCTACTGTACTTAAAAAGACACAAGCCGTGTATATGCTACGAATTTTGGTTGATGCAATTTACATCGGCATAAAGCTGCTGCAGTTAGCATATCGTGTGTACATGTGTATACTTGGCTTTCTGTGTTGTCACCAAGAGTGCGTGTTGATGCTCAATGCGGTGCACCATGGGTAGGTACTGCCATATGCAATGTGCCAACATCCAGCGCACTGTCTTTTGGGAAATTTTGGCAATGCATTGTGGGCAGAAATGAGTTACGCAGAGTGACTGGGAACAAGTGGTCAATTTCCCAGTGTGCAACTGTTTCCATCCCATAATTTTCATGCCTTTTTTAAAAAAAATCCCACAAACCTGTGCAGCCCTCCATACCGTCTGTGACAGATTGCCCCCAGTTAAGATGCCACCTGATGTGCTGGGATATCACTGAGCCCACCTGTTCTGCCAGCCAGGGCACCCTTTTTACCTTTCTTGCTGAGCCAGGCTATTAAGCCTCCTCTGGCACACACACACAGGCGGGGCCACACTTAACTGTAGAATGACACAGATACTGAGATCAGCTGTGGGAAGCCTCAGCTTAAGGGACTTGCCCCAACACTCAGGTGTCCACCTCCCTTGGGGTGCAGATTCAAAGGTATATTATGAAATTCGCCTCTTCCCTCAATGTGGAGGAAGACATGCACAACAGAAACTGGGCTTTATAATAAACAAAACAAATTTTATTAACTATAAAAGGCAGATTTTAAGTGGTTAAAGAACAAAGCAGATTACTAAGCAAATAAAACAGAACCCGCAAAATAAGCTTATTTCACTAAAGAAATTGGTTACAAATCGTAATTTCTCACCCTCGATATTGTTGCAGACAGATTACAGAAAGTCTTGAAAGACAGCTGCACTGGTTTTCAGCTTGAGACCTCAGGTATTATTACTCACAAGCTGGATTCCCTTCCAACTTGGGCTCAACCCTTCTCCCTGCAGTTCAGTTCTTGCTTCCAGGTGTTTTTTAGTGCCTCTTTGGGTGGGGAGTTGGAGGAGAACCATGATGATGTCACTCCCCTGCCTTATATAGCTCTTGTGTATGGCGGGAACCCTTTGTCACCCAGTGGGAGAACACTAGCATTCTAGGGGGTGGATCCAGTTCCAGGTGACTCAGACCCATGTTTCTGCAGGGCTGTGGTAGCCATTACTCACAGGCTGTCTGAAGCGTCCACAGGAAAACTAAGCTCTTTCACGGTCCATTGTCTCTGCTAATGGGCCATCAGCCCTGTCTGGCTTTTCCATTTTCCATGTTGTACCTGAAGGGCTGGTTGGGGGTCACACCCGAAGTAACACATTTGAAATACAGATACATAGTTAATATTCCTAACTTCATATACAGAAATGATACAGGCATATACTTTGTATAATCACATTCAGTAAATCATAACCTTTCTAATGATATCTTACACGAGCCACCTTGCGTAAAATATATCTCAGTTATGTCATATTCATATCAAGCATATTTTCATAAAGAATACGAGTGAAACATCACACTGGCCATCATCTCTGACAGAAGCATGGAGCCTACACAGCTCTGCACTATTGTCATGAGCATTGCAAACACAAGATGCATGAGCTGCCGGCATTAGCAGAGCTGTAAGAAAAACCAAGTACGCGGGGACCATGACAATTTCTTGGAGGACAGACTGCTGTGGGACATAGCGAGAACCGGTTCAAGAAGGAGCTGCAGATGGTCGAGTGCCACTTTTGAGCCTGAGAAACAAGCACTTTCTGGTGGGATTGCATCATAATGCAGACTTGAGATGATGAGCAGGGACCGTAGATCTTTCAGATGTGCAAGGCCACATTCCTGGATCTGTGTACCTAGCTCACCCCAGCCCTCCAGTGCAGGGACACCAAAATGAGTGCTGCACTGACAGTGGAGAAATGAGTAACAATTGCACTGCGGAAAGTTGCAATGCTAGATTGCTACTGGGTAGTGGGCAATCATTTGGGAGTTGGAGGCAGAGGCCACTGTCATGCCAGTACTATTAATCGTCTCCTACTATGCTGGACTGTGACTTTCAGCAATATACAGGACAAAATGGATGTCTGTGCAGCAATGGGATTCCTGAACTGCACTGGGGCAATATATGGCATGTATGTCCATATTTTGGCACCAGACCACCTTGCCGCAGAGTACATCAACAGAAGGGGCTACCTGTCTATGGTTATGCAAGCATTGTGAATCTCCAGGGTTGCTTCACCAACATCAGTGATGGCTGGTGAGAGAAGGTGCATGATGTTTGCATCTTTAAGAACACAGGACTGTTCAGAAAGCTACAAGTAGGGACTTTCTTTTCTGGCTGGTGAATTACCATTGGCAATGTTCAAATGCCAGTCGTGATCCTGGGGACCCAGTCTACCCCTTTCTCTCCTGAGTCATGAAACCGTATACTGGCCACCTCGACAGCACCATCGAAGAATTCAGCTACAGGCTCAGCAGGTGCAGAATGACAGTTGAATGTGCTTTTGAAAGATTGAAAAGACACTGGCATTTACTCACAAGACTGGTGAAATAAACGTCCCAATGGTTATAGCTGTCTGCTGTGTCCTGCATATATCTGTGAAGCAAAGGGGGAAGAGTTGCTGCCAGGGTGGGGGTGGAGTGACTGTCCGCTGAGTTTTTAAAAAGCCAGACACAATAGCGATTAGATGAGCTCAGCATAGAGCTATACAGCTCAGGGAGGTTTTGAAAGAGCACTTTAACAGTGAGCCACAGTAATGCGTTGTGGGGTACTGTGCTCTATCTGCCCCTGCTGTTCTGGGGCCTGTTAGGAATTGTGTGGTGCTTGGTGTACATGTAGGAATATAACATTGTCAATGCACCTATTAATTTTGTGGTGCTTGCTGTTCATTTATGATTATTACACTGTGTTTGTCACTGATCCTGAGTTGTGTCACACTGCACAGTAACAAGTCATTGGTTGCTTTCAGAACTGGTAGGCACTCTGCAGCATATATTATGAACTAATAAAGATGAATAAAGATGAATTATTTTTCAAATAATATAACTTTTTTCTTTGCACTGATTTTGTTATTGAATAATCCTGAAGCACCGGCTTGCAGGATCTCATTGAATGTCATCCCCAGTCATCTTTTTTCTCTTCCTTATCTGGTGCAGGTGTTCTGCGGGTATGGATGAGGAATACCTCAAGGCCACAGTGGCAGCAGCTGCAGATAAAACACACACAGGTACCATTGTCAGTATAGTCACAACAGAAAGCAAAAGTTAAGATTCTGAACCCCCTTCCTTTGCTCCCCCGCAGTTTTAAACAAGACATGCTTATTGACTCCTCTGCTTGGGCGTGCTTAGAATCATAGAAGATTAGGGTTGGAAGGGACCTCAGGAGGTCATCTAGTCCAACCCGTTGCTCCAAGCAGGACCAACATCAACTAAATCATCCCAGCCAGGGCTTTGTCAAGCTGGGCCTTAAAAACCCCTAAGGATGGAGATTCCACCACCTCCCTAGGTAACCCATTCCAGTGCTTCACCACCCTCCTAGTGAAATAGTATTTCCAAATATCCAACCTAGACCTCCCCAGCTGCAACTTGAGACCATTGCTCCTCGTTCTGTCATCTGATACCACTGAGAACAGCTGAGCTCCATCCTCTTTGGAACCCCACCTTCAGGTAGTTGAAGGCTACTGTCAAATCCCCCCTCACTCTTCTTTTCTGCAGACTAAACAAGCCCCGTTACCTGAGCCTCTCCTTGTAAGTCATGTGCCCCAACCACCTGATCATTTTCATTGCTCTCCGCTGGACTCTCTCCAATTTGTCCACATCCTTTCTGTAGTGGGGGGACCAAAACTGGATGCAATACACCAGATGTGGCCGCACCAATGTCGAATAGAGGGGAATAATCACTTCCCTTGAGCTGCTGGCAATGCTCCTACTAATGCAGCCCAATATACTGCTAGCCTTCTTGGCAACAAGGGCACACTGCTGACTCATATCCAGCTTCTCATCCGCTGTAATCCCTAGGTCCTTTTCTGCAGAACTGCTGGTTAGCCAGTCAGTCCCCAGCCTGTGGCAGTGCATGGGATTCTTCCATCCTAAGTGCAGGACTCTGCACTTGTCCTTGATGACCCCCTTGGCCCAATCCTCTAATTTGTCTAGGTCACTTTGGACCCTATCCCGACCCTTCAGCGTATCTACCTCTCCCCCAGGTTAGTGTCATCTGCGAACTTGCTGAGGGTGCAATCCATCCCATCATCCAGATCATTAATAAAGATGTTGAACAAAACTGGTCCCAGGACCAACCCCTTGGGCACTCTGCTTGATACCAGCTGCCAACTAGATATCGAGCCGTTGATCACTACCCATTTAGCCCGACAATCTTGTGCATCGTGCCATTCACAGCACCAGCCATGGTGAGTATGACCCATCAGGGAGAGGGAAATGAGGAGGGAATTGCTCAGGTGAATGAAACTGCATGTAGGGTAATAGTACTGAGAACTGGCACCATTTTCCACAGGCAGTGGTGATTTTAGCTGATGTCTCAGCACAGAGAGCACAGCTGCTGCAGGCATCCGAAAGCTGCCCAGGTCTGAGCTGCTAGCATGTGTACGGCAATGGTGCCTGCTGAAGTTATCATTGATCGGCATGGGAAAGTGTCTGGCTGTGGAGGAAGAAATAAAGCTGCCGTCCCTTGAAACCTTCAGAAGAGGATTGCAGAGTAACATCATGGAAGTTTCATCAAGCTCTCGCGGGAGGATTCAAGAGACATCACAGAGTACATACGCTGCCTAACTCTACAGGAGAATGAAAAGCAAATAACATCTCTTCCTCCCTTGGCTATATCACTATCTCTTCTAGTATGAGTAAATTAAGGAAAAGTTGACAGCTGCATCCTGTTAAGTTGGGGGCACCATCAGTACATAATTGTATGGACAAAAACAATTAAGCACTTACCTAAGGATTCCTTCCCTGGCATTGGGCTCACCTATGCCAAGACTGACTGGACTATGTGGAGTCTCAAACAGGTTCTGGCATGCAGCATAGCTGGACCCATAGTCGTATGTCTCCCATCATCCTCTTCCTCCTCGTCCTCGCTGTTCATGCCAGTGGGCTGTGGCTTGGGCTTCTCAGAGGTGTCCTCAATGTTGTGTGGGGCAGTGGTGGGGTCTTTGCCAAGTATGACATGTTGCTGTTTGTAAAAGCAGATGGTCTGCAGGTTGGCACCAGATCAAATGTTGGCCTCCCTGGCCTGCGGCTGTCCCTTTGCTTTGATGTGGGAATGCTACTGATCCTTGCTGTACCTCTTCCCCTGCCTCTCCCGTGCAATCTGCTCAGAG